>NC_138905.1:205249005-206679005 GCF_965231255.1 Vanellus vanellus | reverse complement strand
CTTCAAGCAGTTAACACTAAAATTATATATCATATATCATGACTAAATTTTTTGTGGACTTTAGGGACCCATTTCTGTTACTAGAGAATTTGGTTTGCAGAGCCTGGACACTTTCAATGTACATAGCATAGCCTTTCCTTCAAAATGTGACTACAACATTAGATCGCTTCTGGATAAATTGTCTACCTGCTTATGATTCCAAAGCATATGGTGCTTGAAAGTCTTTGCCCAGACTACACTAGCGGGAGTAGTAGAGTAGAGTGAAACAGGTTTAGGATAAGATATAGGTTGCATTCACTGTATTTGTTAGGGCACGCGCTCTTTTTTTTATACTATTTTGTTCCTACAGATTATTACAATGGTTTTGGGTGCTGGAAGAGAAATATAAAAAATATATATTTTCAGACAAACAAGAGGCTATTAAAAATTTCAAATTTCATTAGTAAAATGGCTGTGTCCCACAGTACAAAGTACAGAAAACAATCCTGAAACCACGGACACTAACATTTCCCTTCGGAATTCAGAATACGGGATGTGGTATTTTGATAATTATGAACGGGGCTTCAGAAGTGCCTCAGGCTCACTAATCCTTTGGAGTTATGAACCTTATGAAAAATCCTGTCTTGTGCTTGTAAGGCTTTCATGAGGATTCGGTACTCAGCAAACCCCAGATCTCCCATGGTTTTGCTGCAGTGTTGACACAGGTTTTTACTTGGGAGCAATACCAGGGTGTTTTTTCTCTACGCAAAATTACTCTCATCTGTATTTGGGTGTTTTCTAATCAAGTTAGTTGGTTCGAACTGGGACCAGATATGGCTTTCACTTGGCCTGGCAAATCACCCTCAGCTGTCAAGATGTGACCTAAAATCCCAGTGTAACTGCCAGTTCTGAGAGCCTTGCCCCATTCCGCTGGCTTCTTGGGAGAGGGGGCCGTGCAGCTTGCTTTGGCATCGGCTGTCATAAAACACTCCCTGTGACTGGGTTTCCCTCACCTTTATTTTGCAGCCCTGTTTTTTTTTTTTTTTTCTGTAGTGAAGGTGTAGCAGCCCTTTCATCTTATGCTAAAATTAGTATGTAAGGTAGGCGGAATGAACCATCTCTTGAACTTATAAATATGTTCCTCCATGAAGTCTTCAGTAAAGGGCCTTTTTTACAATCTGAAAAGAGATGCTTCTCTCCAAGTGCTTTAGATGTAGTCTAAATGGCCAGCTATGATGTCTTGGCACCTTACTTTCAGAGCAATAATGCATACAAAATGCATCACAGCCACGGTGATCAATGTCGTCTGGTAATTCCACCAAGACACTTTTGAGTGGACTGCTGCTCCAAGAATGTAAGTATTTATGAAAACCAGCCTCTTAAAAGCGTCTTGAGCAAAGCAGCCAAAGTACTGGGAACTGTAGAAAATGTAGTCTTGGACTGTTTTTTCTTTTTTAAAAAGATAATTAGAGTATAAAATCACAGAATTTGGAGCGAGACTTTAAATAGACAAATATCCAAATTTAAAACTCCTTAAAAAGGGATGAAGTTTCAAGTAGGTATAACTTAAAACGAGTAAGGTAGGATAGGACGATCGCTGGCTGAGAAAGCTGTTCTCAAAGTTCAGGGTCCCTCAAGCGTGGGAGGGTGTGCCCTGAAATACACTTGTTCACTTTGAAATACAACTTAAAAATCACTGAAGACTGGTGTACTGGAAATGTTAGGTTATGTTCAAAAGCAGCTAACTAGACCCTTTGTTAGCTTGAAGTGTGCGGGATTTTTCCTCTTTTTCCTTTCTTTCACGGTCTTTTCTGTACCGTTTAATGGTTCGCACACCTTTCAGGAGGGTGTGTGAGAGGCTGACTGTTAAAAGCAAACGGATCATGCATATCAAACTTTGGTAGTGGGAGACATAGACCTTTTAATTTCTTTTTAATCCCAACATAGATGAAATGAACTGGCTTTGGAATGCATTTTCTTTAATTCCTTGCATCTAACTCAAAACTTGGGAGATCCCTATTGCAATAAAAGGAAGATTTCAGCCACACTTCATTGGTTTCTCCTGGTTCTGTTGGGCACAGGGGGCATTCTGCCAGAAATAGCTGTAAATGGCACCGTCCCTATAAAGGACAGTGGAAATCGTGTTTTCAAAATGTTTCAGTTGTGACCAATTCTTCCTAAGGACCTCTTGGGGGTTTCTGCAGAAAGAACAGCTGATGGAATGTACAGAGGCTGTAAACGCTCACATTTAAACATTGTCAATACCTCAGGCTGCAGAACCACACGAGCAGCAAACCCCCAGTAGCACACCCAGACCATAAATTTTGGCTGGAGTCCTACATGGCTTTGAAACAGTAAAGGATAGAGGAAAGGGTGGAGGCACCAAGTGCTACCTTTACCCATCATAACGAAAAGGAGTGAAAAGAGGCTGAGAGGCTTCTCTGAAACGTGTGAGCTGAGGAATGCAAAACACGGCAGGTAAAACCCAGAGCATGCTATTCCCACCTTGTCCCTCCCTTTTCAGGAGTCTCATACCATGAAGATCACTTGCCTTAACAAATTGCTCTATTGTGATGCTTTATGTTGTATTGAGTTAGATTTTATGCTCTGTTTAACTGAACTAAAATAATAGATTAGAGGATTCCTGTACACAAATAATAATTGAAAGAGATTGCATTCCTACAAATAAAATACCCCTGGCACCAACAGACAGAGAGGTCTCAAGACAGAGAAATGAGAGAATATGATACAATTATTGAATAATTGTAATACACAATGATTTTTAAATAACACATACCGCTGGGTTAATTCTCCATAGTGATTTTATTGGCAAAAACGCACAGTAGCTAGGGACACTGTACATAAGAATACAGCGGATGACGCCATACAGGTCTTCATCAGGCAAAGGCTTTATCACAATCATAGGGACAAGCTGAGGTCATGTATAAAGAGGTACAAGCTCATGGGTCAGAGGCAGGGCACCATCTCACCTACACGGCTGTAAACTGGATTAACTCCTGTAGTCAACACAGTTATGCTACAAAAATGAGATCTGATGTTGGTTCTGAGAAGTTTCTGTACAATGGATTGAGCTGTACTCCAGCTGATACAAATCAGGAAAACACTGCAGTTCAACCAGGCTGGTTTTCACCAGTCTGACACACTGACTGAATGGAAAGTTGATGCAAACTAAGGACTGTAAGAACAGGTCCAATATTTAACAAAACCACAAACCACAAGATGAAAACATAAAGCCCAGGAAGGCACCTTGGAGCCATATTTGCACTTTACAATGTTGACTACTTCCGAATTATATGTCTATCCTCATTCCTACAGCCTCACTTTGCTTTTAGTCTACAAGCAAAGCAGAACAGAAATTGTATAATCATGATTAGGATAATGGTTGCCCATCCGGGTGGCTGTCTTGGCACTGCTTTAGTGAACTGCATTATTACAAGAAGAGCAGAATGCACTGTTTCTCTTCTCTTGTAGGTTTGGGAATACATAGTTTGCTGTATATTTGTTTGCCGTGCTCAGGATGCATCTATCCGTCTTTGTCTGTTGTGATCTAAATTCTGATCTTCCTAGCGATCGTTAAGTCTTCATCCGTGTCTAGATGATTCAATTACATTCAAGTTGTTCTTTAAAAAACAGAAGCTAAGTTCTTTTTTGCAGAAATGGAGGGACTTGATACCTGGGACAAAAATATTCATGAGCACAACTCCATATGGATGTGCTCGGTGGAGAAATTTATTTATCTTGTTAAGGAAAATGCATTAATGCAAATGTGAATACAAGAAGTTATAAACATTAAAGGTAATTCCATCTCAAAGCTACTTACAGGGACAGAAAATATTACTCAGTCTTTATAATGCTGTAAATTATGTCTGATTTGAACTTCATTTTAAACTCCATAGTGCAAGAGAAATCAGAATTTCCAGTTAAATACAAAAGCTTAAATGAGAATTCAGCACACAGGAGACAGCAGGCTGACAATATACAATCTCACTGAAGCTTGAGTGTGCATAGACTAGCACAGTTAATCAAAAACTCCACTCATCTGCCAACTCTTTATGCATTCATCAAAGCTCAGCAGAGAGTTATCAGCACAGAAGATTCATACATCAAGGCTTCAGCTCCGGCTTCCTTGACATCCCAAGCAGATTAGTCTGTGACAGATTTCTGTAGCCCAGCAAGCATCCCAAAGTGAAGCTACAATGGAGATGACAAGCACATCCTTGGCATCTTATGTCATGTCCACTTGTTCCATCAAAGCCAACAAGGCTCCACTAAGGTTATTGAAGTCACACAGGTTTAGGAGCTGTGTTTTGATTTAGACAGTGTGACAGGACAAGCCCTCGGTGGCTTGATGCAGGAGATACCTAGCAATCCTCTTGCAGACCATATGAATAAATAAATCTCATTGAGACTCCTTTCAAAACAGTAATAGATCTCCCATGCAAACAGACCAAAGGAGGGCTGGCTCACAAACATCTGTTCAAAAACGCTCTTTCTGTCCTAGCAAGGTATCCTGAAGGGAATCACTGTGTGCTACTCAGTGCAATTTTTTTTAATATCATTGGAGATGTTTTTTTGAGTGGAGAAGAAAGACAACATTTGTGTGTGTGGTGGTGGGTATATCAAAGTGCTAAAGACTGTTTCATCTCCTTCCTTTTCTGGTTTCTCACTAACCACAGCTCAAGTGTTTGGTCATGCATCTTGACCCATCTCAAGCTTGGTTCAGTGTTTCTTCTCTCTCTACACCTGTACAGGCCCTCTGAGTTTTTAACGCTGCCACCAAAAAGGCATGTAACAGCTTTCTCTAAATAGGCACAAGGGTAAAGTACCACTGTGACTTCCTGAGCCTTACGGGACGACTTCTTTTTTGGCATCTGTAAGCTGCAACTCTGTTTCGCTCTAGAGATCTTTTTGGGCTTTGTATTTCCACTTTTGGGACCACATAATTCTGCTTAACTAGTTTTCCAAACAAATAAATATTTTTCTTCAACATTTCAAACACCATGTTGAAGAAAAGGAGTTTTAATAAGGAAGGGGTGTGTTCATACTCTTGGCCTTATCTAATCTTGCCTCTCACTGCCAGATACAATAGCCAGGTCATCTTAGACAGGCTTTGCTCTTCAGTTACAACAGTAGAGCCAGCTCACATCCATTCAAACAGTGATGATTCTTCTTTGCAATGGTGTTTGAATTTTCTTGTTGTACTGTTTTGGACTGGGATAGAGTTAATTTTCTTCATAGCAGCATGTACCAGTCTATGTTTTGGATTTGTGATGAAAAGAGTATCAATAACCCTTCTTCAGAATCATAGAATCATAAAATCATCTAGGCTGGAGGGGACCTTTAAGATCATCAAGTCCAACAACTAACCTAACACTGCCAAAACCACCACTAAACCATGTCCATCAGCAACACATATATTTGCCTTTTAAATGCCTCCAGGGATGGCGACTCCACCACTTCTCTGGGCAGCCTCTTCCATTGCTTAACAACCCTTTCTGTGAAGAAATTTTTCCTAATACCCAATCTAAACCTCCCCTGGCGTAACTTGAAGCCGTTTCTTCTTGTCCTATCGCCTGTTCCTTTGCAGAAGAGACGGACCACCTTTCAGGTAGTTGTAGGGAGTGATAAGTCTCTCCTCAGCCTCCTTTTCTCCAGGCTAAACAACCCAGTTCCCTCAGACGCTCCTCATAAGACTTGTGCTGTAGACCCCTCGCCAGCTTTGTTGCCCTTCTCTGGATGTGCTCCAGCACCTCAATGTCTTTCTTGTAGTAAGGGGCCCAAAACTGAACACAGTATTCGAGGTGGAGTTGTAGTTGATGGTGGGTAGTTATTGCTGAGCTGTGCTTGCACAGCACCGGCGCCTTTTTTTCTCACACTGCTCTGCCAGCGAGTAGGCCGGGGCTGCACAGGGAGTTGGGAGGGGACACAGCTGGGACAGCTGACCCCAACTGACCAAAGGGATGTCCCATGCCATATGACCTCATGCTCAGCAATAAAAGCTGGGGGAAGGAGGAGGAGTGGAGGGATGTTTGGAGTTGTTGCATTACGCGTGACGGAGCCCCGCTTACCTGGAGGCGGTCTAACATCTGCATATCAATGGGAAGAGAGAGTGAGCGGCTGCTTGGGGCTTAGTTGCCTGCTGGGGTTAAACTACAACACTTGTTCCTAGTGGTCTGGATACTGTTTAAAGGATGAGACTGCAGCCATACTCATTTTGGTATTGCCTTGTAAGGTTCATTAAATGTAAGCTGTCAGACAGCTATTAGAAAAGGATGATAGATCAAGGTACTATAAGAATCTATAAATCAATAACTTTCCTATGCAGCTGACTGACCAAGCATCTCCACGTACAGAAAGGAGAGGTTTCTATGCCCTGTTGCTTCCTGCAACACAGCAAGGAAGAAGTCTGAATTACATGAGCTGCATCAGTCACATCAATCACTCACCTTACTTAAAAGAACGGTACAAGTAAATTCTCTGGAATTGATATACAGCTTGTATTAAAAACAGAGTGTGCAAAGAAGTACCTTAGATACAGACAGTTCTGCATTTTCCTTTGGTAAAAATAAAATGATCGATACCTAATCAATGAACTTAGCAATGCTTTTTTACATAAACTCGGATTTATTGTAAATGCTAGAATTATAGAGACATGATTTCCTTTTAGAAAGCAGCCAGAACAGGTAAACTGAAACCTCCAGGTTGCCATGGAATGTTCTTTTATAGGCAGCCTTAGAAAATGTCTATTCCAAGTATATCCTATAAGAATTCTTACAAGAACAGGCATAAACCCTCAAGACTCTCAACAGAATTTTCTTCCCTATCAATACTCTGCAATGGACTGACTAGTTTTTATGGGTGCTTTCTTCTCAGAGGTAGCTGCACTTCATGGGTCTCAGACTGGTGGAGCCCATTCAAAATGGAATTTAAATGCACATGTAATTAACGTAGAGAAAATGGTTTCCTGATAGTGATGAGGATAGATATATTAAAAAAAGATTTATTCTGGAACCATCTCTATTTGCAAGGAAAAGTCTAATTGCTGTACATATTAACAGGCTCACTAATTCAGTTAAAAATGGAAATGTAACAAGGTCTAGGATTACTTCAATCCCCTTTAGGAATGCAAAGTGCTTTAAGAACACATTTTGCTTCCCCAGCTCACAGGAACCTGATCATAAGAAGAGTGGCAGCTGTTAAAACTAGCAATAAATTACAGAAACCAATAATCTGAGTCAACTGGGTTGATAATCTAATTACCAGAAACTGGCGTTTAATGGTCTGAAAACTCATGTACGTTTTTTCCCCTTTATGTTTTATTTCACAAACACAGGTACACACATACACATTTCACTCACAAGGGAACTGCTGTAATGAATTTCCTTCATCCACCTGAAGGCTGCAAACACCTAAGCATGCTCCACCTGCAGGTCATCTTGTTTAGGACAAGAGACTATTTAGGATTTTTACAGATGTTCCTGTGAGCAAGTGTGGACCCCAACAGCTACTGCACAAAGTGGGGTACATGACCAGTAGTGATACCCAAGCCTTTCGGAGCCTGGGAGCAGGGAGCTGCCATCAGCTGGTCTCCAGGTGATACCTGGCTAAAGAAAAATGGGACTTTCTAATTTAGGCAGTTCTTGCCCTGAAGACTTAATTGTGTTCTCACATCTTCACGAGCACGTGGCTCAGTTCATGTGAACTTAGTGCACATCTCGCAAGGCAATTAAATTCATAGACCTTATGGGTCCCTACAACGACCTGAAAGGAGGTTGTAGCGAGGTGGGGGTTGCTCTCTTTTCCCAAGTAATAGGTGATAGAACAAGAGGAAATGGCCTCAAGTTACGCCAGGGGAGGTTTAGATTGGATATTAGGAAAAATTTCTTCACTGAAAGGGTTGTCAAACATTGGAAGACGCTGCCCAGGGAAATGGTTGAGTCGTCAACCCTGGAGGCATTTAAAAGATGAGTAAATGTGGTGCTGAGGGACATGGTTTAGTGGTGTTTTTGCCAGTGTTAGGTTAATGGTTGGACTTGATGATCTTAAAGGTCTCTTCCAACCAAAATGATTCTATGATTCTGTCATAGATGTAGGTGTTAGTGGGATCTGTGTCCCCGATCAAAAGTGAAGCAAAGGGCAGCCAGGCTGAGCCGGGTGGAGAGCAGCAACCCTGGCAGACACAAAGGGGAGCCCCATGTATCTCTGGCAGGCTCTGGCAAACCAAACAGGAGGTGTTGGTGGCACCAGCTGTTCCTGCTTTGCCTTGGCTGCTCAGGAGGGAGAGAATAGATCCTGCTGGGATGTGAAAACCTTCTGCATAGCTTGTATCCCACCTTTGGGATACTTATGTTTAAAGGAAAGACCAAGCACTCCAATAACATGTGTCAGCATCTGCTCTCGCCTCTTCAGGCAGCCATTGGGGAGGTAAATTCTTACCTTGCACCCCAGAGGTGATCAGCTGGTGCCCTCAAGCAAGGAATTTGATTACCCTTATCTTGTCTTCACCTGCCCGCTTGCAAATGCTTAAGTGATAAGATTTTCCAGCCTTTCTAAAAGCCAGTTGCAGGTTTTGCCTCAGCGAGCTCCCATGGCTGTGAAGAGACAAGGCAGCTCCCTCCCGCCACTTCATGTAGCTCGTACCTGGGCTGCCCTTTCAGGCAGCAGGAGAGGGTCACGCTGCATGGCCAGGGTTCCCTTTAAGGGCAGCTTTCTGAAAAAGGAGTGATATATTTTTTATAACCATGAAATACTTCAACACTGAACAGTTCTGTCATTGGGAATATTAAAATACGATCAGAGATATTTTATGCAGCTGTTATTAAATAATCATTAAACATTTCTGGAAATTATACTCCTAGGGGATTTGACATTGAAGAATAGACTGTCAAGACCCAGTCTGAGCCATGACTTATAAAAATATAAGCCTACCAAGTGCACTAAACTTGTCTTCATCATCAATTATCTCTGAGTTCAATGATTTTCTACAGACTGTGCAGAGTTTGGTCCAGGGCATCTATTTTTGTCCCCACCTCATGCCAGGAACATTGTGTCTTACAGGCATGTGTAGCACATGGCTTTGCGGTGTATTGGAGGAGGCTGCAAAAAGACCACAAGAAGACCATTTGCCTGAGGATCTCAAGGCTCATTTTTGGACTTTAGGATAAAGTGGTGTTTATCTCACCTCATTTTTGATCTCTACAAAGTGGGCCCCAGCACCAGTGCTCAGAGGCAGCATTTGGGAGCAAGGGGTCGTGGAGAGACAGACTGATTTGGGACACAGCTCATCTGACGTGTCAGATGTTTACTTCATGATGGTTTGACCTGTGCTTTGATGATGACTGTTCCTTGGCAGATGATGAAGGTAACTATCTCAGGCAACTGGTTCAGATGTCCAGACTTTCTGTCTGCCAGGCTGTCTCCTTTAGAGATGCGATTCCCCTTCTTCTGCCCCCAAAGCCAACCACAAATTCCCAGCAGCAACTTAAAGTTTCTTCCCTGAATGTCTGTGTTTTAACCTGGAGATTGATAAAGATGATAAGGGGTTTAGTGTCTCTTTCAAATTTATTCTCTCCAGATGCAGAGGTAATAGTCTGTCATGTCTCAGCTGAGGAGAAGGTAGAGTAGGTCATATTATTTTTACATGATTTTTATATGGCTTCAGGAGAAAAGGTAGTGCTTCCTCCTGACCCTTTGAACTCTGCAGGGATTTTGCCTGCAAGCAAAGTCCTCTCTTATTTACAGACTAGTTCAGATTCCCGGGGCGCTCAAATATTCATTCCCAATGCAAGAGGTGTGGCTCAGTTGTAACCAGGTGGTTTGCCTGACTCCACTGCAAGTTTTGGTCTTCTGCTCTCATGCAGATCGCTCTGCTAAGGGAGAACAATTCTCCTTCTTAATGAATATGCAAAAAACAATTTCCACACTCATAAGTTTCTCAGCTGGTTAGTTAAAAGCCTCCACTGGTGGTATGCAACAGCAAGAATAACAGCTTGATTAATCCCCATCTACTGGTCTAAACTAAAAACCATGCCATTATGTAACATTGCAGTGACAGAGTCATCATAAAACAATACAGCTTGAAATGGCTTTTGCAGATTCAGAAAGTTATAATGGTATCCCCACTGACCCAAAATATCTGGAGGTATGCTAATGTTCGCCTTTGCTGAAATGAACAGGAGACTGATGTTGAGATTTCATTGTTATGGAAATATATTCTGCTCAGGACAATTACATTTGTCTTTTCTCCCACCCCCACAGAAGGATCAAGAATATTTAATATGCTATCCTGATTAACAGTGTTAGTCTCCTGTTTCTGGGGTAATTGGTGTAGGTAATATATGCATAGAGGATATGGCAGAAGAGAAACTACAGTGGTTCACTATTGATGGTATTATCAAATTCACCTGAGAAAGCCCTGTTTTTCTGTTGGGAGGAACTCAAAACATGAGTAATGGTAACCCTCTCACTCCTTTTTGGGCTCTTCTTAATGACAGTGATACTTCTTAGTTACCCCAGCCTGTGGAGACGCCCACACTAAGAGCAGACCTTGAACTGCGTGCTGGGATATAGGCCTGGACACAAGTCATCTGTGGAAAATTTCAGAGATCTCTTCCCAACCTGCACATGTTCTTGGGTCTTTGTAGTGGGGGCTGACCTCTTCTCCCTGGTGACAAGTGACAGGATGAGAGGAAATGGGTTGAAGTTATGTCAGATGAGGTTTAGATTGGATATTAGGAAACATTTTTTCACTGAAAGGGTTATCAAATATTGGAATAGGCTGCCCAGGGAGGTGGTGGATTCGCCATCCCTGGAGGTGTTTAAAAAAAGGGTAGGTGTGGTACTTAGGGACATGGTTTAGAAGTGGTTTTGTCAGGGTAGGTTAATGGTTGGACTTGATGATCTTAAAGGTCCCTTCCAACCTCAGCAATTCTATGATTCTATGATTCTATAATACCTTGGGGAAGAGATCTGGATTGCTGTAAAAGCCACAATGCCAGGGACTGAATAAAGAACAGAGCAGTTACTTCACCAGTGGCATATTTATAAGTTTTAACATGATTTGGAGGGGGGGTGCGAAAAAAAACATCAGTGACTGCTTAGTCAGATCTATCTATCTGAAGATGGTGACAACCCTTTTTGTTTACTTAGGACCATCTGCTCCAGCAGGGCAACTGGATTCTGCCAACTGTACTGGTGTCCTGGTTTGATCCACTGCCGTATCCCGGCTCCAGGTTCATGCTCTGCCTTTCCTATTGATTTCAGTAAGGCAGAAGTATCAGGACATTCACAAATACTCAGAATATCGGCTTTAATTTCTTGTTCTGGTGTCCCGGTTCCAGCAGGGATGGGGTTAATTTCCCCAAGGAGCCGGGAGGGAAGGCGGGTATTCCATACCACATGACCCATGCCCAGGCTATAAGAGGAGCTAGCTGGAGAGGCAGTTGTCTCTTGGGGGTGGGTTGTGGTGGTCCAGGTCTGGTTGGTGTGTGGCAATACTGTAACTGTGTCTTTATGTCTCTTTATTGGTGTTACTATTTTTTTCTCTTCCCATTTGCTGTTCTGTTAAACTGCACCATCTTAACCCACGAGTTTTGCCTTTTCCTGCTGATTTCTCCCACAGCTGTGGGAGTTGAGCGAGCAGCCCTGTGTTTTTTTGTTGCTGGCTGAGGCCAAACCATGACAGTCCTTTTTGATGGCCAACATGGGGCCCGGAGGGTTGAGGTAATGACAGATCTGACCAGAGCTTGTTAAAATGAATTTCTTATATGCATTTCTCATATTAGTTAGATAGTCACCAATTACAATATGCTTTGTTTGTTTGTGTGGCTGTGTTATGTAAATTCTTATATGCTCTATGTACTCCCTGTGATACTGTTCGTTATCTTGGGGAGAGGGATTGGGATTATCATTTTGCTGTTCTGTGCAATATCAGTTTATGATATGATAACATCACTATTCAGGTGGCTTTGTTGGGGTGTCTATGCAGTATTACTGTCCTGTCCATAACTTGGTTACTATCTCTCAGAAGTTATTAATAATCACACCCAATTTATGGGAGAAACAGGGGGAGACACTTTCCCCAGCTCTTTTGCCTCCCTTTTCTCCTTTGGGCCAGGTATGACACCTCTTGAGAATTTCAAATATCCTTAGGATGCTCAAGCCAGCATGTTCCTATTGCTGTGCCTCCTGAATGTTTTTCAGATCTTGTTTAGGGTTAAACAACTGTTTAAGACTACCACTCAGATATCTGCCCTAAGGCTGGATAGTCAGGGCTGGCATGGAATGTGGGAGAACATGGGCAGGTATCTAGAGAACTTGTCACCTCCAATGATTTGGGACTTCACCCTTGAACAACTACAGGACCCTGATAAAGTGGTAGAATATTTGGAAGGAAAATGCTGTGGCTGCTCCAGAGAGGCACAGCTTAGGGCCCAGCACAGTGCCCTGGCCAGTATCTACCAAACACTGCTCAGTACTATGCAGGACCCTCAGGGGAAAGAGGGGGAAACCAGACCAGCAGACAATGCGGCCACTCAAACCCCAGTGGCAGGCACTGCAGCTGAACCGGACAACCAATCTATGCCAATATCAGTGGCTCCTATACAGAAGAAGAAATACACCAAGAAATCAGTTCGCATAGTAAGGGATGATGATGAACCAGGGCCATCAAAGGAACAGGAGGAAGAGACGGAACCAGAGATAATCGCCCAGTCCCTATCCCTGAATGAGCTGTGAGATATGCGAAAAGATTTCAGTCGACTTCCTGGTGAGCACATTATCACCTGGCTGCTCCGATGCTGGGATAACAGGGCCAGTAGCTTGGAATTAGAGGGCAGGGAAGCTAAGCAGCTGGGATCCTTGTCTAGGGAGGCGGGCATTGACAAGTCGATTGGGAAAAAGACACAAGCCCTCAGCCTCTGGAGGTGACTCCTGTCAGGTGTGAGGGAAAGGTATCCTTTCAGTGAAGA
This sequence comes from Vanellus vanellus, assembly GCF_965231255.1. Taxonomy (NCBI): domain Eukaryota; kingdom Metazoa; phylum Chordata; class Aves; order Charadriiformes; family Charadriidae; genus Vanellus; species Vanellus vanellus. The sequence continues at coordinate 206,666,037 of NC_138905.1, read as the reverse complement.
TGTTGTATGTCGTCCAAGCAAGTAGACCACCATGGAAAAAGGTATCCAGTACCTGAGAGCATTAGCCATACGGGAGATGATTTTACTACCACCCAGATAACGCGCAGTTACCCACAGATCCTTATGAAGTCCAGTGCACAAGGCCCATATGGCCGAAGTTTGTACGGAGCGCACCATCATCGTATGACAACTCCTTGGCAGTAATGGAATGGAGAGGTGAAGAAGGACCAATGGTGGATGAGGTGGTTGGACGACTCTGTCAATATGAAGAAAGTATCTCTTCCCCCCCTTGTCTCAGCTGTGGAGAAACTGTCCCAGAAGGTCCAGCAACTTGAAGAGAGTATGTCCTACTCCCCACCTGTACAGATCACCATCTCAGCTATTAGGAGCAGGCTTTTCCCTGCTCAAGAGGGAGAGTATAGGGGGTACACACCACGAGGCACCCTGTGGTTTTACCTGTGTGACCACGGAGAGGACATGAGGAGGTGGGATGGACAACCTACCTTGACCCTACGGGCACGGGTACATGAGCTGCAAGGAAGAACAACCACAAAAGGGGATCCTTCCAGGAAAAGTGCTGCTCCCGTTTCCAGCAGACAGTTCCCCAGACAGAATGGAAGGCCTGATCTCACCTCCGATCCTCTTTCTGCAACAAGTGAGTAACGTATACTATGATCAGGATTAGAGGGGCCCTGCCTCCAGCCAGGTGGGGGAAAGGGACAACCGGGTTTATTGGACTGTGTGGATTCGATGGCCTGGCACATCTGAGCCACAGGAGTATAAGGCTCTAGTGGACACTGGTGCACAACGCCCCTTAATACCATCAAATTACAGAGGGGCAGAACTTATCTGTATTTCTGGAGTGACAGGGGGATCCCAAGAGTTGACTGTACTGGAAGCTGAAGTAAGCCTAACTGGAAATGAGTGGCAAAAGCATCCCATTGTGACTGGCCCAGAGGCTCCATGCATCCTTGGCATAGACTATCTCAGGAGAGGGTACTTCAAGGACCCAAAAGGATACCGGTGGGCTTTTGGCATAGCTGCCTTGGAGACAGAGGAAACTGAACAGTTATCCACCTTGCCTGGTCTCTCGGAGGACCCCTCTGTGGTGGGCCCATTGAGGGTCAAAGAACAACAGGTGCCAATTGCTACCACAACGGCGCATCGGTGGTGATATCGCACTAATCGAGACTCTGTAATTCCCATCCATAAGTTGATTTGTCAATAAGAGACTCAAGGACTATGTGAGCTCAATGGACATTTTTGAGGGATGACCCATAGACTATGGGAACTGTAAGATCTGGGCATGACATAGATGGTATGGAATAAGGGGTGGATAATGTCCTGGTTCTGGCAGGGATGAGGTTAATTTCCCCAAGGAGATGTTCCATACCACCTGACCCATGTCCAGCTATAACAGGTTTTGCTTTTTTCTGCTGATTTCTCCCACGGTCGTGGGAGTTGAGCGAGCGGCCCAGTGGTTCTTTGTTGCTGGCTGAGGCCAAACCACGACATCTGGGTAATATGTTTATTGTCTTAGGGATAAACATGCAACCAGAAAATGGAAATAAGTTTGCCTTTTTTGGATTCCATGTTAAGACTGAGTTCCAATTCCCTTTAGAAAGGAAAGACAAAATTTCAAATCCCTTGTGTTTCTAAACAGTTTACGTAATTTTGTCTCTAAAACTGTTGGTTACGGAGTGCATGTATATGTAAACATATATGTGGTATATATATTTGAACCTGAGCTGCAGTTCAATCCATGCCTCCATGTGAAAGACACTTGCAACTGCATTTCCCACCCCGAAGCTGTGTATCGCATTGTGTTCATCTCTCTTCTTTCTCCAACATTTTGCTTTCAAGTATCTTCCCAGAAAGTAAAAACCCACAGCACTTCCATTTAACAAGGAGGGAAAGCATGGCCCGAGCATCCATAGCCCATCGGTTACACGTCGGTAGCATGCAAAAAAAACCCCACCACCAAAGCCACTTTTGAATGTGAAAAAGACTCAACACGTGGAGATAAAGACAAAATAACATAAAATGAAACTTGCAGTAATAAAGCATGCCGCAGTAGGATTTTTTCAGAAAACAATCTTAGGACTGATATTTCTCAAAAGGGAAGGATAAGCAAGAGCAGAGATCTGTATGAACAAACAGCAACCTGTGAGTGAGATCAGACAGAATGAGTGGTGGATTTCTGACTGCAAGAGTAAGATGTCTCTGGGACATCTTTTGTCTCCAACAGGAGCATCCTTCTGCATTTCAGGATGGAGTGTGATCCCGTAAGGATTGGAATTACACAATGTAGCTCCCAGGCACTCTTACCAACTACAGTCAGTGACCCAGAAGGTCACTCCAAGTCCTGTGCTACCATTTATTTAACCTTTCCTTTGCTGATTCTCTGCTATCTGTTATCCTTCTCCTCCCTGTGGCCTGGATATTATGCTATGTCTTCTCAAAGTATGTAATTTTCATATAGGTTTCTCAATTCCATTTTCTAGAGAAAATGGCAGAGAAAAGGAAATTTTTCACAGTTCCCCATCCCATTTGCTTCTGCATACCCATGTATCTCCTGTTCATTTCTCTTGGCCAGACCACTGAGGCTGATGGGATGATGGGACAACAAGCCAGACTAGGTCTGGGCTGGCTCATTAGCTGAGGAGATTTAAAATTCTCTGTGCCTAGTGGGGCACGATGTATCCAACCATCCTTCCCCAGGACTTCTTATGTTACGACAATGTAGGAACCCAGTGCTAAGTACATGTGTTTGAGGTGCTGCTACGTGGAAAGACCAGGAAGCTTAGTGTCACCAGACACTAAGGAGCTGTGCAACCATTTCCCTCACTCTTTCAAAGCACTGTCCCTTCCCAGGAGTGGACTGTTTTAATTGCAGTGTAATAGCTCTTGTTTCTTCTTCCTTCTATTGATACAGATGTAAAGTAGATAGCTGGAATGGCAAATACATAATTGATGACTTCCTGTGTACCTTGAAGCTTTTTTAAATACATGGTCCTAGAAGTTTGCAGTTTTTTACTCAAAAACTGGAAACATCTACACTCTGGTGTGGTGTTTCCTATCTAAAATACCTTCACAATAAAAGAATAAAGATCACATCCTTTGGGATCTGTACATACATCACTACACTGATAGTAATTCAGAAAAATATATTTAATTTTCACTTTATATTTAATTTTCACTTTCAAACACTACAGAGCTGTTTTAATTTTCCATGACAAAATTCCTCACCTGCATTTCTACATTCCATGATAAATGTTGCTGTTTTGGCCTCACTCAGTGTCTCCTGGGGATAGTGTAAGCTAGTAAGGGTTAAAAGCATTGTTGATACTATTCCCTTGAGAGAGGAGGTGAACTTGCTGCCCCTTCTCCCGGTGTGGGGACAGGCAGCCCTTGATGTCCTGACGGGTTTATTCTGTTTGGTGGTGAAGCACAAATACACAACTTTGACCTATTTTTTTCCTGCTCTGCTCTTCTCCCTCAACCTCCCCTCCCCAGTGCCAATAAATTTTAAGTGCGGTGAAGAAGCAAAACACACTGGTCCATAAGGGTATAGACAGAGAGTCTGTTTATTTAGAGCAGCTGTGAAACACCAACCAGGTGCCTGCAGATGTATATCGGGTTAGCCTGTCGTTGTAGCACTAGCTGCAATGTGCTAGCTGTTTCCTTAACACCGAGGAAGGGGTGTTTTCTGCTCTGAGGGCTCACGGCCTTAGCGATAGACAGAGGAGGAGGCAGCAGCTCCCAGAAGTTTATAATTTAGTCTCTCTTCCTTTGTAGGAGAGGGATGGTGGTGGCTTTGAAGCCAGCTCTGGACTCAGCTGTGGCTCTGGCCTGCTGTGCTCCCTCCGCCCTTTTCTCCCCCTGTTGCTCTATTTAGATGACAAGAGTTTGTGGCTCTGTGGCTGCACAACCGAATGGGACGATGGTCACTGCGGGCTCTGGGAATTTTTGCAGGATGAGCAATAGCTTGTGCAAAATTGAACTCTCTCGGAGAGGCCTTTCCAGGAAGGGGAGAGTGCTGAAAGAAGGGCTTTCATGTAGGACAGGGTATGATGGGGTGCGGGAGGTGCTACTGTGCTCCTGGGAAGTACGGGAAGAGTCCTGGCCGTGGTCATAGGAGGGGCGGCAGCAGGGATGAGCATGCAGGGAGCAGGGGTCTGTGTAGGTACCAGTCAGGGCCTCAAAGAGGTAATGTATACACGTGGCTGTGGGTCCAGAAGAGACCTGTCCTACAAAGCCACCCCTTGCTGCCTTGATGGATAGCAATCCCTGTTAGCCGATGCATAGGGATTATTCTCTGCAGGACTCAAAGGGTCCAATTCATTACAGCAAGGCCTATTTTTTTTCCTTTTTCCACTCCAGTGGAGCATAAATGACCTGAATAAATCCTACTCCTTTGGCACATGTAATGCACGGAATGTGTTCCCGGTGCTGTATCAGGATTTATCTCTTGGTGCATGTTGTGAACACACATTTCTTTCCAGTCAGTAGAATTGTTATAGCTATAGAGCTTGATTATTGAAAGGGGAGCTGGTTGGTGGAAGGAAGATATATAAATGTGATATACACAGGACACGTCAGCCACACCAGCTGGAAAAATTCATTTATTTCCACTGACTGAATAACTCACTTTTGATTCCAGTTTATACAGGTAGGAACATGATTACTCGCGGCCTGTCTCCAATAACTCAGCTAGTGTTGAGCTTTGTTTGGCCTTTGTGGCCAGAGCCAGCTCCTCTCCAGTGCCTTATGCCTGCAGTCCCACTGGTGTTAGCGGTTGGGAAACAATACAGACCTGCCCTACTCCAGCTTGGACACACATCCCAGGGCAGGTGGCAGCATCTTGTGTCCACCAGGTGCAAAGAACATGTATGTAAAGGTAGAAGGAACTGCACAGGGGCATAAATGGACTTCTCTTGTACTTCCAGCCATACAAAACCATCAGATGTGTGGTGGGATAGAAGTTGTGCCACAGGAAGAGAGAAATGCCCTTTAAAGTGTGGGAAATAGACACTCGTTTTTGCAAATGTCCATCATGGGATCCCTTGCTTGAACAGGGGCTATGAACAGAAAAGTCTGGGAATCACTAAGAAGCCAAAAACCTCCACCCCAAGGCTTTAGTGCCCCCAACCTTCTTAGAGTAAGAGCACTGCTGTTTGCACATGGATTTCTGTGGGGGTTTGGCTCAGTGCTGTGACTGCCCTGAGCAGTGGCGGGCGACCCAAATGGCTATAAGCCACCAGGCTGGATTCTCACCTCCAAACAAGGGTGATAGCTGGTCTTGTAAACCCCATCACTCACAGCTGCTGTGCCTCTATCCAGACTGTCTGTGACATGTCTGAAGTTATTTCTGCTTCATTTCTCCCTTTTCTCACTCTACCTTTCCATCCTGGCTAAAAAGTTACCTCCAGCTACCTTTCTCAGCCAAGGCAGAGATGCCTCCCTAATGCTAATAACTCCAATCACGGTGATTTCCAGACAGCCAGTCCTCTGTTGAGCCCCAGGGAGTGGTCATGGTAGAGCATCTATGCTTTACCAATGGAAAAGCTTGCACACAGCAGGTGAAAATCCTTGTAAGGATTTTCAGCCCAGCAATCTCTGGGCCAGGTGTCTCATTACTGTGTATAATGAAATAGTATCCTGAGGAGGGGGAAAAGATAAACATATGTCGTTCAAAACTCCCCTGATTACGGGAAGTGTCCACCAACAGGGCGCCCAATTAGTCTATGCAGCTTTATATTTTGCCCATCTGTTTTTACTAATCTGGCCTCAAGTGTGCAGTTCAGTGCTGTAAACCTTGGGTCAGGACTGTTTTATTAAACTCTGTGGCTTGTGGTGTCTGCCTCCAGCTAGGAGAACAGTTTTGAAAGTCTTCCAAATTGCAAGGCTGGTAGTTATATTTTCTGTGCTCCGAACACACTTCTGGCCTGGTCTGTGCCTCAGTTTCAGGGAAATATATGCATGTATCTGCATGATCTCTTGAAAAGAGGGAGTCTGCTCTGCGCTAGGTTCTCCACCTGGCTGGGTCCCCCTGCTTGGCTCTGCCCTCCATGCTGGTGAGGACCTGGGAGATCAGAGCCAACAGCTCCTCGTGCCACAGACGCTCTGCTCCAGGCACCACCACTTACAATTCTGTGTACATTTTGGCTGCAGACAGAGGAGCTTCCTGAGAGCACTTCTTGGTGCTTCCTCTTCTTCAGTGACCGCCCTGTTGTCACCAATCACCAGAGTGACCTCTACTCCCAAGCTAATGTCTAGTCCTGGTCTTTCGGTGAATACTCACTTGTGACTCCCCTCTCAGCATTCTCCTTTCCACTTCTGCTAATTGAATGCAAATAACTTCTCGGTTCCTCTTTTTCCTTTATTATCCAAGGTTGTAGGCTGAGATCAGGACATCAAGATAGGCAGTGATCTGCACAGCAGGACAGAAAGATGGCTGGAAGCTAATCCAAGGATCAGGAAACTGAAATGGCAGTGAAGAATGAGAGAAATAAGAAGCACACTAAGATGTTGAGGAAAAGACTGCAGCTGAGACAGCACAAGGAATAAGGTTTGCAATATGATCAAGAGCACTATGCTGTGAAACACTGACCTTTACATGCTTGTCAGGCCCTACTGGAGGACCTGGTCATCAACTGTCTCTTTGTGTCTCCAACAGCCATGCAAGCTATAGCACCCTGCTACTGAATCCTCATCTGGAAAGAGTTAGTGAGTTAATTTACCGTTTTGCTAAGTGCTGCACACAAGCCCAGCATGCAGTGATGATCTGCCTGTACAGTCAAAGTCTAATGTGCAATAGTGTTGCATACAGAAAAGGAGCATGATGAAGTTGTGCAAGAATATCGATCATAATGAAAACAGCATAGGCATGGCCCATATATTTATTTTCTGTAGTCGTTCATCTATGGAAAGCTTGTGGGAAGTTGATGCCGTGGAGTGTTCATGATCAGTTAAGGGGACTTTTTATAATTTTGAGGACATGTTTGGAGAAAGCTTGAAAGTGATTGTTTGAAAATCTAACAGCTGAGAGACAGAGGATTGTAACTTGGGCTGTCAGATGCAGAACCAGCTTCATAATATGAAGGAAGTTTTCTTATGCTTTTCTTTTCTTACTGGGCTTGTGTGTCACAGTAATGGTAATTCTTCGCTGTCAAAGTATCTAATACACTCCCATAAGCTTGTTAATTTGGCCAGCTGGGAAGAAAATAGTGTATTGCTTTAGATAAAGAGTTACTTGCTTTGTAGTGGAAAACTCATCCAGCAGGAGCTCTGCAGTTGCTGCTTTGAGACAGCTTGCTTTCAGATACAATGGGGATATCAGCTTTGACACGTTCATCACAGTTAGCTGCATTGCAGACATGCAGCTGAAGTCAATGTCCACTGCTGGACCCTTTCTGAGGTAGAAGAGTTCTTCTTTGGGAGAGAGAAAGCAATTACTTAAATGGAAAGTCTGCTGCAGAGTCACATTTGTAAAGCTCTCAGTAAGCTTCTTAACACTTGCATGTCTTCTCTCCTCCTCTTAAGTAATTTAAATTTTTATGATCTACTTGGTGAAACATAGTGGCACATAAAAGATTTAAAATTAAATGTATCATTCCTATCAGGGAGCATATTAGAAGGTGTTTGCACATCTCTTTTTACGACATTGGGAAATAAATTGGACACAAACGCTGAAACCTACTTGGTGGTTTACTGGGTAGATGCTCCATTTGCAATTTGTTTCAGAAAGTAGCCCAGAGAAACAATTTCTGCTTCCTGGACTATAGCTTTGCACCAGGAAGGGGCATCAGCCTTTGACTGTGCCATTTGTTGGTCCTAGCTCAGTGCCAGGGACCAGCAGCAGCTACTGCGACAGCTGGCAGGAAAGCAACATGTGTCGGTGAATTGCCTTTATATGGCTCGTATTGTCAATCGACAGTAGGAACTGAATAACCTCTAAAAGGATGTTTGTGAATAGTGCTCTGCAATATTTGCTTGTTTCCAGCCTGGACACAGATGTTGTGGACATAATTGTCCATGCTGAAATACTTCCCAGCACCCACAATAATCAGGGCAATAGGAAATATTTCTGCATGCAGCAAAGAGGATTATGCCTTATGGCATATATGCATAACACATGTTCATATGCTTTTATTTGCTGTCACCCGTGCTTAAGGCCAAATGAAGCGTGCCATTTTGCTAATGGACACCTGTCTTGTGAGGGAATTGTTCATTCAGTGCTCACGGATGTGAATAAACATCTTAGGCCAGCATCTAGGAATTTAAGGAACGAGTTGTGATAGAGCACCCAGACAGATGTCAGCTTGGATTATTCAGCTGTACTTGTCTCAGAGACTACTGCAGTCCTGGTGTATTATACACACAAGAGAATTTCAATCTGATAACCTTTGTGATCGGTATCTACTGGAGAATGGATATAACGTACATTATCTCTTCTGTCAATTCATAATTATTAAATTATTTTTGCTGTACTGAACTCTTGATTATACATTAAAAGAGATTTAGTTTTCTTCAATCAATAGGTTCCACAATATTTTATGATGTTAACTCACTTATCGGATAATAAATATTCAAAGACTCTCCTAGTGTTGTCCTAGAGGGAAGAAAGGCATTCACAGTAAGGCAGATGTCTTTAGCAGCACCCCAGCCATTTAACTACAAAGGCAGCCTTTCTACGAGTTGAACATGCTGCCATAATAAAAGTTCACCAGCCATGTCGAGTTTATGGTAACAGTTGTTTGGGAGAATCTGCAAACCCACAGAATCTGAGAGCAACCACAGTCTGTGCAATATGGGATGGCGTCCGTTCTGCTCAGGGCTTTGACACCTTGAACACACAGCTGTGGGACAAATACAAAATACCTCTTAAAGCCCAAGAAGTACCTCCACAGGGAGCAAAGAAGGCTAAACCCATGATACTTCCCACCAGAGGTTAGATAACCAGAAAAGTCTCCAAGAGAAGTTGTTGACATGTTACCAATTATGGAAACTTATTACAGTAAGAGGCAAATAGGAAAGAAAGGACAATTATGAAATGTACTGATTTTTGCCAACTTGGGAGAGAGGTGCAACAGTGGGGACCTAGCCAAGGTGATGAGTCTGGCCACACCATCAGCCCAGATATGTGAAAGCATATTGTTGTGGTAGAAAGCTAAAAAATATAGTGAGTACCATAACCATATTAATGATGAGAAGTTCAATGCACCTCTCTGGGGTGTACACCTTCTGATAGGTTTCCAGTCTGCATCTGAAAGGCTGCCTGTGTGTATGATTTGTGTTAAGCAAGCTCTGCAATGAAGAGTAACTTCCATGCTCACGACTAAGTGCTTCTGGAACACTTGCAAATTTTGTGGCTTTTTAGCAAAGTCTGAACGAACTCTGTAGCTCTTTTGGCTTTTGGCTTCTCAGGTATTGTGTTCTGTTTGAGAAGAAAAAATTCAATTTGTGATTACACAAATGTACTCTCCTACTACTGATTTTAGTAAAAACTATTTTTTAGTGAAAAAGAGTAGTTTCACTGGCCCTGCCTGGGATATTACAGTGTTTATTTTAAGATAAGATCATGTTAAAATGGTGAGTTCTTTCTCACGAATTCATCATGAAAGGGAGACCCAGAAATAAACATGTAAAATTGGGATTCATCACAATCCTGCACTGATCTCTCTTCCAGGTCTGAACTCCCTGCAAGATCCTCTCTTTCTGTGTTAGCGCTCCTGAGACTGACCGGGAGGAAGAGCATCTATCCCAGGTGCCCCACGATGTTGTCATGTTCTGCGATCAGAAGTCAAAATGCAATTCAAAGGTGCCTTTAAGGCAAGGGAAAAAGGATCCACTTTAAAAAAGTATTCCCATACAATCAAATTTCAGGAAGGAATGGTCACATTTCCTTGAAACATATATGAATCTCGCTAAACTCAGAATGAGGCAAAATAAACAAAATTTATTCTGGATTTTAGGTTTTTGACTGATGCCTGTATACTAATGGGATGGGCTCATTAAATGTGCATAACTAGATAATTTAACTGGAGTTCTTGACGGAGGAACTTATTCAAAGTGGAAAGGATATTTTATTCAGAAAGGTTTGTATGCTAAGGTATTTTCTCCCAGCCAAATAAGATGTGACTGAGAATTTGCTTTTAATTAATACAAGTAAAACTAGTGAACAGAGAAATTAAATTCCTTCAGAAGTAATTTTGCAGATTTGTTTAGCCTTAGGTTAAAGCTTCAATTGAGGAAAGGGGAGGAGGAGAGGATCTTTTACTGTCCATGCTCTGCTAGAGTTTTCATGGAATCCATATTTACTGTTTTATAATAAATGATCTGTCTAGTTAGCCACAGACTGGGGCATGAGTCAGGATACCTCATGGGGGAGCTGGTCTGAGCAGCAAGACAGAAACCACAAAGCCTTCAGACCAGGCTTGAAACAGTTGTATGTGGATCATCAGCAGCCCTGTCACAGTTGATGTCCATAAAGATATTCCAGGATTTCAAAATTAATTATTTCAATCAATGCAAAATTTGTATCGGTGTTGCAGCCATTGGTTGTGTTTACACTGTTGGTTTGAACTGCTCCTCAGTTCACTCCAGGACACTGTTCTTCTGAATGGCCATGGCCTGCATGCTGCAGTACTCAAAAAATTTCTCTGAGAATGGAAAATAATAGGAAGGTAAAAAATGTGTCTGGTTTTGTTATTGGGGTGGTCCAGAGACTGCTCTACCTGGCAATATGGTGGGACCGCACCACATCCTGGTGCCTTAGCTCAGACCGGTCCTTGAAGTGTCACAGAAAACCTTTATTTTTCATTTCCATGTGCCCTCGTGCTGTGATGGCGTTTCACCCATGTGCTATGTCATAGGGGTAACAAACATGGCAGGTTGCCACAGAGTCAGTCCTCTCATTGTTTCATAACACAGTGTGAACTCCAAAAGCAGTCACAGACAACCTGTCTGTGATTCAAAATGAGGCCTCAAAAGGGATGAAATGTGCCCTCGCTTACTGCTGATGAGGGGAGGGGTTTGTGGTGGCTGGGACTCCCAAGGCCACCTCGGGACACAGGAGGTGGCTCTGTACTGAGAGGTTCAAGCGTAGCCCCAAGCTGTGCTGCTTGATGTGTAAAATGGACCGCCTGTGTGGAAAAGTGTGCCTGTCAGGTAAAGCAACATGCTTTTAAGGGCGTCACAGACGTGCGACACAGTGTTGTGTGTGACGTGTTGAGAATCTGTCAGGTGAACTGCAGGATGGTGCAGCCACCCTGCCTATGATGGCAGTGTGGACACAAGCTTCCCCATGCCACTTGGGCCCCAAAGCAGGAACAACCCAGGAAGCAAATCACAGTGGCAATACAGAACGAGCCATCTGGATTCCTGTCCATCCTTGTGTTGTCATTTAAATGTGGCTCTGAACCCCTTCTTAAGGCTACCCACACTGCTTTCCTGTGCTCCAGGGCAGGGTTAGGAGAGCTCCAAGGCTCCTGCCTGGAGAAGCTCAAGCTTTAGCACAGCATTGAGCATGGTGGGTCACACTTCAACCCAAGGATAGTCTCAGTGATGTTTGCCATGGTGCGGCGCAGAAAGGCTGCCCAGGAGTCATCAGAAGCAGGAATTCATCTTGCACAGCCACAGATAGAGACTCCTCAGTAACGAACGGACTGTCCCGTGTGCTGTGCAGGTTAGCCAACGTGCATGAGGTGTCTGAGAGAGATAGGCTGGCGTGAATATGTACATCATAGCTGACCTGTGTTCCCAGTGGTCACTCAGCAGAGGTTTCCGAAGACCTGGAAGCTTGGGCTCTTGGTCATCAAATATAGCAGGAATGTGGTAAAATACAGCTAAAGAACATAAGCTACTAAGAAAAGCAGTGGTGCAGAGAGATGTGGCAAGGGAGAGACACCTAACCCTTCTCATCTTATGGGAAGGTCATACCCTCTATGCGATACCACTTAGGGCAGCCCCTAGCCAACGCGTCCATCATCTTAGCTCGTAGATTACTCTGTGACAGTATTCAAACACTGTTTTATTTCTGCAATTATAAAATCACAAATCATACAGGTCGAAAGATAACGCAGACAGTCTGTAGTCCTACCTCCTGCTTGGTGCTAGATTAAACTGAGAGGCTGTGGATTCTTTCTTCTAATTTCCTTTCTGCTGGCTTTGGACTAAAATTGCATGGTCTTGTTTTCTTATAAGTGTTTAGCTTTTACTTAAATGCCTAATTATCTCAAAGCTCATCAGAATTCAAGGCTGATGTTGACACCATTCTTTCAGAATTGGTCTATCTTAAGGAAAAAATAGAACATGCAAGAAAGTATGTAAACTGCCAAACACCACTGGTAAAATTTGAACTTTGGTAAATAAAAAGCACAATCATCTAAATACATCGGGAGCCATCATTTTTGAGTGGGTAATTGTTATTTCTTTTACAATTCAATATTGGCTTCTACCTTAAAAGATGCAATAAGCCTTACTGCATTTCAGTTAAGGCTCAAATGGGTTGAAGACAAAGCTTTGTGTAGGAGGTAATCACCGCTCCTCTTTGCTCCAAGGGGTTAAAAGCCTTGGAGAGGCACTTCTGTGGCCTCTATTTTGTATAGAGATGCCATTTGTGTTTTAGAAAGCCCTTGTGAGGGAAGTGAACATTTTCTCCAGGGAGGAGACCGGTCAAAGGAAATATACAGAAAGTGAGGAAAAATTAAAGGAAAGGGAGAGGGAACACAACTCAGTTACTTTTCTCCAAGGATCGCATTCCTGAGGACATTGTTCCTAGAAATGCAGTATTGGCCCTGTGAGGGTGTCAGCTGTGTGAGTGTTTTCCAGGACAGGTACTCCACCACTCCCCTTTCCACCAGCTTTTCCACCCCTGCAAGCCTGGCCGCCCTGTCTCCAGCCCAGCCACTGGTCCCTGTGAGTCACAGCGTCTCTGTGCGGCTCTGCCATGTCTAGCCCTTGGTCCCACCTTGGTTCCTTTCAGGAAACAGTCCAGCTTTGTGCTAATTGTCCTATTCAGTCCCAAGCCAAAGTCAGGGACCCCTTGGCAGGTACCAAATTTTAGTTGGTCAGGTGCTTCCCACATTGTTAGCTGTGGTCTTCCTCTTGCCCAGCCCTCAAAGCATCTGTTTTGTCACCACCTGAGCCTGCTCAATAACCACATGTAAATCAGGCAGTTGCATTATTTATCTCCGAGTGTTGATCCAGAAGGAGCCACTACCAGATCATACCCATTACATTGTACGACGGAAGAATTGCTTAAATAGCAGTCTGCTACAGAAGAGATGCTTCAGCTTTTCTGATTCACCCAGTCTTACAAAACCGACTGATATAGATACATCATTTGGAGGTTAATTGCCAGCAAAGTCCAAAATTAATACTTCTTTTCACCAAAATATTGTTTTGAGATTTGGAATCAGTTACCAACAAGTAAGTCAGAAAGAACATGTATTTCATTATTTAATCTATGTCATGTAATGCTTTAAACAAAAGTGTTTTTTTTCTAGAAGTTTCTTGCTATTGACACTTTGAAAATTTAACTTTGAAAATTTAACTAAGACCTTCATCTGCCTTTATCCAAGGCAGATCATGTGGTACACCTCTCCCTTTATTTCAAAAAGGTGTGTGCCTGAGGATACTTCTTTTTACAGACCTTGTAAAAGCCTTTTCAAGGGCTGAATCTTTCTTTGATACAGTAAGCAAAACGTTGGAGTCCTCAGCAGGTGTAATATAATGAGGCAGTGCATGAAAATGAGCCTTTGATGTGCAGTGTAGCATTGTTCTCGCTGTGTTGGAAGAAAAAAGCATGTGACTGTAGATGCTTAAATTTGTAAAGTGAAGCATCCTTCTATGCCAACAGATTGCATGAAACTTATTAGTATCGGAAAACTGTGCTCTGCTAGAAAAGTCAGTTAATATTTTCTTGCAAGCCCAGCAGTCTTACAGGTGACTTATGCTGTTTGTTTTCATGAAGATCTAACCAAGATAAAATACCTGTGTTTTGAATATTTTCTGCTGAAAAGATGTTTTCAGATGTAAATGATTTGTTTTAGTCTGTTCACATTCCCTTCTGCATTCATCTTGTTTGCGCAAAACTATAAACATAGAAAATTACGGACTCCAAAATCCAACTGATTTCCCTTTGGTTTCAGTTATCGTTGAAACCATGACCAGGGTTCCGGGTTCACTCGGAGGGCTGCAGGGGAGCTTGTAATTTCTATATATCTGGAGACTACACCCGAAATGGGCCTGATGATTGCCAGCGCCATTGCCAGTCCCAGTGCCGGTTGCTGGCAGGGCTTGAGGGGAATGCCCCATTTAGCTGAGAAAATACCTGAAAAAGACCTGAAAGATGGTGGTGAGACAGGGCACCAGGTGGCCCTGGCAGCTTCAGCACTTCTCAGCTGCTATCGCATCTTTGCCATGGAGCACCTAATCTCAACAAATTCACCAATTCTAATATTTTGGCGAATCTTTTTTTCTAAGCGATCCCGCAAAGTCTGTCTCTATTAAAAGACATTGAGGACCACCAGTGGAAATTCAGGGCGCTTTTTATTTTGTTATGTAACTAAATGTGATGTGCAAGTCAGCTTTGGGTTGTGAGCTGTGGCCCGTGCTATGCAGCAAACCGTACTATACTAACTCATCAGATCTCTCTTGTGTCCTCTAAACTATACAAAAATGACGACAATTAATTTATGGTTTGTTAAAATAATTGATTTAAGGCTGTTGGTTCTTACAGTATTTGTTCTTCCCCTAAATCTGTGTCTTCTGTAGGAAAAGGGCACACTATTAAGAGCCTCAGAATTATAACAGACCTTACACAGGTCAGTGTTTAAATTGCAAGAGACAAGCAAATTGTGTTTTTCCGGTGGTCAGATATTATCTTCAGAAGTACAGTATGTAGAAAAGAGGTTTCTGCGTTATGCAGGGTTTCTCCTGTATCGTAAAATAAAATCTGCATATTCCTACCATCCAAATATTTTGCTTTCCAACATTATTAACTGTCGTACACAAAAATACAGTGGAAAATAAAGATATGCTATTTCACTTAGACTGTATTGTTCCAAAGGAAAGTAATTACATTAACATTTTTCCTGCCTTTACTCTCAATGGAAATCAGTCTCTGCTAGTCATAGACTAAACCAGCATTATCTCCCTGTTCCATGGCTTTCCTGATTTCACTAAATAACAATCACAGTATGGTTATGCTGAAAAATGTTCATTTTTTCCCCTAAGTACAAATATTCTGCCAGCAGTGCAAAATTGGGTATTGTTAACCTTCATGCTCTTCAATATTTCTAATGTCTACCCCCCACTTCGCCTGCAAATGTACTGTAAGTAAAAATTACTTTCTTTTTATATTATCTTGATTGTTCAATTCATTTGGAAAAATATGCTGATTGTCACCTAAAAGCTACCACTTTTAATGCTGAGTGGCTGATAGCAATTTGTCAGGAAAGTGAATTTGCTCAGATAGACCTTAGGAAAAGGAAGGAGAAATGCAACAGGAAAGAAATCAGTATTCACAAAGTGCAGCTCTCCTGGATGTACAAAAATAATGCTCAGTAGCTCGCTCTTACAGCGCAGCCTGCAACAGGACCTGAGCACAGACCTACTGGGAAACACCAGTAGGCAGCAAGGTAGGGGCATGGGGCACACACGTGGGTGCAGGCTGCTCCTTTTCCCATCTGAACCGACGTTCAGGAGACCAGAAAATGACACAGGCAAAGCCAGTGCTCAGCACTTAGTGTTATTTCAGCACACCTTCCCACTCTTTGCTAGTGGTGACAACTGAAGGTCTTGAGAGATCTTCAGGTGATGGCATCAGATTTGAAGCATCGTGCGCATGGGGTAATTTCTGGATGTACCTCTTTCATACGGCGACTTTTCTTCCAGGAATATTTTTTCAGGTGGCGAACAAGTGTGGGAGATGTGTGGTGGGGTATTCTTTTTGTTTGTTTGTTTGCTTTGTTTTTGTCTCTGGATCTGGTCTCAGATCGGGATTTTTTCCTGTGAGAACTGAGAATGAGCCTAAATACATGTTTTGCCCAACTGATGGGAGCGGTCAATAGGCTGCAGGGCAGGTCTGCCATTCAGAGGGACCTGGGCAGGCTGGAGAAGTGGGCTGACAGGAACCTTATGAAGCTCTGCAAGGACAAACGCCAAGTCCTGTCTTCGGGGAGGAAAAATCCCATGCACCAGCACATGCTGGGGCTGACCAGCTGGGAAGCAGCTCTGCAGAGAGGGACTTGAGGGACCACAAAGAGAACAGGAGTCAGCAATGTGCCCTGGCAACTTCCATGTACTGAGCTGCATCAGCAAAAACATTGCCACCAGTTCAAGGGAGATGATCCTTCCCCTATGCTCAGCCCCGGTGAGGCACATCTGGAGTGCCTGTGTCCAGTGCTGGGCTGCCCAGTACAAGAGAGACATGGACATAGTGGAACGAGTCCAGTGAGGGGCCATGAAGATGATGAAGGGGCTGGAGCATCTTACATACGAGGAGAGGCTGTGACAGCTGAGGCTGTTTAGCCTGAAGAAGAGAAGGCTGAGGGGGATCTTATTTAGTGTCTACAACTAGAGGATGCACAGAAGCCAGACTCTTTGTGGAGGTGCTCTATGATAAACACTGGATAACAGACATGAGTTGCGTTAAGGGAAAAAAAGAAAATCTTACAGAAATAGTGGTAAAGCACTGGCACAGGTTGCACAGACAGGCTGTGAATCTCCATCACTGGAGGCATTCAGACCTTGGCTGGCCAAGACCCCAGGCAACCTGTTCTGCATCAGTTAGCCTTCCTTTGCATGGGAACATTGGACCAGATGACTTCCAGGCTGCCTTTCCAGCCTGTGTGATTCTGTGACTTCAAGATTCTGTGAGGTCTGTTGTCAACTGTGAGGCTCTGGCTATCGAGGAATTTATAAGCTCAGTGTTTTGGTTTTCCTTAAAAGACTTTTCAAACCGATGAACCTTGTTTATCACATTGGGAGGTTGAGTGGGAAAACTTGAATTAATCAATATATTTAGCAGTATGTTCCCTAGAAAGATGTCTTTAGTCTGAAAATGTAAACCGTATAAAGCAGGGATGGACTGTCTTTATTAATCATTCTTAGGTCCCCATCACTGACAAGGAACATACTTCATGAGTTTCATCTTGTAATTTGTGCCAAAGCTACGTCTATGAACTTCTGCAGTTATCTTGTATAAAGAGATATGCTTCATCAGTGACCTTTGGCATGCACTCTTTTGCCGATGTGACCTAAGAAAGGCTATTTTTAGTACAACTTAAGTTAGTTTCATTTTGTCAACAATACTTTCTTTTCGTGCTATACTCACCCCTCCAAAACCCATCATATGGGCGTCATGACACTGAATGAATTCTATGGGTCTGAGATGGCTCCATTACTTTTTTTTTCTTCTAGTTTCACAATATGCTGTCCGTTCAGTTGAGAAGGTTATGTGTTTGGGACAGTATTGACAATAATCCATATGATCTCTTCTGTGTTGTTCTGCCTTCTTGTGGCTCTTGACAAACCTATACCACTTTGTGCTTAGACGCTGCATTTGAAAAAAAGCAATGCGTTCCTCTGTCACCCCTGGGATGTGCATTTAAGACACACTGTATCTCGGAGCTGACACCGCTCGGCAGCAGAGCCGGTCAGCCTGGAGGAGGAAAACAGACACGTTCTAAACAGTTTTACTGTCTTGCCGTAGGACTCCAGGCTGTTCTCACCTGCTTCTTGGTTCACTAATACATTCACTCACCTTAAGCCTTTGATGTTTTATAAAATATTGTACCTAAACACCGTAAGCTTGTTGATAAACACCAGCCTGAAAATAAGCATTAGCCCTTGCTCTAGGTGGTCAGTGTGCTCTTACGCTTCCAGAGCCTTGAAGGTTAAATATAGCACACTGCAGTGCCAGCCTGTCTCTCACGCCGCTGATGCAATTCTCCATAGCCTATTAATTTCAGGCTTTCATTTTGTTCTCACATTATGAGATAATACAAAAACTGTTGCCCATATCATATTCTTAAAAAAGAACCTAATCAAATCAGCCCGTGTTCTGCATCCAACGCCACAGTCAAGGTGCTTTAGCCGTGCGGTGGCTCAGGGTGAAGGCTGGCATCTGAAAAATATTCACATTGTGCTAATGGCAAGTGAGTAGCTTGTGAAAACAGGAGAAAGCTAACTATTGAGGGGCACGAAGGGAATCTATACTGACCAAATCTTTGAAAAAGCTGAGGACAAATCTGAATTCAACTTTTGGGTTTAGAGGAAAGGGGGTTTCTTTCTTTTATTTGATTTCTTTTTTTTTCTTGGGGCAGGAGAGAGTTTGTGTCTTGGGAAGGCTGTGTTTGCTATATTTTTCCAAAGAAAAATCAAAAAGTTAGGAAAATAATTATCTTGATTGCAATAACCCTCCACCTGGAGACTCAGAGAAAGAATGTTTCTCCTTTGCTTTTTATTTCACAGTTGAACTTTACAGTTACTTGGATTTTATTTTGCTTATGGTCTTAGCCTTACACAAACAACAAGCCGAATAAAACAAATCCCAAAGCATATAGTGTTACATCTCCCAGGCAGATGTAATTTACAGAAACAGTGGGCACACTTCAGGAGTTCACTGCGGTTTCAGAAGCATTTCCAATTCCAGCTATATTTCCCATGCTTAAATTAGGGCTCCAGTAGTATCTCAGTAGCCAGAATTAACTTTGCAAGTGCATACATACTGCAGAGCAGCAAAGCTTAATACAAGCAGTAAATCTGCTGCAGTGAGGTGGAGAGACCCTGCTGGGAGCTGACACAACAGAAACTAAAGCCCGTTTTTCTAAGAAAGGGAGATTTATATGGGTTGTCCAGGAAAGAACGGGGTGCATCTGTGCGGAGGCATGCGTGTACACACCAAGCATGTGTCACGTGCTGTGGTCGAGGCTTCTTGAAGCTACTGACACAGGACAATTCCCTTCAGAAATCATGATTTTGCAACATAAGCAAATAATTTCTCTGACCGAATCTTAATTTCGATTATTTAAAAAACAAATCCAGTGATGAAAACAGAAAGGGAAAAATTGGAGTCGACGTTTCAAAAATGAGGAAGTCACAGGAACACACCTTCCATTTGTCAGGTTCAAATTGATTTTCTTTCAGTAAATGAAATACTTTCATTTGTATTGAAAACGCTAACATTTTTAGTTGGCATTTCCCATTTTTAACAGAGGCATTCTTCTTTCCACATATTTTACCATTCTTCATAAACAATCTAATTCCGAGCAGAAACTAATTTCAAAATGCTGCCTCATCTCACACAATTAAAATCTTATTTCTCTGAGCCATGCCCAGTGATAAATATTTTTCCCGGGTTTTTTAGGATGAGAAATATTTTCCTGTGGTGGCAGATCAGAGATGCCTTGTCTGGTGCAAGGCTTAAGTGTCCTTCCTAAGATGAGCCTCCAGAACCACTTATCACTGTTCTCTGGAAATTCCTGTTGACTTACTGAAGATAACAGAAAACTGAATTTCTTACAAGGTTCAAATTGAGTTAAAAAACATAATGTCTTTCCTGATGTTTGCATTAACCAGTCTCCTGTGGTCCATTTTCGGTTTTCCTACGTCAAGGAGAAATGCCAGCCCGTTGCCCCGTACCAGCTTGGGGGATGTCCCAGGTGAAAGAGGAGAGGGAAGGGAGCCTGGAAGAGACAAATGAAAGACCCATCTTGGGCAGCTTGCAATCCAGGAAAGGTAGGTGGGAATATAGAGGGTATGATGATGCATGTAATGGTGTGTACACTCCAGTAAGCGTGTGAATAGCTGGCAAACCCAACAGAAATGGTTGGCAAGAAATGTCTGCACTATCTGCTGTTATTTTCAAAACAGCCCGAAGGATCCCATGTAGCAGATCTGTGATCCCCCAACACCTCTGCATTTGAGAGCCTCTGAGATTGGTCATGTTGCCTCTCACAGCATGTTTCTACACGTTGGAATTATGCATAGATGGAGCTGGCGACAGCACAGTCCTGTTCCAGTGTTTTGCCCATGGGTAAGGCTGGAGACCATTTCGATAGACAGAGATTGACAGGAATCTTGTCTTTTTAAGACATGAATTGCATTATTTTTATGTGCATTCTTATTAAATATTAAAATTGACGATACGTGGCCACTTTTCATTGTTAAGGAAGTTACCTTTTTCTAACTGCTCATCAGCTCAACAACCTAGTAGATGTTCAGGGTGTCATTGACATTCAATGGATGGAAATAAACACTGGTATTAGTCTCCTATGTTTGGATATTAGATCTTTAGAGATGGTGTCTCTTCATTGACTGTTAGGGAGACCTTGAAGGTGAAGTCTTCTGCAGAGTCCACAGAGACGAGGTGGAAAATTGTGGCTTATCTAGCCAAGTGGGAGAGTCCTAGACTGCAGCTTGATGGTGTGTCTGAAACATTTTATCCCATAGTTGCATGTACACACACATTTTGCCTTTAAATTTTCTGTCCTTCCAAAAACTTCTTAGAAGGAGCATTGTTTTCTCCTCCTGAATCATGTGTGTGGAGGGGAGGAAGGAGAACAGGAAGAAGGAGCTTTGAATGTGTTCTACATTGTCTCATAAATGTGTTACAAGTTTTATATCCACTTTTGCTTGTGTGACCAAGAGTTAAATTATTTAGAAGAAATGAAGTTAGAAGGAGAAACAAGGAATTTAGATTCATGGAAATTTAGTTATTAAGTCTATGCTATGTAAGCCAGTCCCAACAGAAATGACCAGTGGCAGGATGCAAAATGTAAAAGTGCAAACTCACAATGAAGTTTGGTCCCATGAAATTGATTATATAGCAAAGATTATGTTCGTTATTCTGCTAATTTTGAAATGAAAATCCACATTTTCTTGAAAAACAAAAGAAAAGCAGAACAGACTATTTATTGTCCATAGTCAAATCAAGTTCTGAAATAATTCCAGACTTACTATTGCCCCCAAATACTGTTCTCTTTAACAATGGTACATGATGAAGATGGTTGGTGTTTTATAACTGTGTTTCTCTCTGTCAAGAGACGTAACAGCAGCCAACCTTCTAAGAGTGATAAGACAACAAACATACCAAAACGGGAAACGTGGTAGCTTTGTCTGTGCTGAGTGGCATGCAGTATGATGACAGTGCAATAACTTTGCCTTCCAGTTCTCATCTTTGGGTAAAGGTTGCCTTCCTGCTACTGAAGAAAGAGTGGCACATGAGTATCAGCCTTGGTGACATGCAGATGCTAGGGTTTTTTCTATATATGGTGTATTTAAACCTCCTGCACTAAGTTCATAGGTTAACGTCCCCAGCTATCCATTCTAGTTGGTCATGTGTGATTCATGCAGTGTATAGTGAGGAGGTCTAACCTGTCAACAGATCAGCAGGCCGGAGGGACTCCAAAGCACGAGGTCTTTCTCTTCGGCTGCAGGGAGTGCTATTGAGCTGTCTGAAGTCTTTCTCATAGAGGACACCAACCCTGTGGACAGCATTTGCTCTTCAGCTGTATCACAAAACACCACTTTACTCGGAAAGTGGAAGGTTCTGCTGGCTGGATTTGATATATTGTTAAAATTTCCTCTTTGTTGCTCAAATCCCTTTGACGTTATTGGGATACCATCAGAAGTGTTTAGTGAAGCAAAAATATTACATGCTTTGAAGCAAGAAGTGGGAAAATCTCTAGGGCAGGGTTTGTTAGATGCAGGAATACTCAGGCTGTCCCCGCAAGTGCAGTGCCCTGACGATCTATACTACATATATATGTTAGCTACTTCTGGCTGGACAAGGTGGCTTCTGCCAAGGGTCAAACCTGGACACAGAGTCCATGCACATTATGGGCTCGAGGAAGCTGACAGTACTTACCCCAAAATCATGACATGCTCTCCACCACTGGTGATGGAAGCAGTAGAGATGGACACACTGTTCCTCAGAGCATTGCTTACCAACTAGACTTTGGTCAAGCCAGGTGAAGTACATGAAGCACAAAAAACAGAGCAGGATTTGGTTTAACAAATGTTGAACAGTTTAATTCTAATGTAAAAAGAAAGGCTACTCAGTGATTATAGTAATTACTAGCCATTCCATAATCAGGGGTTTGTTCCTGCTTTGGTCATGGATATGCACTAGTCTGAAATAGAATATGGATCTGCTCTGCATGATCATGGTCAAGTCACCTAGCAACTAACCACAAAGGAACCCAGTGTTCACGGTGATAGCAAGGTCAGCATCTTCCCTCTGAAAATCAGGGTCTTTTTAAAGACATCTCCAAAAATGAAGGAAGCAATAATACTTTGCTGTGTTTGGAAGCCTTGTGCAGCGTTTCCTTAGAGACTGGAGTTAGAGACTTAAGAGAATGACAGTGGTTTAAAGTTTCTTTATACCCAGTGAGTAGCTCTGAGCATATCCCGGTACTAAGAGGAAGCAGGGTCAGACAGCTCTGGAGCAGGTGAACATGACGGTTTTAGGAAAATCATATGTTAAGAAACAACTGGGTTAATGCAACGGTTCCTGCAGCTCCCACATTATCAACACACAAAGGCACAGACATTTTTCTTCCAACTGGGCAGACAATGCAAATTGATCTTAAAGCTTTCAAAAAGAAAAATGGTAAAAATAGCTAATTTACCTGATTTATATGAGCCATTAACAACGTACTGCTATGTTCTGGTTCAACTTGGGTTGTAAATTTCACATGACAAAGAAGACAATTAAGGAACAACAGGTAAGAAAATGAACAAATCGTTATTTTACTAATTTCTACTTAGCAAAGATTTCACCACCACCACCCTTTCGACCAAAGACTCCTTCAAGGCATCTCAAATTGCTATCTGAATGTGTATGTCTTCATATCTCTTGCTTCAGCTGATAGAATCAAGATCGCTAGCCTCTGGAAGTAATTTTAAGTTCCCTTCTTATGATACAAAATATCCTTCCCTGGTTTATCTACATATTCTTGTACCAGATCAGCTTGGCTTACATAAAATTAAGCTAGTTTCTTGTTATAATTCAGAAAAAGCTGCTTTTTCTTCCTGTTTCTTGGATGCTGGTCCTGCATTAGTCAGAAGCTGCATTGTGTTGTGTCTTTGGGAAGGCACCATATATCTTTTGCAGAGCTCTGTAGGAAAGACAAAGCAAGAACTGGGGGAAAAAGTCTGCTATTCTGGCTTACATTCAGTCTGTGCAGGTAAACAGAACAGGGATTTCAGCTCCAAAACATGAGTGGGATCCTCCAATGACAAGGGGCGCTCAACTGATACAATGGTACTGTGCTGCCGCCTTCTGAGACCCCATGAGAAGTACCACCACCAGCAAGAAGAACAGTAGACAAGGCCCACAGCAATTTGGTTGTTCTGGATGGATGAAATGAGTGAGTCATGGATGGATGAATGGGTGAGTCAGTGGTGAATGTTTGTTACGTTCACCAACATTTGGTACTTCTCTATCCAACCAACAGAAATGTTTACAAAACTCCAGTTCCAGATGTAGCAGCTCATCATTGTGGTATGGAGAGCTTTGCTGACACCCTACAGAACCCACAACCCCCATGCGTGTGGTGGACAGTGCACACCAAGCAGGCATAGCCTGTGTCTGCCCCTTCTGCCGTCTCCCTGCGCAGCTTCCTGCTCCACCTGGCCATTCAGAAGAAGCCAAGATTGGGAGTTTATAAATGACTGCACTTTCAAGTGAATTTTGATACTTGCCTAAACCCAAATTTTTAATATAAGAGAACTCTCTCTCTTTGCTCCTTCTCTTTCCATCAAAAACAAGTGCACGTTTGCACTTGACAGTGCATGGCTTGCCTGGATCTCTAAATGAGTTGCGCTCCAGAAACTTGAAAGTGGCAACTGCATACTAGACGCCTAGTTTTTGGGCAGAAGCATCATTGCTAGTCCTCATTCACTACTTAGGCAGATAATCCTTAGTATCTCCAAAGGAAACCTGATTAAGACCATATCCTTCTTGCTTGTCGTTTTTACAGACTTTCCATTACATGTTTGATTCTGACTGTCAACATAGTCAGAATATGAGTCATCACTGAGAGGGTTTAAGAACTGGTAGAGGCAAGAATAACACCTAGCTTTTTTGGATAGTAGCAAATATTCCAGCGACCTTGATGGGAGTAAGTCTTGCTCTGTAATAACATTCCTGCTGTGATTACCAAACGCTCTTGGTCAGGCTCAGGAGCAGCCCTAGAGTACACAGAGTGGAAGCTGGGAGAAGACAGTTCAATTCATTCTGAACAAGGTGGACCATTAAACTGTATGTTTCTTTTTACGTGGTATTTATTTACAATTTTTGCCTTTGTCTTATTCTTACAGAATTTTGAAAGGAATTTCTCTGCAGGCACCAAACCTTTTCTCCACACATCTTCCCTTCAGCTGTGACTTGTGTTTAAATCATGGTACATGTGAAGTGATACGGTAGAACAGAAGGCATGATATTCTTTTCCAAGAGAAGCTTTAAAGGATGATAAATATTTGTCTAAGCAGAGCATTCAAGCCATATGCAAATTTGCATAATGGCACTCCAGGTGATGCGATGCATGGTAATTACTTGTAACCGGATAAAACTGAGAATTTCAGGAGTATGCTGATGACTGCAAAACATTCATCTGAGAAAAACAGCACTACCTCATTACTCCTTAATAAGGGTATTACGGGGAAAAGACAGGTCTTTAGGGAAGGACATGAAGGACATCTCCTTGCCACCCTCCAGGAGTGTGATCATTGTATGCACCCGCTCACTTCCTGACCACAGCCATGCCTTTCAGCTTTTCCGCTTGCATCGATTCCTTAAAGACTTAAAGATCCTCATCATCCCCCAGGATTGCACATATTGGCCTGACTTTTCCAGCTCCCACAGCAACGTGCCTTGTGTTGTAATCAGCTACTCTCAATTAACAGCACTTGCATCATCAAGGCGAAGAGGAACACATCGGACTCACTTGCCCATAGGAAATTAAATCGAACAAACAGCACCTTGATGCTTGAGACATGGCAGGGAAAGGCCAATAGTTCAGAGCAAATAAATAGTGGATTGTACCAGTGCAACAAGGCATAATTAGATTTCCATTTAACATGTAATTAAAGTGCAGAATAGAACCATATGTCTGATTGAATGTGGTGAGATTTTGCCATTGGCGTTGGTGGGGCCAAAATTTCACTCTGGGACAGATTTTTACCTACTGGGATACTTTTTTCTACATCCATCTGAGTAGAAGAGAGGAGGATTTAAAAAGGGTAGTACAATTGTCTTCACTTTAAAGTGTCCTTACATGGGAAAACACATCTAGATCTGAGTCATGCAAGTAGTTATGATAGTTATCTCACTTTAAGTGTGGAGTGAGAAAAACGGGTGTTAGGGAAACAGAAAAAAGCAGATCAGTAAAAGCTCATGGTGAATCATCCAAAATGTACACTTCAAAGAAGGGAGTTTCTAATGTGCTGTGGTCTACATCAGTTGCACAGGCAGATCCATTCTTGTACCGATGGCACCTGTGATTCTGAAATATCAGAACATAAGTGTTTCATGTTACTGTTGCACTCCTGGGAGGCTCTAATAAACAAACACAACACTCAAGGTGAAATCCTGGACTCCATAATGGAATAATAAAAGTTTTTCTACTGACCCCTTTGTTACCAGACTCTTACTCTCCTGCCTGCCACATTTATCTCTTCACGCTCCCCCAGCAAGTGAGGAGCACTGAGGCTTTCTTCAGTATGGTGATGGGCAGTTCTGCTTTCTTTATTCCTCCAAAAAGTAGAATAACTACTGGAAAAAGTAAAATGTAAACATTCAGTTTTTAACCAGAGTTCCCCCAGGCAGAGCTTTAACTCATGCCTCTATCTGTTTTTTAAGAATACAATTTGATTAATATGCATTATTTTTAGGGGAAGGATTGTCATCTTTTATTATACCATGGGAACAAAAGCACTTTGTTCCTATACAAAGAACATAATTAGAAAAGAAATAATTAAACCAAAAAATCCTTCATGAGTGTGAGAAACAGTACATGTGAAATTATGAAGTTCTCAAATCTATTCTTTTGGAAATCAAGCACTGAACAGACTCCACTAACTGCATGAACTCACCTGTGAGCTCAAGGTAAGGCAGAGTCCTGAAAAAAGGAACAAAAAGGACATGTCTACACTGGCAAACACAGTTTGCTTGGTATTGTTCCTTGACACTAGGGCCAAGTGGTACGGGATAGCCTGGATCCACACTATTAACCCTTCACACCTTCCTGCACCCTGAGGGCACCTAACTTGCCTGTTGAGAACCGTCCTTGGCTTGTGCTAACACCCAAATTGTGCCTGTGAATTCTTTGGGACAGTGTTAATCAGCCTGGACCAAAACGTGCTACGTGCTGTAATACAGTCCAGTAGTGTAAATTATCAAGCGGCAGGGCCTGGCACATTCACTGGCATTGTTTAATTTACAATTATAGATGCCACTGAAACATATTCAAAGAGAACAATTCTGGGATTCCTTCCTTCTGGCACTTGTAGCCCTGCTTAGAAGTTTTACATTTACATATCTTGTCAGGCTCTGGAAGGTGCTTTCTT
This sequence comes from Vanellus vanellus, assembly GCF_965231255.1. Lineage (NCBI taxonomy): Eukaryota > Metazoa > Chordata > Aves > Charadriiformes > Charadriidae > Vanellus > Vanellus vanellus. The sequence goes on along the minus strand of NC_138905.1, from coordinate 206,639,454 downwards.
ACTTGAGAGTAGGGCCAAGCTAAAACACTTCCATTCAACTGAGGCTGTATTAAAACAGCAAAACCAAAAATGTAACCGTAACCCAGGCAAATGTACAGATGATCAGTGCTCTCAGCCCCACGTACCAATTCTTAGTATCTACAGCTGTGTGGTTTCAGCCACTCGGTGCTCGGGCACAATTCAGATAAGAAACTGTGTTGGAACCTGTGCTGCTGTGGTTATTGTGTGGGCCCACGTGGGTTGGAAAAATACAGTAATTGAGTTTGGATGCTCCTGAGCACCTCTGCACTAAGCAGCATGCACCCTGGAGTCTCCCAAACCACCTCAATCATTCAGCTGCTTTTTACAGAATCACAGAATCTCCTAGATTGGAAAAGACCTGTAAGATCATCTAGTCCAATCATTAACCTAACACTGACAAGTCCACCACTGAACCATGTCCCTAAGCACTAGATCTGCTATATTTTTGGAAAGCAGAAGGAAAGATATGCTTGCTTTTTAGAAAACAAAGGCTGTATTTGACTCACATTTTCATGCCTGCAACATGGTGGCTGTTGTCTGCTGCTTACACCTGCTACTGCCAGTGGGGTTGTGCGTGAAGGGACTGATGCATGAGATGTAGAGGTCTGCTGAGCAACAAGGAGGGCTCCTGGTCAGAGCGAGCAATTGCAGTGTGTGCTTCAAAGCACAGGATCAAGGAGGTTAAACAAAACCTGCTCTTTTTTATTTTTATTTTTTTTTTCACAATTTGCATCAAATAGTGCAAAAGTGCTCTGTACTTAAATAATACAGGGCATTACCTTGCACACTGACCCAGCTGCTGGAGTTTTGGTACGTGAAGCCATACTATACCCCTTAGGGAAGGTTCCTAACAGCGTGCTACTGTCAGAGTCGTAGGTCCCTCTCTCTGCCGTGCTCTGTGCGTACACTTTGTGATACAGCTTTTAAGTGGGATTAATGGATTCCTCAGACATACCACACAATGGGAAGTTCTGAGCATTCATTTAATATCTGTGAAGGAAAGACACAGCCATAGCAAAACACACATATACTAACATTGCTAATATGAAAATACGATCTAAAAGTACAGAAGACGTTATCTGGTCATACCTGTGGAAGCCTAACTAACGTTTTTGCTGCTGTGGACAGCCAGAAGCTGATGGATTGCATGGCTTTTAAAACTCAAGTGAAAACAGAAAAGGAAACATCAGAAAAGGAAACAGCAAAGTGAGGAACTTGCGTAAAATTACCATACCAGTGAAAATAACCCGAAATCCAAATAACCAATGAGAATGACAATTCTGAGGAAAAATATAGGTAAATTACAACTAATTAAGAGTATTTTTATTATTTTAAAGTGGGGAAATCTGGCAGCAATTGCTTTAACTTACCTAACAATTCCTATTTTAAAACATCCATGCGAAATTTCATAACTAATTTTTTTGTAATGAACAGCAGACGTAGGACAGGGAATGTGCTGAGGCCTAAGGATGTGCTTTTATTGCTTATTACTTGAATTTTGGTCTTACTTTTCCATTTCCTCTCTTTTTGTCTCTGCTGTTTGTTTGCCCCAGGGTGAGAAGGACTCCCTCCTGCATTGTTATGAGCACAGTAAGTACAGAACTTCATTTGAAGCTGAAGTTTGCTATGAATTAAGTCAAAATTAAATTCACCAAGTCGGAGTTGCAGTTATGTGGGGTTTGGCAGAGGAGGACATGTTCTAGAAAGTAGGGTCTTGTCACCGTTCTTTGAGTTCTTTGGCAATAACAGCATTGTTGGCCTAGGAGGGAACAGGACATTTGATGGCCAAATATGATACTAGTTTCTCTAGGTATCAGGTTGTGCAACCTAAGCAGCAAGAACCCTTCACGCCTTCCTCTTCTAGTTGCAATAACAATCATTTTATTGAAAAGGAGTTTGATACTTGTTTCATAGTTTTGCTTTCCTGAATTTATATTGGTTCTCTGTCTCTGTTAGATTTTTCTTTTTTTTTTTTTTCCTTTTTTTTTTTTTTCCTTTATATTGAATGAAAAGAACATATCTGCTCAATAAGGGGCTTACTAGTTTGATACCCACTGGGAACTTTATCCAGCTAAGCCCGCCAGCTAGTGGATGTCGCTAAATACACTATAGAATTCAACTATCTTCTGTGTAAGGCCAGGAAAGACCTAGTCTCAGGCTCCGGTTGAAATATATATTTATTCTTCTCATACAATAGGAATCTGAAGGGATATTTAAGATGGTTAAAGTAAGTGATTAAAAAATGTCAAAAAGTGACAGGAAAAAACTTAATATCAGGGATGGCTTGAGGACTAGCTACAAAAGGCAAATGATGGGAATCCCATCACTTTGCTATCAGTGACTCGGTTTCGTGCTTCATTAAAATGTCTGTAGATAAGAGACTGACATTGGCATTGAAATAGCAGATCCAGTTGATCTTTCTGCTCCCCGTTTTCAGGCAGCTGCCAGGCGTATGCTATAAAAATTCTGACTCTGAAGGAAAAACTATATTTTAAAATTTTCAATAATTTAGTCCACACTGTGAAAAACTAAAATCTGAGCTTTTCAAACAGGAATTGTTTGCTTTCCTTTGAGTTTTTAACCATCTGACTTGTCTACTCCTTAAACAGCCATAACTGCTATCTGCAGTGCAATTACCCAACTGGCTCTGTCCGAGTATGCTATTTCTTGCTGATCCAGTAATTGATGGATAGCAGGAAGTGTCTGAACATGGATGTTAAATTATATTCACTGTAGGAATAGATTGCATTGCCACCACTGTTGCTATATTTATTTAAACCAGTAATCATTGTTGCCATTTTATGCGCCCTCAGGAGCTGGATGCTGCCACGCTTGCCCAGCATGTCTCTTTTTCCGGAGACATAGCACATGGATGGGACAACGGATCAAGGCAATCACACGAAGAGAGGACTTCAAGATTTGCCCACAGTTTACATAACATAAGCTATAAATAGAATGGTCAAGCACAAAAATGTACACTTCGACAAGAACGGAAATAGCACTGAGCCTTTGAAATTAAACAAATTAGTACTGACCTCTGCTTACAAACAGAGAGTGCATCTTGCCAGCAGGACAGTGCACCAGTTGCCAAAACTGGCACTAGGCAGAGCTCTCAGCAGTGCCTTTTGCTCATCCTGATGATCTTATAAGGCTGTTTTTCAAACCTTAGAGTTTTGGCAGTTCTGACCATAAGGAGTAAAATTTTCCATAGCTGGACATCTTGGGTGGGTGCAGGGGTCAAGGACTTGACATGATCATGGATCTTAGACATGTCTTTTTGGGAGGATAGGACTTAGCAAGAATGAAACTGAGGACTTTTTTTCCCCATTGTTCTTATACGAGTCTCTGTAAATCTCTGCCTGGGAGACCACGTGCAGTCTGTGAGGTGTGGGGCAGTTGGTTTCTTGGTTATGGCCATCCTTAGCAGAGTGTGCTGACCACAAAGCTGTCGAAAGCATAATTTGCTTCCACATATGCCAGTACAAGCTAATCAGAGAAGGATGGCAAGTATGATCAGGGCTTTAAAATAGCATGGCTATAAAGAGATTGAATTGACAAGGATTCTTTGGTTTGGAAAAGAGGCAACTAGTGTAGATACATAAAAATATAAATGGCATGAAAAGAGCAAGAAGTGAGTGGGATTTGAGTGAAAATGTCCTCAGGAATGACAGAAGGATCCCCCTGCTGCTCTGAAGCACAAAGGAGCAGAGGAAACCTCTGGCTCAGGAAGTTCCCAAACTGGAGTTTGCTGGAAGTGGGAGTACGTACTGGGGGAAGGATAACTTGGTGCTTTCCCTGTTATTATATTCCTGTCGTGCCCACTACTGGCCTGTCTCAAAGGCAGGGTGCCAGCCTGGGTAGCCCTTTCTGTATGGACCTTGCCATGATTTAAGAGGCATTACATTTTTATAGCATGTCTTTATAGCGTCAGGAATAAGTAGGCCAGTCTTCTCCATATGCGTTTACGTACTGTCGGGATTTCAAACACACTCATTTAGAGTATATTCTGCAGTACTCTTATCTTATATACTTTATAGGTGTCACGCTGTACGACTGCCACAATAGTCCGGCTCAAGCTCCGAGAGAAGAGGAGGCTGCATTTCAAGGTGAGTATACCCACAGTCATACTACTTAAACTATTTCAATATAGGAAGTGACATAATTAAAAGTTATTACCCCAGGTGGGGGAACAGGATAGAAATAGCCTGTATTATTAAATACTTCTGTTTTGTGAGCGTGAATTGTGTTAGGAATGTTTGTTTGTAAACTGATTAGAGAGCTAGTGGTATAAAAACTATGCATAAAACATAAACAGAATCTCTCATAAGACTTTCCCATGTGCACAAATGGTTCTAATCTGTTTCTCTCTGGCCTTGCTACTGCACTGAAGGCTTAGAATACAATATTAACCCTGAAATGACCTTTAATTAGGACAGGACAGGATTTTCTTTGTTACAGTGACTTATCCTGTGGGTGATTGGTAGCTGTCATTGAAAAATATCTCATCTCTATTTCTAAAGCCATTGTCTTTCCAGCTGAACACTTTGACTGGAGGTATCACCGGAGGGAGGTCAGCCTGAGTAAGAAAACTGAGACTGCGCTCTTATATTCCTCCTAAAATTCTCAAGGCAGACTGTATTTTGCCCAGACACTTTTACTATGGTGTTTTCAGATATTTCTGTAATTAATAAAATCAGTTGCTGGCAATTATTCAACTTGATGAACTTTAATTGCTGTACTAATTCATTTCATTATTGTGTGCATTGTTACCGAAAGGTCTTTATAAATCTTCCCCCTTGACTTTTTGTTTACAGTATCACAGGTTAAAATGTGTTGTCTGCTTCTTTCCCACATTTAATTAAACTAAAACAAAAGTAAAAATAATGGTAAAGGTAAAAGTAAAAGTAAAAATATAATAAGAATAAATTGTTGCCCCACTGTGATCCCATGAGCGGACTCTGGTGACAATGTCGACTCCCATATTGGAGGACGTTCTCAATTCATGATACATCTGTTTGGTCTCGGTTCTGCTGCCTGTGATATGCGTGCGTTCAATAGATGCAACGTGTAGGAGTATCTTAGTGTAGGAGGTTTCTGGGTTGGTCACCTGCTGACTTCATAATGAAGAGTTGCGTTGCATCTCCTCTGCACTGAGTTTCCTAACCTCACCCATGTTTATGTGTGTCCATGAAAAACATGCAGCAAAACTGAGTTTGTGTTTGGGCACTCCTGGCAGCCATCCCACAGTGCTCTGGCTTTCAGAAAGCTGGATTCTCTCACATTTCCAGAATAGGGGAGGTTTTCTAGGTGCCTTTTGAAAATATTTTTTAAAATATTTAAAAGGTGTATGACTGGTGCCCTAGGACCTCTTCTGCAAGTCTTTTGTCTTTACTGGACATTGCATTTTTTTCCCAGATGAGAACCTCTATGCTGTTTCTGAGTTCTGCACCCCATTTTCTGACTCACACTGCATCCCATAACCAGGAAACAGAACTTGTTCAGGGTCATCACAAACCAGGCTTGGGTAGGAAATGCTTACTAATACAGAAGCATGTGATCTTCTGGAAGTAAGGGTGCAGGAGACACAAGATCTAGGAAAGCTTTGTCTTTGGCAATGGATGAAGCTGATGCTGGGTGATCACATTTCAGATGTCCACAGCTACCAATATAATTACTGTATAAGAATATTTGCCAATATTTCAATTAAATCACTAGAATTATAGTGATATTTCAGTCTGTCATCTGCTTTCAAACTGCTCAGATTGTTCCTCAGCTACCAACTTGTTAATTCAAAGCCAGTTTCATGATAAGTTCACATGAAGTCCCAGGTCTTGGTTTTATCCCTTCTGAGTCGAACCAAACTTTACAAATTACAAATGGCATCTTGTTACAGAAACGAATTTAGCTTAGTAACTGAGTTTCAGATGTGCTCTTGGAGTCCCTTTTCCATGAACACAGCCTGGGATGCTGGAACATCTATAACATCTTCTGAGAAAAAGGCAGAAAGCACGGAAACAGCTCACTGCTGGGAAGATCATCTGTGGTCTTGGTTATTCCTCTAGTGTTCAGATCTGCTTAAGCGGGATGTTGATGGACAAACATTGACTGCCATAAGAACCTACAGCTTTTTCTGAGGTGTCCAGGCAGAGTTAGGCCAGTACATGAATGCCAAAGCGGCACAGGTGAAGGTAGGCAAGAGATGAACAGTAGGTGCCCATGTATTGCTGATGCATGCTGTACAGCGCTGGGTTGTCTCATGTGTTAATTGTGCCCTCCGGACAGCTAGAGGTAATCAGAGACAGGTAGGGGGAAACAGAGGTAATCAGGGTGGGAGGAAAATAAGGAAAACACTGGAATAAGGAAAGGACTGAATCTTGTCCTCCTATCTCTTTCTTCTTTTTGCCTTGTTGATCATAATAACTCCTTCCACAGAGGATTTATCTGTGTCCTTGTTTCTCTGCTGGGTCCATGTGTCCCCTCCCTGTAGAGCTGTCTGACACTGATGTGGGGACTTCATTCTCCCCTGCCAGCTTTGCCGTAGGCAGATCACAGGGCTGCCGCGAGCAGGCAGCCTGGATCCGGCACCAGACCTCAACCAGATGTTTGTGATACACTTAGCTGGGTATGAAAGGTCGGACAGAACCTGGGGTTTACATGTCTGATGGGGGGATGCATGAGGTCCCAACGGAGGTCATTGGACACCCGATGTAGCTGCTCTGAGCAGCTGGTGACGTTGTGTCTGCCAGTGAGGAAGGTTCCTTGGGAAAGAACCACCTGGTGGGGGTATCCTTGGCATGGCAGGGATCACTCAGAGGTCCTGAAATGATCCCCGCTGCCCATTGCACTTCCAATGACCACAGCAACGACAACTGGAGCAAAGGCACAGCGACTCCACGTCCACAGCCTGGATGCTTTGTCAAGGTGGAGGGCCTGGGGCAGGTGCTGCTGTTGTTACTGTGGGGCGTGAAAGCAGCTGTAGCCTTTGGGGAATTTTTTAGCTGAGATCATAATTAACAGAGATACATTAATAAGAGATTTTTTCCCCCAGAGAAATAAAAACTTTGAGGTCTATAAGATGAAAGATATTGTCATGTTTTGCTGTTCCTCTTGTATCAGTAAGGACTCGGTCTTTGAAAGGTGCTTCTGCTGCTGTTTGGTCTTTATTGACGAACACCTTTTGTAGTACATCACTAAGATGCTTTGTCAGTTTGATGGCTGGATATTTAATTTTGTCAGAAGCACGCACCTACTGTTTTAACATAGCTATTAGTTTGCTGCTCTTGGCTGACAAGGGAAACATAATTTCACAGCAGGGTTTTAGAACTATGTCACTGAGAAGACAGGCTTGTACCCAGATCTCTCACCCCGAATGCTTTCACAGCAAATGATGGCTATAGCCTGTACATGCGCTAGATATTAACTGACTATATGGTTAAATAAATGAGTGAAAACAAAAGAACATTTACAAATGAGTGAAAACAAAAGAACACTTACTGAAAGCTGGCTTTAAATTTGCAGTGACAAAGACCTCCCATTAGTCTTTCTATTTATTTATTTTTTTTTTGCTGCGCACCTCTAGTCAGTGTTATGTTTGTTCAGACCCCTCAGCTCAGCAAGATAACCCTGACATACAACTTTTATAGTTGTGGGCACATCAGTCAGAGGTGTTCTCGTGGCTCATTGCTGACCTGTCTACTGGCATTCAGATTATCAACTTGAGAAATCTGTGATGTGGATATTTACATATACCTGGTGTCTTTGAGGTGCCCAGGGGTATTTGCAATGGACACAGAAGCCCATGTCCTCCAAGAGCAGCAGCTGAAGGCCAGGTAGGGTATGTTAGGTCATCCCAATGTCACAAGATAACTAGGTGTGGGCAACTGAACCAAGCCCCTAAAATCTGGCAAAATGGATTGTGCCTGTGGTGTCTGCGCTGTGTGGGGATGGAATTTGGATGTGCACTTGGTTCTGGAATGATGTTCTCAAAGTGTTCACGGGTAGTACAAGTGTTCCACGGTGCTAGGACTTGTTTGTACTTCAAACAAAGATTAGCTGAATCCGTGAATCTCTGTTTACCTCTTGTAGGCATCTACATTAACTCCAGTCAGTCCCAGAAGTGTTCTCATGTTAAAATGTATGAATCCTCTCCCGCTTGGACCAGCAAATTGCCTATTAACATGAAATTCTTTTTATGTTTTGATAACTTTTCCTGGAATTTGCTACCAAAAATATAAAATTGCAATTTTCTTTAAATTAAATCATTTTTACGTGAAAGAAGATTTCCTCGGTTAAACAGGGCAGAATTTCACAGAGTGCTGATAGATGAGAATATCACGTTGTGCCTGAAGTGATCTTTGCAGACTTTCTCATTGCAAAACAGGTTAACCAAACCCATGGCAATGCTTTTCAGGCATTTGTCTCTGCTTTCCCTGTCCCTGACATGACGTTTCAAGACCCATGTTTCTCCTGCAAGGATCTGAGTGGACTCCGTGGGTTTATAGGCTTCCTGTCCCTCACTTGTGGAGGCAGAGCCTTATCGTGCTTTCTGCTGTGGAAACAAGTGCCTGAGACCCACCTCTTCAGCAGGCAGTGAGTGGGGCCACGGGGATCAGCTCTGCCCAGACACACGGCTTGGGCACTGCTGGTCCTGTGAACTGCCTCCAGGGCTGGGGACTCTGTGACGGGCCATTTGACAAAGCAGGAGGAACTTCTTTATTTGAAAATGGGCAATGGTCTGAAAGGGATTAAGGGGTGACAGTACTCCTTCCACCTTTCCCACCAACTAGTACTACCTAGTGCAGTGTGCCCCCATTTTAGATGACTGCTTTCTGGAAAGAATTTGGAAAAAAAAATATAGTCTGAATTGGAAAGAAACCAAATTCTGAAAGACTGAAAATTTCAGTGAACTGAAAAACATGGTCTGCGTTCAGATTTATTTGTTAAACTAATAAACTACCTTAGAAGTAGAGCACAAATAATTGTAGATGCACATAAGATTATCCAGTAATACAGATACTTATGGTCCTATTCAGTCACTGAGTCAGAATCTATTAGCATAATTTTTTTGGTAAATGGCCTGGAAAGTGATGTAAATTACATTAAAGCCTGTCCCTAGATTCAGCAGACCTGTGTCTGAATTTAACGTATTCTGTCTACAGCACTTCATTTCCTTTTAATTTCAAGGGTAGCAAGAAGCTGGGTAATCATTAATACATGTCATATTCATTGTTCCAGCTAAACTGATGGTTTTCCTCTAAGAGACTTGCCTGTTTGTATGACACTGTAGCCATGTAAAAAATTATTCTGCTTTGTGCTTACTGGAATATCTCTTAGGCTTATATTTTGTTGCACTTCATTGAATCAGCTACATCCCTGCATTGAACAAACCATAGGCCAATCATTGTCAACAACAGGAACTCTACCCTTTGCTATTAAAGCATATGGACCATAATCTGTTAATATTATTAGATTTGACATATATGATTTTTTTAAATCAGAGGGCATGAGTCTTTGCCTTCCTAAATCGTCGCGTAGATGCTTTCTTGCTGCTTTCCACTTCTTTCAACAACAGTCAAATTATCCTTGCCTTTCGGTACAATATGGCACTTATTTGTCTAAAATAGTAATCTGCTCTCCAAATTACTTTTCATCTGAAGATCATGAAGTGCTTTCATGGAGCTTCCATGATCTCACTTTCACAGAGAGAGAAATAAGTTGAACCGGAAAGGACCTTAAAAAGTGATTATTTGACTGGCTCAAAACATCCCCTGTTTTGACACAGAACTAAGGCAATGTAGCGACAACAGTGGCACATCATTTAGTCAATTTTGATCCTGCTTTTATTTTCCTCCTAGTGATATTTTGAAATGCAGTCATTAGCCATACATGGTTACATCAGCTTAGACTAAAGTTATTCCTAATCAGTTGAATTGAATGATAAGATTTCAGCTACAATTTTGCCCCTAGGTAGTTGGGGTGGAAAGAATAACAGAAATCCAATTGCAGTTTGCTTTTCATTTTCTTTTGGAACAAATTGCTATCCCTCTGACTAAAATTTACTCTCCTTAACACACCGAGCTTGTTTGTTGTAGCCAGTGGGGTCACAGGGAATATGGCTAAAGGTAGAATTTGGTCTGTTACGTTTAGAGCGGCAAAGATTTGTTAAGACAAGGTGCATCGCTGTTTCTGGTCTCATCCATGAAAGTGGCAAAAGAGCTTTCAGGCAGCGTGTTTCTTCACACTTCCTCTGCAAACCTTCTGCCTGAGACGTGCGAGCTACGCCTGTTGCGTTTGCAAAGCCAGGGCTGAAAAATATATCCTTTAGCATTAACTTTTTACTGCTTATTTGGTTTTATGCTTCGGCTGTAAACTCTGTTGTTATTTTATTTGCTGATCTGTTTTATTAAGTGCCTTCTGATGAACAACAAGACGTGTGTAATAAAAGCCATCCACAGTATGGTGATGACTTCCTTCTCTCAGTCACAGATCTTAAACTAGTCCCTAGTGTGCTGCTATACACAACCCTGCCTTGTTTCTAATACTTGTTACTGAAATGTTCATCTGGGTCCTGGCTGGTGCTTTTGGCTGAATTTGCATTGTGTTGCTATTAAAGGAGACCTTCCCCTGGGAATGTCTTTCTGGTTCATTTGTAATTTCTACTACACCAGACTCCACTGGATAGATCCTCTCTAGAGTAAATATCGTAATCAGATAAACGCATGAAAGAATGAAGCAATTTGCATTTGGTAAGAATCTACCCCTTATCTGATAGCAGCAGACGTTGAAGTTCTGATTTTATTTTTCCTCATTCAGCACCTGTGTACCACACACAGTGTTTTATTATACAATCAAGGCCCATTTAGTCATCATCCTAGCCCTTGCTGCAGAATTATCTGCTGTAGTGTACTATGCAGTCAAATTTTAAATGCTAGGGTGTTTCAATGACTTCCATTGAAACTCCTACCTGGTCTAATCTAAGAGGACCTGGTGTCTCCCCTTGCTTTACATTAGTCAAGACAAAGCCCCAGAGGTTCCTGTTCATCCCTTTGGCAATGGTGTGATGGTGTCTGGGTATTAAGAAGTGCTTTCGGCCAGACTGCCCAAAGACCTGCTGCTCCATGTGATATATAGTCTTCTGGGAGAGGAGTCGTATTTTCATGATACATCTTGAGTGAGCTGAAGTGTTGTGCGGGACTCCAATGAGGCAGTGTTTACATTTCTTGAACATTGCTTTGGCCCTCCTACCATTAACAGCACAGTGCATAACGCCTTTCTTGACACTCCCAAGTAACGCACACCTCTCGCCAGTGCAGAGTGTGCCCATAAAGAGGCCATTAACGTCGGTAGACACAATCTCTTAGGGAAGAGAACTGAAGATGCAGAAACCACTTGCAGGAACCTTCAGCAGGAGTTGTTGAAAGTAGGTAGTGGAACTTAAATGCCAAATTTTAAGTGCCCAGACTTGACATGGCCTTCAAATTTCAATGAAAACTTAGTGGCTGATGTAAATGATCCATTTCTGTTACTGCAGCTTCACAAGACTGAACTTGTTTTCTAGTTCAAACTTTACTTCAACTAGATATTGGGATAATAATGGTACTCTATCACAGTATCAAATGATGACATTTAAAGTTTGGAAGAAACCGCTTGCCATAAATGTCCACTAATTACCCTCCTGTTTCACATTTAATAGCTCTTTATTCCCTGTAAGCCACTCCCAGAGGCTGGATCCAGGCTTACTTAAGTATGGAATTTAAACCATCATCACTTCTCATGCACATTATTCGTAACAAGAAGTTATTCCCTGCTTATTCATTCCTAAGCACTTTCCTTTACACAATAGCAAAATATAGCTATATTTGTGAGCCTCATGTCTTTTTAGGACATTACAGTGCTCTAGTGTATGTTTTTCTGAAAACAACTTTGGGAAATTAACGAAAAGTCATTTTGCTTATGTAGCAATTCCTGGCAGCAGTAGCCAAGTCCTCTTTGTTGTGACCTCAAAGCATCCTAAAATATGTAATGCAATTACAACTTTTTAGGACTGACTCTTTTTCTCTTACCTTAATCTTAGCACTAAATCAAATTAATCTTCTTCAACATTTCAGTATTTCAACATCTGGATCAGTTTTTATTTTTATGTTTGCATCTCTTATAATTACGTTAACTAATTTGCTGCACTAAACAGTGAAAAGAGATGTAAATCAGAAAATTTCTATCATTAATAATAACCATAACAGATTCTTTCATCATAACATAAATCTGTTTCAGAATTAGAGTCTCTGACCTGAGTTAGGACCAGCTTCTTTTCTTCTGTGAACAAAAAACATTTGAGTATAATGGTTTCTACCAGCATATCTTTGTTCATACATTTGCAAAACAATATCCACTAGTAAGGATGACACTGTTAATTCAATTTCTTGAAAATACTGGGCATATCTATACCATGCAGCCCAGAAGTTTTGAGCTCTGTGTGCTTGCACTGACTCCAGAAGCGATGTCACACCAAACAGGGAGGATGTGAGCCAGACCAAATGCGGGAGTGTACATTAACGTGGTAATAATAGAACTAACCTGGCTAGACTTTCTCCAAACTTAAGCCCAAATCAGTAATGACTGTCACATCTCTACTGGTTTGAGCATCCTTGTGTTGGTGCTGGCTTTAAGAATAGAGTTCTCCACAACTCCTTCTCATCTTGTTCAAGGCCAGGCTGGATGGGACTTTGAACAACCTGGTCTAGTGGAAGGTGTCCCTGCCCATGACAGAGGGATTGGAACCAGATAATTCCAACTCTAACCATTCTATGATTATATGATTCTCTGATCTATGGCTATTAACTGGAGAGATTGTACGCAGCTTTTTAAGTTCTTTGAGTTCTTAACTCTGTTAAAAACTGCATTTGAGGGAAGAAAAATAAATGTGTAGCTTATAAATCTGTAGCTGTATAAATTTTGTATTTTTGGACTTTAATTAGTGATCTAAAAGTTGTCTAAGTGATCTTAATCGCTTTTTCATCCCTTCATTAGTCTGATAAAATAGCCCAAGTATTGCCCTTTCTCCTCTCCAAAGTTCTAATATATTTCAATTTATGAATGTTTCAAAATCCTTCCATCTTTGACACAAATGGAAATGCCTGTTCAGAGCTGACTTTAACTTTCTTTTTGCATTTGTGTATGTTTTAAGTGTACTAAGTTGATAGAAAGAAAGATCTTTTACTTGCTTCTGTCATCTCAGTGGATGTTCTTACTCCCTTACAGCGCTGCTGTCCTGTTTCTAATTCCTCCTTTGGTTTCTCCAAAGTAAGAGAAAATCCACCTACTCTTGCTTTTGAACTTCAACTGTGATTCTGTAATTGGTTCAGAGCAACATGAAAACTTGCCGTAAGAAAATCAGCACTGTAAGGAATATCTGTTTGTATATTACATCCAGCCCCATGTCCTTGACAAGTTAAGCACTTAATATGCTTCAGTGCCCTCTGCTTCCCAGCAAATAACTCAGGAAGTCTGTGGTGTGAGTTGTCCTCAGCATTATGGTTACTGCAACCACACATAGCATAAGTCTTCAGGTCCTCTACTCATCTTGTCAGCTCTACTTGTTTCCACCAGGGAATGGGAAGAACTTTGAACATATGATGGATGATAGAAATCATATGATACAGGATCCTGGCATTGTTTAGGAGCTCACTTACTTCATACCACTGGAGTCCCTACATTTTGTTCATGGCTACTAGTGTGAACTTGAGGGGTTGCTTTTACAAGTCAAGTTCAGAGGAAACACAAAACCCTTCTGGTGTTGATTGGAAGGGGCTTCAGTGGCATCTTGTCCCTCCTTCCACTCAAAGTGAGACTGTCACCAAAACAAGACCAGGTCAGTAGAGCCTGTAACGAGGATCCACCGCTACTCTGGTTAACATGCTTCGGTGCTACACCACTCACCAGTGAAAAAGTTTTCCTTAAAGTAGAAGATGAACCTCTCAAGCCACAATGTGTGTATAACATATATAATGACCAAGAAGAGTTTGACTCTGTCCCCTTCATAATCCCCATATGCACATTTGCAGATTGCTGTAGACCACCTCTTTACCAGACTAAACAAACCCACGTTTCTCAACATTTTCTCAGAGCCGAGTGCTCCCAATCACTGGCTCTCTCAGTAGTCCTCCAATGGACCTGAAAGTCAGAATCCCAAAGTCCTGACTCAAAACTGCTGTGTCTGTGGTTCAATATTAAAAAAGTTTGTAAGTCAGGCATTACAATGTCTTACATGTAAGTCCGCAACCTGATGGTGTGATGCAAAGCACATGGGTATGTGCCCAGACTCCCTACATAGTCAACAGAGAGATATGGGCACCCCTGAAGGCCTCTCGATAATGATCAAGAATTTGATCATTTACTTGTCTCTGCTGACTGTAGTGGGAGCCTTCATACTTCAGTGGGGCAGTTCAGCAGTCTTTCCCATTGAGCAGGGAGCTGTCTGGAGTGAGCTAACGGGAGATCACGCACAGGACTGCACCAGAAAAAGCATTGGGCTCAGAAGTGCACAGCAGCTGCCTGGATCCCCTGGGGAGCTGGGACACAAGGTCCGCCTCAGAGAGTCCGTGTCTGACTGGAGAGGAGGTGTATGGCTCAGTCCTGCTCAGCACAGAGGTTTCAGATGTAGCTAGCAATTGGATTAATATTAGGTGGGGAAAAAAAAAAAAAACACCACAATTCTTTAATTCTTTTTTTTTTTAATAAAGCTGATGAAAATTATTAGCAAATCTATGAAGTATAACTGGCCAAGACTTTGAGGTTAACTGCTTATATCGCAGCGTCACAAAGCCATTTTCTTGTCTTCAACGTTTCTGAGCTAATAAAGTAATGAAGATAGCGTCTGAGCTTCTGCATTTCTGCTTTGTTTGGTGCTTTGGGGTATGTTTCACATAGCGTTGGAAAAAGCTGAAAATTTTCAGGCAGTCATATTTCTCTCTTTTTCACTAGTTGAATAATATTCTGTTCTGCAAGCATTAGACACTGAAATCAGTAATCTGAAATTCTCCAGAACAGGTTCAAACTAGGCAAAAATGAAATTGTAGCCATTGAAAAATAGAAGGTAAGCTTTATTCAAATAAAGCTGGTCTCTTCCAGCTGTACTTAAGCTAGATGATCCCTCGGTTTCTTTACTGGTGGTGTATCCCCTAGGACAAACTGTTACTTCATGCATTTTTTAATAGAAAAAAAATATTTTATTTATTTTTTATAAGCTGCTAGCAGCTAAGAAGCTGTTATTCTAATTCTTCTGGAGTAATTAATTTAAATATTTTTAAGGCGAAAGTCCAGTCCCTTTACTTATGCTGAATAATAAATTGCAATGTAAATTGGAGATTACAGGTATATTATACAAACAGAGAACAAAAAGATATGGGCTGAAAAGATTGTGGAAGAGGTTGGAATTGGAGGTAATTTAATATATATGCTCCATAAACCACATAATCTTTATTATGAATTTATAATATGTATAAAGGCTGTGAAAAGAGTAAGAAATGGTTTCAGAAATATATTTAAAACTTAAATTGCTTCACTACTCATTGCCTAAATTAAAGCATGTAATGGAATTTTTGCTTTCCAGAATTGGGTACATATTTTCATCTATCATTGGCCCATGAATGATTTCCTTTTCCTGGTGCCTTGTGTACTGAATTTCTTCTTAGATTTCCATAAATACCTTAAAGTTACGAGAAGGATTGTACAGTATAATATTAGCCTATGTATAGTATAAATAATCTGATAAAAAATGAAAGCCCAAAGTGGTAACAACTGAAGAGAGGTATTTCAGCATCAAAAGCTGCAGTAGTTCGTTATGATTTACCTACTTTACAATATTCTTATCTGCATAAACATTTCTTTCTAGGTCTTTAAAATATGTTCTGTTGCTGCAAGCAAAACTTACATGTTTTGAACTTCAAACAAAATATTATAGGGCTATATTTTATGTGATCTTATCTAGGCCAGGTGAATTGAAGCAATTAAGGGTGTCTGATACAAGAGACTTTCAATGTCATCTGAAACTTGATGTCTCCTTGCTCCTGCACCATATGGAGATCTGGCTGTTACTGCACTGTCGTGTACACGGCTTTAGAAAAGCCTCTCTGAAGGGACTATTTTCCATTCTCTAACAAGTTCCATATTACTTCATACATTTCTTAAATATATCTGGCTTGGTCTTAAAAACATATCTGGCTTAGTCCTACCATAAAAATTCTTGTTCAGATCCTCGGTGTTGCAATGTTTAATTTTTTTCCTTCTAATTTCCAGTCTAAATTTATTCATAGCCAATTTATACCCATTTGTTCTTGTGTCAGCATGGCCTTTAGCTTAAACAGTTGTTTTCCCTGCCTGATATTTACATCCCTGAAATGCTTACAAAGAACTGGAGCAAAGACAGATGGCTATTGCTTAACCTGTAATTTGTATTAATTATAATAATTAATCAGGTTTTTTGGAGTTCAGGATGGCGTGATTGAGCAGGATTTGGTATCCAGCTAAAATTCCTTAGCAGAAAAGTTGATGGAATATTTTGAATTAGTAAATAAATCAGCGTTCCTGGTAGTAAATGTTTGCTAATAATTGTTATTATTGAGCAGAACCAAAACAATTATATCAAGAGAAAAAAGTCACATACACAGACAGTGTCTGTATTAGAATCATGATAGAATCATAGAATGGTTTAGGTTGGAAGGGACCTTAAAGATCATCTAGTTCCAACCCCCTGCCATGAACAGGGACACCTTCCACCAAACCAAGTTGCTCAAAGTCCCATCCAGCCTGGCCTTGAACACCTCCAGGATGGGACATCCACAACTTCTCTGGGCAACCTGTGCCAGTGCCTCACCACTCTCAGAGTGAAAAATTTCTTCCTAATATCTAATCCAAATGTACCCTCTTCCAGTTTGAAGCCATTCCCCCTCATCCTATCACTACATTCCCTTGTAAAAAGTCCCTTCCTGTCTTTCCTGTAGGCCCCCTTTAGGTACTGGAAGGCCGCAATAAGGTCTCCTGGGAGTCTTCTCTTCTTCAGGCTGAATAGCCCCAACTCTCTCAGCCTGTCCTTATAGGAGAGGTGCTCCAGCCCTCTGATCATGTTCATGGCCCTCCTCTGGACCTGCTCCAACAGGTCCATGTCCTTCTTATGTTGGGGACTCCAGAGCTGGATGCAGCGCTCTAGGTGTGTCACACCAGAGCTTTACAAACTCTTGTAATGAAACCCAAATGGGCCACAGAAGCTGCTGATAAACAGTTCCTTTTTTTCTGGATCATTGAGGAAGTCTTTTAAGGGTATGCCTGCATTGCCATGTTGGTTTGGATTCTGAAGTAAAAACCTCCTGATTGTCCCCATTATCCATGCTTTGACTCCCCAGGAAGAATTGTGGAGGGATGAACTGTCATCCTCGGAGATGAGGCAGAACGGGGTGGTGCTGCCCAAGCCACAGCTGGGGCACTCATCTGCAGGGGCTGTCAGTCCACAGCACCAGATCACAGCCAGCCTGAAGCAAAACCTCTCTGCTGGTCTGGTAGTGTGGATGTGAGGACCTCAGGACAGCACACGTTGCTCCACTTCTGTCTTTATTAGGTAGTAATAACTTAACCATTGGTCTAATTTTATATATGTTTAACTAGATTTTAATTTTCCTTGTTTAACATTACACTCTGCCTAATTTCTCTGCTACCGCCTTTGCTGGTTAAACATCCACCCTTTGTTACAAACATCAGCATTTCCACGAATGAGGTGCTTAAGTGCATTAAGCTGCTCTGCACAGAGACAGCCCAGCTCCAGCACGGAGCTTTCTGGCTCTCCCAGGTGATGCTGGCCCCAGGCTGACTATCTGCAGAGGCCTCCTGGTGTTTGGCCCCAGCATGGTATTGAGTTGCCTCTTCTAGATCTACATGAAGCTTGTTGGAGTTTGCAGGGTTTATTGTCTCTAGTTTCTTTTGTGTAGAATCAAGTAAAATTTTCTAAATATGGAAACAGCATTTTGCACATATTTACACAGCTTGATTAACAAGCAAATAAGAGGTGGTAAGTCCTTGCAGTTTCCTGTCTACAGCTGTTCTCCAGAAAGCTGGCCCAAGTATTTCTCCTAGTCCTCAGTAACCTGGATAAACCACTCAAGGTTGATTGTGTGTTGATTGTCCTTAAAACTTTTATAGCCATTTAGGTTAAACATTTTTACATCCTAGTTGTGTTGATTCATTCATTAAATTTGCTTCTGCTTTATGTAATCCTTGTTTCAGATACACAGCAAAATATTTTTAACTGCTGCTTATAACATGTTGAAAAGGGAGACAGCAGACCACTGGATCATCACCTTCCCTCCCATCTAGTGCTTTCACAGGAACATGGAATTCCTCTGTACGTCTTTTACAGCAGAGTTATATTCTGGTCTCTGCCTGGCTAAAATCAAAAAGCTTCAGTGGGTTGGGATTTTAATATTAATTTCTACCCTTGTAATGACCAGGGAATTGTTTGATTGTGAGGGATTAATCTTGTTGTGACCTTCGGAATTTGTAAAATTTTGCTTCTGAATGAAGCTTTGTACCTAAAAATTGTATACTCAGCTGCTGAATCAAAAGTGCTTTTCCCTTGACCCATTTCTGTTCTCTTACTTCACTCAGCTTTAGTTTTATATGCAACTTTCGATGAGGACGAAAACACACAAAGTGCTACAGTTTAAGATACTGTTGAAATAGCCCCACTGTAGATATATATTTTTGGGTAGTTCCACAGTAAAGAATTCAGCGCACCATTTCCTGAGGAAGCATGTGATAAATTATGAATAGTTGCTATTCAGGCAGCACTGTTTACTCTAGGCACTGAGTCAGTTAGGGATATTGGAGGGGGAACTATAATGATTGTGGAGCTTGCTACTCTCTTCTGTCCTCTGTCTGAATGCTTGCATGAGGACTGGACTTAGATTTTACATTTGAATGGTTCCCTTTGCAATGCTTTCATGTTTTGTTTTTTTGTTTGTTTTTTTTTTTTTTTAAATCATCTTTACAAAAAAAAATAAGGAACGGGAAAAAAGAAAAAAGAGAAAAAAAAATCTTCATGTGCGACAATTCCGACTATAGAAGAGTTATCAGCAAGGTTGACTTTGGCAGATCAAAATAGCCTTCTGTGATTGCCTAGATTTTTGGCTGTCTGCCATGAAGACACATTAGCTGCAAAACTGCTGACAGTCTTCTAGCACAGAAAAGAGTGTGGAGATTCAAAAATGACAGGTCCAATTGCAAGTTTTGCAGTAGTTAAATACTTTTGCATCTTTCCTCCCTGCTTCTGTGTAGACTTTCTTCTACCTCCTCAGTTCCAGCCTAGAGATTCTCATTCTTCTTCCCATCTACACTCTCAGTTCCTGCCCAAATTTTTGCTCTCTTATTTTCTGGTCCTTAAGGGCTCTTTGTATGAATTGGGTGGCTCCCTTGTCTCCTTGGCCCAGGTGGAAGGGATAGAATTTGGCTGAAGAAGGGGCAGCAGGGAACAGGCAGAGACTCCACCTCACTCGAATGTATTATCAGCTAAGGACATATACTGAGGGACAATCCCTGAGCCCAGGTGCCTTCAGGCTGAAGCACATTCCATTGCTCAGCTTTCACAGAAAGGCCTCAACCTGGTCAGCAGAGGGAAGTTGGAAGGATAAGGCATATTCAATGCATGGTCTTTGCAGAAGAAATAATGCTGCATTGACTGTGATTTTATTTTCTCTTCACCACGCTATGCATGGGTCTTTGCATCATCCTTCCTTTCTTCCCCAAATATGTACTCTTAAAGCTGAAGCAACTCATCCTGTGCTACCTGACACTGTGGGTTCAAAAGGTCTGGTATAAAATGTCAAAATCTTGCAGTGAACTGCATTGATCAGAACAAACCTTTGACACTATCCTCTAAGAAATGGCAATGATTTGTGGACACTGACAAATCTACTCACTCTGAAACAGATAATATCAATCTGGATCTTTAAAGCTTGATAAAGATGTAATCAGGTGAAAACAAAAAAAAAAACAAACCATGAAGCTACCTGTTGTACCTGTGTCTGGCTAAAAAAAATCTCCTATTAATTACAAGACTAATTACAAGGTATATGAAATGTGTATTTTAAAACATGCAGGACTAGAGCGGTCCCCTGTATCTTAAGAGAAGCAGAACATCTTACCTGAGTTTGTAGCTATGAAAACATTGTATTTGAGAAAGTGGCTTTCAAACCAAAAGGTTTCTGAAGTGTGGAACCATTTGTGTTGTTGGTGTTGTCCATTAAGAGAGCAGGAGCTTCACTTCTTGAGGCTGACTTGCATTCAGGGAGAAGTTCTCAAAAGCCACATGCCGTGTCGGTGGTGCAGAGTAGAGTAAGCTGGAGAAGGTAGTGTGAGGAAGCTGAGCTTCAGAGGAAGCATATTTCTACAGCAAGGGCACTTCTGTCAGGAAAATATAGTCAAATTGCGTGACTGAGCAGCGATAGTGGAGGTAGAAACCAGGTCTGCAAAGTCTAGTGTATGTCTGATAGGTTAGAAATCTAGATTCTGAAAGGCTACTTAGCTTTTTTTTCCCTTGCCTTTATTCTTTCTTTCATTAGATGATGAAGGAACTGAATTCAAAATATTGTTTGTGAGGATTTATGTATGGCAGGCTATGTAGCCTTTCTGGTACTCTGGAAATACACTCTGCCATCATTTTTATCTATGGGACCAGGAGTAGATCTGCCTAAAATGGCTGGGTTCACCAAAGTTCCTGCTTAAGAGGGAAGAGAGACCAGAAAAATAGTTTAGAAAAGCATTTCAAGGGCCAAGTCTGCCATTTGTATTATTAATATGCAATGTGTGGTCTCTATGAGAATCCTTTATCAAGATGGAAATTATAAACTGAATAAGACATAAGTACATTGGTATTTCTTCTAATGGGCTGCCTATAAATTCCTAGAACAGTCCTGGATAAATAGTAATCTGGAAAAAAGCCAGTCAAGCCAGGAGGCTCTATAACAACTGTTATAGTTATGCAAACTTGAGGAACTCTCATGGAGGGGAAAGGAACTCAGCAAAGAGCTGGGAAGTTCAGAAGCATGAATCATCACAGCTGGAGTCAGTGCTGTTCCTCAAGTTGGATTCCTGTTAAATGAAAGAAGCGGAAAGGAGGTAGAAGAGAAAATCAAGCAAGAGAAGAACAAGAAGTTCTGTTCTCTTCAAAATTCCCCAAAAGGGATGCAAGGTTAGATTTCCACAGAAGACACAGCCAGAGGACTTAGAGGACGACCCTACCAGCTGCCAAGGAGGTCCAGGTTGCAGGTTTGCTCTGGAAGGAAGCACTGCTGAAGCATGGTCCTCCCCACATGCAGCTATGCTCTGTCTCAGGTTTGTTTTATGTTGCAACCTAGTGAAAAGTTTGGGTTTGGGTTCCTCTGAAATTTTGCATTGATGGCATACCTTCTCAACTGTTTCCAATTTTGTTCTCAAGAATGCAGTCCTATTTTTTGCTTGCCATTAATCTGTTCACTTTCTGGGGAAATGGCATTTTGATCGTGGGACAAGTGTACATCTGGTCCCATGAAAGAATATGTCATATGATGTGAAATACTTTTATCACTATGCTACACGTGCAGTGTGGAAGAAAACATGGCAGAGGCAGGCCAAGGGTCAGATGTCACAGACAACATCCAACCTGCAGGCCAGACTTCCTCTGCCTTGTCTTATTGTCATAGTTCAACCCCAGCCAGCAACTAGGGCCATGCAGCCACTTCCTCACTCCCTCTGGGTGAGATGGGAGAGAGAATCAGAAGAGTAAAAGTGAGAAAACTCATGGGTTGACATAAAGACAGTTTAATAAGTAAAGCAAAAGCCGTGCACGCAAGCAAAGGAAACCAAGGAATTCATTCACTGCTTCCCATCGGCAGGCAGGTGTTCCTCCATCTCCAGGAAAGCAGGGCTCCACCACGTGTAACAGTTACTTGGGAAGACTAAATGCCATAATTCTGAACGTCTCCTCCCTTCCTCCTTTTTCTCCCAGATTTATATGCTGAGCATGACATTATATGGTATGGAATATCCCTTTGGTCAGTTGGGGTCAGCTGTCCCAGCTGTGTCCCCTGCCAACCTTTTGTGCACTCCCAGACTACTCACTGGTGGGGTGGGGTGAGAGACAGAAAAGACCTTGAATGATGAGCAACAACCAAAGCTAGCAGTGCACTATCAACACTGCTCTCATCCCGAATCCAAAACATAACCCCACACCAGCTGCTAGCAAGAAACTTAACTCCATCCCAGCTGCAACCATGGCACTTACATACATCTGCACAGGGCTGTTCAAGTCCCAGATGACACTAAATTATATCATTATATAGATGGTTGCTTATTTACTTTGAATTCTCTTAAGTAAGTGGTAAATGGGTGTTAGTGTTTGGGGATGAACTTTCCATTTGAACTAACTGGAGTAGCTAAGCATACAAAGGAAAAACATGCTCCCACTTTCCTGCTTTTCTTCTGGCAGTGGTGTTTGTTTAAAGTCTAATCCAGAAAGAATTTTACTTTAGTTTAGTGGCAAATGCTTATCAGGTAACAGGCAGTCTCTGTTTTGGTGGCACGGTAGTCCTTTGTACTGAACTGAGCAGTAACGTCTCACAGAGCTCCTCACAGAGAGTCAAAAATTCACTGCTGGGTTTAGTCAGACTGAGCACACAGAGCGGTAATGAGCAGAACATCCTGTTTTGAAAGGGATAATTATTAAACTGTAACAGTAGAAAAAAGGCGGGTTTCTCTGTGAAGTACTAGGTCGTTCAGTCACATAAAGAGCGGGTATGAAACCAAAGGATGGATAACTTTTTCCTAAGTCTGACCACTTTCTAAAGATGTCAAGGAAGGGGAAAAAATCCTAATGTAATAAACATGTCAAATGCTTGTTTGTTGCACAATGGGAGGGGGCAGATGTACTGAGAAGTGGGGACTGTCCTGCAGACTGGCTTCTTGTACCTCCATGTGACCTTGGGAGTTTGTCCCTTTCCGCATTTCACTTTGATGTTCACTGGTAACACAGGCCATGTGATTTTCCATTAATGCGTCGGCTGATCCTGTGGGAACTCCTTCAAAAGCTTGAAGCATTTGTCTGTTTTACCCTGGCAAAGCAAGAAAAAAGTGAAAACAAGCTGATATATAAGCAGCTCATTAAACATTTTGTTTCCTGCATACTAATTACGGTTGTTTGATAACAATGATCTGCATAGGAAAGGGTGTGAATGAATGTGAACAATCATGTGAGAATGCTGGTGGATTTTTAATGTGGGATATTAATGTACTGAGAAAAGTGAGCGAAAACTAGTGAGAATTTTACCCTAAATTTAACCATAAAGCTACTTTGCAACTGTTATGTTGGCTAAGGTCTCCTTTAGATGTCTAAAAGGCAGTCCTCTGAATACAAAGTCACCTGCAGGGGTGGCTACTTTTATAGTCAGCGGAGAGAATTAGGTCAGGTCAACCATTTTTCAGACCTGCCTACATTAAATGCTTCAGTTAGAGTGAGATGAACCCTTCTTGGGCTGTCTCTTCCTCTCTTTTGGCTGCAGAGGCAACAATGAGTGACTGGCTCAAATGGAGACATCTCCGTTGCACGTATTGAATATTGGGTGAGATGAATTCTGCACCACTCCCAATCTCCAATCCTAACTCAGTACCAGACCGTTTTTTCCCCTGTTGTCTCACCCACCTTTCTATATATTCCACTGTGTAATGACTGATTGTATTACGGCAGCTGCCAAAATTATTTAGGAGCAATATGCAGAGACAAATCTTGTCCTAAAAAATTACAGCTGAAGGGTAGATAGAAAGAGTGGGAATTCTGTATGCATTTCAGGTTTCATATATTATTCTTTTGAAATTAATTAGACATTAATTATATGTATTAACAGTCCTCAGTGTCTCCTCTGTTAGTAGCTCTGAGCTAGCTTTCCCAACCACAAGTAATTTTGCTTTACAGAATAAAAACTCTCCTACACAACAAGTTTTTGGAAATTATGTTTCTGTGTTTTAAACAATGTTGCTGTCTTTTCTGCTTTAGACATAAGGATGGTGATTTCTAAAACTCTGATCTGAGTTAAAACTGGGAACTTTTGTTGAACAATGTTTTATTGAAACTTTTGTTCGGTTACAGATAAAGTCTTTGGATCATAAAGTATAACAATTTTTTTTTTTTCGTGGAAGACAGAGGGCAATCCAGCACTTCTGCAGTCCTATGCAGGTATACTTGGAGAGAAAAGGACTCGGCAACTTCATTTTCCAGAGACAAGCTTTCACTATGAACAGCAAATAAACACATCGTTCAGCAGATTTGGTTTCTCTGTCTAAGGTGTCTGACTGAGTGGTACCAGTATGGGGTGTTAGCTTCAAAAATAAAAAAAAAGACAGGAACTTTTTGAGAAAACATTTGGCTGTGCACCTTTGTTGTCACCTTTCATAGAATCATAGAATCGTAGAATGCTTTAGGTTGGAAAGAACCTTGAAGACCATCGAGTTCCAACCTCCAGCCATAGGCAGGGACACCTCCCACTAGACAAGGTTGCCCAAGGCCACGTCCAGCCTGGCCTTGAACACCTCCAGGGTGTTCAAGACAACCTGTTCCAGTGCCTCACCACCCTCAAAGTGAAAAATTTCTTCCTAATGTTTAATCTAAACCTGCCCTTTTCCAGTTAAAAGCCATTCCCCCTCGTCCTATCACTACATGCCCTAGTAAAAAGTCCTTCCCCAGCTCTCCTGTAGGCCCCCTTTAGGTACTGGAAGGCTGCAATAAGATCTCCCCGGAGCCTTCTCTTCTCCAGGCTGAACAGCCCCAACTCACTCAGCCTCTCCTCATAGGAGAGGTGCTCCAGCCCTTGGATCATCCTCATGGCTCTCCTCTGGACACGCTCCAGCTGGTCCATGTCCTTCTTATGTTGGGGGCTCCAGAGCTGGATGCAGTACTCCAGGTGGGGTCTCACGAGAGTGGAGTAGAGGGTTAGAAACACCTCCTTTGACCTGCTGGCCACACTTTGATGCAGCCCAGGATACAGTTGGCCTTCTGGGCTGCGATCGCACACTGCTGGCTCATGTTGAGCTTCTTGTCAGTCAGCATCCCCAGGTCCTTCTCCTCAGGGCTGCTCTCCAGCCATTCCCTGCTGAGCCTGTATTTGTGCTTGGGATTGCCCTGACCCAGATGTAGGACCTTGCACTTGGCCTTGTTGAACTGCATGACATTGGCCCACCTCTGCAGCCTGTCCAGGTCCCTCTGGATGGCATCCCTCCCCTCCAGAGCGTTGGCCGCTCCACACAGCTTGGTGTCATTGGCAACCTTGCTGAGGGTGCACTCGACCCCACTGGCCATGTCGCCGACAAAGATGTTGAATAGTACAGGTCCCAGTACTGACTCATGAGTAACGCCACTTGTCACTGCTCTCCACTTGGACATCGAGCCATTGATCGCAACTCTTTAAGTGCTACTGTCCAGCCAGTTCTGTATCCACTGAGTGGTCCATTTATCAAATCCATGTCTCTTCAATTTAGAAACCAGGATATTGTGATACCTTTAAGCAGTTTAATATATATCTCTGGTCAGCCTCTTTTTCGCCCCCTCTTCTCTCACTTAATTTCTCCCTCCTTGTATGTTTGCCCATCTTGTCCCCTGTGTTTTTGTCTCCAAAGTTTCCTAGAACTTTTTCTGTACACCCCTTGCAATAGCTGTCCCTTTCCTTGCTGGCTAGGTCTCTGCCCCTCCCTGTATTTACTGCTTAGAATAAACTTTCTCTATACTCCCACTTCTAGTAAAGATTTTTCTAATTTTCTGCTTCATTGTGGTTATTCACTTTATGACTTCTTTAGATGTAGGGTTGTCTCAAGAGGGTGCACTCCCATCACCCGAAGGCTGGAATGCATTGGGAGGGCTAGGAGTGATCTGACTGTAGCAGTAATGGTTACCCCATAGGTTTTCACAGTCATCGATTTGGGATGAAGTTCTTACTCCAGGGTCACTTTGGTGGTCACTAAATTGTTTGCCTCAAGATGCAGAAGTTTTCCTTGACTCTACGTTGGGTGAGAGGCTGAGCAGGAGCACAGTATGGAGCAGGGTGGAACAGACTCTGACTCAGCTGTAGCTGGCTTAAGTCCTCATCCTTCCTGTTATTAGCAAAGGAACTAATCTGACACATATCTTTTGGCAACTTTTTTCTTTTATACTGGTAGATTGTGTGAGGTAATGGGATGGGAGAAAACCTCCAACAGGGAGGTGGGGACTACTTACCTTCACATGGGACTTCCCTGGGGTAGGTAACTCACATGGCTCCCTGTGCCTCTTACGCAGTTGTGCAGTCGGGCACACTATCCACATAAAATAGGAGTCTTTATTTTCTGTCTGGGATGATATAAGGCCTTAGCTTAGCCTTTTAGTGTTGTCATGCTCTGCTTGTAACCAAAACAGCCTCATTTTTGGATGACTGGTGCAACAATAAAGCCTCAGGCAAACAGTCAGCAAGGATCACTTACCAGAACATGGCTTTGCAAACAAAGAGGCAAGTAAGGTAATGTCTGTCACACCATATAGGCTTCCTGCAGAAATTGGTCTCTGGACAATTGGTTTCGTGGTCGTTCCCAGCAGACTTGTTTGGTTAAGATTGGTCTTAGCCCAAAGAAATTGCCAATACTGAGAGCACAAACTGGGTAATTGCCGAGAGTAAGGTCCTGTTCCTACCCTGCTCCCAAGAGTAGAGCACCACCGACCTTACCAACTTTGCCAGCAACAAATGCCAAACTTTTAGTTTGGGGATTTTCAACTTTTTTTTTTTTTTCTGCTACATCAGAGACATATCTCAAGAAGTCCTGTGTCAATCAAGCTGCCCACTGCTCAAAACCTGGCTACATGGCACATTTGTCACCTGTGTCCCAGATTGCTAACCTGCATAGTCCATGGTCCACTGCAGAATCTGTCTTTATTTACCAACACCGTGTTTTCAGTTTGTACTGAATCTGTGACTAAGAAAGTTTTAAATTTCATTTTTTTCAGTAGCTCCAACCACCCAGCAAAATATTACTATATAGGTAAATAAATTGAAAAGAAATAAAGCTTTCTTGTGGAAGTAGGTTTTATACAAAAATGGTGTGGTGGGTTGACCTCAGCTGGCTGACAGGTGCCCACCAAGCCGCTCTCACTCCCCCCCCTCAGTGGACCAGCGGGAGAAAACAAGATGAAAAACTCATGGATCAAGATGAAGGCAGTTTAATAAAGAAAAGCAAAGGCTGCATGTAAAGGCAGAGGAAAAGAAAAAGATTTATTCTCTACTTCCCATCAGCAAACAATGTCCTGGGAAGCAGGGCCTCCATACAGGTAGCGGTTAATTTGGGAGACAAACGTCTTAATAATGAATGCCACCCCTCCTCTCCTTTCCCTAAGTTTTTATTGCTGAATGCCATGTCGTATGGTAAGGAATATCATTTGGTCAGTCTGGATCAGCAGTCCCAGCCATGTCCTCTCTCAACCTCTTGCCCACCCCCACCCTACTGGCCTTTGGCGCGGTGGGGTTGAAGAGACAGCCTTGATGCTGCATGAGCACTGCTTAGCAGTAGCCGAAACACTGGTGTGTAATTAACACCTTCCACCTACAAAGCATGGCACTATGAGGGCTGCTATGGGGAACAGTAACTCCATCCCGGACATATTTAATACAGATGGATCTACAGATAACTTTTTCCCCAAATAATGATAATTTCTTATGGAGGCATCGTGGAGCGTAGCAAACACGATGAACACGGTATTGTAATTCCCATGATAAACTGGAATGCTACCTTATGTATGCTTAAGAGAGTTTTTATACACCTGAAAATCAAAGTACAGAGGAGAGAGGCTTATCTATTGTTTGCTTTCTGTAACAGAGACGCCACTTTGCTCTGAGGATGGTGTTAGCAGACTGTGGGGCAG
Organism: Vanellus vanellus; assembly: GCF_965231255.1. Lineage (NCBI taxonomy): Eukaryota > Metazoa > Chordata > Aves > Charadriiformes > Charadriidae > Vanellus > Vanellus vanellus. The sequence continues at coordinate 206,611,484 of NC_138905.1, read as the reverse complement.
GATGCTGTTCCCAACCATGGAAACCCATTTCTTTCCAATTAAGATGCTCTAGGGTGTCTGAGACTGATTCACAGCCCTGGCACGTATGCTGTGGACATAAAGTAGGGCATAACATAGGGCATACAGACAGCATCTGGAGACCACTGTGTATTAGGGTGTCTGAGATGGTGTTTAAGCCACACTCCTCCCAGTGTTTACAGATCCATTTCAAGTAAGGGAAATGACATTTATTTTCCGTAAGTACAAAGAATGGTGAAAGTTTTTGAGTCAAGCGAAGCTTTTATCTATTAACAATCACTCATTGACGTATGAAGTTTCACCTAATTGCGCAGAATGTATCTTTTTATTATTTTTTGTTATCAATGCATTGGAAGTACTGTGGCTTCCTGTCCCAGTGCATGTGCAGTATAACACAAACAAGAACATCTATTGAGCATGACACCTAAGGAAATCTGTGTTTGTAGTTTTGTGAAAAAAAAGGTACTATGCAAACCAAAAGAACCGGTATCCTGGGCAAGGAAATACGCTGCATGTATGGCCGGATTCAGTTCTTGACTGCGCCTCGGGGGATGACGGCAAGACTTTGCGGAGGAGTGCAGGGCTGTTTGCAAGCTGCTTTTGCTATGTCTGGTTTCTGGTGTAGCTGCTGCCTGGGATGGCCCTTCATACAGGTCTGCACAGCCTGACTTTGCTCCATCCTTCACCGTTGCCAGCAGCCGCAGTGACGCGAGTACTTTCTGACACAGGGCTGCCCTGGCCTTGACTTTCTGCCTGATATTAACAGCCAGAGCACAATGTGGGAGACGTCGGAGTTGGCGTCGAGCCACAGAAGTCCCTCTGCTCTTGGCCGCCCACCAGCAAAGAGCTGTTGTGTTCTCTTGGCGTGCTGAGACGGCCTCCGTGTCAGTGTATTCTCCATGGGATGAGTGGAGATGATATTTTACTGAATTCTTTCTTCTGACTTCATAGACTTTAATGCGATGATACGTTAGACATTTCAGGGAGTTAATTGCCTTCGTCATGAAAGCAATGTACTTGCTTGTTGGTAAACAGAGCCGTATCACACTAGCTTTTATAAAATGGTGAACTGATTAAATTACAATTTTGGTAACTTCTTTTCATCATGCAACGCACTATGGAACTGCTTGGGGAACAGTCATGTCAGTACACTTATTTTCCCCCAAAATGCTACAAGAAATGGAAGGTTTCAGTTTGTTGGGGAATTGTGGGTTATTTTTTAACAAACATTAAAAAATATGTTACTGTATTCATGACATTTTTCAGTATTGCATAACCTGGAAACATTAAAATTTATCTACAGGAATTAAGGCAATATTCTGAAAAGTGTCTGTCTTCCTGCTTCTGTTTCATACGTTTTTGAAGGGAAAAGATGGAAGAGAGAAGAAGAGAATGAAATCTAAATTACAGAGGAAAAGCAAATTGTCCAAAATTAATCCTGTTACTCGGAAAATCTTGATGAGGACTAAGCTTGCTAGGCAGAGCCAAGAATCCATCATTAGTCTAATTAAAATCTTAACAGTCTAACTCAAGTTATCCTTGGTTCAGTTACAATAGTACTAACACTGTTAACAATAGAGTTAGGGCTGATGTATACAAACTTTTTGGTACCTACCCCTTTTTCCTGCTGTTCTCACCCACCCTTTTCCTTCTTTCTTGTCACAGTCCCTTCAAGAGGATGGTGGAGGTCTTCAAGAAGTCATCAGTGTCCCCAGTTCTTTGCAGGCAGGAGTGTGACACTGTCATTCCTCAACCTGGGATCTGCTTGGATTATTTTTATATACTATTTCAAACAATATACTTGCTTCCTTTATCTCCAGTGTTTCCCAGTTTCAATTTTTGCTTGCTTGTCTATTCTCTTTTATTGTCCTTAAAAAACATTTTACCAGACACACATGGTTGCACTCCTATAGTGCTCAGTGATTGACCACTGCCATTTGTGTTTACAGTCTTGGGGTTTTGGGTATCTGTCTTGCTATACTACGCTACCTTTTTATTGTAGGATCACAGGCAGTTCACCCTACCCAGAATAACGACTTGTCATCATTACCTATTAGTTCGCAGTAGGCATTGCACTGCACAATTGCGCACAGCTAAACTGAAGCTAAAACAATTTAGAAGATAGCTATCTGACCGCGAGACAATTGTTGTCACAGCTGTGACATGCTAAAATCAGCTCAAGCCAAGAGAATTGCGGACAAGTCCGGAGAACCTATGTCACTAGGTTAATACAAAGACTGTGGCCTCTTGCCAGTAATGGTGAACTCATTTTTACTCAGCTACAGGTCTCAAATTTTGGTTAGGAAGATCATGTGAAGGTTTTCTGAAAGTCAAGGATTTTTCTGAAAGTACTAATTATGGAATCATTAAATGAGTCAAATAGTTAATACAAATACTTCATGAAAGGAACCCATAAACCTTGAAATCGTGTAAATATATGGAGTTTTAATAAGGTTATTCCTATAAGGCTTAAGTATTAAGAAACACTTATGGGTGGTCTACTTATGAGAGCTTAATCTTGTCCAAGATTAAGCCATAAGAAAGTGAGTATCTCATTACAACTGCAGATTGGAATTTTTATGGTCTAATCACTGACAGAAAACTTCATTATTACAAATGTGATAAGTGAATATACTTATCATCTCTCTCTTGACAAACTAAACTTAACCTTTAACCTAAATTTTATCTTCAGTCATTCTCTAACCCACTTCATCTTATTTTGTGGTTTGTTCTAGATGTACAAGCACATATTCAACCTTCTACCACATATGGCTATTTCCTTTGATTCTTCTTCTATCTCCATCCTTCTTCTTTTTTCTTTTTTTTTTTTTTTTTCAGAGATCATAGGACATAATTTTGGCTGTTTATCTTAACTTTGGCAGGCTTTTATAAAAATTCTAAGTGTATTAACATTTCCACATCCTCTTTAGAGTGCTTCATATGCATTTTATGCTTTTTGTATTAGTAGCAGTCTTTTTGACTCTCTAGTCTAATAGAATTTGGAGCTCCGAGATACTGATTCACGACTAAAATGTGCCTACTATTTGTACCCGTTAGCATGAAAACCATAAAACAGTAAAAGCTCTGCTAGAATTGTTGGATATCTGAAAGAGTGTGCCTTAACTTGAGGAAGTATTGCCAGTCTGGTGCTGCTGAGGCCAAAATGAGTCCCCATGCAGGGCCACCTAGCCCATGACATGCAGTTACAACTGAACTGCCCATCAAGCTACTCTAAGCAATTAATTTGGCATCCAGAGCCCACCGTGCAGCCTCAAGATTCTGAAATGGTGGGTTTGTGGATGGATTTGGTTTCATAAATACACTTATAAAAATGCCAGTAGAGACAACATTCTTCTGAGATCTCAGGAGCCCTCTAGAAAGTGTCCGTATGTAAACGCAGCATTGTTACTTGAAAAGGTGTCAGGAAATCACATTTTAATGGATCTGTATTGTTCCAGTTCTCTTGTTTCTATGAGACCTGGGGGAACACTCTTTCAGAGTGTAATTGTCCGTAAGCTTTTATGAATTGTTTTAAGAGACCATCAGGTATCCAGCACCAACACTTTTACACAACGTGAGAAACTTTACTGAGGAAAGTTCCTTGTCCTGATAAATGTTACTCACTCTTGCAGAAATGCTGTTCCGAGACTGTCTGGTTGGTCACTTTAGGAATAATTACTTGGCTATCCTTTGGTGGGGAGGGGCACGTATGAAAAGGAGATTCATGATACTACTTCATTTCAGCATTTTTTTTTAATATATCAATTGCATTTAATGAGATAAGATGGAGAAGATTCTTGAAAGTTTTCAAAACCTAAGATTTATAGTACAATAAAATCACTCATGGACAAGCTTCTACCAAGCATAGATAAAGTGATTTGTCTCTAATGGTATTCCAAAGTTTTTATGTCAATATGTATTGTGTTGGTGGGATAAATTTGAATTAATAATTAGCATCTCATCTATTTGATGACCTGCAGAGCTACAGACACTTGCCTTGCACATGCTACTGCTTCACTTAGGACTCTAATCCTTTGCTACAAAGGAATTGAAGGAAAATTATAAAGATAAAAATGTTTTATTTTCTCAGCCTATGTACACATACATCACACTTTCTGGATTTGAGCAGTAGCCTCTGTGTTTCTCAATTTTCAGTATTGAATTATCTGCATGATTACACAACCTGAACAATCTTTAATTTACACCTGTCCGTTACATGTGTTCTTATTTCTATTGTGATTATCAAGGACATATCAGTCTATAGATGAAAAACAGGTTTAGGAGATGAACCTGAAAAAATAGAGTACATTTTAAACGGGCTGTGGTCATTAGCTGAGGACAGGGTCCTACTATTGACCAAACCGTCTGTAGTGTAGGAACAGTCTTGATTTTCTTCCTAATGTTAAGTTCCTTCAAAGTAGCACTTGTGAATAAATTTATATCACTTTGAGATACCTAAATAAATAGCTCCGTTGCATCCTACTCAATAATGATCCAGCACAGAGTACTTGTGCACATCTTTCAATGATACTTACCCTCCTGATATATATATATATATATAATATATATAAACATACAAATATAGAATCATAAAAAGGTTTAGATTGGAAGAAATCTTTAAAGACCATCTAGTCCAATCCCCTGCAATGAGCAGGGACATCTTCAACTAGATCAGGTTGCTCAGGGCCCTGTCCAAGCTGACCTTGAATGTTTCCAGGGATGGGGCATCTACCACCTCTCTGGGCAACCTCTGCCAGTGTTTCACCACACACCGTAAAAAATTTCTTCCGTATATCTAGTCTGAATCTAACCTTTTTTAGTTTAAAACCATTCACCTTTGTCCTAATATTACTGGCCTGATTAAAAAACTGTCCCCATATTTCTTATAAGCGCCATTTATCTATTGAAAGGCTGCAATTAGGTCTCCCCAGAGCCTTCTCCAGGCTGAACAACCCCTATTCTCTCAGCCTTTTATTATGGGAGAGGTGCTCCGGCCATCTGATCATCTTCATGGCTCTTCTCTGGACCCGCTCCATCAGGTCCATGTCTTCCTAATATAGTTGGAAGGGACTGTTAGAGGTCGTCTAGTCCAATGCTCTGACTTGAAGAAAGGCTATTGCAACGCTAGATCATACATTCTCTCAGAATTGGCTTATGGTGGAGCTAGTAGTCTGTCTGTGCATTAAAGTAAAAGAAAGTTGAAGAACGGAGATGATGACTGTGACCAACAGATAAATTTTTCAGGCAAAGGGAAGTGGGAGACGGTACTGTGAGGTATTCTGCGTGAACTGTCAGGAATCTCGTTGTCTTTTTGCATCAGAATAAAGGTTTTGGTTTGTCTTCTGATATAGAAATGCACAGGAGTACTTTCCTCTTCATGAAACTAGCAGCAGCCTAATCACCAACCAAGGAAAATTACAAGTATATTTTGGAGGAGGAGAATATGAATAAGAAATCATATGTAACAATATAATAAATTGAAGACATTGAGGATCTGTGGTGATAAACAAGAAAAGAAACTATGCAAATTGAAATAGAAATATATTAATATATTTTAGATATATATATAATATATATAAAATATATCATAATAATCAAGTGATAGGCCTATGGGAGAATTGTTCTCCTGAATTCTATTAATAAAAGCTAACTTGTTTTGTCAGGAAATAAGAGGGTTTTGTTGTTATTCCTTTTTTTTTCTGCACCCTAAACTTCATCTCAACATGCTACCCTGCTTGCCTTCAAGAAAACAAACAAATAAAAAACTCTTAGAAATTCAGTTTTGCATTACTTGTCATACTAAGTGCTTCAACCGGCCTGATGGCTCTGAGAAAGTGCTAAATCATTTATTTATATGGTAAAAACAATAAATGGCCTCGTTTAACATAAGACGTTATGTATTAGTTTTAAACTTTAGGTGGATAGTAAATCCAGCTACCATAATCAAAGAAAGTCAGTCCTACACATGGCTCCGTAAGAGCTCTAGGAATGAAACCTGGAAGAATGACACCATTTTTATCAATGGCAGTTGGAGTCATCAGTCAGTTCAGGGGAACGTTGTGTTAAGACCTTCCTGCTAACAGATGAGTTAAATGCTTCACAATGACTTAAAGTATTAAATCACACAGCAGATGCTTAGTTGATCCATGTGTGTTCTTTCCCTTACTTGTTCATACTTGCCCAACAATACGATAAGCAATAGTTAGGCTGAGCTATGTTTTGAAATCAGGTTATCACTTCAACCTGTATTTACTCTGAGAAAAGTGGTTCTAAATTCAATAAAAATATGGAAAATATGTATTTTTAATCTTATTCTTATAAGGGGAGGTCAAATTTCTAGGACAATACCAGAATTTTTCCCTTGAAGTTTTCAGATGTGTCCTAGGTTAATAAGAAAACAAAGCCATCTCCTTATTTAATATAGTTTACAGAACTACAGCTCTCTAAAATGAAACTTGGAACTAAACTATACTAAGGCTTGCATTTTCTTACTAAGCTGAATCATTGTATTTTGGAGTTTATTAATGCTGTATCATAGCAATCTCAAAATTTAATGAATTCTAGAGTGTTCTTGCTTCTATTTTTGTGAAGAACTGGGAAACGTCTTAATCTTCTAAAGGTCAACTGATTTTACAAATTTTTGGCATCACACTGCTAGTATTAAATTTTTCCAAAGCTCAGTATGATGTTTGCACTATGAAGGGAAGATCTTTGTTTATTCGCGTGTTCTTTCAGTGTAGCTGTCTGCTACAATGAAAGTATTTCATCCATTTAGAGCTGTTCATTTGAAGTAAAAAAAAAAAAAAAAGCAGTAACTGAAAAATTCAAAGTTTACTTTTATTTCTACCTTGTGTGGGAAAAAAGAAGTTAGAAAGGTTGTGAAGTTTTCATTATAAAGATTGAAAGGTTAGAGGGTTATCTTTTCAAACTTGTTTAGTTATCCTAGTATATGGTTAGCTGCCCAGTATGACTACATGAATGTATATATGCTTATCTGAAATCTAACTATCTTGAAATTTTGTCCAAGGATGACTTTGGCCAAAACTTATTAAATTCTGTTAATTCGGATAACTATTATTTAAGAACAGATATATGTGATATTCTAAACGTGTTTTCACATGTGATGGGTATGCCAGGAAAAAAATGTAAATTCTCTCAAAAAATGCAACAATTCTTCCCCGGTTGTTTTCAGTTCAATTGCAGTTTTCTGCCTAATACAGTCTGAGACAACTCTCCAAACAGGTTGTGAACAAAGAATGCACCTTTCTTCAGTCTCTAAAATGTCACTAGAAAAAACAAGTTTCTAACAATGTATGCCAACATATACACTCTCTTAAATAACTATATACGAAGACAATGTACCATTTTACTCAGCAGCAAATATCAAGTATGCCATTAAGGTTGCACTAGATGGCAAATAAATATATTTTAAATGCTGTGCTAAAAAGGCAAACTCTGATTAAAATGATGGTTTAGATCAATTGACTTGAGTCAGTCTTCCCTGGTGATAGAAAACAGCTTTTTATAATTACCTATAAATATTAAACATGACCTGATGTCCTGTGCTTCTGTGCTTAGGAAAAAAAATCAACACAAAGCATTTAGTAGCATGTCGGAAAAAGTTGTACTGAGTACCTTGGTGCAATTCTCACTTACTCACACAGAAGTTAAGGCTCTGACCGCACCTAGTACATGACTAGAATTTATAGGATGGATGTCTGGATTTTGTGTGATTCTGCAGCAAATCAAGTGTTGATATAGGGGACCAGTCTCAATGCAATCAGTGCCTTTCATTCTAATTTTAGCTGTTGTTACTACTACAGTGCTTATAGGAGGAAAGCATGTCTCCTTCCCTTGCTTTTTGTTCTTCACCTGATGGAAAACAACAATGCCATATGCTAGTAAAATATGCTGAGATACATTTCAATATGTTGAAAAATACATGAGACTTCAAGACTATTTCCAGATTCCATTAATATATTGCAGTTTCATTGCAGAGTAATAATGGGCTGAACATTACATATGAAGGCAAGTGTTGCTATTTCTTGCAAATTATGAAAAGGTGTACATTTTGCTCAATACCTGTGCTGCTATTTCTGGAGAAAAGCTTTGGCCGAAGATCTCCAGCATGGAATATAACCTGACCTCATTGTAAGAGCCCTACAAACCTAGCTCAAAGGAAACCAATTAGAGTAATTAGAACGAGATTGAACTCTTAGCCAAGGCTGACCTGCATATAATGACCATACTTGTTTTTCTCTCTCTTAATAAAATTTTTAGATCCATAGAGGGTGAAAATGTGCATATAAAATGCTGGTTCTGGTTTCTTTAAGAACACCCCTTAAAGGCTGATGTGCTCCATCAGTTTCCCCAAAGTTCTGAATATTAATGTTCAGTTCAGAGTGGGACTTATTATGCTGAACATCAACTTGCCAAATCCTATTATAGTGAAAACCTTGCGATAATGTTAAATGGCATGAAGTGAGACTGCTGCAGTGAAGTTAGATGATATGTGCCTGAAGAAAAAGAGTGATTTAGCAAGAAACTCGAAATCTTTAATCTTACACATAGCTTCTTAAAAGTGTGTTTATAGAGAAAAAATAGATTTTTTCAGCTCTGAGAGAAAAAATAAACAAAAGCAATATCAAAATGGAACAGCTATTTTTAGTTTGAGACGTTTATTTTCTTCAGAAAGGAAAATCTGCATTGAGTCATTCTGGCAGCTGGTGCTAAAGCTGTGTTAGTCACACGCCTGTGACCCTCTTAACATGGGTCCAAACACCAAAAGGTTCCTGACGGAACTAAAACCAGAAGTCCATAAAATGTATGAAGGTCCATGACCAGCAGATATCATCAATTCACCTCCAGCTTACCATCTTTTACACATGTGCCTGTGCTTTTAACCAGTGCTTCCTGTACCTCTATTGTTAGCTGGGCGTTGCGTCAAGCTGAATTAAGATTAGTTTACCAATAACAGCTTTAACTAGTGCTTATGCTTGGCAATGTGTTTTATCCTGTAAACTGTATGCGTCACAGATCCCAGGAAGTACGGCAGTGCCTATCTTTGCTGCGCACCTCCAACGTGCAGCAAATCCCTTTGGCATTATATGGCAAAGCCATTTTTTCTTTCCAGGTTTGGAAATTCAGTTGGTTTTCTAATGAGCTCAGGAAGCTGAAAATATTATGGATTGCTCCTTAGAACTGCTTCCAGACTACTCATAGTAGCTAAGAGAAGCAGTCTGACTTCAAAGACCAAATTGTTGCTTACTGTGCATGGGCGGCTGAGAAGTCAAATCCCTGACGGGGAGTCAAATTGTGTCCTTCCAACCGAACGACTGCAGCAAATACAGTCTTTGGATGCTAAGTGCGATTTTCACCTCTCCAATAGCTTTGGCAGCACCTTTTGCGTTTAACTTAGGCCCAGTGCCTGGCCAGGAAAGATCAGGGCTGTCATGATTCGTATCACACTGCCTCAGGTTAAATGATGTGGGGCAGCCTGATCCACAGCAGACAGCCCCGAGGACTCTCCCTGGTGTCGTGCGCGCGGCTAAGATGGCAGTGCTGGCGTCTAAACAAACCAACAGCCAGGGATTAGTTACATTTAATTGCAAACTCGAGAAACTGAACAGTTGGTAATGTTTATTTAAAATGTTGAAATCGTTGCAAATGATGATAGATCGCAGCCAGACAATGATGTGCGATGTCTCAGTGACCCCGCTCCACAGGAAAAACATGAAATCATCTGGGAAATCGTTTTCATTCTAGCAACAAGAGGAGTGGCTATTTACAAGACTGCAGTGTGTCAGCCAGGCTATCCATTCTAAAAGAGAAAAAATAATAGCCAAGAATACAGTATTTGCAACTGTTTCATTTCTTCAGTTCAGTAAATTTTGTTATTTTTATTAGGATGTACCTATTAGAAAAATCCTGGTTCATTAACAGCTATGGAGGGGAGGAAAGCACTAAGCAAAATGTATTCATATATCAAAATGAAAGACAATTTCATCCGTATTTTTCTCCACTAGTCCATGTACTGTCAATGCTTTATCTTATCCATGTGAAAGTTTTGTTTAGCTCGAAAAGTGTGTTATCCACTTTCTAGTGAAACAGGTAGAGAAACTTATGGGCACACATTTTTATTATGAAGCAAATTTAGTCTAGTTGAGTTCTGGTTATTGCCATCATTTTATTATTGTTGTCGACAAGTTTCAACTGACCCAATTTACCACAATCTCTCTTGGTTTTGTTGTTGTGTATTTTTTGTTGTTGTTGTTTGGGTTTTTTTTTAAACAAATGCACAAGTATCTAGGTGCAGAAGAGTTGGTGAGAAGATTAAATTGTGATGCTCAAATAAATATCCCTGAAGTCATTCTTTTTCATATAGAAATTAAGACGGTGCACTCTACCTTACCACTGGGACAGTGTGAACACGCTCAGTTGCAGAAAATCACTTGACAGATGGTAACTTGTAAAGCCTTTAACAAGTATTGGTGAGTGATGTGTCAGAGTCCAAAACCTCTGACTGGCTCTTAGATTTTGCAGTGACGAAGTCAATGCTTCTGAGTTGGCCAGAAACCTGTCAAGGTTAGGCGAGTTGTTTTTCTGTGCTATTTCTAAACTGTTTCCTTTCTCCCACCGTATTTTCCCATTTCCTATAGAAACAAATCTCTACTGAGGAAACTTCACTTTAAACATTATAATGTTCCATTTCTACACACCTAAAGCCTCCGTTATCTTTAATAACACTGCCCAGGTTTGTGTTGAGCTATTTGAGTACTGAGAAGAAGACATTAGGAGCATGTATTGGTGATTATCATTGGTTCTACTCGATCTAGACGATACGCTAAGATTTCTTACGGCACTGCAAATTGGCACATATTTAGTTATACCTAAGAATACCTTCTTTTCATATATGTTGTTTGGAAATGCAATTCACCTTTGTTATGTGCTACAGGTCATCTGCACAGGGAAAGTGTAGAATCGCTATAGCAACATACAGGTAATCTTGCCAGCCTTCTACGTGCAATCCTGCTGCTCCTTCATAACAGCTTTACACCATCTAATGTTATTCAGCCAAAAGACAACCAGATTCCAGAATGTATATGAAATCAAGGATGGTATAACGTAGTAGTCTGATCTGTTCAACAATTGTTAATATTTTTCATATTGGATTCACCTTTTGACTGCTGTTGACGTTTCTGTTGCTTATTTGTGCTAGTTTAAGTTAAAGCAGAACGGGTCCGCAATACCACAGTCTTTCAAATGAGCCATTGCCAGATTGATGGCAACATACAGCAAAATCTGTAGTAATTAGTGATCAGCTATAGCTCTAACACAGCCTATCAATTCAGAACCAGTTTTACCGTCACACAGGATACTGTAGTGGGGTGGGTTGATCCTGGCCAGCAGTTAAGCATCTACACAGCTGCTTACTAATGGCTCACCCCTGCCATGGGATGGGGGAGAGAATAGGAAGAGCAAGAGTGAAAGAACTCATAAGTCAAGATAAAGACAGTTTAAAAGTGAAGGAAAAGAGAAAAACAAATCAACAAACCAACAACTGATGCAATCAATCACTCACCACCGCCCACCAACAGGCCAATGGTCTTGGAGCAATAGCTACCGTGGAAGACACACCCCACCCCCCTGAACCTTTTTTTTATTTGTTGCTGACCATGACATCATACGATATAAAAGATCCCTTTGGCCAATTTGGGTCAGCTGTCCCAGCTGCGTCCCCTCCCAAATTCTTGCCCACCCCCAACCTTATTGCCTGTGGGGGCAAAATGGCAGAGAAGGCTTTCATGCTGTGTAAGCACTGTTGAGCAACAGCGAAAGCATTGGTGTGTTATCAACACTGTTTTAGTCACAGATCCAAAACACAGCACCATATGGGCTGCTATAAAGAAAATCAACTCCATCCCAGCCAGATCCAGTACAAGTAAACAGAGTGCTTAGTGCCTAATCTAAATAGAAATAAATTCAGTTAGTGAATGGACTGTGAAACTTAATCTTACAAAAGGATGTGCAGGTCATTTCTTGGAGACTCTGACCATAGTTTGCTATTTTTCTACTAATTATGTAGACAACAGCTGCTCAGAGTGCCCGGTGCCTCCTGGCAGGCTCCTCGCGTGTGGAGAACAGCATGTGTGTCCTGGGGAGTAGGAAAGGAGCAGCAGGAGCTCATTTGTGCTCAAGTCTCCACACGTGGTGAGGTTAGGAGACAGCTGTGTTGTGCACATGCTTCCAGGAACTAAAAAGCATTTCTAGGTTCTGTGGTACAGATGTAGTCAAAAAAAACCCCTTATTTCCTCTGAGATTGGCAGTGAACTGACATCCTATGGTGGACTCAGAGCTGGATGACAGTCTCACACCCAAATACTTTCTGTGACCTAAAGTCAGGTATTAACACTAGCCTCTCACTGAAGCAAAGTGTAGTTCTAAGTCTGTAAACAGGGAAAGGAAAAGGAGGTTCACAGACTTGAAGATTCAATGTAGTGTGCTTAGATCTTGTTTAATACCTTCTCTATAGCTTGACACAGCCCTACATTTCATTAGCAGTTCTGCAAATCCGACTTCACCTGCATTGACTTTCATTTCAAGAAGGATGAGCTGTTCCTGCATCAGATGTGATGTGACTGTTAGGAATGTGACAACGTACAATGCATTCCATTGACAGAGAGGGGAATTATGTTTTACTGGAAGAGTTGGAGGAACTCTGCCTCATCCCTTTGTACAATTTCTACACAGCAGTCGACAGAGAACCATGTTTTCTGTTGATGAAAGCATTGCATGGCTTCCTGAATTGCTTCTTACTCGCCTAATCTGAATGCAAATTACAGCTCTGTGTTCATTGTAGGTACTATAAAATAGCAGTAACTGTTGAAATTTATAACTGACTGAATTTGCTACAAATGATGTGTGCTTTATTGCCTGTTAATGCACGGTTGCTGCAGTAAACTTTGCAGTCTTGTTATCTTTTAACGTTTTACTGTGCATATTAGAGCAGCATGCTCACACTGGCATAGTTAAGAATGAGTTGCAGTTTCCATTACAAACTTCTGTTTTCAGTCGTAAAGACTCGCTCGCTGCTCTAACGTAGTGCATGAATTTTAGATCTGCACTTTTTCCTTAGAAGCAGCCAGATTGGCTAATTCCAAATAATTTATGCATGAATACAAGAGTAGGGCATTTGTTGGAATTTGGATTAGTTTTCAATCGTGTATTTAAAAATGCAAGCAGCTTTAATTTAAACAAGGAAAAGAGTTGTTTACAGGAGTTGCTCTGGTTTAGTTAAGTGAACTCCTTTCCACTGCTTTCCCAGAGAGTAACGGAGGGCCTACATGATGTAAAGTCATTATGACCTGATGTAGACCTGTGTTTTAAATGAGTCAGTCCAGTTGGTTAGTGGGGCTTCTGCCATAGTGAAGAGCACAGAACCAGTTATATTATGAGTTGAAGTCCATGTAGGCAGATGTTAGGTTTTTACGAATGCTTAATAAGGAAAAAATCCAGATAATTTTTTAATAATCGTGTTGCATTCATGTTACATTTTGCCTCTGGAGACTTCACTGCACTATACAAAGAAAGGTACCAAAAGCGCTGCTCCCTGCACTTATTCTCTAGAATGGAGGAGATAGGTACTAAGCAGGCAAAATACATGGTATTAGCTAGTGACTCTATACCAGAGAAAGGATGAATGTAGACTGCTGGTTAGTTACCAGGACATACTGGGTTTTAGTCTAGCCTCTCTGTTTTGGTTGTTAGGCTTTTTTTACTTTCCCACCTCAGGTTCAAGTACTTCCAAAGAAGCTGTAAAAGTCAGAATGTCTTAATTAGTAAATCTAAATGTGTCTGGTGTAGCTCTGAAAGACTACAGAGATGTGCATCTGTGCCCCACTCTTAGTAAAAAGTCATGGAAAGTAAATTGGGAAAAGAAGAGGATGGACAAGAGTTCATGCTCCAAGACACATTCAAATGCAAAATTTTGGGGAGGGTTTAGGCTTACAGAAATCTCTCTTTGAAAGTCAATGAGAAACCTTCACTCTTCTGGCTCTCTGTTGTTCAGAGGTATGGGATTTATTTTCGCAAACTGGAACCGCTCTATGAGATTCATTGGCAATCCGTTGAAATGAAAGGTTCACCATGGGCAGCATCAAGGTAAAATAGGGTATAAAGTTCCAATAGCAACTGAGGGAAAAATGAAAAATAAGTACCTTAATGTCCATGAAGTTGTGTACTAACTGACTGGGTAGAAGTTCATGTGCTCAGCTGCAACATCTTTCCAAAATGTTAGTGACTTACGGAAGACAAATCAGGGTCTAGTGCATGTGCCGTAACATGCCTCTGGGCAGCTCTCTTCACATATATTAAGAAATGGTGGAAGTGATTAACCTACAAAAATATTTGCTATCTGAGAACATTTCAGGTAAAAATGAGGCACAAATCACATTCCCCGTGCCTGCTGCTCAGCTGCTGTGTCACTTCGGGGACTTCCATTTCCTCTGCAAAATACCTGGAAAGCAACACAAAGAGGCAACATTCTTTGATTGCTCAAGAGGCAGTGGGACATATGGATGCACAAGAATTGCAAAAAACTCACGTCAAAGTCATTGTTTCAAGGACCAAATGTTTCCTGAGCTGAGAGAGACAGATCTTCTCCACCCTTGCCCAGAGCCTGCATGCCGAGCTTCGAGGTGGCCCTTCATCTGCAACCTCACCCTGCACTGGTGAGTTCTCTTTAAAGAGGACATGTTTTGTTTAACAAGAAAATCCCCTGCATCGTCTTCTGTGTAAATCAGCTTCCCTTGGACTTCCCCTGAGTTACGGCATTATGTTTCTGGGAGCCGCTGACAGCCCCTGAGGCAGAGTTAAGCTGAGCTGAGGACAGCTGGAAAAAAAGGCAGTTTCCATCTGCACGGGCTTTTTATTGCATTTCAACTTTGCTCTAAATACTTCTCCCTTTCGAAAGGGTGAATTAAGCAACGCTTTGCAGTGACAGGGACATCTTCAAAACAAGCATTTGCTGAGTGTCCTGGTTTGAGGTAAAATAGAACCAATTTTGTTCAGTAACTTCGCTTCTTAGCTGGGCCTCTTCTAACTACTGAAATTAACTGCATATTTTGCAGACAGTGTTCACTCTCTCAAAGTGATAAGACCAATTGTTTATAGCTGATGCCCAGGCATGGTATACAGAGAGGCTCCTGCTTATACTCATTGCTATAACCCCCAAGGGCAACCAACTTTGTTATTTGCCCCGTTGGAGGGTCGGAAGCGGAAAAGCATAGTGGGGTCCCACCTGTGAGGACGAGCGGACAGGACAGGTAACCCAAAACTGACCAACAGGGTATTCCATCCCATCTGCCTCATGCTCAGTATAAAAGCTGAGGGGTCAAAGGGTCAGCGCTCTTCCTTCAGTGGCCGACGTCTGAGGAGGACTCTGTTTGTCTGCCTGTGATCCCGATCCTGAATGCAGATCCGGAATCCAGTTCCCGTCCGTCACTGAGTCCAGCCTGGGACTGCCCCAGTACCAGCCGGTGTCGTGATTGTCATCTCAGGAGCTTGATACGGTTTTGTATATATTTCATTATTTCTTTTTATTTTATTATTAATATTTCATTAAAGTAGTTTAGTTCCTTCTAAACTCATAAGTCTCTTTTTCCTCCTCTGCCTCTCTCTTTGAAGAGGGGTAGAGGGGAGCATCTGTCAGTCCCATTTGGGGTCCCCCAGGTCCCCAGTAGCCGATTTGGCCTAAACCACGACACTGAGAAAGGCAAGTCTTTCAGCATCCATGTCGCAAGGTGACCTGCAGAAGAAGGTGTGGGCAGTATCAAAGAGGGCTACAATTTGTGTCCCGACTTAACCTCTTCACCCAGAATTTAATACCGACCACTGGAGGAGGTGGATCAAGTGAGCCCAGAGGAAACCCTGCGGTGCTGTTAGCGCAGGGTGGGCAGTACTGGTGAGAGCAGAGCTGAGCAGCAGCCGCCACCGATCCCTCCCCGCGCCACCATCTCTGCTCCCCCAGTACCAAGCGGCACCAGAAACCATGCATGCAGGGCCACTGAGCAATGTGGCCATTTTCCATTAGACATGTCCTTCTGCCAGGAGAGGCAGAAAGAGCCAATCTATTTAGCACTGTGAATTCTTTGTTCATCTACCTACACAGCTGACCCACTTTTAATGACACCTCCAGTAATCGAAGGTGGCACACAAGCCATGAGATTAGTACAATTTCTTGTCCTTTCCAGTTGTTTCACATATAACACGATTAGGAGCAGTGACAGTCTTCACGGCATTTGTGAGATCCATGTGGAACTTATTTTCCAGCTACCTCAACTGTGATCTGGCAATGACAATAATAACGTTGTTGATGTAGTGGCAGAGCTATAACCGTGAAGGTCTAAGGATGTAAACAGGGCAAGGTCTGGGGAGAGTGGTTATGGCTTTTATTAGAGCTACTAGATGCAGCTAAAAATACAGATAAGCTTCCAGGCATGCAAGACGATACCACATACAGACATCTGTTTGCTTCATCTATGAGCAAGTCTAACAAAAATAAAAAAGGAAGGCTCGCTGTGTAACCTTTCTCCTTTCTGTCAGAGGTCAACAGTTCTTAAGGACACTGTATTTCAGCTCAGAGAGACAGCAAGCTAGAGTAAAAAATTCTTGAGGATGAATGTGTTTTCTGCTGTACGCTGTGCGGCAAACCCTTGGTGACTGCTGCTGCTTCTCTGCACAGGAATCATCTGTGCAGGGAAAGCTGAACTTCCTTCCAGCACAACTCAGGTGAAAAGCCATATCTGCTAATGCAGCCTGAAAACAGTGGTACTGCCTTTGATACTGATGCTTTGGGATTGGCTTCAGGAGACGTTAGTGTACAAATCCACAGCTCTGGCCCTCCCCTTGTCTACCCCCTGCTGCGGTGTAGACAGGGGCTGCCCAACACACAGTTCTGTATTGTGCAGCCCAACAGACTCCAGTTTCAAGATATTTCCACAGCTGTGATTCCTGCAGCCCATATCTATCCTAATTCAGTTGCCATCAGTTCTTCTACGGCTCTTCCATAGGACTCAGGTGTGGTCCTGTATGGAAATCCCATGCTTCAAATCCTGTTTCAAATGAAAGAAAAAAAAGAAATCAAAGCAAACTGAACACCAGCATGAATACAAAGTTTTGTGGGTACTTAGTGCATCAGAGAAAGATGATTTCATAGAATCATAGAATAGAATCATAGAAAGGTTTGGGTTGGAAGGGACCTTTAACGGTCATTTGGTCCAACCTCCCCTGCAGTGAGCAGAGACATCTTCAGCTAGATCAGGTTGCTCAGAGCCCTGTCCAACCTGACAGGGAATGTTTCCAGGGATGGGGCACCTACCACCTCTCTGGGTGATATGTTCTAGCATTTCACCACCCTCGTAAAAAATGTCTTCCTTATATCTAGTCTAAATCTACCCTCTTTTAGTTTTAAGTCATTACCCCTTGCCCTAACGCTATTGGCCTGATGAAAAAGTCAGTCCCCATCTTTCTTAGAAATCCACTTTACATATTGAAAGGCCAGAATGAGGTCCCCCCAGAGCCTTCTCTTCTCCAGGCTGAATAACCCCAACTCTCTCAGCCTGTCCTCATAGAGGAGGTGCTCCAGCCCTCGGATCATCTTTGTGGCCTTTCTCTGGACCTGCTCCAACAGGTCTGTGTCTTTCCTGTGCTCAGGGCTCCAGAGCTGGAAGCAGTACTCCAGGTGGGGGCTGAGGAGAGCACAGCAGAGGGGCAGAATCACCTCCCTCGACCTGCTGGCCATGCTGCTTTTGATGTAGTCCAGGATATGGTTGGCCTTTCATCGTGTGCCATATGATATCTGTTTGCAAAGAAACAATGTAAAAACAACGCTGTTGTAGAAAAGCACTCCTTGGAATTATTGTATAAATCCTTTAGATGCAAACGATCTCTTCCTAAAAAGCATAAATGAATTAAACTTACTTTAACTTCTCTACCAGGGTAACTTACTGCAATGATTACACACAGCCCAGGACCCGCTTTGTACATGGTGCTACTAAACTATCAATTATAGACAAGTCAGAATGGACTGAAAGGGAAGTAAGATCCAAATTCAGAAAAAATGATGAAAAAATACCAAGAGAGTATTATCACAGTGACATGGGGAGAAAATTAAGTAAATTAAAAGTAACAAAGGAAGTACAAGTTGCAAAGAGGAACTGCTGCATAATGCCCGTCTTTTTAAAGTACCTGAATTTTAACTCTACCTGAATATAATATTTCAGTTCTAGTCTGACAAGACATGGATTTCCAAGAACATTTGGAAAGTAAAAGCTTGAGGAAAAATGTGGTGCTTAATCTGGGACTAAGCAAATCTTTTAGCAGGATGGGCACACCCAGGGTGAGCAGCAGCACCTTGCAGTTGTGAGAGGTCTGGGGTAACATAACAATCAGGCACCTGGTTTTGTTTTCTTTTTATTTCACTTTTCTGGGCATAAGTATTATTTTTATTTGGTTTGGCTTTCTGCCTATTTTTTTTATATATATATACAAAAAATTGGTATATATTTTTATTCTTTTTCCTGCACTGTTGGCTTAAAACATGCATTCTGCTGGAGAATATCACACAATGAATTTTTCCAAAGTGGAAAGGATTGTCCCCACTCACTCCTGCCCTTATCTACCATTGCTAATGTGCCAGGTCCAAAGTGACAGAGCAACTGTAGGTGATAGTTTAAGAAATACAGAGACTTCCTTACTGAAAACATAGACAAAGTTACAGCTTTTCTCTAGCTTTACAGATAAATATGAACTAAAATCCTAGATCGAAACACCCTTCAGTTTTGAGAAAATTCAGACCTCAAATTAAATTGACAGTTCTACTTTAAGATTTTCTCAGACAGGAAGAGACATTTTAGGCTGGAAGAGATATTGCTGCAAAGATCGCGGCTTCAGATTTGAACAGCAGCTGAGCCAGAAGCTTTCAGGATTTCCATTTAGGACTTTCCTAAGTGCGTTCTCCCTAAATGTTACTTTAGGTGCCTGAGGGTTTTTTTTTTTGGGTTGTTTGTTTTTTTGTTATCTGAAAACTTATGCACTCTCCTTTGAGCCAAAAGAATTGCTCAAAAATTGATGGTAACAGTAGATTTTTATCTTTTATATAGGCCAGTCACTGAAAAGGAAAATAATTTTTGGCAAGTTTGTGGTGGGAGGAAACATGCTGCTTAACCAGTTTGAAATGCTTTTCACATTTAGTAAGAGTATAATTTAGGTAAACTTTTCAATTAGTTATGAGAGGTATGTTATAAACAGACATTATAAAAAAGGAGAGAAAACCTACAAGACTGAATGTCTGGAAAAATACTTCCTAAATGTGAAGTTCATTAAGCTGCGGTACAATATCCCAGGAGTAGCAGTGGTCAGCTGCTCAGCTCTTCGGTCAAATAAAAGTAGTCTGGACAAAGTATTGCAAAATACACTTTAGGGAACAATTTTGTAGTGGCCAGGAAAATAGAGTAGGCGAACTAATAGGTCTTTTTCATCTCCATGTTCTATTACTGTATGGTTGTTTGAAGCAAATTTGTGTATTTAACCTCTGGCTCATGAGTCTGAGAAAGCTGTTGCAAAATCTGTGTAGCCTTTAAAATGTATACAAAAGTATAATGGAAATTAATCTAAATTTAAATGCAAAGGAAACCCAAAAAGACTTAGGTGCAAAGTGTATCTGTGTGTAGTGTTAAAGTCCTGGTCATCTATGACTTATTTGGTGATGTAAAGAAGCTTCTGGCATTTTCTTGGGGAATCATTTCCAGCAGCCATTTGGAAAACCGGAATAACCAATAACAAATTCCCACTGCAACCAGCCTAAACCAACATCTTTTTAATGCCTTGCTGTCTTTTTAATCTGCGCCTTTAGAACTGAACAGAAGAAAACAGTTTAAACGTCACTCAGGTTTACATCTTTTTCAGGGTGCCTTGGGTAACAAATTGACCAGATTCTGTGCAAATGAGGTGATTTGTTAGTGTGGGCGTGACTGCCTTGATTGTGGTAGGGGTGAGAATGACACTGAACTGCATACACGCCGGCGTGAGTAAGGTTTGGAGTTGTCTGCCTGTCTGGCGAAAGGGTTGTCTGTCCCTTTTACAACCATCCTATTTCATCAAAGCTCCTCCATTAGGCTCTGTTTCTAATGGAGGCCTTAAATTGGCTGTGTAGAGGGTCCCCTGTGTTTACACTGCATGGCAATAGCTGATGTCCAGAGGTTATCACCAGATTACATCAGCAAAGCTCCCGTGAGCATGATGTGCTTGCTTACACTTGGTACTTTTCTCCAAAGACATTTGGAAGTGGTGGGCTGAAGTGCTTTGAGGCCCCCTTGGCTGTACCGATTACTTCTCCATTTTCTGTACTGGAGTGTGTGGCTCTGTTGGGCAAACATCTCATACGGACACCTAATCCTGGAGTTTTGCATTGAGTCTCAACATTACCGTGTCTCAGTTTCACATTGACTGAGTCCAGGTTAAGGAAAAGAAGTGCCTTCCTGGCTGCCATCCATGCAGACAGAGCTGAGCTAGGCTCTCTCCTTCTGGTGGTGCCTCTGTGGGAACCGAATCTCAGCAGCTCAGGCTGTGCTTTCTGCGGTAGCCCCTGCTGTCGGTAAGTCACAAGTGTGAGTGACAGGTTCATTACCTTCCAGTTATAGGGTCCTGTAGGGCTTCTTTTCACGATACATAAGGAGGAACAGGAACCACAACATACGTATTCACAGAGGTTCAGACTCTGCAGGGCTCTTGGGGGTAGGAATAGCCAAATACGTCTTTTTGTGCTGATGTCAGCAGTAGCTTTCCAGTAACCCAGCAGGGTTTTACAATAATGAGACAATAATGAGACCAAGGATAGCTGATAGCTCAGTCAGAGATGTCACACAGTTAATTAAAACAATGGTCCCCAACTTTCCCTACCTGCTAAACAGAGGGAAAACAGCTGAACTTGCCCTCGGTGCGCCCCGCTCTGACACGCGGAAATGGCACATATGCCGTGCTCAGGAGTGAAACTCGTTACAGTCGTTCTCACAAGAAGCTTTACCCCATGTAATTTGGACCAGTGGGGCGTTAAGCAGGTCTAAAGCTTGCTGTCTTTTAGGTTCAGCTTTTGGTGGAGTTCAGTTTCTCTTTCATTTAAGTACATTTAATGATATTCGGAGTCGCTCGGTGCCTCCCAGCAGCTGCCACCGGAGGTGCCAGCTGTGGCTCCTGCAGTCTATCTTTGCTTTCCATTCAGGCTTTTGATGCAGCTCAAGATTCAACTCTTTCCTTCCTTTTGTCAAATGCTATATTTTCTTCTTGCTTTCTCTTCCTGTGATGCCTCTGGACAGTAGCATAATTCTGACACCAATGGTTGTTATAAATAATATAGTTCCCGCTCTGGGGAATGAAGACGAGACGAAGGGAGATACTGTGCATTGAAAATAGCGGGAATGCAGCAGATCTGTCATGCAAGACCACCAGCCCTGGGCAAGCTACAGTGGAAATTCACTCGGCTACAGTTTGCCCTTGGCTTCTGTGCCTCAGTTGGGAAAAGATAATGGATTTTAAATTATTCTTCAGACCTTAGGACATATAAGACTCGAGTACTTTGTGATATACGTCCATGATAAACTTATGTATTTACCACAGATCTTTTCAGAAAGACTCTTGCCTAACACTTGGGGCCCTTTTCTTTCATAAAACATGCAAGCACAGACAAAGGGAGACATTCCTTAAAATCTGAACTGCAAGTCTGACTTCTTAATTTTTAGGTTTAATGCTCAGTGTCAGGGAAATTTTGGGGCTCATTTTGTGCCTACCCTCTGTCATACCTCAGTGAGCAAAACTCACCTGTCCTTCCTTATGGTACCTAAACCTGAAGTTTGGTAACACTTCAATTCCCACTTTATTCTGAGGACTAGTCTTTGGTTTTCAGTTTCTCCCACGTGTACACTTGACCTCTGGCTTGAGGAGTCAGTAGCAGGGTGTGTCTCCTTTTTTGCTGCCGTTCATTACATTAAGCATTTTTGTGTATTCATTCTATGTTCTTGTTCCCAGAGAGACTGTGGTGGGTGTTATCTATTTTTAGAGGTAAACAGTGACAAATATTTCCCTCTGGAGAATAATAAAAAGTTGCTTCAGTTGAATCTGAAGTTTGACTCACAGGGAAAGAGACCTTTACCATACTTTGAGCCTCTAAAGTGGAAAATTAGAAGACAATTTAAGACAGGACTGATGAGGATTTTCAATGGCTGCTGTGTCTGTCATATCTAATTGTCACTGACTTTTCTCTGGGAAAGTTTTAGGCCCCTGGCTGGTCTTTAGTGCCTTTGAAAATCTCTTCTTGCCTAGTCCTGTGCCATACATGCCGTGTGGAAACAATTCTGATTATCCCAGGGTTGCTTTCCTTAGGATAGCCTAAATGGAGCCATTTAAAAGGCATATGGCTCCAATGAGCGCTCCCTGGTAGCCCATTTCTGTAAAGCCTGAAAGGCAGGGATGAATCCCACATGAAAACTCATATAAGACAGAGCACAGTTGTTCGAATAGCAAAAGAAGCAAGGTTATTACTTTGAGGAAGCAATGAAAGTTGGCACTACAGTGTGTCAGAGTAAGGTTAAGTGAGCTAAAGACTGCAGGCCTATTTAATTAAGTAAATAGACCATCAATCACAAAGAATAACAGTCCTAAATAATAGGTTTATAAACGTTGCAATCTTATTCCACGGGTTCCAGTGTTGTCCTATTTTCATTATGCAGAACCGGAGATTTTCACTGAGGAATCAATTCTCAGCAGGACAGCGGTTACAAGCTCCTGGCAATTTAGTGAAAAAAATGGCCAGATGCTCAGAACAGGTTTGATGCTTAAAATGAAGAGATAGGTACTGCACCACCAGTTCCAAGTGTGCCAACCTCATGGGTGACTTCAGAATTTTAAGTTTCCAGAAGGTAATAAATACCCTCAGGACTTTCCTCTGTTTTCTGAATTCTGTAATTTCTTCATTCATATTTTCAGGCTTGAAGCATGAAGCTGGCTTTATATATTTTTAACCAAAACCTGAGCTTCTGCTATAATTGTGCAGCTCTTGTATCTTGGTTCAAAGAAAAACATGAAACTGCAGAACCTCTGAGATAAAGTCATGAGGGCTAGAAACAGGGTAGGCTGCTTAACAAATTCTAGGGAGAAGACGCAACAATAAATTCAAGCTATTAAGAGCCATTTTTACTGGAGATGCCCTAGGTCTGATGCTAAATTCTGAAGTATTCAACAGATTTCTTATAACTTGTGTAAAATACACAAATCCTTTTCCCCTGCATCACACAGTGATGCCACACCTCTGTAGGCAGTGACCCTTTCCATGGTGATGGGTGTACAGTGTTCTGAGGAGGTGACTGGGGCTCCCCCACTGGCCGGTCTGTCCCTCTGTTCCTTCATGTGTGGGGATGAATACTAAATCACACAACCTGAAAGTAATGACCATATAAAAAAAAGTCAGACCTCAGGTACACTTCCTGTGATCGTAGGATGGCAGAAAAGTTGCCTTAGGACCTTTGTCTGCAGTAAAGAATTATAAATATGTGTAGATAATACCTAATAGATGTTTATGTTACTGTTTTCTTTTAAATCCAAAGAAGGGTATTTTCCATCATTCTTGGTTAGCCTGCTCTGCTGTTTATCCAGCCTTAGACTGGTATCGAAAAAAGTTTCTAACTCTAAACTGCTGTGCTTAAGGTTGGTCTTGCTGGTTCTACTCTGAGCAGCACTGGAGAAGTGCTGCTCATTCTTCTGGAAAACATGCTAACAGATCTGTAATGCTGCTGGCTTAGTTGAAGCAGATCTTAAAATTCCAATGCAGATTTCTGAACCTCTTCTTTTTGTCTTCCTCTGTATGCCAGACCTGCTCTTCATCTACATGGTCCTTAAACTGTTGTGTGGGAAATGGGATACAAACCTCCTCCCTAGTGCAAAGTGGGCAGGAAAGTTTTCTTTCTGAGGGTTGATACATCACTCCTATTGTTGAATGTATGGGTGAAATTTCAGAATCATAGAACCATAGAATGGTTTAGGTTGGAAGGGTCCTTGAACATCATCTAGTTCGAAGCCCCCTGCCATGGGCAGGGACACCTTCCACTAGACCAGGTTGCTCAAAGCTGCATCCAGCCTGGCCTTAAACACCTCCAGGGATGGGACATCCACAGCTTCTCTGGGCAACCTGTTCCAGTCCCTCACCACCCGCAGAGTGAAAAATTTCTTTTATCAGTTCTTCCTCTAAAATCTCTTAGGAACTCAGTTCTTGTGTAGTTTCAGCATCTGGTAGAGGCAATATTCTAGGTTCCATATCTTGACGGTTTCTGACACTCAAGACAACGTTCATCTGATAGTTTTATCTCCTTCTGTGATAATCCCAGGATTTGGGATCAAATCTCATGGGAGCTGGTGAAAGGAATGGGGAAGTGAAAACCAAATCTGCTCTAGTTTATACCTAATCGCGGTCCAAATGCCGGCTCTTCTGCAGGGCTCTCTTAGTGTCTTTGCCATTACATGGGTTATTCACAAATAGACAGCAGGAGAACACAACATGATTTTAATTCCCAATTTATTCAGTGAGCCACTGAGGTTTCCAACCTTTATTTTTAAAAAACTCCAACACTCTCACTAATTAAGATTCCCTTCTTCCTCCAGCTGTTAATAGGCACAAACATAGCCAATTTGAAATATGTCTAATCAGAGCACTGCCTGATTCTGTCTTTATACAACAGCCATTACCCTGAGGGACAAATTATGTCTTAAATTGCACATACTCATCCTGTTCACCAAAGAATTGACAGTCCATCCATCAGAGGGAAAATATATATTGCAATTAGCTGCACAGCTTACATATTTATTCATTTTTTTAAACTTTTATTATTTTGCATATATGAATAAATTTATTTATTTATTTATTTATTGTGTATTTTGTTTATAGCTTAATTTTTACTCTAGCAGGGCTGTTTTCTTAGAACCATAGAACAGTTTGGGTTGGAAAGGACCTTTAAAGGTCATCTGGTCCAATCCCCCAGCAGTGAGCAGAGACATCTTCAACTAGATCAGGTTGCTCAGAGCCCTGTCCAACCTGACTTCAAGTGTTTCCAGGGATGGGGCATGTACCACCTCTCTGGGCAGCATGTTCCAGCATTTCACCACCCTCACTGTAAAATATTTCTTCCTTATATCGAGTCTAAATCTAACCTCTTTCAGTTTAAAACCATTACCTCTTGTCCTACCACAACAGGCCCTGCTAAAAGTCTGTCTCCAGCTTTCTTAGAAGTCCCCTTTACATATTGAAAAGCCACAATAAGGTCTCCCTGGAGCTTTCTTTTCTCCAGGCTGAATAACCCAAACTCTCTCAGCCTGTCCTCATAGAAGAGGTGCTCCAGCCCTCGGATCATCTTTGTGGCCCTTCTCTGGACACGGTCCAACAGGTCCATGTCTTTCCTGTGCAGAGAGCTCCAGAGCTGGACGTAGTACTCCAGGTGGGGGCTCATGCGAATGGAGTAGAGGAGCAGAATCACCTCCCTCGACCTGCTGGCCACGCTGCTTTTGATGCAGCCTGGGATATCATTGGCCTTCTGGGGTGTGAGGGCACACTGCCGGCTCATGTCAAGCTTTTCGTCCACCAGTACTGCCAAATCCTTCTCAGCAGGGGCGTTCTCAAGCCCTTCATCCCCCAGCCTGTATTGATACCTGCACTGACCCAGGTGCAGAACCCTGCACTTGGCCTTGTTCTACCTCAAGAGATTCACATGGGCTCACTTGTAGAGCCTGTCCAGTTCCCTCTGGATGTCATCCCGTCCCTCAGGTGTGTCAACCGCACCACTCAGCTTGGTCTTGTCTGCAAACTTGCTGAGGGTTCGCTTGATCCCACCATCTGCGTCATTGATGAAGACATTGAACTGTGCTGATCCCAATACAGACCCCTGAGGGACAGCACTTGTCACCGATCTCCATCTGGACATTGAGCCATTGACCACTACCCTCTGGATGCGACCATCCAACCAATTGCTCATCAGCTGAACAGTCCACCCATCAAATCCATACCTCTCTAATTTAGAGAGAAGGATGTTGGGGGGAACTGTTTCAAAGGCCTTACAGAAGTCCAGATAGACGACATCTGTAGCTCTTCCCTTGTCCACTGCTGTAGTCACTCCATCATAGAAGGCCACGAGGTTGGTCAGACAGGACTTGCTCTTGGTGAAGCCATGCTGGCTGTCTTGAATCACCTCCCTGTCCTCCATGTGCCCGAGCATAGCTTCATGGAGGATCTTTTCCATGATCTTCCCAGGCACAGATTTGAGGGTGTCAGTCCAGTAGTTCCCAGGGTCCTCCTTTCTACCCTTTTTAAACATGGGCGCAATGTTTCCCTTTTTCCAGTCACCGGGAACTTCATCTGACTGCCATGACTTTCCAAATACCATGGAGAGTGGCTTGGCAACTACCTCAGCCAATTCGTTCAGGACTCTGGGATGCATCTGTCAGGTTCCATAGTTTTCTATATGTTCGGGTTCCTCAGGTGGTCATAAACCTGATCTTATCTTACAGTGGGAGGGACTTTGCTCCACCAGTCCCTGCCTTGCAGTCCATCCACTCCAGAGGTGTGGGGAGAGAGGCTGCCAGTGAAGACTGAGGCGAGAAAAGTTGTTGAGTACCTCAGCCCTTTCCTTGTCTGTTATTACCAGTTTGCCAGTCTTGCTCATCAACGGTACTCTTTAAGATGCTCCTTTTTATCTGTGCACAAGCCTACAAGAAACCTTGAAGAAATCCACTCTCTTTAAACATGTTTCACAGAACATACTCACATAAACCCAAGTTACTATGTAGTTGCAAATTAATCTCAGAACAACTGTGTTCATTGACTGTTAAGGCTTGATAATCTCGCCACTATGATCGTAGGCTTCAGTTCATCTGCCACAAAATTGTTCACTATCTTTCGTGGAGGCACAGACTAAGGCTCATAGCCTACTTAGACTAAGAGGACAGAGATAACATCCAGGGTGGTTTGTGGATTATCCTCAGTCCATGACACCTGCATGTACTGTTGTTGAATCACTTTGCAGCAGCAGAAGGATTTATTTTGGAGGAAGGGGTATGGAGAAAGGAAAGCATCAGGGCTCAGCTGTGGGTGGAAGTGAGGAAGGAGGGCTTGGAGCATTTGTGGCCTGAGGAAAGGGGGACTGGAGGCACAAAGTGGTCATCCCTAAGGTTAGGGGGTGGAGAGGGAAAGGCAGGGCTGGCTCAAGAGCAGTTTTGATATATACTCATGCAAGGAACTGTTTTTCACCTCTTATCTCAAAGTCATCTTCTGCTGCTTCTCTTGTTGTGGACTACTGATTGGCAATATTTCTAATGCCTTTGCAGATGAAGGGAATGAGAAGAACAGTGCTTGGAATTTGAATTTCAAGCAATTTCAAGTCAAGCTGATTTCAAAATACCTTGCATTAGGGTAACAGAGACTGCTGAAAATGAGGGGAAACTGCCTATCAGTCGTCTTAAATCATATGTCCAGTGAAAGCTAGAAAGCTGAATGTAAATCCCTCAGCCTGAAGAAGGTGAAAAGTAAATAACGCATCACAGGCTTTTAAATGCCATATTCATTTTTTTTCTAGCTTTTGTCCTAGTATTTTCCTAATATTAGCCTACTTCTTATATCATAAAATTCAGCTTCCTAGTCAGTGCATTGTGCTCTCTCTTCAGTGCTGGATCCACAGATAATTTGAGGGTCACAGCCAGTGGTGCAGGTTAAAGGCAGTTGTATTTTAGCTGTGAAGATATTGGTATATCAGATAAGGAAGCTGCTATTATACAAAACCTGCTTCCAGAGATGTCCGCAAGTGGACCCAAAGGGCAATCTCCAGAAGATAATATGTGCCGGCCTGCTGTTGAACGAGACAGGTGCCATGGTGACAGATGATGCAGAGAAGGCAGAGTTGCTGAATGCCTTCTTTGCTTCTGTCTTCACTGCTCAGGTCAGTCGTTGGGAGTCACAGACTTTGCAGGTAACAGAGAAAGTCTGGAGGAAGCAAGACTTTCCCTTGGTTGATGAGGAGCAAGTTAGAGATCAGTTAGGTAAACTGGATATCCACAAGTCCATGGGGCCTGATGGGATGCACCCACGAGTGCTGGGGGAGCTGGCGGAAGTCATTGCTGGTCTGTTCTCTATCATCTTTGAAAGGTCCTGGAAAACAGGGGAGGTGCCTGAGGACTGGAGGAAAGTCAATGTCACTCCAGTCTTCAAAAAGGGCAAGAAGGATGACCCAGGAAACTACAGGCCGGTCAGCCTCACCTCCATCCCTGCAAAGATGATGGAACAGCTTGTTCTGGGTGTCATCTCAAAGCATCTGGAAGAAAAGAAGGTTATCAGAAATAGTCAACATGGATTGACCAAGGGGAGGTCATGTCTGACTAATCTGATAGCCTTCTACGATGACATGACTGGATGGGTGGATGAGGGGAGGGCAGTGGATGTTGTCTACCTTGACTTCGGCAAGGCTTTCAACAGTGTCCCACATCATCCTCACAGGCAAGCTTAGGAAATGTGGGTTAGATGAATGGACAGTGGGGTGGATTGAAAACTGTCTGGCAGATAGAGCTCAGAGGGTTGTGATTAGTGGTGCAGAGTCTAGCTGGAGGTCAGTAACGAGTGGTGTCCCTCAGGGGTCAGTACTGGGTCCAGTCCTGTTCAATATATTCATCGATGACCTGGATGAAGGGATAGAGTGTACCATCAGCAAGTTTGCTGATGACACTAAACTGGGAGGAGTGGCTGACACGCCAGAAGGCTGTGCCGCCATACAGCATGATCTGGACAGGCTGGACAGTTGGGCAGAGAGAAACCTTATGAAATTCAACAAGGGCAAGTGTAGGGTATTGCATCTGGGGAGGAATAACCCTATGCACCAGTACAGGTTAAGGGCTGACCTGCTGGAGAGCAGCTCTGTGGAAAGGGACCTGAGAGTCCTGGTGGACAGTAGGATGACCATGAGTCAGCAATGTGCCCTGGTGACCAAGAAGGCCAATGGCATCCTGGGCTGCATAGGGAAGAGTGTGGCCAGCAGGTCGCAGGAAGTCATCATCCTCCTCTACTCTGCCCTGGTGACGACATATGTGGAGTACTGTGTCCAGTTCTGGGCTCCCCAGTTCAAGAAGGACAGGGAACTGCTGGAGAGGGTCCAGCAAAGGGCTACAAAGATGATTAGGGGATTGGAACTTTCCTCTTACGAGGAAAGGCTGAGGCACTTGGGACTTTTTAGTCTAGAGAAAAGAAGACTGAGGGGGGATCTTATTAATGCTTACAAATACTTAAAGGGAGGGTGCCAGGGGGATGGGAACAGTCTTTTTTCAGTAGTGCCCACTGACAGGACAAGAGGTAACGGCACAAACTTGAACACAGGAAGTTCCATCTAAACATGAGGAGGAACTTCTTTATTTTGAGGGTGGCAGAGCACTGGCACAGGCTGCCCAGAGAGGTTGTGGTCTTCCACTCTGGAGACATTCAAAACCCACCTGGATGCCATCCTGTGCAACCTGCTGTAGGTGACCCTGCTCTGGCAGGAGGGTTGGTCTAGATGATCTCCAGAGGTCCCTTCCAGCCCTGACCATTCTGTGATTCTGTGTCTGGAGTTATAATGGTCCTGAGCCTCATTGGATATCAAACCCCATCTGGGTACCCCCCTCTATGACTGTTAGCTAAGGGAATAATGCGCCCTGTGAAGCCAGAGTTGAGGAACCAATATTCTGTGGAATTAGGTGGGAGGAAGGGGAAGGAATGAATATGTTTACTGGGTAATCCCGCTCTCCCCTGTAGGAATATTCATGGATTTCTAGCATTCCCTGTCCATGATGATCTTCTACAACCAACAGCATAGAATCATAGAATGGTTTAGGTTGGAAGGGTCTTCAAAGATCAGCTAGTTCCAACCCCCCTGCCATGGGCAGGGACACCTCCCACTAGGCCATGTTACTCAAAGCCCCATTCAGCCTGGCCTTGAACACCTCCAGGCATGGGGCATCCACAGCTTCTCTGGGCAACCTGTTCCGGTATCTCACCACCCACACAGTGAGAAATGTCTTCCTAATAACTAATCTAAATCTACCCTTTTCCAGTTTGAAGCCATTCCCCCTTGTAAAAATGCCCTTGTAAAAAGTCCATCTCCAGCTTCCTTGTAGACTCCCTTCAGATACTGGAAAGCTGCTATAAGGTCTCCCTGGAGCCTTGTCTTCTCCAGGTTGAATAACCCAAACTCTCTCAGCCTGTCTTCATAGGAGAGGTACTCCAGCACTCTGATCGTTTTTGGGACCCTCCTCTGGACCCACTCCAACAGGTCCATGTCCTTCTTATTTTGCCGCCTCCAGAGGTGGACACAGTATTCCAGGTGGTGTCTCATGAGAGCAGATTACAAAGAATTTCATAGAAGTCTCACTGGCACTGTGAAAGCTGTTAAAAATACAGGTCTTTTGGTGATCTACATGGTAGACAAAAGGTTTGCGTTATCTGACAAGCATATAAAATTGATTGTGCACCTACAGCCATCTGGCTGCTTTCAAGACTTATTAAAAAGTAAAATACAGCCCATCCCTGTGATTTCTGCTAGTACGATATATCAGTGCAAAGAAGGCCTGGGATGTAGGCAGGACTTCTGCTACCTAGATGGATGGATCAGAGACAGATTAAATATGATCCAGAAGAAACTATTCATGGTCTCCAGATGAAGATGAAGACAGTAGCTGCTTTCTGCTATATGCCTGCAAGGAAGAAAAGGGTTGGAATTGGTAAATGAGGAAAGACAGTGGTCTGAGATGGTCTGAGCATCTCAGATCAATGGTTGAAAGCGCTTTTTTAAGATGACTCACTGTGGGCCATAGACTTACTCATCAGTGTTGCTTGTCAGGAAAAGTTACCTCCATCCTGATAGGGAGGGAAGAACAGGCAGGCAAGCAGCAACAGCATTTAATTGCAGAGCGTATATTAACATAAGCCATCAGATGGTGAAATACTGCTCTGTTGTTGCTCCTGACTGTAATCGCAGTTGCCATGAATTTGTATTCTAGCTTGTAAGTTAATGTATTAGTTATACTTCTGCCAACACAAGAACACAGTTAATATTCCTTGCAACTAGCATAGAATATAGTTTTGCTTGCTTTTTACGTATTACAGAAGTTTCAGTAATTTCAACCAATTTGCATTTGATCTGTTTCCCCCCATGACTTCAACGGGTAACCCTAATCCTTCACAAACCAATGTAAAAGCATGTTAATATTTACACATAGCATAACCTCTGCTTAGGATTTTTGGCTAAGAAGACATTTTCTTGCTAGGAAAGAAATAACGTAAGTTACTTTTTTCCAGGAAACTGCCTCTGAACAGGAGTTATTTATAGAATATCAAGAACAATTTGGCTAGTAATAAGTTTTCATTTGCTTTCAGACAAAGCAGCCCAGACGAAACTGCCTGAACCTTTGTCCTAATACAAAGTTTAAAGAAAAATCCAGGTAACTTCTTATTTTGTTTTGCAGTTTCTTCTGGTTCCAGATGTGCAGTTAGGCTTGCTTTTTGTGCCTCATTACAAAACCCATTAAGTGGAACCCATGAAAAGTCTCCAGTCTTGGGCAAGGGAACGTAGCAATTGTGGTGGGTTCCAGCTCCCACTGAAACCCCTGGGAGTCCTTATGCTTGTTGTGGCCCGGAGCAGCCATGGCGAAAAGTGCTTTGTTCCATTTATTGATAGTCCTAGGCTTTTCTACAACGTGGAAAGGTCCAGTGGAAAGCATTTGCACCATATGCATGGGATGGTCTTCTTAATCACAAGTTCAGCTCAAGGATCAGGTTTTTCTGGTTTTAGTCAGTTCTTAGTTCCCACTGAACTGGTGTCTTAAGATTTGCCACGCTGCTTGGTGACTACTTTTAAAGTGCCCTCCATTTTTCTTGTAATATATAAGTGAGTAGAAATAGGCATTTAATTTCATTATCCAAGAAGATTTTGATCTGGAGTTGAAACTAGAAATCCTGGAAACTTGTGAGAGAGGTTGTTTTTCTAAGATTTCAAACCAACTTCCATGAATTTACAAAGCTTAAAAATTCTGTGGAATTATGTATATTAGGCATGGATTCCACCTTGCCCAACTTCTGTAAAAAAGTTAAATGCGTAGTCTGAACTCATTATGTGGTCTCCCTTGACAGCTAATGGCGACAAGGACACCTTCATGTTAGAACGGAGACCTTTGCCTGTATGAGACAGCTTTCATAGTATAAGATGAAACGCTATATGAAGGTTCTTATTTCTCTCTGCTGATATAGGTTAGATCATAACTCCCATTAGACATTTAACTCTTAGCCAAAAGGAATTAATTGTGATTAATCCAATCACAGATATTTGCATGTTCTAGGAATTTTTTTTAACTCAAGTTGTAAAAGATTATTTGATATTAGTTCTTGATTTGTCAGATATGCTTTCTTCATCTGAGGACATAACTTTCCATTTCTGTCATGTGAGTATGGAGGCTTTGAAGGAAAACAAAGGAGAGTGAAAAATTATTGCCTAGCTTCATGTTTTGTTTTCTTGGTTTGGTCATCCTTATTACAATTTGGAATGAAAAAAAAACTACAAAAACTCTTGTCCTTTTAATAGCTGAATAGTAAAAAAATAAAAATGAGATTAAATTTCTATCACTGTAATTAAACTAACTAAATTTGAATAATGCAGTCCTCCAGACTAAGATAACTGAAGTCCAATCAATGAATTGATGAATTCACAATAGTATGAAAGGAAGCCAACAATTATTCACCAGTGTTTGACAACAGTTAAGATTCACTTAATGAAAATCTATTACATATAAGTGACTCTTACAAATTATTAATTAAAGAAATAAAAAAGAATGTAACCTGCTTCCCTTATTCTCTGCTATGTAGGAAGGAGTCTCAAGGTTCCTGTTCAGTAATGGATTTACACAGTTAACCCTTGCTCCTCCCTTCAATGTAACACAATGCTTAACTTTATTTTAAGGATGTCTGGTAGTTTTCTTTTTTGCATGATTACTTTATTTTAAAGTGATACATGGAGCTGTGAAGTGGTATTTGCCAAAAATAAGGATTTTCTTGTGCATTTGCTGAATATGCAAGCGCATACATTTACATCTCTACTTGTATTTAGGAGAATATCAGAACAATATTTGTAGGCAGAGGTAATATTTTTATTAGACAATCTTGTATAGCTGGAAGAATGTGACAGACTTTCAGATGGACAAGTTGCTTTCCAGATCTGCAGTAGAAATAGGGAAATTAAAAACTAATGCTCAGAGTTTACTGAGATATGTTTTAGATGAGTAGTATCCAAATGAGAGAGCAGCTGATACTTGTGGAATTGGAAGGAGGGGAGAATGGGAAAGAGTAGAAAGGTAGTTACTACCTGGGGCAAAGAGACACCCATAATTCAAGATCCTATGATTCCCTGTATTTTCAAACCATGCTCAGTGTAATCATTAGTGACTTGTTTCCTTGTGCTCGTGATTCTTGTGTATTTTTATTGTCTCCGAATGTCTTTAAATTCTCACTGTAGCGGAAACATTCTTGCTTATTCTGACCAGATAAAGGATTGTCTTTAATGGTAAATAGATTTCACAGGTAAACAGATTTTACAGGAACAGAATTCAACAAAATTCCAAGTAAACTACTAAGCATTTTCAAAAGAAAATTTGAAACTCAGATGCATGAGTTCTATACCATCAAATTTAACAATACATAGTATACACTTAGGACACCTATTTAAGACAATAAGAAAGTTATAACTAATTCAAATAGGAGCAAGACAGAAGAGTACTCAGTGAAGTCCTGTGTACTTTATAGGTATCCATGTGCTACAGTCCTTCTCAGCAGTTTGAACACTATGGAAAGGATACTATGAAATGGAAAAAAAAATCATTAAAACATAATGTTAAGTTATTTATCATGTATTTTAAGTCAGAAAATCCGTGAATAACATGTAAAAATTATGAGTGAGAGTTCTTGTACAGTCTTTGTCAAGGGTACTTAGACCACGGTATTCTTTGAAGCTTGCAAGGGAAAGTTTATCTCCTAATATCAATGAAATAATTATTCAAGTTTACATTCAGCAGAATTTATTCCCTGAATAACCCTACCAAAATTAGGTAACGAATGAATGTCACTTTTATGTTTTGTAAAGAAATCATTCTAATTTGCAGTTACACAGTGCTTGGTATCAAAGGAACTCAAAGCATATGACTGTTAATTAAATTTCATGACCTGTCCCTGTGGAAGATATGCCTAGCGTTATCATTTTAACTTTTATTATATTCATTAAAATCTTGGCAACCCATTTCACCATTGCCTTCCCATGGAAAATGCTGAGCTGAATTTGGTATGAAGTTTGCTTTCCTCGTTTGCACCTCAGTGAAGTGTACATGACAGTGAATAAAGGCTGATAAACTTTTTAGGTGTGGTGGCCCCTGGAATGGAGTCCCAAACCATATTTTAGGACTCTGTAAAAACATCCTGAATAAGGAACAAACTAAAATAATTCCAGGAAATACTGAAGCAAAGAACGAGTCTTGAGATCTTGCTTCTCAAGCCCCTTGTTTAAAGGTGCAGGACATATTCCTTCCATGCGGGATTCATAGTTCTAAGTTTGTCCTGGAAAATAGGTCTGCACCTTCATTTGAAATATACTTTTAAATGCAGGCATTGTAGAGGGAGATGATACTGCTCTTCTTTTCACTGTTAGTTCTCTATCAAGCATAAACATAATTTTAGATTTAGGTAGCTAAAGTTTACCCACATCCCACTGGCTGTACTGCTAGCCTTTTCTGGATCTGGCTCAGTAAGACTAAGTGAACGTAACAAATCAAATCTTCCACTTCTAGGAAATCATAGGAAAACAGCTTTATTAGGAGGACAGCACAACGCTGCAACAAATTACCCAGAGATATTGCACAATTTCCATCCTTGGAGGTTTTCGGGAGTAGGCTAGACATAGTGATGATTGACCTGATCGCGTGTTGGCAACAGACCCACTTCAAGTGAGACTAGGTGGCCTCACGGTGTTCCTTACAACCGAGACAATTATGATTCTATGAAATCTCCCCATTGTGGATACGTCCTATGGGTAGTCTGGCAGAAACTAGCAATGCATTGTTAGTATTTTAGCTGACTATGATTGAAGTATGTGAACCCAGCAACCCATCTGTGAACAGCCAGGTTGATTTGGGGGAATATTATTGCTCTGATTCATTTTGGGTTTACCTTGTATTCAGCTTCTTACTAGTTTTTGTCTGATTCTTATGGGCTCTACCTTCTGATTTATCTACAATTAGAGACCTAAGTCAGGAAATGGTGATTCACGAGAGACCCAATGGCATAGTCGTAAACACAAGTCAGAAGACTCAACTCTCATTCCTTATGATGCTGCCTGCACTGAACAGCAGCATTTCCAGAAAGGCCTGTTCTGGACTGTGCGAGCAAAATGAAGCAGAACACAGTTACGGGAATTAAAGCTTCTTCTGCTTCTTCTCACTGTGTGAAACCCCAGGGCTTCTATGCAGTGATCAATATTCAGAAGTCAGTACCAGGCACAGCCGTCACTCACAAATGATACGGTAGTTTTTTCTCCTAAGCATTTAAGAGAAAAAAATACATAAAATATATATAATATATACATAATATATAATATATATAATGCTTCCACTTTGACTGCAGCTGAACAACAAATATCAATATAAGACCCTTTTGTCTATATTTTTGCAATTCATTGCCCACAGAAGGCTTCCTTAGGCTTGCAGGACTTTTGAGGGTCTTGATGTTGATCGATCGTTTGACTGCCATCCACAGCCTACCATCCCGGCTAAAAATTAAGAGCAGGAGGATGAAACCAGAATTATTATTATTTCTTTTTTTTTCAGTCATTACAGGCATGGGTTCATTTGAAGGTGAGGCAACTAGTCAGTCACTGGCAATTCAAAGCATTTTGAATATAAACAGTGAGTATATGTACATACATATAAGCACACACACATAACACACATAGCACAAACATGTTTTTAATATGATCAAAACCGCTGGACAGAAAAACTGGGGTTCCTTTGACTTCTTACATTGATTTTTATGTTAAAATTTACTGTCTGGATAACCACAGATTGGGATTAATCCCAGCAGGCAACTAATTTCCAACTGTTTTCCTTCTATGATTAATGGTGAGAAAGTGGGCATCATAAAACAGTGTTTAATCCCTTAAGTGTCTAAGATGGATGCATGGTTACAGGAGATGAATCCTAACCTGACCCTTCCTATTTCATCTCAGTTGTCATTTTAATGTCATCAGCTTCTTAAGTAATTCTTCCAGAAAGCGAATATTCCAGGTTCCAAAAATTTTGAAATTTAAAAACATGGTGTGATGTCTTCTGCTTTCTTCTGTACAGTGCCTTACATGATCTTCGTGGATTCCCTCTCTCTTCATAAAACTTATACAGGCTTCCCTTTCTCCAGAGATCTACTCTGAATAGTTTTTTTCTGTTTAATCTTACACCATAAAGATTTTGTACTTATTATTTTTTTGGCTTGCTCTTTCCTTTTTTGGGAACCCTCATTTGAATCCTGATATCAAGTAAGAAGCAGAAGTTGATCTCTGTTGTCAGAAATCAATATATATTAGCTAAAAAATTAAATATTGATGAGTTCAAAATCAATGCAAACATTGAGGAACTATAAATCTTGCTATGCACCAAAACAAGAAGTGAAAACAGAAGTTTTGCCCTGGTATATGTGCAGCTGTCACTGAAATTCGTTGCATCTGTGTGCATTTAAAGGTAAAATCTGATGAGTTATGCCTTGCTACATATATTGATCACCATATTCATATTTCTGTTTTGATGCATCTAATTTAGACTACCTTACTGAATTAATGAGTCACTTTACTTACTTTTCTAAATGAAAATTCTAAAGAAGAGATGAAATTAAAACCATAGAAGAAGAAAAAAATGGCACTTCTCTCCAGTAAAGTCAGCAGTAAATTTGATAGAGTTCACTGTTGTGAATTAGGATTGAGTGAAGTATCATGACTGGAAAAATGTATTTCCAGGATCTACTATTGACCATTACTCATAAGCTGAAAGAACACAGAGATTCAGTTGGTTTCAGCTACTCAGGGAATATACTTCATATGTATAATAATACTAAAATTCTCACCATAATTTGTATTTATGTGTGGGCTTTACCATTGCTTTTTGATTTATTTTCTGTATTAATTTCTGTATACCCATACTTTCTAAGACTTTACTTACTGGAAAAAATACAATAATCATAAATGAAATACAATTATGGGAAATAAGACTCATGGGAAAATGTACTTAGGAAGATAAGCAGGACAGAAACATACTGTAAGAAGAATTTGGCAAACTAAAGCAAAATTAGAGCAAAGCTAAATTTTAACTGTTATGTCCAAAATTTCCTGATTCATCCAAGATCAGCAGTCACTATGACTCAGGGAAAAACGCATCAGTCCTCTTATGTCTAGAACTTCACCCATTCCTTGGAATTAGCCCTCTTGTTTTGGAGAAAAGGCTTCACATTTGTCAGGAATGACATTTATGCTAGAGATGACTATTTTACTCCTGTGGAAATTGCTTCAGTGGTAGCAGAATTACATGCCTTCACAAAACATTCTGTTCCCACACTCTCCCCAGTGACTTGATGCCTTTTAGCAGCTGTATTCTTAGCCCATTCCAGACAACTTTGAACATTCTTCATCCACTTTGTTTCTCCAGACGATGAAGTTGTTATCACG
Organism: Vanellus vanellus; assembly: GCF_965231255.1. Lineage (NCBI taxonomy): Eukaryota > Metazoa > Chordata > Aves > Charadriiformes > Charadriidae > Vanellus > Vanellus vanellus. The sequence goes on along the minus strand of NC_138905.1, from coordinate 206,573,619 downwards.
CCTAAATATACTTCAGGACCGAAGTTGGACCTTCTCATTATTGCTGCTTCCTTCTGCTTTGTTCCACGGTGCTGCTGTACACCAGAACAACCCAAGAAACTCTCTTTTGTATTTTTCTGATAAATAAAAGTCTCAGAGAGTGAATTTGAGCCCTAGAGCTTTGATCATCCACATTGCTTTAGTGTAAATTTAGTGCCTCTGTTTTTGAATGCTACATTTAGCTTATTCCAAGGTATTAGCCTGGAAGGTTTATCTGGCTGTTTATTTCAGGGATTGATTCTCTAAGGTAGTAGGAATGGGTCTGTATGAAGTCTTCCTGTCTTCCAAGACTGTCCCAAAAGACTTTGCACCCTCAAATCTCATAAGGAACACCTTCACCCAGTGAGTGCTGTATATAGTCTCAATTTCAAGCAAAATCCCCCTACTGTTATGTACAGACCACACATTAGTTCAGATGATTTGAACTGGGGAATTAAAAAAGAAACTAAACTTAAACAAAAAACAATAATTCTGCTGTATAACCACAGGAGGTCCAGAGGACACCCAAACCAAGTACTACGTAGTGTGGATGTGACAATTCTGTGCTGACAGCAGAAGAGTCTGAATATGGCTTCTCTCCTTAAAGCCTCTTTCCTCTATCCTGATCAGTAGCAAAACTGACAGGCATTGCAGAAGGTCAGCTTCACTGAACAGGATTTCCTGGTGGAGTTAAACGCAAAAAGGAAGCTCAGGTGGAAGCTTTGCCAGGAGGTGGAAATGGGGACAGGCTACCAAGGAAGAAGAGTTTGCAGTTGTTCTTGCAGTGATGAATGCCAAGCCTATATTAGGCTCCTTTAACAATAACAAAGGTCAATAAAAAATATTATTAGATATCTTTTTGCCCTCTATTTCACATATGTCCAGTTTTGGGACCCCACTATATGTTAAGGGACCTGGATCACAAGATGTATGAAAAGACGAAGCTGGGCTTGTTCAGGCTGGAGAAAAGACTAGGGAGAGGATGTGATTGCTCTTTTCATCTACCTGAAGAGAATTATAGAAAAGATGGAGTCAGAATCTTCTCAGTGGTGCACACTGAAAAGACAAGAACCAACAGCTGCGAGCCATAATAAAGGAAATTCCCACTAGGCACAAGGGAAAAAATATTCAGACTGAATGTGACAAAGTCCATAGATGCTGTGTCATCTCCATCTCTGGATATGTTCAAAACTGGTCTGGAGAAGACTCTGAACAGCCTAATCTGACTTTGAAGTTGGCCCTGCCTTGAACAGGAGTTTGGACCATGTGGTCTCCACAGATCACTCCCAACTTAGTCTTTTCTCATTTTATGCCACCCAGCTCCAGATCAAGATATTACTTCCTATCCATCTTTACCTACTCCTATAAATGTACAGTTAGTGATGTCCAGCTTGTGTTTGAGAAAAAAGGAATACTTCAGTGCAAGAAACCTCAGACTTCTCCAATGAAAGGAAACCTTATGTGTGAAGATTAAGCTGTGAATCATATAATTAGGATGATGTTCTCTTTATGGAATGGATATGAAAATGATGCATCAGGGTGGGCATGACTGGGGTACTGACATATTATCAAAGAAGTCTCACAGCTCTAAGCTTTTGCTGGAGAAAAAGTCAGTAGTGGCACAGGGACCTGGGACCAAAGAGAAAATAATGGTCCCATTTTCAGTGTGTAAAAAATGGATACTCTGGCTGAGAGAAGAACAGGCCAGCAAGGCCTGGTGCATATGAAGACTGTTGAGCATCAGTGGGAACGGAGAAACTGTGAAATAAGTTAGCAGTAGCTGGCAAAGGCAAAGAGCCAAGCTGAGGACAGGCAGCCTGAGAAGTGAAACCTAGTGCAGTCTTGTCAAAGGAGGAGATTGGAATGAGGATATGGAAGAAATGAAAATGAGAGAGTCAGACTTCATGGGAAAGGCTCCATTTCTCACTCTATGTGACAAATGGAGCACAGATCTGGCAAATATACCAATCCTCCACCATCAACGGAAGTGTGTGAAACCTGGTAGGAAGCATGTTTCTCATCTCTGTGTTGCGCTTTTTGATATACGTTGCGTTTAAATTAAGCTGTACATGTATACCCTGCAGCATGCTGTTTCTCAGGCTGGTGAGAGCATGCTGCGTCTACTGAGAACCTGATTTTCCTCTCTGAGGAGACCTACGTGCAAGGACATGAGGATGGGAAACCAGTGCACACCTGATGGCTGGCAAAAGTTTGGAGTAGGGATGCAGCCAGTGTGTTCAGCTGTGTGTGTGAGCTTGAAAACAGTCTCGCAGTTCATACTGGGCAGCAGAAATTATACCTCAGGGTACTGCTAGCAGCCACTACAGTAGCTCAGGCAACTGAAGTCTGCAGGGGAAAGTTCCAAGTGTCATTCTTCCTGTGTCTGAGGGTTTCTGCAATGCAGGGTGATGGAATCGAGGGAAGTAACAGCAAAATGGCTCCTATTTCTTCTATAAAAGCTCACTCTCTGAACTTAAACAAACCAGCTTATGGACATTCCTGCATTTGAAAATTCTTATTCTCAAGCCAGCCCTGCCTGCGTAGTGCCAGGAGGGGAGGGCAACCTACGGCAGTATTAATAGCGATGCCTACTTTATTAAATGTTGAGTGGTATTTCTGAAAAGGTTGATAAGATTCTTATTTCTGTTACTGTGGGTGCCCCAGGCATGTGCAGGTACTGTAAAGTAACACTCCCTACTGCAGCGTTTCCTGATTTATAAGATCTGCCTCATCCCCTCACACCTGAGATGCTGAAGGGCTTCATGGAAACAACAGAGGACAGGAAACTTAAAGAGGAGATGTTGCAGGGTGTGCCACAGGAGGTCAGTGAGTGCTACTATGTTTGGGATGAGGCTCATGAATACTTTCAGGTATTTGGGGTGAAGACATGAGGCAAAATAATGTCTTTCATTGCCAGTGGCCAGACCCAGATACTTCACAGGAAGTCACAAGTCCATAACAAAGAATAACAGGATAGTGGTTGCACAGAGGAACGTCTTTTCTAACATGAGATATTTTGTATTTTATATTTGAAGCATGGAAGTTTATTTCCCCCCCATCATTTTAACACTATCCTAGTGCAACTCTGGGATTTAGTATTTTAATTTATTCTACCTGTTTTATATATATATATATATAATCTTATTGAACTCTTGATTTTGGTAATTTTTTGTGGTTGTTCCTCAGGTTAATTTGATGCCACAGAAACACTATTTTGTTCTAAAACTTCTGCATTTGTCACTTTTCTATGTGAGTCTTTCTGTGAATCCTGCTCATAATGCTAGAAAAAAGTGTCAATGAGGGAGACATTTTCTGTGCAGTTGCTTTTTAATCTTGGTTCTTGCACTCCCTCAATCACAATGCATGCATGCAAAAGGGTAAATTCTTCACAAAGACAAAACTGTCATGCAATATTTCTTTTTCTGGAAAATGGAAAGTAGCCACGGGCTACCTTTGTTTTATCAGTGTTTCCCCTTTTTTTTTTTTTTAAGTTGAATTTCAAAGATAAAGACCTGAAACTGTAAAGTCACTTCTTTGGTTTGTTTTCTAGCTTCCTGTGTCTGAATAAACAAGTCAATCAGCCTCGGATCCTCTATTTCTATCTTTCATGTGCCTGGGAAAAGAACAAATAAAAGAAGTTTCTCTCCTCTCTCATCCACTTCCCCTGTTTTCTTGAGTCCTAGTCCACAGGGTCTGATTGGAAAGAAATTAAGAGTTCTGTCATCTGCTTTTTAAACACCTGAACCTGTTTAAACTAAATGTTCCCCAGGCCCTATGCACAAACCATTTCACATTAGCAGAAAACTAACAGGTATCAGTGCCTGGCATCATAATAGTTTGGTTTACTAAGTGACTCTGAAATTAACTTCAGTGGAGTTAATTTTAATTTCTCACATGCAGAGAAATAAGCTAAAAAAAAAAAAAAAAGAAAATGAGGGGCAAACCAGGTAGGTAAAAAATTATGGTCTGGCTTGCTTGATGAGAGATTTCTATATCCGTTTTTCAGGTTCAAATGGAGTATTCTGATCTATGCCATTCTTTCATTCAGTAGCGCATTTTTCTATGAATTATATATTTGCACAAAGTACCTATGACTCATGAATGGCATGCTTAGTAGTCAGGCACTTCTTTGTCCTATAAATTGGAAAATATGTAAATGAACCAAAGACTGCAAAATTTCATCATCAATCTCTTTGGCTGGAGCCTCTACTATACATGTAGTTTTGCTCTGTGCTGTTGTTTTGCACACTTACTTATATTCAGATTTTGTTATACCAAGGTCCCTTCCAAGGTCTATGAGCACCGTCAAGGTTTCAGTTCAGAACTGCTTACACAGACAAAACTTGACTTCACCGAGGGACTTCCTTGAGTAAGATGCTCTCAGAGTACCTGATTTGCTTCTACAAGAAGTTAGAGGGGGAATGGCAGAATTTTAAACAATATGATTAACAAGTGCTTACAGAATACATTTAACAGTGTAATACAATGTTTTTACACCAAGAGATATCTATGTCAGCGAACATATATTGGCTGACAAATTGTTCCCTTCCCAGATCTGTGTGCTGACTTTGTACTTTTAATCTGTTATTTTTGTTTCCACTGTGAGACACAGAAATATAGTTCGTGTTGTAGAAGCTCTAATTTGCACTTGATGTTGAAAATAGAGTCCTTTTGCCTTTTCTTCAATATTCTTGAGCTTTGACTATAATTTCAGGTTTGTATGTGCCTTGTTTGCTTCTGCTGAAACTGTCTATAAAACTCACTTTACGTTACATTGTATATATATCGGAAACTGAAAGAGGCAGCCTAAAATCTGAAAGAAGAAACTTCGAAGCCAACACGAGATAAGAGCAGGTTATACAAAGGGAATCTTTTCATTTTGATGCCTATAACCTGAGGAACAGCAATGAAGTGGCAAACCCACATTTCCAAGTCCACAATTCAGTACATTCAGTACTGGCAATGGACTGGAAATAGCAAATTTTCCAGAGACACGTCTAAAAATTCTTCAGCAGAGGGATAAAAGCGTAAAGAATGAGGTCTTGTTCTAGACTCGGAACTCTGGAAATACATGTGCCTCACTAAATATTCTGATAGCTCAATGGTCTTCATAAGTGGCTGATTCTTGGCTTTAGAAACTCCTTATAGCAATAAATTCCATAACGTGTGGGAAACAAAAGTAGCCTTTTTTACCAACTTTGAATTTCTCACTCTATAAATATAAGCTGCCTCGTGCCACAAGAGAGGGTGAAGAAGTAGTTGAAGTTCCTTTGGTATTCCATGTAAATCCACTGCCTTAGTCCATAGCCCCCTGTTGTTGGTGCAGAAATGAACAGTTTTGGTAAATAGATACGGGAAATGCTAAATGCAAAGCAAAAGACTGTCCCAAAATGACTTTCCTTGTTACTAAAATATATCCAAAGTGAACTTTGTTTTGATGTATTTTTAACTTCTGTTTAACATTTTTGTTGGTGACATGAATGTTGGGATTGTGTACACCCTCAGTAAGTTTGCAGATGACACCAAGTTGTGTGGAGCGGTTGACACGTTGGAGGGGAGGGATGCCATCCGGAGGGACCTGGACAAGTTCATGAGCGTACCTGTGCTAACCTCATGAAGGTCAATAAGGTCAAGTGCAAGGCCAACACGTGGGTCGGCACAACTCCATGCACAAATACAGGCTGGGCGGAGAAAGGATTGAGAGCAGCCCTGAGGAGAAGGACTTGGAAGTGTTGGTGGATGAGAAGACCAACATAAGCCGGCAAGATGTGCTCACAGCCCAGAAGGCCAATCATATCCTGGTCTGCATCAGAAGAAGCATGGTCAGCCAGTCAAGGGAGGTGATTCTGCCCCTCTACTCTGCTCTCATGAGACCCCACCTGGAGTACTGTGTCCAGCTCTGGAGCCAGCCCCCAGCACAGGAAAGACATGGACCTGTTGGAATGGGTCCAGAGGAGGGCCACAAAGATGATCAGCAGGCTGGAGCACCTCTCCTATGAGGAGAGGCTGAGAGAGTTGGGGTTGTTCAGCTTGGAGAAGGCTCTGGGGAGACCTAATTGAGACCTTTCAATACTTAAAGGGGGCCTACAGGAAAGCTGGGGAGGGACTTTTTACAAGGGCATGTAGTGATAGGATGAGGGTGAATGGCTTCAAACTGGAAGAAGGTAGATTTAGATTAGGAAGAAATTTTCCACTATGAGGGTGGTAAGGCACTGGAATGGGTTTCCCAGTGAAGTTGTTGAGGCCCCATCCCTGGAGGTGTTCAAGGCCAGGCTGGATGGGTCTTTGAGCAAGCTGGTCTAGTGGGAGGTGTCCCTGCCTATGGCAGAAGGTTGGAACTAGATGATGTTCAAGGTCCCTTCCAACCTAAACCATTCTATGATTCTATGATTTTGTTTACATTTTTTATTCTCAAATTACCTATACTACTGATAAACCTGAATGAAACTATCAAACTGTATTTCCCTTTGGATCAGTGGCCGCAGATGATGTCTGAAGACCGCAGGTCACTCAGCCAGAGAAGGTGTGTACCCTGAAGCTTTTGTGTCAGAAAGGGACAATAGCACTTTCCTTTCCATCCCAGGGAAAGAGCACAGCATTGCCTCCCCTTGCTCTATGAACAAACACATGTTCTTTTGCACCTTTTATTCTTATTTGTACATGAATTAAAATGAGTTGAAGTTGCTTGACTGGCAGCAATTTCAAGACAAGAACATTTTGCTGGCTATAAAACAGCACGGGGAGCACTGGTGGAAATCCCTCCACCCTGCTGTGAGCTTTCTGGAGAAGTTCCTTGACTGGTTCTCTGTGTTAAAATTGACAGTAAGTTTTCCAATAAAGGCTGGTTTTGTGGTAGCTTCTGTAAAGTGAAGCCATGGGACTCCTTTCTATGACCCACTGAGCAGCTTTTATGCATCTTTTCAGCTCTGACACTGTCAATAGGAACTGACACCAGCAATGGCCAAACTTGCTGCCATTCAGACATTACCAGCTGTGTCCCAGGCACTTTTAATGGTTACTTAAGTGTCATTCAGTTCCAAAGGATCCTGATTCACTTCAAAATTGCTCAGCTGTTATAATTGCACAGCTGACTCAGCAGGGACTGTAGCAAAGTCTATAAAGACAGTTAATGGGGACCAGCAAGGACTACGAGGAATTGACTGCTGGCTGCTCCGTAGAAGAGTTTCTCTCTGTGGGGTTGGACACTGGGTTCTGCCTCCCCCCTATTTTAGGGGTGAAAGGCTAGGTATGCAACCAGAATAGACCAATGCACTGGGATTGGGGTGGATCTTAGTTCCTGAAATCCAGAACTGAGTTCCAAGAAAACTTTGCCCATGATCCACCTAGACTTGCTAAATCTCTTCCTTTGAATTTGCTTCCTAACCTTTCTAATCACTACACATTTACATACAGGCGGCCATCATAAGTCCTGTCTCCTGCCAGCTGGGCTTAGAAAACTGTGGGAGTCATTAAACCATTCATATATGATGTGCAAGTTCTTAATGTGGGAATGAGTTTTAAGTTACTGGATCCTATATAAAGAGGTACCTGTCTTTTAGCCCTAAAGAAATAAGGAAATTCAGATACATTCCCACGTGAAGCAATTCCCATTGCTTAATATGTGGCTTCTGCTGACTATCTGGGTTTTGCAGATTATTTTTCTCAGGTATTCTCTCCATAGTATCAGTGACCTTTGGGTTTCCCATTGATGCCAGTCATCTAAAACACTTGATGATATGTATGATCTGTATGACACTGTATGATATCCAACTTAAAGGCAAGTAAATCCATGCTGGGGCTTGCTCAGAAGTCTATCAAATCAAGTCAGCAGATACAGCAACAAGAAATGGGCTGGAGCCTCTCCTTATCAGTGAAATAGAAATATTGGCGGGTAGAGTTATGGCAAAATCTGTATTATCTCTGAGCCCCTGAACAATTAAAAATAAGAGTTAGGCTAATTAAGTGCTTACCCCCTAAGACAGTCTATCACTTTTTCTTCCATTCGTGTAATGACTTTACTTCAGGCTGATGGTTGAGGTCAGAAAGCCTGAAGAGATGATACTGGAATGGCTGTCTGGCTCATTCTTCAGTGGGTCTTTCAGGATGGCTGAACAAAAAGTTGTCACATGGAAAATGAAACTTCTCAACAGCTCTTATTTTTAGAAAATGTGAGTATAAAATTAAACCTGAGACTGAAAAAAAATGCTCTTAACTAACTGGAGCTGCACCAATTTAAATTTCCTCCATATTGCATGTTGGAAAGTGCCCAAAGAGTTAATGTACCTTTTTCAAAACAGCTATTGCAGGCAACATTTTAACACTTTTTTCTTATTCATTCTGCTAAGATATTCACCTGGAACTCATTCTTCCAGCTAGTTATAGCCCCCTGCTTTGCAGACTGTTCAGTACATTTCTTTTTTTGCTAATTTTTTGTTGTCCCTTTTTGCTGAAATGTGAAAGAGACCTATCAGCAGAAACAATTATTGTAGCCTTCCCCTCTGACTTCAGAACATAATTATTATTCTTTTGTTTTATTGGATGCTATGGAAACTCTTAATTGACTTTTAATTAATAGCCAAGCTAGCTACAACTGAATATTCTTTGACTGGCATAAACACTTTTAGGATTTACACACCACCACTAACCCACTTTAAACGGTGCTTGAGCATACTAAGATTATGCAGAGTTATTCACAGAAAGGAAAGCTAAGAAGGGCACAAGTTGCAGCCATATGCTTCCTGGGAACTTATCAAACAGAAACAAAGTCTATTAAAAAAATAGCAAGGTTATTCCTTTGCCCAGGCTAATCTGTTGTGCTCTGACAGCTCACAACTTGAAAGTACAAACACAATTTTGGAACAGAGAACTGCCGTAAGCCATGAATTTGCAAAAGTGGAACTGGCAAAGCCGGGAAGGTGAGCAGGCTGGGCTTAGCTTTAGATGTGTGTTTTTAGACTACCTTCCTCGCCTTCAGTTTCTTATTTAAAAACATATTTGTAGCCATGGAATTTTTGCATGAAAGTTCATTACTTCAAAGCTTTGCATAATTTGCATTCCTCTCCCTCTGATCTTTGTGTTGGCTGCTTACAAAGAAAACCATAATAAATTATCACTGGACTCATCAGAAAAAGGCAAGAATGCCAATGCTACATTTTGACATTTATAGTATCTCTTATATATTTCATCCTTATATCCAGTGATCTCAAATAGTTTCAACCATTTTCATATAGAGCATCCAAAACTGTGTCCCCAACGCCCTTGTTGAAATAGTGCATACAGGAGCTGTCAACCTCTGTTCGGGACACTGGATCCAGCCTTCCAGAAAAATTCATCTGCATAAGCCTGTTCCCTCATGCCTTTTTTTCTTCAGAAGCCCTCAGACATGGGTAAAGTGTGGGCTTTCATGTTTTGGCGATGTGATGAACACTTAACCTGTTATGTGATGGGTTTGGGTTGAAGTACCCAACCAGCTTGATAGAAAGAGCTTAGTCAGCCTGATGGAAAGAGCCTCTCTATGGTTAATAGCAATGAAAAGTTTGTGCACCAATAACAGGGAGTTACACAACCCCACGCTATTTGTTTTTAGGCTGCAAAATTCAATGCTTCTGAATAGCATTTGCCACAGGGAAATGCTCTCCGTTTGTACAATTACTCAGCCGAAGCAGTCTGAGTTTTCAGAAGAGATTCATGAGAGCTCTTTCTTCTAAAAGAAGCTCGGTGGATGACTCATCACTCTCTGTGTTTGTGAACCTCTCCCTCTGTGTCACACCATGGCCATACAGTGGCTCTGCAGCACAATATAGTACTAAGAACTCTATTCCACACACTCCCTGAATCCTCTTTTCCTCATCCATACATCTTCTCCATCACCTTTAACTCCTCTGCAGCTTCATTGGACATGATTCCCTTCTGTAGCTTTTCTAAAAAATGAGACTGTATTTTTATATAAATATATATATATAAATACATTTGTGTAGCCCGGTATCTCAAATGTGTTTTGGTTCATAAAACTCTTTGGAACTTCAGAGAGTCTGAGCAATACTTGAAGAGTCCAATGTAGTATATATTAGACAGTCCTGAGGGGTTGATAGTGCCTTGGAAAGTCTTTCTGCTGACTTCAGAAGTGTTTTTTGAACCTTCATGGAAAGGGGACTCAGATGTACTAGCTTTTATGAAACGACCAATTTCTTTGAGGATAACACTTCAGAAATGTTTGTTATTATCAAAGAGCCTGAATAGCCAGCCCATGTCCATGATTTTCTACGCTATTTTAATTGCTTTCATTACATAGGTCAGTTTAATCTGCCAGTGAATGATTATTAATATAGCTTGACATGGTCTTTTGGGATGTGAATTTTGATTTCATGATGTGCCTATTTCACTGGAATTACTCTCAATTTAAATTGGTGAAAAAGTAAATCAGAATGAGCCCGGTGTTTTTATGAAACAAAGAGATTTTCTTCAGTTTTGATGGGAGATATTCATAAGCAGAATTGGCATGTGCAGCAATCATCTGGCATTTTGCAGCTCTCATACTACCTGAATACAGAAAATGAGAAAGAAATTTCTGCAGCTCAAATAGGTCTCGTTACTAAGCGATGCATGAATACTCTCATGTGCACAGTCTGCAGCACCTAGGAGATATGAAAAATTAAGAATGGCATAAAATTAACACAGAGCTTGCTGTTCCTGTATCTCTTAGGATGTAATTTAATGATTAATTCTCCTGAGAATAGACTGTGTCAACTGATCAATGCAAACGAAAGCTGTTGATTGGCTAATACCTGCAGCGATGGTTTGAAAGGAGGCTGTGGTTAGAAAGTCTTAAGCATCAGAAGTAAAACTTGTATTCCATTAACACAGACCCTTTCATCCTCCTTTATACTGCACTTAAAGGAAGTCTAAGGTGCCTGTGGAAGATAGGAAACACACTTAGTGATGACAGACATCCTCTGCAACCCAGGTTGAGTCAATAGGGTTTGATGGGACATCAACCCATGCTGAGTATGCCCCTATATCTTCTGTAAACTATCTCATCCGTTCTCTCTCATGTGAGAGTATAATTTTCTGTACCTGCCCCAGCATATCCCAATATATCTCTCTACCTACTCTCTGAGAGCCTGGAAGTGCCAAAATGGGTGAAAAGCAGGAAAGCATAAGGATTTTGTTATCTAAATCTTTCACTGATATGTTGAGAAACATGTAGCAAGTAACTCAGTTTTCCTATCTAAAAACACCTGCATTTTATTTTCTCTTTGTACTTCGCAGTGCTGTTTTAAGAATCGGTAAACTTTCATATGCAATGTCATCATTAAGAACATTGACTTGAAATCCTTAAAAATTAAGCATAGTATTGGACTTTATTTTTAAAAAAACCCATAACTAAAACCCGACAAAAGAAGAGGACACTCAGACGACTTAAGATATTTCTTTACTGAGACTGGAACAGGCTCCCTAGAGAGATGGTTGATGCCCCAAGCCTGTCAGTGTTGAAGAGGCATTTGAACAATGCCCCTAGTAACATGCTTTAACTTTTGGTCAGCCCTGGAGTGGTCAGGCAGTTGGACTAGATGATCATTGTGGTCCCTTCCAAATGAACTAGTCTAGTCTACTCTATTCTTTGTCATGCAATGTCAGCTACTGATGCTTTGTCCCCTACTACTGATTTTAAGTTGATCTGAGAGCTCTTGGTGAATCTTCACTAGGAAATTTTCTTGATTAGTATTGTGTTATTGGTCACTACTGCTCTTGTCCTTTATTATTTTTTCTGTATCAGTTGGTGCTACTCTGAATCTCCAGGTGCTTGCTTCTCATTCTACTGTTTTCTATTTTTCTTCTGTGATCTTTATAGTCTTATATTTCACTGATATACATTTTGCAATTTTCCTTTCCTTTCACTACATTTATTTCATGGACTATTACTTGCAAAACTTTTCCCATGACTGTATGGATAAAATCTTTCTTGGTTGAAGATTGAAGTAAGCCATACTCATTCAGAAAGTCTTGACAGATATCATCAAGTTATACACATCCCATTTTTTTCTAAAAAAGCTTTCTTCCTTTTAGACCTTTATAAGAAACTGCATTCCTTATTTTTATGCTTAGGAGAAAGAGGGATAATTTAAAAATAACTGTAAAGATGGAATAGAATTGAGAGCAGAAAAAGTAAAAGAACTTTTGACTGACTGTATATACTCAAAAGGACAAAAAGAATACAATAAGGTGTGGTGTAGTGTGGTATGTAACTATCTCATGAAAAATCTGTTCTGCTGAGAAATGGTATCAGGTTGGTGTTAGCTTTGTTGTAAATACTGAGATTCCTCTAAACTGGGCACCCTAACGAGAAGAAGAAATAATTGCCTGATGTAATGTTTCCTTCTTTCTAGAAGAACATTGCGCAACTATCATAAGCATTTAGATGATGGACTTCTCAGGGGAAATCAAAAGCTGCTATCCTGAGCTCAGTGACCTCATCAGCTGTATCCTGAAAGCTTGTAAGATGCACATATAAATCGAGATACAACTCCCTGAAGGGACATGGACAGGACCAACAGCAGCACTATATGGTCCTTTGTGAACTCGGTTGTGTTTTGCAACAGCTGAACCCCAGAAAGGGATTTTTAAAAACATCTGAGATTTTTTTCCAAAGCTACCTTAGCAATATAAGCTATGATGGAATAACCTCTGGCATGTGGGATTATTACTGTTGGATGGATCACTGCAGGACTTAACACAAAGCTGCATCCAAAAGACAACCCAAATATTACCTAACAGCTGCAAAGCAAATGTTGAGGCTAGTTTTGGAAAAAATTACATGGCAGGAAATCAAAAAGAGCTGGTTTGAAGCTGACAGCTGCTGCATCTGCTTCTGAAACTCTTTCCAAGAATGATGATATTAGGAAGAGCAACTAACTTTATATGATATTCTCCTCTTTCCCCGATCAAATTCCTAGTTTAAGTGACACAAATGTTGTTTTGGGTAACAGTGGCTTAAATAAGAAGCACAGGTTGTGTTAAGTATCATAGTCTCAATCAGTGGCAAGACGGGTCTTGCAGAAGTTTGTTGTTGAGCCCAAATCAGGTTACTTTGTATGAAAAGTCCATAATTTTGTGTCAAGGCTGATGAAGTGCATGCATAGCCTGACAGTAACAATACATGCACAGGTGGAGGCAGTTTCTGGAAAAGCACTGGTTATAGGGAAATAGTCAAGCCCACAGATCAAAGACTGTGAAGACATATGTCAATTCTTAGGTTTACATGCTCAGCGTCTTTGTGTTGATGTGGTTGTCAAACAGGTGCATGATTTAAGGAGCCTGTTGCCATTTTAGACAAGCTAGGACAAACGGGGTTCAGCGTCTCTGTGGTAATCTGGAAAGGTGGCGAGGTATTTGATCCAGGCAGCAACCTCCCAACTACGTGATTGCGTTAACTTCTCTATCTGATTGACATTGATGAATGTTGTGTCTCTGGACCTTATATGCTGTAAGTCACATCAAAGACTTTAGAGAACCTGCCAGTAGCTGGCTTGGTCTTTTCTTAGATGTCCTGGGCTGAGTGGTGCTCTTGTGGGAAAGAAACTTCTGGAATCATAATGTCACACTGGATAAAGTGCAGAAAAACAAGCACCATTTTTATGGCTTGAAACTCTTGGGAGCATACCCAAGGCAGTATCTAAGTATCTGAGCATTTTTTATGGATTCGATGAGAACATTTGACACAGTGAGCCAACCTGGATTTCAGAGCATCATGGTAAGACTGTCCTAGCCAAGAAATTTTTGTTCAATCTTGAGATAGACAGCTCTGTGGTGGTTCTGTATATGGAACAGACCTTTCCAGCATAATAATAACCTAACAGTAATTAAAATAAAAATTCAATTCATTTTGAGGAGATATAGAAATTATTGTGGATTGTTTTCTAGTACTAAAAGACAGTTTGAGAGTGTTCAAAATCCTTTCTATATTTTCTTATCTTTCATTAAAACCCTTTTGAATCCACATTGGCTCTTGCACAACACTGACAAGGTTTTTTGAAGCTCCAGCTCGGCAGATAGTTTTGATTATTTCAGCAAACCACATCAGGCACTCTAAGTAAAGCCTGTAAACCACACTCAGCTTCAAAATTCTTTTTTACTGCCTGTATTTCAGTCACTACCAGTAGGTGAAATCTGTACATCTGAGGAATTTTTTCCAAGGAAAGGCTACTTAAAATATATATAGATTGTATGTTTGGGAACAAATTGTGTAAGCTTCATACACATTAATGGACAGCATATTCCAAAACATTCCCTCCAGCATAAATATTGGCATGTCCTAACCAGTTTATTATATAAGAAAAGTTTTATTTGCATGTACACATTTGCATTATGTTTACTTGTATCATATTGCTAAATATGTTAAGATCCTGCTGTAGTCGTAACAAGGTAAAGGCTAGTTTTTGAGATGTCCTCAAGGTCTGTGGAATGTTCTCATATTGCCATTGGCTGTTACTTCATTGAGTAAGTTTCCTGTCAGCTTCAAAATAAACAAAACAAATTCTCATATGGCACAGAGAGGTTGCAGCCACCAAAAAATAATGTTTGTATGAATATAGTAAAAAATTTTATGCCAAAAATTTCTTTTAGACTTCCTGACTTGGCTGCTTTCACAGTGTTGGATGTGTTACATTTATGATTTTATAGCACCGAAAAGCATATTAGATACTTTCCAAAATGCCTGAGTTCATGGTCTTTCTGATTCCAAGGAAAAAAAAAAAAAAAGTGGTTCAGCTATTTAGACCTGAGGATTTGAAATAATTATGCATTGTTGTAAAAAGAAACGGTTGATGGAATCATGTGATTGCATACAAATTTAATTTTTCATATAAAATTTTTCTTAGTTTTTATTATTGTAACTCTCAAAAGCCAAATGTAGTCTCAAATAGTCAGGAGACATTTGTTTCTTCAGTTCCCTCAGAATAGGTAGGCTTAAGTCATACTTTTTAAAAACCAGGATGTTTGAGACTATTAAGAGAGGATCATACAAAACATTTAGCCTGGCTTGCATTTCCCATACTGTTTAATGCAGGAGCTCCTGTGTTAATCCAGTTTTGTCCTCATTGTAAATATTTTGTGATCGAGGATGATGGTATTAAGGAAGAGGTAGGTTACTTAGTCAAGTGTGTCTGTGATGATCACAAACATTTTCCAACAAAATTTGCAGCACTACCCAAAATATGTACTGGTGGTGGTCCTCCTGTTCTGCAATGCTCCAGCATATTCTTGCTATACATAGAGTCTTCTGCCTTCTTTTATCTGATTATTCATAGTTATCTATTAAAAGGCAGAAGATCAAAGGAGGTCCTTCTTAGACAACAAAGCTCTCTCTTGCAAGGCTTTGACTCATTGTTGGAGAGCTGCCTGGGCTTTTCTACATCATTCATCAGATACACAGGAGGGATCCATCTCACCTAGCTGTAGACATCCTGTCTATTAACAGCTACAGGTGAGATGGTCTCTCTAGTGTGTTTTTAATGACTGAAGGGAAATGGTAATCCCTGGTATGCATCAGCTGGTCCAGTCTAGACATCTACTCAGGATAAAATCCATCCCAGAATCACTAGAGATGCTAATTTCTTCACCGATTATGAGAAAAGTCTAAGGCCACCACATATCTGATATTGACATTTACTCAGATGACTTATTAGTCCCTCAGTATATATTGTCAGCAAAGAATTTGTTCTACTGCTTAGGGTAGAGCAAAGTGGTTCTCAGTATGACGGTCTCAAGCAGACAGGCAAGCCTCCCACACAGCACAGAACACTGGTCTTTCAGACTGATAGATGGATTGGCTTTGATTGACAAAGGCGGCTGTGAGAAGGATTTAGGTTGGAACAGTGGTCAAGGAAAAGATGCAGATGTCATTTTTTAGCTATAAGTATGAGAAAACTGTCCACTGGCCATACTTTTTGCTTGGTTTTGGATATTCTTCAGTAACCCAAAACAAGGAGAACTGTATTTTTGCAGAATGCTGTGAGTTTCAATTATCTAGTCTGAAAGATCTAATTAGTATTTAGGTAAAAGCAGCCAGACATTTTGAAATACGCGAAGCACCTAAAACTCCTTTACAATCCAATGGGACTTGCTAGCCTGAGTCTCTAATAGCCAGGGAAAGGAAAAGTTTAAGAACTAATTTCAGGCACTGAAGACAGAGTCTGGGCCACAAGAATCTGTAGTGTTTATAAATTAATATAGCTATCTGGGATGAGAGATATTAAGTGGCCATAATCAGAACTGATGCAGAAATCCAGAGCTTTCAGAGAGACCTGGGCAGCTTACTGGCATTTTTACAACCCAAACTATTATTGAGCTTTTTCAGCATGTACATGTCTTAGAGCAGAACTAAGAATTCATAAGAGCTCTAACCATGAAACTACAAAGGATACAGTGCCTGTAGTATCCCACTGCGACACACTTTCAAAACAAAATCTAATAAATAATAACGTAACATTAACCTGAAGTTTGACAAAAATAATTTAAGAGCTTTTCCTGGGCTAATACAAAACTTTAAGAAATGCAATGATTTACATCTGTCTTTCACCTGCATTTTGCAGACTCAATGTATTGCACAGATTCTAGAATAGAACCTTGCACAGATCTAGAATACGGGTTTACTTAATACTTTACAAGTATCTCCATTCAGCCCTCATAAGCATTGCTATACTAAAGACTGAATCATAAACATGCATTTTATGAGCTTTTTTTATGAACTTATATGAGAATTTTTGAATCCCATCTGACCAGTGTCCTGTTCTCAATGAGTACAATGTGCTTTTACATGCCCTCAGGGAGGTGTCTATTTATGGTTCATCAATAAAGGCTGTTTTCCAAAGAGCTATCTGTTATATAATTATAAAGAACACTAAAATATGACCTCCCAATTTCTGTGATGGTGTTGTTCAATGTTTTCCCATGGCATGAGAACAGATGAAAACATCTGCGCAGCCCTAGCTTCTTGCCTAATTAGGCAGCTCTTGTATATTTGCTTTTTCTTAAACCATGCAAACACGCTTCTAAATTACATTGTCTTATTTGTAGTTTGTCGGGTGTGGGGGTGAAATGCAAAGTACAATAGTTAACTGTCTGTCTATGTGCAGACATGTAGCATTTCTCCCTCTTTTGTGAGGCTGCGAGTGGCATGCCGGGTGTTATCTGGAGACCTCAAAAAGTAACCGTGCCTGACACATTAAGGGGAACAATATGCAGCAGGAACGGCAGCTGAGAGATGAAACTGCTTTCTTTTGACGTCTGCATCACATCTGAGGAAAGAAGGAGGCATGACAGTCCCGAGGCTGGGCAGGAGCCTGCTCGGTAGGCTCAGTGAGCGGGAGTGCCTCTTACTGATCTCCACTGGCACAAAGCACATTCGGCAGCTGAAGCATCTACGGAAGCTTTGCTCTGATTCGCTGCTCAAAATACCCAGGGCAGCACTCCTGTCTCAGCTACCTGTGTGACTCTGAGCAAGGTGCCAGTCTGTGAAATAGTAATGCCAATATATAAGTATCCAGCCTACTGTGAAAGCGTAGATCTGTTTGTAACAGGCTTTGAGTTTCTGGAACAAAAGCTGCCTAGCAAATCCCAAATTATTACGACGGCTCTAAAGTTGAACGGTATATCAAGACATGTAAGGGAAAGCACCCTGCTGGAGACTGCATAGTGCCTCCAAATGCACATTTCTATTTGTGTTTTCCAAGAGTCTTTTATTGTTTTAAAGTTCCGTGTACAGGTGTGAGGAACAACGGAGTGATCAGATCTTGTGGTATTTCTGCTAGTAGGTGATAGAATTACCCATAAAGGAGAAGGTCTCTCTTTTCTTTTTCCTAGTTTTCCTCCACTATAACAGCATAGTTCTTAGCAATGAAAAATCAACATGAACACCACCACATAGCGTTCGCCTTTTCAGCTCTGCAAAACAAACACTTAATATTCTATTATTTTCAGATCATCTCATAACATGTACTACACTGCTCCATAGTAAAAGTTATTAAATAACATTGCAAGCTGTGTTCTGAGTCATTACTGCATGAGTAGGAAAGGAAGCATTTTTTCATACTTTTTATTAAAAACTTCATACATAAATTAATGTATAAGGGATTAATGGATCATTAATAGATATTTCCATAAACAATGAATTATTATAGACTTCATCAGGTCAGTGGTTTGCCAGTTATCATTTTACTTATGTAACCGATGCACTTATAACCATCTGGTACATGTACAGCTTAGACCTGTAACATGCTCATAACATCTATTAATCATTTAAAATAATTTATGGGATTTGAATTATGTGCGTTTTTTAGCATATGAAAAATGGAGATTTCAGGTTTTTTAAAAGGAAAGAACCATTTAGTTCTTGGTTGTGTGTTCAATATGCTCAGCATCTAATTTGATTTGTAGCTTCTCTTGGTTTATGACAACGTGATCTTTCCCTGACAGCTTTCCTTTGACAATGTCAATACTTGCAGTTGTTTGTTCATGTGTGAATACTATTTGATAAGTCTCTATATTCATATGCTGTCATTCCGCAGCAGTAAAATAAACCACCATCTTTTTCAGACATGGGTAGAATCAGATCAGAGCTTTTCTTTTCACAGGAAGATGAAGTAAAATGCTGAAGGATACTATTGCTGTGTTTTTGGAGCATAGTGAACTGAGCTGATGAGGAAGTAATTAAAGACAGGAAAAAAACAATCCCACTGAATCCATCTCATACAAATTGCAGGAATCAGAAAAGCTTTTCATATGTAGAAGTCTGATTTAAAAGCTCTGAGGGGAGAGGGGTAAAAAGAGGCTTTATTTGTGAGCAATGCACAAAATCAATGTATTATTCTGCACAGGCATTAGCTCCTGGATGCCGGAAACTGTGATTCACCTCTATTGTGTAGCAAGCGTTTTGGGGAGTTAAATCCTCAGGTCCTTCCAGGTCTGTTCACAAAATCTGAACAGTAAAGAAGAATTCCGTTATGTTTGCAAAATGTTCAATGTTTTCTACTTTCATTTCCTTCAGGAATTAAAGGCCAGTACCGCACCCTTCCAGACTGAACCAGAAGGCAAAAAGGTGAGACTGACATGGTTTAAAAAATCTCATTCCCTCTATACTGAAAGTAAATAGAAAGGTATAGTGCTACTTATTAAGGACTATATATATTTCTTCCCTTCAACATGACTTTTAGGGACGCACACACGATTTGTTGAGTCAAAATCAGGCAGGTGCCTCTGAAAGTGAATATTGCCCAACCTGTTCCTAGGCTCAGACAGACTCACACCACCAGAGCTTACTGCTGCTGAGAGGCTCACGTGTCTCGTACGTGGGTTTGCAGAGTCCTCCACAGACACGAAGAGGACTGATGCAGCACTGGCTAACACACAGGCTATGATTTAACTCTGAAGACTGAGAGAGGGAGCAGGTGGGGATAGGAATGGCTTTCAGCATTTTTTAGTGTAGCCAAGCTATGTGTGTAAGTCCACTTCTCTCTAACAGCTTCCTCAGGGAAATATCTGTTGCAAAGACACCACAAGGCTTTCTGCTTCCAGGGTAAAGGTAAAGGAAGCTCCAGTATAACAAGAAGTGCAAAACTTTAGCAGATGTATCTCCCCTTCCCCTCCTCCACTACAGATGACTGTGGATTAAACAGTGATGAAAAACAGTTTGTGGGCACAAGAGCTTAATTGACCTGTTAGAAAGGTCCCCGATACACTTTTCATCCATGCCCATTTATCCTCAGCCACACTATTCCTGGATATGGCAGAAGGGCTATTTCCAAGGGGCTGCCTGGATACAGCCACCTGGTGTTGGAAGGCGTGCGAGGTTGCTCCATGGACGCAAGCTAGTCCGGGTCTGTTGGTCTCAGGGCCAAAGAAACACCTTAGGCACATTTAATTCACTGATACATGTGCACACTCTGTGCTGACCTGGTACGTTAACGAGTCAGGTCCCTCCACAACCTCTCAAGTTGGGGAGGATGGAGCTGACTGTCACCACGGCTGTCCCAGCTCCAGGTGGCTTTGGCCATGCACAGCTGGGTAGGCCGGGATCCTCACACGCCTCCTCACACTGTTGCTCTTGTCAGTCCCACTGTTAAGACATGACTGTCTCGAAGTAATGAAAGCAAAGGAGAGGACAAATCTCCTGATCATCACCAAATTAACACAATCAATGAAAACCTGGTGAGCAAAATATTTTGTGAAAGATGATATCAAGTGCACCAGTTTTGTTAAGGGGGCAATAAGATATAAACTTTTGGAAAGCAATGCAAAGCCAGGCGTACATGAGGTCATTCCAGCTAAGGGAAGCCAGGGGGCAAAATGCCACGCTGTTGTGCAAAGACACCCATATAGCATCGAAATTGCATAGCTGGGGAAGCGCAGAAGTGAATGCAACTGTGATGTTGTTGGGGCACCGTGCAACACCACAGCGCTGCACCAGACTGGGAGGATGGAAGTGGACAACACTGCAGCTACTGCTGTCCCCTCCAGCAGAGCCAGATTGTGGGTAGCAGAGGCAGCCCACCATGGGAGGACCAGATTACCGCAGTTCATGGTTTCATTGGGGCCTCAGTGCATGGACAGACCCCTAGGCATCTCCAGTTCCAAGATTTGTAAAACTACAACGTTGTAAAGTAAATTGATGTCTAGAGGTGAAGAGCACTAAGTATTCTTACAGTGATTAGTGGGAGGATCTCAGCACCAGGGAAACTTGTCACCATTCAGAAACAGCAAGATGGTATTTTTATGCTCAGATTTTTTCTTGAATGGCCAAATAGCAAAATCTAAGACCAATCAAATAGCAAAATCTGAGACCCATTAATTCAGTAAAACATCACAAATAAGTAACTATTTACAATCCTAGTCCAACAAGTCATTTTTCTGTAAGTTTTAAAGTTTTCTGCCTGTACATGTGATATTTGGCAAACAAACTTAAGAGGATAATGTTGTGAAATCAAGTCTATTTAATACAGGATACCCTAGACATGCTAAATCGAGTTGATTACAAACTATCTGTAATTTACAGATGATCTACAAGCATGACCTTCTGTTGCAATTTGTGCATTTGGACTCCCACAGATTCCTGGTCTGGGGCTGATCTGGGAACCTTGTAGTATCGTGGCACGACCCATTAAGTAAGTCAGGATCAAGCTCAATGATAGTTCATTTAAAGGATGAAGTTCCTTCTATCTCTTACAGGGCTCCTAGGTAATTAACTTACATTAGATTCTAAATTCACAGATATCTAAAACCAAGTGATGTGACTCAGCACGTGTAAAAATAAACCGAGGACCTCTTCCTAATGAAAGTTACATATAGCTGCAAAATTTCTTGCTACTTTTGCTGTAAGCAGAACAAAAAGCAGACAGCAGTTATTCCCTTCTGTCCTGCAAGGGCAGGAGAAAGTGTGTGGTAGAAAGGTTTATGTACACAGTCCATGCAGAAAGGACTGACTTGCAATCTACCACCACTACCAGAGGTGGGCACTGAGAAAGTCCATAAAGCCTAACATGCCATTGCTATCATAGTTGCTGTTATTACAGTAACTTCAAAGAATACCTGCCATATGTCAACACCGCACAGTGCCAGGCTCTCTGCTAACCCAGGCCAAAGGATGATCATTCCAACAGAGTTTTACCATTCAAAAGCAGAACAAAATATTCTTTGGGCTAACACTTGCTGATCCATGATGATCTGAATTGTAATACAAGTGCTTCTGAGACAAGCCAGTCTCTTTAGGAATGTGAATCCTGGCTGAATCTTAATTTTTAATTTGTCTTTACTCATTGATCTTCCAGCTCATGTGGGTGTCAGTGAGCTGCAAGGCCATTTCTGTATGCTGCTGCTGGACCTATCCATTCTCAGTCATCTGCACTTCCTTCCGTTTTGTTTGTCTTTTTAATGTGTCCTCCTTATCACTCCCTATTCCTCCCAGCTGAATTTCATTCTCTCCATTGAAACAGTTTCTCTAGCATCTGGATGTTTCTGGCATCTGGAAATTGGCAAAAAAAGGAGAGCTTTTAAAAATGTAATGTAATTGCCTCTTACATTATAAGGGATTGCCAACTCTGAAGGCCTTTTTTCAACATTACCAGTGTTGAGGGAATTTATACTGCATGTAATTAACTGGGTATATTTTATTCAGCGAAGACTGGGCACCCAAAACAAGTGCAGTGATTCTGCTTCCACTGAAATGGGCACATCTAGTGCTTAGGATTTTATTTACCTAGGAAAAGAATAGGTGTGTAAAAGGACATGAAATGCCAGTGATGTAAAATATGGAGAAAAACATTCTGAGTTCGCTTAAGGGGTAATGTAACAGTAAACACAAACAGGTAAACTGAATAGTTTGTGCACACAAAATACATTGCTTCAAATTAATAGTGCAGACACAGCTGACAATGAGCACGGCCGTGTATTTGTCTTTGTCATAACTGTGCACTGAATACTAAATTAACTCAAGAACCAAAGCAAGTTGAGGACATAGAAAGCTTGTGTCTAAGTTATCAGCACTGGAGTGTTGGTGTAGAGCCAGAGTACCACAGTAAGAACCAGGAGCTGCAATTAAATCCATTGTCCTGAGCTGCTGCAGTTCTCAGAGAGAAAATAACTTACTACTATTGTGTGGGTCTCTGAGTAAAGACAAAGAAATACAGTGGAGTGGTGAGTGAAGGAGCCTTGATGCAGCAAAATTGTAGCCTGTTCTTGTTGTGTTAATTAGAAAAAAAGAATGATAAATTCTCCCAAGTATTGAAAGATACCACAAGAAACACTATCTGACTCCCTTATTTGTTGTTTTCCCTGATCAGTTGTGATCCTGTTCATGCTTACTTTACATATAAACAGAGATAAGGTCAAGACAGTCTGCTCAGGTCATAGACAGTCCTGCCTTACCTCTGTTTATGTAAGCAGAATCTGGACCCCTGATGGCAGAAAGGAAGAAACTGTCTGGGGAGGAATGATAAAACACAAAGAAAAACTGAGACTTTCACAAGATGGAACTAGAATTCATCTGTGAAGAGCTGTGCTCTTGACACAGAGTGGTCAGCTGTTTTTGTCTGTGGATTAATCTAACTAGAAGTCAAGGGACAGAGATCAGAATTCAAAATGCTAATAGTGAAAGAAATTAATTTTCTCCCTCATGCTTCAGAAATGAACTGGAATACCTTCAAAAACCTGACCAGAGTAGGCAGGATCCCACCTGACTCAAGTGCAGTAAGCAAGCTCCTCCACGGGTGGTAGTGGGACAATGGACCAAACATGGTACAAGAACCAAGTGCCCTTCTGCTGTTCAGAAATATTTGAAATTTTGAGGATACGCTCTGAAAAAGCAAAACAAGCCGGGAAATGTAAGGAGCTTTCTCAGCCTAGAACTGGTAACAAGCAAAGAATTGGGCAGGTATGAACAGACTGCTGATAATCAGCTAGGTGGGTGGAAGTCAACTCCTTTAACTCCAAGAGCCCAAAGCATCTTGCTTCAGGTAATCTCAGTTTCCTTTGGAGTCACTGTAGAGACAGAGGAAGGACCATTCAAAAGACCACAAATTGCTCTGTGGATGCCCTTATCTTTTTCCACTGACTATAAAGGAGTTGAGACAACCAGCTTGGACTAGACACCCAACTCAAGATGCATGAAATTAGCTAAGTCCTAGCTTTAGTAACTCAAAGCATGCCAGCAGCTTGCTCGTCAAAGAGGTATTATCATTTGTCATCAAATTACAAGTATGGGCAGAACAGGCTTTTTGGATATGCTATATTGTTTGTAGAAACGATCCTACCCATAGTTACACAGGGACATACCCCAGGGCGAGCCAGGCAGGTAAACAGTAAGGCAGTTTGCAGTATACTGGGAGTGTTCAGTATGTAACCCTGACTAGTCTAAACTGATTATATAGGAGATTTAACTGAAAAAAAAAAGACCCCAAACCTGAATTTGAGGTATATCTTGGAGCTCAACCCAGAGAACAACATTAGGCTGGGATAAGCAGTATGTCTGAAGATGAAATGCGGTACATTCATTCACTGAAGAGTAAAGTTCAATTTAGAAACTGTACTTTGAGAGGCACATTAGCCTGACCCAGGCAGAACTGTTCACACTTGCAAGCCACACACCGCTCAAACTCTTTGCAACTGCCTTCATGCTTGGACTCTTCTCACAATGTGAGTTGCTAGGACTTCTAGGCTGGGGGCATTCTGCAGGTTCCTCAGGTGTACCCTTCAGTGAATTGTCCTGCTTTGAATCATAAAAGCTTTCACCAGCCCTAAGTATGAATTTTCTCAAACCACTCGAAGACACAAATGTTTTTTTCACCACTGTTTCCATCACAACCACCAGCACATCCCGGTATTAGCAGAGCAGCAAACCATGTAGCAGCAGCAGAATTTAAATTCAGGGTTTATAATGAAGCGAAGGGAGTGTTGACAGCAGCTCAAAGTCCTCAAATTTTGCAGTGTATCCAGCTATATGGAACCTGTCATGTTTATGTATGAGGTGCCTGACTGAAGTTATGATGGTTGTGGATTCCCCTGTGCTCACCAGAGGGCTGAGGTTACAGAGTGATGGGGCCACATCAGGCTTGCAGCTATCATCAGGAACTCCAGGATTTCTGCGTGAGAGTGGATGGGGGACAAACTAGCTCTCAGTGTCAGCCGGCAGTGAGACGGGTCTACCAGTTCAGAATCAGGTTGCCACAGCCACCTAGAGCTGATCGTCCCAGACTCCTACAAGCTGATGATGCTCAAAATTAGTGAGTCAGTGCTGTCTTGAATGGGGATGGTAAAGCCACTGTGGTTATAGCTTAAGAGAGCTGATAGAAATTGCTAATTTCTGGAAAAGGACATTTGAAAAATAGATCCTAAATACAAAATATGGTTTCACATGAACAACTTTTCCATGAGGGTTCACAGTACATACACCCTCTTCACATCCCCTCCCTGTCACCAAATAGTCTGTGCATTTGTTTTTCCATTTTAAATTGTGAGCTTCTGATACTTTGTAAAATACTTTAAGCTCTTTGGGCAAAATAGGCTATGTAAAATCCAGGTATGATTAGCCTTGCTGTTAGTCTTTAATTCTCCAAGAAGTTCACCGAACTGATTATTTAGATTACTTTTGAATGTTTCTGATGTTATTTTCCTGTGTGCACATGTGAATAGGCAGGAGCCAGATGTTGACTACAATACTCGTATGATCAAAATTAGCAATTATTGTGCATTATTTTGTTACCTTTGGAATGTGTAAAACAGAAACTGGGTTGTGAGCGCCAGCTGCCATGATCCCAGATGTGGGAAGTGCAAGTGTAGCAAAGATTCGCTTAGGAGTCCAACAACCAGTTAAATGAAGGGCTGGAGAGAGAAAGAATAAAACAGCTGTAGGGGTGAAAATAAAGAAAGTGTTTTACAAGTTTGCCCATACTCCAGGGAAAAGCTCTAGTTCAAAACAGAAAAGTGGTACTTTGGCTTACAAGTGTATGACATGCTCATTCAACTCAGAAGCATTAAATCTGCAAAAATTAGGTAAATATTCTGGCACCTTTATTAAAGATCCTGCTTTCTCAAGAAAGGCGTATCCTGGATTGGACTCAGTTCAGAGACAGGTTCTCAGGCTTTACCAAAGGCACAAAATGCAGCAATTATATTACCCAATCGATGGAGCTGCCATCCCTTGGGGGGCTTTTCACAGTCTGGTAGACCTCACTGCAAGGAAAATCACACTAAAATGTCAGGTTTCGATTCAGTCTATTTTTCCCTTTCTTTTTCTTTTCTTCTTCCTCCCCCTCCAAATTAATGCAAACTATTCTTACCATCATCAGCACTGAGGTACAGGCTCTTGCACTTCTGACAGTGTCTTTTTCTTGATTTTTGAGTCTTTTGGGCTAAATTATAATCATTCCTAGTGCATTTCCTTTGACAAAATCAATCAGGACCTTAGCTGCTGCAGTGACCAGCTGTTACTGCCAGCCAAGAACACCCTCTACCTTCAATACAGCATGTGGACTCTCCTGTGCAATGTAAGGAGGGAATTTTCAGAGAAAACAGTGAGTTAAACATGATATGCTTAATAGGAGAGGACCCTTCACGAATCCCCGCCATTTAAAAGTAGAGGACACCCAGCTGCACTTGGCAATCCCATTCAATGCATTCTCTTTGGCTGCCGGAGCTTCATCCAGTCAACCCTTTACTGTGAAGGACCTCAAAGGCTATTACTAATGTGACCCAAACATGTGTTCTGTGTCCTTCCTCCTTTCCCATCATCTCTGCTGGGGCATACCTGAATAATCCATGGCTTGTTCTCTGCCTGTGCTTCTGTGTTTCCTTCCAGACAGAAGGCAAGCAAAGTGTACATCCCTACCAATAGCTGCCTCAAGTCACTGAGCGCTTGGATTGAACTTCCTCCAAGAGATTTACTTGACTGTGTTTTGTGAGGACACGAAGGGCACTGACAGCGTTTAGCCTCAAATGGGGTCCAGTAGCGGGGCATTGAGCCTGTGATGTGAGCTCGGAGCAGCTCGACAGGGACATGTCATTGGTGGGCTGGAATAACTGCACACACATGAACATAAGCACCTAAAGGGTGTTGCTGTCTGTTTCGGCTCTAGGCTACTCTACAGTTAGGCTGTAGCTGAGCAGAGGGCTTGAGCACTGAAATGGTGCTTAGACAGTCCAACACGTCTCCAGAGAGACCTATATCTGCCATGGCATAAGTGTCTAGTTTCTTGGAACTGAGACAAACTTTTCTAGACCAGAAAGAAAAATGTCATTAGAGGGAGAAGGGAGATTTGCATCGATGCAAGAAATTGAAACAACATGATTTTTTTTTTTCAAAAGCACTGAAACACAATACCCAAATAGGTCCTTCAAAGAACTTTGTTGGTGGTGTGAATGTTGCATGACTCTACATGTTACAGGTTTATTCTTGGACTTGAGGTGGGTTCTGCAGCAAAGCAGCAGTGTCTGTGGCAACACCTGGCTGCTGCAAAGCCAGCAGGAAAACTCCGATGACTCCAGAGAGTAAACAGCCTTGAACATGGGAACCAGTGAGCAAGATCAGGTCTGCTTGCTGCGTGTCTACTACTGAATTTCTGGCAGTGCTGAGTTACAGGTACTTTGGAAGAACATGCTGACTGTAAAATACTCAATTCCTAGGGCAGTATCTTGTAGCCAAGATATTAAGTCATTGCTTCTTGTCCTTGGTTTTAGATTCTTTAGATACATTTATCTCATTATAGGAGACATTACAGGGTTCTTCAGACACAGAAAAGCCATGTCCTTAGCCTTGGAGACAGAACAATTTCACATTCCAGCCTCTTTTTCACTGGGATCAGGTAGTACTTTGTGCTCTCTTTGGAGTGGAATACATTTTTTCGAGGTCCAGACTACAGTTTTGTCATATGCCTTTTGAGCTAAACAACTTTTGCCTTCCAAACCCCAGTGACTCATCACCAGAACCCACAGGACAGCCAGAGTGCAATGAGGTTTGCTTCTTTCCATTTAGCATTTAGCATGTGAGTTGGAAAGGGAAATACAGAGGATGCAGCCTAGCATGGTTGCTGAAACGCATGTCAAGTGCCCCAAGGCATGTCGACCTGTGCCAGATTTTGCACAGGTCCTGATGAAAGTTGGGAAGTAACGCAGCCTTGGTCCTGGTCACCACCTACCCCTCAGGGGAATTCAGTGCACGCCTGTGAAACGCCACCGAGGGGATGTCACTGGCTGGGAGGGTGTGAGAACACGGCAGTGGACACAGCTGTTTTCCTCATTCCATGTGCAGCATTTTTTCCTTTCTTGTTTAGAACGCTATAAATGGCTTTGTAGTTGGGCCTTTGTTCTGGGCGCAGCTCAGCCTTGAGCTGGGTTTGCTTGTTTGTTTCTGTTCCTGCTCCGTTTCCTCTGCCTGCCTCCCGGCATGACTAACGCCGTCTGTGCCGCTTCCCTTGTCGCCGCGGCTTCCCCTCCGGGCTCTGCCACGGAGGGACGGACGCGGGCAACCGCCGTGCTGCTCCTCCGTGCGCTGCCACCGAGCAGCCTGCGCAGCATGCAGCAGCGTGGGAAAGTGTGCTCACAGCAGCTGGAAGGGGATCGCTTCACGGTATAGATGCAACAGACCTTTATTTTCAGTTGAGCAAATGAAAGCTTTGCTAGGCTTTCCTTTTTTTTTTTTTTTTTTTCTCTCACGCTTACATGAGATGCATGTGTGACAGAGAGAGAGAGATCTTGTTAACTGAGGTAATTTCTGATGGATTAGCGCGAGTCTGGGAGATGTAAAGTGGCATCTTTCTTCGTTTGATCATTCATATTCCTTTGAACCAGATACGCGTTTTCCTTCTTTCACTTTGTCTTATATTTTGCTGGTGTGGGCCAAGGTTTTTGCTCTGCTATGATTGATACGATACATCTTCTTAAACGACAGCTCACTTTATCATTTCAAGCCTGTTAAGCCTCCTCGTAGCCTGGCTTGGTGCACAGACACTCCAGACTCTGCAGCGCCTTGGCTGCCTCTGCAGCTGCCGGCAGTCCCTGAGCTAAACTTCTGGTTCATGAGGTTTCACCACTTCTCAGAAAGTGCAGACTCCCTCCTTAGCACAGGAATGGCTCCATGTGCTAATGGATGTCCACGCACTGCAAGCATGGACCTTCTGAGCTGACTGACTTGAGCAAAAAAGGTTGATTTTTTACTACTGCTTGTATTTCATGTCTTTTGCAAGTTAAAGTGAAAATGAACTTGAAGCGGATCCCACTGCGGTCAGTAAATGGAGTCCTGCCGATTTCAGTGGATGTTGGAGGGTGGCCCTGAAACCTGCAGCTCCTCAGGGTACTCACCTTGACCAGCTTTGCACCTCAAGTTATCCCACTGACTTCAGGCAAGTATTTAAAAGCTTTGCTGAATCCGTTCTGGGTTCACAGAGACCTTATTTCAAAGCTTGTGTGGCAACAGAACGATGACAGCTGAAAACGCAGGCAAGCAATGGGAAAAGCAAGAGTTTTCTTCTTTAACAAGAACGATTCAACAGAATCCAAATAAATCTGCAACCAGATTTAATGCAGTTTTTGCCAAGACTGGTGCAGGTTTTGCCACGTACATGTTTTACCAAAAGAATGTTGTTCAAGGAATTTATCTCTATTTTGGTTTTTGCTTTGACATAAATTAAAAGTTGATAGCAGCATTTTCCGCTGTGGACTGTTCCCTGTATCCTCAAAAGTGTGGACAACAAAGTACTGGTGCAGTGAGTGTTCCCAGGGCCTGAGACACCAACTGGGATTCAGAGGACCTGGGTCATTTTATGGCTTCATCATGGACATCCTCAGTGGCCTGGGCCAGCTGCTGCACCTCATTTCCTCCTTCATGAAAAATGGATAGCAGTGCCTCTCTGTTTTAGAGAACGGTGTCAGCATAAACCTTTTAATGATTATGAGACACCATAGACATGATAGTGATTGAAAGCAAATACGTAGATAGATGCAACCTGTTGAGATGCTCAGATTGAGAATTGCTCCTGACAAAAATAAATGGGAAGAATCTAAACACAGACAATGGTTTTCTACTGAATTACACTGTAATAAATCTGTTATTACACACGTCACCTCAACACACAGATGCGTATGTTGTGTACATCCTTTATAGGAATCACTCTGAATGAACACATCTTCATGACAAGCAAGGGTAAGTCATTCAGGACATTCCCCCTGCATGACCTCAGTCATTACTGCCCTGGTTTGAGGTAAAATGGAGGTGATTTTCTGTTCAGTAATTTTACTTTTAAGCTAAGCCTCTTCTAACTAACTGAACTCTCTGAAATTAACAGCCCATTTTTAAGACTGTAGTCCACTCCCAGAGTGATAAGACCTGATTATTTATAATTTATGCCAAGGAATGATATGCAGAGATGCTCTTGCTTATACTTATTGCTACAACAACCAAGGCCAGCTGACTTGGTTATTTGCCCCATTGGAAGGTTGGAAGCGGAAGAGCATAGAGGGGTCCCACCTGCAGGGAAGAGCGGACAGGACAGATGACTCAAAACTGACCAACATGGTATTCCATCCCATCTGCCTCATGCTAATTATTTATTATTTTCATTAAAGTAGTTTAGTTTCTTCTAAAGTCTTAAGCCTCTCTCTTTCTCTCTCCCCTCTCCTTGGAGAGAGAGGTGGAAGAGAGCATCTATCGTAGATCTCAGTGTCCAGTCCGGCCCAAACCACAGCAATTACTCATCGGTGAAAAGTGAGCAAGTTGAGCATTTCCCCAGCTTGTCAGCTTTCTGGGAAGCTGAAGCCAGGCCACATCACTGGGCAGGGCTGACAGATGCAGGCTGCTGCCCAGAACAGCTTTCCCCCAGCATCAGGCACAGCCTACTCCTTCTGTGCTCCTGCTCTGGGAAACCACGTGCAGCCATGTCTTGCATGAAGGACAGCGGGAGCAAAGCAGAAGAAATGTTGCCTTACTGGAGCTGTGTGTGAGTCTAACCTGACTATCTACTAGCAACACATTTATTCTTTTGTGGAGCAAAATCATGGAATAAGGTTTTCAACTACTTTAAGTGGTTAGGGGCTGCTATTTATTTAAATAAAAGAGGGATCAAAATCTCTGGCTGTCTCTATGCTACTGAATGAAATGTGCCAGGGACTGGTTTTTGGCCAGAGGACAGTGGACATGCCATGGTTCATCTCTGCATGGCTAAAATCTCTCCTCTGTCAGAACAGGTTGGCCTCATCTATCCATCCGTTCATCCATCCATCCATCCATCCATCCATCCTTCCACCATTGGGAAGGTGGCACTTGTCAACTCCAAACTGCACCTGAGCATGGTCAGGGAGAGGACTAGCAGGCCTGGGCCAAAACTTTTCCAGGAAATGTGCTTGTGACCAAACCCTGGCTGGTTGCAGAGCAGGGCTTAGGCCTGCACCTCTTTTTGTTACTAGAACAGATATATTGGGTAGATACTTAGTAGAGATGGTTGCTCCATTCTGTGTTTGTAGCATGCCTGATGTGGAAAGGTTGTGGTCACTACATAACTGTAGTGACAAATCTTCATGTGTAAAATAGAAAGAAACGAGAAAGATGGCAGGTGTTTGTGCCCTCCATGGTGGTGTTATCTCCTCAAACATATTCCTGTCTGAGATGCAGGATGGATGAAATTCAGTTCTATGGTAACAACCAGTATATTAAAAAAATGTAATGTAAAGGTCCTGCAATTCCCATTTTTATGGAGCTAAAACCAGAAACTTCATGAAATCATAGGAGTGATTCCCACTTTTCTATGAGATATACACATTCTTCATTTCTAGCCTAAGTACCAGGACACTAAGAGATGACATTTTGTGGAACCAAAAGGTATTTCATATCATTTACAGAAAGTTTTATGGCTCCGTCTGAGTCTGACTTTATTGAACTTGTGATGAAGACACATGACTTTAATACCAAAAGGATGTGATGAGAAGGCAAGTCGAAAGAATTTTTAAACATCCTTAAACTTTCATAACATAAATATCTGCAGTTTCCTTGGCATGTGCAAAATTCATGAAATGAGACTATACCAGATGATGTGGTGTGTTTTACAGCCATGTAATGTTAGCCAGGAATCAGTTCTCCACTACGGAGACACCATGTAAAAGGAACCCCGACAGAGACACCTTCCAGTTTAGGCAAGACTGCACAGCCTACTGACCGTATATAATGGGTTTCTGATTACTTATTTTATTCCTTTACTCCTTTTATTCCTTTTATTATTATATGTGTTAAAATGTTCTAGCATGGAGGCACAGGAGCCTAAATAAATACTAGAATGCAAATGAAAAGGCTGGGTTAAAACTACTTGTATTTTAAACAATGAGGGCACTCTGCTGTAGGGCTCTTTTATGTATCCCTCAACAACAGGGATAAGGAATATTTATCCTTATTGATTTAAAATCAACTGCAACTTTAAATATAAAAATAATTTAAAAAATAATATTAAAATTTAAATAGACTTAAAAATAGTGTCTATTACCCTTCCTGGCCTAAGCCCAGTGTCTTGCTTATATGAAGTGTGGTTGCCAATTACAAATTGCATAGACCAGGTTGCTCAAAGCCCCATCCAACCTGGCCTTAAACACCTCCAGGGATGGAGCATCCACAACTTCTCTGGGCAACCTATTCCAGTGCCTCACCACCCTCAAAGTAAAAAATTTCTTCCTAATATCTAATCTAAAGCTACCTTCTTCCAGTTTGAAGCCATTCCCTCTCATTCTATCACTACATGCCCGTGTAAAAAGTCCTTCCCCAGCTCTCCTGCAGGTGTCCTTTAAGTATTGAAAGGTCTCAATTAGGTCTCGGTAGAGACTTCTTTTCTCCAGGCTGAACAACCCCAACTCTCTCAGCCTGTCCTTATAGGAGAGGTGCTCCAGCCTGCTGATCATCTTTGCGGCCCTCCTCTGGACTCGTTCCAACAGGTCCATGTCCTTCTTATGTTGAGGACTCCAGAGCTGAACGCAGTACTCCAGGTGGGGTCTCACAAGAGCAGAGTAGAGGGGCAGAATCAGGCCACGCTTCTTCTGATGCAGCCCAGGATACAGTTGGCTTTCTGTGCTGTGAGCACACACTGCTGGCTCGTGTTGAGCTTCTCATCAATCAGCACCCCCGGGTCCTTCTCCTCAGGGCTGCTCTTAATCCATTCTCCACCCAGCCTGTGTTTGTGCTCGGGATTGACATCTGTGACTTAGATATGTCTTGGATCAGTAACTTTTCAGAATTATTCTTTACATTATAAATAATACATCTTAGTTTCTAAAAATAGCCTAGCTGTTCAGCAAAGCAACTTAAGTTCCTCAGACCATAGGAAGCCCATCACTTTATATATGACCAATTCACACATTGTAATCATTCTTCTTTGCAAGGCTAAGATGTGTTTTATTTGTCTCTGGTGGCATTATGTACTATGATATAAGCTTTGGAGTACACCATTTCAGTTTAAGTAAACAATTTTCTTCACTGGCTCATTGTAATAAAGTGTTTTCTGTAACTAAATTATGATTCTGCTAGCAGCTCCCTGTTCTATTCTATTATTATAAAAAGAATAACTTCCTATTAAAACAAGCTTAAAAGAATATAAAAATATGGCTTATTTAGGAGTTCAGCTCCATCAGAATGGATACCTTTTTGCCAACTTGTTCCCGAACAGTTAGTTTGGCTTTTTAGAGGGCTCATGCATAGGTGAATTTTGCAGTCACCTAGGCACTTTGTATCCGTCCTGCAGGTAGAAACACTCACAATATCACAGGAAATACAGTTCCTCTGGAGTACTATTTTTACAAAGAAACCCACTTAAACATGAGAGCACATTTTAGGAAATGAGTACCTAAATGACTTTCTTCAGATGAGTATTTTCAAGTCTAGATTTTTTTCAATCAAGATTTCCATAACTAAGAATAGGGTAAGTTTTCAAAAACACCTAAATAACAGAAAGCTTTCAGTGAAGTAATTGATCCACTGTAAATGTGTAGCCTTAGGCAAATAATTTAATAGTTTTTGTGTTAGGTTATGTGGTAAGAAGATGGTCCTCATGCACAGAGGAGGCCCCAGGATCAGTGGGGCATGGAAAGAGAGCAACCAGACCCCCTAAGGTTCATCCCCCACCATGAAGGACCCTGAGGCCCAAGGATGGGGAGACCCTCAATGTCCCCATCACAAAATGTCCCCCTGGTCTGTCCTGGGGACCCTCAGCCCATGGGCCGAGGCACCCCATCACCATGAGCCAACAGGAAAGGGTCCCCATCACCCCACAGACAGAGGGGTGGTCACTGCCACGGGCATGGGAATTGCTACGGGGGGGGGCAGGGGAAAGGTATTTCAGGATTGCACAGGACTTATTATGGGATGTTACAGGGAGAATGGGGAAAGGGAGGATCAAGGAGGTGTGGCAGAGGAGCGAATAGGAAAACAGGAGGATAAGGGGACAAAAAGGGCCAGTTGTGTGCAAGCAGGGGCTGGTCTGTGCACCTGCCTGGCCGTGCCCTGTGTGTGACCGGCACAGTCTACCATGGCCTCTCACTAAACCCCATTTCTAGCCGTTTTCCTGGGCAAGGGGCTCTGTCCTGTGTGCAGGGGTGTGTGTGGGTCTCAGTGACAGCTCCTGAGGTGGGACCAGGGGCTGGCGGCCCCTGTGTCCATGCTACCAGTGACTGAAAAGACCAATCTGTTTGATGTAAGGACAATATCTGAGAGACTGTGGGGTCTGGGGCTCAACTGGGACCCACCTGCCTGTGTGTGTGTGTCTGCACACCAGAGAGACATCTGTACCAACAGCTGGAGCTGCAGCCTCGGGGGCTCGTATGTCCAGGTGCCAGCAGCTGGGATTCAGGGGCAGCTACTGGGCAAACTGGGCATCTGAGCCCAGCTGCTGGAGGGATCCACCTTGTGTGATTATATTCTCCAGTAAAGGACCTTCCGCCTGCACTGCCAGACGGGAAGACAGGATGAGGCTGTTGGTGCTGTTTGTATCCTTTGGAGTGCTGTGTTTTCTGTCTGTGTTGATTTGTGTGACCAGTGAGGTATATATGTATATATGTATGTATGTATATATGTATATATATATGTATGTATATATGTATGTATGTATGTATGTATGTATGTATATATGTATGTATGTATGTATATATGTATATACGTGGTGTATATGTGTGCTATGTGCACTTGTGCCTTCTAGGAACAGCGGTTCAGCCTCACTGCTGGCTGGACCTGGGGGTATGGAGATGTGGCAGACTTGCCTCTGTTGGGCTGCAGAATTTAGCAACCCCCTAACATTATGTGCAGTTTCACCTGCCTGTAAGCACCAATAACAAGGCAGTACTCTGCTCCCCTCACATAAAATATCTTTTTCTTATCAATACTTATAAATACTTAAAGGGAGGGTGCCAGGGGGATGGGAACAGTCTTTTTTCAGTGGTGCCCAGTGATAGGACAAGAGGTAACGGGCACAAACTTGAACATAGGAAGTTCCATCTTAACATGAGGAAGAACTTCTTTACTTTGAGGCTGGCAGAACACTGGCACAGGCTGCCCAGAGAGGTTGTGGAGTCTCCCACTCTGGAGACATTCAAAACCCACCTGGACGCCGTCCTGTGCAACCTGCTGTAGGTGACTCTGCTCTGGCAGGGGGGTTGGACTAGATGATCTCCAGAGGTCCCTTCCAACCCTGACCATTCTGTGATTCTGTAAAATCAAAGTTTAAATTAAAGAAGTTGTCCTTAAACAATTTTTTACTGAGAGCAGAAATCAGGTATTCAGAGGACTCAAACTGGTGTGTGATCTGAGCTGAGATGTGAGGGCAGGCAGTTTGGGTGATAAGGAAATGGCCTGGTTTCCAGGAGCGGGAGCACAAAGCCATTCTAAGCAAAGTCACTGGGAACCCCAGGTAGAGGAGCTGCATCTGCAGGAGGATAGGCAGGCAATCCTCACATTGAATCATGAGAAAGCTGTGGCTATTTGACTCTAGTCTTTTGTATACAAGTTGAAAACCCAAGTCATGGTAATTTCCTTATCTGTGTTCCGCTTTTGTTTCATGAGTCAGTGCAAATAATTGTCTTGAGAATGACAGTAATTACTGGAAAACAAAGCTGAAATCCTAGAGGGTGACTCTTGGGTCAAGCCCTTTATGCAGCTTTGACATTTATCAAAGATTTTTTTCTATCCTGTACCCTAGCTGTACAGATCTGATGACTTCCTCTGCACCAGACAATAGGGTATGATTCCTGCGACTGAAAACACCAGACTTACACAATGGTCAATTTTAAGTTTCTTTTTTCCTCGAGAGAAGAGGTTCGTTTTATATTTCATATTTCTACCCATGTCTTGCTGCCTAAATGGCAACAACGTTAATGGCATGCGAGATGGATAGCTGTGACGGATTAATTCAGCGACAGAGTCAATGTGGGGAGAATACGAACAATCTACACAAAGACAGAAAACAAATAGAGCTGGAACCAGCGGATGGTTGGGATGGACCTCTGTAAGAAACCTTTGTCAATCATAAACAGAAGCTCAAGAGGGTCATTTTATACACACATTTTATGCATTGTTTGGTGCTTGTTCAAAGACTTGCCACATCTCTTTTCCAGTGAAGCCAGATTGCAGAAAAAGCTAGCAAGCAGTTACATGTGACATTTGGCCCATGGATTCTGGTTTAATTTAGTAATTGGTATCTAATGGGCAGTGGACATTCAGTGATGTGAGAATAAGTGTTAAAAGTAAAGGTCAAGTGTTTTCCTGTTTCCCTGGGTCTCACAATGCTGTGGGTATATTGCCCTATCTTTGCATTCCTCAGGTTTCCCGTAGAACACAATGATAATCTCTGACCCCACAGTCAGAAAATCCTGACCCCACAGCGTCTCTTTGACATTCCACATTCACAATTATTGCTCTGTATCTCTCCCCGGCACTATTTTTCAAACTTGTAACAATATCCTTAGACATGTTATTTGATTATTCTGTTGTGGTTTGCCTTATTTAATTACAGAGCCTGGAGAAATCCCAACCTGTATCTTGAAACTTTTGTTCTTCAAACTAAACTATGAACCAAAGCAAGCTGAAGGGGCTGATTGATAGATCCTCCTGAAGACAAATGCAGCAAGGGTCGAGTGAGCAATATATTCAGCTTATTGGTAAGTAGAATATGGCACCTGGGAGAGGTACTCTAGCTTTCCGTGCACCATAGAAAAAATGGGACTTTCTTTCCAGCCTCAGGAAGATGCCAACATACTCCTCGGACAAGCAAAGAAACAGAAAAGGTGTGGGGGCTGCAGGTTTTTTATGCATTTAGTGATCTTAGATATATACAATGGTGCAATACTGCAGCGGTCATACAGTTATGTGCATAGACAAGGGAATGCTCAGGAGCCAAGTATCCTCATGTAGTCATCACACATTTACAAGTTAGTCATTTATTACCACCCTGCACGTTTTTGATGCAACTTCTTTAAGAATGAATGCTTTACTGCAGAGCACAGTTCTGCTCGCAGTCCTTGCCCTGACTTCCCAGGATCTGCACATCCCACAGGAGCGGGTCATCAAAGCTTTCTCTGTTCTGGCAGCGAGATGTTTGTCTTCTCTCCTGGCATCACCTACTCAAGCCTAAGAACAGTATACAGGTTACAGCAACTCAAAGTGAAGGCCTTGAGTAGTGCATTCACATAGAACTATGTTACAGGATAAGGGTTTGGGTCCAAAATGTCGCTCTCAAACAATATGACAGAATACATCAGTCTCAGAGTCTCTGAGCATTTTTTTCTTCTTTTTCAAAGAGGAATGTGAACTGAATTTCAGCAGTTTCTTTCCTCATGATGACTGTTCGTGTCTGCCAGATTTTTCAAAGTTTAGAAGCTTAAAATGGGTTAGCAAAAGTGGCAGAAGGTTAATCTCCCAGTCCTCATCCTGCAGTAGAGTACCAGGGAGTAACTGTGCTGAGCACTGCTCACTGCTGCAACTTGCGCGGGTCCCTGTGCGTTTGCATTTTTTTATGCATGTGTGTGCAGTTTGGCAATGACACCGTAATTTGTTAATTCTGCAGCTTTGTTATTTTGGGGAGTTTCCATGATGATGATGTCAATATTTCAGATTAGGAGGTCCCCCCTTTGTGGTCCCCAGCCAACTCCTCCAGCCACCACTGTGCTGCCTCCAGCCCCAAAGTTTGGCCACCTGCACCTCGCAGCTGGGACAGCGTGTGCTGCCACCACAGACAAGGCCTGTGCTGCTGAGTTTGCACCAGCATAGCTGAAGTCATGGCTGGCTAAGAGCAGGGCGAGCTGGGCAAACGCAAATTGTGACATTCTTGGGTTTTGGTCATCTTTTATGGTGAGGTGGGGGCTGCTTCACACCAGTGGCGGATGGGGATGAAGCTTATGCAGTCACAAAACCTTAGTTTGTGATACTGACATTACCGTGATGGGCATGATCAGATTCATTATTAGATGGTGGTATACGACCCTTAGAGAGAGAGAGACTATACAGTGACAGTGATTTAGTACCTTGGTGTCCAGATGCATAGTGCTTATTGAAGTCAATACCTGTTAGTTATCTGAGCACCTCCGAAGATCTGGGCCAATGTACTCTAATGCTTCATCAACTCGGCAAGTGGAGCTTTTCCTCTGAAAAACAAGGACAGAGGCTCCCGCTGAGTGTCTAATAACACCTCATTATGCCTGCTGATTTTACATAAAAGGTGCTCAGACCAGCTGCAGGTGGACGGCAGCACAAATCTTACAGGAGCTGCCTAGAAAACACAGTGTTGGTTTTCAGTCTGTTGGATGCTGCTGTTTTACATCAACACGGCTTTCGTTTCCCCTTATTACAGCAGTGATAAACTGTCAGGCTTATCAGCAAGTTCTCCTCGAAGGTGTGACTTGCATGTGCATTTAAAAATCTCTATTTCCAATCCTACTCTAAAGTTATCTATCAGCATAAATTTTAATCATTGTTATCTCGAGAGGAAATGCTGTACTCCAATTAATGGCTCAAATAATTGTGCTCGGTATGCAATTTGGCTGACAGTCACAACTTCTGTTAACTATATGATCGCTGTTGTGGCTCGTACTGGAAAATTCTGTTATTACCGTTTCAAGATAATCAGCATTTACTCTGCGAATTCAGAGGCAGAGCAGGGCAGAGTCGTACACACCAGAGTACCTCTGTGTAACATACTGCATTGCAGCAAGACAGCTAATAACAGTGCAGCAAAGCACATTAGCTGTCAGGCAATACACTACGCTGTGGAGAATAGACTGATACCATGTCATATTTTGTAATCATGCATACGTTGAGGGATTTTTTTAAGAGCTGAGGCTTATTTCTAACAGGGATGCTAATACAATGAGCAGTCAAATGCATTTCTTTCACTCTGGTTATTTGTAAAATATTATCACGCTGCTATTTGTAGATGTTGGTGAGACAATTGTCTATTTGTTCGAGTGCACTGTTTGTCTGACAAACATCCCATAGGGGACACAGAATAATGTGACGAGCCTGTTGCAGTAACTATACCCTGGTTTAAAACCAAAACCAGCAGCAAGACTTGTGGAGCCACAATATTTTAGGATGATAATACCTTTTCTGTGAGGGTATTTTCAGTCAGACAAACCAGAGATGGAAGTTTGTTTTCACAGTGAATTTCAGTAGAAATTTGGCACTTAAATAGCAACTGTGCCTTTAGAAAAGATGGTAATTTCACTGGATTGTTGTCATTGCTGTAATGGTTGTCATTGTTTTGCCCCACAATTGAGGATGCAAGTAATGTAAACAGTATCAGAGCTAAACCTACTGCTATGAGTAAAACATTGAAGACCACACAACACTTTCTCATCTCTTTGCAGGTGATTTGGGAACTCCCTGTTAACTCAGCTTCAGTTGAGTTATCCTGGACTTTCCTATGGGCCAATGCATAACAAGGGGGGTGGCGGGAAGAAAGGTACGTCAAGTCTGATGGATGCGCAAGCACTTGTGCAGACGTATGCACAGTGATCACAGTTTGAAGTGCTCTCCAGACTGTGAGTTGATCCACACCTGCACGTTCTGCTTTGCACCATGTCCTTACCCAGCGATGTGTGCCAGTCCCAAGAAGTGGAAGTTTTCCCTCCCTAGGGCATGTCATTGCTGCCTACTAGTAGCTATGAGTATAAAAGGCCTGGCTAACAAATTGCTCTCACCCAAAAAAAAGCCCTTAGCCTGTCCTTAAGACTCTATTCTGAACAACTGTCCATCCACTTTCTACAGAGAATCTTCCTGAAGAAGCACATACAGTCCATTCAAATCCACTAGGAATGCACTGCTACATAAGATTAAATAAAGGCTGAACGTTGCTTGACTATATAGCTGTCCAGTAATAAGTGCTTGGTATTCCTTGGGAGAAAAATCTGCTAGTTTTCTATGAATACATGGAGAAAAATGTTCATAATACCTTCATAAATATTAATAGAAGATGCCATGTTTTAAATGGGAAGTGAATCTGGTTGTAGATTTTTGCAGGTTTGATTTTATTACAGTGAATGAATAAAACAGCTTTCAGAATTTGCACTGAGCGTAAAGAGCTCAATAAACTACACAGTGATCCAAAGGAAGAGAATCAGAAAATTTTAGCAGGAACAGTGCAGCCAAGGAATAGCAAATTCACAAGGACATAGATAACAAAACCACTTTAATGTATTGTACACAAGAACAACTAACCAAGAAAACCAAGGAAGAAGAGCATCTTGCTATATTATATACACCAATATATTATGACATTATATATACAAATTATGTATATCAAGTTTCAGTGGAAACATAGAAAAGAGGCAATATCTGCCTGGTGGGCTGTTGAATTTCCTGCTGACTCAAAAGGGTATTATCACAGAGAGGATTTGACTGGTCTACGGCTTTTAAATTTTATCATGAAACAGATGAAGCATCGAGCATAGAAAGTTTGATCTCTTTAAAAGTGATCTATATGAATGGAAAATGTTAATATTTAACAAAACAAAGAGTGACAGCAAACCACAAAGATTTTATTTTACCATCTAATAACCTTGAAGGGATTTAAGTCAAACTCTCCCCAGATTATTGTCTTGTCAGAGATAAATACAGGAAATTCTAGATTCAAAGACAGCTTTTTGAGAAAAATTAGGAGTATATGATAATCATTTGCCAAAATTCATAACCTTAAATGTAGTGTTTGTTTGGTTTGTTTGTTTTTTTTTTTTTTTCAAGAAATAGGAAATTTTTTATTTCAGGAATGCAGATTTGACTTTGCATTCATAAATTCTATGGACATAATGATATTTTTATTAAGGTGTTTTGTTAAGTAGATTAGTTTTTTTCAAAGCAGATTGTAGGTTATGGGTCATTTACGAGTGGTTCTCTTCACTATTTCTTCAACTGTGTGACAGTTATAAGCCAATGTGATGCTTGTTCTGCTACTGAAGAAGACAAAAGGTGAAATTAATTCCATACAAAGAACCAGTGCAAATTATTTATACCTGACACAAATAAATTGAGCATGATTTCCCCAGAAGTACATTTTAAAGTTTGATCAGAGAGAAGTTTAAACTTGCTTTTTATTCTACTGCTGCCTTTTGCATTTTTGCAATGGGCTTCCATAGCATGTATGAATATCTTGTCTCTAAATATTCCAGTTTGTTAAAATGTCAACATCTTAATCAAGATATATTCTGCTCCATGTTCGGGAAGTTAATCTCAAGATCCCAGTTGCTGACCACCTCAAAAATCTGCTGTAAAGTATATGTCTGAGGAAATACTAAGTTAACTAAAAAATCTGGAGGTCAACAAACTACCATTTATTTAACGTTATTGATTTCCTGCAGTGTTGAGCTGTAGACATCTGTACTCCTTATTTTAGACTCATAGTGACTTTTTTTTTTCTTTTAACTAATCATTAGGGTTTTTGGTTTGGAGGGACAATGATATAGCTCAGCTAGGAAACACTGATTTCCCACCAGTAGCCTTGAACATTTTTTCAGGAAATAGGTAACAAAATTAAAAATACTGACACAATGTTGTCTGTCTTCAAAGCCACTTCAATGGCATCAAAGAAACATTTTAGGTGGAGGATGATGGACTTCTGGGCTGGCTAGCTGCTAGCAGAGCCTTTTCTGCTGTTTTGGGGTCAGTTTTGGCCCAGGCTTAATGAGCTAATGTCTATCTGGAGCCTGAAAAATGATCCTGGTCTGAGAAGAGTCTGGCTCCATCTTCTCTGTAACCTCACATCACGTACCTGTAGACAACAATAAGTTCTCCTGCTCTTCTCTAGCCTGAAGTGTCCAACTCAGCTTTTCCTTGTATGACAGATGTTCCTAGACATAAATCAGCTTTGTGGCCCTTCACTGGACTCACACCAGTATGCAACAAAAGAAGTGTGGCCAGCAGGTCAAGGGAGGTGGTTCTGCCCCTCTACTCTGCTCTGGTGAGGTCCCACCTGGAGTACAGCATCCAGGTCTGGAGTCCCCAACATAAGAAGGACATGGACGTGTTGGAGCGGGTCCAGAGGAGGGCCACAAAGATGATTAGAGGGCTGGAGCACCTCTACTATGAGGACAGGCCAAGAGAGTTGGGATTGTTCAGTCAGGAGAAGAGAAGACTCAGCAGAGACCTCATAGTGGTCTTTCAGTACCTAAAGGGGGCCCACAGAAAATGTAGGAAGGGACACTTTACCAGGGAGTACAAAGGCTGCAAAATACTTTGCAGCTTAGGGCTATAAAGATGATTAGGGGATTAGAACATCTCTCTTATAAGGAAAGACTGAGGGACTTGGGACTTTTTAGTCTAGAGAAAAGAAGACTGAGGGGGATCATATTAATGCTTACAAATACTTAAAGGGAGAGTGCCAGGGGGATGGGAACAGTCTTTTTTCAGTGGTGCCCACTGACAGAACAAGAGGTAGCGGGCACAAACTTGAACATAGGAAGATCCATCTTAACATGAGGAGGAACTTCTTTACTTTGAGGCTGGCAGAACACTGGCAAAGGCTGCCCAGAGAGGTTGTGGAGTCTCCCACTCTGGAGACATTCAAAACCCGCCTGGACACCGTCCTGTGCAACCTGCTGTAGGTGACCCTGCTCTGGCAGGGGGGTTGGACTAGATGATCTCCAGAGTTCCCTTCCAACCCTGACCATTCTGTGATTCTGTGATTCTTTGAGTGTATAGATAGGATCAAGGGTAATGATTTTAAAGGGAAAGAGGGTAGCTTTAGATGAGATATTAGGAAGAAATCCTTTACTGTGAGGGTGGTGAGACACTGGAACTGGTTGCCCAGAGAAGTTGTGGGTGCCTCATCCCTGGAAGTGTTCAAGACTGGGCTGGATGGGTCTTTGAGCAACCTGGTCTAGCAGGAGGTGTCTCTGCCCATGGCAGGGGGGTTGGAATTATATGATCTTTAAGGTCCCTTCCAACTCTAACCATTCTATCATTCTATGTCGATGTCTCTTCTACTGGGGAAATCCTTTCTTGTCCTAGTCATTCTTAATGTCACAGCAGCATTCCCTCCCCTCCCCTCCCCTCCCCTCCCCTCCCCTCCCCTCCCCTCCCCTCCCCTCCCCTCCCCTCCCCTCCCCTCCCCTCCCCTCCCCTCCCCTCCCCTCCCCTCCCCTTCCCTTCCCTTCCCTTCCCTTCCCTTCCCTTCCCTTCCCTTCCCTTCCCTTCCCTTCCCTTCCCTTCCCTTCCCTTCCCTTCCCTTCCCTTCCCTTCCCTTCCCTTCCCTTCCCTTCCCTTCCCTTCCCTTCCCTTCCCTTCCCTTCCCTTCCCTTCCCTTCCCTTCCCTTCCCTTCCCTTCCCTTCCCTTCCCTTCCCTTCCCTTCCCTTCCCTTCCCTTCCCCTTCCTCTTCCCCTTCCCCTTCCCCTTCCCTTCCCTTCCCTTCCCCTTCCCCTTCCCCTTCCCGTTCCCCTTCCCCTTCCCCTTCCCCTTCCCCTTCCCCTTCCCTTCCCTTCCCTTCCCTTCCCCTTCCCTTCCCTCCTTCCAGCTGCCTGGCCCCTCTCTATTTCCATGGTTTATGTAGGAAGATCCTGTCAACAGCACGGGCCCGCATCAAAGGTCACAATATTTCAGCGCACCAGCTGCAATGCTGTACTGCAAGCTACCTCATTTGGTGAAATCACAGTACAATTAATTGCTACATTAAAATAGAATTTGCATGGGGGTACTTATGACATTCCCATTAAAATCACATTAGTTCATCATGATTAACACTTACTGAGCATGGAACAAATTAATCTGTGGATGCTTTGTTATACCTGTGCCCAGAAAAGCAACTTGCAAA
Source organism: Vanellus vanellus (assembly GCF_965231255.1). Lineage (NCBI taxonomy): Eukaryota > Metazoa > Chordata > Aves > Charadriiformes > Charadriidae > Vanellus > Vanellus vanellus. Next base: position 206,529,810 of record NC_138905.1, on the reverse strand, counting down.
AGTAGATAGGGGACATGTATTGTTTCTGTTGTAAGATGACTATTCAGTGTTTGTTTCAAACCACAGCAGGCAGAAAGCGAACCATGTCAAAGCTCTGTGTAAACAAGAATGCAAGAAATTCATCATTCACAAGAATGGACAAGCAGCTCAAAACCACACCTACTTTCTCTATGACCAAAAGAGTAAAAACCAGGAGCTATTTTAAAGAGTTGTATGATTTTATTTATTTTTTTTTAAACCAGTGGTGTTAATTATTTCAGATTTGCTGAAAATCTTACTGTTCAGGCCAACGACAGCAGAGATCAATCAATGCTGAACACACAAATGCTTCACTTCTTCAGCCAATGTTTAGATGTGATCCTTGGTGTGATAGTTTTGGCTAAGCTTTGCACAGTGTAACTCTTGTAATTGAGGGGAAATTAAAAAAAGATAATGTAAGTTCTGTGCTGATTTAAGTTCCCACAGATAAAAAATGACCTTAGTTGACGGGGAAGGGAAGGGAAGGGAAGGGAAGGGAAGGGAAGGGAAGGGAAGGGAAGGGAAGGGAAGGGAAGGGAAGGGAAGGGAAGGGAAGGGAAGGGAAGGGAAGGGAAGGGAAGGGAAGGGAAGGGAAGGGAAGGGAAGGGAAGGGAAGGGAAGGGAAGGGAAGGGAAGGGAAGGGAAGGGAAGGGAAGGGAAGGGAAGGGAAGGGAAGGGAAGGGAAGGGAAGGGGAATCATGAACTAAGACATCAAACCCCCAAAGCCTGAGGAGCAGGGAAAACAAAAGCTCTCCTTTTTTCTGAGCAGCAACCTGATTGATGAGTAGTCTTCCAAAGCAGACCTCTTCTGAGGGGATTTTTAATGGTCAAAGGTGCTGCTGCGCTGCTCAGGATCAGTTGCCCACTTAGACGTAGTTTTTCTGGGCAGACAACTCTTCAGTCACAGGCAGCTTTGGTTTGTCTCTGGAGTAACACATTGCTAATCATTCATATTGTCCTCTGAACCTTAAATATTTCTGCTGCATTTCTTTTGGGCTGTAGGAACCAGAACTGCACCCAGCAGTTAAGATATGGTTGAAACACAGTTTTATTCAAAGGCATAACTTGTTTTTTGTTGCTTTCCAAGTAATTCTTAACATTTGCTTTTTGTCTGCATTTTTAATGTGCAGGTTCCCATTTATTTAAGTAAGTGTGTTAGGACAAACTCAAAAGAATTTCAAGTCTCATGACAGTTTCCAAAACAGTTCAGTCTCTGGCATGTCTGAGCTTTAAACTGATTATAGAGTCCCATAGTACCAACTGAACACAATTATCAACGAATGCTTTATGCTGACTTCTGTTACAGGGCTTATACATAGATTTTTGTTTGGTTGGTTGGTTGGTTTTTTGTGTACACTTTGTGAGCTTAGGCCGTGAAGTGTCTTGGAAATATGCAGAGACCTTGACAGTGATTTGGAATTTAGTGGGAAACCAGAATGCAGACTACAGAGCCAGAGAGATGTAGCTGTGTAAGACACACTACATGGGTTTCTACTAGCTGGAATTTCCTACATGCTGAAAGTTTATGCTCACATTTTGCTATTGTCTAGCAAGGAAGTAAAATGGGAACAAATAATGAAAATAAACTCACCACTCATCTGGGTGAGACAAGTCTTCTAATGAACTTAGGATGGGTAACCCTGTAGATGCAATGATGCACAAACCTACCGGTAATGGAGTCAAAGAGCAGTTCTCAGCTTGGCCAGCTGGAAGCTTCACTTCTGCTCCATTGGTATTACGGGGTTTTTGGTGCAGATTTCTTCATTCGTAAGTTAGCCTTATCCAAACACAGGGCTGTAATGATTTCACTGTACTTGATGAAGGTTGGGCAGTGTGAGTCATCTGCATATTTCTAATATCTAATGTGTTTCAACAGTCTGGTACATTATTTCATCACTAATTCACCAAATGTTTATTTCAGTTTCTGAAAAGGACAAGCTCTTATGACCTTGGATATCCCTAAGGAGCAGGCTTACCTTAAGGACAGGACATTTTCTCTCCCTGTAACCTGTCTTAGCCATGCTGAGCACTGTGGAGAGGTAGAGGAAGAGCATAACAAACACGTCTTCTCTATCACTGAAGATTGGTAGAGCCACTGAAGTATTTTTCATATCTCCTTCCTTCCTGAATAAAGATCATCATACCTGAAGTATTACATTCAGTAAGACAAACTGACAGTTATCTTGCTTGGAAATGTGATTGACAGCAGGAATATATTCAGAAGATATGCAGAAGATATCCAGAGAAGACTCCTTTGTTTGAAGGAGGATATAACAAATCCTTCTCCAATTGTATCACTGGTGTGTGCAGTGGCAAGATAAGGCAACCGTTGTTAGGCATAAACTTTAATAAGTCAGAATAATGGTTGAAAGGTAGGTTGCAAACATGAGACTGATGCTGGCCCATTGTATAAACATGGGTTGATATTTCTCCAAGGTAAGTAAGAGTCATTTGAACTCTAAGACTTTTCTGGCAGGACAACGAATTGGTATAAATCAGTTATAAGTAAAACAAGACTAGAATTTACAAAGAATTTTCTGAACATCTAAAGATTGAAGCTTAGGTAGAACTTTCCAAAGCTCCTCCAACTAGGGAGAGAAACCCAACTCTGTTTAAGGTAGAGTTTGTTAAAGATATTGAGAAGAAACTTATAACATGGTTGAATGTAACATCAAAAGACTGGGCTGAATGATTCAGGAAGGCCTTTTTGGGTTTATATTCTTATAGTCATCAGCTTAGCAAGTGCCTTTGGGGCAAGATTTGGCAGCCTACATGGAAAGATTATGAGGAAATTGCTGTTTTTCATCCAGTCTATCTTACCTCTTGTTTCTGCCATTTCATTTCCACTTCTCATCCAAAGTGATACCTGTGATCAGGTTTTGTTGTTCTTGTTTTCAATCAGGACGAACACAGGTAATGAACACCTGCGATAATCTCACAGCTGTTAGCAATTGGATTTTTTTTTTTCTTCAGGAAAGTGCTTACAGCTACTGAATTGGAATCAGAAATGCATTTGGAAGTCAAACAGTTTCCTGACTGATGCACATTCCTGTATTCCAGACGAGAGTCCCTTCCCCCGGAGCAATGAGAACCGCATGCAACTCATACAAAACTTGAGCCTTCACTTGTAGCTGTTTTCTGCATAATGTTTTCAGAGCAAATTCACTCTGCAGCATAGATCTCGATTACACATTTATTCCAATTGTTAGATGCATTGTCAGGAGGATAATAAGGATGGTGGGGATGGGGAAGATTTATCTGGCTAGGAAAATCACATTGTGTTCAGACTCCCTGTAGAGCTTTTATTGACTCTGCTGCCAGCAGAGATTAGCGCAATGCAAAACCGTTAAACACGCAGCCAGCACTTCCCACTATTTAAGTGGTTCAAATAATTAGCAGTTTTGAGCCTCTTCATTTACATCTTTTTTTCCAGCTGGCAGGCTCATTTTTAAAAATATATCTACATGGATTTCTGTGCCACTCTAACACTTTTGCATTGAAACGCTTCTACTGGGCAGTCGATCACTTTGGTTAAACATCTTCCCTAATGCAACATCTTCAGGAGACTATTAAAGGCATTAAGTTAGATCCTCTTCACAAAATTACAGAAGCCATGTTTCATATGAAAATTAATTTATTAATTTATAGTCAGTCACATGATTGCTGTACCTACAGTAGTTTACATTGTATGGTAGCATGAATACAATAAATTACTTACCAATTCTCTAACAAAAGAATTTCTTTCCACTGACAATAGAGAGACCCTGAAGGCATTTAGTACTATCTTGACTTCAGCACCTAAAAGTATATAGAAAGGTGTCAATGTTTCTATCAGACGTGAGGCAATTCACCCCTTCAGATAGCCTGGTACGCAGCACAGGGTGAAAAGCAGGCGAAGGAAAGATGGGGCTAAATGTCCAAAGTGTATTACAGTAATCATGTTCTCAGCTTTATATCAAACCCAAAGGGTTATGCTTCAAGACAGGGGTGTTAGTGGAGTAAGCTGCTTCTGTGTCTTCTTGGGTGTTTCATTATATTGCGTATGAGCAGCACTTCCTCTGCATTGGTTTGTACAGTGCAACATAAGACTTTTCTTCTGCTATCTTATTCTTGTCTGGCTGAATGATACTCTAGTGTCACAGTAGAACAGGCTCAGAATTTCAAACATATGTGGGAAAACTGGTTGTGGAATATATACCAATATATTATGACATTATATATACAAATTATGTATATCAAGTTTCAGTGGAAACATAGAAAAGAGGCAATATCTGCCTGGTGGGCTGTTGAATTTCCTGCTGACTCAAAAGGGTATTATCACAGAGAGGATTTGACTGGTCTACGGCTTTTAAATTTTATCATGAAACAGATGAAGCATCGAGCATAGAAAGTTTGATCTCTTTAAAAGTGATCTATATGAATGGAAAATGTTAATATTTAACAAAACAAAGAGTGACAGCAAACCACAAAGATTTTATTTTACCATCTAATAACCTTGAAGGGATTTAAGTCAAACTCTCCCCAGATTATTGTCTTGTCAGAGATAAATACAGGAAATTCTAGATTCAAAGACAGCTTTTTGAGAAAAATTAGGAGTATATGATAATCATTTGCCAAAATTCATAACCTTAAATGTAGTGTTTGTTTGGTTTGTTTGTTTTTTTTTTTTTTCAAGAAATAGGAAATTTTTTATTTCAGGAATGCAGATTTGACTTTGCATTCATAAATTCTATGGACATAATGATATTTTTATTAAGGTGTTTTGTTAAGTAGATTAGTTTTTTTCAAAGCAGATTGTAGGTTATGGGTCATTTACGAGTGGTTCTCTTCACTATTTCTTCAACTGTGTGACAGTTATAAGCCAATGTGATGCTTGTTCTGCTACTGAAGAAGACAAAAGGTGAAATTAATTCCATACAAAGAACCAGTGCAAATTATTTATACCTGACACAAATAAATTGAGCATGATTTCCCCAGAAGTACATTTTAAAGTTTGATCAGAGAGAAGTTTAAACTTGCTTTTTATTCTACTGCTGCCTTTTGCATTTTTGCAATGGGCTTCCATAGCATGTATGAATATCTTGTCTCTAAATATTCCAGTTTGTTAAAATGTCAACATCTTAATCAAGATATATTCTGCTCCATGTTCGGGAAGTTAATCTCAAGATTAACTGAGTTAATCTGAGTTGCTGTCCAAAGTGTATTACAGTAATCATGTTCTCAGCTTTATATCAAACCCAAAGGGTTATGCTTCAAGACAGGGGTGTTAGTGGAGTAAGCTGCTTCTGTGTCTTCTTGGGTGTTTCATTATATTGCGTATGAGCAGCACTTCCTCTGCATTGGTTTGTACAGTGCAACATAAGACTTTTCTTCTGCTATCTTATTCTTGTCTGGCTGAATGATACTCTAGTGTCACAGTAGAACAGGCTCAGAATTTCAAACATATGTGGGAAAACTGGTTGTGGAAGGGAGATACATAGTATGTTTAAATTGTCTACCTAAGAGCAAGGATTGCTTCAGAGAGTGTGGGACCCTGAGAAAAAAATGAGAAATAGGACCCTAAATTATTGTTAAAAAAAGAAATGCAACTGGTCCCCCTCCAAAACCACATCCATCAGCCAGTTCAACTTCTTTTCCTCCTTTGCATAAGCCCACTCTCCCCAAAAAATGTCAATATTAGGAACAGAGAACAACACGTACTTTGGCTGTACCACGCAAAGACTTCAGATCCAGCACTAAATGCACTGGTAATTCATTATTAGCTTTGATTTATGTATTGCCTCCTGCCAGACTCATTTAAGTGTGATACTTCACTTTATAGAATTGCCCCCACGAGCTTGAGGAGACCACTTTGCTTAATCTGTTTAGAAACTGCAGGTGACTCCAGGGCGTAAAATGGCAGACATATTAATTGGTAGCTGTAAACACCACACAGATGAAGTCTAACCCTGTAAAAGCTGCTGCCTTCAAATCCTCTGACCTTGGTATCATTGTACCCTCCCAGGCAAAAGGTCTTTACACTGGTAGCTGTGCAAAATCAATCTCAATTCCCTAAAGATGGGAGTGCTGTCGCTAAAGGTCACTGAAACTTACCAGCTGCTTTGCACTGCTGGAGTTTTGAAGAAAAGTTTTAAAAAGCAAACACTGGTTTGGCGATTGTACGCAGGTCTGCTGGTTCTGGCTGGGCTAGAGTTAATTTTCTTCATAGTAGCTGGTATGGTGCTATGTTTTAGATTTGTGCTGGAAACGGTGTTGATAACACAGGGATGTTTTAGTTGTTGCTGAGCAGTGCTTACACAGAGCCAAGGCCTTTTCTGCTCCTCACACCACCCCGCCAGTGTGTAGGCTGGGGGTGCACAAAAAGTTGGGAAGAGACACAGCCGGGACAGCTGACCCCAACAGACCAAAGTGATATTCCATGCCGTATGACCTCATGCTCAGCATATAAAGCTGTGGGGAAAAGAAGGGGGTCGGATGTTTGGAATGATGACGTTTTGTCTTCCCAAGTAACCGTGACACGTGATGGAGCCCTGCTTTCCTGGAGATGGCTGAACACCTGTCTGCCCATGGGAAGTAGTGAATGAATTCCTTGGTTTGCTTTGCTTGCGTGCACAGCTTTTGCTTTACTTATTAAACTCTCTTTAACTCAGCCCACAAGTTTTATCAGTTCTACTCTTCCAATTCTCTCCACCATCCTGACTTGGGGGGAGTGAGCAAGTGGCTGTGTGGTGCATAGTTGCCAGCTGGGGATAAACCATGACAGCGGGTCCAAGTGTTTGTGCTGATGTTTCAAGTGTGATATTTAATTTTGGTATCCTCATCTGAAGAGATCTCTCTTTGTACACTGTTGTCTTTACCTTTCCTAAGCTTTTTAATGTCTTTTGGAGTCATCCATAGAGTTGTGCATTTTCTGGGTTCTCATTCCGGAGTCCGGGCAATGAAACTGAGTGGGACTGATGTTCACATTATTATGGTCCGATAAACTACTCTGTGTAGACTTGGTCAAACCAAAGACCTGAATTCAGTGAGAATATCTTCTTTTATTTAATAGAACCAAATCAGACTCAGAATTGGAACAGCCTGGGAAAAAAAAACAAGGATAAATAAGCACAACTGACAATTAAGTAGTTTATATGTGTACCAGCAAATCTGCATTTGTGCTTCCTGCTGGGTATAATAAGCAGTGATTGACTTAAATCTTTATGTCTTTGTTGGTCTCTGGATGACTCATATTTTAAATAAATAAATAAATAAATAATAACCAAAGGAAGAAAAAACAGTACAGGTGTTTAAACATGGAATTAATAATGAAGAATTTCAGCAGTCCTCATGTTTTAGCTAAATTGTTATATTTCCTCAGTGTCTTTGTCAGCTCTCAAATCACTTTTCCCTCTGGAGTGTGGGCATAATAACAGCTATTTGTCTAATTCATAGTGAATTTCGAGTTTTCATAATAAATATTTTCTTTATGTCTTAACTGTTGCAACTCCAGTCTTTTTAGCACTCATTCAGCTGAAGCATACTGTCAAAATAGCATCTTGAAAACAAAAAGCTATGCTTGTCTTCTGTTTTTCTTTGGCTGTTTAATTTTGTCTTCAAATTCTGTGAGTTGCACACCAGCAAATTATAACCCTGCCCAGATAATCCTGTGTCTTCCTCTTCTTCCCAAATTTGTAGTATTACAATTATTAATTTGGATGACTGTTATTTATAATCACTGGTGTCAGTCTTGAATACACAGATTACAGGGTTAAAGGAAAATATTGGTTAAAATGTAGTAGTGCTCTCCAGGATATTAATAAATCCTTTTCAGTCTGTGCTTGATGACAAATACTCGAAGGAAGTGTCCTAAGACCCTGCAAATGGTTTTAAATGAGACATTACAGTTTTATGTTTTAATCAGCAGTAGCAAATTATTGCTAGCATTAAATATTTGTCACAATTGACACATTTAAACAAAAATGCCTGACCAAAATGTTATTCTAGCCATTCTGGCACTGTGCTGTCTCAGATTTACAAGAAATTATTTAACTAATAGGGTGGATTGCAGTGTTCTAAATATAGGTCAAGCTACCTCCCCAGTAGAGCTTGGGACTCTAGACCTTGTCTCACATCTGCTGCTCCCAGCTGGGTGTCTTGGATACTGCAGAGCATCTGAGAAATGTCGTCCTGAACACCAGTGTTTGGGCAACTGAACTCTACTCATTATGTGTCTTACCTATCAGTTGATCTGTCCTGGGGAAAAGAAGGTAGAAAAAGAGGAAGAGGATACAAATCAGTTACCATTTTCATAGAAACATAGAATCATAGAATAGTTAGAGTTGGAAGGGACCTTAAAGATCATCTAGTTCCAACTCACCTGCCATGGGCAAGGACACCATCCAAGCTGTCCTTAAACACTTTCAGGGATGGGACATCCACAACTTCTCTGGGCAACCTGTTCCAATGTCTCACTACCCTCACAGGAAAGAATTTCTTCTTAATATCTCATCTAAAACTACCTTCTTCCAGCTTGAAGCCATTCCCCCTTGTCCTATCTCTACATGCCCTTGTAAAAAGTCCCTCTCCAGCCTTCTTGTAGGCCCCATTCAGATATTGGAAGGCTGCTATAACTTCTTCCTGAAGTCTTCGCTTCTCCAGGCTGAACAATCCCAACTGTCTCAGGCTGTCTTCATAGAAAAGGTGCTCCAGCCCTCTGATCATCTTCGTGGCCCTCCTCTGGACTTGCTCCAACAGGTTCACGTCCTTCTTATGTTGGAGGCACCAGAGCTGGATGCAGTACTCCAGGTGATGTCTCAGAAGAGCAGAGTATAGGGGCAGAACCACCTCCCTCAACCTGCTGGCCACACTTCTTCTGATGCAGCCCTGAATGTATTTGGCTTTCTGGGCTGTAAGAGCACATTGTCAGCTCATGTTGAGCTTTCACCAACCAACACCCCCAAGTACTTCATAACTGGTGTGATTTTAAAAGGTTTTGAAACTACTTAACTAACTTCTGAAAATTAAGTTCTCAGTCATTCTTACTTTTCCTGTCCATCAGGACTACATGCAAGTCTTAGAGAGTCACTTAAATACTTGGGACAAAGTTCTGGAGTCCTCCTGTCTAACCTCTTGCTCAAAATAGGACTGTTGCTAACACTAGATGATGGCTGCATGGCCTTACTGAGCTGGGTATTGAAAGCCTCCAAGGATGGACACTTGACAGCCTCTCTGGGAAACCTGTGCCAGGGCCATACTGATGTAACAATGAAACAGATTTTCCTCATGTCCGGGCAGAATGTCTCAAGCCAGGAGCTGTGACTGTTGCTCCTTACACCATCTGTTGTTACCAAAAATAGTTTTGCTCCGCTGCTTCTGTAAGTCTCCTTCAAGCAGCTGCTGACAACTACTACATTCTCCCTCAGTGTCCTCTTCACCAGACTAAACAGGCCTATCTTCCTCAGCCTTTCTCTATGGGCCATGAGCTCCAGGTACCTCACCATCTTGGTGGTGCTCCACCGGACTCTCTCCAGTTGCTCAATATTTTTCTTGAACTAACACGGACTAAAACTGGACACAGGATTCCAGGTGTTGCCTTATCAGTGGTAAATGTGGGGAGACACAACCTCCTCTTCTGCTGATGACAGCCACCCTAAGGTATCTCAGGATGCAGTTTGCATTATTTGCACTGAGACCACATAGCTGGCCAATGTTCAGCCTGGTGCCAACAGTAACTCCCTGTGCTTTTAGGCACAGCTGCTACTCAGCCAGTCATTTCCCAGCTTGTACTGGTGGATGGGGTTAGTCCACCTGGGCCCAGAGATTTGCACATCCCGTTACTGAACTTCACGTTATTTCTGCCGGCCCAGTTCTCAAACCTGTCAGGGTCCTTCAGAACTGAGACTCTATAGTGCACTGTCTTAGGTAGTTCCTTCCCTTTTTCCACCTCCAATTTTGTGTCATTCACAGATTTGCTAAGGTTTTACTTTTTCTCCGTGTACAGGTCAGTGATGAAAACACTAAACAAGACTGACTTAGTACTGACTTAGTACTTTACAGTCTTGCAGAGAATTCACCACTGTGTCTTGTTTACATTATTTCCCTTTCAATAGTTTGTTCTTTCTTCACATGTGTCAGATTACATTGGCACTGCATATTCTTAACCTCAATGGACCTCTTAAAGACAAAATACAGTTTAGATATAAGTGCTGAAAACATATGCTTTCCACAGAAAACAAAGGCAGTGGAGTGAACTCAGTAATTTTGAAAGAATAGAGTAAACAATAATTTAAATATGGACTTGGGTGCTAAAATTTTGTGATTAAATGTCGTATTATTTATGAAATTTATGGCTTGTACAGTCTCCAGATAATGCACTGATTTCTAAAGTCAGATACTTAACATAGGTGTCTAAGGCATTTTACTACTAAATTCAGTAAAGGAAGATAGGAACCTCCAGCCACAAACACCTTTCTCCAGCAGGTATTCATCCCACCCCAGAGGTGCCTTTGACTCTTACAGTGGGATTCATCTCACCTGTTAGAGGTCTACAGTGTTAAATCCTATTCAAATTGAGGTAAGGAAATAAGCATTTTGGGGGCATAATTATTCTGACTAAAAATAGAAATCCACTTTAGCTGCCTGTTTCTCTCCCTTGGTTATATATGGGATGTTCTTATCATTGATTTAATTGTGGATGCTTACGTTGTGGACGTCTACACCTGGTCAACTGAATCTCACGCTTGTTGACTACAGAGGGATCCTGTGGTTTACACGAATTCCAAACTTCCATGCCTAAATGCAATTTGAATAAATATTTTCCTTCTTTGTGCTCTGCAATGGAATGCAGAAATGGAAACTGTCTTTTACTGATTTCCTTGACCTCAGATCAAGTAAACTTTATCTGTTGCTGTCATACTTCTCGTCTTAATGCTTTGCAGCCATTTAGAAGACCCATCTTTGCTGTACTCATCTCTGTTCTTCATTTTGGTCATTGTAAGAATGAGAGTGTCCACAAACTTCAGAGCTGTCCCTTCTCCTGTACAGCCATGATGAGAGGACACCTCAGGAGATTATCAAAATGAAGCCTAGAAAGACATGCAGTGCTGTTATCCAAACTATAAAAGAGAGAGCTAATAGTAGTTGAAACTGCAGGTGACAAAAAGAAAAATATTTGATAGAAGCAGAAAGGAAAGGCGTCAGGAGGAACCTTTAGAGGGATGACAGAACTCAATGAAGTACAGCACCCATATAGAAAATTAAATGAACTTAGCTTCTACTCAGCTGGGCACGACTGACTCCATCACAGTAAATAAGCCACTTACATAGCTGCCATTTTAGTATTAGAACATATGCACAATATTTCAATGTCTTGTAATTCTACAGAACTGAATAGAGAGCCTGAATCACTGCTATTAACAGGATTTAGGTAGGTACCTACTGGTAGTGCATCAGCTATACCATGTGGGAAGAATAATGGGGTGTACATAAAAATAATACAGTGCAATACCATTAGTAGCATTAACTAACTGCAGTCTCTTACTTTTTTCTCAGGGACTATGAGCAGAAAAGATATTTCCTGTTACTTGGGATCTGCTATCCTGAAGAAAAATTCCCTTCTGTTTGCTGTGGAACTTCTTTTGCAATCCTCAGCATCGTTCTGGGGTGAAAGAGCCCGAAGACGCTCCTGAGAGTACTCAGAGGCCTTTTTGGGCTATAGAACCATGACTTTGGACTTCAGCAGGGAAACAGGATCCTTCAAAAGGCAATGCCAGAGACGAGCTAGAAATCATAATTTGTTTGAAATACAGCTATTTTCTGCTGTTTCATATTCTGTTTATTACAGAGATTCCCTAGTCTGGGAATTGGGCAGTTGCCCAATTGATCTCAGTGGGAATTTGTGCAGTGAAAAAAAGATAGTTTATGTAATGTTGCATATGATAAAGCTCCTTAATGAAATCGTGTTTTTATTGGCAATAAAACACACCCCTCCTGTGTGTAGTAAAGTTCTGTAGGTTCTATGGAGGGGTCTGGCGTGGGTTGCTCAGTTAATACTTCTCTGGCAAGCTGTTCAGAGTCCTGCCTCAAAATCCAAAGTGGTAATGTATACTTTTGGCAACTAGTAAGGTGGATAAAGTTTCTACCTCTTTTAAAGACTGTAAAACTCACAGCATATTTCTTCTGACTGCAGAGCTTTAAGAATCGTTTCCTGACTGCAGCACAGCATTACTCAAAGAAAATTTGTTGAGAAATTGGCACTATTTGCAGTGCAGCCAGCAGGGGTGGCAGGTAACATTTAATTACATATTTAAATGAATGCATGTTTTGCTATGAACACTCAAACAAGAAAAAAGATCACACTTTATTAATAACATCGATGCCTGGTCTGGCTATTGTTCCTGATGGCAGGTGGTATTGCTTGGATCACAAAGGTGTAATCAAAAGGGTATTAAAGCCAGACTGATCATTTTCTGAACACTTACTTTTTTCAACTTCCTGGATTTTTAAAGTTGTTCAAATTTGTTTCACTTTGTGCCATTGCAATTTCATGCAATTGGATATTTTCATGCAGTTGCAGCTCTTTTCTTAGGCATTAGATTTTTTTTTTTATACATGTGTCCCTCTCCCTCTAACCAACTTGCCTTCCTGCCTTCCTTCTTTCCTTCTGTAAACAGTAAGCAATAACCTTGAGTTTAGTTAACTAAAATTTTTAATTATTAAAATTAACAAATTTGCAATAAAAAATTTAATTCTGAATGCAAGAATATAAAGTTGAACAAACTTAGCACTATGCTCTCAGGGAACAAGATGGTCCTGCCTTCCCCATAGCCCGCTTTTCCTACCAGCTCAGAGAACTGATTCTGGGTTTTTTCTTTTTTCAGTTGATTTTCATCCAGATACTTTCATGGTCTAGCTCACTACATGACTATAGAAGTGTTAACAACAGCAGAGGTGAAGCAGGAGAAACTAATGTCCACTGGAGTGATAGCAAAGATACTGGAACTTAGCATTTTGGATGAAGCACAAGCTCTCCTAAGTCAAAGTGACAACATTACCAAACCTCATTACCTTTGAGAAATTAACTTAAGCATGCACACACAAGCTTTCCTGAATTTCAGTCATAAACAAGTCTTTTGAGATTCAGAGATTGAAGCTCTAGCCTCTAGATGGACTCAGTTCCATGAAACCAAACCACATTGAACAGCACTCAAATTAATCTGCCAGCTTACGATGAATTTTCCTCTCAGCTTCCAGCTTTCATACCCTTCTACCCCTCCAGCACTTCTCTTTTTTCTTTAAAGCTATATCTTAAATCCAAAATCTTTTTAATTTCAGAACCTTGATGTTTTATATATTCTGTATATAAATAGTGTATTGCTATTTCTTCCTTACTGTAGAACAGTTCCTGTAAGTGATCTTTCTGGTTAACACTGTTTTCTGTCTCAAAAATTGCACATATAATATTTTTAAGGTCACTTATGATACTTAATGTCTATAATTAAAAAAAAAAAAAGGACTTTTGAGAAATAAACTACAACACAAGGCAGTTGTAGGGTCCAAAAACTATCTCTGTTTACTAGATCAAAACAAAACTAATCCAGAGTTTCTCTACAGTTTGAAAGCAGCACTAAATTCAATGCTCTCTTCTCTATTATGCTGCCAGAGCTGCTAAGAAATACAGCATTAGAAATAAGATGCCACGGTAACTCTCTTGCACTTTAATTCCTGCAAGGCTTCTAGCATTTGTTTCTCTGCAATCTAGGAGTTTTTAGCACAGTAAGAAGCACGGAGAACATTTTTGAGAAAGCAAAGGATAATTTATGACATGCTACTTGACCCATTCCTCAACTAATAAGATCAATCCTACCCTCTGTGATACCTGAACGTCATGGGGAGTTAATCATCACAGCTTTCGGTCTTTACACAGTCCCCATTAGGCTTACTGAACCATGGGTTCCCTCAAATTCCCTTCTCAAATTCATATTGCTCATCTTCTCCATGTTATCCTCTTGAATTATTTCTTTAAGCTTTGTAGTGATGCATCACACACTCCAGTGCAACCAACATGGAGTAAATTAACATATTGGGAATCTACAAAAAATTTCAATTTCAAAGGTGATTTTCAATATACATTTTGCCCATTAATGTGACTGGGAATTTGTAATCAGCTAGACTAGACAGATTCCAGATAAATAAATCTCCTTTTTTTTTTTCTTTCTTTTTTCTTTTTTTTTTAATTTTCTGAAACCAGAATCAGAACTTCTATGTCACTTCAAAATAAAATAAAAAAAAATAAAGTCTTGTGAGTGCTATTTTTCCATCATTACATTTGCAATATCTGCAGTTTCCCCGAGTGCTTTGCACTTCAGCCTTTTCCAGCAGTTTTTATCGGCACCCGTTGCTCATGAGTGAGCACTGGCCAATGTCAGAGGTTTAGACTGAACAAGGTTGCTTCAGGGACAGTAGGTGTGATCAGGACTTGCAAATCACCGCCATACACAGGCTGGAAATGAACCTGTTTAAAATTCAGCTGTTTTTCTCAGAAAAATGGTTTTGGGTAAGATTCTATCTTTGCCCTCTCGGGAAAACCTCTACGGAATATAAATTTTTGTGGGGAGGGTATCACAACAGTTTCTAAGTTTCGCTGTTTTTCCATCTAATATCACACATCAAGAAAGTTGTTTCAGGAAACTGAAATCCTGATTTGTATTCATTTTTGGACGCACTTAGAATGTTTTTCTAGCTTATGGTGATATCACATTCATGCATGTAAATAAATACTCAGCACAAGCTGAAAACTTTGGCATAGGTGAAGCATGGCTGCTCTGAATTGCACAAAACAGCTTGCCCTGTCATTTCACCAAAAATTTTTTCTTGCATTCAAGATCTAATGTAAAATATTCAGCAGGACTAAAACAGGAAGAATAATTGTTTCTTTGTGGACTAGAATCAGTTAACTTGTGAATCCAATGGGAAACATGGCACTGGAACAGGTTGCCCAGAGAGGCTGTTGAGGCCCCATCCCTGGAGGTGTTCAAGGCCAGGCTGGACGGGGCCTTGGGCAACCTGGTCTAGTGGGAAGTGTCCCTGTCTATGGCAAGGGGGGGCTGGAACCTGATGATCTTCAAGGTCCTTTCCAACTCTAAACCATTCTACAATTTTATGAAAAAAAAAAATAAATGGAGATGGGTGTGAAATGAAATCTTGCTTCTGAACACTGTCTGATATGGAGGGACCTGAAAAAAAGTGGAACAAAACAGTTGTATTGTATTAGAAAAAATAGTTAGGAATATCAAGCTGTGAGTTGTGAGCTTGTATCCAAACTAAGCTTGGAGCTGAGGTTTTGCTATAGAATAATCTCTAGAAACAATTGTAATGATCCATGCCACAAATGACGTGATATATGACACTGTATGCCTGAAAAGAATTAGTCCTCTGCAAGCGTGATAAATCCATCTGCCATCTGTCCTGAAGGAAAGCGGAACTCGTATAGTTTCCTCAGCATCATATTCTATCCATTTCAGCTGAATTCCAGAAAATGTTTGGGCATGGTAGCTTTTCCAGACAGTTGTACAATCTCCTGTAATAATTCTTTTATAGGAATGTACTTTATAATTGCCCATTGCTTCAGCCTGTCCTAACAGTTCAGAATTAATAGATGGGAAGTTTACTTTTTCTGCAATTTTCATGACTTTTTTGTTATATTGCATCCTGCTGTTCAGTCGTCACTGGGAAATGAAGGAAGAGCGTTGTTTGCCAATAGACAGAGGAGAGGACTTTGCAGTGATCTATCATTTATTTTTAGTTTCACCAGATTTTAGCATGAAGTAACAGATGATGTAATCATCGTAGTCAGTACAGTTGCCAAACACTGCCTTGGAATAGGCAGTGTGAATAAATAGCATTGTATCGCTCATTTTCTTCAATGAAAAAAAAAATTATCTGCAATGCAATAGTGTGCTTGTGCTTAAATCTACCTTACCATCTACAAAGCATGCCAGTATCTCCGCATCCTGGTCTTATAAATGGTATATCGACACCTTATTTAACACGCATGACCATATTTAACATGATATTTCAGTTCAAACCTGTGTAACTACAACATGTTAAAACACTGTGTTAGAAGTAAGAGGTGTGGAATTTTTGCTTAATCAAGTAGGAACAGTAAATCTTGGCGACCTTTCTTCAAAGCCCAGGGAGAGGTGTGTTTAGTTACAGGTGACACCTCAGCCCAATTATTCAGCTTTCCACCTACAAATGTGTCTACTGGGATCAGCCTTCAACCTTCAACAAAAGCGAGACTTTAACTAACCCTTCTACATTACCTTGTATGAGCTGCTTTCCCTGTGCATCACTGGTCCCTGCTCCTCATGGAGCCACTTGCTAGTTATCTGCATGTAGCAGGAACTGAACCTGGGATGGGTTAGCCGTAGCACTTGCACTGAGCCAGGCTGTTCTTTAATCTTGGCGAGGGAGTGCTTGTTCCCCTCTGTTCTCCTTCCCTGGCCTGGTTTAGATGTCTCTGGTAGGGTCAGGGAAGCTTCTCTGCATGGACCTGTTTCTCTCCTGTGACTCTTAGGGGATGTAGGCTGGGTCAGAGATATGCATTTAGTCAGAGGAATGTCCCATCTTCTCAGACATCTCAACATTGCTAGGTTTCTGGGCCAGAGACCCAGTCAATTTTCCTGTGCTGATAACTGAGAAGTAATGTACAATCACAATATAGAACTGAAGCAAAGATTCTAGAGGCCAGACTAACCTTCTTGCTGCTTTTAGAGGAAAGAAGGCTCATATTTATCATTCATCCTCTGTGTGTCCTCTCCCATTCGGTCAAGTGAAGACTAATGTAGTATATAGCAGATAACTGTTTTAAGTCTTCCTCTCTGCGTAGGTTGCAGGTCTATGAATCGAGGACTAGTTATCACCTTAGATGAAAATGACAGTGCTAGAAGGTTTTCAAGGAGTTACTGCTCAAGGTGTTACCCTTTGCAAGTGAATTGAGGTAAGGACAAAAGCAATCCAGGAGGTTCCTGGAATGCGTTGATGATAATTTCCTTCTCTGACTGGTAGAGGAGTCAACGAGGAGAGGTGCCGTGCTGGACCTTGTTCTCACCAACAAGGAGGGGCTGGTGGGGAATGTCATGCTCAAAGGAAGCCTGGGATGCAGTGATCATGAAATGGTGGAGTTCAAGATCCTTAGGGCAGCGAGGAGGGCTCACGGGGAGCTTGCTACCCTGGACTTCAGGAGAACAGACTTTGGCCTCTTCAGGGATCTGTTTGGTGCAGTTACATGGGATAAAGGCCTGGAGGAAAGAGCCCAAGAAAGATGATTAATATTCTAAAATCCTCCAAGCTCAGGAGCGATGCATCCCAACAAAGAGGAAGTCAGACAAAAATGCCAGGAGGCCTGCACAGATGAACAAGGAGCTCCCTGGACACACTCAAACACAAAAAGGAAGCCTACAGAGGGTGGAAGCAAGGACAGGTAGCCTGGGAGGTCTACAGAGAAATTGTCCATGCAGCCAGGCATCAGGTTAGGAAAGCTAAAGCCCAGATAGAGGTAAATCTGTCCAGGGGCAACAGGGGCAGCAAGAAAAGCTTCTACAAGTACATCAGTGATAAAAGGAAGAGTAGGGAAAATGTGGGGCCTCTCCAGAAGGAAATGGGAGACCTGGTCACCCAGGGATATGGAGAAGGCAGAGGTAATCAATTACTTTTTTGCCTTGGTCTTCACTGACCAGTGCTCTATCCACACTGCCCAAGTCACAGAAGGCAAAGGCAGGGACTGTGAGAATGAGGAACCGCCCACTGTCGGAGAAGATCAGGTTCAAGACTATCTAAGGAACCTGAAGGTTCACAAGCCCATGGGACCCAATGAGATGCATCCATGGGTCCTGAGGGAACTGGCAGATGAAGTTGCCAAGCCATTATCCATCATAGCTGAGAGTCATAGTAGTCCACTGAAGTTCCACCTGACTGGAAAAGGGGAAACCTAAACCCCACTTTTAAAAAGTGAAAAAAGGAAGACCCAGGGAACTACAGGGTGGTTTGCCTCGCCTCTATGCCTGACAAGATCATGGAGCAAATTATCATGGAAATTATGCTAAGGCACATGGAAAATAAGGAGGTGATTGGTGACAACCAACATGGCTTCACTAAGAGCAAATTGTGCCTGACAAATTTGGTGGCCTCCTATGGTGGGGTTACAACATTGGTGTATAAGGGAAGATTGGTGTCATCTACCTGGACTTGTGCAAAGCATTTGATACTGTCCCACATGACATCCTTGTCTCTAAATTGGAAAGATATAAATTTAATGGATGGATGCCTTGTTAGATAAGGAATTGTCTGGATGGCAACACTCAGAGTTGCAGTCAATGGCTCGATGTCCAAGTGGTGACCAGTAACAAGTAACATTCGTCAGGGGTCAGTATTGTGACCAGGACTATTTAACATCTTTATTGGCCACATGGACAGTGGGATTGAGTGCATCCTCAACAACTTTGCTGACGACACCAAGCTGTATGGAGCAGTCAACATGCTGGAGGGAAGGGATGCCATCCAGAGGGACCTGGACAGGCTTGAGAGTGGGCCTGTGCAAACCTTGTGAAGTTCAAAAAGGCCAAGTGCAAGGTCCTGCATGTGGGATGGGGCAATCCCAAGAACAAATACAGGCTGGGCAGAGAATGGATTGAGAGCAGCCCTGAAGAGAAGGACTTGGGGGTGCTAATTGATAAGAAGCTCATCATGAGCCAGCAATGTGCGATCACAGCCCTTAAATCCAATCGTATCCTGAAGAAGCGTGGCCAGCAGGTCAAGGGAGGTGATTCTGCCCCTCTACTCTCCTCTGGTGAGGTCCCACCTGGAGTACTGTGTCCAGCTCTGGAGTCTTCAGTACAAGAAGGATGTGGCAAGTCCAGAGGAGGGCCACAAAGATGATCAGAGGGGCTGGAGCACTTCTCCTATGAGGACAGGCTGAGACAGTTAGGGTTGTTCAGCCTGGAGAGAGAAGGCTCTGGGGAGACCTCATAGTAGCTTATAGGAGGCTATAGGAAAGATGGAGAGGGACTCTTTATCAGGGAGTGTAGTGATAGGATGAGGGGTAGATTCTTTATTGTGAGGCTGGTAAGACACTGGAACAAGTTGCCCAGAGAAGTAGCATATACCCCCTCCCTTGAGGTGTTCAAGGCCAGGTTGGATGGGGCTTTGAGTAACTTGGTCTAATGGGAGGTGTCCCTGCCCATGGCAGTGGGGTTGGAACTAGATGATCTTTAAGGTCCCTTCCAACCTAAACCATTCTATGATTCTAAGGAGGATGTTCAGGCTTTCATGCAGTTCACCATTTCACTAAGATCTTCAGGCTTTGCTAGTATCTTGAGATGGTAAGACCACTGTGTTTTTCTAAGAATTGTCTGAGGTCAACAGCAATGCCTAATTCAAAGACTTTGCTAGAGGTATATATAACATTTCCTCTTTTCTTATGCACATTATTTCTCCATCAAGGCACATTTCTTTGATGTCTTATAGATTTAAACACCCAAAAGACAAAACATGGCTGTTAGCAATCTTTCAAGATTTGTGCAGAAGCAGCAAAACTGCAAAATTCATAGAAAAAAAAATTCAGTTGAAATGTTTCAATGAACTATGACTAACAACCTTCACTAACTGTGTTAGCACTGAGCAGTCTTCTCAAAATTTTCTCTGTGAGCAATAGAAGCTTGGAAGAGGAAGACTGGGAGAAAAATGAGAGGGTCTTGCACATTACTTGTATAAAAAACCTTTAGTGATTTTCAAGAAAAGACAGAAAATTTAGCTGTGGTGTAAAGATAATATTTCTCTTTGCCTGCTGATGAATTTTATCTTGATGGAGTAGGATTTAAATTTGTTTCCTGCTGTTTTTTAACTTGGAGTTAAAACAGCTGGAAAAGCTTATACATGTGTATATGAAAAAAAAAACGTAATATATATTTATGTATATATATATGCATACACAGCTATATTTATGCATACCTGGCTATATTTTTACATACACAGACATACTAACAAGATGCTTTTGAATAGAGTATTGCTCTCTTTTGGATTAAATGAAGGAGAAGCAACTGCTTTGAACCAAATGCAGTTAAAGAAATTACCCAGAACACTTTCTGAGACTAAGATAAAACCCCACAACTTCAGTGTAATATATCATACAGTATTGTACCTCAATTTTCTCAGTTATTTGGTACCGTATCAAGTGCTTTACATTCAGGAAAGTTCATAAGGTCCTTGGTAGTTTTCAAGGATAATTTGGTTTTCCTTGAGCTTTCAGGGTCCATGAGTTTTCTTCAAGTTACAGGCCTTAGCACAGTCTTTTTAAATTTCCAGCCTGCATTTATCTATAGGCAACTTTTTGCCTATTCTATACTGCACCCACATAGTCATATAGTTTGTACAGGTTTTATAGAGAGTAAATATCAATATTTTGTGTCAGTCTTCAGTTTCATAAGCCAAACAAGGGACTATGTCCAGGTTGCTTCTTTCATCAAACCAGTTGTAGGTTGTCTACTTGTATGTCCGTGAAAGCCATTGTTCCCAGGTATTAGATACTGTGTAGTTTAGAGGAAGTAATGCAGTGGAAAAGGTGAGGGGCACCAATGGGAATAACAGTTCACTTTGCAGACGTCCCACAAACATAGTTGATAGGTGCGTTATCACTTTGCCAACTTGTAACCATCACTGATTTTTCAGTGTGGTCCTAAATGAATATACAACATTGCATTTTGGAGTCCAAAACCAAATTGTTGTCTTTAAACACATGCCATGAACAAGAAAACTCCATCAGCCTATATGCAAATCATTCTAAATATGTTTGGGTTTGTGTGTTTTTTTGTTGTTTTTTTTTTTTTCAAAGAGACATTTGCATATCCATGTGAGCTCTGCTCTTTGCAGTGCATACTCTCTGCTCTGTTTTTCAATAGACACCACTGTGAAGGGCAAAGAAAGCAGTTTAGTATGTGGTGAAAGTTGCACAGCTTGTTAAAATGCTTGTCAGACAAAAGTACTTATATGCTCAGATAAAATAAAAAGCACTTGATGCCAGCCAGAGCTCAGTGCAATCAGCTAGTGATATTAAAATGCACGGACTAGTTTTCATTTACTCCTTGAATTAGCTTTATGTAGAAAGACTTTTTAAGGGACACTTTTGTTCTGATTATTAAAATTGCTGACTGAGTGCGCATTGTTCAGTCCTGAAGATTTCAGGTATGCAGTAGCTGCATTTCTCAGTAAAACTAATTTGCTTACCTTCTCTTGTCAGGGTCTTAATTTGGACCCAAGTGTCTTCATTTTAATTGAAAAAAACAATTAGTCTTCTTCATGGAAGCCTGCATGGCTTATCTTCATTTAATAATCAGTTGTGTAATTGGTGTTCAGATACAGTTTAACTGGGAAAATTGCAGCATTTTGCCTATGTGGGGTTATTTGAATACTGGAACTGCAGCTTCCTATAAAGCAATCGATTCCTTGAGG
Source organism: Vanellus vanellus (assembly GCF_965231255.1). Lineage (NCBI taxonomy): Eukaryota > Metazoa > Chordata > Aves > Charadriiformes > Charadriidae > Vanellus > Vanellus vanellus. The sequence goes on along the minus strand of NC_138905.1, from coordinate 206,508,306 downwards.
GCGCACAAATCCTTGCCTGACCTTTTGAAATAAATTAGCAACAGAATCCAAGGGTTGGTATTTTCATGTAAAGGTTGCAATGAATGCCATCTGTCGGGTATCAGAACGGTTTAATGAAGACCTCTTTTACATCAGGTGCTCTCTGAGTTCAGAAGGATGCTCTGGGGGCTGTGCTGCAGCCCAGCCTCTATGTTCCAGTAAAGCTGGACAATTTGCCTTCCTATGACTTAATGAGAAAATCTATCTGGAAGCTGCGAAATACTGCGGTCTCCAATCTTTCCACAGTTTATGAAAGACTCCCCTGTGATGGCTTGCTGAACGGTGTTAGCAGTTGCCGAGTCTGGTGGCCTGATGGAGGTAAGGCTGCTGCAGCTCCGTGCACCCAGGTCCAGCCATCAGCAGGGTGTTCCCACAGACACACACACACGTGCAGGCGAGTCTCAGTTGACCCCCCGACCCCACAGTCTCTTGTGCAGTTGGTCTGGACCCTCTGATCCCTCCAGCAGCCAACTCGGTCTCTCCAGTCTCTGGTAGCATGGACACAGGGGCCGCCAGCCCCTGGTCCCACCTCAGGAGCTGTCAGTGAGACCCACACACACCCCTGCACACAGGACAGAGCCCCTTGCCCAGGAAAATGGCTAGAAATGGGGTTTAGTGAGAGGCCATGGTAGACTGTGCCGGTCACACACAGGGCACGGCTAGGCAGGTGCATTGACCAGCCCCTGCTTGCACACAACCGGCCCTTTTTGTCCCCTTATCCTGCTGTTTTCCCACTCGCTCCTCCCGCAAAACACCTTGATCCTCCCTTTCCCCATTCTCCCTGTAACATCCCATAATAAGTCCTGTGTTTTCTTGAAATACCCTTCCTCTGCCCTCCCATGGTGGTCCTCACGCCCCTGGCAGTGACCACCCCTCTGTCTGTGGGGTGATGGGGACCCTCTCCTGTTGGCTTATGGTGACGGGGTCTCCCCCAGCCCATGGGCTGAGGGTCCTCAGGGCAGCTGAGCAGTGAGGGGGTTGGGGGCTCCATTGGTCTGATGAGGTGACTGAGGCTCTCTTTCATGCTGGTGTGCCCCTCTGCTCCTTGTATGTAGGAACAAGCCTTTAGTTGTGTAAGCTAACAAGTTGTGTCTGTATTATTAATGAACTGGACATTTACTGCACCTTGGGTGGTAAAATCCTCCTGCAAAGTTCTCTTTAACATCTTTATCAATGGCCTGGATGAGGGGATCGAGTGTGCCCTCAGTAAGTTTGCAGACGACACCAAGTTGGGTGTGGGTGTAGACCTGCTTGACGGTAGGATGGCCCTACAGAGAGATCTGGACAGGCTGGATCGATGGGCTGAGGCCAATGGTATGAGGTACAACAAGGCCAAGTGCCGGGTCCTGCACTTGGGTCACAACAACCCCATGCAGTGCTACAGGCTTGGGGAAGAGTGGCTGGAAAGCTGCCCAGCAGAAAAGGACCTGGAGGTTTTGGTCAACAGCTGGCTGAATATGAGCCAGCAGTGTGCGCGGGTGGCCAAGGTGGCCAACAGCATCCTGGCCTGTATTAGGAACAGTGTGGCCAGCAGGACTAGGGAAGAGATTTTCCCCGTGTACTCGGCACTGGTAAGGCTCCCCCTCGAATACTGTGTTCAGTTTTGGGCCTTTCACTACATGAAAGACATTGAAGTGCTGGAGCACATCCAGAGAAGGGCAACAAAGCTGGTGAGGGGTCTACAGCACAAGTCTTACAAGGAGTGGCTGAGTGAACTGGGGTTGTTTAGTCTGGAGAGAAGGAGGGTGAGGGGAGACCTTATCACTCTCTACAGCTATCTGAAAGGAGGTTGTAGAGAGGTGAGGGGTTGGTCTCTTCTCCCAAGTAACAAGTGATAGGACAAGAGGAGATGGCCTCAAGTTACGCCAGGGTAGGTTTAGACTGGATATTAGGAAAAAGTTCTTTACCTAAAGGGTTGTCAAGTATTCGAAGAGGCTGCCCAGGGAAGTGGTGGAGTTGCCATCCCTGGAGGTATTTAAAAGATGGGTAGATGTGGTGCTCAGGGACATGGTTTAGTGATTGTTTTGGCAGTGTTAGTTTGATGGTTAGACTTGATGATCTTCAAGGTCCCTTCCTACCTAGACAATTCTATGATTCCATGATGTTTGACCCTTCTCCCCACACCACCTAAGATACGTGGCTCTCTCTTATTCTTGAGCTGCCACACCACTGATACTGTTGTGTGAGTGTGGGACTCGGAGCTCAAAAGCCTGCCTACCTTCGCAGGGCCTGGCCATCAAGGACTGGAGAGTCTTCCCTGAGCCACAGCCCTCATGGAAGTCCAAGACTTTGTCAGACTTTTCTCTGTCTCTTGTTTCCACACAGTTTGGCAAACCAAACTAATTCCTCCCCCTTGCTCTACATTAAGATTCGTAATAGAGTGGAGTTTCTGTCCTTACAGAAATTCAAAACCCAACTGGACATGACTGGGCAACCTGCCATAGGTGACCCTGCTTTAAGCAGAGGGTTGGACAAGATCATTTCCAGACATCCCTTCCCACCTCAACCAGTCTGTGATTCTTCAATGCATAAAAATTTTTCATTTTTGGGGAGGGAATCGTCTTTCTTCATATACTAGGTACAAGTGGAAATACTGTATTACCAAACCAAACTGATTTATTTATTCTTTGTTTGGTAAAAGGCTATGACTATGACAGTGGATCGAAAGATTTGACAGAATTGTATTGATACGATGGGTGGTTCTCCAGACTACCTTCATCTTGGAGGGGGTAAACTGTTTTTAGACTGAGAGGAGAGAGCTCATCTCAGTGCATCAGCTACTTGACAAGATACTCTCCAAACTCAAACACAGAACAAAAAGGTTAAGATGTCTGCTCTTACTACTTACCTAACAAGATGCAATGAATAAGTTAAGGGTTTTTTCTTATGTCATCACCCTTTACATCAAAATATTTGAAAGGTACCCAGTTTTGTTCTCTTCCTACTGGTTCTGAAACTGAAATTCTTTCAGCTGAAGCAGAAATCTTTTGTCAGCTTAAAATTTCAGCATCTAATACAGTAACTGTTATTACATAACTAGGTTCGTTTTTGTTAAAGCATGTTTGTGCCACAGCAACTTCTATAAGCAATACATAAATGAGGTTTTGAAACTCAGTTTCAAAAATCAAGTTTTATAAATTCAGTTTTGAAATATCTTTTTTGCTACTTATAAACAAATTTCAGACCAAGTCTTAAGTCAAAACAATTTTTGAAGATAGTCTAAAACCTCAAATACTCCCTTCCTACTATTCATGGCAGAATATTTACTGGTTTGGAAATCCCATTTCTTGAAGAACTCTTTGAAAAAGAAATGCAAAATCGAATTTGCACTTTAAACACTTCAGGCAGATTTTCAAGGCCCGTCAATGAATGACCAAATAAATTATGAATGTTATGTATTTCAGCATATTTGACCAAGGCTATCAATAAACAAAGTTAAAGTTCCTGGAATGAGAGACCAGAATACTAATTTCTGCATTTCATTAGCTGTTGCACTGGAGTCCCTCGGAGAATAAGTACAAATTGGACATCTGTTGAATTCGCATTACAGCAGCGTGACTGGGGAACGCACTCCAGAAACGAGCAAGGGAAATCTTAAATGAATTTGCAGGGAAGTATTTTTACAGCTGTTGCAGATCTTAAAATCAGCCAGACGAAGATTCTGTGTTCTTCAAAAATGGGAAGAAGAATGTTTAAAAAATACATTTTTCTTAAAAAAGGTAACGGTGATTTCTTGAATGACCTCGGGATTCATATACCTTTTCAGCTGAAGAGACGGAGCTACTTTACATGTTGCAGATTCATAAAAGCTTTCACTTATGTGAGCACAAGGACAAACTGATAATGTTAGCTAGCCAGGAGTGATAAAGGTACATAGCAATGCCAGATGTGAGGAGCTTTATGCCATCCTTGAACACTTAGCAATCGCTGAGCTGCTGTCTACGTGGTGTATTCAGTGCATTTCTGAAGGGCAAAAAAATGTCTCCTCCACCCATTAAATATGTCCTTGTTCACTGTGCACAAGAGAACTGCTTCTTTTGTTAGGAAACATCTCTTTTGACTGCCTTTTTTTAGAAAGGGAAAGGAAGGGAAGGGAAGGGAAGGGAAGGGAAGGGAAGGGAAGGGAAGGGAAGGGAAGGGAAGGGAAGGGAAGGGAAGGGAAGGGAAGGGAAGGGAAGGGAAGGGAAGGGAAGGGAAGGGAAGGGAAGGGAAGGGAAGGGAAGGGAAGGGAAGGGAAGGGAAGGGAAGGGAAGGGAAGGGAAGGGAAGGGAAGGGAAGGGAAGGGAAGGGAAGGGAAGGGAAGGGAAGGGAAGGGAAGGGAAGGGAAGGGAAGGGAAGGGAAAAAAGAAATAGATATATGAATTATTTTTCTGAGTAACAAGGAGCAAACCCAAGGGGATAAATATGCTCCTCTGAAGACCTGACTGTTCCAGGTCGGTGGCATTACCGTACAGAAAAAGGCATTCATGCATGAGGACAGGCTGCAAAGCTGGGTCCCCGGTCTGTATGCTATCTGTATTTCCCTTATTAGACAGGGCATCTAGCTAGTGAAGAATTAACTTGGCAAAAATTTCATGTCCTTATTCAGTCCAAGATCCAAGCCTAAGGCAGCTTTAGCTTAACACAAGAACCTTAAATTGAAAGTTAGTCATCAAAGCTATGAAAGTTATGTTCCAGATGCATCAACAACAACAAAAAATATTGTTTCTGCCAAAGCTGCAGGAAATGCCCGAACTAACAAGGGTAGATTGAATTTCCCCATCTCGAGAGGCTTTAGGTTCCTCCAGCTGCCCTGCACACCGCAATTGGATGCTTAGCCCTGCCCTGGTTCAGGTGAGATGTGGAGCTTCAGCAGGATCTTCCTTTGCCAGTAAGGAGCAGCTTCAGTAGGACAAGCGAGGACATGTCCGCTGGAGCCAAGCCAAGCCTGCGGCGGCTGAGACTAGGACCGAGTCCAGGGGAGTGCCCTAATCTGGCTATCAGAAATGCCGTGCTGCTGTCACGCTGCTGCTGCTTCGCAAGGAAGCTGTCAGCTCTTCCAGCTCGGGGGCTCAAACTCGATTATCCCAAAATTGCACTTTGTTACTTCCCTGATGCTCCTGGGAATGACTGCTAAAATTCACAAGGAGATCTAGCATGGATGGTGTCATGTTGTGGCAATGTCTTCCAGTAAATCATGGGTTTTAGTTCATCTGAATTCTGAATAACCACTCAGAGTATCTTCTTTCAAAAGCAGTATTTATTTTTTCATCAAGATAAGACACATTACATACTGCAGAAAGTAAAAAATACTGCTAAGAAAGCTGCATTTAACTGAGATAACAAAAAATATATATAGATTGCACTTGAGAAAGTAGGCTCTATCCCAGAAGAATAAAGTAAATAGAAAGCTAGTGAGTGGTTTGAAATTAGGAATCTGTCTCAATTTCCTTTGAAAATGTATTTATTTGGGGGTTCCAATTCCACCAATAAAAATGAACCAGATTTTTTTTTTTTTAAATTTTTGCTTTTTAAGTTAAAATAGTATGTAAACAACATAATAATTATTACATAGACAAAAGAGAAAATAAAGGCATGGGAAAACATCTCTGCAATTTCTGCTAATAAATAAAAAGGAAAAGTTTTGCTGGTATTTGGTTTCACTAGGGTCATCGCAGCTCGGGGCTTGGGTTTTTAGGAATTCTTCCTAGTTCACGTGTACGTTGTCACCCCACACTGCGACATAAAGCCCACCCTGGGCTCTCCCGTGCTGGCCGGGAGCATGCTGTCTGCGTGGCAGGCAGCAGCACGAAGCAGTGAGTGCTTCCATTCATTACTCAGTGTCCCAGGAGAACTACTTCAAATTTTGTGACAAGTTTAGCCTATATTTAAGAAAGTAAACCCAACATTAAGCAAGAGGATAATCCCTATTATACCAATCTCTTTTTACTTTACAGCTGAATTTGTCTGCTGGACCCTGGCATCCACTGCTGCCTGTATTTAATTCAGTTAGCTAAACTATTAGCTAGTTCAGTCTTTAAAATGAGTATTCGTATCATCTACCTTTGTGTATCTCACTTGGATGCCCAAATCAGATTTCTGATCTTTCTACATAGTCAAAAGAAAGAAAGAAAAGCTCCCACGTTGGGTGATTTCAACCTGGGGGCTAAGGCACACTTTGGAAGAGCCTCTCTCCCCCAAGTGCCCGTAGCGGTAACTCAGCCTCCCAGACAAGGCTGGATCCCCCAAATTATGAGGCGTAAATACCTCTCCCAACAGATGGAAGTTGGGGTGGAGACCGGGTGAGCAGGCAGAGGTGTGTGGGAGACGCCAGGCGCACTGGATGCCCAGGGGTGGGAATCAAAGGACCACTCAAAGCTAAAGCCACATGAAACTGATGCTTCCTACAACCAATGCTAAGTATAATTTGGGCATAATTCAGTCAGGAATATACATTGGAGTGCACTGTCTCAAAACCAATCAGTACTGCCAAGGTCTCGCATGCAAATTTCTTCCAAAATTAGCTGAAAATTATGGAAGGATAGGGTCAACCTTGTTATTAAGACAGAGATGGAAAAAGAATGAAGTTTTCTTTAAACAGTCCTGAACTATGAAACGAAGCTGTCAATCTTTGGTTACAGTGCTGTTCTTTTTATGTGAATTGCTTTGAAAAATGATGAATCACTTCCCAAGTCAGCATTCAGGAGCATTTTTAAATAGACATCTGGGAGCCAGAGAGGAAAAATTAATATAAATAATAAAAAACCCACACTTTTTGAATCTCAAAGGTTAAAGTACAGGAAAGAACGTAATACAACATTTCTAAGGGATGTTTCGGTAAAGTTTTGCTAAAATTATAAAAGAGCACTTATAAAATACTTGAGCTGATAAAGAGGGTAAGTCAGAACATTAGACCACTTTTGTAACAAAATTGTAGGTTGCTAAAACATATCGGCTTGAAGGCTCTCAATATTATATTATAGTACATGCCAGTTTCCACTAATTATTAACACACTACTGTCAAACTACTTCGCTCTTTCAGAGACAGAAACACAAGAGGCAACATAAACAAGATGAATTGATGCAGCCTATGTCTGCTATTAAATATAAAATCTCAGCCATTAAATGTGCTGCCCCATTCCCTCTTTTGCATTCATGATCAAAACTCCAATCCTTTGCCAGACTTAAGTCCACCTGTATTCTACACTTTTGGAGCAGCATTTAAAATCCTTTAAAGCTAGTTTGGAAGGATTTTTTGTTTCCCTTTTCAGCTAGAGCACTTTCATAATATTTTAAAAGGCATGGAAGCTATGCTGTAGCTTTTAAAGTGCTTATTTTATTATGAGGTGGTGTTTATAATATTCTTTTGGAAGTTAATAAATGATGCACATTTTCCATGACAGACAGACATTGCTTAATGAGTTAATATGCCTCAGCAAAATGCAATCAAAAAGAAATTCACTGTCAACAGTTTAACCATGGCAATACACAGAGCTGAAATGAGACAACTAACCTCAGATAACTAAGATTAATGCATATATGACGCAGTTATAATAATCCATATTTAAAACAAACAAACAAACAAACCCCAAACCAAATAACGATAATTAAATCTCAAGCACAGTTTCGTTTCCCAGTAACACAACTGCAAAACAAATCAATATTTTCAACAAACAAGTGCCCTATCTTCATCGCCTGCATGGGGGAAACACGGCACTCCTCGCACTGCAGCGAGGAGGATACAAGGGGAGGGCTGTCTCTCTCTTTTCGTGTCGGGGGGGCTCCTCCTGGGCAACTGTGGGCAGCTCTGGGCAAGGGGCAGGAGTCCAGACCACGTAGGTAGAGACCAGAACCAGCCCCAGCCCACAGGGGTTTACCCGGGGACCTGGTGGCAGCCCCCTCATGCAGAAGCGCCTGGGTGATGGCTCCTGTGGAGTCACCGTGGCAAAAGTACCAGCCTCCGCACTCCCCTACCACCACCAGCGTCCCGGCTTATGCAAAGCATCTACTAATTTCAGCACACGATTTGCTTGAGTACAAACAGTGAGATTTGACTTTACTGGTGTGTTATTTCATTTAGTGATGGATTTTCCTCGTCATATCTCACTCTGTTGGGCCAGAACACTGGGAAGTTCCCCTCTCAGAGAGGGTCAAACCATTGTACACCGATACAGGCTCAAATTCTCTCTTCATTTACACCCACAAAACCCTACTGACTGTCAGGACAGCTGAGCAGGTAGAAATGGCAGCAGAATTTGAGTGTAGGAACTGGTGAGGGAGAAACAGAAACACAATGCTATTTCATTGCCAGCTACCACAAATACCTGCGCAACTGCTGTTTAATTTCAGTGGGCATTGTGTGCCTAAGGACTACCAGTGAGCTTTGAAAATCTCAACCCTCAGAATCTAGCTACAGATAACCATAATCCTATATTCTTGGATGCTGATACATAAATCTATGATATACCTGTTTAGCTGCCATGGCATTAATCAGCACAGCTATGCTGAAACACAGCGATCATTTTTGCTAATGGCAAAGGCAGGCTAGTAGCAAAGTTCAAATGATTAGTGAGTAAAGGTCCTCAGAGCAATCCTGCTTAAAAGTAAACGTCCGGTAAGCTGCAATTAGTGTGTCTTGTTTTTTTTCTTTTATTTATTTATTTATTTTTTATCGCGGTGGTCTTGAACTGCAGACACAATCACAACGCTCGTGGTGATCCAGCTGTATATCTACTAAGGCCATGTTGTTCCTGGTTCTGCCTTTCCTTCTGGGATGCCCAGCCTCAGGGATGAATTTCAGCACCTGAGAGGATCAACAGAAATTAATTGATTAGAAAATGCTGTAAGAAATTTGAGGATGAGACTGTTGGGGCCCTGAGGGCACCAACAGCCCTTAGTGGCCCTGACCAGCATTTAATTTGGACACATTTTTGTTTTATTTCCAGCTTCTCCTTTCCACTCTGTGACATCCTGCTGTACTGTTTGTCCTGGAGCTTTGACAGATTGGATTATTTCCTACATCAGGTATCTTTATACTGTGCAGTTCCCCAACCATGCCCAGAGTTGCTTCTCTGCATGCGAATTATCAAGTGTGTTTCCTTTGGCTCGTCTTTGGAGTCCCATACATATTTGAATTGCTCTGCCTCCTCTCTCACTTGTACAATATTTCTGCTCTAAAGAACAAGGAACTTTTTTTTTTATGCAATTTGAAATTTCTGAAGCACATATCATTAGAATTGGTCCAGAAATAAAATGGCTGTGGGAGGCAAAAGGAGATGAATGGACCTTGTGCAAAAGATGTGCCAGATCCCATCAAGTTTCTCTGGAATGTGACTTTTGTTGGCTTATGTTAAAAATCTCTGCCTCAATTTAAATAATTTCTCAAAAATTTACTGTGAATAATGTGAAAAAAAACAGGTAAACAAAAAGTTATTTCCCAGGGAAGCATGCATCATATAAGAGGCTTCTGAAAAAATTCTATATCTAGGCCAGATAACCCTGAGACCATTAAAAAAGAGGGTTGTAGGTTATAAAGAAGATGAAAAAGAGGTAACAAACACAAGTTGTTACAGAAGAAACCTTATTTTGGTATATGGAAGAAAATACTAAGAATGGTTAAACACTGGAGCAGTTTGCCCAGAGAGGCTGCAAAAACCTTGAAGACAGTAAAAATTAACAGGACACGGCCCTGAGCAACCTCATCTAACTTCAGAATTCTCCCTGCTTGGAATGGGAGATTGGGGTAGATGACCCCCAGAGCTGCCTTCCAACCCGTATTATCATATGGATCTATGATTCCTTGGAAATGGTCTTGTGGATACGTGGGAAACAGCCATAATAGTGTGTCCTATCTAATCCTCTGTGGTAGTGTAAGTATGTAAACCATGGGCTGGAAAAAGCTGAGGAGGATGGTGGCTTGCAGGGTCATGCTTTGCGAGCCCACTGTTGGAGGTTGAAACTCAGTGTAAGAGCTCATCATACCCCCACTAGCGCAGCGGCGCATGCTGAGGGGAGGAAATCCTCTGTTTTGTTTCATTAGTTTGCTGTTGATGGGCCTACAGTAGTTTAACAAAAGATATATTAATTTCCAATTTCTGCCCCAAACTCAAATAGTAGTTTGGCTTGGGCACAACAAATGAGTTAAGACTAAAAATACTTTGACTCTCCTACAGCATTTTTCTTTCCAAATCTCCCAGCACGTTGCACAGAAAGATATGCATCACTGTCAAACCAGTATAGATGGGGAATCTGAAACTGATTTGCTCAAGGCTCTGCAACACATCAGTAGAAAAAACTACCAGTGGCATTGTGTGGTCCTTTCCCTTCTGAAATCACTAATTTACTGATGGGGAGCAGGACACAGAGAAAGCAAGGCTGCAGTTCCACAGCTGGCAGTAGGCAGGTGGGCTGGTTCTGCTCTCTACGGCCTCAAGCCCTTGAGTCCAGAAACTATGCACTGGGAAGGTACTGGAGCTAACACACCTCACTTCTTGGCAAGCTGTTGTGACACACGCTAGCTTGGCCAAGTGACTGCTAGATCAGCTAGGTTTGTCTCGCTTGTTCAAAAGATGGCGAGAAGTCTGTCTTGTCTATGACATGCGAAAGCCACTGGTCAAACGGGAAGTGGGACATAAGCATCTTTAGACGTTGTGCTTTAGATGCACAGAAACTCCCACACTTCTGCCGTGAATAACAGGCCCCCTAATTAACAGATCACACTGTTACTCAATTAATAATCCTCTATTTTTTATGAAGTACTTTCTGTGCTTTGACATCGCAATACCATACATGAATTGAGATGGTCTCAGGAAGGAGAGGGAATATGGGGCTGCATACCAGATCAACAAAGTATTAGCAACTTCAACAGAATTAGAAAGTCCCCAAAAGTAAGTGTGAATGAAAGCTTAACCAAGGATGCTGTGCAGAGCGGGTGGGGAAGGGCAGGCAGGTGAGCAGCCGCGGGATGAGACCATTCGTCCTCTGCCATTAATGCCTGGGGGGTAGGAAGGCCATGGGATGTAACAAAAGTGATAAGCACTGAACACAGTCTAGTATTTTGTCCTCCCTTTTGTGATAAAATTTATGTAGTACCGAGAGGAAGGACTGTGCCTAAGCAAGGTACAGACATGTTGCTTTAACATGTTGGGAAGATATAATTACTTTTCCCTGTTAGAAATGTCTTTTTTTTTTTTTTAAGCAAAAAACTATAATGGATTTGACTTGATTTCAAACACTGACTGCCTCAATATATACAATAAATCCTGATGGACACCAGGACAATTCACTGTACCGCATTGTCATCCAAAACACAGAGGAACTGAACCCAATCAGATTGCTGCAATTATTACATAGCTGAAAATAGACCGCATCTTCAAAGATGCTCTTTTTAAGAAAACATACTTTTAAAATCAAGTACAGCTGCTGACGCTGAACCCATGATAAAATTCTGTATTTAAAGAAGCCTTTCATCAAAATCTGACAAATTCAGATGACTGGCACTTTGCAAGATCATGGGTAGGTAGATCTGCTTTTTTCAATTGAGAGCAAATGAAAGTATGCAGCGCGATGAGAGCAAAGATGTGGGCTGTATTTAAGCTAGCAGACCTCCTGACAGCTTGGGGATTTTCCCTGTGTTTTATATTAAGAAACATGAGCACAGTATATGGGCTTTACTGATAAGAGTAGAAAAATGAATTGGCAGGCGCTTCCCCAGACAAGATGGGAAAGCGGTGTTTGAACACAGCTGAAATTGGACTGCTTTAATAGCTGATCACAGAACTGATGTTCAAAGCTCTCCGTTTAGCTTCCATTTAATAGTTTTAGTTTCAGCTAAATACAAGGGAATTGAAAAGAATCAGGAAGTAAGGCCATTTCTGGTGACCACAGTAGTTGAAAGGAAACCCTTTATTCTGAAAATAGCTGCTGTTTATTCATTACATGGTCAGGCTCTTAAAGGTGAGGAACTACTGAATTAATGAAAACACTTCAAAGAAATTTTGTTCAGGACACTTTACTGCTCCTTTTTTGATAGGATCAGTAGCTGTAAGAAAATATGGATGTGAGGAAGGTCTGGAATACTCAAAAGGTTTATTTTGTGGGGGCAAAAAAGAAGAATAACCTTGCAGTTTTCAAATTAAAGGAGCAATGTTTGTCACTACTGATCAAAATGAGGTGCCTCAGCTGTTCAGATCATTGCCTCACAAAGAGTATATAACTACAGCCATATCCCCCTCATCAAACACTGAGTTAATTACGGTCATAAAACTATTAAAGCAATAAAAAAAAAATATAAATCAAGACAGAGGACTTAGCTTCTGAGCTGGATTTGGTGTTTATAGGTAATACAAGAAAGGGTATCAGGGCCTTGTAGCATTTCTTGTGCAGACAGCTCCACAGGAGCACACCAGTAAGCTGGATGGCATTTTACTTTGTAGATATGCCTGAGCATCTGAGAGGTTTCAAGGTGAGGTGACTGTGGCCACTGCATAATTTTCCTGGGGGTTAGCAGGGAAGAAATATAAAGAAAATGCTTACATGCATTTCCTTGCCAAGAATCTTGCTCATTGATCATGCATTGAATTTGGATGCCAGCTTCTGAAAGACTCTTTAAATGAGAGAGCAAAGGCATCACAAAAACCAATACCTGGAAGCTGAAGTCGGAAAAACTCAAAATGGAATTAGGGTACACTTGTCTAAGGCCAGCTCATCGCCTGGAGAGCCCTCCAAGGAACCGTGGGGTTTCCAGTCTGTTTGAGGACATGAGAAAACGGCTGGCTTTCCAGAAAGTATACAGTACAAGTTTGGGTCTTGCTTTGGGGGCAGCAGGGTGCTCTCCAGTGGCCTGTGGAGCACAAGAGCTCAGGGGTAACAGCCCGGTGGCCCCTCTGATCTCAGCAGGTCTGTAAGAGCACTTCATGATCAGGGGCTGAGGACAGCAGAGTGGTGATGACTGCTGGGGAAAGGACCCAGCTGGAGATAACCTGACCCATACCCAGCATTTCTCCAGTAGAAGCAGCAACAAAGAGGTGACCTCACAGAACAATTCACCTGAAGCACCCGCTTCTGGTGGGGCTAGCTCTGATAACTAGGAAAGGAGCCCAAAGGCCGGACTGGCGGCTTTAGATGGCTAGAGCCAGATAAGGTGAAGCACTGCCTCCGGCATTTGCTGGTGGTCCTAGCCATGTATCATTTACCTTTGAAGGCAGGCAACATTTAGCCGTGACAGTCCACGGTGGCCGATTTTTGTTTTAGTGACAAGCAAAGAGTAACAGGAAACTCAGTCATCACTTCTTAAAGTAATAAAAAAAGGGTATCCAGTTGCTCATAGCCATTTTTACTTATTTTCATTTACTTTATTTATTAGAAATAATAGTAACATTCTTTGTTAAATTCTTGACCAGTTTAAACACTAATAGAAATCCAAAGGCTCGCTCAAAAATCAGCTCTTTTTTTTTCTGATTAGCTTAAGAAGATAATCAATAAGACAATCAATAACATGACTATGGCTTACCAAATATCTGGTTAGCTTCATATTCCAGTGACAGAGGATGGAGAGCAACTCTGGATGCTATTTTAGATAGTGAAATTTGTACTTTGCAGAATTTATTTTAAAATCCTGTTATGCAGCATTATCTAATCTCCTTCTGCTCATCTAAAAATACCATCATTCTAGCATGCAAACCAAATTATATTTGTCTGAGATTCATGAAAGAGGAAGCACCGAAAGTGCACAACATTCAACACAGATCCAAGTTCCGATACAGATGAAAAATCTTACGCCGCAATTTTTGAAAGTTATCTAATCCAAAGGTCACACACAGTTTAGCTCTGCTCTGAGCGTAAGAAATCATGCATTATGGGAATGTGGTTCATAATTTAGCATAAGAACCTTTATTCTAGTAGGAACACTGCCTAAAATAACGACACAGACCCAAAGCTGTACCCTTTCTTGCCAGAGATAATTACAGGATATCAAGAACAAGAAAAAAAGAGTTCATTTGCTTATCAGCAGTAGCATTCAAACTAAGGGATTATTAAATGTAGATGGGATTATTGATTCTATTTTTTTTTTTTATTTGTATGAATAAGAAAAACCTGGTTTTAACACAGCAAACTTGGGGAAAAAAGTTAACTGGCTTAAAACTCAGGCATCTAAAACAGTCACTAAAGCTATGATGTTTTTGACATATGTGACATCAACGAGACCCTCAATTTTGGTGATCTTGTCACGCATTATGGCTCCATCTATTGCTTTTTCACTGACCAGCCACAGGTGTTCCCCCTTCCCAAATTGCCTCTCTGCCCAGGCATGTATCACAGGATGTCTCACTTGCTTAACTTCCAGATGTCATCCCAAGAACTTTCATTTTCATCTAGTAAAAAATGAACCTTTTTTTTCTCACTGCACCTCTGTGCTCTCTGCCCGTCCCGTGACCTAGCGGTCATTTCTGATTCATTCCATTTCCTTGTATTTGCATTCCAAATAAATCCCGTTGCTGCTTCTTCCATAATATTTCTATGCATTAACTCTTTTATCAGATTAATTCAGTGTCTTTATTGCCATAACAACCTTTTATCTCCTTTATACATGTACTATCAACTCCAGGACATAGAACAATCAGGCCATACTGCTTGCACACTGGTTTGATGACACCAGCTCTTTTTAACCCCTTAGCAAATTTCCTTTGTTGTATCAGCAGCATTTGTATCAGTTTTGTCCAGTTATCTTATGTTTCCCTGGGTAAAGACAGAGTGAGTATTATTATCTGCCCTCTCAAGTGCCTCCTTAAGGTTTGCTTCTCATTTATTTGAAAAAAAAGAAAGAAAGAAAAAAAAAGAAAAGAAAAAAAAAACCACAACACCAAATTGTATGTTACATTTCTTAACTCCATTGAAACAACTCCGCTGTCTTGCTGAAGTCCCATATCACCTTTTTATTTTCTCCCCTGCTCCCCTGTTCTTTTCTCCCCAATAATATTCCCTGCTGTCCTGTTTTCCCTTTACAATGTTGGGTTCCGTTAAAGCTGTTTCTAAGCCTCAGCAACTTGTGCACAGACTTAGGATTCCGAAGGTACTCTGAGGTGCCTGCTACCTCTCAGGGCAGCAAGAGGTTGTGAAGAAGCCACCCTAACGCTAATCTAAACCTTGTCCTTGAGAATTAATTGCACGTATGTCCTGTGAAGGCACCAGACAAGCTCCAGTCAACACGAAACTTGAATGGAAGTATAACGCTTCAAAAAGAGGGGGATGGGAGGAAGGAAGAAGCACCATAAGACACTGAAAAATGCATCAGTCTTTACAGGAGAGACAAGTAGGTAAAGATGCAATCAGCTTTCACCACTGCTTTTTTCTTTATATGCCTTTCGGCTGTGTTGCTCAGCACTGTGTTTGTGGAGGTTTATACACTCTGACAAATTCTAGTTGCTACCTTAAGAGCATTTATTCCTCACGGAAACTCATTTCACATCTCATCAGTTACAGCAATGAGATGGGGAAACTGATTTCTCGTTTCTCTGAGGTACGTGCGTGCTGGGCGGATGGCACAGCCGCAGACCCAGCTGAACTGAGTCCTGGCCTGAGTTCCCCCACACCTCCTCTGGGCTGGGGCACCTCCAGGTTTAGAACCTCCCCCCTCTTTAAAGAGCAGCCCCAGGCTTTTCCAAAGAAATGTACTGCAATGGAAAACATGCTTTCATTTCAGCTCCCCTTTAGCAAGTTAGACAGCAGCAGACGTGAGCATTTGATTAAGGTGCGCTGCATCCACTTCCATGTATTGCTTTGTCCTGCCCTTGCACGGAGCGCTGCGACTTAACTCAGTGTCACTTATGGCAGACTGTGCCTGAGAGACGTTTTGAGATGCTGCCAGCGCTTGGCCTGTTGGGTTTGCAGGGTCCGTGACACTATGTGGTAAAGTCACGAGAATTTGTCCGTGAGCTCTGGTCTCAAGCAAACCCAGAAGCCGTGGAAAACCACAGAGCATCACAAGACTCCTGCAAAAAAAAAACCAACAACCAACAACCACCCATAAAACTATCTGTTTACTCAAGTTATGAACCCATTTACTTTTGGAAACTGCTGAGTATTTTGGTAAAGTTATGGCAAACTTCCAGGTCATAAAAAAGACCCGGGGTCTCGTTATTAGCGTTTCCCAGGGCAACGAAGAAAAAGATACCCCTTGCTGTGGCATTCTCATTTTCTCATTTTCCCTGCTGTCACATTACTTCTTAAAATTGGACGTGCTAGGGAAGAGCTGTACAGTCTGTTCGGGGAACTGGAGCAGCACTCACAGCTTAGGGAAATTAGAGGCTACACGTGACAGCTATTAGTCCTGCCATACTCGGAGAGGGTGCTCAGTGATGAGTAGAGTGTGAGGCTTTGAATTGAGGAACTCAAGGGGAACTCAAAAACATTAAGAGCATAAGGAGAAGATAACCTTGAAATCCCTCTCTGGACTAGAAGCTTCTCTCTCAACAAACTCTCTGGGCATTAGTGTCCCCACAGCTGCCAGCATGCAGCTACTCCGGCATGGCAAGGAACCAGCTACAAAGCCAAAAAGGAGCCTAACGCTTCCGGAAAATTTCCCTGTCTGTCTCACCCAGAAATACAGGGTGGCTCAGAAATGCCAGACAACTTTTAAGTGATTTTGTTGCATTTTTACTGTTGAGGAGAAGCATATCCACGTGAAGGACAAATAGCTCCGGTGGGTCCAGGAGATCAATAGATGAAGCTCCAGGACAGCGGTTAGGCAAAATCAGCCTGGAAGTCTGCAGGACTCAGTTCTAGCTGCTACAAACACCTTCTTTGCTCCACCACCTTATACTTCCTTCTGGCGTCTTTTGCAAGTAAATCAAAGTAATTGAGACTTGTGTTTGAATCTGGCCTGCGTTCTCCTGCAGCAGAAGGCAGAGATTTTAAACCAAATTAGCAACACTGGGGATTTCATAAAGTGTGAAGCTCTGTCCTTAGTTATGCAACTAAGGGCATTTTGGTTAAGGTTAGTGGGTTTCAAACTGACTTCAAAAAGACTAAACCGGCTCCATGGTTCTAAAACCAGAATGTTGAGAGGCCGCTCCTCAGTGCCTTTACTGACAGGCATTTAAATAAAATTAGAGTTAAGCAAGAATAAAGAATAAAACTGATTAGCTGTGCGTGGCTAATAATAATAATAAAGTGGAAAATATTGGACTGAAATTAATGGACACATCTTTAGTATGTCATACGTGAATTTATCTGCACGACTTCCACTCATGTTAATGGGAGACACTTGGCTAAATTTCTGCTCAGTGAGCTGTTAATTCATCCCTAAGGGATTAAGTTTAAATTTAAACTTACAAAAGCCATTTAATGTTAAAGCTGAAATGCTGCCTTGAATTCATACGGTTTTCAGAGAACAAAGGAGTACTGAAAAAAATTAGCAGTGATGTATTAGAATGAATATGGAATTTCCTGAATTTAGTGATTAATTTGGGCCGGCCATGACCATCCTGGTTCTGACCAATTCCTGGTTAGTGTGATGTTCTGGTGTCCCAGCACCAGACACTCCCAAAAACCTGACAAAAAATAAGTGCTTGATGTTTAAATCAGCATTTTTTTTCTAACTCCTGTCAATAGTTGGCTTATGTTCTGATACAGACGTCACCCAGGATTCTTTAGTTTATATTTTATTTCTAGTTCTCTCAGAATCCTTCTGAATTATGCACCACTCATATTTAAGGGTTGAAATTCCATATAGATTTACTGTGCAAAAAGATCAAGTTCCTTTTTATCGTTTTAAATTAGTTCCCTTTCAATCTCTCTCTTGTTCTTTTCTTAAGGAAAAGAATATTTAGGAAGACCTAATTTTCCTTTAGGTACTGTTCACTATTTTCTACCTTTCACTGTGTTCTCTCAGTTCCATTTTTTTCTAAATGAAATTATCCAAAACTCTTGAGACACTTTCCTTACAAATGCTTTTGATGTGCATCTTCCCCTGTATCTCTCTTGATGCATGTTTTGTGCTTCCATATATCTTTTCTACTCCTGCCTGTATCCTTCTAAGCACCAACGGTCAAAACCCAGTATAAGCATCCCACCAATTTATCCAGGCCATAATATTTACCGTGTTTTTACCTGTTTACCTCTATTCCTACAGAAGACTGTCACTTGTCTTTTTCCTATCATCACTGCACTAAACAACTGTTTTCCTGAAGCTCTTTATGGTGATTCATTACTTGACCTTTAGTGCAACTTCCACCCCCCATTTCTGCCTCCTCCCCTCACACACCCAGTGTTATATGAGTAAATAGTTGAGACTACTCATCCTAATGCGTGCTGCTTTTCTAAACTGGATTTATAAGTAGTTACATAGACCTTCTGAACTCCCTCGCAGCCTGCTCTGCTGTTAAAATACATTATCTCCTGTGCTAGCTGTCATTCTTGCCACCTCTCTGTTCACCTCCCTCCAGATTGATCATAGATGAAATAACACTTAATCCATGCGCTGGGGGCACCCACAGATAGCCACTGCCTATGTAGAAAATTGCTCATCTCTTCCACCTTTTTGCTCTTTCTCTCTTAACCAGCTTTTAATCCGTGTCTGATCTTGTCTGGTTGACTGTTCGCTCTCTGAAGAAGGTACCAGGTCTTTTAGCATTCCTGCACAATGTTGTGGTGCTGTATAAATATTTATTCATACATAAGACATTCTGAGTTCATTTTATCAGCTCATAGTCATCTAGGTGTTTTATAACTATTAATTTTTTTCCAATTAACTTTTCTACCACTGAGATAAGGCTTCCCGCTCTGTAATTACCAGGGTCAGCCCCTGCATCTTATTTAAAATTAGATAAAATATTAACTATTCTCTAGTCCTAGCTGATGTGGAGTACGCTGTATTCTGCAGTTATTTCTGAGAAAAAAATCTCTTACCTTGGAAAAGAGTAACCACATTGCTCACAGCAAGGCAAAGGTCTGACCTTCCATGGCCTTCTGCTATTGCAGCCCTAGGGTCTCCCAAGTTAACGCCTTTATGGCATGAGCCCACATCACATCTAGATTTAAAGTCCATAAAGTTCATTTTCACTTGAGACTTAAGCCAAGTGGTAAACTGGGCTCTTACAAGAGTTATGTGTCAGAAACTAAGTCAGCATGGCATGCAGCTACCTACTTGCAGACAATTGAAAGGATAATACCACGTAACCTTCCTAGATACGGTCACTTTAGTGAACATTGTTCACGTCTGGTTCTGAAAATACTGATTTAGAGGCAAAAATATAAAATGCTCTTTCCTTGGTTTTTTGTTGTTTTTTTTTTTTTTTCCTTTCTAAATGTCTTCTGAATGGATTAAAAATAAATATAATGGAATTTATTCTTATGCAAAAATTTTGCCTTCCTAAAAAATTGCCACGTGGGAAAAAAGCTAAGGCTGAAAAATTCAGCTGCTTTCTACAGGTCTAAATCTGGAAGACAACAGAGTTTACCAGTGACTTAATTGTCATTCCCAAGAATGGGCATAAATTTAAAAGATATAGTGCAAAACAAGAGGAAGTGCAGTCAAATGTCTCAAGGAACACGTTTCTGTGTTACTACAAAGAATATTTCCAGTGGTATACACATTCACGTTGTATCAGTCCTTTGCTGGGAAAAATCAGTCCAACGTAAGCCTCATTCTTGCAACAAAGTTCCTTAGGATGCTGTGGTAGCATCCACACAGACAGGTGGCAAAAGTTCTCTCTAACTTCTTCTAAATTAACTTACCCATAAATACCTGTTATCACCCCTTTCTCCCACATATATAACCTCCTTCCACTCCGCTCATTCACCACTTCCAAATGCAAATCGCTGGGCGATGTTGTGGCATTAACGACATTACTATTAAACTTCTGTAAAATCAGGCCTTCCTGCAGGTTGGCTGCATGGGTGTGTGTCTCTCTCTACGGGTTACTGCAGTGGAAGGTATGAATGCTGCTCCATGAGGTACCAAGCTAGTATCTAGCACGGACAGCAAGAGCAATGCCGTTGTCTAAGTCTAGACTCCACCCTAAGGCTACCCGAACCTGTCTGGGAGCCTAAGCAGATCCTCCACCTCAGGAAGAGTGGTGATCACAGGGGGCACTTATTTAAACTCTCTGGTCTCTCTCAAATGATCGTGTCTTTGCCTATGACACTCCACTGCGGTCAGTGATTTTTGCCCCTTGATTTTTGCACTGCAGATCCAACATGATAATCAATGTAAGCATGACAATATAACATGATAATGATAATATAACATGACATAGTATAATGATAGCATAACATATATAGTTATATATATGTTAGGTATATAGGTATAGTATAATGATAACAGGATAATCAATATAAGCAGCACACATGGCTCTGAGATGTTGTGGCCTTCAAAATCCACATAAGCAGTAAATATCCAAAAGAAGTATTAAAGAAAAGAAAAAGAGTGAAAATACCTCATGATATTTTTTCACTGTTTTCCCTGACACGCACGTGCAGGATTTCCAGTTTGAAGTCCCGCAGCCACAGTTTCCTCCACAGCGCTGGACAAGGAGGCAGCGGGGGAAGAAAACTACATTTGTCAGCTTCAGTTCCTCCCTTAAATTGACAGAGTAGTTTCTCGGAGTGCAGCTGTAACGTTTCACATCATCATTCAACCTGTCCAGGTCAACTGCAATGCAAAAGAAGTTTCATTAGTAAGGTTTGAGTGGGACATTCCTCTGGTTTATAGTGCTGCCCAGGCAGTCAGTAACACAAAGTGATGTGACACTGGTTGGAAAATATGTGAAGTGCAGCAGTGATTTCTGAACAGATAAACATAAACCCACCAATTTTAAATCATTACAGGTGGCCATCCATGCTCTCATCGTGCTCCCACTGACTCCCACGGCAGAGCTCACACTGGCTATAAAGGTGAAGGGAAGGCTTGCATTAAAATATTGGCCTGAAAGCTGAAGACCGGTTATTTTATTTGCTTTGTCGCTGATCTGTTGGATCCTTGGGTAAGAGATTCCACCTTTGCTACTCTCTTCCCTCCTCTGCTTATACCTGGCTTACTTAGATGTTGAGCTCTTTTTTGTTATTATGGGCATAACTCCCTTTGCCTAACTGCAGGCATACAAAAGGCAAACACTTTAAACAAGGCTCTTCCTGTGGTCAGTAGAGAAATGTCTTTGGAGAGTGATTCATCCCTTCATCACAAGGGCATTTAGGACAGGTGGCATGACTTGGCTTTCTCAAGTTGCCTGTCTGTCTGGTTTATGGATAGAATCTAGATAACTCTCTCTTAGCTGGAGAAATCAATCTAAGCAATATTAATTTCAGCTGGTAAATGCTACTATAATAGGCGTACAAATAAATGCAATTAAAACTAATGAGCTTCATTGCATGCCAGTAGTTGGTTGACGTTAAATGCCTGGTATCTCCGTGAGATGTGTCATGCAAACAAGTAGTAAAGCCAACCATAAAAATAACTTATAGACTATCAACTGTGAGTTTAAGTGCTGTTTCTAGCTTGTAAAGCTAAAACAAAACAAAACAAAACAAACCTTCCATAAATCCATTTTCCACAATTGTAACACAGATAAAAGTAACAAATTTAATGCGGTTTATTTTTTAAAGAAGTTTTCTGATTTCTTTTTCCCTTCTTTTCTGCTTTCTTCTTTTCTTTAGGATTCTGTCCACCAACTAAGTGTTCAAAAGCTCAATAATTGCTTCAGGACTGGAGGACATGAATTTGTGTTGAGTTCCCACCCCAAACAGCATTTGCTAATAGAAACATCAACAGGAAAATAGGAATGACTCAAACGAGAACTGAGATAACAATGTAGTGTTTGTGAACATATCAAGACTTTCATGCACGTGTTTAATAGCTCATCACCATCTCTGGTCCTAAGTGCATCTATGCTTGTGCTTTACTATAAACATGTGAAAATCTCCAATAAAAACACTTTATACCTCCTGTGACTCAGTCCTTGTCAGCATCACAAAGTAAATCGTGGAAAAAACGGTGATTTGTAAATATCACGCACCTTTACATTCTGGCCTGGAGATATTCACAAGGCAGATAGGCAAGAGGCAAGGGTACATAAATGTCACAAGTGCTATTATAGAAAATCATAGCAGCTTCACTTTTCTGGCAAGATGTTATCTCAGTCAATGGGAATTTAGCAGATAAATTGCGATTTTCTAGCAATTGTGATACATCTTGCCATGAAATCTCAGTGGTTCTCTCCAGAGAGCTAGCATCTCTCCAGAAGAGGTACAGATCATCCTCCTGATATAGGCACAAAATCAATGGGGCTGCTGGTATACTCATTCACTGGGAGAAAAATACACTCCGACTGTCCGGAGCCAGGACTTAGAAGTCCAGAGAATATTGATTTCTTTGTTTTAACAGATGATATTTTCTTCTTCGCTGTCATTCTCCAAAGCCACCCCTTCTCATTGCAGGCTCCCAGGCTAATTCTCACAGCAAAGTGTTTCCCACTCCTCTAAACGTTCTCATCAGGACCTTTGCCATCAGCTTTGCTTACAGATAATGCAAAGAGGTATCTGGCCGCTATTCATTTCAGCAGATTCATGTGAAGGAAAAATTAACTAAAGGAAGAAAAGGGCAGAAAATATTCTGCCTTCATGATTAATGAGATTTCTTGAGGGGAAAGCCTGGATCATCCACACTCTGGCACTACAGCAATTCGGGGGAATGGATGCTGATATGCGCAGGCTGCTATCGGGACAGGCTGGCCCGGGACTAGGATGGCATTTGCTGGTGGTGCATTTCTAGACAGAGTTGGAATAAAACGCTCAAACGCTTAATTCAGCCTTAATTCAGCTGCGGTAACATAGGAAACAAGGTTTCCAGTAACAAACTGGTCATTAAAGAGGGCCCAGACCCAGGTCACATGAACTGACATCTGTGTCCAGGAGAAGACGTCCAAGGGACTGAACAAAATTTGCTCTGGCACAGATGAAATTTCCCCTTAGGCTCAACAGTCCTCCGTCCTGCATTGAGCTGATACCTATTATCACCGCTGAGTTATCAACACAGAAATGAGTCTTTGTAACGAGACTGGCAGAGAGGGAAAGCACCGGCATTTACAGGACCAGGGTGGGGGGTCCTCCCTGCAGAGAGCAAATTATATCCATCACAGGGTTACACATATTAGCTTCAGTACTTAAGCTGCTCAATTTGAATGGCAAGGGGTGACCTGGCAA
Source organism: Vanellus vanellus (assembly GCF_965231255.1). NCBI lineage: Eukaryota > Metazoa > Chordata > Aves > Charadriiformes > Charadriidae > Vanellus > Vanellus vanellus. Next base: position 206,485,092 of record NC_138905.1, on the reverse strand, counting down.
AGGGCTTTCACTGGAGGGAAGGCTTTGCTCTCCAGCCTTCAAAAGCCTAGTTTTGATGACTTTCAGAAGTCTTTGCAGGGTCTCTTAGGCTGTAGCTGAGTCAGTACTGTGGAGGGCTGTTGATTTGCTCGAAGCATAGGAGGGAATAAACAGATAATTAGGATCATTTTTTCTCTATGCGGTATGAAGGAATCAGCTATTTTCAATGAGGGCTCAACACTTTTTTTCTGGATGCATTCTTCAGGAATCCTGAAATCAACCAGTAGCAAAATACATTTTGTTTAGTGCATTTTTTGATGATGAACTATTTTTGAAAAACCTATGAGAAATTTTCCAATGGAAAATTGCATGAATTCTCCTTGGTTTCATACTCAAGGCACTCTGATCCTGACTTATTAGCAGTTTTCAGGCCCCCGAATCCCAGAGTTACCAGTTAAGATGTGAATTCTCTGCAGTTTGGCATATCTCAGGTATCAGAGTCCAGGTTGAAACGGACAAATACAATAGCAGAAAGATCTTATTTTAGTGATGCTGAAACCACGAAAATAAATATCTGCAAGCAGAGAAGAAAAGGCTAAATAAAGGGCTTAAGATATACACAAGTCATCCTCCATAAAAATTCATCTGGAGGTAAACACCTGTGCTCTTTTTTACTCTGTTCTACAGAAATCCAGTGCTTGGTGGGATAAGGTGAGCACGCGATGTCTTCTGTGAACAGTGTATACTGTATTCTGGTAGTATCACACTGACACCCAAGAACAGCTCCCATTGCCTAATTAGCTTTAGACCATGGTTTGCAGCCCCCTAACAAAAGAACACATTTTGCTCTGAACAACTCTCTCTGCTGAAAGCTTCAATATGCATTTTTCCCTGTCTTGGGATTGTTTTACTGTCTGGAGCCAGTCCATTTCCTCATCCATATAACAATGAGATTTTACAGTACAGTCAGTTTCATGCATCACTTCACTGCTGTGACTAAAATGTAACCGAGCCTTGGTGTGATTGGTGTGAAATCCTGCTGCTTTCCTTATCAAGGACCGAAACCACTGGAGTCCTTAATTTAAAACTAGAACTAAAAGGTTCTGTAGACTGGATGCAAATAACTTCAAAGTATTATTACAGAATGCCTGCATCAGAGATTCAAGTCAAGGCAGACATAAAAAGATGCGCTGGAGCAGTAAGCTGGATACTTGGGGTACAGTGTTTGCCCCCTCCTCCCCCTGAGATCCTATGCTTAAATCCGTCCTCATTTCACATAGGGCTAAGGCGTGTGCTTACCTTGAAACACTGAGGTAATCAGAGGTAAGCACTGAAATTGGGGACTACAGCTAATAGCATGTCTTATTCAGAAGGTAGAGCCTTAAAGATTGGAGAGGAGAGAAAACCTATGCTGCTGGTCACTAATTAATTTTAAAAAGACAGGCAGTCTGTTAGAGTTTCTTTTAACTCTTTATCTGTCCAAATTTATACATGGCCCTAGCTGTCACATCTAAACATTTTACACTTTTTTCATGCACCAGCCACAGACTGGAGCTGAGGTGTAAAAGATGGTAGCCACCTTGCCACAGTATTCCTACACCACACATCAAGGCCATCTACAAGCGAGGCCAGGAGGACACAGGCAGCTGCAGATCAGTCAGCCTAACCTCAACCCATGGTAAAATTAAGGAGTAAATCCACCTGAAAACAACGTCCAGGCACATGAGAGACAAGAGGGTGACTGGGAACAACCAGGATAGATTTACCAAGGGCAAACTGTGTATGACTGACCTGAGAGTCTGCTATGATCATAGCATAGAATCATAGAATCATAGAATCATAGAGTTGGAAGGAACCTCTGGAGATCATCTAGTCCAACCCCCCTGCCAGAGCAGGGACAAGCATCGTTATGGCTGGAAAAGACCTTTAAGATCATCAAGTCCAACCATTATCTAAGTCTACCAGGCCCAATTCTAAACCATGCCTTGAGCACCATATCTAGATGGCTTTTAAACACATCCAGGGCTGGCGATCCAACCACTTCCTTGGGCAGCCTGTTCCAGTCTTTGATAACCCTTTCAGTGTAGAAGTTTTTCCTAATGTCTAACCTAAACCTCCCCTGGTGCAATTTGACGCCATTTCCTCTTGTCCTATCGGTTGTAACTTGTGAAAAGAGACCAACGCCCACCTCTCTATACAACCTCTACACCCTCCTTTCAGGGAGCTGTAGAGAGCGATAAGGTCTCCCCTCAGCTTCCTTTTCTCCAATGATGAGACAATTGCCTTGCTGAGGATGGTGAAAGCAGCAAAGGCATCTGCTGATTTTTGACAGTGGTCCCAAGCATCCTTGCAGCCAAACAGCTGAGACATAATGGGACAGATGGACTACAAATTCAGTAGATAACCAGAAGGTCCAAGGGGCTTGAACAAAGTGATCAGCAATTCCAAGTACAACTGGTGGTTGGTTGCTAGCAGTATTCCCCAGGGGGTAATGCCGGGGTTAATACTGCGAAAGACCTTTCCTAATGACCTGAACAATGGAATGGTGCAAACCCCCAGCAAGTCTGTCAGTGACATCAAATTGTGGAAAGTTGTCCATGTGCTTCAGGGCTGCCTTTCAGAAGTACCTCAGCAGGCTGCAGAAATGTGCTAGCAAGAACCTCATGAGGTTCAGTGATGACAAATGGAAATTCCTTCACATGACACGCATCAGTCCAGATAGGAGAGTTCTGTTCTAGTTTGACTTTCATCCCTTTTCAGGTATGGTTTACAATTTGTAACAAAGGTTGTGCTGCTGTTTTCATTTTGACTCTTGGCTTTAAAAAATTCCTCCTGTAGAGTGTGGAATTTTTCAGAGACCTATGAATGTTTTCCACCCTTTATGCCCAGCATTCATGCTCTGTTAGCATGAAGGTGTGTGCCAGGGCTGTGTCAGGTAGAGTAGAGGTACCATACAAGCCATCAAAGACATTCAGAGCAGCGGTGTAGCTGACTTAAGCTATGGTGTGGTTGAACTTGAGTTGGAAAATTCAGTCCCATACATCTGGTAAAAAGTCACATCATCTACTGGTTAAATCACCTAAATGCACTGGCACTGACGGAATTATTCTTCTCCATACCAAATGGTGACCAAACCCTGTGACTTTTAGTCTTCAACACACATGGCTGACGGTAATCATTGTTCCACTGCACATGCTTAATGATACCACAATAAGCAGTGTGTTAAATACACCTGAAAACTGTGGAAGCTGTCCGTCTTTCTTGTGGGAGCTGGAGAGAAGATGCTGCGATTTGCTTTTACTACAGAATCACAATGCCAAGACAAACCTCTTCAATACAGCAACTATTATTTTAGAGGAATGAGAGATCGGAATTTCAGTGGGATTATAACGGTCTGCATGAAACAAGGTTCACAGTATATGGGCCTGTTATAGATGGGCAAACTAATTATCAGCTTTGGTATGGGTCAAGTAGCAAAAGCAAGCCAAACCATCAGTGTCATACATGGACATGGCTTCACTGAAATCAATGGAATTGAACAGCTTATCCCAGTGATAAAAAATATGATGCAAGTCTCACTAGCATTTTTAAAAAAGGGTTTAATAAGAAAAGCTTTCACTACAGTGACCGACAATAGTGTCACGTAAAGCATGAGGGAAAAATCTCATTTGTCACAGAGGGGGAAGAGTACACTCGTAGCTCTGAATTTGACTGTGAAATGAATCACGGAATCATGGAATCACGGAGTTTCAGAGTAGGAAGGGACCTCTAGAGATCATCTAGTCCAACTCCCCTGCCAAAGCAGGATTGCCTACAGCACATTACTCAGGACTGCATCGAAGCGGATCTTGAAAATCTCCAGAGAAGGGGACTCCACAACCTCCCTGGGCAGCCTGTGCCAGTGCTCTGTCACCCTCACCGTAAAGAAGTTCTTCCGTGTATTTGAACGGAACTTCCTTTGTTCTAACTTGTGCCCATTACCCCTCGTCCTGTTACTTGGAACCATTGAAAAGAGCCTGGCTCCATCCTCCTTCAACCCACCCTTTAGATACTTGTATGCCATAATAAGGTCTCCCCTCAGCCTTCTCTTCTCCAGGCTAAAGAGTCCCAGCTCTCTCAGCCTTTCCTCATAAGGGAGATGTTCCAATCCCTTAATCATCTTAGTTGCCCTTTGCTGGACTCGCTCCAGCAGTTCCCTGTCCCTCTTGAACTGGGGAGCCCAAAACTGGACACAGTATTCCAGTTGTGGCCTCACCACTTTCTTGGGGGGACAAGCCCTAATTCGCACCTGGTCATGCTCGGACACTACTGTAGTTACCAAATTATCACTACCCCTCATGTCTTTGCTGCCACACAATTCACCATCCCCCACCATCACTGAAACAGGCTGCAAGACCTTGCTAAAACTTTTTCCCAGAAGCACTGGTACGCTGCTCCCAGGCACCACTTTTGTAATCCTGGTTTCATCCTCATCCCCCTTCAAACCTGTGTGTAGTCTGCATGCAACAGACAACTTGGTTCCCAGCTGAAGAAGGGTGGAAGAAATATCTTGTTTTTTAAGCGCACAGGGAATACGTTAAATTAGCAGCTACTTGAGAAGGTATTCCATCTACTTGGAATATTCATATTTGCCATGAATGAGCGGGCATCCAGCATTCGTGATGCCTGCACTCCCTGTCTGGTGCACTGAAATTTGCTGGCTGCAATCCCAGAACCTTTCAAGGAAGAGTACATGGACGTTTGCAGTAATTTATTGGCCACTGTTTGCAAACCCCTGAGAAATGACATTCCTGAGTTCAAATTTTAACTTCTTGCTAGACCATTGTCAGTAGTGACAAAAACTATTGTTAAGGACATGACAAAACTTGCTTGATCTTGGGATCCTGTTTGGCAATGGACAGCAGAAGCATTCCATGAAGACTTGTGTTATCGCTAGTCCACTTCTAGAGAGCAGTGTGGCTATGCCAGCAAGTGTTTATTTATTTAACTTGTAAAGCTGTCATTGCAGACAGATGTTATTGCAAGAATGTCCCACCTGATTAATTTCTTCTGATAGCCAAAGGCTTCTTGCATACATTTCCCAAAACCAAAATGAGCTCAAAGGCTTGTGTAGTCTTGCTAATTACCAGAATGCATCTATCTACATGTGTTCCTGCTTCCTAGGTTTATTTATGAAAAAAAAACCCCAAACATTCCTTTCAAAAGATAACCCCTTTCTCCAGGTACCATGCCCTAGACATTTGGAACTATTTCTATAATGAGAAACTGAACTTTTTCTTTCTCCTTTCTTCATTTGTACACAAGCCATTTCACAGGCAGAGGTCTTTTTAAAATTATAAAGCCTTTTTCAGTGGGATGTAAAACTTCAGAGTGAACAACAAAAGATAAATACAAACAAGCATATGGGAAAAGTTAAGTGATGTTTAATTGATGGTTGGAACTGCTTACAACAGTATCTCTGAGGAGCTCTTCTAATATTATCAAGCAGATACATTGATGGTTTCAAAAATTTAAATTGTAGGATGAATGGGTTTCCTTCAAACACATCTGAATGCTCCTTATGACTCTCTAAAAGAACAGAAACCTATTTGTCTAGAAGTTCAACGTAACTATTGAGTATGGCTGTTTCCTTTTTTATATCTACGTGTGTTTTTGACAAGAACAGTATTAAATAATCCAAAAGCCAGTGATATCCTTTTAAAGGTGCTTTATATTTGTAATAGCCAAATTACTGACACTGAGGTCAGCTACAACATATTAAAGCAATGCAAAAGGAATTACTTTCAGTGTTTCTAGAAGGCAGCAATGGGTAACAAACCTTTTTGAGTATATTTACAGCTTCTGCAAAGTTTATTTGAAATATCCACTTGTCATATTTTCATGTAGGAGGTGCATACTGTAGTTTATAGTTTATATAAGGCCTCTCATTTAAGGATTTTGAAAATGTGAATGTGTATTTTCCGCTTTCTTTTCTGTCCTTCCCTTCCAGTCTGGGTTTGACTGCAATTGATGAGGGGACAGATGTACCCTCAGCAAGTTTGCTGATGACACAAAACCGGAAGGAGAATTGTATTGTGCCACCATTCAGCATGACCTAGATGGACTGGAGAGTCGGGCAGAGAGGAACGTAGTGAAGTTCAACAAGGGCAAGTGTACGGTCCTGCACCTGCGGAGGAATAACCCCATGCACTGGTACAGGTTAGGGGTTGACCTGCTGCAAAGCAGCTCTGCAAAGAGGGACCTGGGAGTCCTGGTGGACAATAAGTTGACCATGAGTCAGCAATGTGCCCTGGTGGCCAAGAAGGTCAATGGTCTCCTGGGGTGCATTAAAACAAGAGTGTCCAGCAGGTCCAGGGAGGTTATCCTCCCGCTCTACTCTGCTCTGGTGAGGCCACATCTGGAATGCTGTGTCCAGTTTTTGGCTCCCCAGTTCAACAAAGACAAGGAGCTACTGGAGAGAGTCCAGAAGAGGGCTACATAGATGATCAAGGGACTGGAGCATGTCTCTTATGAGGAAAGGCTGAGAGACCTGGGTCTGTTTAGCCTGGAGGAGAGAAGAGTCAGAGGGGATCTCATCAATGCTTACAAATATTTAAAGGGCAGGTGTTAGGAGGATGGGGCCAGACTCTTTTCAGAGATGCCCAGTGACAGGACGAGGGGCAATGGGCACAAACTGGAACACAGGAAATTCCATCTCAACATAAGGAAAAAATTCTTTACTTTGAGGGTGACAGAGCACTGGAACAGGTGCCCAGAGAGACTGTGGAGTCCCCTGTCCAACCTGCTCTTGGTGAACCTGCTTTGGCAGGGGAGTTGGACTAGATGATCTCTAAAAGTCCCTTCCAACACCTACCATCCTGTCGTTCTGTGATTCTGTGATTCTATAGTTAACTTCTACTAGAGTGGTTAACAGCAAAGATCACTGAACATACGTAGAATTATATTTAAAACTTCATGTGGTTATTAGTGAGACACACCTGATACCAATACCTCACTTCAATGGTACAAATAGAAAGAAATGCATTTAACTTAATAGACACATCAGTGTAGTAGAGGTGTAAGACCAGATTTTGTAGATGGAATGGAGTTATCATACATATAGATTTAATCACCACACTCTTCACCTTTAAGGTTCTTGCAGGAGGTATCGAGGGAGGGATCGGTCTTACAACTGTGTATGAATACATGATGGGAGGGACTAAAGAAGCTGAAGACAGAGTCTTTGAAAGGACAAGAGGTATTGGACACAAACTGTAACACTGAAAAACTTATTTAAACATTTTTAAAACCTCTTTTTGTTGTTGTTGTTTGGGTTTGGGGGTTGGTTGGTAGGGTTTTTTTTTTTGTTCTGAAGGTGGTCAGACACAGGTTGCCCAGAGAGGTTATGGAGTTTTCATCCTTGGAGGTATTCAAAACTCAACTGGACATGGTCCCAAGCAACCTGCTGGTGGTGACCCTGCCCTGAGCAGGGAGGGTGGATTAGACCATCATCTCCTGATGCACCTTCCCACTTCATCTATTCTGGGATTCTGTGTATTTAAGCTATGCTAAAATACTGTACTTCTTACTTCCTTGACCCTGATCCTTATCTTTCTGGATTATTGATTGACAAATTAAGAAAACATACCATTTAAATGTCATTTATCACATATCCCTGTTATCACAATTGGTATTGAGCAACACTGCCTTTTAAGCTCAATTTTGTGGCAGAATTTGGTATAGGCAGAGAGCTGGATAGGAACAAAGTCATTAGTGATTCATTTATACCATTTATATGACATGTTCTGAAAATGCTGTGAAAGATAGGCAGAGATTACATCAAACTGTTCTTAACTGCCTCAGGGCTATTCCAACTAAGGATAAAGAATAAAACCCAAGCTGGAAGCAGAAACAGATAGATATCTGAAATAAATGATGATATCTATTGCTCTTTTTGCTGCAAGGTTATCCCAGTGCCTATAAACATTCCTCAGAGATCCACAGTGTCTGTGTTTAAAAGCCACCAAGCATTTCTAATTTAAGGACTTGTTAAAGCTATTCCCTACTCCTGACATCGTTCAAGAACAAGCCTGTAATCTTGTCAAAAGTTTATGACTAAATAAAACTTCTTAACTGAAATTTTTTAAGGATTTGATTGTGGTGAGGTACTTCTGTCCAGAGGGCTGCTAACAGTCAAAGAATGTGGCGTTTAGCTTGAAGACAAAAGAAAAACTGTTATAAAACTTTTTTTGCTTATTCCTGTAACCAAAACAGCAACAAAAAAAAACCCTATTAAAATAAATCAAGTGTTAAAATAATAACTGGAAAACTCTTTATGTCTTTCACAGTGTTTTGTTACGGAAAAAGCTGAATTACATTTATACTAAATGGAGAAACCTTTATGCATTTGAATTTTCCGAGCACTACCAGATCAAATTGATACCTGTAGCCTACATGATCAGCATCATTAAAGCAACAAATGCTATTTCATATATATGTGGTTTTCATATATATGTGGTCATTTAAACGTATGGGGTACTAGGCCAAATATGATCTGAAAATCAAATTAAATCTGGAGAGCAGATACAGGTTTGTAACCATCCTCTATTAAAATCAAAAGAGACCCTTTATTTCTTTTGTATACATGTCTATCACTGCCAAATCCAGCCTGGGAATAAGAGACACACAGCTCATGTTTCACAGACCCCTAAATGCAATCAAACTGATCTCAGAAGTGATGCAGTGGCAGTTAGGTGACATTTTTTACAAAACATGCTGTTGTGGTTGTCTGAAATTTCTGATGTGCCTAAATGGAACAAAGCAAAGGGGTTCAATTTTCACTGGATGGGTGCTTAGGGCTTTATCACAGATTCCTTTGAAGTGCTGAGCTCAATAACAGAGACAGCCAACGTGTGTGGTGGCTGAGTATCTACTAATACATTGTACATCATAGAATCATAGAATGGTTTAGGTTGGAAGGGACCTTAAAGATCATCTAGTTCCAAACCCCCTGCCATGGGCAGGGACACCTCCCACCAGACCAAGTTACTCAAAGCCCCATCTAGCCTGGCCTTGAACACCTCTAGGGATGGGGCATGTACAATTCCTTGGGCAACCTGTTCCAGTGTCTCACCACCCTCACAGGAAAAAAATCTTCCTAATATCTAATCTAAGTCTACCCTCTTTCTGCTGAAAACTGTTACCCTTCATGCTATCACTACACTCCCTGAGTCCCTTACCATCTTTCCTGTAGGCCCCTTTTAAGTACTGGAAGGCTGCTATGAGGTCTCCCCAGAGCCTTCTCTCTCCAGGCTGAACAACCCCAACTGTCTCAGCCTGTCCTCATAGGAGAGGTGCTCATCTTCGAGACCCTCCTCTGGACCTGCTCCAACAGGTCCATGTCCTTCTTATGTTGGGGGCTCCAGAGCTGAAAGCAGTACTCCAGGTGGGGTTTCACAAGAGTGGAGTAGAGTCAGAATCACCTCCCTCCACGTGCTGGCCACCCTTCTTTTGATGCAGCCCAGGATATGGTTGGCTTTCTGGGCTGTAAGCGCACATTGCCGGCTCATGTCAAGCTTCTTGCACGGTTTACAGAAGGAAAAAAGCAGCAAATAACAGGAGAGTAACAGTCTACTTTAACACAGAGTTAAATCCAGTTGGCAGCCAGTCACAAGTGGTGTCTCCCAGGGCTCAGTACTAGGGCCAGTCCTTTTTAACATCTTTATCAATGATCTGGATGAGGGGATCGAGTGCACCCTTAGTAAGTTTGCAGATGACGCCAAGCTGGGTGGAAGTGATGATCTGACCGAGGGTAGGGAGGCCCTGCAGAGGGATTTAGACAGACTAGATCATTGGGCCAAGGCAAACTGGAGAAGTTTCAATAAGGCCAAATGCCGGGTCTTTTACATTTTGGCCACAACAACCCCCACCAACACTACAGTCTTGGGGAGGAGTGGCTGGAAAGCTGCTCAGCAGAGAGGGACCTGGGGGTGTTGACTGATAGCCGGCTGAACATGAGCGAGCAGTGTGTCCAGGTGGCCAAGAACAACAACGGCATCCTGGCCTGTATCAGGAATACTGTAGCCAGTAGGACCAGGGAGGTGATTTTTCCCCTGTACTTGGCACTGGTGAGGCTGCATCTTGAGTTTGTGTTCAGTTTTGGGCCCCTCACCACAAGAAGGACATTGAGGCACTGGAGCGTTTCCAAAGAAGGGAAACGAAACTGGTGAGGGGTCTGGAGAACAAGGCCTGTGAGGAGTGGCTGAGGGAAATGGGGTTGTTCAGCCTGGAGAAAAGGAGGCTGAGGAGAGACCTTATCACTCTCTACAACTATCTGAAAGGGGGTTGCAGAGAGGTGGGAGTCGACCTGTTCTGCCAAGTAACAGGTGATAGAACAAGAGGAAATGGCTTCAAGTTGCACCAAGGGAAGTTTAGATTGGATATTAGGAAGAATTTCTTTACTGAAAGGGTCATCAGACACCGGAATGCATTACCCAGGGCAGTGGTGGAGTTAATGATTGGACTAGATGATCTTACAAGTCTTTTCCAATATAGGAGATTCTGTGATTCTTTGTAATTCTGTGATTCTCAACAATCAACACTCCCAAGTCCTTCTCCTCAGGGCTGCTCTCAATCCATTCTCTGCTCAGCCTGTATTTGTGCTTGAGATTGCCCTGACCCACATGCAGGACCTTGCACTTGGCCTTTTTGAACTTCATGAGGTTTGCATAGGCCCACTCTGTCCAGGTCCCTCCGGATGGCATCCCTTCCCTCCAGCATGTTGACTGCTCCATACAGCTTGGTGTTGGCATCCCTCCCCTCCAGTGTGTCTACCTCGCCAAACAGCTTGGTATCATCAGCAAACTTGCTGAGGATGCGCTCAATCCCACTGTCCATGTCACCAACAAAGATGTTAAACAGCACCAGTCCCAGTACACACCCCTGAAGAACGCCACACGTCACAACTCTTTGAGTGCCACTCAAAGCCAATACCTTACCTATCAAGGGGTCCCTACTTCAAATCCTGCTCAGTTTAGACCAGGATGTCATGAGGGACAGTGTGAAATGCTTTGCACAAGTCCAGGTAGATGACATCTGTTGCTCTTCCCTTATCCACCAACCCTGTAACCTCATCATAGAAGGCAGCTGAATTTGTCAAGCACGATTTGCCTTTAGTGAAGCCAGGCTGGCTGTCACTGATAACCTCCTTATTCTCCATGTGCTTTAGCATAGTTTCGATGAGGATCTGCTCTATCATCTTGCTGGGCACAGAGTTGATACTGACCGGCTCGTAGTTCCCTGGGTCTTCCTTTCTTTACTTTTTAAAAATGGGGTTTATGTTTCCCCTTTTCCAGCCAGAGGGAACTCCACCAGACTTCCACGACTCTCAGCTATGATAGTGGCTTAGCAACTTCATCCACCAGTTCCCTTAGGACCCGTGGATGGATTTCACCAGGTCCCATGAACTTCAGGTTCCTTAGATGGTCTCAAAACTGATCCTGTACTACAGTGGGTGGTTCTTCATTCTTAGAGTCCCTGCCTTTGCCTTCTGTGACTTGGGCGGTGTGGTGAGAGCACTTGCCAGTGAAGACTGAGGCAAAAAAGTCATTGATTACCTCTGCCTTCTCCATATCCTGGGAAACCGGGTCTCCCATTTCCTTCCAGAGAGGCCCCACATTTTCCCTACTCTTCCTTTTATCACCAGCATACCTATAGCAGCTTTTCTTGCTGCCCCTGATGTCCCTGGACAGATTTACCTCTATCTGGGCTTTAGCTTTCCTAACCTGATGCCTGGCTGCATGGACAACTTCTCTGTAGACCTCCCAGGCTACCTGTCCTTGCTTCCACCCTCTGTAGGCTTCCTTTTTGTGTTTGAGTGTGTCCACGGAGCTCCTTGTTCATCCATGCAGGCCTCCTGGCTTTTTTGCCTGACTTCCTCTTTGTTGGGATGCATCGCTCCTGAGCTTGGAGGATTTTAGAATATTAATCATCTTTCTTGGGCTCTTTCCTCCAGGCCTTTATCCCATGTAACTGCACCAAACAGATCCCTGAAGAGGCCAAAGTCTGTTCTCCTGAAGTCCAGGGTAGCAAGCTCCTTCCTCTTTGTAGGGATGCATCGTTCCTGATCTTAGAGGAGGTGATTCTTGAATATTAGCCAGCTTTCTTGGGCCCCTCATCCCTCTAGGACTTTATCCCATGTTATTGTACTCTGCCAAGCAGATCCCTGAAGAGGCCAAAGTCTGTTCTCCTGAAGTCCAGGGTAGCAAGCTTACTGTGCGCCCTCCTTGCTGCCCTAAGGATCTTGTACTCCAGCACTTCACGGTCACTGCAGCCAAGACTGCCTTGAGAGTGACATTCCCCACCAGCCCCACCTTGTTGGTGAGAACAAGGTCCAGCATGGCACCTGTCCTCATTGGCTCCTCTATCACTTGGAGAAGGAAATTATCATCAATGCATTCCAGAAACCTCCTGGATTGCTTATGCCCTGCTGTGTTGTCCTTCCAACAGGTATTGGGGTGGTTGAAGTTCCCCCATGAGTACCAGGGCTTGTGAATGTGAGGCTGCTCCTATCTGTCTGTAGAGGTTGTCATCTGCTCGGTCTTCCTTGTCAGGTGGCTCGTAGCAGACCCCCACTGTAACATCCCATGTCCTTGCACTCCCTTTCATCCTGACACATTAGCTCTCAGTTGGCTCCTCATCCATACCCAGGTGGAGATCAATGCACTCCAGCTGGTTATTGACATAGAGGGTGACACCCCCTCCTCGTCTCCGCTGCTTGTCCTTCTTGAAGAGCCTATCCTTCCATTCCAGCACTCCAGTCATAGGAGCCATCCCACCACATCTCCATGATGTCAATAAGATCCCAGTCCTGCAGGCATGTGCACTCCCTGAGGTCATTCTCTTACACAAAGGTCAACAGCTGTAGGACAGCCCACACCCTTACCACGAACCTTTTATTCTCCAACACAAGGTGGGCACATGCAAACTGCCCACCAGGAATTTCAGGTGGTCTTTGCCAACTCCTGGTTCACGCCCAGCAATGACATCTTAGAATGACACTTGGCCTGGGCCAAAACTAAGCAGAGACCGGGCTGACAATTTAGCAGTGTGATGGTTGGATTTCAGTACCTGGGAACACTTCTCAACACTATTTTCCCTAATACAGACGCAGCCTGTATATCCCTTTTAATATCAAAGCCTCATCATTTGATATCAAATAAGTTACCAACATAGAATTAAAATCCTCTCTGCCTGCTTAGCACACGCTTCAGACTGGGGGGATGCGATTTGAGATGCAAATAAATGGTAGATTACACAGGATCAGAACCGTGACTTGGACGTTATAATTTTAAAATTACAAAGAAGAATGCATATGAATATATAACTTGGAAATGGAAGACAATATTAAGAAGAGAACTAAAATAAAACATTTCATTCCAGATATTCTGGGAAAACTACAGCAACTGTCATCTTGAAGAATGCTAACATACCTCCTGGATCTGTACTCGCACATGAAGGGCAATTTCATCAGGCCCTTCAGTGCATGGTTACCCCAAAGCACCACTGTCTCTTCTAAATAGTGTTTCTTTATCATTATGGGTTTGTACTCAAGCCTAACATGCCTTTGCTTTACCATTTGGTAGATGGTTTGAACTAACAGAAGGAAACAAGAAACATAACCCAGAAATGTGTGCTTTGTTCAATTACAGACAAAGATGTTAAACCATAATAATGTTCCCTGCCAACATAATGAAAAACAGTGAGATGTTCACATCCTAAAAAACCAGCTGCACATACAGGTGTCTGCACCAGATGCTTCCCTAAGCACAACGTGATAAAAGTGATTATTTCTCACTCAACAGAGAAAAATCCCTAAGCAGGGTATTTAAAGGAGGATGATAGTGCAGGTAATTAGGAGCCCCATGCCTTATACACAAAGCAATGTTTAAAAGGGTGAAGCTGAGAACCATCTGTCCTTTACACACGGGCCTATGTTTTTATTTGTGAATTCATCATAAAGATGGGCAGTTTTCAGTCTGATTTCTCAGGCGAGATCCTCCTCAATCAGAAAATGATTGAGGATTAAATAACTTATTCCCGATTTTAACAGGTGGTAGCTTGCCCTGTGGCTCCAACAGGAACACGGGCACCAGAATCTAATACCTGACCAATGCACATTTCTGTGAGGAGTGAAGGAATAGCCTAGTCTTGCCCCAAAGTATGTATATAATGACTTTTCCTACCTTTGGACTTTCTGTCATGGTAGCTCCTGCCTCGATAATGGTGGCCACTGTCTGTGTACAAATTCTCGAGATCTTCTTGCCAGGAGTCCGGGTTAAAATGTTTGAGCAGATCCTCCACTGTGTCAAACGCAGCAATGGTCTGATCCAGCGCTTCCGCCGTGAGCGTAGGGTCAGTCACTGATGGAGAGGGATAGGATACCCCCTAAGAGTGACATACATCTCAGTGTACTTGGAATAAATTACAGCACCACTCAAAACAGTTGACAACAGTTACTGAGAAACTTGTCTCATTAATGACTGAAACAGCTACTTCGGGCCATCTTTTGAACTCCTTAGCCGGGCCAGGCTTTGTTCTGCCTGTGTTTTCTTTTGCAAGGAGAAGAGATGCCAAGGAACTCCTAAGTAAATCCCAGAGGAGATGCAGGGAGTGGAAGCACTGCCACTGCTGGGCTGTCAACATGCACACCCACTCCTCAAAGGGGATGGGGGTTTGCACGTATACTATGATGTAATGGAAATGTCTTTTGAAACCACTGTGGTGGCCATGACCACAGAAGGGAGGTGCCTTGAAGTGATGGGGTGCTGCCTTCACAGCTCCGCCAGCTCTGTTGGTAAATCCTTAACAGGCAGATCAGAAACCACAGCAAAGACAAAGGCAACAAGTCCACTACACAGTGTTTCTTTCCCTGATCAATTTGGTCAACAAATTTGGCTTGGTTAAAGACTTGAAAAGATGGCCCTTTATTAGCGAGAATTAAATGTATTATGAAACACCGATGAATGTCAGCTCTCCTACCCTTTTACCAAAAACACAAGTTACTAAGAAAACAAGAAAAAACATGATATTTGGATCTCAGCAATGTAACAATCAATATTGGGATTGCCAACAAAGTGACGTCCTCACAATTATATCATAATACCAAATGGAGTATTATTTCCCACCAGGAAGGGGAAGAACTATTCTCTGAGCATATTTGGTTCCCACTGAACTTGTGGCACAATTTGACTTTGTCAGAAATACTGCAGCAATTTCATTTTTATTGGAGAGGACTTTAAACATTTTTAATAATTGTTATTTAACATCACAATATTCACTACCCTGATATCACTTTTTCCCTTGTCCGAGCACAAAGCCTCACAGTATGTGTAAAATATGTGCAAGAAAAACTGTTAATGCAGATCTGTTACTTTCTGAAGGACCACAATCAAAATACCTGATTTTGTCCAACAAGAGGCATAATATAGTACAAGAGTTGTTTGAATTCTGTCTTACAAATTAAAACATTGGGGGAAAACCCCTAGAAAGCCTCTTCTCATGAAAACCCAGCTCAGGAGTAATGTAGCAGAAACATGCCATTTAAAATTAATGGCTCCCCACAATAATTTTTTGCCTCATCTCCCAAGTAAATGCATATGTTAAACTATTAATCTTTGTGATTAACTTCACTCAGTTGGGTAGTAATGGAAAGGTCAACTCATCTGAGTAAAGTTACTCACTTGTTTGCAGGACTGTGTCTTTCAATGCTTACTAAAATAGTTATAAAGTATATATGTCTTTTCAAATAAAACATTTGTCTTTAACAGTAAGCTATATCACAAAACTAACAATATCCTTTGTATTTTACTGCATACGTTTGCTGAAAGTATGGACAGTCCAAAGTATTAAAAACAAGAGAGAGAAGAAATAGAAAAAATTGCAATAGTGTGGTCAAGAACGCATAGCTCTGCTTTACTGCTTACTGCCAAGAGCACAAGAAGGTCCAGAGAGCCCACTTGTGACTGCAATGCCTCTACAATGCAGTGCTAAATAAGACACAGTGCAGATGGCTGTAAAAATTCATGACCCATTAAAGGGAAGGCATACCTCAAAGCATCTCTCCTGACTTCTAAGTGGCTTGGAAAAGAGACCGGCAGAGAGATGGGAGCCCCAGGAGTTGAAAATCTCATGCCAGTGGTGTTATCCAAAACAATGCTGCAGGAGAGCTGTGGGCGGGCATCACGCAGTGTGCTAACGCAGTCTTTGAGGTTACAAAATTAAAACGCACCCAAATGCTACTTGCTTACTGAGGAGAGCTCAGTGGAGCTCATGGCTCATCTGTGACCGCAGCGACAACAGGGAAATGTCGGTCCCTGACTACCTTTCAAAAACCAGGGAGATGGTGCAAGGATGCTGAAGAAACAGCAGCATAAAAACCAGGGCATAGGTGTGGGGCTCAGATGACGTGAGAGCTTTTTTCACGTGTACAAATGTGCATTTAATTACAGAACCGCAGGTCAGGCTGTGAATTTGTAGGGCATTTCAAACTCATTCAGGCAGCAGGCATTCCCCATTTTCTTTTCATATAAAAGCTCCTACTCAAGAGATTTGTGCAACCTCGTTCACACACAGAAGAAAGCTTAACTTTTTCTCGGTGACAGCCAAGTCAAGAGGAATTATTTCAACAGCTCAGATAACCTACTGGCTGCGACATCATGTGACGAGCCCAAAAGCAACTTCAAAGCTTCCAACCCAACTGCCTCTCTTTTGTCCTGCCAAGAACGAGGCGCTAGCTTTAGAAGAGCTTGTGCTCATCGTAATCTGGCTTCTGAGATCACATCCAAGGAGAGGGCAAGAGTGAAATGCAAGAGGCAATGAATAACTTCTTGCTATAGATTTTCCACATTATGTACCTCTTCTACGTTTCTTAAAAGCACTGAACGCATTTTTAATTTCATGGGACACAAAGGTGTCTTTTTTGTCAGTGCTTTTAGCCTTAATTTCTGTTTCCCCATTCTTTTTTTTATTTTCTGTCTGCCTTGTGAAGCTGACAGGCAGTTCAATGTGCATCACAGTTGTTTGTTGGTCATAACATGACTTCACAAATAAGGGAAAACAACCTAATAAGGAGTGAATTTTATTTCCTTTTTTTTTTTTTTTTTTTTCTGGGTTTGCCATGCAGGTTTAAGGGTAAAAGTACTGCGTTTAGCTTTCTGAGAAAAAAAGCACCCAAAATACGGACTCTGTGATATGACCTCGGGCAAGGAAGAAAAAATTTGCTCACTCTCAATTTTTCATTCTGAGTTGTGATGTACCCAGATCCTAAAATGAGTCGTTGGATTGCCTATGGGTTTGAGGAGCAAAACTTAGATCTGCTGTGCTGAGTATCAGCAGAACAGTATGTCATCTTGTTGCTAACAGACAGGTCTGAGTTTGTCCTTCTGCCCCTCAGGACCACACAGAATCCCTGAGCCTTTCTCTGCTGAAGAATTCAGGTGTCCTCAGACATGTTCCTTGGTGCCTTTGGGAAAAATTACTCAACCCCCCTACCTTATTTTCCCTGAGGATAAGAGAGGGCTAGTGGGTGCAATGCATGCCCAGTGGAAGAAGGTATGTTTTATTAGATAGGGGATGGCATGGGAAAACCAATGAAACCGGGGTTCTGCTTCTGGTTTAGCTGTAGGTTTCTGTGTGACCTTGGGCATCAGCTTGCTACCTCTAATATTGGTACCGAACTTCCCTACTTGTAACACAGAAACAACAACTTTTCAGAAACAAATATATGTGAAAGACAAACTTTTTTTTTCAATATGAAAAGAATATGGGATTATTCTTTGGCATATTGTGCACCTTACGATGTTAAGGAGCATAACTAACATGGCGTTTACCATATACTTGATCTCATTTTCATAGTAACCTGATGAGGGAGCCCTAGGCTTACATTTTCAAACATCAGCCTACCATATTTTGAAACAAAATATTCTATCACATAGATTTTTTTTCCCAACTCCACATTAGAATGAGAAATGAGTTTACATCTTTCAGTAAAACAGAGTTTTAGCATCTCCTGCTTGGCACATCCAGCAGATCTCAGCCCTGCTAACATTACTACCCAGGACTTTCAGCATAATTAGTTCAAGGCTATCAATGCATCATATCATGAAGGGTAAACATGAGTGAGATTGGCCTAACCTCTTCTAACTTTGACAACACAGAATTTTCTCTCTACTTGCTATCTGGCTTGGACACTAATCAGAAAAATTTACCCATATTTTATTTACTGCTCCTCCACTGGCAACTTCTGGCAGCTACTGTAACAAAGACACCATCACTAAACCCTCTTTCCCGAATGCTCCAAACGGTGTTCTCAACTCTGCTTTGAGTGCTTATCCTCATCTCATGTGTTTTAAGAGGAGTTTAAAAGAGCTGTGAGATGGTGTTCGACCAGCCAGCAGAGTGCACAGAAAAAGACAGCCCGTATTACAAATACTGATGCTACATTGCCATTCCACAGCATTTAACTGTACTTGGAAAATAAAAGAGATTTTTGGCCAATGACATAAATGAAATGTAATGAAGAGAAAAATAAAATTTCATACTGGATTACTTGTTTTCCTTTTTTTTCTTCCCAAGTTGCATCTCACTGCTAAATATGGAGACTTCAGATATAATGTTTTATTAAAAACACGTTAAGAAATCTCATTATTGACAATGAAAAGCTAGATCTGTTTTCCTGCTACCCTGTTTTAAGTATAGTCTTCTATTTAGTTCAAAACATTTTACCATTGAAAATTGTAAAGAGTATATATCCTGTATTTTCATCTTGGTGGGATGAGTTTGAAAGCACAAAATGTTTCCCAATGACTATCTCGTGGTTACAACAGCTAATGGCATATCCTGAACCTTTTCTCTTTAAAAACACACTGGCTGACTGCAGTATGAGTCGGATAAACATTTATTTCATCCTCTGCCAAAGGTAAATACATGGTTCCTCTGTGCAGGTACCACTCACTAAAGTGAGTTGGATTCAAGCCATCCTATCAATCCATCCATGGGCAAAATAGTAACAAATGACTTACTGAGACAGAGCTTGTGACTGACTCCCAGTTGGTTTCTGAGGCTGCATGCTGGAAATCATCCTAAGGGGAAAAACCCACAGGAAAAATCACCATTAATGCAATGTCCTAAATTAACTGCGGAACCTAAAAAATGTCTCAGCGTTCAACATTTGTCACCTTTTCCAACCCTCTTTAATGCAAGAGGCCCTTGCCATGTGCCATTCCTAAATAATGCTACCTACATTCCAGTTCCTCCCTTTTCATTGTTTATAAACAAGTTCCTTGTGAGCTTGCTGGGGCAAGAATAGGCATTATTATTATTTGTAATATGATATATGCTGCTTTGCATAGCAGGACGTAATCTGGTCAAGGCCATTAGATTTATCTCCCAACACGAATATTAAACATCACCTCTGTATTGTTCATAGTCGGAGTATTAATATGGTTCCCCAAACTGATCCGTTCTGGAAAGAATGAAGACATGCTAATACCCTGGTAGTACTTAGCCAAGGTGAAAAGCAGGGTAATCCAATCCATTTGAAATGTAGTCCGAACAGGACTGTACTGCTTTTGGTGCTTGTGCTGAACAGGACTTGCTCATCTGTGCAGAGCACTGAATGGCACTATGTCCTCTACATCAAAAAACACAGCCACAGCACATTCACAATAGAAGTGTCATCACACAAAACCTCTGGGCATTTATGATTAATTTGAGCACAGGGACGGGATTCCTCTCATCTGTCTTTGGATATCTACAAAGCAAACATCTAAGCTAGTCGCTCTTGTTTCCATTTACAGTCAACTAAAACTAGCAATTTTAGGGTGCAAATCATCTGATCTATTTTAGAACCTTAATTTGGGATGACATTGCATCCTAAAAATGCTTTTTTCTCTCCATTGTCTACAAAGGGAGCCTGGGAAGATTAGAGATGTCAAAATTGTAGATATTGACATGTGGTCACCTGAATCCAAATCCCCTTGTCTGACCAGTGATGGGCAATGATTACTTAAATAATGAAGAAGCCATTTCTTTAATCTTTTGGCAGTTCTACTCATTTCTAACTGCAATAATTAAACCATGAAAAATGGAAAAAAAGGCAGCATTACAGAATGGTTATTAAACATACACATGCAGCGAATAGCTAATGATTGGCATGAATAGGCAGGTAAGGAAAGTGGACTGAAGTGACAGCATACTGAGATTTTCATTTCTAATAACAGATTTTATAATGAAAGGATTTAAAGAAGACGGATCAATGCCTGGGCTCACCATTTTACACTGACTCAATATCTGCTACGCATTTTTTAAATTGGCAGTTGAAAGGGAAAATGGAAAGATAGCTGCTCAGCTGATGTTCTCTAGAGTCAAAGCTGCACTGGACCATACATATATGCATATATTCAATTATTTCTTAGGAATGGAAAAGAGAAAATTGATCACATAATCTGCTAATTCATCAATAAAATTCTCCTTTTGTCAAGAAGGAACAGAGCAGCTTTCAGATCCAGACTCAATATACATGGTATTTTAATTTTTTTCATTTGCTATAGAAAAAAATTCAAATGTCTCAAAGGTCACAAGATTTTTTATTCAATATTGTTACCATTTCTTCTTCCTTAAAATGTTCCTTTCTCTCAAATTTGAGGCAGCAACACTGTAGTCATTTCTTCAGTACTTAAGATCAGTAGAAGTTAAGAAACCCCATCACACTATAGTGTCACTAAGTGACCACCACAACTGCAGGGCTATTAAAACGTTAATAATTAAAGCGGTCATTTTCTTCTAGAATACAGAAACAAAACATTATTGGTGACATTTTTAATGCAGGGTTTTTTTTATAAACAGTAAACAGATCCGTAAATGCTACGATCAGGTCATAAATAATTCAGGAGCAGTGGGCTACCTTGGCCACATTCTCTGCACATTTGGTTGCCCAGTTCTTGACAAGCCATGTTTTAATGTACATAAATGGATTTGAATAGCTCATGGATCTCTGGTAATGGTTGCCAGTTGCAAAACTTGGAAATAATTTTCTCTCTGTCATTAGCTTCCATTTAGCACTTCCAGAAAAAAAGTGGCATTGAGTTCTGAGGCATTATTTTAAAACAGGAACAATCTGCCTCATTGAATGTCTGGAGAAGACCATAGACAAGGAATAATTTTGTGTTTGAAGTGACGGTCCCCTTGTGTTATCTAATTGTAGATATCAAAACTGTTTCTTTAGCCTATGATTCTTTGAGATGGTTGATGCCAGGGAACCCCTCCAAAACCCTGAGATAGACATGTGTACCACCTGCTTCTTGGATTTCAAACCTGATGACTGCACATTTTGACTCTGTGATTATATTTCATCTGCATAAACTATTCTCAACTATATGGCTTTGTTCCACGATCACTTAAGGCAGCTGCAGTCATTCTTGGCTTCTCGGAGCTTTCAACCTCTACAGTTTGAAGATTATTATTATCTATGGCTTCTGCTTGCAGCTATTTCAAGTAATAATATCAAAGTGGTTCTCATCATTACAAAACCCTCTCCTCCTTTCTCACCATTGTCCCTAGCAGAACCTGAAGGACAAATCTACATTCAGTGCTATCTATTCAACTGATACTACCTTGTTTACGTGAATTTCTATATGATCACTCGGCTATTGTTTTCCTCATTACTTAAAATGACATTAAAACTTCTAGTTAAAACATAAAAAATTTAAATCTTTTTTTCACTGAATACTGGAAAAACAGGGTAGTAATAATTTGGCTACATCACCCTGACAACAGTGCTTTTATTTTCGTACGTGTGTCATGGTAACATAACAACATTACATGAGACTTCAGCAAAGCATTGCATTAACTCTTCTACAAGCAGAAAAATACAGGCAAAGCAACAGGGTTACCAATCACCTTCTGATAGTAGCTACTTTTACTGAAGAAAAATGACTTCCATACTTCAACTTCCAAAATTACACCTCAGCAAGACAAATCCTGAGTCAGTCCTTAGAGTTAAATATGTATGGACATTGATATATTGCTCTTGGCTCTGTTTCAGACAAAGATAAGATACTCTCTCCTTCGCAGACTGACTTTGTCTATAGCCTGTCTCCCACCACTGATCTCCAATAAGTGACAAGGCATCATGGGGAATACTCTCTGTTTCACCAAAGGCTTTCACAAGTGGAGATTATGAGGCAAAATCACTGTTATCAAGGATATACGAGATTGCAGAGCCAAATAGCACTGGTGACTGGGGCAGATGGCTTGCAGCCTGGGGGTCCATGACTTGCATCAGCACAGGCTCCGTTGGGCTCAAGCCATGGCATTTGACAGGGTCAGTAGGAACAGGGGGGCATCAGGAAGACACCGATGATGAGGCTTGGGAAGCTCCCCAGTTTGAGAAACATGTTGTCCATGACTCACTTTGCTGTACCACAAATACAGCAAAACATGTGAGTCCTCCCAGCCATGCTGAATTACTGCCTGGTCCTCAAATTAAAAGCAAGAAACACTGTCTAACATTTCTGTGATTCTTCATTTTTTACATACTTTATGACCGTAGTCCAGTCTTTTGTCATCTTGGTGCTTGACATCTATGAGCCATGATGCCTGGGACATGCAATAACCACCATAGGACGGGCACAACACTGAAAAGAGGCAGCCCCACATCTCTATAAGATCCTCTTTCAACTCTTTCTCCTAATCTGCAGGTCCCTGGGGTGACTGGATTACGTTTATCTGCCAAAAAAACTATAAACTACAGCTAATAAAAGCTGAGGTGATGCTCTCCACTTCAGGGAGCAGGAAAGGTTCACATAAGACTTGTGGTTAAGAAGAGCCCAGACAGCATCCTAGACTGACATTCAGGGCCTACCAAGTTTAATAAGGTCCTCTCCTGAAGGAGCAACCTTCTCTACTGTGACCTTGTCATGGGAGTGGAATAGAAGTGAAGAGGGACAGGTAAAAAGGCAGGCATGTTCTTGCAGCAAGTAGACATGAGAAAGAGGAAGAAAGGACCAAACTAAACAAAAATTAACAGAGAAGCTGAAAGTGTTGGGCTCTGTCTGTGGTCACCTCATTTGTGGTATTTAGATGCCGTGGCTATAAACTATACAACAGAAAATAAGCTTCTTTGCAGAGGAACAGGGCTAAGTGATGTACTGAGGACATGTTGGAAGAGGTCCAGTGCAGAAACAAAAGGAAGTCAGAATCTCTCGCTGGAACTGGGACAGTGGAAGGTCTGTAAGGAAAACCTAGGGCAAATTACAACTTGAAGAAAAAGAGATGAAATTATCCTAACATTTACATTAATAGAAGGAAACTCAATGACAGCTATATTTGAAAAGAAGTCAGTATGCTTCTATTGCGTTCAGAGCTGTTTGCAGACAGGTAGCTGATAAGCAGACAAACTTGTAGTTAGTAATAATAAATTATAATAATCTGGAAATAAGGTCTTTCTTTTTTTCCCTGTAACAAGCAATAGCAGCAATATTTTCTCTGAACATTGAATTTATGGATATTACATTTTATACACATAGCGACAGGTATTTTGAGCAAATAAAAACCTAACTCAGAAGACACTGTGTAACAGCAACAGTTAGGTAAATAAGAGCCAAAAGAAAAGTCATTGTTCCATTAAAAAAAAATGCTGTGATAAATAACTCAAGTTTGTACACTTCCACTGATTAATTATAACTTCTCATGTAGCATTTTCACACACTCCAATTTCTATTCTTAAAGATAAATAAAAGCATAGGCATGTACCTTGAAATATCTTTTTCTTTTACCATACTTTCAATCCATCACATTGCTAGGTTTTATTTGCATATCAGAATGGTATTTATTACCTCTCCTCCCACGGCTCCTGAAAGATACCTATTTTCCTACAGCAGGCTACTCACCAGGAAGGCAGAGGCTGCATTTTTCTTACCTACAGTAATGGTCAAACCACTGCTGTGTTTGGTTCTGGTGACTGGGCTTTAAAATAAACGATGCTGAATTTGGAAAGCACGCAACAATGATTATTTGTAATCTGCAAATCATGCCTTGCATTGAAACACTAAATGGAGGCCAGTGTCTTTCAAGAAGGTTAGAGGTAACTTAACCTTGTCTCTCCTGATGATAACCTGTAGTTAGCTATAAGAGGCCATTACCAAAGTCACCAAGCTCTTTTATCCAGCAGTGCAAGCATTTCACAAAATCGGGTGGCTGCAATCTGAAGGCAGTAATATTCAAACTGCAAGTACAAGCAAATTTTACCGCTGATGGCAACTAGTACTGGAACAGATAAGAAATGAACAAATAACTTCAACCATATTGAATTTTCCTTTCTGTTTTTCAGCGTAGTCCCATAAAGGCAGGCCATCCATGACACCACAATTTTAAAGTCAGTAACAAAAGGTCAGGCAGCCACCGAAGTGTCTGATCCCAAATGTGATAGTATGATTCTTGCCCTTTAAAAAAAGACATAGATTGAGATTCTGAAGCTCAGTTGCCACTGCATATCAGTAGCTACAACCTTATCAGTTATAACTAACTTAATACTAGTGCAAAAAGACATAAAATCACTCTTGATTTGTTCTGACACATTTACTTGCTATAACTGAGTGGGAAGCACAAGATACTTAAAATATCAAAAGTTTAAGGCTGCAATAATGATTTAGGTTAACTGCAGTTTGATACATTTGTTAATGAAAAGTTGAAGTAAAACTGAAGCAGAAAAATATATTCAATTACAGTTATGTTTGGTCAATACTTCTCTTCATCCTTCACCTACTTTTGGAATTAGGCATTGCTGGGTGCATATTACAAGAGTGCCCAAGACATTGACATTTAAATGATCTCTCTAAAAGGTCAGATAATACATGCTGAAATGAGACGATAGCTATGCCTTAGGAAAATCAGATGTCATCTAACTCTACACTGCCCATGAGCACCCCATTTGATACACATAACCACAAGACAGTGCACAGGACTTCACTGCCTTACTGGGCAAATTGTGCATTGAATTCTTCTATTTATCACAGAGACTTGTCTCTGTATCTCCACGTACACGGGATTTCGCGTGCTAACAGCTACTCTGGTACACACTGCAGTTGAGCAACTGCAAACAAAATATAAATCAACTAATATTCATTGTAAATACTCTGTAATCTCTCTTCAGCATTTTTACCTGAGTGGCAAATTTTACTCCTGTAATTAAATGCTGGGACAAAAACCTGAAAGGTTCTTCCAGGTCGTCACTTCCAAACCCTGATTATTTCAGGCAACTCCACCATCACAAACAGCTCACTATCCATTTTGAACCTTGTTAGGTTTTCTTTGCTCCTTCAAATCCTTAGGACTGGTTGGCTGTTTCCAAGCTAAATTTATCTTTGTTGCGCTTACGTAAGTGCCAGCTTTGTCCTTTTCTTCCTCTCCCGAGTTTGCTTCCTGCAGTACTTCTGAAGAGATATTATATCTCCTCTCAGCATCCGTTTTATTACAGTAAGGAAGCCAAGCTGTCTTGGCCCTCAGTAAGAAATGTCCTCTCTTCCCCTGACTGTCCTGTAACTGTTCCTTGAACACAGTCCAAGAAAGATGTGGTTGCTCCATACTACAGGGACCAAAGCCGTACAGAGTATTCCAGAAAAGATGCAACTACCACCTCATTGGTCCTATGCCTAGCACACCCAGAAACCTTCTTCTCCCCAATTTGCTAACCAGTGAGATGCAATTCAAGAGCAAATGTTTTTGTTACTCTACATGAGTGACTTCTTTGCTCTTTTTGTGCTGTTGCATTCCACTGCAAATCAGTTCTCCAGTACTCAAGGTCACCCAGCCCTCCTCCTCTCGAATATTCTTATTTTCCAATTCATGAGCAGTGCCCAAGCCAACCTCATGCAGTTCAACAAGGCCAAGTGCAAGGTCTTACATCTGGGTCGGGGCAATCCCAAGCACAAATACAGGCTCGGCGGGGAATGGATCGAGAGCAGCCCTGAGGAGAAGGACCTGGGGGTGCTGATTGACGAGAAGCTCAACATGAGCCAGCAGTGTGCGATCGCAGCCCAGAAGGCCAACCGTATCCTGGGCTGCATCAGAAGTGTGGTCAGCAGGTCAAAGGAGGTGATTCTGCCCCTCTACTCCACTCTTGTGAGACCCCACCTGGAGTAGTGCATCCAGCTCTGGAGTCCCCAGCATAAGAAGGACATGGACCAGCTGGAGTGTGTCCAGAGGAGAGACACGAGGATGATCCGACAGCTGGAGCACCTCTCATATGAGGAGAGGCTGAAAGAGTTGGGGCTGTTCAGCCTGGAGAAGAGAAGGCTCCGGGGAGATCTTATTGTGGCCTTCCAGTACCTAAAGGGGGCCTACAGGAGAGCTGGGGAAGGACTTTTTACTCGGGCATGTAGCGATAGGACGAGGGGGAATGGCTTTAAACTGGAAGAGGGCAGGTTCAGATTGAACATTAGGAAGACGTTTTTCCCTTTGAGGGTGGTAAGGCACTGGAACAGGTTGCTCAGAGAGGTTGTTGAGGCCCCACCCCTGGAGGTGTTCAAGGCCAGGCTGGATGTGGCCTTGGGCAACCTGGTCTAGTGAGAGGTGTCCCTGCCCATGGCAGGGGGTTTGGAACTCGATGATCTTCAAGGTCCTTTCCAACCTAAACCATTCTATGATTCTATGATTTCAGCTTTGTGTGCGCTGCAAAAGTCACGAAAATGCTACTCTGACAGGTTGCGCTCTGGTCCCTAATAAAGAGCATAAAGAAAACCAATCATAAGGCCAACCCTTTAGAAACTTCCATTAGCGAGCTCTCCCTGGCTGGATGCTCCCTTTTGCATTACAGCACGCTGCCTCTCCCCTGTGACTGCCTCGTGGCTCTTTTATTAATTGCCATCTCCTCCAGTGTAAGTGATCGTCTCCTGCGTGGCACCAGGTGAGATGCTCCTCTGAAGTCCAATTAGATTTGCTGTATAGCATTTCCTTCCTCTCTGGACTACCCTCCAGTCTGGCATGAGCTCCTTTGATGAAGCAGCACGGAGTTTTTTTCTAGTTTCCTGCATTTTTAACCACCTTCTCTGCTGACAAGTGCCCTGTAAGCTTTCTAGGTCAGACTAATGAGTGTGCGGTTGCCCTGGTCACTCTCCCGCCACTGATGTTATAGACTGCCACTGCATTTTCCATTTCCACGTGAGCCGGGGCTCACCTTATCGCTCTCCAGGGATGCAAGCCAGGTGCGTTAAGCTAAGATGGTGACTGCTCCCTGTTCCTTTTAGATTACTGTTGTATAGAAAGGAAAACTTGCTTTTAGCAGTGACTGTGCTTTATGGTCTGCAGTGCTCATCTCTTGGCAGTGACAGTGGAGGGTGCTGAAGGCTTCTCGCTCACCTTGGTTCAGTGTCTAAGCACACCTGGGCCACAGTGCCGGCCCATTTTGCAGAGCTTTCTGGTTCCCCTGTGATGGCCCATGCTGGTTCTGCCAGGGTGGTGGGGAGTGGACATCAAGAGGGGTCCTGGTCAGTGTGACATTGCACATCAAAATGGTGTCAGGGAGCTGTCAGGTGGAAAAGAACTTGGGAAGAGTGACCCCAGGAACCAAAAACTTGCTCCCAGTTCAGAGTCCAGTGCCCTTGAGAGGACTTCGGTGAACTTCTGCCACACTGACTGACAGGTTTTTGGAAGCAGCCTCCCTGGTAATAGACGAATGTGCCCCGAGCAAAACTGAAAAAGCTGACACGTCATTGCCCGGCAGCGCCCAGGTGGGCAAAAAAGTCTTTCAGAGTTAACAGAAGGCAGTGACAGCTGGTTATTTCAGGTCCTCCTTCTTGGCGTGTCTCATACCAAACGGGAATGTACGGAGAGGCCCCAGTACTAAGGGTAGAAGGAAAAATATTAATGAAGAAAACCTCCTAGGAGCTAACTACTCATTTTCTGTCTTCTTTCTGCTTCAGTTTCTACATATTTATATAGATTTAAGCACACTTTATAACCAGCGGAAAATAATCATTAACAAATACAGCCTAATTTCATTTAATATTCCAAGTTTTCTGTTGTTCTACTAGGAGGATCTGCTAAGTGCTCTGACATGCACACTCACATTTTCAGATGAGATTTGGGAGAAACACAGGAGGAATAAAAATAATAATAATGAAAAACTCTAACGGAGCTAAGCAAATTTAATTCCAAAGCTGAGGACACAACGTAAAAAGGTACCGGTAAGGGACATTAGCTGTCCTAGCAGTAATCCCAGCCTATTGATTTTTTGTGAAGGATCCATTTGTTTTTGAGCTCTCTCCCAGAGGATGCCATCCCGTTCTGCAGTAAGCATACAGCAGGAGCATGTGTTATGTTTCACAGATAATGCAAAGCAAAACAATTTGCTCACCCTCCTGCTTTGACTGGAAGGCATTGCGTTTTCTAGGACAACAAAAAAGGACTGATATACAAACTTTCTAAGATGATAACAATAATCATAAAAATAGCAAGAATACGTAATCTCTGAAGAATACAAGAACAATTTTTTCTTAGCTTTTTCAGGTTTCTCATGGGATCAAAAGCAGTTGATTTATTGCAAACAGCATGGGATACTGCTTATTGGGAATTTCTTTTAACTTGAGTGTCATCAAACAGCTAGAGTAAGGAAAAGAAAACTAGTCAGACTGGACTTCCAGCCCCAGATCTATTCCTAAAAAATGCCATTGCTGTTAAAGCTAAATACAAGTACCTTAGGAACAGTCACAGTTCTCATTTCTCTTATGTATTATTCTTAGAAATATCAATTATGAGGAACACTATGAATTAGGAAAAAGAAAACAACTTATATTTGCCACATTTCTGTAAACAATCTGACTAAACCATATTATCAGTTTTGGGATCAGCTTACCAAAAGCCAGCCTGGGAAGTCCTTCTAAACACCAAACTGAGACCATGAGCTCAGGACCAGGAAGATGTGTACTGGGTCAGAATTAGTGAGTGACACATTTTATTTAAATTCTGACCAAATACAAGCATAACCAAATAGACTAAGGATGGCTGTAGAATTGTAATAGGCTAAATATTTTTCAAGCAATGAAAATCAAGAGGAACAGTTTATTTCAGTTTTACACTAATGACCTGGAAAATGTCACAGAAGTTGAAGCTAGTAAAAAAATAAATTAAAGTTGGAAAAAAAAAAAAAGAAGTCATAAACACCATTTAATACAAAGAAATATGCTGGGACTAACAGAGGTCAGAAGCAGAGGCAGGGAAGAAAAATAAGCTTTCATTTAGAAGAATGTAAATGGAGAAAAAGGTACAAGCCATAAACTCTATTTGATGGTGCACATGGACTCAGAAAGGAACTCGTGCCGAGAGCCTGACCTGAGCAAAGAAGAAAAACATGAAACTAATCTGCAATGTGACATGGTGGCACGGCATGCAGGGTGACTTACGCCTGCACACACAGAGATCTCCCCCAGGGTGCAGGGAGATGCTCTCCCTATACCATGGGATACCACACCACCACAAATCACCACCTCCCAGGGGACCATGGGCAGAGGTGGGACCTCTCCTCACTGGTCACCACCTTACCATGGGTGCAGGACAGGATTGCACTCAGAAGACAGCGAGGTCTGTGGGTGCAAGTGGCTGCTCTGGAAACTGAAGATTGGTATTCTCCAGGCAATGGACACAGCCAGTTATTTTTAACCTACTTGGGTGCGTTATCAGCACCAATAAAAATTGCAGGAGGTAGCTCTATACCCCATCTATGAAGACGCCAAGGTGGCACCAAACCCATGCCATCCTGGCCTCGCAGTGCTGGTCTGTGCAGGCCAGGTTTTTAGGCTGTCCACCGCCATCAGCAACGCAGGCTTATGGGGAGAAAACACAGGGAGAGCACTCCAGTACCCTCTGGCAGAAAGACTTTGCTCTGTGGTTCAAAAACTCTTAGTCTTTCCTGAACACCAGACAGCATTTTTCATGTACCAAACCTACAGTCTGTTGAGCTTTTACTGCTGGTTTCAATACAGCCCTCCTGACCACCCTGTCCATCTTTGTTCAAGATGAGAAACCCTCCTGGACAGCCACTGCAAAACCAGAAGAGCAGCAGCTGTGCAAGCCTCCAGGTTTCAGCTGCTGGCATTACAAGTATTTCCTCTGCTTTTAATCTATTTCTTAATGCACCTGGAAAATGTACCTGAACCAGCACCGAGCTAGCTCAAAGTTGCAGCGAAGGTGGGAAAGCAGAGTGTTTACTTTCACATATTTGTGATGGAGATAAATTACACATAAAGGGAGCAGCATGTCCTATTTTCTGCTGCCTTATATTATCTGGCCTGACTGCTCTTTTTTTTTTTTTTTTTTTCCTTCAGAGATTAATAATATCAATTTTTCTGTATAAACTCATGCATATGCAGAAAAGAGGTGGAAGGCCTGAATAAGAATATGACCAATATATCAGGGCTCCTTGCTAACCATAAGCATAAGATAAGCCCTTGTTTTCATCACGCCTGCCTAGAGGACAGGCAGCTCAGCTAATACGGACACGTAGTACAATGCACATTTTGAAATAAGGATCTCATTTCCAGTCAGGTGCAAAAGTTTCACCTCATCTGTAAAAACAGCAATTGCTTTCTGTTTGGCTTAGGTACCCACACTTACACAGAATTCCAAATGTCTGCTTACTTCTAGAGAACGCAAAGTTTTTAGCAGCCTGTTTCCATCACCAGCAGCCTCTTCAGCGTGCTGCACAAACCATACAGAGCAGCCAGACTACCTGTCCTCATAGTGCACAGATTCTTCCACGCATTTTTTTGTTTCAAGTTTATTGTCCAGACCTCGGTGAGAGATAAATTTTTGTGGCCTGAAGGTGGTTGTTTTACCCTGCCTTACAGCAGTTGGAAAATTAGCCTCATTCTTTCTTGGCCGTTTTCCCAAGTTTAAGGCTTTGTTTGTTCTTTTTATTTTTTTTTCAAAGATAAGATCCTCTCTTAAAATTACCCATAAGTCTGCAAACACTGAACCCCAGGGGTCACAGATGCTGTTAACTCTGTCAGCCACGGTGCTGTCAGGCAGTGACGAGAAAATGAAAGAAAAGACCGACCTCCATGTAAGAACTTTTGGGCTACATTTATATTAGTAAATAAAATGAGGTAGAGATTGATCAGGCATGGTATGACTCATGTCCTGGGACACAACTATTACTCTACAAAATGGAGGGGCCACAACAAACCGCAGATAGGAAACAGCCCGAGGCCCAGGCTAGGCCCAAACTACCCCTGCTAAAAATGTGACAGTGCAAATAACCTTGTGCCTACTCTTTGGCTTGCATCCAGCCTGTTTAATAGTCTTTGCTGACAATCTGAGATACGCAGACTTCTTTATTAGAAGGCCTGATCCTGCAAAAGCTTGTATTTGTGCTTCATAAGATGACTGATGGTTGGAGAGCAATGGTGCCTGGAATCAAGAACACGCAACGAGACAACACGGTGCCCGATTCCTATAGTCTGAGGGAAACTTTCATTACAGAGTATTTTTTACCACACTTCACCTAAGAAATACATATCAGGACACAAATATCAATTAAAAAGAAGTATTTTTATAGCTGCCAAGATCAGATGTATTATTAAAAAAAAATGTCTTCTGAAGCTTAACAAAAGAAAGGGACCTGGAAAGTAAGTTTTGTCTGCCAGAAAACATCAATATATACAATTAAAATATTCCCCCAAATAAAAAAAAAATATTAAAATGAAAAAAAAAAGAAAAACTTGTTGTCAAGGTCACAGAAAAATTGGATGTTATTTGATTCTGCTGAAAATGATCTAATAACAAGATACACAAATTCCACAGATCTAAAAATTATTTTTAGCTTCCAGTGCTGCAGACGAGTTGCAAAATCTGACCCTGTGTAGTTACAGGCTCAGACCTTCTCTAATTAAGCAGTGACTGGTCATCAAACTGACAATCGAGGAAAACACAACTGCATGTTTCTTGGTATTACAAGAGACAGCAAATGTGATAGATCTTTTTTTTTTTTTTTTTTTGTCAAGGCATGCACATTCAAAATCAGTTCCTCATGGAGAGAAATGTGGGGGTTGAAAAGTAGACAGGGGGTTGTAGGCAAAGGACGATGGTAACAACCCAGGCACTGGGTTTGAGGAGGTGTCCAGCTCAGTAGCACAGAGCTCAGCACCAGGCAGGGGCTGGTTTTATGTAACAGTGCCATTTAGCCAAAAATTTTCTAATAAGATTTATCCCATCAAGTCTAAAGTGACAGGAACCCTGCAACTAATAAAAGATGCGTGTGTGTATATGCATGTGTAAGGGAAAACCAGAAACACTCTGTGACTTAACTGTCATCTGTATTATTATGAAGACATGCATGGACTTTATCAAGTGCTCAGAGCAAAACAGAAGGTTGTAAATTTAATAAAGATGTATGCACAGAAAATATAAATCAGATTTATACAGTGCTGTGACTGCCTTTGGAAATGTGGTGTACAGCATGAAGGTCATTGAAGCAATGTGCTGAGCAAAGAAGAGTGCCAGCTTGCAGCACACCAGCTTCTCCAGCATGGAGAAAGGACCTTCTTTGATGACCTGTGCCTGGAACTGCAGAGTCAGAACAAGACTAAAAATTGTTAAAAGGAAGTGTAGAGATCTCAAGGGCTCCAGTTAGGATGCAGCCCTCGGGGGAGGGGAGGGATGAGAATAGCCACGAGTTTTCTCCCACTCACCAAAACAGCTGCAAGAAGTATAAAGCTTAGTGGTTTGCCATGATCTGGAGCTGATTTTTGCTGTTTCATCTTTCCTGGTTTGGAATCTAGGATTGCTGTTCTCCATTTTGTAATCATACGATTGCTTAAACTACAAGGGACCTCAGGTAAGTCTGGCATGCACAGAAAAAGAAAGCATCCAAATAAAAGAGAGTAGCAGGCAAACCCCTTTATTCATCAGTCTCAGGTTGGCCATGCAGCCCACCCAGCTGGCACAGAGTCCCAGGCCGCAAGCAGGAACAACGCAGCCTGCCTCCGTAGTGTCTTACTCATGGCATTTTACAAAGGCTTGTTGTGTCTGGCTTCGAGGTGGGAAGACCTGAGGCTGTGGGAAGATGTCAGGACAAGCCAGGCTGCTGCTGTGAGGCCAGCACCCTCCCCGAGGGCACCCTGCTGCGTCCAAACCTGCAGGCAATGCCACAGCAGGCACCGCCGTCTTCACCGAGGATGTGGAAAAATCACACATATTATCACAACCCGGCAAGGGGAAAGTTCACCCTGCAAAAATGCAACCTAATGTGTTCCTGAATTACATGCTGAGGGGAAGGAGGAACATATGAAACTTGGGAGCTCAAAGACAGACTGAGTTGACAGAGGAAAACACATTAAAAGACACGTTCCCAGTGTTAGAGCAACTAAACTGAGCACTGCCATACAGACCTGCCTAAGCAGGCGACCCTCTACCCATACACAGCCCTGGTGACACCTGAACCACCAGATTCAGCTCCCTTCACTACCACAAAGACATCCTAAAAAGCTGAGAAAATCTGGGGGAGTTTGGAAAAGAACATCAAAAAAACTCTGTGGGGATTGGAATGCCTGAATTTTTGGGAAAGATTAAAAGCTAAATACAGACATCATTGCTTGACTAAGCAATAAGCAAAGAAGTGTGAAAGCACTCTGCAAATATCTGAAGGAGATAGACACCTACAATAAAGAGAACAGACTTCTTTATCATAACATAGAATGGAATACAATTGCAGGCAATGGTATGGCATTAAAAAAAAAATAAAACTGATTATCAAAGAAAAAAAAGTCTTTCTGGCAGTGATGTATTAGTCTACAGTTTAATCTCTCGTGAGGTACGCTCCCATGCTTGTTATATTTAAAAAATGATACTAGGTGAACAACCTATAAATTTTCAATACAGAAAATTCTTGTCCTTAGAGAAAAATGAGCTGAATGACCTCACATCTTTAAATTATCAGATTCTATGTTTGGCTGCATTACGCATTACTGAACAAGAAAAAGCCTACAACCCCCCTAAATTTAGACTTGAAAATCTTAAAACCCAACTTACAATTCTGTAAGTATTTTCCAGCAGTTACAGCTGTTGCAACAAACAAGGCAAAGATTTATTCTGTAAGCAATTAAGCATGCATTAGACACAAAGCATTGTTTTCCCTGGCTTGCAAAAAATGACAAAAACGCGTTGAACAGTGCTAAGGTTGAAACAGACCCTTCAACCCAAACTTGGGGTACATGAGCACAAGAGTAGGATTTTGCTGCCAGGCTTTGTAAGGTAACGTTGATACATGGTCGAATAAATAGCATCGGTGGAATACAAAATATGCACTTGAGCCTAGAAACCCACCTCTCCACAACACCGCAAAGACATGGAATTCTTGTTTTGATTTAAAAGACAACTTGCAACCAACACCTGCTGGGATGGGTTTCCACAAGTTCCTCAGAGCAGGCTGGAGGTCTAGCATGTTTCAAGTCACCAGTCACTTCCTCTGGAAGTCTGTCAGAAGAAAATCTTGAAAGCAGACTGACTTCCTACTCTTCTCCAACACAGTTGGCACACGTTAAAGTTAAGCTGCACCTTCAGCTTTCATGGAAAACAGCTCTAGAGCAGAGGCTGCTCAACAGGGACAGGGCCTGGGAAGAACAGCTCACTTCCTCTTCACTCGTGGCCACAGTGGTAGGAGGGACCAGGCTTGCCACGCTGAAGCACTGGCTTCAGTTAATTAATACCTCTTTGCAGCATTGCAATACAACCTTAGTGCCTAATTAACCTTTTTACAGAACCAAACGTGGCACCTCTGTTCTCTCTACAAACCTGTCATCTATAACTAGATTTCTATAAAACACCCTCCAGAATTGCCAAACCAAAATAAAAGGGAAGTTCTTCATACATTACCATCATTTCGCATGCTAACATGCTTCAACTTTTTCTAAAGTGGAATTAAAGGGCAGAATATGGATTTACAGCTACAGCATTATGTCCTCAAGTCAACAATTTGAAATAGTCCCACTTTCCAACCAAACAGATGTGATGGACGTTAATGAGCACTGTTAAAAAAGTTTGACAGTGTAAACTCACCTCATGTTCATACACACTGATTTGCGGTTTAGGGTAAACTTAGGTGAGAATGGTTGGATTTAACCTTCCTCTTTAGTGTAGCCACAGAGAGGTCCACACATCAACCAGCAGCAATGATGGGGTGTTTGTGGCATGTCCAGTTTGAGATTGTATTTCCCATCTCTCTAAGTCAACTCTAAGCAGACAAATTAGCTACAAGGTCTTTCCATGTTTTCTAACAGGAGCTGAATTAAGACTGCTATTGGTCTGTCCCTATTGCAGTGTTGAAATACCATGTCCAAGCTATAGATATTTTCTGTTTGGTTACACAGACATGGGAAGCAAAGTCAGGGAACGGGATGGCTTTTGCCCTCTCCAAGTTATGCTCATTATGACACAGAAAATGTACCCTTTCATTTCATGCATTACAATTTTCAGTGCTGGATCCATCCTAATTTTCTGCTACCTATACGTGTCTCATGTTAATTAAGAATATTGCTTTATGGATACCCTGAAAAAGCTGTCCAACACATGTGGTAAGTAGAATTACTGATTTGAAGACTGGCAAGCTCTAAAAAAAAGCTTCGAATAATAAATCTTTTTTTAAAATAAATCCTTTTTAAAACTAATTGATTTGCCCAGAATAGTTTTAATATGACTATATCTTGAATATATTGATCCCCAGAGGTCTCTTCCTGATCTCCAGAGGTCCTTTCCAACCCTGATCATTCTGTGATTCTGTGAATATCCCCCATCCATTTTTTAACCACCACTCATTCACAAGACTTCAAGACTGTTAGGCATCATTGATTTATTTCTCTAATTATCAACGGTTACTTAAGATTCTTCCAACAAGTGTGGGTGCGGGTTTCATTTCCTGCTTTTGCCACTGATCAGTAATTCATGAACTCTGGCTCACTGGAAGTCTACTTGTAGCGTACTCTGCATTTTTATTTAACAGAGATTGCTTGACCCTAACTGACATTTGAAGAACAGGGAAAAGATTAGCTTTCATATAAACTTTTTTTATGTATCCAGCTATGTTAGGACTACAAACTGACTATGAAGCAGGAAGCAGCATGGGCACACAAGCTGAAGGGCAGACAACTCACCATGAATCTTCACACATCCCCTCATTTAGCCAAGTACAGTGGCAAGATCATGGCCTGTTGCTATAGGACTGGGGTTCCCTTCATTCATTTAATTGAAAAAAATGAAGTCACTATTCTGCCAGTATTACACACTTCCAAACAAGTGCAACAATCCTGTAGCCCATATCCACTATTCTTACATGCTATGTAGTTGTTTGATCTCATTACTAATATGGCTGCATGCTTCTTGGAATTTGCATCTTCCAATTTGCTTCTGCTGTATTTTGCAAGAAATCATGTTGAAGTTGAGTAACTCTTTTGAGCCTCTACAAAGAATAAAATATGATTCTTTTTTTCTAACATGGATAACTGCCTTGTACTGCACATGATGGTCTTTTTCTGTTTTTTGTCTTTGTATCTCTAACTTACCTTAGAAAAGTAGGAATTTCCTCTGAGTCACTGACTTCCTCAGGAATTCTTAAAACAGGTACGTACTGCCAGCAGGAACTGCAGTCCTTCAACATCTAAAGCTGTCCTAAATGAACAATGCCTCTAAGTCTTGTTAGAGTCAACTATTTGGGACAGGATACTGGATTTGAAAATCACACGCTTGTGTGTGTGTCACATTTTCTTGTCCTTGGCCACCACCACGAGTTTGGTGAATTCTCAAACAGTGCATAACGTACTACTGGATTAAAGATGTAGCATTTTCAACAGGAATTGGACATCTACAGGATTGCTGCTACGTTAAGACAGATCGATGACAACATCCTGCAAAGGAACCACACTTTAACTGAGCTGTCAACAAATCAGGGATGGAGGAGAGCAAACGGCCAGTTCTCCACCATGCTGTTCAAACAACAATACTGCCAGGCACACATGCTTGCAGCTGGGAAAACACAGACACTAAGGTCTATTTTCCTTTCTGATTAGAACAATTGTTTTATCAGTTAAGTCTGACAGCTTCCAGGAGCTTCTGTGTGCTTACTGGGTCCCGCTGCTTCTCGATTTGGTATCTTCCTTTCCAGAAGGTCTGTATTTCCTGGTCATAACTCAATTCATCACCAGTGTTCCCGGCTGACTCTTTTCACTTTTGAAACATCCCCCAAACCCAGCCCTACTACTCCTCAAGTTCACAGTTAGAGCTTTTGCCAAAAGAGGAGTGTTGTAGGGAAATGGCCCTACTTTTGCCCTGCTTTCTACCCGATCGACACCTGCCCTCCCTCCTCTCCTAGACCCTGTCTTTCCTGTTGCAGGTCCACTGCCTGTTTAAAATCTCCAATTCATTTGCCTACTTTCCTTCCTAACCGTGCTGCCACAACTCCTCTGGTTTACACAAATCCTTCCTTCCCTTATTAAAAACCTTTCCTTAGTTGCTGTTCACCCTTCTTCAGTCCAACTGAAACTGCTTTTGTCTTACTGTAATGAACAAGTGACATGTGGACATCTTCCTGGTAAAGCGGGAAGGCTTCTTCCTCATCTTTCATGATGTGTTTGCTAAGTTTGATACTGTCACTCATACTGCCTCTGTCCTTCGGCTCTTTCATTTTTCCTTTCAGCTTTCAAGAATCTTTGCTTGT
The DNA here is from genome assembly GCF_965231255.1 of Vanellus vanellus. Classification (NCBI taxonomy): domain Eukaryota; kingdom Metazoa; phylum Chordata; class Aves; order Charadriiformes; family Charadriidae; genus Vanellus; species Vanellus vanellus. Next base: position 206,447,378 of record NC_138905.1, on the reverse strand, counting down.
TTGAGGCTTCTTCTGCCTCTCTGACCATTGTGTTTCGGTGTTTCTGCTGCCCTCTCTCTCTCTGTGGACTTGCCTCTTCCACTGTGTGTGCTTGCTTTATCCACAATTACCTTTATTTCTGAACTTGGACTATACTTAACTCTCCTCCCTTGTCTTTGCTGCTGCCACTGTTTCATTGCCATTCCTGGATGATCCTATATCAGTCCTTCCCTCTAGTACTTGTAACATCCTCTGATGCCCAGCTGGTAGGTGATTCGCCTTCTCCCTGAAACCTACTTTTATTCACTGCGCTCTTACCAGTGTCATCTCTGACTTACAAATTACTTTAGAAATTAGGACACAAGACAGGGAGACTCCTAATGAAATTTAAAATTCAGAATGTCACATAGTAGAAGAATTGGTAGAAGTACACAGTAGAAGTAAACATGGAAGGGGCATCAGACCTTCAGAAGAGACCTGCCAAGAGAAGGACTGTATTAGACCACAGTTTAGGGAAAACTGGGAGAAGATGCAGTCTGGGACAACCAACTGTGAAGTGTTGGAACAGGTCAGGTCATAGCTTTGACTGCAGCCCCCAGGCTCCCTGACTCATAGGCTGCATTCAGCTGGTGGGTTTCAGGCTTGAAAACCTGCAAGGTTTTCCACCTGAGGAGATGGGGCAGGCAAGAGTTAGGAGTTAGGCAGTAAAGGTTTGGGTTTTTGGTGTGATAGGATGTCGGAGGGAGAAATAGCTCTTGGTTAGATGCAAATGGTGGAATGAATCTTTTCATTAGAAATTTTGGCTGCCCCTGGAGCAGCCAATGCTGCCTGTCAAACTGCTCGTCCAGACATGCCTTCTCAATCCAAGTATGCCATTTCTTTATTGCTGAGCTATCTGACTCCAAGTTTTGCTTCTTTTGTATCCTTCACTATCTTTTGTTCTGCTCTGAGTGTTGAGAGAACTGGAACGTCCTTGCCTACCACACCACTTGGCACGTCTACCACACTACCTTCCTTTCTTCATCAAACCTTGCTAAAGGACAGGTTAGGTCCTGTGAGATGAAATAAGCAGATTGTGTCCTCCTGGATCTTCAGGAACCATTCTCAGGAACCACCTGAGAACTAAATGGGCAGCATTCCTCCTCCCCATATAAAATTACTCTGAGATGCTGTATGTCTCAAGATGTATTGAGGCACAATGTCTCTTTTTAACTTGCTGTCATTTTATGTTGCTTTTTAAAACATTATAACACCTTCCAAAGTAAAAAAAAAAAAAAAAAGTGAAAAAAACTTGCATAGTTAATCTCTTAAATCCTCCGCTTATGTAAAGTTGGTGAAGGAATGTTAAAGATTTTGAGCAAGTTTTATCTAATTAGAAAGGACTTAATTACTTCACTCCTGAAAGATGAGCCTCTGGCTGATAATTTTAGGAGGATGGTATGCCTTGAGCAAAACCACAGAAAATAGTTTTCTGCCAGAACTTAAGAAAATAGAAGTTTCATCATATAGACTGTTACGAGTTTTGCACATGGGCTGCATTTATAAAAAATCTTTGCTGTCCAGCATAGACAGGCAATCCAAACTGAAATCAGAGAAAGAGTAGCAGGAGAACAACTGATAAAGCTTCCATGTGTAAGTTCTTGCTTCTTCATTGTGAGATCTATTTCATGTTCAACCACCGTATTAACCAAGACATTCCCCCCACCTCATTCCTCTCCTCTTCCACCCCCAGCAATTTTCTGGGATTCCTTCTGTGGATTATCTAAAAGCAGGGAAGGTATTCATGCACCATTATCACGCCTGCTGTCACATAAGATGTATTATATGGGTTTTCAGGCAGAATATTTTGTCTTGGAGACAGAAATGAAATGTTTACTCTATGAAAGAAGTGACAAGCTAAACCAGAAGCACATCAGCAAAGACTCATGCAGCTCCTGGGCTGGATTCAGCTCTGCGGCCGGTGACAAAGAATTAATCATCCTTTCTGGTCTTTATGAATCTGTATTCACAGTGGTGGCTAAATCTTTTTGTGATCATATTAACTCTTACATGGGAGTTTATTTATTGACGTATTAAAAAAACCCAAACAACCCTGCAGCCTGGTGCTGCACTACTTGTGCAAACAAATCTGGTTAAATACAGGGAGCTGGTTGCTTAATTCAGAGTGATTGTCCATGTGTACAAGTATCAGAATAAGGTTCTTATTCTGCCCCTTTTAATTTTCTGATTGTGCTTTGAATTTTTTCTGTTTTTGTGTGAAGGCAAGTATCAAAGAGTTTAAGTTTAGTATTTGAACTAACTTTGACTGGTCAATATTTTTTGCATGGGAAAGTAAATTTTATTAGACTGACTGGTGCCTTACCCCACTTTGTGACCAATGCTCTTTTTTTCACGTGAGTGGTGACCCGTAGCCTGGGTGTTTAGCAGAAAGCTACTTTTGTAGCTTTATTTCTGTAAAATTCCACGTGATGGATGAAAACCCAAAGTTCCCCCTCTCCGTTCCATTAATTTCTCTATGTCTCCTTCAAAAAATGTCATTTCAAACAAGCAAAACTTACGCATGATCTAACTTATCGATACACATTTTGACACATAAGTTTAGCCTGTGACAAATGCACTTATGTTCTCCTGTTTAGAACCACATGCCCACCACTGTTGGTTTACAATTCCCAAACAAGTAAAGATTGCTTTTAATGGCATGTGATGTTTCCTAGTCATGAATTATACTATAAATAAAAGACAGGTAAAAGCATGCTTATATATGTGTATATGTAAAAAGATGTATATGTAAATATATATTTTTTAACCTCTTTGTATATGTGCATATTTGTACATATACATATGTTCCTAGCTTTTTTGTAGCCCTTGTTTCCAATAATGATTTCAGTCAAAGTTCCAAAATATGGATTTCATTTAGGATTAACAAAACCATTAGTAAGGCAATAACAATTTACTGTTATAAATGTATAGCAAATATGTGCCTTTTACAATAAACTTAAAATAATGTTTTTAATTAGCAAATGGAATCCAACATTTTCTAGTTGTCTCATTAAAATTAAATTAGATGCAGGGTTGGGAATTTTAATTCAAAACATTCACCTTTATTGTTGGAACACATTCTTGAATGAGTTCCTAGATTATTTTAGTAAATGTCCATGTTAATGTACTTGTAAAACATGGGGTTCAATCTTGTTAACATTCCCTTCCAGAACTAGGACACTGGAAGAACTGCACTTCAGAAGGAAAAAGCGGATTGTATAAAATGACTTCAGTCAGGCAAAGATTATTTCCATGTGTAACACGGCAACTTAATTTACGTTCCTACATCTCAAAATAATTGTTGCGGTATTTTTAGTAATTACTCAATACTTATTAGCTACATGCAAGATCCCTCCGTTGAGCTAACTGCACTGCAAGCAGCGGTGGAATGAAATTTTACATTTGTGGCAATGCAGAATATTCACATCACCTACTTTAAGGTGTGCAACTTAGGGGGCCTTTCTCATGACAGTGACTACATCCCCTCTAGCAACTGCGTAAGTAACCTAAGATTACTTATCTTCCTCTGTATCACATATTTATACAGTGTTTGTTGTGGACACAATGTCCTTAGAGTAAGAAATTAGATAACGCATGAGAAAAAAAAGACTGGACTACCTCAGTGCCTTCTGTACTGCAAATTAATGTTTCTAAGGCAACTCATTCAAGAAAAGCAAAAAACCCCCCAAAACAAGTTTGAGAAATAAGCACTTTAAGTGATAATGGCAGGGAGGAATTTCAAACAAATTTGCAGCTAAGTGAGGCTCATGCCTAATAGCTGTCCAGGGCTTGCTCCAGACCATTTTTGCTCTAGGTCTGTGAAGCTTGAAGGAAAGGACAAATTTTAAAGAGGTTCAAGGGAGGCATTTCTCTGTGTGGATACTCAGGCTAAGCCAACAAACTGCAGAGCTACAACTGCGGGCTTTGAGTGTGAAGTGCCTGTAGACATCAGCCACCAACTGCGCATACTTACCTACTTCTGCACCGTCACAGACAGCACAGAGTAGGAGTGACTTTTTCCAGCCACATTAGGACACTTTTTACTCTCATTCAACTTAGGATAAGCAGTGGGGCACACTCAACTCACTAATAAGCTCCTGGAGTCAGGTCCACCCTGGAGGTCCCACCCCAGGGAGTCCTATAGCTTCATGGAGAAAGAGCAGATCAGGGACAGGCAACAGGAGGCAGGATGTTGGATCTGACCCTTCCCTCCAGAACCACCTTCACTGATCCCCCTCCAGCCTTCCTAGTCCCTCAGGTCCACAGAGGAGAGGGCAGAGGCAGAAGTGCCAAGAGGCAGAAGACGCAGGGAGAGGGGGAGGAAGAAGAAGCATATGGCGAGAGTCAGCCTTGGCAAGCAAAGGTTGCTAACTGCTGTGTTTAGATGCTCAGACTTTTCTCACATGTCTGTTCCCTTGCCTATTGTCCCTTACCTTATATTGGGACAGTTAATTACTCCCATGCATCCGTATGGCTTCCAACCTTGTCCTGTTAAAGATCATCCTTGTATTTTTTTCAGTCTAATTTTCCAGAGTGACTTGAATTCTAATCCCACCATCCTGAGTGACCGAGTCCCTTCATCTTACATGGGTTGCCTACTTTGCATGCCTATTTTTACAATGGAAAATGTGATTTTCATGGATACAAGTCTAACTTATGTCTTATCTAGAAAAATAATCCCTTTTTGTTTCTCTAAATGGCACTGAGATGTGAAGTTAATGCAAAAACACAAGTACATGAAGATAACCAAGTATGCTTCTGCTAAGCTCCGTGGTGCCCCATTTGTACCTCATGCAGAGTGCTGACTAAGTGAAAAGTTGGTCTGCATCAAATGAGGTGAACTTAACTGACTTCCCTGAAGATTCGTAAGTGAGGAGGCCAGAGCGCGAGGCTGCAAGGCTGTTTAGCTGCGTGCGTAACGGGGAGAAATTCACCCAGTCATTCTGGCACCACACTTGGGAGACGCAGAGGATCGATAAACTCAATGAAACTCTCCAAATCGCTTGCTTCAGTTTTCTCTGGAAAACTATCAGTCAGAGGCTGGTATACAAATAAACAACTGCCATGCAGAGCCAAACTCCAAATATAAGGAAAAAAAAAGGGAGTTAAAGATTTGCACATATCTTGTGCACCGTTTTCCAAGAAAGCCCCCAGAAGTAGCCTTGTCTTGGAGAAGGTTACAAAGGAAAGAAAAAAAGCAATGTAAAGGTCTTTCATTTAATCTGATACAAAATACCATATGTTTTTGCATGCTTCATTAATGCTCCTTGGTTTGCCGCCTAGAAACACACAATGGTTTCAACCTTCAGGGGTCAGCAGTGCTCAGCATATCTATGAACTGAGCTCTACGCGACTGTGGGGACTATCGAATAAGGGCAGACTCCGCTGAATATTAATCCCACAGTTTTAGGTTGGATGGTTTGGAATCTGAAAACCAGGTTAAGTACATATCACACCATATATCACGGTGATGCACGAATGCCACTAATCACCTGTATGGTTCCCTTCTGAGAAAAAAAAAAAAAACAACAGTATTATATTCAGAGGGTGCACTTGGGGAGTATTCTTCTGAATAGATTTGCTTGACTGTAAAATTCTCTGTTTACTCATAGTTTTGAAATTAGATAAATACAGTAGCCTTTTTTGATCTTTCTAGTGCAGAGAGTCCCGTGTTTTGAGCGATAACATTCATTTTTGGAAAGCCTAATACTATCAAACTAGCTGTACGTGGTCTGGAATAAAGGTTGCTAAATGCAGCAGAGTTTTTGTGGCTGCACTGAAATACGAGTAGTGTAAAGAGAAGCTGCTTCACTGTCTCATTTTGATGCCCAGTGGTCTTTCATAGACTGCTCTGCCTAAATTTTAGTTTTAGCAGATTACCTTCAAATTAGAGTAAATGAGAGCTTAGGATTTATTCACAGTGCAGTGCCTTACCCCACTAGAAGCCTGGCAATTTAAATGCAAGGGAGTACAATCTTTATAGCTTTAGAGTTGTCTTGACAATGTGCTGTTTATGGACTCTTTTTAGCATACATAGGCACACACGCATGCAAAGCCGAGAGGTTGAAGTGAAATGACTCAAACAGCGGATTTCTCCTGTTACAGCGTTATCGTTATTGCTATTCCAGGCTTTCTTATTTTTGTTAAATAACAGCGGACTGAATAAAAAGGGAATAAAAAGTGTGATGGATATGACAATATAATGATGACAGTATAATAAATTAATGCTTACCATTTCCTGAGTGTTTGCAAAATCTGCCTCTTTCGAGCTACACTGCACCAAAAGCATTATAATATTAATCAGAACAATACAAAGGGATACATGTTTGTATCAAAATCTACTTAGAGTAATGAGCATTCCTGCTCCCTAAAGACAAACCCCCCAAAAAAACCCAGTAGATTTTCATCTCATTGAAACAGTACATGATACCCCGGTGATGCCGCTGCATATCCAAAGCGGCACGTTTATACGTGGCTGAAAATACAGCCTGAGCCTCAGCACATTGTCTTGCATGTAGAATTGTATTGCATGTGGAATAAACTACTCTGCATCTAACTCAGAATCACAGCCATAACCCCTCAATGTATTTTTATTCGACCTCAACTGAACATAAAGAAGGAGTTCATAGAGCAGCCGTTACTTTGCTATTTCTGCAGCACCTGTCAAGGCACCGGCAGTGCAGCCTCAGTGCAGAAAGTGTTAGTGCTTCTGAAACACGTTATTAGTGTAAATCTTGGCCTAGACTTGACTTTATTTTATATTTAATGACAAGATGTCAAAAATACTTTGATCTGTATTAATGTAGTTGCTGGAATGAAAATCCTTTCAGTCAATTAGTATTTTGATCCAATGCATTTAGCTACATCATCCAGTCTTCAAGTACTGATGCTCTTTTACACAACAGTCTGTCTCCCACCCATGACACGGTGAGGTGACTTACCACCAGGGAGTAACAAATCTTGAATCCAGGTTTAGCCACAAAGTAGTCATCAGATTTGAAGGTTATCTTTATCTGATTTGTTCTCGATGTTATTCTCGGAGGCACTTCCTTGTGTCCACACCACCTTCCTCGTATAACTGTGCTGGTCTCTGATACATCTTCCACTTCCACAAAGTCATACCTGGGAACCAGTTAGAAGGATTAGTTTTTGCTAACTCCGGTTACAGAAGGTGGTTGCAAATAGATGGGAGCACAGCTGGAAACACAAAAACAACTGTCCCCCATTCTCCACTGCAAAACATCAGACTACATATTATGTTGGGAGCCCCAAACATAGGAAAGACATGGACCTGTTGGAGCAGGTCCAGAAGAGGGCCACGAGGATGATCTGAGGGATGAAGCACCTCTCCTATGATGACAGGCTGAGAGAGTTCGGGTTGTTCAGCCTGGAGAAGAGAAGGCTCTGGGGAGACCTTATAGCAGCCTTCCAGTACCTAAAGGGGGCCTACAGGAGAGCTGGGGAGGGACTTTTTACGAGAGCATGTAGCGATAGGATGAGGGAGAATGGCTTCAAACTGGAAGAGGGTAGATTTAGATTAGGTATTAGGAAGCAATTTTTCACTCTGAGGGTGGTGACGCACTGGAACATGTTGCCCAGAGAAGTTGTGGATGCCCCATCCGTAGAGGTGTTCAAGGCCAGGCTGGATGGGGCTTTGAGCAACCTGGTCTAGTGGGAGGTGTCCCTGCCCATGGCAGGGGGGTTGGAACTCAATGATCTTCAAGGTCCCTTCCAACCTAAACCATTCCATGATTCTATGAAATGGTGGATGTGCTCGTGTAGCATAAAATACACTAAGTTGCAAGCTATTGCCAGAATGCTCAAATGGCTGCTTTGTGTGCTCCTGGCACATGACAGACAGCATTTTCTACCACACTAAAATAGCAAAGAGAGGCACTTGCATGTGCTTTGTACACAGCAAACATACACACTGCGCTTCATGTGGTGGATAAAATATTATTTAAGGCGGGCTGCCCGAGCTGAGCAGCTGCAAGCCCTTGTACAATTTCTGGTGGTCCCCCAACTCCCTGCAGCAGCAGCAACCATCTCCCTCCTGCTGCGCCCGTCGGAGGGCTGGAGCCAGGCCGGAGCTGAGCTGCTGCCATGCCAGGAGCAAAGGATGATGCTGGGAGGACACGGGGCAGCACACGTTGCTGAAAGATGCTTTTTAGACATTCTTTGCAGGTGACATGTTGCTCCTGCTAGATGGTTTGGCGACACTAATTTCAAGCTTTGAAGCAGCAAAGGGCAGGCTGGCACTCTGCTCTTTGCCTGGGTGCTGTCACCAGGGTAAAAGCAACAGCTTGTCTTGCCCTGCGCGAGGTCACACCTTGGCCAGGCACACGTGCCACAGCTGTGGTGCCCCTGAGCCCAAAGAGGGCTCTGCCAGGAGATGCAGGGATGAGGGGACACGGTGACAGCACCCACTGCCACAGCCTGCATATGTGCTGGCTTGGGTCGTTTATTGAGTTCTTTTCTTGAGCTGGAGAACAAGGAAGGCAGAGAATAAAGCCCTGATCTTACTACGTCTATGAGAAACACAGTCCCTAATATCTGTGGGACAGAATTAGGCCCCACACATTGCGGCCGGCGAGGGAGAGGTGATGACAACAGGGGGAGGTTGAGTGCAGGCCACGAGAGATGGGAGAGCTGCTATCCCCACAGTACAGTTAAGCCTTAAACTCTAGAGGTCTTTACCAGGAAAGGTTTTTATTATCAAAGCACGTGTATCCTCCAAAGAGGGAGTTTAAGACTGTTAACTGATTCCTACTAGAAATGTGCTGCTCCCCACCCCCGGGTCTGCGGGCCAAGCGCCTGCCTCCCTACCCAGTTGTGGGAGCTGAATAGCTCTGTAAATAACAGACCTGCTTTTCTTTTTCTGCTAAGAGTCCATGTGAAAAAACCGCAAATACTGTGCGGCTTGAGAATATCAGCACTGCTGCGTTTATGTTCACCAACCCCAAATTGCACAGAATAGAAAATAACAGCTTTGCCATAACCAAATCACTTAAATCTGCCCAGACTCTGCTGAAACAAACATTTTTCCTAACACTACGAAGTTTAGTTCCAGACAGAGATAACCTTGTCTCAGGCTCTCTCCACCGTTCTCCACTCCCACTCCCTCGTCGAGATGGACGTGGTACCAGGGCAGAGCTCCGCGCTGCCGCACGAGCATCCATCAGCGAGCAGCACGACAACCAGTCAATGCTTATTCTAACAGGAGGGGTTGCAGAGTTTTCAGCATAAGATAACCTTGTAGGCTTTGGTGAATATTGTCCTGACTGGCATCCCCACTTTTCGAGGCCAGGAGCCAGACTAACTGCTAGCTAAAACGGGACAAATCCACGGGCTTTCAGGGATTATTTCTGTTTTCAACAGCAGAGCTGTAACGGTCATGGAAGTAGGTGCAATCTCGGTTGTTTCTGTGCATCCAAGGAGCCTCGGAGGCTGGGTAATTTAATTGCTTTTCAGAATCATCTCTTATCAAGTGCCTGAGGAAATGCTCGCAGCACTTCTAAAAAATTCTGTAAAACCTTGAATATTTCCCCTCCTTCTGAAACAGCTCTGCTAAAGTATACCTTCTCATTCCTCAGCCTGAATGAATTTCAATCAGTTCAGCCTTAATAATATGCAAATTACAATAATTAGCATTAATGAAAAATTGAAAGAAAACACTGGGAAGTTTCTTGAAAATAAGAAAAAAAAAAAGCATAAGGTCAGAGGCAAGTACAAAAGGAAGGTAAGCTGCAGAGGTCCTGAATGACTTGTCCAATATGCCCGACATTCAAGCACATGCTCAGCCCTCAGCATTCATTTCAATTAAAACAGGCCTGGCTGTCTCCCTAAAGCAGCGCTGCAGGGATTGTCAGGGACTGAAGTCGCAGAAAGGACCTAGTTTTGAAAAACATATTGAGCGCTCGTAAAAAATCTAACTACGCGCACAGTACTTAACAGGCTTAAAGCCACCACGAGCTGTCTGCCCAAGAAATTCCTCACTCTGGAAGCAATACTACGCAAATAAAGATCTTCCAGGAATGCCAGGGAAAGCTTTATTGCAGAAAAGAATGTGATATTTCTCCAGCTTCTATAGACACTATGGATGATGGAAGGTCTTTGCTTCTCTCTGCTTCCCAAATTAGCTGCTCTGGAAAAAGCAGGCGGACTGTCTTCCAAGACGGTCCCCAAACCCATAACGCCAGTAACAGCTTGATTTCCTCTCACTGTGCCATCACCTTTAATGGCTCCTGACAGAGAATAGTTCATCTATTTTTTTTTTTTTTTTCCATGGTAAATTAGCCCTCTGTTTCAAAGTTGCAATGCTTTAAGGTCAGCCACAGTTTATCCACTATGTAAATATTAACAGGCCGCTTCTGTATGCACTAGGCTCTCGATCTGGGAAAGCGTTTGCAGTGATAGGAGGTAACTGCCGTTACTGACTGCTGCTGATCTTGGACCAACAGCACCAGAGTGGAGCAGCGCCTGCCAAGACCATCAAGGCGCAGGGAAGGAGAGCCAGTTTCAGGCTGCATTCTTTTATTACTAAAGGGAAAGCAAACCAGCAGAAATGGTTCTCTCTATTGGTAACGTAGAAAATTAACAAAGCAAAACAATAAAAAAAAAAAAATCCACCCTGTAAAGCCCCGCAGAGCTGCCAAACCCTATAAATGCAAATTAATTGACGAAGAAGATAAGATAAGCAGAGGCTGGCTGCGCAGAAATCCTAACAACCCAGTTCTCTGCATAGATAAGGCGTAAGTAACAACATGATCAGGCAGAGCGCTGAAGCCGAGACTTGAGCCTTTTATGTAAGTAGCATCACAGCAATCTGCCTTTCGGACCGCATGGGAATCCTGAGCCTGCTCTCTCCCGCAGAACAGATAGCTGAATAAAAGAAATATAAACAAAAAACTGAATGGATTTATACTGTTTTAGTGAATGTTGGCAAGATTCACCTCTCTGCTCTGCTAACGCAAAGCAGTTTGTCCACCTGGGTTAATCAGCCAGATCAGCTGAGCTTATGGTCACTTTTGCTTAGAAGGGGAAACCAAAGCAATCGGGGTACAAGTAAAGTAGACTTTATTATATATAACAGTATGCAGAGTACACTGATGTTTGTGGACGTATATTTAAAGGTTTTAAAAGAAACCGTACCAGTGAAGAATAACAATAAAGACAAAGAAATAATTTGAAGAACATAGTAATATTTTTCCATGCATTTTTATCTGTCTCTCACACCCCAATATAAACACATACGTACTCACTCACGCCTCCCAGAGCTTTCCACCTACTGAAACAGATTTTTTTTTTTGCCTGGCTGAAAGAGGATAGAGGTGATAGAGGACAAAATCCTATTAAAGTAGTACCTGAGTTGTTAAGTAGCTGGATTTGAGTGTACAAGCGCCTTGTGCTTAAAATATTATAGAAAAACTAAAACCTGCCAAAACGGCTTCACACCCCAGACAGCTCAGTTTATTTATAAACAAAAAGACCAATTTGGGTTGGAAGGGACCCTTGGAGGTCTCTCCTCCAAGCAGGACCATCACAGACCTGGCCAGAGATACCCGGGTTTTGGTTTGTAGTCTCATGCCGGTGGCCACATCCTTAAGCTCGAAGGTGGTGTTAAGAAGCCCTTTGCAAACTTCCACTCGCCACTCACCTGCAGATATCATTTTCAGGCTCCTCCAGTCCAAACTGATTATCAAAAGCCAGCTGGATCCTGGTGCTCTCTGGGGAGTGGAGCCGCCACGTCAGGAGGAGGTTCCTGGGGTAACTGCTGGGGTAGCGAGGACTGTGGATGCAGCCGTTCCCTGCCACGCTGATGGTCTCTTCTTTCCGGTACAAGTCTGTGAGGTGATTGCTCTCTGTTAGTAGTCACAACTTGTAGAAATTAGTATGTTGTTCCAGTTACAGGAAGGCAAAAAACACAACAGTTTACAACACAGCACAAATTATTTGCATTTAAAATCTATAAAAAGTTGGGTCTAGGAGCAGTTATTATTAAATAGGAAGTACAGCGTATTTTCTCTAAATTTAACCCACTATCAACAATAAGAACAACAGTACTCAACTATACAGACTTTATTTTAAGATAAATATATCATTACTTTTACATTTATATCGATTATATAATTTCCTTCTCACCATTTTGGTTTTAAAACAGAATTTAAACTTTAATAAAAGCTGCAAGCTTGAGAACAATGAAGTGAGACAGAGTTAAGTAAAAAGGGAAACATCCCTGCTTCCCAAAGTTGGTGCTGTGGGGAGAGATGCCGTCTCAACAAAAGAAGCAAAACAAGGCTGCAGGAAAGTGCGTGCGAGTGAGTCTGTTTGTTCACTGTGCTTAAGCATTTCCTCCCAGAAGCATGTGTTAGGTCACATTTTGATTTTATTTATACGGTGTGAATCATTTGCTGTCAATGGATCATTAACACAAATAGCTACTGCACACTTACACGGACGTAACTGAAGTCAGAAACTGTCCCACCATCCGTCTTATTGAGTAACTTCAAAACCAATAGCCAAGTCTTTACTTAATTCAAATTCCACAACTTCTGCCTGAGAAAACATTCAATTGTTCCTAAAGTTTACTTATACTGAGGTAAAGCCTCAGCTGCTGTAAATCCCTGGCTCCAAGGGTAACAGGAACTGTGGCAAGACCCAGCTCTAAAAGTCAAAATGTCTTCTGAGTTGCACCATGTGCTTGCATTGTCCAGCTGTTAGAGACACAGGAATTTGGCTCCTAGCGTCAAAGAACTGCAAACAACTATTTTGTGTGTGTGTATTGACAACTTTAGTGTGGTGAAATTTCGAGGATCAGAAGGCTCCAAGGCAACACGCAGATGATGGGAGGGTTCAGTTCCCAGTTAAGACACTGGGATCTGAGCCTCTGTCCATGAGACAGCTACCTGTGTTCCCATTGTGAGGTGTGGGGATCTAGGGCTCAGCTCAGTTACTCACAGAGAGATTTCTAACACCATTTAAGACAGTATGGGTTCCTGCCTGGCCTCTATGGGGTCAAGGAGGTCCAGTAACCCCCAGCGGAAGTCTTGTGGAAGCTGTGTTGTCTCGCAGAGCCACCTGCGCATGGGCAAGCTGAGGCCCTTCTCAACATGGTCAAGTGGGAGCTACACCCGGACAGGTTTTGACTCAGTCACCCAACTGCATTGATGAAATTTCTACTTACTGACAGGAACTCAGACACCAGCTTTTATGCAAACGCCTAGACTACACTGGCCTCATCTTAAGTCGAACATCGCCCTCAGTACTCTGCTGAAGGTCAGGTCAACCTCCAGCTTCACTACAAGCAACAGAAATATAAAACTGGAGTGTTTTCCTGAATTTGGCTACCAAGGAAGAGCAAACAGGGGGGGAGGGGGGGGGGGGAATTTCCCCCACCAAGGCACCCTATGAAAGTTCAGAACCACGACCAAATAGTATGTTGGAAATACAAAACCAAAGTAAGCAACTAGTCACAGCCATCTGTCACACACGGTAATCAAAGTTCTGACTCTTAAAACAAAATCTAATTTTTGACTGAAGCTCTCTAAGCTTTTCAAAGAAATATATTTATTTCATACATGCTGATGGAAAACAGGAACCCAGAGAAAAGGCACAAACTTAATGGTAAGTACATTTATTTTCAAGGTTGCTCTTCACTGGTTTCTGGCTGTAAATACCTCCCTGTACATAGCTGTAATCAAAGCGTGGCTGTGTGTCAACAGTTCATTGTACCCTTCTGACAGGGCAATAATTCTAGTTTCCCAACAATGTGAAACTTAGAAGTTAAAAGTCTGGGCTTCCTGTAAAAACTATCTCCAAAGATCTATTTGTGACATATTTTTAAGATGCTTTCATTCAAGATGAAATGTTCTCACACCCTGAGCCACCCTTTCTAGGCAAATACAGCCCTGACTCCATAGCTTGAGTGCAGAACTAGCCAGTTTTGGTTTGTTTTGTTCTGTTTTACCCAAACAATTTGCATTGGAAAACTGACAGTTCAGTGAAAATAAAGACCACCCACCCATTAGTTTTGTTGCAATTTTTATCAGCAACATCTACACTCAAGCCTGTTTTCTATTTTTTTTTTTTTTCTGAAAAAATAAAAATAAAGACACCTCTGTTTTTTTCCCCCTAATGTGGAATGAAACAAAATGTCCAGCCAACACTACCGAGTTCCTACTGAAATGCTGAGGACCTTTGGATCTGAAAACAGCCAGTACACCCAAGAGGACAAGGGTATTTCACAGGACTATGTCCACAATGTCCACGAAAAGAGATAAAAATAAAACAGTTTTGGTGAAAGCAAATTCTGCTCTGTTGAATGAAACAACCATTTCCTAAATCAGAACAAAAGTTACTGCAGTAAAACATGGCAGAACTCATCCTATATGTGAGAGTACTTTGCTCTTCCTTCTTGGACAGCAAACTCTTGCTATTTTCCAGCTATCAGCACACATTTCACCGCGTGGTGTTATGTGGTTCATGCTTCTGAGGGAAAGGTTCCCTTTTCCCAGCCAGCCCTAGTCCGGGCTTTACTCTGGAGTCGTCAGGTGCTGAGATCAGTGCTAGGGACACTGTCTTTTACATGTGCTCATATATATACACCCCCAAACAAAAAATCTGTGCACTTAACTCAGCACACCACCTGAGAAAGTATGTTACCAGTGTTCTTATACCCCAAGAAGATAGACTCTGCCACAGCTTTATATTTAACTCAAACTCTGAACCCCACAGACTGGGGTGCTCTGCCAGCCAGCCCACCACAGCTGACCAAGGCCAGTGCTGCAATGCAATGGCTGGTGCAGCTCTGCAGTGTCCAAGTTGAAGGGGTAAATGGAGAAATAAAGCTGCACGTATTAAAAAGCTTAAAAATCAAAATGCCGTGACTTGTTATTTCCATCATGGTAAATGTAGTAATTATAAAGGCATTATAGAGGAAAGGATGGAGAGAGGCATGAGGAGACAATGCTCAGGATAGTAAAATAGAGGATATAAAAATATTACAGTTCGAAGATATGCCTTTTCCACAAAGGGAGAAAGTACATTTGATGAGAATGGCCATAAATACCGTTTCTATAACTCACAATGCAAAGCCACTCAGGGCCTTCACCTGACAACGGAGCAGACTTTTCAGGTGCTCTGAAACAGCTTAATTCCCTCTTACCTCTCTCCATGCACTAAATTACAACCTGAAGCGGTGTAGCCAGGACTGGAGCCAAAAGCACTAGAGCTTTCAAAGGGGCTTTTCACTGGGATTTTGCAGAGTTAACTGGCTTAGTTGGATGCGGGAACACTGTCAACCCAAACTCGGTCTCTGGAGGTTGGCCGCTCATGAATCATCAAGCATCTGGGAAACAGCTTGAGGAGATGTGAGCAACTCCTGTGCTTCTTGTAGCAACTAAGATGTGAGACTAAAATGATGGGACCTTTCCAAGCTGACAAGCATCGTCCTTATCACATACACTGGGGGAACTCGTGGAAACCAGACACTGGCCATGGGGAAAGTCAGCAAAAAAAAACCAAACAAACAAAAAAACACTTGAGAAAAGATGTAGGCAAAGGAAAAGGCAGTGCGTCTTTCAAGGCACTGACCTACCCCATATTGCAATGCACTACAATGCAGTATTATACAGTGTCCTGAATGTCACACACTAACTGTATTCCATAATGCTTTATGGGAGTAAATAAAAGACGACAGTGGGTAACATACTGCCTGTCACATTTACTAAAAAGCATATAAAATCACTTCGCAATGAATAAAAGTAGGTGTTAAGTCATAAGGCAAAAAAGCCATTTAAGCAATGCACAGAAGGAGGATATTCTAGACGGCAGGAGCTACAAGACATCCTTGCACTGGGGGAGGGAAACTATCTCGCAAGGAAGATGAGTGGGAAGGAAGCTGGGAGGCAATTCCCCGCAGGGTCTGAACTGACTGGGAAGCAGCTTGCAATATATTTTATTTATCTGAACTAAACTTTCTTTTCTTTTCCTCTTTATTCTTTCCCAACCACTAATTTTAAATGTAATGGTATACATGATAGTCCAGCTGTCCACATTAGAGGAGCTCGCATTTAAGTGCTTAAAGCAGCTGCATTTTCAGGAGCGCTTGCCTTCGCCCCCTCGCCCCCCAGCACGGAGGGCAGCTGGGTGTCAAACTGGGAGCTCAGCTCAATATTCAGAAAACTGTGCTTGTCTCAAGACTTTCCCCACCGTGGGTGCCCAGCACATCCAATGTTTGTCCTTCCCAGCTGGGGCACATTCTCCTAATGCCATGCTGCGTGAGCGGCAAGACTCAGAAACACAAATTTCATCCCGCGTTTGCTCCGGATGCCTGCGTTTCCTTGCAAGCTTTAGCAGTGTATCAACATATTCTTGTTAAAGCTGCTCCCAGTCATGACGTAGCTACTACAGAAAGAAGCTCGCTTTTATTATCATTCAACAGACAATGAATTCCTTCAGTAAAATAAATTAAAAAAAAGGCAATTACTGCTTGCTAATAGCTAATGTGACATCTGTTCTTTGATATTCATTGAGCAAGGAGAGTCCATAAGTGTTAATACCTTCAGAAAGAAGAATGCAGAGAATGACCTTGTTTTGGACCTAACAAAAAATATGGAATATTTAGTTCAACTTTTCTAAGGTTTCTGGAATTTTAGCTTCACTTCCTAAGGTGATGTCAAGTTTGCTTCTGTCATTCTTCCCCTTGTAGAAGTGGTTGGCCAACCTCAACAACTTTGACACAGTGGTAGAGGCTGAAAAGATACTATATTCTGACATGTTTTATGACAAGAAATGTACCCTCTTAAATCCCATGGTGCGTAACCTGATGAGCTCATCCTCTGCTACAGCTGAGGAGAGAGTTGCTGGAAACCATGTGAAGTTCATTTTACCACTCATGAAACTATTTGTTATTTCAGGAAAGGACCTTGGGAGTTTGTACATGGGAGTTTTCCAGATATAACCCTCCTCCGCCATGGCTGCTCTCTTTGAAACAAATACAGCGGTCAATGGTTTGCCACCAGTTTTTAAAGAAATAAGATAACCTTCGGGGAGAATAATAGTTCTTCAGTTCCTCCAGTTGAAAATTAGCCTGATCTAAATAGCTGAATCCACAGAGTGAGAAGCAAAGAACAGTAAAACATTTTTGAATCCAGGCCACAAATCAGTTCATCTTGGGGACAGGCATGCCAAGCAAGCCGTATTTATGGCAGACTGTTCAGATATTCATTGGCTTTTTTTTATTCCCCCACCCTCCTGCAATAAGGAGAAACTTTTTTTGTTATCCATAAGGTTCTGTGTAAATCAGAGCAAAAGATGACAGAGTTCATGGGCGAAATACTGTATTCCATAGCTGGTCACAGATTGTTGGGAAGATACAAAACTGTAAGGTCATTTACCTTGTTAAAAATGATTATTTTTTTTTTTAGTTGATGTAAACAATAAAATGAATCCTAGTCAGTGAACAGAACATCACATTTCTGCTCTCTAATGAAGAAAATAATACCGTATGGTAGTATCTGTCTTAGACATCTCTGTGCTTTTCAAGACAGAAGCCTAACACACCTTAGTCAGCTCTGCTCCCACCACGGTTCACCAGCAGTTCTCCAAGAAGGCGGACCAAGGCAGGGAAAGGGTTGGGTTTGCCAGTAATGAAACAGGAATAGCTCAACCCTGGCCAGGCTAAAAATTGTAAATTGTCTCTTATGGAGGCAACTAAGCTGAGAACACAATCATTCTGGTATAAGGATGCATATGTAAGAGTATATTGGGCCAGTGGGTCCAGTCCAAAGCATTACTTCAGGTTGCTTTCAGCTTTAGACAACTTCAATAGTCCCGTTTATTTCAAGCAGACTACAAACTCACTTACAGCTTAAGCTCACATTTACAGAGTTTGCTGGATCGAGACCCAAATAAGAGAACAGCATTTTAACACCACCCTCTGTGTTACCTGTCACCCAGCAACTGAGCAATTAAGAAGTGGACCCAAACCCCACTGGAGTTGATGAAAGACTCTCAGTTTGGTTGGCTTGCCACCAAACTTCAAAGAAGCAACTTGGGGTACCTGCTCCTTCTCTTATCAACAGGTCCATTCTTTTTATCAAGAGCATGAAAGATACTCCAGGCATCATCAGAGTTCAAATCCAAAGCATGACCCGTTCTGTCACTGAGGCAATATCAAAAGATGCTGTGTGCACGTTCAGCCAAATTCAGACCTCACGTGCACTCACTCAGCTCCCTCTGAATCCCTGAGCTGTGTGGAGATCTTTGCTAGAAGAATATGTTTTGTATCTATACAGAATATATCAAAGCAATGAAAAAGTGAGCTGTGGTTCAAAGAAGCAAAATTAACCAGTGCAGAATAGCAGTACGGAAGGTATCAGAGAATGAAAAAACCCCAGCCGTCTAAAATTCAAGTCAGAGCCATCATACATTTTGTAACAGAATGGTTAGCGGTCTGCCTGTGCTTCTGTGCAGAGCAACCCCGCAAGCCTTGGCACTGCAGAGCCAATCTAGGGTTGAACAGGACCTCAGCAAAGACCACCCATGGGAATATTAAGTGGGCAATTGATAAGGAAGTCCAGGCATAAAATTCATAGAGACAGCTTCTCACCATAACAAGCGTTATTTTATTTGCACTCGATAATATTATTTGTACTATGGAACGGTCACCATCATAACTGCATTTTGAATGTGGTACTAATCAAACAGTCCTGGAACAAAGAACAGGCTGGACTGCTTTTGGTGGAATGAAGGCTGTGACTCTCCTTGATTCCCTTTGGTGGGTGCCTTGCTCTGACTTCCACAGATGAATACTGAGAAAACAATTCCTTACTTATTTTTATGGGCATATCAAACTCTGTGATGTTTGCTTTTTGCAGTGACTTGTATTACTTGCCTTTATTTGACTTCTTGATAGAGATTTTGTTCTACAAAAAAGAACATGCTGAATGTCGTACATTAAAGCAAAAGTGTCAACAGAGAAGTAACATATGTTAGGCCAACATATAAAAAACTTTGTTAACTGCTAGCTCTTTCATGGGTGGTAGTGTTGCAATGCATCTCTCTGTTGGACTTTTAAGCCAACAGCAAAACGAATGCACTTTTCTCTTGGGATTCCATAATTAAGTATGAAAAAGGAAAATGTGTATATCAAGAATGTGCAGCTCTAATGATGTGGAGCAAATAACTCCATGAGAATAAAAATACAAAAAACCTTGAGAAAACATGTGAAGAAATAAAGACGGAAATGACTCTCCTGGTGCTACAAAGAGCTTAAGGGAAACCTGATAACTGAAGCAGAAGTTTGCAATAACCGCCAACACCTCCATGAGAAGGCTGGAACACAACAAACTTGTGTAGTGCCTTGGACACGACGATGCCAATTATAGACACAATTGCTATTAAGCATGAAGATCAACACCAGACTTTGGCTCACACTATTTTGCAAAGAACTACAGCATTGTGGATTTAGGCACTCCAAATTTTCCTGTTTAGGCAGTGGCTTCAAGTAAGCAGGCCTTTCTTCAAATCCTCCCGGTGCAATGAAAATATACTCCTTTTTCATTTCCCCTTCATTATTTTTCAAATTTTTATGACCAAGCAAGGACTATTGGCCTCAGAAATCTGGCATGGCTCAAGTCTTAAAAGAGAATTTGTTTTAAGATATTGTTTTAGAAGCTGTTTCAGTCAAGAGCTCCTAAGACTCCACAAAATCTGGAATTTCCTTGAAGAAAGAAAAATGTCAATAAAAGGAAAGAGAAAATGTGGTCAAAGGGGGAAAGACTTCTCATGTTAAACATATTGTAGCAGACAGACAAGCAATTACTGAGTGGAAGGTTGTACGTTAGAACATTAGGCAGTAAAAGGAGAAGCTGTTTCAAAAGACAAATCAAGGCAATTTTCTCTTGTAACGTGAGTTTCCTTACCCTCTATGTCAGTACTGAAGATCCAAAATTCTCTGGAAGGGAGTGAAAGGTCACGTCTTATAATGGAAAGTCTGGCAATAGTATTCTAGCAGACATCGTTTCCTTGGCCTGAGTTTGCCATGAGCGTGCTTTTAGTCTCTCAGGGTCCGTATATCAATGGATTGCACAAAGATAAAAGCTTGTGGGGATATTTCAGTCCCTGTAAGGTAGGTGCCTTAAAGACCTACGTACCTGAGAGTTACCTAGATCTTTAAAAGACAAAACAATAAAATAGGCAGATCTCACTGTATTAAAATATGATTGCCGGTAGTCCTTTCCTTTTTCTGTAGTAGCCTAGCAGCTAAATTTCTTGCAAGGAAATAGGAGCCTGTGTTGTGATTCTTCTATTTGCTTGAGAGAATTCAGACTCCTTCTGCCTCCTTCCAAGGGAAGGATGTGTTCTGGGTGCTGCCTCAAAGATGGGCTGTCCATTTTCCAAGAAATAGTTAAGAGGTAAAATGCAGAAGCAGCTCTTGGCGCAGGGACCACAACCCAGGACTTAGCCACAAAGTAAAGATCCAGCAGCTTTTCTGCTTTCTGGCTCCAAGACGTGCTGTTCTGGGTCTCTGACAGTTTAGACCAGAGCACACCATGGTTCCTTTTTTGTCCCCATGCCTGAGATTTGTTCTCATGGAAAGCACAACACTGGGCCAAAGAGGGCAGTAGACATTGAGGTCTTTTCCCAGAATGGAGGTGGAACACAAGTTGGGCCACAGGGACGGCTTTCCATCATTTAGATAAAACCCCTGTGTTGAGAAACAACATTTCCCCAGTCTGGAAAGCAATTTAAGGCGTACGTACTGAAAGTACTGAGTACTTTAAGTGCAGAAGATCTTTCCTGTAAGTGCTTAGGACTTTCTCGGGAGGTTTGGCATCAGAATGCTGCAGAGCTGTCATGTGGATAGATACTGCAATTTAACAAAGTTTCCAGGCACATTCATAAAATTCTTGGCTGTGGCCTTCTTTTATTGTTATGATCTTGCACCAAAGCATCATCTAGAGATTTCCTTAGTTCTGCAGCAAAGAACAAAACGACATGCGGTGAAAGAGCAGGAGAGCTCATTCACTGCCAATATGGGCAGATGCCACCCTATATGGGACCAGTGGCTGGGAAGATGATGCTGGTGCACACCAACACAGCCCACAAGCTCAGGTGATGCTATGCCACGTGCAGCAAAAGTCTCTCACACCAGCCCAGACACATCCTGATCACTGTAAGCTGAAACCAAAATTGGAAACGGAGTTGGCTCCAAAGGCTCGATTTACACATCCCCATTTCCCAAGTCCTTTCTGGAAAAACAGCTGTTTGGCTGGTTGCCAAGAGGAAGTGATTGGAAACATTCCTTCTAGGCTGCGTGGGGGTGTTTGACATAAAAAAGAACAGCCTAAGCAGGGGTGGAGCTAAGCCACCACTCAGGTTCAAGTGGTGCTGTTGCCCAGCTGCAGCCATGCCACCGGCACTCAGCCCCCGCGGCACAGGGCTTCGCGTACGTCACGCTGGCTGGTGAGGGTAAGGGTGGCAAGTCATGAGAATCACGTCATTTTTATTTCCAACTGTGGAATTTACCGGTCATTTAGTGATACTCAGTGCACGAGTGCAAAACTTTGTTCTCTTATCGCTTCCTCGTTGTAGTGCTCGACACTGGAGGGGCAATGGGAGCAGTGAAAAGATACACACAGGTAAAGGTAATGATGAGGTCAGAAGACTACTGCATGACAGTCCTCTGTTTAACAGTGGATGTCTCATTGGTTTCGCTCTCTACATGAACCTAACATGTTAATTGTCAATTTTGTGGCGGTTGGAGATTCTGATCAATGTTGTGTTGTGCGTTATGGAAACAAAGTGAAAGATAATGTCTTCTCTGAAAAAGTTTACCGTTTACAAGATAAAGGATGGAAGAACTAGAAAGTCCAGAGAAACATTATTTATATCATTCAGCAAACCAGTGACAGGACAAAGAATTAAATACGTCTTTCCAGATTTCTACTCCAAAGCCCTTAGAAAACCAGGTTTTGTTCTTTACCTGGAAGCTTCTTAAATGGAATGGGGAAACTACAAATAATAATAATTAAAACAAACAACTGAATAGATTACTCCCTCCTTTTCTAGGAAACTAGTTCGCAATAAAAGGAAGATGTGCATGGAGGTTTTCCTCCCGAGAGAAAGATTTTCTCTCCATTTCAGCCATTAAATAAATTTCAGCTCACACAATTTCAGCTGAAAAACATGTGATCAGAGCAGAACTGGGACCTTCTGCTGCAGATGTTCTCAAACCTTTCATAATACATATACATATACTCTTAAGTCTGTTACATTAGAGCCACAACGGATATTGCATGAGCAGATGAAAACACATTGAAACCTGCTTGGAGGAAACGATATTCAGGTCTCTGCTAAGACTCCATGGGGAACAGACATTATGTATCTTTATGTTCTGAACAGGGCTGAGTATACTGTTGGCAAATAAAGAAGTAATTAAATAATCCTTCACTTTCATGGGCCTTTGATGAACTCTCACTTTTAAACGGAAAACTGGAGTCCCCTGTGTAATCACACTGGAGGTAATGCCATACTTCAAAGTTGTCCTTTGACTGCGGATTCAGTGAAACATTTGCAAGAAGAAGAATCGAGCAGTTACAATGATAAATTCAGTCAGCTTTAGCTCCAGATCTTGCCAGCAGGAACATGAAGCAGCACATTTCACTCCTCAAGCTTTCAGAAGACACATGAGATGACAAAACATTAACCAGCAGACACCACCAGCGCCCCCTCACCTTAAAGCTTCCAGAGAAGCATGGTGAACCAACCAAACTCAGTTTGCCCCTACTGAGACCCTAATGCCGTGGAGAAAAGCCTGTAGATGTCAGGGCAGAGGATTTAAGGGAGAAATCTCAGGCTGTGCTTACTCCTCTTGACCTAGATTGCACATCAAAAAAGCAGAGAACCACACAACGGTGGTATACACGTGGCTGGACACCAGATGGGACTTTGATGCTAGGCTCAGGCATGAGCAGAGTAGGTCCCTGGGAGCATGTGGGACCCAGCATGTGGACAACAATGCCAGGCCACTGAGGCTTGCAGCCTGTGGGCAGCCCTATGGTGACAAGGTCCACCATCTGTGTTGGCTGGGGAAGTCAAAGGGAACTATTCCACTGCTTTCTCTCCCCAGCTCTGTGCTGCTATTGACGTTGCACATCTTGATGAATGTCACACGTCGAGGTCCTGTCCACTAGAAAGGCACAGCTGTGTGTTGACTATTTAACACAGCTCCAAGCAGCTGTTTGGCTGGAGAGGAGCCTGATAAGAGGCTTATGTGACTGAGATAAAAAGAGTGAGAAAGTCCAATAAACACAGTATTCTCACATCATTTCATTTTGTGAACACCCCGTATCAGAGCTATTGAATGGACACAGGGACATGCTGCACCGTTTCCTAGGAAAACTTTTTCCACACTAACGCTTTAAATGCAGAAGGCTACTTTGGCACTCTTTGGACTCCCTGAACAAGTGATTTTTACTCAGTTAACTTTGCATATCTTCATGTCATCTAGGATTATAGTCCAGTAAGACAAAAAATTTAGCATCAGTCCATCTCTACTCATAACAAGAACAGAATATGTGATGTCAGGGTTTTTTTATTATTTATTATCTATTATCTATTATCTATTATCTATTATCTATTATCTATTATCTATTATCTATTATCTATTATCTATTGCTTATTATTCAGCAACCTTGAGCCAGATATTACCAGATACGGCACCAAGAAAAGAAAAGTAAATTCACCATAGTCCTGCCTAAAATTACACTTAGGTCAGTTTCCAGAAAAAGGAAAAAAAAGAATAATAAATGTTTCTTTATTGCGTTTAAAGCTCAGAAAATAACAGTTACAAGCCACTTCACTCTTGCCAGGTTGAACCCTTGCCCAAAAGAGGAAAAAGGTTGAAGTTCATTTGTTTGACACAAGAAAAGCAAAAAAATTCAGCTTGGCAGAACAGATGTGAAAACAGGATTTATGACAAGTTTGGTGTAAGGAAAAATTGTATTTTTCTGGTTTCTATTTGTTGGAAAGAATTCCAGAGACCTTTTTTTTTTGCTATTTGTTTGCACTTCCAACCTGCTTCAGTCATTCCCACTGATTTTATCTCAGTCTTTTCCATGGAAACCATGGAAGAACAGTCCATCAAAGGATAAAATTTTAAATCTTTCTTGATTTAGAGTCCTACTTCACAGCAGACACTCAAAAGTACTCAATAAGATGGAATGGCAACAGCCATTTTTAGGTTCCCTAGGGTGAAAAGTTCTGTTGTTTGTTTGGTTTTTTTTTTTATAGCTGAGACTGTAATTAAGAAAATACCACAACTGTGACCTTGAATATCTTTTAGTATAAACTATAATTAAATAACTGACATCTTTGGTAAGTAACAGCTGCACCGTGTGTTACTAGAATCAGTTGTGCGTAGTGTAAGTAGTGTTTTATTTATCAGACAGCTCTGCACTACTGTCCTACCAGTTGCTGCCCTCTGTATTGATTCACTTGATTTAAAGTGGTTACCTGTTTTGCATTCTCAGGGTGCTCCTCACTTCTCAACAGCTCCACCTTTCTCAAACCTTCATTTTCTGATTTGTTACTGAAACAAACTTCCTACAGCGCAAACCTCATGAGCTGTTTCGACCACCATCTCGCTCCATGCTCTGCCATTTCCCCTCTCTGGGCAGCTGCAGGGACCAGCGCGATGCCGGACTCGGCTACGGCGGTAGGGGAGGGGACCAGACACCAGCTCAGGGAAGCTGCAGGAGCACTGGGGCAATTGCACCGAGACGTTTCACCCCACCTTCTCCCCACACACCGGATTTGCCAACCCAGTCCTTGCCTTTTCAGTGCACAAGGCGTGGGGCAGCGTTTCGGAGCTGTTGCCCTCGCTGCGCTCCCCCAGAGCATCACGGGCTCCGGATGCAATGGAGCGTGCTACGGCACGGGCTGCCCGCACCCACGCTCCCTGTCTAAATTACGGGTCTGTACGTACTTTTCAAATCCTCACTGACATGAGCAAATACTACCGAGATTTGTGCAGCAAATATTTGGCACGGAGAAGGCGGCCCTCCTTCCCTCCTTCTCTCCCTCTTTCCCTCCCTCCATGGCTGGGTGCAGCAGGGGCAGCGCTGGCACACACTGGCAGAAGGCGGTGGTGTTCCCAAAAAGCAACAGGAAAACCTGAAAGCCCAGCAGACCCACAGGTCAAAGCCTGCCGAGGGTTTTCCGACACACAGCTGCAAGGTAAAGGCCGGTGAGTCTTCCTGATTCATTCTCTTTAATTAAGGGATTGGTAATCCCCCACCTGCCAATTCAAGTCTACCCATATACACATTTACTTCGTTATTTCATGTATAAAGCTTTATATAAAATGCCTTTCTTTTTTGTTCCTACTTTTTAATGGATGCAGAGAACCATTCTGTCAAGAAAGAAACAAATACTCCACTAAACCCATCTCAATGGACAATTTGTTTCTTCAATGCAGCATTTAAGTAATAAAGAAAGAATAAACATAAAATTCTCCTAAGAAATAAAATGAAAAACACTTGTCTGAGGCATATTAGGATGCTAATAAACTCAGATCAGACGTTTACAGATGAAGCTTGCTCACCAAATCCATTTTCATAAAACAGTAAGACAACCCAGAACAGGATCATTTGGTTGTGTAAATCAGCATCATCCTTACAGTGACACCAGCTATTTACACCAGCTGAGGATCTGACCAGAGCAGCAAATGAAAGGGGGAAGAAAAAACTGCAAAAGCAGGATGCAGAATCTGAGAAAGGGGAGGGACAGTAGATGCCCTGTGCAGCGATACACTGAACTCATGAGAAATTGAACTAAATCAGCTCATAGTGGTATCAGGGACAATTCAAAGTGTGCTTCTCTGACCTAGTAATTAGAGTTAAAGAAATAATGGATGTTTTTCATTCACAGGTTGAATTGGGGAGGGGAAGGTTCCTATTTATATCAGCATGGGATGATTTGTTTGATCCAAAGCAAAACATTTTATTTTCAGGTCACTTAATCCTGAAAACACATGTCTAAATAAATACTAAGAGATAATCTGACAATTTTTTTTTGTCATTTCTGAATTATCTTCTGGACATAGAAGTAATGATTGAATTCAGCCAAATTTCTGAATTCCATTTACTACTTTTCACATTTTTAGTGGGGTTATAATTTCCAAAAGAGAAAACAAAAAAAAAAAAGGGTCCATAAGGCACCCTTGAAAGTCTTGCCCGTCTGGACTGGGGACTCTTATGTGACTCAATAAGAACATCAGCTCATCAATTCGTGCAAATCAGAACTGTTCAGTTGCCTAAATTGGAGCTGGTCTGATTGACGGTCCTGGAGCTGGGGCTGAGCAGCGAGCACGCAGTGAAGCCAGCTGCTCTTCAGCCGGCACGAGCACGACCTGCGAGATCCCTGCCATCACTGGAGAGCAAAGGAAAACACTCAGCCCTTCACCAGAAGGCAATGATCAATGCCTTCACCCAGGCAACGTAACTCCTGTTCTGTTTTTTACTTTTCCTGCTCACACTTTTTGCACAAAATTTCCACTACTGCACAGCGAGCTAGAACACAGATGTTGAAGTAAGAGTTTCACATTAAGGTGCGTAGTTTACCATTTATAAAATTGCCCTGATGCTATACCACTTGTGATTTTTTTAAAACTAAAGTAATCCTTTTAACATTGCATTACTGACATAAACACATACATATTTTCAGGCCCTTAATTCAAAATTCACCTAAAATCCTGTCAACAGCAAATTCCTGGGCATGGTATTTGACTTTGTTGGTTTTTTTTTTTTCTCCTTGAATCATCAGAAATATTTCCATATGGCCATAAAAAGACTGCTTTTAAGAAGCAAGTCCTGAAAGAAATGCCAACTAGTGATTAAAAGCCTATGAATCAATTAGATGTGTGCTGAGTTCTTCAGATTCTCCAAATACAGGTTGCTGTTTATGTCAAGATGCAGAATTATCAGTCTTTGCGTACTATAACAATTAGTCAAGAAATCCAAGGGCAGAAGGAGACAGCTCAAAAAAAAAAAATAAAAAAGCATTTGGATGAGCTGGTTCCAAAGAAGCACATTGGCAACAGCACTTTGTTAAAAGAAATATTAAAAGACAAGAAGTCAAGCCAACTGCAGGCTTGGAACAAGATAAACAATGAAAAAAGAAAGTAAAAAACTAGGAATTTATTTTCTTAATTGAAAGTGTACAGCATGATGGGTGTAGGGATTATTTTTTTTTCTCCCCCAAAACCACAAGAACTCACAAGCTGGACCAACTATTAGAGAGGAAAAAAGTTTGCAAAGAATGACTTTCTGTCAGAATCTAACGCGCAGCTGACTACAAGGGAGCCTGCAGACTGTATTTACTCTTAGAAACTAAAGAAGCAAGAGGCAAAGACTGTCAAAGCATTTGACGTTACCATAAATATCTAAGGTTAGTGGAAGGACATTAAAGGTAATATTACTTTCCAAATTGAACAGTGGCAGATAAGAGAAGGGAGTTTTCTTGGCTTCTGAAAAAGACAAGACACATGTTAGAGCAATAAATTATGAGCATCATCATAGTAGCAGCAATACTGTTAATACACAGCACCTTCCAGCAGACTAAGACCGAGGCTTTGTCATGGCAAGTGCTGACAAATATAATGGGAAACAGACTGTAGTTGTAGGCGACTCCATATTGAATAGGTATCACCAAGGGGATCTAAATTATCTTGGGATTCAGACAAAATTTACAATTAAGAGGGACTGGACACTGGATTGCTTCATCAGGAGAATCAATGAATTTGCCATTATTCATATTCTTTGTACCCCAAACTGTGGCTAGATCCAAAAACACCACTTGGCCATCATATTTGTACTACAGTTCTGGCAGAATTGTACTTCTGAACTCCACCTGCGCACACCACCAACCTTCTGCCTCTCTTCTTAGGCGCCGGGGAGCACCACACCTCCTGCAGGGCTCTACCCTCCACGTCCTGCCACAGCCCACACCCAGCAGGTACCAAACACAGACTGACTGGGCACAAATCACTCTCGATCCTGTGTTTGTAAGAGTTAATAGCTATTTTCTGGCGGATTACAAGAGCTTTTCATCAGGCATGCCACGGAGCACTGCGTGCTGTGACAGAAGTCAAAATGATGATAGTTTGAATCTCTGTGCATGCAGAATTATATATTCACAGCCATTTTTTGAGAATCTGCATACACAGCTAAGACATTTCTGTTTGCATGCCTCTGGTGATTTTTTTTTTCCCTAAAAAGCACATCTATGATTAAATTATAATAGTTTTCTACATAGTTTTCTTAATGTTTAGACTGATTGATAGAAGAATATGTTTTACTCCCCTTACTTGAAAAAGCTCTCGCTGAAAGTAAATAGTGATTAAAGAAACCATAAACACTGCTTCATTCAGAGTTACGCTACTTCAGCTACTTCTTTCGTAGAAACTACAGAAAGAAGCGAAGCAGACAGGGCGCTGTTCCTGCACAGAATCTGCTCACGGCACAAGTAGTTTTTAAGTGTCTTCTTATTTTTGCAGGAAGCAATACAATTATCAGAATAGGCCTGGATCTCAAAATGTTGTATTATCCCACTTGCTGCCATTGCCAGCATGAATAAAAGAAACCAAGCAGACAGAAACTGAGAAAACTCAAACCACAATCAAGTTGCAATTAGTTATTATGAAAGGCTCCCTTGTTATGTTATCCTCTATTCTAGATCCTGCTTGTCATTAAAAAGGGAATTGATTATTACAGAAGACACCCAGGGGCTTAAGCACCCTCTGAATGAAAAATAGAAATCCGGAGAGAAAAGTCCCCACTGTTCTTGCCAAGCAGAACTAGGGGAGGATGGCATTTGTAGATGTTCATGTAGCCTCTCTCTTAGGACACGATCTTATTCTCCTTGAAGCTGCATTAGTTTCATCAGTACCGGGACTGGGCTCCAATTTTTCATTCATGCTGGATTTTGGTTTTGCGCTTCTTTTCTCCCTGTCCCTTTTTCATGGTTGGGAAAGATGCAAACTGTATAAACAGATGGGATTTTGCTACACTGGTTAACGTGTTGATCAATCACATCATCTGCTGTGTGAGCCATCCTTCCCTCCCCTCCCCTCCTTCCACAAACACACACAGAAAACCACCAGACTGTTTGTATATCATTGGTCACGACGACAGGCAACACGTTTCTCAATTGGCTCTCCCCTTCCAACATATAAAGGTCTACGCAAGGTTTTTGCACCTAACTTCGCAGCATTTTTGCACTTCGCCATAGATACACAACGCTCAGAAAAAAACCCAGCGCCAGTTTCTGCTGCGCAGTGTAAGAACATAGGACATATGTGCCCACAGCTTCTTGGAAGTCTTCCTCTGGCATTGGCAAAAGAGCATGCCATAATTGCCCGGGGACACCTTCAGTGATGAGATGTCTCTTTATATCATGGCTGTTGCTCTTAACATGTATGATGGCAGCAACTTGTAGTCCTCAGCTAAGCGCCATATGGCTCTGCAAAACCCTTCCGCAAAAGCTGACGGGATAAGAAGCAGGACAGGAAAAGAAATGGAGAAGGAGCATGAAAAACAGATCACCGCAACAATGATATGTGATAGAAGAATATATAATAAACAACAGTTGCTGCACATTCATTACTAATTATATGTCTAGCATTTTCCAGTAGAAAAATGCTGAGGGTAGAAAAGAAAGTTTGCAAGAAAAGGTATTTTTTTTTTTTTAATTAGACTAGCTGAATTGACTTAAAAATCAAAATGCCTTTGGGCACAAAGTATTTTCATTGGTCCTCTCTTCTTGGTGGCTGAGTCCTGTTGGTGAGGTTTAGAAGTGGATTTTTCGAGGCCTCACTGTTTCTTATGAGGGACTCCGGGGTTCGGGAAGGGCAGATGAAATACACTCTCCAGGTAACCGGGACCAGAACTGGTCTCCTGGAAGGGAACACTGGGAGGAAAATGGAAAAGGGACAAAAGACTCTGGACTTAAACAACAGGCTTCCTTCCTGCATACAAATGAGAGGTTGGAGCTGAACCCCATTTTTAAGGAAACCCATAAATGGAATCATACCTACTTTATTCCGAGCACTTTTTCACGGTAATTAACACACACAGATTGCAAAGCTCTTCTAGCAGCTGTGATGCTGCTGTTCTGTAAAGATGCTTAGGAAAGACGTGACACTGCTCCCTGCCTTAAAAGCTGCTGTCTAATAAAAGCAGACATTCATTCCAAATTGCATTCAGAGCACATGGGGGAGCGCAATCAATGTTTGGCCAAACAGATCAAGGAAAACAACTCCTTGGCAAAGTAACTCTGTTTTTCAGATTCCTGTGTGCCCAGTTCAAATGCTACTGAAGTCAATGCAAAAAACTCCCTTGGGGTTTTGATAGAATCAAAAAACGATGACAAAAAAAACAAATAATAATCAAATACAAACCCAAAACCTTTACTGTGAAGCACATTTAAAATGTAAGCAATATGCACCTCATATTCTCTGGACCCAGTGTTTTAGTGTGAGAATCGGGCAAAGGTGCGCAAGGTCCCTTCAGCTGGCACACATATCAGCAAGAGAATTTTGCTAACCGTCAAGATTTGAACTGAAATATCACCTCTGTTTAATGTTGTCTGAAAGAGCTGTAGCATCTAATATTTAAACATCAAAGGAGCTGAACATATCCCAGCAAAACTATTAATCTTTAAAGGCAGAAGAAAGCTAGTATTTTCAATACACTGAGAGACTGAAGATTTCTCTGCATTATCTTACTATTGTTCAAGAATCTGTGTCCATTCAAAGGAAGCGGCATGTGCTTAAAATGTTGAAAAAAAAAAAACATTCCAGCAGTGGCAACAGTATGGATGCAATTGACTTTTCACTTTGGTTCCCTTGAAGGGAAAAGGCTGAAAAATGGGGCTGTATTTATGGCAAAATCAGTGCAAAAGTAGTTGGAGAAAGAGAGAGAGAAAAAATGCTAAAGCTTTTCTTATGAAGTGACACATGAACTTGAATATAAAGATTCAATTATTATTTATAAAGTTGTGTTTTCAATAGACCTTTTTATCAAACCCATAAAGAAATAAAAAACTCCAGCATTAATCAGTTCCTCCAGTTCATTGATGACAACTTTTTGACTCAGGTGGTGGAGGAGCCTACAAGGAAAGGTGCTCTACTGGACCTGGTACTGACAAACAAAGAGGGACTGGTGGAAGATGTAAAGGTTGGGGGCAGACTGGGCTGAAGCGATCATGAGAAGATAGAATTCAGGATTAAGTGTAGTATAGACAAAAAGACAAGTAGAGTTGAAACCTTAAACTTCTGGAGGGCAAACTTTGATCGTTTCAAGGAGTTGCTTGAAGAAATCCCATGGGAGAGGGCTCTAGAGGGTAAGGGGGCTCAAGAGAGCTGGCTGCTATTTAAGCGTCACTTCCTCCAAGCTCAGGATCAGTGCATCCCAAAGAGAAAGAAATCAGGCAAGGGAAGAAGGAGACCTGCATGGCTGAGCAGGGACCTTCTGAAAAAGCTCAGGTGGAAGAAGGGAGTTTACAATAGGTGGAAGAAGGGGCTGACTGCTTGGGAGGAATACAAGAATGCTGTCAGGATATGCAGGGAGGAAACAAGGAAAGCCAAGGCAGCCTTGGAATTGAACCTGGCAAGGGATGTCAAGGCCAACAGGAAGGGTTTCTTTAAGTATATAGGAGACAAAAGGAAAACTAGGGAAAATGTGGGCCCACTGTTGAACGAGACAGGTGCCGTGGTGACAGATGATGCAGAAAAGGCGGTGTTGCTAAATGCATTCTTGGCTTCTGTCTTCACTGTTTGGGCCAGTCCTCGGGAAACCCAGACTTTGCAGGTAACAGAGAAAGTCTGGAGGGAGCAAGACTTTCCTTTGGTTGACGAGGAGCAAGTTAGAGATCAGTTAGATAAATTGGATATCCACAAATCCGTGGGGCCTGATGGGATGCACCCTCGAGTGCTGAGGGAGCAGGGGGAAGTCATTGCTGGGCCGCTCTCCATCATCTTTGAAAGGTCCTGGAAAACAGGGGAGGTGCCTGAGGACTGGAGGATAGCTAATATCAGTCCAGTCTTCAAAAAGGGCAAGAAGGATGACCCGCGAAACTACAGGCCAGTCAGCCTCACCTCCATCCCTGCAAAGATGATGGAGCAGCTTGTGCTGGGTATCATCTCAAAGCACCTGGATGAAAAGAAGGTCATCAGAAGTAGTCAACATGGATTCACTAAGGGGAAGTCACATCTGACTAATCTGATAGCATTCTATGATGAAGTGACTAGATGGGTGGATGAGGGGAGGGCAGTGAAGTGACTAGATGGGTGGATGAGGGGAGGGCAGTGGATGTTGTCTACCTTGACTTTGGCAAGGCTTTCGACACTGTCTCCCACATCATCCTCACAGGCAAGCTTAGGAAGTGCGGGCTAGATGAATGGACAGTGGGGTGGATTGAAAACTGGCTGACAGATAGAGCTCGGAGGGTTGTGGTTAGTGGTGCAGAGTCTAGTTGGAGGTCAGTAACAAGTGGTGTCCCTCAGGGGTCAGTACTGGGTCCAGTCCTGTTCAATATATTCATCAATGACCTGGATGAAGGGATAGAGTGTACCATCAGCAAGTTTGCTGATGACACTAAACTGGGAGGAGTGGCTGACACGCCAGAAGGCTGTGCTGCTTTAAAGCGTGACCTGGACAGGCTGGAGAGTTGGGCAGAGAGGAACCTAATGAAATTCAACAAGGGTTAATGTAGGGTACTGCATCTGGGGAGGAATAACCCCACGCCTCAGCACAGGTTGGGGGCTGACCTCCTGGAGAGCAGCTCTGTGGAAAGGGACCTGGGAGTCCTGGTGGACAACAGGATAACCATGAGTCAGCAATGTGCCCTGGTGGCCAAGAGGGCCAATGGCATCCTGGGGTGCATCAATAAGAGTGTGGCCAGCAGGTCGAGGGAGGTCATCCTCCCCCTCTACTCTGCCCTGGTGAGGCCGCATCTGGAGTACTGCATCCAGTTCTGGGCTCCCCAGTTCAAGAAAGACAGGGATCTGTTGGAGAGGGTCCAGCAAAGGGCTACAAAGATGATTAGGGGATTAGAACATCTTTCATATGAGGAAAGGCTGAGGAACTTGGGTCTCTTTAGTCTAGAGAAAAGAGGAATGAGGGGGGATCTTATTAATGCTTTCAAATACTTTAAGGGAGGGTGCCAGGGGGATGGGAACAGTCTTTTTGCAGTGGTGCTCACTGACAGGACGAGGGGTAATGGGCACAAGCTTGAACATAGGAAGTTCTATCTTAACATGAGGAGGAACTTCTTTACTTTGAGGGTAGCGGAGCACTGGCAAAGGCTGCCCAGAGAGGCTGTGGAGTCTCCCATTCTGGAGACATTCAAAACCCACCTGGACGCCGTCCTGTGCAACCTGCTGTAGGTGACCCTGCTCTGGCAGGGGGGTTGGACTAGATGATCTCCAGAGGTCCCTTCCAACCCTGACTATTCTGTGATTCTGTGATCATCAGTCACTTGTATTTCTCCATTTTTTCCATTTTTGTAGAGGGTTTACCACTAGAAAGTGGTTGCTAAAAACCTGTATTAATCTCTGAAACTGCTTTTCTTTAAAAAACTTGCCAAGTTTTCTTTTCAAAAATGATACATAAAATACAGGCAAAGAAGCAAAGGCAAAGAGAAGCAGCAGACAGAACTCACATTATCAAAAATTACTGATGTTGTGTAAGCACTACGCACAATCTAAGAGCAAGAACTCGCTACTCTTCAGGATGCAATATTTTATGCAATACTCAGTTATTCCTGCTACAGAGAAGCAATAGGCCATGCTATTTTGGTCTTAACTCCATGGCCAAAATATGAAAATCATATGCATATCATTGCCTTACACGTATTTGCATTCTGCGAATGGCATTTTTCTGATAACAATCGCGCTCTTCTGCAACATTTGTTAGGACTCCCATGTTTGGATCTTGCAATTATATTAGAGGAAGAGACTCAGAACCGACTAGGGACCCAAGATCTCAAGATCCAAACCCAAATGCACTCTCTCCCACGTGGTTTGTGTCAGCAAAGCCTTTGCATAATACTAAATGTCCAGAAAAGAAAATTAACAACTGTGCTTGCCCTGATTTTCGTGAAAATCAACCAGCTTTATGGAGTACTAAGATAAATAATTTCCCAAAGAGAAAGGATTTTTGTAGACAACAATCTAGTAGCAAACAAAACTTACACCAGTATTAAGTTGTGTACCTGTGTTTTATACGCATCACTGATGCAATAGCTGGTGAATACTACTGTGGAAAAGAAACTGGATAAGGGATGGGCAGAAAATGAGACTTACTGTTCATGTCTTTTAGTTGTTCTTAAAGGTGCTAATGCACACTACAGTAATGCCCAGACAGCTTTTGGGGGGATGGAGGACGATCCTCATTCAGAAAGTCCGTGGCTGAAGAAGGGGTAAACTGGCTTGAGGAAAAGCAGTCAAGCTCTTCTCAAAACCTCACTGAAGACATTTCGGAGCAGTTTTGAGGAAACAGGCAATAGTTAACTACTTAGTCAATAACCTAATCACACCAAACCCAAATCGTTGTCTAAACCCATGAACAGGTCATACACACAGTGTCATTAAAAAAACCCCAAACAACAAGGAAATAAAAAGAAAAATGGGGACAAGCGATAGATCTTGGCATGTATCCAAGATTCAACAAATACATTATCATCAGACAAACAGTTCACAGATGATAAAACCAGAAGGGAGCATCATAAGCATCCATTATAACTTGCGGCAGGATACAGGCTATAGCCCAAAGCCAAAATGTATTAGGCTAGAAACAACGGTTCTGTGAACAACAGAACAAACGAAGATTTGTGTCCTACTGTCTCTCTCTTGCTTGCCTAACTTCTAAGCTGAATTCTACCGAGATATTTTTCTATCTCTGCCTTTCCCCTTACAAACCTTACCCCACAGTATTTGGCAGCCTCCTGTAGACCACTCCAGCAAACGGGTCCCAAAGATGTTACAGATGCAGCATTTAACTGATCTGTTCAAGATCGTGCAGTAAGACAGTGGCAGAATGGGTTGCATAACCTAACATGAACCTGACCTTCACCAGGGCAAGAGCTCATGGAGAGCATTTTCCAAGGCCAGCCCGCCCCACTTGCGGTTTCAGACTGAGCGCCTTAATAAGAGGGATCAGGGAGATCTGTGGTAACCAGATGATGCCCAAATTGCTTTTTCTAAATCTTAAATGTGAAGATCAGAGAACAGGAGATAACTCATAAGATGTGTATATATATATATATATACACGTATATGTATACACATATATTTGTGGTAACCAATACCAGGTATGGCTCTTTGGCTACTTACAGAGAAATACTAATAACTAAACACAGAGGTGTCTCCCAGCTTGATTCCAGCAGCTATATGGGGTATATGTTCATGAATCAGATTTCTTCCAGATGCCTCTAGGGATAATGAGCAAAACTAATTAAAATGCCATAAAAAAAATAATGGCATTCTTTCTCCACTAAATTCAGGCACGACTTGAATTCTCCAACTGCTATGTCAAAGCTGCACTCTGAGAAGGATTAGTAGCTCTTTTTGGCTGAATAGGATGTAACCAGATCTCAGGGGCTGTACACGGCATTTAAACTAGCAATCTTTCAAATCAGCAAAATATTGAATGCAAAAGGAATGCAGAGAAAGGAGTTCCCAGCTGCATTAATTTCTAACCCAGTCTTTTCCCAGAAATTATTATATAGCAAAGTAGTCAACATCTTTCCTTCAGCTTCACCCAGGGTGACGGCGTATTTATGTGTTTGACAGATAAGACGATCATTACTTGTCACCATTCGTTATGGATCCCAACCACATTTTCCACACCCTGCTTTGAAAGTACACACATATCGAAAAAGCGGAAAAATAGATGAGCAATTCTATCAATTTATTCCACTCTGAATCCTAAGCATTGGAAGGAGCACATTTGTCAATGCTCATTCAGTTGATGGAAAAGGTTGACACATATAGAAGAAACGGTTGCTAACACAATATTATCTAATCTTTCTGTCATAGGGAGTTTTAATGTACCCTTCACATGGAACCTACATTTAGAAAAATGGAAGGATCAACTTAACGTAAAAAGGAAATCGCAGTATTAGGTAAAGAAAGGAGGGTCAGAATGAATAATCTAACTACCAGTTTTGGTGGCAACATTGTAAAGGTTTGTGCAACATAGAAAATGTCTTAAAGCAGCAATAGTAACAGCAGCCATGCAATAAAGTTGTCCATTACTATAAAGGGAGAAGGTTTTGTTTAGTTGTTTTTTTTTTTGTGGGTTTGTTTTTTTTTTCTCCAAACCCTCCATTTTACATAAATAAAGCAAAAATTTCCAATTTATAAGACAGATATTTACAGTTCAATTATAGGGGAGATAGTTTTCTCTTACCTTATAAAAAAAGAATTCCAGGGACATTGCAGGATTTTTAATTTGCAGCAGCACCTTGGATTTATAATGTGAGTCAGAGAAAACTGCTATGGGACCCAGCAGCTACTCCTTGAGATTCTGAAGACATTCAGCTCTTGCTTAGGCAGGAATACAGTATGGAAAATATTTTTATTTTAAATAGATGTTTTCATAAGTTCATATTCAGTAAGCAGCATTATTGACCTTGAGAGGCAGCTATTCACAGGGCTTTATCTATTCTCGGGCAGAGCCTGAGGTGAAGGGAGTTCCTGCCATTTGCAGAAGGGATCTGAAGTCCCTCAACAGCCATTGGTGCAACCACTCACATCTCTGCAGCTACATATGGACCTCAATGCCTGTGATAAGTGTCACTACATTCTCTTAGTTTTCTAACAAGCACGAATAATATATGCAAAATTCACTCCCTCCTCTCTCAGAATTACCCGTCCTAGAGGAGATAAGGTTGTGGGCATTTGGTGGTCAAAACCAAAGTAATAGGCTATACAGTAATTATAGTCTGTGCCCTGTGCAAGGGCTGTGAGCAGCTCTGCCAGCCCTGCCATGGACTGAGGCATGATGGCACTCTGCCACTCACAACCCATTTGGTTTGCTCTGGCTCTTGAGGTCCGGAGCCCAGGTCAGGATGCTACTCGGACAAAGGCATCTCGGTGGAAGCATACGGTCCTGCATGCACACAAAGCAAACAAGACTCCATAGAATATGTTGGATTCAGGTCAGGAAGGTCTGATATACTGTAGTCAGCAAAAAAAAGAGCACCTTTAAAAGAGTTATTCAGAGTTACAACACCAAAAAAAGATTTTCCAAGGTAAGAAATACCCCAAAGAGGGGGATTCAGTTTTCTGATTTCGGGAACAAATACGACCTTTATGGAAGCCTTGCTTTGTTCCAAAGGTAGAACTCTAATAAAAATGACTTTAAGTTTTATTACTCATGTAAGTCCTTTAAAGGTGCCTTAAAACCAAATATACGACAATCATTTACTTTAAAAGGCCACGCTCATGGTTTTCAGGGGTGGGAGTCTGAAATCCCTTGTCTGCCTGCCTTCCCCTCTTCAAGAGTAAGTTGCAGAGCCAACGGTGCCAAGCTAACAGAGTGCCAAGCTCCTTGCAACGCGACAGCCACAAACCTTGTACAAGTGTCAAGTTTCTGAGGACTGAAAACATTGATATTCTGCAATACTAAACAGGAAGAAAACGGAGTAAATCACCAGACCTGACCTTGTCACAATGCTGACACACTTCTTTTTGCATATTTTTTCACATCACCCAACAGCAACCATTAAGAAATTGTCACTGCCAGGCAGTGAGACATCAAAGCTTTACTGGATACTCCAAACGTGCGATAATTCATTTCAATTAATACCTGACAAACGCTGAGCTTCACTGTGCCCAATGAAGTCAGACAGCTATGATAAAAGATGTACTGATATGGAGAGAAAGAAATGGGTAGTCCCTTCCATCTCATTTAATGGGGTCCTGTTACTTTATTTCTGACCTATGGTGTTGGCAGCATTTTTTTACTCCAGATCCTATATTTGTTATGCATAAGCTGCATCGATTTTCTCTGGATAACGGCAAACAGACTTTCACAGCCATCTCTACAGCTGCAATGCAGCCTGAGCTGTCATCTCTACCCGTATCACGTGGACTTGTGCACCATTCATATCTATCTCGAAACCTCCTGCAGACATCATTTCCTAGGCCTGTGCCTTTGACCGTATCACCTCATCTATACGTCACGTACTGACCCGCTCTGCTCTGCCATACCAAATACAAGGTACTCATCCTGACTTCCAAAACCTGTGTAATTTATTATGGCTCACTCATAACTTCTTATTTGTTATTAAACTGTTGATGACTATAGTGGTAAACTATGACCTATGATCTGCAGTCCATGACCACCATAGTTAAGTATGCTATCTAACTTTCAAAGATGCGTCTTCCCATCAATCCCTGAGGAACTCATTTTATGCTTCCTTACACTCTCCTGCATATAATACCTATGAAAACTTTACAACGGCCAGGTCAGTCCAGCTGCTGGTTATTATGCTAACTTGTTTTAGAATCATAGAATGGTTTGGGTTGGAAGGGACATTTAAAGATCATCTAGTCCAACGCCTCTGCCATAAGCAGGGACACCTCCCACTAGACCAGGTTGCTCAAAGCCCCATCCAGCCTGGCCTTGAACACCTCCAAGGATGGGGCAGCCACAGCTTCTCTGGGCAATATGTGCCAGTGTTTCACCACTCTCATCGTAGGAAATTTCTTCTTTACATCCTTACATTTTCTTCCTTACATCCAATCTAAACCTCTGCTCTTTCAGTTTAAAAACATTACCCCTTGACCTGTCAATACAGGCCCTGCTAAAAGTCTCTCGCCATCTTTCTTATAAGCTCTCTTTAAGTACTGAAAGGCCACAGTGAGCCCCATCTCTCCAGACTGAGCAACCCCAGCTCTCTCAGCCTGTCCTCACAGGAGAGGTGTTCCAGCCCTCTGATCATTTCTGTGGTCTTCCTCTGGACCCTCTCCAACAGGTCCATGTCTTTCCTGTGCTGAGGGCTCCAGAGCTGGATGCAGTACTCCAGGTGGGGTCTCACCAGAGCAGAGCAGAGGGGCAGAATCAGCTCCATCAACCTGCCAGATATGCTTCTTTCAATGCAGCCCAGGATATGGTTGGCTTTCTGGGCTACAGGCACACATTGCAGATTCATGTCCAATTTTTCATCTACCAGTATCCCCAGGTCCTTCTCCACAGGGCTCCTCTCAGCAGTCTGTAAATTGAGCCTGCCATTACTTTCGTTGGACTGCATCTGGTCCTGGTAACCTCTTATTTTTCATTCATACAGCACTCAGGACAAAGAAAATGCCCAACTCCATTGATGGCAAAGGGTAAGAGTGTTTTTTCTTTGAGTGATTTGACCTAAACAAATTCAGGACTGGGATGTGAGAGGGTCACGTCTTTGATTTTAACTGCCTGGAAGTAAGGCACCTTACTAAACCTGTCACATAGGCTCCATTTACATTCAGTGCATTCAGGATTAATTAAGATGCTTATCTGCTGGCAGGGACAGCTGAATGGTCTCACTTTAGGATGCCCATCGTTTGGTATGGTAATGCCCACCTTGGAGTAGGAGACAGCAGGCAAGGGCTGTTGGTTTCTCCAGCTTCTTGCCAGGGACTCTGGAGACCACCTACTCCAGTTCACTGAGGACCTGCTTGCACCTGGGCAAGGTCCAACAACCTGTGGTAACTTCCTAACTGCACTCCCCCTCTCCACAGCCGGGTACCACAGCCGAGACTGCGACAGCACCGGGTCTCACCAAGAGGGCTGAGGATCTCAGGGACAGTTGCCACAAGTTTTAACCAGCTCCTGGAATTTAACATTGCCTCTATAATGACAGCAAGTTGGATTTAAGGAAAAAGAGATCATAGAATCATAGAATTGTCTAGGTTGGAAGAGACCCTTGGGATCATTGAGTCCGACCATCTACCCTACTCTACAAAGTTCTCCCCTACACCATATCCCCCAACACCACATCTAAACGTCTCTTAAACACATCCAGGGATGGTGACTCAACCACCTCCCTGGGCAGTCTATTCCAATGCCCGACCACCCTTTCTGTGAAAAATTCTTTCCTAATGTTCAGTCTAAACCTACCCTGTTGGAGCTTGAAGCCATTCCCTCTTGTTCTGTCATTAATTACCTGTGAGAAGAGACCAGCACCAACCTCTCTACAGTGTCCTTTCAAATAGATCAGCCTCCTGGTCTGCCTGCCCTGCAGTCAATATGCTGCCCACTCCGGAGTAATGGGGGCTTCTCATATATAACTTGAAGTGAATGGTTTGTATTAAGTTTTAGTAAGAATCAGAGAGCTAAACTGGCTCAGGAGCACTTTGGTCCCTCCTAAGTATAGGGGAATAAAATCTAAAAAGACTATTCTTCTTTTTCGTCTGGACAAGACCACATGTTTTGCTTTTTTTTCTACCCCTTAGCTAACTCGAAATCGGAGACACAGCACTCACGTGCCTCCAACAGACCTGAAGTCAGCTGTTACAGGCTGCAAGATTTGACACCGCTGACAACTTTACCCAATTTTGTGGGACTGCATTGTTTCTGTCTCCTTTTCAAGAACCTGAAGGTTTGACTTCTTGTTCTCATCTACTAGCACAAGCTTGGGTTTTGAAGGTATTTCTTTCTCCTTGCTCCTTATCCTAACCCTCCCCAAACCAGCACAGCTTAAGAGGAACAAAGAGGGTAAAAACTGTAAGAATTGATTAATTTTTGTCCCCTGCTACCATTTGGTGCTGCTGTGGGACCACAACAAGCCCTGGCTCTTTGTCCCTTTTTTAATAAGGATAAATGTGACTGCCAGCCCCCATGCCACGTGACCACCCTTTATGTAAGAAAAAACGTTATCTGCATACATTTCAATTTCATGAGACAAAGTGCCTAGTTCATCTAAAATCTCTCTCCAGGGATGTATAGCAGAGTTATGTCGCCCTCGAACATCCAGCTATAGATAAAGTCACTAAGCACTTACACAGGTCAGAAACCAACTCAAACAGGGCACACACGAAAAGAAGACCCCTGCTGTTACTGACCACTGCTGGCTGGGTTTAATGGCAAGAGTGTGATTTCCAACTTTCACGCTGCCACTTTTGGGGTATTTTGAGTGCTACGACTCAGGAGTGGGAAATCTGTGAGGAGTGAACCAGAGACCCCCAGTGCTGTAGCAGCCAACGATGCATAGGTGCACACTCCAGTTGATGGGCCGAAGACAACATACCTGACACGAGGATGCACATCACCCACTGCTTTGAGATGGAGGAGCAGAGTGTAGAACTCCCTCCTGAGCAGCCCCTTCCCCCTGGTGCGCACTGGTAACTATGGTGCCTTCCTTACACAAATCAGTGATCCCCGACACCGCTCTGTCAGCAGGGATGTCATGGAAAGCACATGCAACCCTGTGTTCCCCATGGAAGACCGGGCACCACTGCAGGGAACGTCTTCTTCAGCCTCAACCAGGAGATGCTCCGCGTGGCTGCACTCGCAGGAGCTCCGGGGAGTATCCACTGAGCACTGACCCACACACAACTTTTCACTCAGACAAGTGTAGGAGGAGCACATCAAAAAAGCACTTTCTTATCAGAAATTCAATATCTCTCATCCCCACCACCAACCATGCCCTGACAAATTTCAGGTCTCCATCAAAATACAGAGGACTTACAGCTACTCAAACAAAGTCAACACATTTATCAAGATCAGAAAACAAACATTTTCTTCCTCTGTTTCATTCCCAGAAATGCCTGAAATTTTCTGGTCATTATTTTCCCAAACAAAATAATTAAAATAATACGGCTTAGGGCAGATATCCATCTTGGAAAAACTCATCCCAAGCTGTCAAAGCGTAGCACAGTCATAAACTTAAAATTAAAAAATACATTAAAAAAAAAAAAAAGAAGAAGGAAATGAATGAGATCTTCACAAGAGATGCTATTCCTAAGGGTGCTCAATGGGATTGTGAGTGAAGTCGAGCTGAGTCGATCCTTCCTCCCAAAACACGTCCCACCGCAGGGTCAGTGGTGTGCCAGCCCTGGAGCGTGCTGAGCAGTGGCTGCTGCTGGTCCTCCCCAGGGACACAGTGGTCAGCACGTGAGCTGTCACTCCAAGCACAGAATTAAAAGGATAAACTCCAGGCCACAGTAGTGAATTGAGTCTAGCTTTAAAGGCAGACAGATATGATTAATAATCCTACAGATTTTTTTAAGAGCACTATAAATGTTTCTCGAGGAACTTCCCTGATCCATCTCTACCATGGACTCCCTCTGTTTGGTGTGACACAAGGGTTTATCAGGACTCCGGGAAAAAATGCGTAACTGTGTCATGGCTCATCTCCAGTAATACAGCCAGACCCTGAGAGACTCACAATAAAACCCTTGTCTCATATCTCACAGTACACTCTTTTCCCCCTCAATCTTCCTTGCTCCCTCTCACCCTTCTCTCCCCCCATAAACACATATAACTTTGAGAGCATTTCCACATACTCATGAGTGTAATCTTGTATAAAGTATACACATTACATTAATTACACCTGAAAAAATAATCTCACAAAATATATTACCTGAGCTTTGTTTTTTAAAAATAAGACCAACATGAAATGCTTATCACATTACCACATTCAGGTTTCTCAGATTAAAAGTGTGCCCACAGCCACACATGCACACACAGAAAAGAGAAGGTGAACACAGATACTCTGACAGAAGACATCTTTCACTGAAATCTGCCTTCATGTTTTGCCTCCTGCAAGGATGATATACTTCTAAACACTATAACCAGAAATATCCGCAATACTAAATAACATACTTCAGTCTCAACTTAATCTATGTTTTTGAAACTCTTTGGTCACTGATGCCTTTGCCCTAGAAGGTCAATCATTTAAGAAGACAACATTTTGCCTTTTTAGAGCGCTATATATCACCAGAAGTGTTGAAGAAAGAACTTCACTGAAAGCCCTTGATGAAACATTCCTCTGAAAAAAACAAAAATCAATAAAATCTTTGAAGTGTTGTTCTGAAGTACAACTGGTCTCATTTTCTGATGTACCAGCATAAAACTGACTTCTGAGCAATTTTTACAGAAATAAATAAGTAGGAATTGTCTTATTTGAAATGGAGACCGTGATAAAATCAATAGAAAACTTATACCATCTTTTAGATAAATGCTTTGAGAGGCTAACAAAAATAAAGAAACGCAGTAAACATTTTTAAAAAAATAATGACAAAGCCAAATGCTTGAATTCAGTGAGGTACGTGTTCAACATCTACCTGCAATTTTGGATGGGGGAAAGAGGGATTTGAGCTCCCAGTTCTCAAGATCATCCCAATTTTCTTGGAGGTCTGCTGGTAGTGCCTGCAGCCTCCTCTGCAGTCCCACCGATGCTGGTGGGGTTGAGGAAGATCACAGGCATCCCACAGGAGAGGGCACACCCTAGCCCACAGCAGTAGAAGTCTGTCTGTGC
Source organism: Vanellus vanellus (assembly GCF_965231255.1). Taxonomy (NCBI): domain Eukaryota; kingdom Metazoa; phylum Chordata; class Aves; order Charadriiformes; family Charadriidae; genus Vanellus; species Vanellus vanellus. The sequence continues at coordinate 206,403,827 of NC_138905.1, read as the reverse complement.
TTAATTAATTTCAATTTTTAATAGCATATATCATCATCCTTTATTGCACTCACACCCAGCAGGGCCCGTGCCCACACCACATTCATCAGTTGGTACAAACGGCCCCAAGCTTTAGCTTCCACCCTTGCAAATGCACACTGTGTACCTGCCCCAGACCCACCTGGCACCAACGACCTCCTTACGTATTTATTCTACCCTTCACTGGAGTGCGATCATATCTATGGAATCGTATAATCCCAATTAATCCTAATCAATAATTAATAATCACAAAACTCACGCAGACTACTAGAGTAACTCAGAACCACTGAACGATAATGCTACCTAATAAAGTTGCAAAAGACTTTGCCATCCTTTCTTAAATAAAAATTGCTAAGTCACTATGTGCAATGAAAGGTGTACAGCTCACTATTTGTCTTCAGGTGTTCAACAACATCTTCCCCCATTTCCAGGGCTATCATTGCACTTATGGGACACTCATAAGCATCAAAGTGATGCTTTAGCTGCTTCAAATATCACCACATTTTCACGTTGCATTGGTAAGAAATGTTCTAGACTTAGCATGGTATTTTTTATGCATGACACTGCCTTAGTGCGTTTTCACACAGTTGTTCTCTTTCTTATTTTTTTTTTTTAATACCATAATTTTTTATGTGTTAAAGCATCTTTGTGAGATTGCTATTCAAAAGGCATTCCTTGGAGGGAAAGTTAGAAGCAGTTGGAAGAAAAGAATGTTGTGTCGTTTTTTTCCTGGCATCCATCAAGAGGAGAACGAAACAAATACTCAGGCCACTTCCAAGGGGCCATGGACAACGCTCCCGACACTCCTGAGAAGTACAGAGCACTGCCCTGTCCTTGTCTCACAGCTCCCGCCTCTGAAGCCAAAGAGCTGCTTCCACTCCCTCTTTCATGTCCCACATCTTGTTTCGTTTTGAAACATAATTCAGCATCACTCCCACACTGCAATGCTCTGTGCGACCTCAGAATTAAGTTATTTGCAGGACCCAAACATGCTGGCAGCATCGAGGTGCCTGCGCCACACCAGGCGTCTCTCACTCAAACCAGACTCACGCCGCTCGGACCTTCAGGCCAACATTAATGCCAGGAACTATTAACTTTGCTAAGGTCATTATGTTTTGAGTGTTTTGCTTGGAGTAATTATCATTTGTAAACTTGTGTTGTATAATGTTATGCTCAGGATTATATGATTTTCATAACGGTGTGGAATCAGACTTTGAACATTATTACAAAACCAGAACAGCTGTATTTATATTTCCTTATTTCTGAGACAAGTAACTGCGAATAATAGAGAAGAGACAGATGGGCAATCACAGCGAACAGCAGCGGATACGGTCTCTGTTTAAACCGTTGCTGACTCATGTCACCAGATCACCGCTTCAGCAAAGAGTGAGACAACATCCCACTACTCCACGAGCTAAGGGATTTCATGTAAACAGATGAAATAATAGGAATTATGCCAGTATTAACATGAAGTCTCAATGTTTTAAATTAAAGACATCATCATTTCATGACTACTGAAACAGTGCAGGGCTAATTTGTAAAACAGAAGTGTCCAGGCAGGCAGCCACGGACCTAGCGAAATCTCCAGGGTCATGCAGGTGACTTTCAACACCTTCTAAATGATCTTTAAACACCCAATCTTTTAATGATCTTTAAATGCCTTTTAAAACCTTCTGCAACATTGGAGGGCCCTGGCACGGTTAATGGGCAACAGCTATTCTGAAGTACTGTGAAAGACCTCTCAACAGCTCTGTTACAGCTCATTCATAATAAGGGGCTCCACACTACACTAACAATTTTTTTTTGCTTCAGAGCAGTTCTTAAAATATTCAAAATAATCACTGTGATTACTCTCTAGCTATATATACGTGTGGGTGATAAACGGAATCTCAGTGCCTTTCACCCTTTTTCATACTCCTGTGAGGAAAAACACGGTTTGACGTCTTCATTAATATTTTGCAGGCCACTAATACATGCTATGAAATGCAGCCTCAAGTGAGAGGGGAATAAATGAACTTTCTGAGCCACTGGCAATTAATTTTGAAAGACTGTGTAGATCTGGTGAGCTCCTGAAGAAAAAGAAAAAGGAAAATATGGTCTCTTGTCTTTCAAAAAATAGAGGCAACCATTGCCTGGTAAGCAAAGCAACGTGCCTCTGGCCCTTCCAAAGGCAGACCAGGAGAGTCCCCAGTCCTCTGCTTCACCCACAGGGTGAGCCTACCGCTTGAGTGTTGCTCTGAAGGACTATCAAAAGGGGAGAAAATTGCTAAAGCATCCATAGGACAGTGACCAACCTGTGACATGGAAGAACAGCAGCTTTCTGCATCACGACTGCTTTCAGGAAAAACAATGAGAACCTGAAAGTTAATTTGCAATGTAGAAAACCACATCCAAGGGCACAACGCTTTCTCTCCAAGCAAAGTGTTCCATATGAAATGCTTGACTTTGTTTTTAACCCATTTAATCATTTATAAAGAAAGAGTATCCACAACACACCTAAGCAGAATTTTACCTTACTGGGTGACGGAAACCAGCAAGTCTGTCACCATGAACCATCTGTTAGACATAGCTGGCAATTCCTCTGCTTATAAATCTGACTCTGGCTTTTATGAGCACTTGCTGAAGTCATGATGATGAGGTTGTTACTTCATAACTGAATAATGCAGTTTTATGGCTTGTAAATTCCCTGCTGAACAGTTTGACGTTAACTTGTGGAAAAAAGAGAGGGAGTCAGAGCGGCTGTAGAGGAAGATTGCTGCAGAAATCTGCCATCCTCGCTGCCCAGGGGCAACTCCACACTCTCTCTTACGAAAGTCTGAGTCTGCAGCTTGGGAAAGCACTCCAGATTCGAAAAATACTTCACGATTCACGACAAAATTGGTGAAATGTATTTTGCCTCCGTTTTCTGCATTGGTTTGAGGGTAGGAAGAGAGCGTCCAGAAGTTGTGCTGATCGTGTTTAGTTAATGAAATCCCATTTTGCTCCCCAAGACTTTTTCAATAGACCTGAAGTTGCTGCAGCTCAGATCTGAGCCTCAGGATTTTCTTGGTTTGTCAAAGCACCCTATTCCACAGAGTTTATGTTCACAATAGGAGACAAAAGTCCCGGAAAAAATACCAGCTGAGAAACTCAAATAATTTAAAATAAAAAATTAAGTCCTTTATTGCAAAAGATAAAGGACAGGAAAAGAAACTTCAATATAGCATTGCAGCATAGCAATGCATGAACTTGAATGAAGTGTTATAGCAGAAGAGGGAGGAGAACTCACAGAGAAACACAGCAAAGACAACTACAAAGTATAAAAGATTAAACTGCATTTCTATGCCACATGCTAACCCCCAGGGTACTCCAGGGCATACATATTCTCAGATACCGTGCCTAAACAAGAGTCTGGAGAAAGCTTTCTGTCAATTAAAGGCAGATTTTTCTGTCACTAGTGCTGAAGTGGCCATTTTATTCCCTGCCAAACTACAGATTGCTCTGCAAGAAAAAAGGTTTCCTTTTTATTATGATGACTCCAAACCAGTTACAGCTGTCTAAGAACACAGATGTGGGACGGCAGAAGTGGAGGAAAGTTCACTGGATCGACTCTAAAGGAAATAATTGCGAGACAATGCGCTATTCTGGAGCCCTAATCCAGTGCAGAAATACCAACAGCTTTCATGTGGACTCCCCCTTTCCCTCCCAACGGCACGATCTGCTGACAAATGTAGGCGCTGTTGAATTGTGTTCGCTTGCTCCTGGAAGGCACCGACGCCACGCGTGCTGCTGCGATGCTCAGAATTTTAATGCTGCCCTATCACAAGAAGAAACACACACAGTGATCCTTATCATGATGGTGTCCTGCCCCTCCCTCCTGTAATTTTCCTCACCTTTTTCATTTCCCACAGTCAAACTGAATACCTGCAAACGAAGAAAAGCAGTCTTCCTTTTCCGTTTTCCATTATTTTGTTGGGTATACCCCATATATTATACAGAATACTTATTCACCGTGTAATCAGAGTACTTATTCATAGTCATCACTCCAGTCACTAGAGCTCAAGGGAACATATTTGAGCTATCTTTAAATTAGCTATCTCGGTATTGATAGCAGGGTAGCTATCGTAACACAGAGCACAGCACAGCACGCCGAATATTGCAGCTGCTTGAAAGCTACCGCAGGTAGCACTGCAGCGCGGAGAGCTGCAATCTCAGCAGCACTGGCAATCAGGAGCGCTTTTTTGCATATTTATTGTAACTATCACAAGTTCAGAAATGACGAAAGGAGGATAATGAATTAGAGAAAGAGAGAGGGGGGGATGAAAAAAACATGAATCAGCTGAAGGAAGAAAGCAAAAAGCAGGGTCACCTTCATCCCTTAAGTTATTCAGGTTATTAAGTAGTGTTATTTACCAAATTACCTTGTAAAACAATCTTTTGGCCTAGATCTACTCAAATTGAAGTCAAGGGAAAAAAAAAAATGGCAAAATGAATGGGATGAGGCTATCAGCTACAGAGATTTTCTAGGGCTTAAAACTACATAGAAAGGATGACAAACACTAGGAATTTTGGAAAGTCATTACTTTGACTAAAGCTTAGGATTCTGAAAGAAGCTAAATTTGCAGTTGTGTAATGAACTCTTACATATTTGCTGAAATTTTCTCATAGGAAAGCAAAAATGCATATGCTAACTTTTGGGTGAGAGAGGGATATAGTCCTGGTCAGTAGGATGGATGGATAGGGGGAGGTGCTCAGGTATGATGCACAAGGTACAGCTAACATTTATTTCTACAAAATAACAAAATTTCTAAGTAATTAGTGCTGGGAAATTGCCCCCATTTGGAAAGTCACATCAGGCATCATGTACACAACAGAAAGAAGATCAGCAAAAGGACAACATGACTTACAAAACAAACTTTGAACTCTTACTGGTCAGCCTTGGTTGACTTAAACCATTATCAGAGCAACCCAATGTTATGGATCAGAGATCTTGACGCAAGGGAGTATATACAGATAGATGAGCCATCAGTCAGTTCTTTCTCCTTCTGTTTTGAGACTTATGATCTATATACACAGCTTAAAAAAGCATTCCCACTGGCACATTTTCAATATTTCATGCACTTAATCTTCATTTTCACCCAGATGGTTTTCTTAGTCAGATAATTGATATGATCAATACATTACGAAGCCAAGAATTACCAGTATATGTTATGAAAGATTTGGAAGACTTGAACAATAACGGTAACCAAAAAAAAGTTGTTTGAATTAAATCCCAAAACTTGCATACAGCCCCAAAACTTGTGTAAACCTATAGTAAACTGACCCCTCTTCTCTCATTCCAGTGGATTACCACATGTCAGAGGTCTTGTACAACCCAAGCAGAGATATGGAATAAAAATGAGCCCAAAAGCCAAAGTCTATCAAAAAAGATTTAGTTTACAAAAGAAATAGTGCTATAAATACCCACGAAAAGCATTCTTGGCAAGTACTCACTGGAGGGAGTGCCACAGATCGAGAAAAAGATACTAAAGACGAATGCTGAAGCTTAATTTTCTAAGAGATATCAGATTTTTAGTCTCTGTAGCCTCTAGAGACGGAAAGTGAATTCGATCATCTAAAAAGACTGTGATCAAAAGCTTGGATAGTCATAAAAATGCTCTGGGGGAAAGAGATGATATGGAATAACACAAACGTTTAGTGTTGTACTATGGTCTGCACAGTTTCTTATCAATAAAAAATTTACTTACCTGAACATCTCCTGGGGCAAATATTGTCCCCAGCTACACCAACGCCACTCAACTGAGGTCCATGAGTTCAGGCAGATGCAGAGAAAGGCAGGATTATGTTATTTAGTGTAACTCATCATTTATGAACCATGCTAACAATACCCCCTTGTAATAAAAGAAATATATGGAAATATCTAAATAGGCTGTTACTGGTTAACTTTTTATATAAAATTATCTTTCCCTTTTGGAGAAATTAGTCTTTTTCAAACTAATGCAGCATATTCATGGGTGACTATCTATGTCCTCAGAGAACAGTAATATTAGAAATAATTATGAGCCATCTTAATTAATTAAAGCTGTTTTTCCACCCACTTAATTTTTTAATCTATTGCTGCACTAGCCAATTGAGAATTGACACACTGACAGTAAGGAACTGATTATATCGCCACCAGCATTTTCTGAAAAAGCTAAGAGCCAAATACTGGCTCGTCCTTGGGAAAGAACGCAATTTGAGGAGAGAAAGTGGAACTAAACCTGGTAAAAGCAACATCAGATGCAAGACTTGAGGCATTTCTGTACTGATGTCCCTTCCCAAAGCCAAAACCTTTAAAACAGCTTTTCAGAAAGAATGGTGCTTACAGGCTCCACATTCAAAGCCACATTGTCTCCAAATGATGTTAAAAATCTTGGCCGGGAGTAACTGTGGCTCTGCTACTGTAGGTGCCACTGCAGAGAATTATAGGATAACACTTACTGGATCAGGGAAGGAGTGTTCACGCAATAGCGACTACGAAAGCAGAGCATGTCCACTGCCTGGACTAAGACTTGCAGGGAATGGTGATGTGAACTTTCATTCAAGAAAGAAAAAAAATGGATGTAATAAATAAAAGCTACCAATGGCTCAAGAAAATTTAACTCATTTCACAGATAAGCTTTAAAACTCCTATGTTTGAGAGTAGTTCCGAGACTTTCCAGTTGGAAAACTTTCCAGTAGGAAAGCAGCTCTGCAGACAAGGGTGTCCTGGTGAACACCACGTGGAACATCAGCCAGCAGTGTGTCTCTGTGGCAAAGAAGGCCAACAGCCTCCTGGGCTGCATTGCCAGCAGGTCTAGGGAGGCGATATTTTCCTCTGCTCAGCACTGGTGAGGCCACACCTGGAGTGCTGCGTCCAGTTCTGGGTTCCTTAGTACCAAGGAGACACAGACATATTGGAGACAGTGCAGGGAAGGACCACAAAGATGATTAAGGTCTTGAAACATCTGTCATATGAGGAGAGGCTGTGAGAGCTGTGACTGTTCAGCCTGGAGAAGAAAACACTCTAGGGGATAAATATAAATACCTGATGGGGGTTAAAGAAGATGGAGCTAGAGTCTTCTCAGTGGTGCCCAGTCACAGTTAAAGAGGCAATTGGCACAAACCGAAATACATGGAAGGTCATTTAAACATAATAAAAAACGTTTTTTACTCTTAAGGATGGTCAAACACTGGACCAAGTTGCCCGCAGAGGTTGTGGAGTCTTATCCTTGGAGATATGAAAAATCCAGCTAGACATGGCCCTGGGCAACCTGCTTAGCTGAACCTGCTTTGAGCAGGGGGGATGGACTAGACGACCTCCAGAGGCGCCTTCTGACCTCAACTATTCTGTGATTCTGTGACTATGTTTCTGTTTTTCCTAGTATCCTCATACTTTGCTTCCTACACGGCTTTTTAGGAGCACAACAGCAAAAAACGCTTGCATACACACCAGGAGTCTACACAAGCAGAGTAGCAGATGCCTTTACAGACATGTATTCCTGTGCATTTCTAACTGCCAGGAAGTTGTACCACAACCTCTGTTCTGTTCTTTGCCTGACAAAGAGAATCGACCCAAGTCCCTACACAGCAGAAAAGCAGTTATCCCTTATTCATCATTTTTCAATCAAAGGAAAAGCATAAAAGAGTGACGGCCATGCTGCGCGTACCAGGAATGTTGGGAAGCGAAGCGCCAGCGAGCAAACCACATCTGTGCCGCGGGTATATCGTTTTACACCACGCACGGCTGGAATGTGCTAAAGCAGCATGGCCCGACTGGCAGCCGGCGAGTCAAACCCAGTGCCTCCATCCCGCCCGCTGCCTTTTCCCGGGGCAGCACGAAGAATGGCTGGCTGAGCAGCCAAACGCCTCCTCCTGCGCCAGCTCACAGGCCTCCGGGCTCTGCTGGCCGGCTCAGAGGGAGCAGATGGGAAGAGGTTGCTATTTCTGGGGGAGAGAGGGAGGGAACAATCCGTGGTTGCCAGCAGGGTGAGAAGCCTACCTAAGTGGGGGAAAGGTGGGAGCGAGTTGCCGCTGCCTTGGCGTGGTGGGGAAGGCAGGTGCTTCTGTAGGGAAGGTGAAGATAGGCAGATGCTGGACGAGTGGTCTTTAAGGTGGAGGGACGTGGGGTGCTCCGCTGCTCTGGCATGAGCTCAGCTGAAGCCACCCTGCAGGGCAATCACCGTGCAGGGAGAGCGACCAATCCGGCAAGCCTCTTCCAAACCTGCCCATTCCTTCCTTATGTACTCTCTTCTTCAACGTATGATATTGTTTAAGCACCACCAGCGCCTTAACTGAACCCTGTAAATAGGAAGAATCCTATAAATAGGAAGAAGAGGCATTAACTTTTTGTCTACCAGCAGACTGTTAATAACTTTTACTGGCGGTCTCCTATCCTTTTACGTCAATTTTTCAGGTTAATTTTACTTTATTATGTTTTTTATCTATGTAAAATTATGATGTAATTTTTCACAGATATAAGGAAATATGCCTTTATGCATAGACGTATGCAATATTAGACAGAAGAGACATGGCATCAGAATTTATATTAAAATCATAGAATCATAAAATGGTTTAGGTTGGAAAGGACCTTGAAGATCATAGAGGTCCAACGCCCCTGCCATAGGCAGGGACACCTCTCACTAGATCAGGTTGCCCAAGGCCACGTCCAGCCTGGCCTTGAACACCTCCAGGGATGGGGCCTCAACAACCTCTCTGGGCAACCTGTTCCAGGGCCCTACCACCCTCAAAGTGAAAAACTTCTTCCTAATTTTCAATCTGAACCTGCCCTCTTCCAGTTTAAAGCCATTCCCCCTCATCCTATCACTACATGTCCTTGTAAAAAGTCCATCCCCAGCTCTCCTGTAGGTCCCCTTCAGGTACTGGAAGGCCACAATAAGATCTCCCCGGAACCTGCTCTTCTCCAGGCTGAACGGCCCCAACTCGCTCAGCCTCTCCTCATAGGAGAGGTGCTCCAGCCCTCGGATCATCCTCGTGGCTCTCCTCTGGACGCGCTCCAGCAGGTCCATGTCCTTCTTACTTTGGGGACTCCAGAGCTGGATGCAGTACTCCAGGTGGGGTCTCACGAGAGTGGAGTAGAGGGGCAGAATCACCTCCTTTGACCTGCTGGCCACACTTCTTTTAAAACGTAGCTAGTAACTTGACTGACCCAAGACAGAATTTGTTGGACACTGCCAATCAGAGAAAAATGTATTTGACGCACAGATTCTATGCATTCACTGTACCATAACTGCACCCATGTACAGAAACTCCTGTGCCAGCCTTACCACTCCTAAACGGGGCAGCACTCTGGCTGAATGCATCATAATACTGTTTCCAAAACAAAGGCAAACTCCAGGTCCTAAATCCAGCTTGCTTACGAGACAGGCTCACAAAGCTAATTCCCTACCGAGTTTGAAGTGAGGTGCCCATCTGCTCTTCTCAGCTGGAGATGTATTTCCACAATGATAAACAGCTGCTTGAAAAACTTTGAGGGACAGTAACTTAGAACAATATAAATGAAGACAAGTTATATCAGGAAAGTCACTCCAAAACCCATGCATTTCTGATACCAAACCAGAAGGCCTGCCCGAGATGTAAATAATCTCTCCAGCCAGTGACCCCGTATTAGCATCCCTAATCCCCTAGGATCTACAGCTCCACGGGTTATTTTCTACCATGCAGGGGAATTGTCCACCTCTAAAAGCTACAAGATGCTGGACAGATGGGGAATCAGTGCCATGCACTGAAGACGTTGGGCACTTTGAGGCTATCTATCTGTCTTGTTTGGCAGGACAGCCAGTATGGCAGACAGGGTGTTGTGGCCTCAGCTGTCAGGGAAGGGAGAGTCCAGGCAGGAGGTGTCTGCAAACAGCTGGGAAACCTCCCCGCACCCTCTACCCCATGATAAGCCAGATATAAAACAATACTTTGTAAACCAAGTAAGTATCTGGATTTAGTGTGGATTTTCCTTCCAGTGACCCTGGCAGCACTGTACAAGGATGGGAAAGTGTCACGGTGTGACATGGGGGGAACTGGCAGCATATCTAATGGCAGTGATGGAAATGAAATCCATTCCCACAACCTTGGCTCCGTGGTAATCCAAAAAGTTTTACCACTAATGTCACTAGAGCCAAATTTCACTCAGATCTTCTGGCTCCTGTACAACCCTCTATGCATTCCTTTGGGGTTTGGTTTTTGTTTTTTTTTTTTTTGGTATTAATTTGCTTTGGGGTTTTTAGGGTGTGGGAAGAGCTATTCTCTAGGATTCCTCTTAGCAATGTCTGTCTCTGTTACAAACACACTCACTACATACCAGGGAAACAAAGCCCACTTCTGCACCTTTGAATTCAGGAGTCCTAAGGTAGATGTAGAGATAGATGAACACTGGGAGAAGCTGAGAGAAGAAAAATAACCTGAAATTTAAAAAAATAATCTGCAGAAGTTGATGAAGTAGTTTTGCCTGTATGTAAACTGGCAACGTGCACAGCTGGCAATGCAACCTTTCTCCCAACATCCTCTGAACATGCTATCTCCTGGATCTGCTGGGATCAACTCTAGGAGCACAAAGATTATCCAGAGGAGGGCCACGAAGATGATCCGAGGGCTAGAGCACCTCTCCTATGAAGAGAGGCTGAGAGAATTGGGGTTGTTCAGCCTGGAGAAGAGAAGGCTCTGGGGAGACCTTATAGCAGCCTTCCAGTACCTAAAGGGGGCCTACAGGAGAGATGGGGAGGGACTTTTTAAAAGGGCGTGTAGTGATAGGATGAGGGGGAATGGCTTCAAACTGGAAGAAGGTAGATTTAGATTAGATATTAGGATGCAATTTTTCACTCTGAGGGTGGTGAGGCACTGGAACAGGTTACCCAGAGAAGCTGTGGAGACTCCATCCCTGGAGGTTTTCAAGGCCAGGCTGGATGGGGCTTTGAGCAACCTGGTCTAATTAAAGGTCTCCCATGGCAGGGGGCTTGGAACTAGATGATCTTTAAGGTCCCTTCCAAACTAAACCATTCTATGATTCAATGCCCATAATCATTCAGGTTGATTCCTCCGAGGTGAGGCAAATGGTAATGCCCAGGGAGGTTGCTGAGGCCCCATCCCTGGAGGCGTTCAAGGCCAGGCTGAACATGGACTTGGGAAACCTCGTCTAGAGGGAGGTGGCCCTGCCTGTGGCAGGGGGGTTGGAACTTGATGATCTTCAAGGTCCTTTCCAACTTAAACCATTCTATGATTCTATGATTCTACGTCAGCATTGCTATGACTTGAGCGTGATGCAGCACTACTCCCATTATTTTCAGTCTTTTCTTCTATCCTGCCGCTAACTTCTGCTGGAAGTCCTCTCCCATGGCTGATTCTCTGACCTCATCTTTGACCCCTGTCAAAATCCGCTCACAGCTGTTCCCCGACCCCATCGCATTAATTATTCTGCCTTCATGTTTCCATATAGCACAGTCTCAGTCACGGCACAGCCCCGGACCCTGCTTCAGGTCAGAAATGGTTCTCAAAGACAGCTGTGCCAACAGAGGTATCATTGTGCCTTTGAGCAACACAGAGCCACATCACGTCAGCCACAGCTAATTAATTTCAGGTCATCACGGTGCTTTTAAGAGGGTGTTAGTGAACAATCCTTACAGAAGACAGCCCTGCTCCGTACCTGGCCAGTGCTTGGGTGCAGGCCATCACTCAGCTGCACTGGGAAAAGCAGCAGTGTTCACCAGCGCCTCTCATGGTGGGCAGAGGAGTGGAGCAACTCAGTTTGGCTGAGGCAAGGATGCACATGTGACGATGGCTTGATCTGGTCAGGCTGCATCCAGCATCACACGCCATCAAGTACAGCAGGCATGCTACAGGCTGTTTAAAAGCCACAATGAGGAGACAACGTGCTCTTCAGTGATAGATGGCTCTAAACAAGCTCATGCATAAAATCAGAAGCAATCTGTAGAACTGTAATTTCCATTCTCCCATGGAATTGAAAGGAGGATGATTATTATAGCAGCAATTGCTAGGGCTGCTATATCAAAAGGTCAACCTGCAATTTCATTACCTCCACCCCTGAATACATACTCACATAACAAAGACTAAACCATTCACATTTCAAGAGCTTGTAACTCCTCCAGACATGCCATGTAGTATACAAATCAGAGCCCAGAAGCACTCACTTGCCATAGTAAAACTGGAAGGTCTGTTTGTAGGTGTATTTGAAGTTGAGGAGGTCTAATAAAACCTGGGTACTTTTTCATGTCAGCTTGTTTCACATACTTTAGCAAAACAGCTTTTATTTTTTCTTATTGAGAAATTTTGCACCCTATTAACCTTCTCCCTGTTGTATCAGGAACACGAGCACAGCAACATTATTCTCCTGTGCAGGAACCTGAGGCCGGATTTGTGGCTGGGGACTGATCCTTTTCTTTGATTCTTTCAGTCTCAGTACATTTGCAGAATGTAATCAACTTACAAACCACATCCCTACAGGATTAAAATGTGTATTGCTTCCAGCAGCAAAAGGCGAACCACCTTACTGAAACAGAAACTTTAAGCTGGCATTGTCCTTTTAACATTGCGAAAGCTTCTTCTGGAATAAAAGCTGTAATATCTATTGGTTTCAAGACATTTTTAAAATTGCTAAATATTTGCGATTGTGATCAGAGAAAACTGAATTATCTGAATTTCACATAACAGCTTCACCTTCTGAAAAATATCATCAATGAGGAAATGATATACTTGTTCAATATGATGCTCAGCTATGATGCCCCACAAGAATATCAGTGAAATTTTGGGTGATGAACACTGTAATATTGAGCATTATATGAGACTGAAGAAAAAAATGAGGGAATCTTCAGTGCATTAAAAACAATTACCAACTAAACTAAGATCAATGACATGACAAACTACAACACAGGAATGCTTTTGCTTGCTTGAACTGCTTCCTCTCCTCTCAAGCTTCAAACGGAAACCTAACTTAGAGCTTCTGAATTTCATGACCTTCTACTATAATTTGCTTAGTTCACACTAGAACCTTGCGGATAAATATATCGATCATGTTACTTTGATGGCATAAAACCTGGACCTGTTACAATGCATCCTGTTACACAGCAACGATACACCATAGGTCAGGCACTGAGATTATCTCAACCTAAAATGTGCATTTACTCTTGACACCAAACACAGTATTTGTTTTTAAAGGATTGCTGTAGTTAGGTCATTATACAAAACTACAGAAAAATAAATCTTAACTCTCTCTTTAGAAGATCTGACATCAAAGAAACCATGGCAGCCTGGTAAATAGCCTAATTTCAGTGGATTCAGCAGATATTTTGGCAGGAAAAAGTAAGAAGAGGCCAGAAAATATTTGCTTCACTTGAGGCTTCACACAAGCCAAACTGGATGACATTTTCTATTAATTCAATCCTAAGAAACTTATCCCTGATGAGGTTTTCTAAATGCCTGGGTAAGGAATAGGAGCATGGTCTGAGAGTTTTGGTTCACCCTGCCTTTGTACCAGCAGCGCCCCATATTCTCAGTGAAGACAAAAATAACCCTGCCCCAGAGGAAAGAAAACGTGTTAGTGGGTGCGTAGGACTGGCCTTTAAAAAACTGACTATGGATATTCAGACCCCCCCTCCCCCCCACTTTCAGAGTAAGTTGATCTATACAAAATCCCTTTTAGTAAATTAAGAATGAGAAAAAATAAGAGAATCCTAACCCAGTGATATGACTGCCTCCAAGGCACTTGCTGTACAACCCAGATGGACTGAACTACTTCAAAGGACAAAATCCCACCATCTCCAAATCCACCAAAAAAATGAATATCAAATTATGTATTCAATGAATTTTATAGTGCTATCTGTGCAGGAACATATTCCATGTAAGAGCAACAACTGAACAAGAACATCCTGACCTGAAATTTCAGTCCCAATAGGCTTTTCTAAGGATGTATCCATGGTATTCCTGTGCCCACCAGTGCCACAGTATTGTGAAATCTTTAACACATGCAACCTCACTAAACTCCTGTAAGGCAAGGGAGCATTATTTCAACAGAAGATTCAGGTCTGTGCTACAAGAGGGATGTTACAACATCAGATGGCATTGTTTTATACTAATGAGAGAAGACAATCCTCCAACAGTTCCCAAAATACCGCTCATCGTTAACATTGTACAGAGAATTGGTCAATAAGGATTGCAACGGAAGTTGTAGGGTAAGAAGGGGCTTAAAATGTTCTTTTCCAAGCAGCCATCAGACTCTTCTTCCACTCTTCTTATTCAGACCTAATATTTACCACCTTCAAACCACCTATTTGCCATCTGCATAGGACTTAACAGCAAACTATTATTACAAAACTAGTGCTGGACTGATCTCCCTATAATTATCAGTTTAAGATGAGAAAGAGGAACTCCTATCATGATTTCAAGCCTCCTCAGGTTTTTGATGAAGAAGGAGAAAGAACTCACAGGAAATTAATATGGAACCATATTTTGATTTCCAGTCTGTGTCTGGCATCTTTCACCTTATAACGACTGAATCTACAACATGAGAGAACAAAAAGGTCTCACCTCAGTTACAATCTATGGCCTAAATGCTGACTGAGACGGGTACTTTGTCTGAAGTGTCAAAAGCTACGGCAAAAGCTAGCTCATTGAAAAAAAATATGCACATATTTGAATAGCACGGTTACATGTTAAGGATGAAAGAAAAATGTGTTGTGGTTGAAGTCTGGCACGTGTTCGGGAATGTAAACCAGAACACTCTTGCAGCGGAGACATTGGCAGAGTCTCAGTTATAACACACAAGTTGTTTCCACTATAAAATAATGCAGATATTTCAAATATTTCAAACATTTAGATTTTTTTTTTTACAATTACAATGCTTTTGAAAATCCACTGCATTTATGGGGCTGAGGGACAGGATGGGGCAGGCAGAGAGGAGGTTCATCCATCATGGGGCATGGGGATGCCTCTGCTCAGGGCAGTGACACAGTTCTAGCACACATTTTTACATACAGCTATAGAATTTCAGACTCCAATGAGAGTCAATTTTTACTACCCTATGTCTAATACAGCTTTCCCTTCAAAAGAAGATCAGTATATATTTATAACCTTTAACTCCTCTTTTCCTCATGATAAAAACAAGTTAAGGTGGTTTTTTTTCCCAACAAATGGGAAATATTTCTTTTTATAAAATATTATGTAAATAAACTGCCTTCTAAATGTGTAAATTCCACAAATTAGGTACTAAGTACCCTGAGCTTTTGCTTCCGAATAACAATTTTGCACAGTACGTGCCATTTCTTCTTGAGCACAGCTAACTATTAAAGTAACATTAACTTTTACTACAAAAATAGTAAGGCACTTATAAATATTTCCTATGTAAAAATGGGACAAAAAATCCTGAAACAAACAAAACTGAATGACAACATTTCTCCCTATCCCTATTAACAGACTAAATTACAAATAAAACCATTTAAGCATTTAATTCCTTAAACAATGAAAATCTTACTGAGGTTCAAAAAAAAAAAAAAGAAAACTGAATATATTTAACAGTAGTTCGCTTACCACTCGATGAAATGCAAAGGAAACCTGTTTATCTACCTCTGGAACCAGCAGCTCTTAAATATGACTGTGCTTTGTTTTCTCTCTGTGCAAGGAAGTATCTAAATCACTGTTCTCCACCAGCCACACTGCCATACTCTCACACCCTTGCCATAACCCAGTTTTATTATTGCCATTTCACAGACAAATTAGGCTCAACCTTAGTCCTGTGAAATCAAGTTGAAGCTTCCCTTGCTGTCACCAGAGCACCAGAAATACCCAGTGGATGGTTCGCACTACCTACCAGAGATACCGCCTGTAGGACTAGATGAACCACCTCACAAAGGAGGGCAGCTCCTTCCATCGACTGTGGAGGAATCACAGACTGGTAAGGGGCTGAGGGGACCTATGGAGATCATCTAGTCCAACCCCCCTGCCAGAGCAGGTACACTTACAGCAGGTTGCACAGGACGGCATCCAGGCGGGTTTTGAATATCTCCTGTTCCAGTGCTCTGTCACCCTCAAAGTAAAGAAGTTCCTCCTTGTGTTAAGATGGAACTTCCTATGTTCAAGTTTGTGCCCATTACCTCTTGTCCTATCACTGGGCACCACTGAAAAATGACTGCACCCACCCCCCTGGCACCCTCTAAGTATTTATAAGTATTGGTAAGATCCCCCCTCAGTCTTCTCTTCTCCAGATTAAAAAGACCCAAATTCCTCAGCCTTTCCTCATAAGAAAGATGCTCCAATCCTCTAATCATCTTTGTAGCGCTTTGTTGGACCCTCTCCAGCAGTTCCCTGTCCCTATTGAACTGGGGAGCCCAGAACTGGACACAGCGCTGCAGATGTGTCCTCACCAGGGCAGAGTAGAGGGGAAGGATGACCTCCCTCGACATGCTGGCCACAATCTTCTTGATGCACTCCATGATGCCATTGGCCTTCTTGGCCACCAAGGCACATTGCTGGCTCATGGTCATCCTGTTGTCCACCAGGACTCTCAGGTCCCTTCCCACAGAGCTGCTCTCCAGCAGGTCAGCCACTAACCTTTACCGGTGCATGGGGTTACTCCTCCCCAGATGCAGCACCCTACACTTGCCCTTGTTGAATTAGTAGGTTCCTCTCTGCCCAACTCTCCAGCCTGTCCAGGTCACGCTGTGTGGCGGGACAGCTTTCTGGCATGTCAGCCACTCCTCCCAGTTTAGTGTCATCAGCAAACTTGCTGATGGTACACTCTATCCCTTCATCCAGGTCATTGATGAATATATTGAACAGAACTGGACCCAGTACTGACCCCTGAGGGACACTACTCATTACTGACCTCCAACTAGACTGTGCACCACTAATCACAACCCTCTGAGCTCTATCTGCCACACA
The DNA here is from genome assembly GCF_965231255.1 of Vanellus vanellus. NCBI lineage: Eukaryota > Metazoa > Chordata > Aves > Charadriiformes > Charadriidae > Vanellus > Vanellus vanellus. The sequence goes on along the minus strand of NC_138905.1, from coordinate 206,386,913 downwards.
GTTTTCAATCCACCACACTGTCCATTCATCTAACCCACATTTCCTAAGCTTGCCTGTGAGGATGATGTGGGAGAGTGTCGAAAGCCTTGCCAAAGTCAAGGTAGACAACATCCACTGCCCTCCCCTCATCCACCCATCCAGTCATGTCATCGTAGAAGGTTATCAGATTAGTCAGCCATGACTTCCCCTTGGTGAATCCATGTTGACTACTTCTGATAACTTTCTCTTCCTCCAGATGCTTTGAGATGATACCCAGCACAAGCTGCTCCATCATCTTTGCAGGGATGGAGGTGAGGCTGACTGGCCTGTAGTTTCTTTAGTCTTCCTTCTTGTCCTTTTTGAAGACTGGAGTGACATGCCCTAGCTTAGATGCTTAACTTTAAAATCTCCAGAGCCAGATGGATCCCAGTCTGACCAGAAGAGAGATGTGGCACCCATCACAAAGGAACCCCAAAGCACAGCAGCCACCTACGGCTGGGTGGTGGGTGTCGCTGGGGCAGTCACTGGGCCATGGGGAACGGACCAGCCCTATGGGAACATTTGCAGCTCTGACTTCTTAGAAACACAAGCAGTTCAGCAACAGCTCCATAACTATGTAAGAAAAGCCATGGAAAGGGTGTGCACGGTCCTCAAAACTGACCCTTGTACCTCAAGTGAGTTTCATCTTCCCCTGCTTACCAAAATCCCTTTACTGTGTCTCCTTTCTGCCATCTGTTTCCTCTTCCAACTGCTAATGTGAAAAATGTCTGAACAACGGACTGTGACCCATCTGACCCACTCTGCTGCCGACACCTGTATCTTTGTACTGTAGGTAATGGATGTCAATGGCACCAACGCAATCCTGCAGCTTCCTCTGTTGTTTCCTCCAAATATTCACATGATGTCAGTGAGGCCACTCCCTTACAGTAGGGGTCGTTCATATGAATAAAGGTCACTTACTTGACCCCAAATGCGAAAGAAGAGGCCTGTAACACTAGCACAGCTAGTCCAGCTGACTCAGGCTGTGTGAGCCCTATCAGAGGTCTAGAAAGTGCCTTGCATCAGTGCCAATTTTCTTATATCTGAATATATACATATTTAGCTCTATATATTTAAACAAGAGGAAAAAACGAAGACACTCTATTTGCTCCAACTATTCACCAAGATGTGAAGAATCTCTCACTTCATGAACGTAATGAAAAATAAACAAGAGTCGTAACATATATTCTTCTGAGAACAAGCCGTGGTTGTTCATAAAGCTTTTGAATGGTCTGGCAGTCCTTTCTGCCTACGGACAGGCTGTAATTGCTGCCTCTCAGCTGGAGTGAACCTCCAGCCTGGTGCCTGACCTTGTGGTTACCCCCACTTTCATCTTTTATACTGGTTTAGCAGACAAGAAGGCTTTATAAAATCTGTGCCTAACGTGTTTTGGCAAAGTACCACAACTTGATACTGTTTTGCTTTTGACAGGCTTCCCGTAAATCCGGCCACTTCTGTAGTTTCACTCGCTGCAACTATCCAGTATCATCCAGGGATGGAAACGTGCAAGCGGTATGCTGCTTGTAAAAAAAAAAAAAATCCCAAAAAAGCCTCCTCCAGGCCAAAGGAAATTCACCCCCTGCCCTTGAGCTGAGCTCTCCTCATTCTCAGTCTCGCTGGGCTTGAGCCTGGAGGCAGAGATTGGCTCCATGTGTCAGAGGAGAAGCTGCCAGCCCTCAGCGAGGCTCGGGTCTGGCACAGACCCCGGCAGAGACCTCAGCAGCAGGCGTGATGGCTGGGATGTATGACAGAGGTGGAAAGGTTGGAGCTTCCGGAGCAACCGGGATAAGAAAGCTGGCAGTTCTGTGACTAAACAAGATTTGACACAGATATTTTGGCCACTGTTTGCTCATAGGTTTGGAAACAGAAAGATCATCAATAAAGTTGCTCAACAAGAAAAGCCACAATGAAATCAACACAGCCATAGAGAGGAATGCAGGCTTTTGCAAAGATCCAGGATTTCTAAGTAACAAATTGCAGAAAAAAGTAGGCCAAGCCAACACTTACAGGGTTGCTGATGCTTTCTGATCAGAAAGATTGAACTGTCTTGTTTGTGTCATGCAACTACCCCTGACCCAAAACTCTCCCAGAGGAGAATGGACCACTCCTGCCCTCTCTTCTCACTTTGAGTCCGAGATAGGTACCAGCTCGAACCCACGCAAGGAATTTTCTCTTCTCTTTCCTCCAAAGCAGGAAATAAATACATGTTATGTCACCCAAGGTGGAGTTCATCCAAGTATAGTGATCTAAAGCAGAGGTATCTCTGTCACCTCAAGGCTTTTTCTGCAGCCAGCAAAGCCAGGCTGCCCTGGAAATTCAGGCTGCCCTGGAAAGGAGTTGACTCTCCATACATCTTAGAATGGGATGAGTTTACTTTTAAATGAACAAAGTTGGATGTTGTAAATTCCCACCAGAGTGTGCCATTTTTCCCATACCTTATTTCCTACCCAAGTTCAAGACAATTGCAAGGAGCAAAATGGCTGCCACAACAAAGCTAAACCAAAAATGGTCTGCAGCAGTTCAGAGCAATCCCTGGCTTCAGCTGAGGTCAGGAATTCCTGTAGCAGTGAATGGGAGGTCACACTCTGAATTTCACGGTGGGGTCTGTGGTGGGGATGTGACAAAGCTACTGAATTCCTGCCCCGTGTCATTCCTGTGTTAGGGGATTGCTCTCCTTGCCCCACTGCAGCGTGTTTGTGGCACTTCTATGCTGACAGGAGAGCATACACAGACTGTGTCAGGAATGAGAATCAGCTGCGATAACTTGCTGCATTCAAATGCTAGAAGGCAGCTGGCTTCAGCTCTTTTGTACCAAGCAAAGCGCTGGAGATGGGAGCCAGAGGGGAAACCCAGTACTTTAGGAGCTCCTTATATCCTCGCTCCTCTGCTCCCTTGATCCTCATTAAATGTTTGCTCGATCCATCAAACTTATTCAACTATTGTTTTCCCAGCTCAGCTGTTTTGCAGGGACTCTGACAACACAGTTCCTGATGAATATCTGGGATCCCCAGCAACATATTGCAGAAGAAAGAATGCTGCATAGTACCTACAAAACAAAAGAGGAGGAAATGGCAGAAGACACGGGGACATCCAAACTGTAGAACACAAGACAGAGAAACTCTCTTTTCCATGCCCAAGAATGAAGAAAAAAGGCTAAAAAGCCACCTTGAACGGGCACTAACTACCCTGTGGACTGCTTTGTAGAACACATACAGTTTCAGAGGAGTAGTTTTCATGTGCCATAAGAAAAAGGGAACTGGAGTTGCTACAGAATCCCTGAAAAAGAACAATTTTAAAGCCTCATAAAGATTGGCTGAAGTTATTTGTGGATACTGCAAATAATGTAGGAGACGGTAACACGGACACACAAGGGGCAGAAAGCCAAGAACACGTGATTTCTATCTATTGCCCTCTTATCTCACCCTAGGAAAGTCTCCAATGAAGACCAGACCCAAATAAAAAAGACTAACATAGAAAAAAAAGATCACTGGCAACTGAATGGGTGCTTAGGGATCTCATGCCTCCGCACAGGCTTCAGCCGTCTGTCGTCTAAGAACTAGGAACTGATGGACCTTGGCTCTCCAGGACACCTCTTGGCCAACTACAGGTGAGTAACAATCAATTAAGAAAACGCCAAATTGAAAACAATTATATCTATTAAAACATAAACTATTAATACTGTTTTAGTTATACTGAATAATTGAAACAGTATATGCTTGTTGTCAAACTTTTAAAACAAGTTAAATATCTTAAGTGGTTTATTAGTACCAAGTTAAATGGAAGACAGTGGTTAAGCACCTAGAATAAGAAGTGCTAAAGCAGATTCTGACAGCACTAGTCTCTTCTGCAAATACAGAGATAATGTATCTTTCTTGACAGTTTATTTAAATATTTTTGGTTCACTGAATAATTCATTCCAAGCTGAAACCAACTAAGAGTTGAGGAAAAAAAAAAAACCAAACCAAAAAGCTTCAAAGACAACTTACTTTCTAATTTCATCTTATAAAGCACAGGGTGAGAGGATGAGCACTGCAGTTCCAAAATCTTAAAGGCAGTTATCAGAAAGAAACAGATCAAGTCATTAATTACAAAGCTCTTTTATTTAATTAATCATTTTGTTTTAAATGATAAAACTTGCAGAAAAAAAATATCTAAAGCCAAAGTATATTCCACTTATATAAGGTAGTTCTGGTTCTTTAACAACATTTTAAGAATGCTGCTTTGGAAAACTTTTCAGTTAATCTGAAAAATTGGGACTTGAAAAAGTAGGAGAAAATTATTATTGCCTCGGGAGAGCTGCATCACTCTTTTCTGCTCGTTTGCCTTATGAAAAGGTATAGATCAAGGATCTGAATGAAGCTGATGTTTCTGGGTCACAAAAAAGATGCTAATTGCAAGTTGCCACTTGACAGCTTGCAGAAGGGGAAGGCTTTGCCCACAGAGCAAAACTGCTGCTGGGGAAGGTGCTTTGTATGACGAGAGGACAACTGCGGTGCAACCCTACAGCCTCTCTCCACAGCCCTCGAGCAGGGACAGCTAGGGGTAGAGACCACGGATCAAACCGCCTTTGACCGATGGAGTTCTGGGAAGGGACAGAGGCCACAGCTCCGCACCACAAATACACGAGGAGCAGGTTCAGCTATTGCAAAGTGTAAGACAGGAGTCCGCTGTGTAGACCTCACGCTCAACACAGGAGCGTAGTACTCCTGCTGTCAAAGCCCTGCTCTGCCACCGATCTGAACTCTAGGAAAGCCACGGGCTTTCCATGACCTGCACATTGGCCAGGAGACTTTTTACCTTGATTTTTCTTTGCGAATTGATGGGAGCGATGTTTCCCTACCTTCCTCGTGGCGATGCAAGAAAAGTGATGGAGCTGAGGTTTGGAGGGCACTTCTGACTACAGAAAATGCCATATCCTTAACTGAAATCGACTGAAAAGTTAGTACAAAAATCAACAGGAAAAAAACAGGCAGAGGTGTTCAAGACTGATTCACTGTTGTCTTAGAAGCAGATTCAGATCTGTAGATGATCACTGCAATTAAGAAAAAATAACCCTAGGTAAAAAAGAAGAAAACGAGGAAAGTCAGTGTGAAGGATTCCTCTTGCACAGATCAGGTTACTGCAATATTTGCTTTCTGTTAAAATTCTTCAAGCTGTGAATTTAAAATACCCCAGATCCTTTATTACTCTGAGAAGACAAATTTATGCTGCTTAATTTGTATCCAGAAGAAAAAAAAAAAGGAAAAAAAAAATCCACCTGACATTCAGTTATGCAGTCATTTTTTAGCTCTGCTGTATTACTGCACAAGAGAGATAAAGTACCATCGCTGGGAAAGCTCTGAATGCAAACAGCCTCCTGGGCGCTTCTCCTCCAACAGAGCCACGTTTCACCTGCCGCACCCGCAGCATTTCTCTGAACGTCGCGCTGGAAATGAAGGGCTGGCAGAGTCCCTCGCTGGAGCGTCGGGCCACTATCTCCAGCGATTCAGTGTCTGCAGACACTCAAAACAGTTTTCTTCAAAGATGCCACCTCATAAAAACTTCAATATATAAATGAAGTTTGGTCATGTCAAACATGGTTCGGGCACAAGAAAAAGATTACTGTTGTGACAGACAGAGCGTCTGTCTGAATTGCGTGGTTTGGCACTAGAAAATCTCAACTCCTTCAGTACTGCGGGGAAAGAAACAGCAGCAAAGAGTTACTGTTATCAGCGGCATTCAAACAATGCTGGCGTGCTTTATTTCCACTAGCACAAAATGGAAATTATTCAGGGCCTTACCTGTATAAACAACCTTCTGTACTTCAGTGCTTCATGCCAAAAAAGTAAAACAAGAGGCATTACTCCACAGCATACGACTACAGTGAGACTTTGCTTGTTCCTGAGGTGCTGCAGAGAGAGGAGCGGTGCCCAGGCACCCCACCACCCCCCGCACACTCGGGTGCCCACCTCACTTGCGGTGCTCAGGAGGAGGATGAGTCATTCATTGCACCCCCCCAGCTCCCAGTGCAGCGAGACGGTCACAACCCCAAAATTGGGCATCTTGGGCAGTCCCAACTCCTCCCTACCTCCCCACGCTGCCTCCATAGGTGATGCATACCCTGCACGGTGGGGTACCCGATACGGAGCTGCTCACTGCTCTTCTGAGCTCAAGCATCACCATGGCTGCAGTGCTAGCTATGTGCCGCAGACCGTCTGAAGTCAAGGAACCTTAATGAATTCCCAGGTCATCAGTAACGAAACAGAAGCCACTGAAGCATCTTGGCTTCCTGAGGCGAAGCAGGAGTAAGCTGTTTTGTTTGTCTGGTTCCCTTCTTCCAGGGTGGCCCTGTGTGTCTTGAGCACAAGGAGTTTTGCAGACACAAACAACATTCCTGGGCCTTTGCAGCTACTTCTGGTGGGTGTGGAGCCATCCCTTGCCAACACCCGAGCTGCTCCTCCCAGCTGGGAGCTCAACAAAGCAGTATCTCCCAAGGCCAAGCTCTATCCACAAGATCGTCAATTATCTCATTAAGAGTCATCACCTTAAGGCAGAATTTAATCTTTGGGGTAGGGAAAAAGTCACTGGGGGAGATGCCATGAGATAGCCACCGTGGATGATCAGTGTGCCATAACAAAAGCACTACAAAGCAAACCAGACTGTAGCTGAGCAGTCCTATGGAACAGGTATTCCACACCTAGGATTTATAGACGTGTTAGGAGTTCAAGAAGAATTACTCTAAAAAGCCATAGGATTTACTAGATGTTGCTAAACTTTCTGTGAGCGTTTTGACCTATCCCATATAAATTACAACAGGTATGCAGCTTTTTAGTGTAGAGCATATTCCAAATACAACTTTTTTTTTTTTTTTATCTTCTATTGAAAGTTACATGAGTTTTCAGCAGGCATTTTATGCCTATAGAATTTATTTGAGATCCTCGCCTGTTAGCCCAGTGGTGGTCCACAAACACTTGAAAGGTCTCACGATGACATTTTTCCTTCCACTGTTAGATCCTTTCAAAAGGTGAAGCGTTCTCCACGCATGGCTGGCTAGCTGCCCGGCACAGTAAAGAGATGAAGCACCTGCCACCTCCCCTCCGATTTCTGTAAGGAGGAGAGAAAAGCACGGGCTGAGCTGCACAGACACACTATTGTGTAGAGCTGCCGTGGGAAGGCATGGGGGAAGGTCTCCAATGAACAATCAAGAGGAATCAGGAAAAATGTCATCCTCAGACAAAAAGGAACTCCGCCTAGAAAGTGAACAAGGAAAGCCCTTGAAAATTTGCTTTTAGCACTCTCGAGCAATTTGGAGCAATGCTGGCAGACCCGGGAAGACACCGTCCTGCAGAGACAATGCTGCTGTGCTTGCAAGGTCCCTCTCCTGCTGGAGGGACTCGTTACAGCAGGAGGACCTGCACCAGCTCAGGATCCACCAAAGTCACAGCGGGTTTAACAAAGAACGCAGCCTCCTCCCCGCTTCTTTCTCTCATGGAGGCTACGGGAGAGAAACCGGTCCAGCACTACAACACAATACCAAACACACACACCATAATCTGGTATTAAAAAGAAACAATAGAAACCATTCAGATCTCAACGGACATTAATCCTCACCTTGTGTACTATCGCTATCCACCATAAAAAGTACAATTGGTTGTGTATTAAAGATTGTTTATATGTGACTTTAATTTTCTCTTTGTTAATTAGCATGAGTAAGTAGGTTTAGAGGGTTTAATTAAAACTGACTGAAATAACCGTCTGATGGTTTTAAGGATTAAATGCTTTTCCATTCCTAGGCTGAAAAGGGTACAGCATGTTTCCAACACAGAGGTTGCGGGGAAGGTCAGACATTTCATTGAACACACAGTCTCTTTCCAGAAAGTCAGCGAAAGTGCCACTGACAGCTTTTTCTGCCAAAAGAAAGCAGGCCAAGAAATGGCTGGGTTGAGGTTAAAATTGAAAGGATATTCCTTTCCTTTCCTCCAGCCAGGGAATCTCAAGCAGAGCAGCCAGTCACTCCGGTCGTGCGCCATTTGGCTCAGGAGTGGCAGAAGGATGGCCACCACAGGCGCAAGCACGTCCCGGCACTGCCAGCCCTGCTCTCCGACACCTCCTACCCTCTGCACAGGCACGGGATGGAAGTCGCATCGCAGTGAAGGAAATGGGCATTGTGGAATACAAGCAGTACGTTTACAGACAGTGAAATCAAATAGTTTCCATACAGCTTGTAATTACCTCGTGCAGCTCACTGTTACGCGATATGGAAGAAGCTGACAGTTTAAATGAGTTCAAAAAAGGATCAGCCATTTGTAGAGGACGGATTCATCACAACCTGTAAAATATGATGGTTTGGATGCACGCTATGGCTCAGCAAGTCTCTCTAGTATTGATTATTGAAAGCTGGAAGAGTGAAGTAGAGAAAATGTCTCCAGATTTCCTCTGATCTTTATATTCTTTGGTCTGACCCTTGTGTTATTGCAGTCTTTGCACAACTGAAATGAGCCTCTCTGCGTGCAAGGAAAGCCAGAGACTACTTTGTATCAGGCGCTGACTCCCCTTATGGCCCTGGGCAAGGCATTTGTCCCCTGTTCTCCTTCTGCAGTCACCAACTCGCAAGCAGTTTGAGGGCAACTAATTAGCTAATGTTATATGCGTCTTAAACATGAAATATGCTACATATCAATTAGTCTCATTTAACAAACCCAAAAGAAACATATTTATTAAAAACCCTACTTCTTTAGGAACTTGTACAAAGAGGTGGCTGTTACAGCTTCTAGCACAGCAACCTGACATTTTTTAAAAAAATCTCTGTATTAAAATACCATATTAAAACAGTACAGCCTTGAGGGTGAGATGGAATAACTGATGACATAGCCAATTCTGCTTTTACACAGTACTACCTTCAAAGGCACAATATTAAGTTTACATGGGTACAAGCCAGGTGTCACAAACTTCCAGCAATGAGCTATTATATATGCAGTATCTTCCAGGTGGATCTCATCTCTGAGACTGAAGAACGCGGACGTGTCTATACCATAGTCTGGAGCAACAACAGCTCTTGGAAACCACTGCATTATCTTTAAACTACTTAAATCTGGATAGCTGTAACAGTACAGGTGGAGCAGCACAAAGCTTAGGATGAACTAAGTACCAAAGCCTCTCGGGCAAGCTTTCGGACCTATCCTGAGCTCTATACTTACGCTGGTGGCCATGCATCATCAAGGTAGTCCAAAATTACATTGGCTATATGCAAATGTAGTCCCTGAAGTCAAGGAGAAAGAGGCTCACTGGCTGGGATACGCCACCTGAAGCTATCTGTGCAGTCTAAGTTGAATGTCTGGGTTTCCTCTGTAGTCACATGGGCTGGAATGACCAAGCACAGACCCAAAGCTGATGCTGTGCGTGTGAGAATCAATATCCAGTTCTGGGCACCAGATTTTCTGGGTGTCAGATGTGAACTACATTTGTACCTCTATCCTTCATTCAGGTTGTCTGCTGTTTTAATTGAATAAAGTAATAAAGCTATCAGTGTGCTTGTAAAAAGCCTTAATGTGGCTGCCAACAGGGCAAATTAAGAGACAAAAGGACCAGTAGTTTATCACATGGTTTATTGCTGAGAAAAACAGTGCGCTCAAGCTATTATCACTATTATGCTACAAGTAATAACAGGAAATCAATAAGGATAAGACAGAGAAATGTTCACGTTCATCCCCGAGGCACTGAAATCTCCCCTCCTTTATGCAAAAGGAAAGAAGATAATTGAATGGCTGCAGTGTCACCGAACGATGGCAAAAGGCACGTCTGCTACTCACAGAACAAGCGTCGCTGCAGCAGCCATTTAGTGAACTTCGAACATTTTAAACCAAACCTGCCTTCAGTGAGTTTCCCAGCACACAAGGATCAGGCTGTAGGATAATGGGGTGTAGAAGGACTGCTGTCCTCTGGCCAAGCCCAGCTGCGGCACAGGCTGTCCCTCCCTCCCCAGCTCACCGCCTCCTGACCTCCGGGACCTTCTGCAGAATGTGGCCACTTGCTATTGTCATTAGTACTTGGAAAGAAATATATCTATGCTGCGGAATGGTAGTAGACCAGCAACTAAGACAGACATCTCTAAATGAAAGGTCATTTCATTCTCCTTGAGGTAAAAAGATACTGGGAATGACTTTTATGCAACTGTGTTCCGTCCGCTGAGGTCGCAGTGTAGCTCTGAGAAGACGTGAAGAAGTGAAGGAAAAAGAAACGCAGGAGTGGATGAGGAATGGACACCAGAAATGAGTGGATGAGGACAGTGAGGACAAGGGCAGAGACAAACTGAATGCAGTAAAAGGGAGACATAAAATAGAGAGAGTTGGGAGGAAAAAAAAACAATGACAAAAACCCATGACGATGATGCTATTAAGCAAAAAACCGCTCCGGTTGCTGAACCTTCAGATCTGAGGGTTGTTCTTACTTTTCATCATATGCTTTCCAAAACCACTTCTGTTTATTTGCTTAGTTATTATTAGTACATCTTCTTTATGCTTTATCAATGAAAAGGGTCATTAATTTATTTGCTATGACTCATAAATTAGTCCAACCTATTTATAGTGCATAAAAATAGAACTGGCTCATTTTTTCCCAAGACTTCTATACAATTTCTAAGATCAGCTTTTGTATAAATATGTAATATAAAAAAAAAAAAATCATGGTGTTGAAGCCTAGGCATTATATTGACGTGTGCTTTGTACATTGCTTCACTTCTATCTTCTTCAGTATCCGCATGACAAGGTTAGAATGGAAGAGAACTGGCCAGTGAATATTTCCCAACTCATGCATCTGATTAATGAAATGACAGTAATGGATGACTGAAAAGTGATGATGGTGTTTCATTTCCCCCCCCCCCTCCATTATTCATTCAGCTTAATGCTGTTGTTTTTACAAGTAGGAATACATAAAAATGACACTGGACTTTTTTCAAACTCTCCCAAAATATTTCTAAAATACATATGATGCACAGAGAATGTTTAATTTAATGCTATAACAGAAAGAAAACATATTCCTTCAGGACGGCTTCACTTTTTGTTTAACCTGAAGTAAGTGGTGCACCAAATTCAGTTAGATAAATTTTATTTGACAACACCCATCTCTCATATTCTTATCTACTGCCACAAAAAAATTATCATCTATTTGAGGAAGTTACAAGACTGCACAACCAGGAGCTAGAATTTTTAAAGGCAAGAAGCTGTGAGGTCACTCATGATCACACCTAATTGATTCCCTTCATTCCATTGCTCAGCCTCTGCTACCACTCACATTAACCCAGTTTTGCTTCATGATTTTCTCTGCCCTGTGCTGTGGAAGAGTTAAGGCCCCGCAGTCACTTCTGCTAAATTACAAGGGAACGCAAATTTAATCTAGACTATTAAACTTATTCTGTGGGGGGAAGAAGGCTCTCAGTAAATATTTTGGATTTCCATCTTTTTCATTTCTCATGCATCCTCTACTCTCTGACCTTTCACAGACTTTTCTATCATATATAAAATATATTAACTTCCTCTAGCAACAAGACACAAGCACAGAAATTGGCACCTCATGTTAGCTTTCAGCTTTTCCATGCTGTCCTCCATCTTGGACATTTTTGGTCCCAGTTGTGCAATATTCAGGATGTGCTACGAGCTCTTCAGAGCAACACATGACCTACCATATTAATTTATAAAGAGACAGAAACAAAGTCGAAAAACTGATGTAAAGTAATATATTCTCCCTAGGGACTAGGGCAGATAGAATAAGGAAAAGAAGGAAGAAGATGGGTCACAGATCAAGGAAATGCCCTAACCAAAGGTTTTCATTGAACGGAACTTAAGAAACAGCTAGCATGCTCCGAAATGCATGCTCTAGTTGGCACTAGATGATCTTTAAGGTCCCTTCCAACCTAAACCATTCCATGATTCTATGAAATGCTAATCGTTAGGGGGATGCAGACTCTTGTTGCGCAAAAACAGTCCCACAAGACAGTCAGAAGGTTAGCAAAAAAAAAAAAAAAAACCCAACAGGAAAGCAGAGGGGATTACCATCCCCTTGCCTTAACATCAGTCTGAGGAGTGGTAAAGCCCTCTCAGGATGAGCCTGTCATTGTTCATTGCCTACAGACAGAAACCAGATGACCGGCTTCACGTACACACTGCTTAAATCATTAAGTGAGATGAATCCAAAGGTGTCACCAACTCTGCTCCATTTCAGCAGGACGTTCTTCAATGAGGACAAACAAAACATAGCTGTAAGGCAGCTTCAGGGAAAATCTGCGCATGTATATGCCTTTGAACCCTCTGCAAGTCTGCGTCCCACTGCATCTCCCTGTAAACAAGATGATATCACTTTCTATTTTTCATCCTTTCTGGTACACTATTTCATCAGCATTTCTCCTGTAATCACTAATTGACAACACATGCTAGTATTTTCCAGCATAATATTTAACATTGCATACAGAGAGATCTCTGCCAAAGTTTCACTGTTTCACTGGCATGTTAGGCAACACGGGAAATATTCTCCCACCAGAAAGCTTGCCACCTCCACAATGTACTCTACTTTTCGAGAAACTATTTGAAATTCACTCTTTCCAGAATCTGCAGGAGTCTCAAACTTCCGGAGTATCTTCTTGATCTTTGAAAGCTTCATTAAAACAATTAATACATTAATACAATTTCCGCTAAAGTTCACAATGTCTTTTTTTCCAGAATGACATCCTATACTGTACCACAACCCCAAGCTTCTGTTAAGCAAGAGCTAACAGCTCACAGAGTTGTTAAATGTGACTCATGAAGCCACACCAAATCTGAAGGATGACCATGCTGGGGAGAGAGGTCCTATGCAGACACTCCCCAAACCACACTTACAGAGCTCTGTTCACGATAGGACGGGAAAAAAAGGCCTTCCACATAAAATCCTGTCCTTCAGAGCCCATGACTTAAATAACTGTAGATCTGCTGCTGTCCTACAGTACAAAGTTATCTTGAAAAATCTGAATTCTGGTCAGTCACATAGGTGAAAAAATGTATAAAACAGATATAAAGAACAAATTTGTCATTGCCTTAAAAAGCTGGGAGTAGCCTTTCACGCTAAAGCAAATTCACATACTGAAAATTTTCTTAGCCAGTACACATCTTCTGTTCCCATTGCCATTATTGCAAATATTTATATTTGAGGCTCAGCAATCTGCTACAGTTCAAAGACAAGCCCAGACAAATTCAGACTGAAAATGAGATCAAACTAAACTCTGAACTAGTGGAATAACTTAACAATGGATTCTAGCAAGTTCAAGTATTTAAAAATAGGATTTTTAAGTAATGAAACAAAAATTTGCTCTAGACTTAATCAGAAATGTGTCACTGCAATGAAGTAATCATGTGGTGAAATATTATAGTCTGCTTAATGAAGAATGCCAGACTAAATCTAGTGGTTTCTTCTGGTCTAAAACTTGCTTACAAGTTCTGCAGGAACTCCTTTTGCAGAGTAACAGCCCTGGGATAAACAAACCTGTGTTTAAAACAATATTGTAAGCCCACCGCAATGGCATTATTTGAAAGGCCGCTGTCAGCATTACAGACCTAACACATCAGGCCATTCCTTTGTACCACCCTACTTCTGCTGAAACATTCAAGCTTCAGGGGCATTAAACCAGAGAAAGGTCCCGAAGATAAAAAAATGAGCCTTTGTTGAGAGCTGAGGGAGATGGTGAGATCAGTCTTTCAAATCAGCATCCACATGGTGATCGGCAACCACAACGGGAGTAACGATAATACACAGATGAAGCAGAAGCAGGCTTCAATGCAAGAGAAAAATTTCTCAAAGTCTTTCCACCCAGAAAAAGTATTCATGCTTCTTTTATTGCAGTGTTTATGTTAGCCTTACTCATTCTTAAATCACAATGCACCTCTCAGTAGAAAAAAACCAAAAACAAAAACCCAAAGATTAATAATATCAAATAGATTATACTGAACAAATGCAAATATTGGCCACGTTTCACCCTGCAGTGACATGAAACTTTTGCCGAGAGCGCCCTTAGCTCTAGTTGCTGGCACGTAGCAGCACACTCGTGCGATCTCCTGAGTATGAAGATTTGACAGTCCATCTTGGAAGCAGGTTTTCACCTTTAGGCAACTAGTTCATGTAACTTTTGCAATCGGACCTTTGTTTAAAATGTACACGCATGGACACAAAGAAGCTTAATGCTGAAGTCATTGGGATAGAAGTACGTGCTTGAGTGTTGTTTTGATTCAGGGCCAAAAAGTAAGGCTCTTAAAAAGAAGAGGTTCAAAAATGGGTGTTGGAAGGTGGGAAACACTCTGATGGAGAATTCTGCTAAGTATTTAATGACCAGAAAATCATGAGAGTCAAATGCTCTTGCTCACTTTCTTCCACTTAAGCCAACGCAAAATCCAAGAGGTGCAAAGCATTAGAGCTCTGACACTTTACCACCTCAATGGGTTGTTTATGCCTGATATTTCAAGAATATCAACATTATCTCCACTTCCGGCAAAAGACCATGGTAAACAGACAGCGCTAGCCCTTTATACAGGCATGAGACTGGCATTTAAACTGTTTTCACATAAATTCTTTAGTCAGATATATTTTTCATCAAACTATTTTTAAGCATCTGAGACTTGCACTTGGTGAGCTGTAATTTAATAATTATGCTACGCTTGAAGCATGCACAATAACATGCAATATAGAAAGGGATCTTAAATGGAGTCAGCACATTTACAGGCAGAGTTTTAGAGCTGCTTTCCCATGTGAACACACTAAGTCTACATGTCTGCTTGTCAATCCCCACTACTGGATTTTTAACCTTCGAGCTATTTGGAACAAATATAAGATAGAAAAAGAGGTTGCAAGATATAGTATTTCTACATGTTAAGAGAAAACAGGAGGCCAGCTAGAAAAAGGAACTCTGCTAATGACACCACTCAGAAAAAGGCTGCAGAATGGGAGAACCCTTATCGGGCATCAGGGAATCCATACTGATCCAATCTCACCATAAAGACTGAAAACCCTTAAGAAACCAATCTTTGTTGGTTCACTGCTTAAAAAACAACTTATTGTAACTCAGAAAAGCATTTTAATAACTTAGCACCCAAAACCTAATTAATCTGTCCTCTCTCTTAATTTTCAACCCCTCCTAATACACTGCTACTGCTTGTACAGCAGTGTAGCGTTCATGTGCTAAAACCGGACACCAGTGTGATACTTGTGCATTCCAGAAGGGAACAGGAAACAAAACGACTCAGAACATCTTCCTATTAGCAAGGGTCAGTTTATCAATAGATAACATGATCATTTTCTATAAATACACCAAGGAGTTAATTCCAAAGAGAGAGAATGACCCAAGCCAGAGGACAGAGTTCATCCAGGAGCAAAGAGACATAAACCATGGCCAGAAATATAGGAAGGTTGCTAAGCAGCTTTGGTACAGCCCCCAAGCAGTACTAGCTGTAGCACAGAATATACTATTTTTAAGATGGAGCTCACTTGACCTGTATATAGGGACTTGGACTGAGGCTGCCCTTCCAACTGCAGCGTAAGCCAAAAAAGGACAGAGGTGAAGAACCAGCACATATTTTACGTTGAATGAAATATATGAATTTTAGCAAAGGATTTCATAGGAAATGTGAAGAGCAGTAAATTATGTGAGGAATATTGCCTAGCAGGAAGACAGATATAGCTCTGTTAATGGGCAAAGATTCAGGCCTCTGAAAAAATGCTGATTTAGCAGAATACAGCATACAAAAAAAAAGGTATGAGAAGTGAAATGCAAACTGTGGGTAGTGTGAGGCCCTACTTACCCCTACTGAAGGCTAGAAAGGGAAATGAGCTGCACAGAGAAATGGAGGAAAAACCAGAAAAATAGTTTAGTCGAAGAATGGGAGGGGACAATCAAGCTGAGAAGATTCCAGTTGAAAGGCAAAAAAAGTAGTAGAAAGTGGAATATAGCTTAGAGTACAGAGACCACAGGCTTGCAAAACGTAAACGACACTGAGTAATCTACTCCCAGGATTAAACACGTTTACATTTGTTGTTATATCTGAGCCACAATTCTCAGCATTTTTTAAAATTGAGCCAGTAAGGAGGAGAAGAAAGCCACGTAACGGTTCTGAACCTCATGAAGACATCAAGTGAAAAGGTGGAGAGATGCAGGAAGATAAATAAGGACCTTAGCTTTATTTTTAATGCCTGTTAAAAGCCTTCAAGGTGCAGACTAAAATTAAGATATCAGATGCTATTATTATCTTCAGTTCCTTCGCTCTGAACAAGCCTTTCCCCCAGTGGACTGCTATTCAGACCAAAAGATGATTGATGCTGTGATCCTTTGGTTCAGATCACATCCAAGTGAGTTTTTTAAGTGTGTCAACAGATAATAATCAGAGGAGAGGACAAACAGCCACTGCTTGTCCCAATCATTATCCTCAACATATTCTACAGCCTTTGCTTTTCTGTTTAATCTAAGCTCAATAATAAGAGCCAAGAAGGAACTTTGTGATTGTTCGCTTCTATGTTTTGGTAGGAACTGCTGGAAAATCAGTCATTCAGTCTGATATCTTTCTTCTGATAGTACTTGTGCCAAGTTCCTCAGAGGGCAACTTAAAACTACAATAGGCATAAGCAATTTTGTAATATTAGATAACAAAAGAAAACATCTTTTTGATTATAGATTTTTTACATTCTATTTGAATCCATAGCTCTAGAAACATTTGGTTAATTTAATGATAGTTTCTATTCAATTTCATTCAGGGCCAAGTTCTGCACATTGGAAAATATAGTAGCAATGTCATTATCTTCCAGGGCTTATGGTCAAATCCAGAAATGTCTCAGCATTGCTCAAAACTTATTAAACCATTTGTCTCACCTCAGATACAATCAAATACCCTTTAGAAATATTCTGAATCAGGCCTCCTACCACTTGAACTTTTGCAAGTGAATTTATTGTGTAAATAAATCCTTACAAGACCTCTACAGAAACACTGTTTTTCAGTTAAATTGGGTTCCATCATCTATTCCCAAAGAGGCCCAAAGAAAGAATCCTATATTAGCTTTTCTGTACTGTGTTATTTATACACCCTCTCACTTCTGCATTTCTATTCACTAGCTTTTACGTCTCTCTTTTTTTGTGCAGTTTGTTTACCCAAATAAAAGATGGCTCGCAGCTATAAGACAAAGAAGCAACATTTAAAGTCCCCACTGGACACTAAGATTCTGGAGTGAGTCCAGCGAAGGGCAACAAAGCTGGTGAGGGGTCTGGAGAACAAGTCCTATGAGGAGTGGCTGAGGGAAATGAGGTTGTTCAGCCTGAAGAAAAGGAGGCTGAGGGGAGACCTCATCGCTCTCTACAGCTACCCGAAAGGTAGAATGGTGGGGGTCGGTCTCTTCTACCAAGTAACAAGCAGTAGGACAAAAGGAAATGGCCTCAAGTTGTGCCAGGGGAGTTTTAGATTGGATATTAGGAAAAAGTTCTTCACAGAAAGGGTTATCAAACATTGGAACAGGCTGCCCAGGGAAGTGGTTGAGTCCCCATCCCTGAAGGTATTTAAAAGACATGTAGATGTGGTGCCGAGGGACATGGTTTAGTGGTGGTTTTGGCAGTGTTAGGTTGATGGTTGGACTTGATGTCCCTTCCAATCTAGATGACTCTATGATTCTATGACACGTCCCTATTTCTCAGGGTTGGATTTTCGGTGTATCAGAATCTAAAGCTTTTCAACCTTAACTTTGAAAAGACAATTGATAAATAATTATACCATTTAAACTACAAGTTATTTGCAGGGACAAAAGTCCAAGCTTGCAAGTACTTATTTTCTCAGCAGCAGGTGGAAGGAAATAATGTGAAGGGCTGAATAAGAATGGGCTGGGATCTTTGCTTGGAAAGGATGAAAGGGGGCACACTGAGCAACAACGTTTTATTTGTGTTGTAACAAATCTTATAGACTCTTGGTGTTCCTACCCAGACAGAAATCTCAGTCTAATATCCAAAAACTGATTTACCTCTCTAGTTCTCCCATGCAGTCTGTAATCTATCCCTGTTATGCATCTGTTCTACTTTCAGATGGGAATTACACATTAACTACCTTTACTGCCAAGTTTAGATATACACACCTATGTCCATTCTTAACGGCACAGAATCTCTCCAGACTCTTGCTTTCATCAATTTCATTTGACTATTACCATTTTCAAGAAGAGACATTCCTTTTCTCTTCTTTTTCTAGAAGAGAAATTCCCTACTTCCTATGACTCTGCCTTTCTTCTTTTATGTGTTTATATTCTACTATCTGAAATACTCATAACTCTCTGAGAAATGAAAATATGACTGGATGGGGATTTCTGAAAGCTCTCAATACTCTATTCCCATTGAAGTCTGCTAGCTTTATCCCACACTCCGGTGGGATGAGAGCTCAGGCAACATCGCAGTCTGATTTCACGTAGTGCTCCAATAAATGGAGTTCTAGGCATACACAAAATCTATTTTTTAATACTTTAGCACTCAATAACATCACCAGTGTGAATTTGCTCTATGCCTATATTCCCATTTGTGAGCCTCCCTAATAACTATTGAACCTGTTGGCTAAATTGAGGATAAAGCCTCAAAGGTATTTCAGTTCTGTTGGTTTTCTGAAGACGGGCAGGAAAACGGAGAGAAGAGAGACTGTTATTAACACCTCCCTGGGAGCAGGGAAGCAGCACGAGCCTCATCCTCATCGGTCTGCAGGCAATCCAGAGGGAGAACATTACGGTATGCCTTAACAGTGGGAAAAGTTTCAAATGCAGCTCACGTTTCACAGCACAGCCTACCAATGAGGTACAAAGCCTTAAGAGATCAGTTGGCATTACTTCTGCTGTCCAAAGAATTACATTTTATTTGAATTCAATATATTAACACAGTAAGATTTAGACATTTTATATCTGCATTTACATAGGTTTATTTTAAGCAAGAAAATTTATTTTAAACCAAATTCTAAATATGTGTGGGATTTTTTTTTTTCTTTTACATCTGCTGATCAACAAAGGAAAATGCTATCTTACAACACATGAGTGGTAGACAGCCACCAAGTATCTCCCATTACACAGTCTGAGGTTCAGGAACACACGTAGGAGTCCCTCAGTCGGCATTATGTCTGGGCAGGTTCGGTCCGGATGAGGGAAGAGAGGGAAAGAGGCTTCAGTTGAGCAGCGAGACAAACACAACGGCACAGATTCAGAAGGCAGAGAGGTGTAATGGGCTCAAAAAATGCAGATTCATGTTTGCACCTACATGTTCATACAACCAGTCCGCACCCAAAGGGATCTTCCTAGGAACGCTACCTCAAGATGATTAATGATTTTCTTTGCAGTTTGGGAATCGGCATTCAACCATCCCTTTCCCCCCCTCCCAGTACTTACAACTCTGCAGCAACCTCTGGCTCAACTTTTGTGGCTGTGTACCTTCAACCAGGCATTGCTGAGAGCTGCTTCCTTACAAGCAGTGATTTCAGGCCCTGCCAAACCTCTGACTAATTCATTCTCCCTGAGTCAGAGCTCAGTGCCATTATGAGGTCTACAACCGCTGGCAGGGGCAGTATGTATAATCTCAGTTGACCTCCGTACATATAAAAAAATGCTAACACAAGATCTTGTGCAAATATATGCTGGTCTAGGTCTAGGTAATAACTGCCTGTGATGCTGAAAAAAAGAAATGGAAGCCAAATCTAACCCTAAATCTGCTCTTATTCCCACAGTAGTGTCAACCCTCCAAATTTTCTTCCAAAAGCAGCAGTAGCGAATGTTACTCTTGAAGCTCACACTCCCATAGTGATGTACTGGTATCACTTGCTAGTCAGAAATAACTAGTATAATGCCACTGTTCATCACTCTAAAGAAATCTTTAATCTTAGCCTCAAGATGCAGCGTTTTGAAGAGATCAAGGAGACCTAACCCACATTTCTTACAGAGTGATAAAAAACAGAATATTTTTGGGTACTACTCTGAGCTTGCTGTGCTACTGACCTACTTGCCCTAGACTTGCTCTTTATCGAGCGCAAAAGGCAGCGCACGCAGAACATAATTCATCCCACCTGAAGACAGACATCTAAAACAAATGGGATGAACGGTTCTCTGCAGGTGCCCTTCTCTCCCCGTCAATTATAAGGGAAGCTTTAACAACATGCCCCGTTTTTCACCAAAGTTTGGTAAAATGAACTTTTTTCTCTCTCAGTTACATTTCTACCTCTTTTAAACACACAGTAAGGCAGACTGAATCTGAGTGTAAATGTATAAGAACCCCTTAAACATAAGGCTAACATGTACATGCATACATACAGACAGATGCATGTACATACACGTACACACGCACACACTTTTCCAAGGCCTGCAGCCAGGACCCGAGATAAAATGATTGACTTCATGACATGTCTACTGATCTACTGTGGAGTTGGGAAGATGGATTTACTCCCATCTGAGATTTAAACGGGCATTTAAAGCTATTAGTAGGAAACCTAGCTTTGTATCTTTAATTTTAAGCTGAGTTTTCATTTTTACTTTTCAGGCTTGTTTGTTTTAAAAGAATATTTAAAGACACAACCATTAAGGACATATTTGTCTGCAATTAAATATAAATTAGCACAAGATCTGGTAATTCTTTCTGCTCCCTAGGAAGATGAGTTATGTCTAATAATATTTAAAGCTACTTTGTCTCACCATATATTTATTGCACATCCTGAATTTTATGATTTTTTAAGATGTCAGAGAAGATATTCATAATAATAAAAATGATTGTTTTGACCGTGATTTGCATCAAGCTGCATTTGGATAGAAATCAGAATTCAATTAAAATGTGCATATCCCAGAATTTTAAATAGCTCTTAGATAAATAAAATTACCTTAATTGTGTTGAAAGCATCAGAAAAAAGAAGTAGCATAACATGTTTTGCATTCAAATTTGACTTGGTAAATAAAGGAGATACTGCCTATTAACGAACTCCCGTTGCTCCTATTCACACAATAGCGGCCCTATTTCTGAAACGATTCATGGGTCCCAAAATAAAATGAAACTGAAAATTTAAATCTTTTTGAAAGCATCTTTGCAGGTACGTTCCTGTTTGTATTTTGGATGTTTTTCTCTGCAATGCTGACTTCATGCACTTGTACTTGTTTTTTACTTACGGACTGAAAGAGAAAACAAATAGTTCTGTTTGTGTTCTGCTTGTTTTGTGTTTTTTTTGTAAGCCAAAACTGATTTCTCAATTTTGAGTGAACTAAACAAAATGAAAAAAAACAATATTCACTCTACATTTGCCAGGTAAATTGAAACCAAGAATAATGAAAGCAAAATGTCTGTACAGTAGCAACTGAAGTCTCAGATTTTGGAAAAACTGCCAATACCAGCATTCAATCTACTGTAAATACAGAAAGTACAGGTATTTAATGAACAACATCCTGCTGTAATATGGTTGCAAAACTTGACCCGACCTCAAGACATAAAAATAGTTCTTCAATTCCATACCTAATTAAGAAAACAGCAATATTTCAAGTAGTAGAGTTTGATAGATCTCAATGAAACAGCATTTTGCAGTTATGCAATACCACGTGTTATATCTTGTAAAGTATTACATTTTGCTCACATCTTCAAATAAGCTGTCATGATTTCAAATGGGTTTCTTTGTCAAACTAGAAAGCATGCATTTTTGATTAACACTGCTTTCGTTACACAATCGAGTCCCATATTTAAGAAAAAACTCCCTCAAAAACTGATAATAAAGAAAAATTTACAGATTTTATGAATATTTGTGCAGAATAGTCTCCAGAGCATAGCGACCCCACCAGCGTTCAGTTTGCAGTGCAATAGATGTAAACAATACAGAAAGTAAATAGACCTTCACAATGCTATTAATTTTATCAAGATCATATGACATCAATTCTTCAAAACAACATAGGATTAGAAAGATTTTCAGTGAAATATAAAACATAATTATAGCTGAGAACAACACATTTATTACTGTAGCATAAAAGCTTTATGTCCAGACAGCTCCAAAACTGTAAAAGCAAAACCAGGTGACCTGCTTTTATATGTCTATCAGAACGATAAAAAGTCTTGTGTTGAATTTATATAGAAGGTTGTAGGGCCTGTTAACAAAATCACATAATTTGGACACCTGAATTTGGAGTTAGGTCCCAGATACTCGCAGGTGCACATCGGCTTTGATCCTACACATACTACCAGGAATACTGGAAGACCCGGGGAACTACAGGCCAGTCAGTCTCACCTCTGTGCCTGGCAAGATCATGGAGCAGATCCTCCTGGAAACTATGCTAGAGCACATGGAAAATAAAGAGGTGATTGGTGACAGCCAACATGGCTTTACTAAAGCCAAATTGTGTCTGACAAATTTTGTGGCCTTCTATGATGGGGTTACAGCATTGGCAGATAAGGGAAGAGCAACTGACATCATCTACGTGAATTTGTGCAAAGCATTTGATGCTGTCCCGCATGACATAGAATCATAGAATCATAGAATTGTCTAGGTTGGAAGAGACCCTTGGGACCATCGAGTCCAAACATCTACCCTACTCTACAAAGTTCTCCCCTACACCATATCCCCCAACACCACATCTAAATGTCTCTTAAACACATCCAGGGATGGTGACTCAACCACCTCCCTGGGCAGTCTATTCCAATGCCCGACCACCCTTTCTGTGAAAAATTCTTTCCTAATGTTCAGTCTAAATCTACCCTGTTGGAGCTTGAAGCCATTCCCTCTTGTTCTGTCATTAATTACCTGTGAGAAGAGACCAGCACCAACCTCTCTACAGTGTCCTTTCAAATAGTTGTAGAGAGTGATGAGGACTCCCCTCACCCTCCTCCTCCTCAAACTAAACACTCCCAGCTCCTTCAACCACTCTTCATATGATTTATTTGCTAGGCCCTTCACCAGTTTCGTTGCCTTCCTCTGCACTCTCTCCAGCACCTCGATATCTCTCTTGTATTGAGGTGCCCAAAACTGGACACAATACTCGAGGTGTGGCCTCACCAGTGCTGAGTACAGGGGCACAATCACCTCCCTACTTCTGCTGGCCACGCTATTTCTAATACAAGCCAGGATGCCGTTGGCTTTCTTGGCCACCTGGGCACACTGCCAGCTCATATTCAGCCGCTTGTCAATTAGAACCCCCAGGTCTCTTTCTGCCAGGCAGCTTTCCAGCCACACCTCCCCAAGCCTGTAGCGCTGCATGGGGTTATTGCGGCCCAAGTGCAGGACCTGGCACTTGCCCTTGTTGAAACTCATACCATTGATGTTGGCCCAATGATCCGGTCTAAGTCTCTCTGTAGAGCTTCCTTATCCTCCCGGGAATCAACACTCCTGCTTAACTTGGTGTCATCTGCAAACTTGCTGATGATACACCCTATGTCCTTATCAAGATCATCAATAAAGACATTAAACAGAAATGGTCCCAACACTGAGCCCTGAGGCACACCACTTGTGACGGGCCACCAGCTGGATTTAAATCCATTGAGCACCACTCTTTGGGACCTTCCAGTCAGCCAGTGCTTGATCCAGTGGATCGTATGACATCCTGGTCTCTAAATTGAAGAGACATGGATTTTATGGATGGACCGCTTGGTGGATAAGGAACTAGCTGGATGGTTGCACTCAAAGAGTTGCAGTTAACGGCTCGATGTCCAAGTGGAGACCAGTAACGAGTGGTGTTCCTCAGGGGTCAGTACTGGTACCAGTACCATTTAACATTATTGTCAGCAACATGGACAGTGGGATTGAGTGCACTCTCAGCAAACTTGTCAACGACACCAAGCTGTGGGGATCGGTCAACACACTGGGGGGAAGGGATGCCATCCAGAGGGACCTGGACAGGCTGGAGAGGTAGATCCGTGCAAACCTCATGAAGTTCAACAAGGCCAAGTGCAAGGTCCTGCAGCTGGGTTGAGGCAATCCCAAGCACAAATACAGGCTGGGTGGAGGATGGATTGAAAGCAGCTGTGAGGAGGAGTTGGGGGTGTTGGTTGATGAGAAGCTCAACATGAGCCGGTAAAGTGCGATCGCAGCCCAGAAAGCCAACTGAATCCTGGGCTGCATCAGAAGAAGTGTGGCCAGCAGGTCAAGGGAAGTGATTCTGCCCCTCTACTCCTCTCTTGGAAGATCCCACCTGGAGTACTGAATCCAGCTCTGGAGCTGCTAACATAAGAAGCATACGGACCAGATGGAGCAAGTACAGCGGAGAGCCACAAAGATGATCCAAGGGATGGAGTACCTCTCTTCAAAAACAGGCTGAGAGAGTTGGGGCTGTTCAGCCTGAAGAAGAGAAGGCTCTGGGGAGACCTTGTAGCAGCCTTCCAGTACCTAAAGGGGGCCCCCAGGAAAGATGGGGAGGAACTCTTTATCAGGGAGTGTATTGATAGGATGAGGGGGAATGGTTTTAAACTGAAAGAGGGTAGATTTAGATTAGATATTTGGAAAAAATCCTTTGTTGTGAGGGTGGTGAGACACTGGAACAGGTTGCCCAGAGAAACTGCGGATGCCCCATCTCTGGAGGTGTTCAAGGCCAGGCTGGATGGGGCTTTGAGCAAACTCGTCTAGTGAAAGGTGTCCCTGCCCATGGCAGGGGGGTTGGAACTGGATAATCTTTGAAGGTGTCTTCCAACACAAGCCAATCTATAATGCTATCATTCTATGAAATAAATTTATAACACTTTGCACTGACCGGAGAGAAATCCAATCTATAACTCACATAGGAACCTTCTCACTGGCTGATAATGTCATTTGGTCCATAGCAGGGATTATTTTCAAAACAGAGGCAAAATGAAAAGGATTGTTCTGAAATTATTCTGACAGGAAGAGCTTAAGGAATGAAACACAAATGTTACAGCATAGAGGCTGCATATTATCTTTTGAATGCCCTATGGAAACACAGATATTTACTCTAGAATCAAGTAATACTGCATGGCATTTGATTGCTTTTCCATAGACTAGCTGCTACACACACAGGACATACAGAATCACACAGACCAGGAACCACCTTTTCTTTCTTAGAAAAAATAGGATGTAGGAGGTTACAGAGTATGGTTAAGGTCTCAAAACTAGATCCTTGAGAGCACTGGGGACCAGAAATATCTCCAAAGAATCCCTAAGACATCCACTGAACACCCCCATCGGTGGCAGCATGAATGCAAGCCTGAATCACCTTTGCAGCAGAGAATTCCTCTAAGGGGAGGACAACCAAAGCTGTTCGAGGTGTATTCATTACATTTTAGTTTAGAAGTTGCCAGAATAATCACAGGAAGATACAGTAACCACTAGAGGATAATAGAGCTCATAAAAGAGTAACTCATAGTTTATGTATCAGCTGCTGCCCCAGTGTTGATTGAGTGATCCTGATGGATTTGTAAGACACAATGCCAGAAACTGTTTTCTCTTAAGATTCCTGAAGCATATGTTTCTTTGCAGACAGGATGGTCTCTGGCTACCAGATCTAGAGGAAAGCACATATGAAGACACTGCATCTCATGTTTTCTGTAATATTCCTTTCTCCTCTGCCAACCAAAAGGGAGAAAAGCCATAATTGTTTTATACAGAGTTTAACCAGTTCTGTTCCTTCTCTTCTGTACTAGAAGTCAAGTATGAAAAGTAGAGTCAAGTAGAGTATGAATCCAGGAACACCAGTTAATACCAGAAACATGGACCTCACTGAAACCACAGTGGCACTAACAGCTTGATTCCTCTCAGCAAAGATGTCTAAAAATTGTCAGATTCAGTGTAGTGTGGAAATTAGGTGCTAATTAAGTCATCTGAATATCTGAACTTTTGCAACACAAAGCTGTAAAATAGATTAGCATTTTATTTATCAGTCATTACTAAGAGGTGAACAGCAGCTGAAATCACACTACGTTAATAAGGTCACAATTACAGTAAATTACTTTTGTACAAATTGAGCACAATCACACAATATTTAAAACTGCATTATAACCAGTCTTGGGAGTAAGGTGAGGACAGGATCTACACCCACCATCCATCTTTTACGGGAAGTGAAAATTGCATGCATGGACACAAAATGACACAAAATGACACAAAAGACATATATGCCCCACGTGAGGTGCATGTAGACTCTCTCTCCCGCACGGCTCAGTGAAGAACGTGAAGATCGAACGCATCATCTGTTTTTCTTAGCAAAAGCTGCAGTACCGCATGGACAAACTGCAAAAAGTCAAATTTGGTGACATATCAGATTGCTTGCTGGCACAGGGCTAAGCTGTGCCTTCAATTCTTCAGACAGAGGGGAGGAGGCAGGAGAGAGCCCCGTCCAGTGCTCACCGAAACAAGGGGATGCCCTTCCATGTTCATTAGCAAGACGTGGGGCAGGTACTTCAGGTGGGGGTAGAGAATAGTCTTAACACACTATCCAACTTCTTTCACCTCTCTATCCAACTTCTTTCACCTCTCTGCCTTTTTTGCCATTATTTGCAACGACGCCGTTTCACAAAACAAACTGTGTTTGTACACCCGAGGGGAAGATTAACTGGGAGACCAAGGCAGGGCTGCAGCTCCTTCTTCCCTCCGACACTCAGTACATGGCTGGTAATGCACATGCTCAATTTGCATAATTTTACCTTTTACTCCTGCTACGTCGGCCCTACAATGAATCTAACAAAAAGAAAGATAACATTTTTTAGTTCTTCTGTTTTCTTTATTATGTACATTTAACAAGGCTGCGCAGTGAATTCTACTTCGTGCCTAATGTGACTTTGAATTTCATTTTAAAAATATATTTCAGGTTAATCCCACATGTTTAGTCATCTGGCAATGTTGGGTTTGTTGTTTTTTGTCCTGGCAAGAACTGAAATGAAAATGTCTCTGTTGCTAAAATCCTTTTTTCTTCCCTTTCTTTCTGGTTGCTTTCCTTTGCCTTATTATAGGAGCAAATACTTGGCAAAAGGTTTGCGAGGGCAGTGCTTTGTTTTCAATGTAGTAAATGTGGTGACTTGACAGGTACTAGAAATCTTCAGCTTTCAGGATTGTCAGTCTATTCCCAACTTTGTTTTTCTGGGACTTGGATGTCAGCACTGCTGTCATAATTTATCAGCTTTTAACAGAAATGGTGCATACGTACAGGAAAAAAAATGGGCATTCCATGTGAAATCATTAGCAACCATTACAAGTACCAACTCTTTATTAGTGTCCATCATAAGCAAGCACAGTGTATCTTGGATGTGGCATGAAGCTTTCTTACAGAAGCTCAGCCAGGTCCCCCATGGGAGCTCCCTGAGTTTCTCCTAGCCAGCTCTTTCAGCAGTCCCGATCACATTTTCTGAAAAGCTGTGCCAGCTGCTGCTGCACGGGTAAGAACCTCTGTCATAACCAATTTACACAGCTGCCTGGATTCACACGCTGGCATCAGATCCTCTGTTTTATCTGGTAATTTTAAGAAATTTTAAACTGGCAGAACCATCAAACCAGCAATATAATGATAATACTGTGGAGTTCATGCTGCTTTGTCTCCCAAGTACAGGCGTTGCTTTAGCCACAGTAAACATAAAATATAAATTAAAAATCGATTTATAATAAATAAGCAAAGGAAATGGTTGTCTCCTAGCCATGTGAACAGAAGGGAAGCAGAAGCCCCCCCAAGGTGACCAGGCTGGATATCATCTCTAGAAAGAAACAAGGCAGCTCTGGGTATTTCTGTTCTGGTTTGGCCAATCATCTTTGAAGGCCTTTTTGAAAATGAAGTGCTACAAACACATTGTCAAAACTACAACGATGTGCACTTAAATTTGCAATCACTTCATTGCAAAAGCATATATAGAAATACATTCTGTCTCTCTTCTGATAAGAAAAACAGGTGACGCTTTTTTTCCTCAGTCAATATTTTGACTAATGGCTTGCCTAAGGTAAGCTGAAAAGCAATCTACCTGACAAGGCTTGACTTCAGCTCCTGCAAGAGTTGGTGATGGCACAAAAAAATAGCAGTAGCATGAGGAAATGGCACTGTCATTGTAAGGCTGCAGAGAGAAATCCTGAGACAAGATCTTTGCACAAAAATAAAAGGCAGCACCCGCAAGCCTTGAAAAATACCCTGCATGTATTGATAAAAAAAGCCTTTAAAGTCATTCTTCAAAAAAATAAACTGAACTGACATATCAAGTCATTATGATTTCTTCTTGGCCTTCCTCTATTTCCTTATGCACTGGATGAAACCAAACCCAAGGAACGTGCAAAGAAACAAGCCCAGGATAACAGCTTTCCCTGTTTTGTTCTGCGGTTTCTCTGGAGAGGAGACTGCTATTTAACTCCCACGGCACAGGAGTTATTTTCGGGCAAGCATGTGAGAGCCAAGATACTTTATTTTTATGCAGGACATCACACTGTTGTTTTGTATGATTCTCTGTTCCCCCAAAATGGCTATCCACGTGCCCCGTTATTTTACCTCAGTATGTCACACAGCTCTGAGGCTGCAAAAAGGATGGCAACTCTGAGCAGGAAAGCGGACAGGAGGTGGAACAGCACAGGCAGCAAGGCCACAGCACTTTAAGGATGGCTGCACCCTGGTTAGGATCTCCAGTCTTGGCCCACATGTAATGACTGCCATGAGTGGCACTTCTGCCTCTCCAAGCTGCCAGGTTTCGACCCCTACAGTGACACAAAAGGTATTAGCATATGGTGTTACTGCCCACAGAAAAATGTCACCAAATGCATGAACACTGCCCAGTCAAGACCTGCTACGTGTGCTGAGACCAGTTAGAAGACTGGGGAAAAAGCAGGCTGAACAGGCACACTGATCCACTTCTCATCCTCCTCTGCTTTCCACTGTGGGAACAATGCCGGTCCAGGACCAGTCCTCAGATGCGCACTGGAGTATGGCATGAGGTTCCTTTGTGGTGCAAACAAGTTTTCTTTCCAGAGTGATGCTTGCTTCCATGTTGTCATGTGGCGAAGGGAATTACTCCTTTCTTAAAGTCTGTTGGGAGCCAGGCTGCAGGTACAAGGATGGGGATGTAACAGCAAAACCCGGCTCTGCCGTGCAGGTCCCCGGACAGACCCAAGACACCCTGGCATCACTCAGGGGTGCTGCAAAGGTGGGGTTGTCGCTGCGCTCATTTCTCAGAGGCACCACTCAAGACACTCTGAGTGCACTGTGCAGTAAATGTGGTGCGCACCATCAGAGAACTGACTTTGGAGGTGCTAATTATGTAAAAGCAGATCACATATATACCAAGAGCAGCCAGATCACTACCATAGGATGCAAAATTTTTCTCTTTTGCTTAGAAGAAGAGGTTAAGTTTGGCTCCCACTTTCCAGGATCGAATGAATGATGGGAACTGGTGAGAAATTTATATCATGTCATTAAGCTCTCCTGGGTGACAATTGTTAATTACAAACAAAAATAAAACCAAGTCTGTCCAGGCAAAGAAATGTTCTCTGCCATTATGAGGCTTGAAGGAGCAAAGAATATCTTTCCCCTCCTCATCCTACCAGAACAGCAGTGACACATGCAGGCATGGGGATCTGGGAGCCCCAGGTCACACCACACGGCCAGCAATGAAGCAAACCAGCATCCCCAGCATCCAAACATTCAGCAACCTAACACCACAACCTGAAGGCGACTTCCAGCAACAAGGGAATAGGCCTACAACCCGATCTAAGAAAAGAAACAGTACCGTAACTTTGGGGCTTTCCATTGATTTCAAAGCAGCAGTTTCTCTGCAGGTTTGTCATGAGGTCTTAAACACTTATACTGACATCTGGATGTGTTAGTGAAATCACTCCTATCAGTGTTTATGTCTGCTGAGACATCGTGATTAAGAAGCTATGTTGGTCCATTTCCACAAATAATCTAAAGACATTATTAACACCTACTTTCCATTTTCATGCAACATATCTGTCACAGCTTTGCCAAAGCAAAGGATTTACCTTTCAAGCAAATTCCTAGTTGAAAAAATAAGGGCACAACGGTACATAAAGGGTTTCCAAATTCTACAGTGCTTCTGGTAATCAACATTCTGTGTACCTATTTTTATTCTTTCTCTCTAACCAGTCTGGGTTTCTGCTTTATCCTCAATCCGCTTTTATTGTGAGTCACATCAGATTAGAAATACATTCAACTATGACAAAAATCTTCTGCAACTGATCCAAGAAGAAACAATAACAAAACCCCACGCATATTGCACTTGGAGCCTCTTTAAAACTAAAAAACAAACAGAAACAATGCAAGACACTGAAAAATACTGACAGGTTTCCTTAAGGTCTTGTCTAGAAATGTGCTGCAGCTGAAGTCTCTTGTAGGATATCCTGTGGATGACACATAAGGTTGTCAGTATAGGAGAGAAAGCAGCCGGACACACAGAACCCACGAGGCTTTGTTCCGTACTTTTGCCACGCAATTTGTAACTACATCAGTTATCCCTTCATCTCTATCAGTGCAAAGCATCTGGATTTTTATCTCTGCATAGACACTAAATGAATATCTTAACTCTGAGTATTGTAAAGCTCATGTACATAAGACCCGCAGTACAAGAAAGACATTGAGGTGTTGGAGCACATCCAAAGAAGAGCAACAAAGCTGGTGAGGAGTCTGGAGCACAAGTCTTATGAGAAGCAGCTGAGGGAATTGGGGCTGTTCAGCCTGGAGAAAAGGAGGCTGAGGGAGACCTTATCGCTCTCTACAGCTACCTGAAAGGAGGTTGTAGCGAGGAGTAGTTGGTCTCTTCTCCCAAGTAACAAGCGATAGGACAAGAGTAAATGGCCTCAAGTTGTGCCAGGGGAGGTTTAGATTGGATATTAGGAAAAAGTTCTTCACAGAAAAGGTTGTCAAGCATTGGAACAGGCTGCCCAGGGAAGTGGTTGAGTCCCCATCCCTGGAGGTATCTGAAAGACATGTAGATGTGGCACTTTGGGACATGGTTTAGTGGTGGAATTGGCAGTGTTAGGTTAACAATTTGACTCGATAATCTTAAAGGTCTTTTCCAACCTAAATGATTCTATGATTCTACAACAAACTTGTCACTTAATTCCTAAGCCTTTTTTTTTTTATCCTGTATTAATTCATGTAAACTGCGAGCCAGACTCTGCTGCAGTGAGAGCTGATGGAAGTTTTGTCATTGATTTCAGTGCAATGAAGGTCAAGATGGCTATTTTTCAAGTTTTTCATGGACCTGGTGTTTAATAAATATTTTTACAGGGTCTAACATCATCAAGTTCTAATGCACAGCAGGGCTAAAATACATTGGCAGGAAGTCTGCACAGAAGGTATAAGTGTGTCCTCCTGCACCATCTCCAAGTATGCAGTGCTCTGACTGCCAAAGCAGAAATACGGGATGTTGGCCTTCACAGCGTGGGACACAGATCAAAAAGGAAGCATGAAACTGAAGATTACTCAAGTACAATAGGAAGCTCGAGATCATGTAGGATTTATTCACTACCAAAAATATTAGAGCCAAACGCAAACTCCCAAAAGAAAAACTAGCCAGTTTGACACTGTAAACAGGACATTTCCTTAGCTTTGTAAACAGGAGATTAATTTGAAACAAACTGCCAAGTAACCTAACACAGGACAGTATTTTAGCCAAGAGTTCCTCACCAGAAGCAGCGATGTAAGTGGCCTCTTTTATCCAAAATGTGGTATAATGTAATCAGCCTCATAAATATAATAGCAGGATTTTTGGAGGCAATTCTCGAATACAGCTTCAATCAACTAAAAGAAGTACTACTAAATTTTCCTGCATTAGTGGGCAAATTCTTCATACAGAGAATGCCAATGCAGAGCCTTCATGGTATTTCTTAGAACTCATTCAATATCCTAGTGTCAAATCCCTGCAGGTCCACAAAAGCCAGAGCAGGCAGGGGCAGACAGCCCTTCGCCAGGGTTGGGAACATGCTATGAATACTGAGAGCTAACTCAAGGTTTCTCAGCTGGGTAGGCAAAACTGAACGTTGCTACGCAAGGAATGGAGGAGGAAGGCAAAGAGAAGGGACGCAGCTGGGCCCAGAGATGCGGGAGAACCAGACTTCATGTTCCTGCTACTGCTGTGCATGGGAGAAGGAAGAGTGGGTAAGAGGGAGAGGGATACGGAGAAGATAGGAAAGGCGACCACTGCTTCTGGGAAGGATGTGTCTTACCCGTCGCCACCCCTCTGTCAGCTGCGGTAGGTGCCCTTACAGAATCGTTGAGGCTGGAAGAGACCTCTGGAGGTCATCGTTGTTGCTCTGGAGGCAACAAGGAGCCTTTTGGACTCTGATATGGCAGGCAGCTGCCTACTTTTCCTGTGTTCAGAGCCAGTCCTGTAACATATTTTATTTGCTGTTAAAGAGATCAGTCTGTAATTTGCTGCAGATATATTTTAATATAAGCAAGACTATCCATATGAAAAGACTGGAGCATAAAACATACAAACTTCTGTTGCACCTTTTGTATACATAGTACTGTTAGAGGTATGAAATGAAAGCCATTCCCTGTCCCTCTAATTTGCTGTTCCCCAAAGGAGTTTCTTGCTGTATAACTAATATGCATTTTGCAGATCTGTTCCTCATATGTAATATTTATACCCACTCCAAAGGAGGAGTGACAGATGTAGTAAATTTGTACATTATTTTGTTGAAAGAATTTCTGCCTTCTATAATCCTTTGTCCTGTAACTTCCTTTTTACTTAGTAAAAATATTAATCACGCGTAAATTACTTTCAGAACTTCCACTCTCAACCTGGAAAACTGACAAACATTTTTAAACAAAACTGTTGCTTTCAACCCAAATTCCATAAATTATACACGTAACAACATCATGTAAAGAGGATCTTAACTACCTCAAA
This sequence comes from Vanellus vanellus, assembly GCF_965231255.1. Lineage (NCBI taxonomy): Eukaryota > Metazoa > Chordata > Aves > Charadriiformes > Charadriidae > Vanellus > Vanellus vanellus. Next base: position 206,354,110 of record NC_138905.1, on the reverse strand, counting down.
TAGTCAAGCTCAAATATTTGTTAAACAGTTCATTGTTCAACTGGGACTTCAAAAAGTTACATTAAACATGGGGAAAGCTACATTCAACAAGGGGGGCTGGGGGTGGGTGTTAGTATTCTAAAAAAAATTGCCTGGGTACAATATTTTTATGATGTTAAAGCTAATTTGGAACCAATTATATTGTGTGTTTAGTCTCATTTGCCTGCCCTGTGCAGATATAATATCCTGTATTACATAATATAGAAAAGATACAATATATGTTCATTCTGTGTATGTACGTACATAATATTCATGCCTATGATATATATGCATTATATTTTTTTTTTTTACTTTAACAGAATATTTGACAAATTTTGCAAATACTTGTACTCTTGCTAAATTGTAAAATATAGTTACTTTAACTGGACACTGTCCCACTTATGAGCTTTGTTATCACAGAATCCTGTAGGACCAGTCCCCTCGACTGTAATGGAACTATAAAGATGCTCAAAGTTAAGGACATGAAGAATGTGATTGCACTAATGATTCCCCATGAGTTTCCCATTTATGCCTATTCCTAGGTGTTCTATAAAACACAACACCCCCGTGGTACCACAGTGAAAAAAATACATTATTTTAGAATTTTCAGCAGTGTTCCATTTCTAAGAATCAAAGCAAAACAATTATCAAATCTTCTCTTTTTAAGAATTAACTAGCCTAATTAAATTTCATACAAATACATTAAAAACAAACAAACAAACAAACAAGAAGTGTTGAGAGACTGGCTGGAGACCTTATAAGTGAAGTGACTTTCACTATATGATATACGTCTGCCTGATAAAACATATTTCAAAGCTCCTTTGTAGAATTCCTCCATGCTGCTCGCTGCCGAGTCAGGGTTGGAATTCTCATGTAATATCCTTTGATACTTCAGTCCAAACAGTTAATTATACAGATAAGAGACACATCAAAGTTAACAATTGTAGACCAAAGTGCATTGCTACAGGTAAATTATCGAGTTGGGTTTTTTTTAATCTGGTGACGCCTGAAATACACATTTTTTTACAAAACCTCCAAAAACAGTCAAGAAAATAATGCTTATAAAAGCAAATTTAGCTATTTTCTAGTTGGCACAATTTTATGTTACCAGAGTCCTTTGAAAAAAAAAAAACAGGTATACAAGCCTAGTATAGAAGAACTCAATAAATGCATTCCAAAATTGGGGTTCCTATACCACTAGCGATGCAAGAGCCATTTAAAAGTGATAGGAAACAAACCCCCAATTATGTCTTTTCCCAAGACTAGACAGTTAACACCTATCTGGTGAGAGAATACTGCCCAAATCATCAAACGCTTTTTCCTGTTCTTAGGCACAGTCCAACACAGGGAAGGGGAGGGTAAAGTTAATGGAAACATTCCTTTGGACAGGCCATCAAAGAGCCAAAAGCTGCTCCCATTTCCCCAGAATGGTAAAGTACAATTTATCTTTGTATTTTGGTGGTGCACAAGCAAACTGAAGTTTGGAAATTCCTAATTTTTTGGATTCAAAATGAAAACCACAAGAGCCCAGAATCTTATCTCAAGTCGTCTGATGTTATGGTTTCAAATCCACATCAGAAGATACTGATTCCATGGCTTTTACTTGTTTACATACTGAAATTCTTTGACACTATGCTGTCTGTTTTGTTCTGCCTTTTCTTCAAACTTTGGATTCTCAAGTTTAAAATATGTATAGTGATGCGTAGTCTGAGCATACAGACTAGGCATACTTTCCTAGATTGAGCATTCATACAGATGTTTGTTCAGTAACAGAAAAGAATGAGCAATTCATGTTTCAGTTAGACACTACGCAGTAAATATTACTTAGCACTTTTCATGTCCATTTTTCATCTCCAAGTACACATAAACAACCAAAATAGCAGAAACAAAGCATCAGACTTCTTGTAACTAGGCATTATTACCAGCATACTGCAAATTGGGAAACTGAGGCAAAGAGAACAATGGAAGCATCTGGAAGCCCATTATTCTGATGAAATTCAAAGACTTCAACAGGTAATGGCATTAATAAACACTTTAAGTAAATACCGCTACATGTGCTATAAATGTGGCTGGCATCTCCAGGACACTTTCAAAAATTGATTAGTGCTGCACTGGACAGCTGAATCATCAATGCCTGTCCTTCCACTAGGACAAGAGGATGTCTGGTAAGCAGGTTATTTATATTCTTAATATCTTCAGCAGGAAGCACAGTCTGGTTAGGTTTGGTAGTCATTAAATAGCACTTTTTTTTGTATCCGCTGCCCTTCATCTATAGATTTCTTCCCAGAGCAACCTCAGTCTTAAGAGCAATTAAAAATGGGCCAACCTCTTTTAGCCTAAAAGAAGAAAGGCAATCTTGCACGGTATAAAGGTTTGTTTTGGGCAGAAGCAAGACCAAGCTTCCATATTAAAGCGCTGTATATGCAGTATCACTAGTTTATCCCACTTGGAGGTAACTTTCTGTTACTGGAACCCAAAGGATTGTTTTCTCTTTTAATAAAATGTGCAGGTGGTCTTGGATTTGCCGAGATACGATATTTTTGTAAAGAGCTGAACAGACCTTGCTTCCTCTTCGGTATCTTTCTTAATTCCACAACATAATAATCATGATCATCAATGCAGGACATAATACAAGTTTTTATCCTTGCTGTGCGTTTTGAGAGAGGCTGTTGGAACATATTACCCCCAGTGTATTCTGTGCTCTTAGATCCTATTCCATATCGTCATGTCTGCAAACATTTACAAAGCAAAAAAATAGTGTCTCACTCAGCAATGCAACCCACATGTCTTTAATGCTATTCCATATCAGCGCTTCAGACCAAAACAAGACACAAACACCACTGAAAATTATAAAAGACAGAAATACTTTTAGTGGCCTACAGCCAACTATGGTCTAAACACTTTGCTTGTGAGCTCGTCGCATGCATGCAACATTTGGAATACAGCTCATAACCTTTGGCTGCACAAATATAGACCTTTAGTCAACAAACTCAAGCAATAGTTTGGTTCATCCAAGTAAAATCAGGCCGATCAGCAGCTGATCTGCTTTAGATGTTGTGACCTGATGCCCAGCTCCACTGGCCACACCAGAACACACTGTCCTTTGCAGAGAAAAAGCAAGAGGATTCCCAAGCACAAGAAGAGAGCAAGGCTGCAGTGCACTAGGGGTCTGCATGTGGTCTTCCTAAAGGCGTGTTACCTCCTCGGTACGTGGATAACATCCGCTAAAGGACTGCAGAGGTGCCTGACCTCGGCATGGGTGCGTTTCACTATGCCTGTAGGCTGCAGACCTGACGAGCATATAGCCCAGGGAGGGTCAAAGGTAGCATAGAATTTCATATGGATCTGCTGCTTTTAAACAGCCCCGGTACCAGTTCTCCCCAGTACCAGTCCATCCCAGTGCCCAGAAAGTTCAGCCACCAGAAGTCGTGGAAGATAATTTTAGAGGTACAAAGCTTAATCACAACATTAAATGATCACAGCTAGGAAAAGAGCAATTAACTAATCATTTCACATAGGCTTGTTCTCTTCATCACTCCATGAAGCAGTTTCACCACAGGAAGTCTTCTTCGGCGGAGTAAAACACCGTCACACTGCCTGTAAGCTGAAAACTTTATTTATATTAGGGGTTGCTCATTTCTTCGCTGACTCTACAGAGAAGATCAGAGTAAAACACATTTTGAAGTTCTAAGTAAATCACTGCAGTTCTCCGTGAAAAAGCTTGTTTGGAGTTTGACTTGCAAGGAAACTTGCTTAGTTTAGTTCAGAGACGGTCTCAGTTCTCCCATGAAGTTTAAGACGACAGGCTAACAAGTCATGAAGCTTGATAAAATACGCAGTAGTTTTAAAGGATGAAACAGAAATAATGGATGTATGCTTTTATTACAAACACACACATTTTTTTATTAGATTAAATTTGACTTCTGAGACAGAAGGAACTGCAATTCTGTCTTGTTTCCAGACTCGCTATCTCAATTCTAAGAAAAAGGCTCTTCACCTTCTCTGTGCCTTCTTTCAGTGACTAGGAAGGGCATACAAAAGATTAAGTTCAGTGTGGCTCCAAAGCCGAAACAAAAACATCTTCCTAAATCAACTGTATACCCATTACATACATTGTATACATGCTGAAAAATAAACACTGGCAAATGCAGAGTACAGTCTTGGAAATGGCTCAAGTGACTGGGTTTTTGAAAAGGGTTTATAAAATATATAAATTCTGGCAACTGGAGGACGTTAATTTGAAGACTGAACTTAAGTCTGTTCATTTTCAGAGAGGACAACTTGCACTTTGCTCTGCAAGAAGGTACGCTGCAACATGCCGAAGCCGTTCCTCCCACGCGACGCCGCAGCGCGACAGGCTGCTCCCCAACCAGAGGCTCATCGCCCGGCCCAAACCCAAAGACTTGCTTCTCTTGATCTTTAATCACAAACACAGGGATGTCAGTGGTGAACCGCAGTGGTGCTATTTTTACGCAGCCTCCACAATCACTCACCGCAGGGCCACAGCACACGGCCACGCTCACTTGAGGTGCTTCTGCCCCGGGGCAGCCGCGCCGCAGGACCTCGAGGGTGGAAGGTCCCTCGGCAGGACCTCGATGGGGGAAGGTCCCTTGATGGGACCGCAACATTTCCCTCACGGGAAACGCACCAGAGCTCAAACACAAAGACTGAAACCACCCTTCCTCCCAGGCGGGCAGCGTCCAAAACCCCACAGCCGCCCTCCGTGGTGCTCGCCATCACTGGGCATCCTACTCCTGCCGCAAGGGACGAGGCCAGTCCTCGTGGGGCGCTGCCCCGCAGACCCGGCCGGACGCCCAGCCCCGGGCCCAGACCCTCCCGCCCGGGCGGCTCTCCACCAGGAGGACGGCGCACCGAGAGCCCTCGCAGGGGCCGAAAGCGGCGAGAGGCCGGGAGAGGAGCCGCGCTCCCGCCCAGCGCCCCTGAGGCGGCGGCGGCACCGCCCGCGCCCCGCCCTGAGGCCCCACGGCCGCCGCCCGCGCGCCCGGCCCGGCCCGGCCCGGCCCGCCACACACCGCCCCTCAGGGGACAGCGCCGCTCGGGCCGCGGCCGCCAAAATCTCGCCGCCCTTCCCGCACTGCCCCCGGGGGACACAGAGGAGACGGGGTGTCGCCGCGGGTGCCGAGGGGCGCCCGGCGGTGCCCTCTGCGGCAGCTGGCAGCGGGAACCCCGCTTTGTTGAGGGGCGAAGGGGAGGGAGGGGCCACCGCCGGCCGCCGGGAAACCTCTTCGAAGTTGCCCTGAGAAGTTTGGGACCGCCCGGAGGAGCAGCCGCCGGGCAGAGCCGCCCCCTCAGCCCACACCTCTCTCCTGCCACCTGGCCACACGCCCCCCCCCCCCGGGCTGACTCCCCCCACGGCCGACCCCGCCGGCCTCCCAGGGACGGGACCCCCGCCCTCACAGGTGTGTGTGTGTCCCCGCCCGCCTCCGGGGACGCGGTCCCCGCTGCCGGGCAAGGGGTGGGGGGACACGGCAGCCCTCGGGGCGCGCTCCGGGCTGGGGGCTTCCTCGGCAAACGCAGCCCTGGGGAGTAAAGAAGAGAGAGGGACACTCACCATCGCGCCTGATGTTGGAGGACCGCAAGGCTTTTATAGATCCGCTCTGGGCAGGGGCAGTGGTGCCCTGACGGCTGCAGAAGTTCGCACAGACGACAGCGTAGAGGAGGAGGAGGATGAGCAGTTGCATTGGGATCCGCTGTGGACGGGACCGCGGCTCTGCGAAGAAACGCGGCTCTCCCCGCCGAGGGTGCTCCCCTCTCTCTTGCTGTCTCTCCCCCTTCCCCCGGACTTTGTGGCTGTTGTTGTTGCGGGTTTGCTTGTGTGTTTGGGGCAGTTGTATGCAGGGGGGGAAGAAAAAAAAAGGCACAAAAAAACCCAAACCAAAACAACAAAATGAAAAAAAAACCCACACCACCCGAAACAGCAGTCACGGCTGCCGAGTTACTCTCGGAGCTGCCCCCAAACTTCCTGCGTGCTGAACTTGCCGCTGCCTCTCTGGGGCCGCCCTAACTCGGCAAAGGTGAGAACTCGCCGGGCCGGGCCGGGCCGGGCGGCCGCCCCCTCCCCTCGGCCGCAGCGCTGTGGACCCACGTCGCAGGCGGGGGGGGGGCGCCGCCGCCTCTGCCTCGCACCGCCCCCGCTCCGCTCCCCGCCGCTCCGCTCGGCAGGAGTCGCCGCCGGGGTCTGGGGCGGCGGGAGCGCCCCGGGGCCGGGGAGGGGTGGGGGAGAGGCGGCCCGGGGGAAGGGGGCGGCCCGGCGGCAGGGAGGGAGGCGGGCGGGAGCGGCCGGCGGGGGGAGGCGGGGAGCGGTGCCCGGGCCCTCCGTGAGCTACCGGCCACGCCGGCGGCAGACGGGGGGGGGGAGGGTGTGTGCTGGTCCCGGTGCAGCGTGAACCTGCCCGGGGCCCGGCGGGGGGGCCCGGCGGGGGGGCCCGGTGGGGGCCGTCTGCCAAGGGCTCCCCGCCGGCAAAGAGGCCACGCACCCGTGTGTCCTGTCGCCCTCGGGCCCGCGGTGGCTATGGAAAGGTTGTCCCGTTGGCTGGAAGGACTCCTATCCGTGAGTTGCACCAAGGTGGGTGAGAAAACTCGGTGGAATAACCGGTGAGAACACCTTGGGTGAAGAAAACCCACAGTTGTCCCTGGGAGAAATATAGGGGCTCTTCCGTCATGCCAAGCACCATCCAAAGCTTTTCATGAAAAGTTAGTAGTTCCTACTAATTTAGACCCTCGTTAAATTGGGTCCGCTATTAAAAGATTGTATTACTGCCTGGAAGAGTTTAGGTCTAAACCAAAGGTATGTGAGGATTGTGATCAGATTGCTGTTTTAATACTCTTTTTCCTTCCATTAGCTGCAATGAAAATAATTAAGTGAAGACATAGAAAAAACAGTCAGGTTTTAACAGTTGTCTAATAAATCCTTACCTACTCAAGTTTATTTCTTAAGACATTTCATGTAGTCTTAGCCAGTCCAACAAATTGTAACATGCTGCCAAGACCTTTAACAACATGAAACAACACCTCACGAGTAGAAGAAGAATGTCGATACGGTGACGTATCAGGAATATTGGATGAGCCGTGCTACACTCAGAGGACTGCCTCTGGCTGTATGAAACAATTTTTTCCAAGAGCATATTAGGATGACAATGGGACTGAAACATCTTGTATGTCTTAAGGAACCAGTAGGGTGCAATTCTGTTATGCATAATTCATCGTTCTTTATCGCTCTCATGTTCCCCAAAACTGACAGTGAACCTAATCCTGCTCCCATGTGGTAGATAATGGAAAGGCTCCACCAGTGCTTCATTTGTGAGCAGATGTGCCTATACTTTAGGTGCCCATTTCAGGGGCGAAACTGGGCAAACAGAGGGAAGGTGGCCAATCCAGTCATCCTAATAGAAACAGAAAGTCAAGTAAAGGAGACACAGCAAAAGAAGATAGGGGGAGCTCTGAAGATGTCTTCTGTTCACCCAGTCCATGTGCCTGCCTCTTTCCAATTACATGACAAGGAACTGACAGAAAGCATCAATAGCATCCCAGCTAACTAGCTCTCTTCTAAGTGCAGGTACCTTTTAAGATAAAAGGAGGTGGTCAATACCCTGACCTTTACCACAACCCCTTGGTGAAGTCTTTCCTTTCTCAGTGCCCTCAGGCCCTCGTTCAGGGAACTGAGACTGGTAACGGCTTCCCCTTGGGGGCATGCAGTGGCCATTCTAAGGCACTGGGGGAGGAAAAGAAGGAGGGACAGATTATCTTCCACCCAGAAGGCAGACAAAAGGTGTTTTGACAGTGTCTGAGAAGTCACATAACTCATTCAAGAAAGGGCACAGTTTCTGATGCTGTTCTGTACCCAGCTATAGCTGTATACATTTTCTTATATAAAATTCTTACATCTTCCCAAGAGCTGGGTCTGGAGCTAGAGTCATCTGGTGTCTTTCTGGCCCCATGCCTCCCTGGCTGTACAGGTCCCGCTTTGACACAAGAGTGGAACAGGCTTTTGCCTAAAACACTCCACAGCTGTTTGGCTGATGTGCTCCCTGGCTTGATAAAACTGTAAGTTTAAACTTCCTCAGGCTGACCAGGGCATAGAACTGAGGTTTTCTTGGTGCTCTGTTTTTTTTTGGGGGGGGGTTCTTTTGTTTTTTTGTTTTGATTTGGTTTGGTTTGGTTTGGTTTTGGTTTTTTTTTGTTTAAAAGACTACACACTGCTGTGGCGCGTAAGATGAAATTTCTGTTTCTGCAAGCAGGGGTACTTGTTGCTTAGAGAACTCTCAAGCAAAACAGCATGGGGCCTCGTAAATGAGACAGTGATGAAAACAGGCAACTGGATTCCACCGCCAATGGCTGTGATATATATCAAGAGGAACTATGTATAAATCCTATCATACACTCACGGTACATTTCTGTTCCTCCCTGTGCATAGAATGGGATGCTGCCATCTTTCTTCTAAAGCCAAAAACACTTTTGTAGCAGAAGGGACGAGTCTTTTTCTCAGGTCAGAAAACAGCCAGGGAATATTACTGTGGGGTTTCAAACAGAGGCCTTGCTCTATCAATTATCAGATTTTTTTTTTTAGTCCCAGTGTCAAAAAAATCCCAGATTTTTTCCATTTGATGTGCAGGTATACAGAAAGATTTTGGGATAGAGCAGCAAGACATGCATTGGTAGACCTTTGTAAAAAAGCCTGTATTTTAATGGCTGTTGCTCCAGCTTCTGAATTCACTTTAAAAAGCGCTAAACCCCCTACAAAACAAAATGCTATCTTTATCATAAGGTGTCATAGAACCCCATGCCAAAGGGTGAGAAGTTTGGATTATGCTCAGTTTTATGAGCAGATCACTAGATCTTCACTTCCTGGAGAACTTTCTAGTACATTGGCTAATCTGTATTCTAAGGGTTGGGGCTAATTTAAAGCATCATGTGATTTCTATATGAAGACCTACAGCAAATCATGGTTACTGCACAAAAGGACATACTGATCTATAAGTGTGATGACCTAGGTAATTACAAATCTGTCAGCTGACTGAGATCCTGATAAAATAATGTAACAGTTGATATGAGATTCAATTAATACAAATTAAAAGGAAAAAAATTAATGCTAATCAACCTAGAAAATCTTATCATGCTAACTAACTTGGAAGTCTGGTTGACAAACAGAATAGCATCAAATTACAGCTTTCGTAAGGCATTTGACTTGGTACCACACACTTTGAATCATATGAAATGAAAGTCATGCATACTAAATGTTTTCGAAACTTGTTAAATGACAGGTTTAAAAATGTTTACTAAAAAAGGAAACATTATTAAATGGATTCTTTGTGTAAGAGCCACACTTAGGCTAATTTTTTGCTTCTGCATTGATTCGCATTTCCAACAATGACCTGGTAAAAAAGCAGTCATTACTCATGACATTTACAGATGACAAAAATCTTGAAGGAGTTATAGGCTGATTTTTAGTGATGGTGTTATATGGAGATAGACATGTACATACTGGGTAGAACTGTAAAGCTGAGCACTGGCATAGCTTATGCTTTAAAACAACCAATGGCAGCATTACCCAGTGCCTGTGGCATCCATCTCACCTCATTTTAGTCTTCTGAAATTGCCTGGTGTAAGCCAGTCACATAGGTTCTCATTGCTCATGGAGACCACTGGATACCCATCAGAGGGCACTCTAGCCCAGCAGTTTTAGGCAGTTGTGCTGGGATAAATTTTCTGGACAGTCCAGTTTCTCTTCACTATGGAGAGAGCATAGGGAACAAATACATTTATAGTTACTGGATAAAGTGGTTAATCCTAGAAAGCACTGATGCAGAAAAAATTTTGGGGGTGGTTTATCAAGAAAGTCAATGGGCTGTAGCCCTCTCAGTTATCATTTGTTGGCTGAGAGATGCTCCAGTGTCATACAGTGTGTCCATGGAACACAGATGTGCTGTGTGTCCACGCCTTAGAACATTGGAAATATGGTGTTTAAGTAGCAAACCCCAAGATCTTTCTGCATTATCACTGGGATACTTGGATGTTTATTTAATGAGGGGAATATAAGAAAGATGGGGACAAATTTTTGGCAGGGCCTGTTGTGGTAGGACAAGGGGTAATGGTTTTAAACTAAAAGAGGGTAGATTTAGACTAGATATAAGAAAGAAATTTTTTACAACCAGGGTGGTGAAACACTGGCCCAGGTTGCCCAGAGAGGTGGTAGATGCCCCATCCCTGGAAACATTCAAGATCAGGTTGGACGGGGCTCTGAGCAACCTGATCTAGTTGAAGACGTCCCTGCTCATTGCAGGGGGGTTGGACTAAATGACCTTTAAAGGTCCCTTCCAACCTAAACTATTCTATAGTTCTATGATTCTATATCAGTTAGAGTAGGGGCATGATGCTTTCTTCTGTTATTATTAGTCTGCTGCATCCAGTTCCTGTGAATATAGTCTAAAAAAGAACCATGATAAAGTGAAAAACACTGAGAGGAAAACCTCAGGATTGGTTAGAGATTGAGAAACATGCCATTCAGCGAAAAGCTTAGAAATCACAAGCCATTTAGCTTGTCAAGGAGAAAATCAGAGGGGTCACAGCTACCACCTGGAGGCAGGATATTGATTCTAGAAGGCTATTCTGTGTAGTGAACAATGACATATCAAGGTGAAAGTTTGAGTTAGACAAATTAAGATTAGGAATAAAAGGCATACTTTTCAGTGTGGAAAGCCATGGAAGTATCGAAGTTGTATATTCTTCATCACTGAAAATATGAAAGGTAAGATTTGGTGTTTTCCTAAAACCAGTCAAGTAGTTTCAGGCTGTACTTAAGAATTCATGGGGTCTATTGATCTCTTCTAAAAGGTCTGTAAAGGTGACAGAGAAAAGCATGTTTATATGTACCATACTACAAGACACAGATGAAATTTCTAAGCGGTTCTGCAGCTTATTGGAAAATGACAACTAAAAAAAATGTACCTCCAGGGATTAATTTAGGGCAGCACTGTGATTTCTGTTATGTAGGGGGGCAGGGAAATGATGGCAACGACCCCATCCCCCAGTTTATAATCTATCAGTGATTTGAGAATGAGCAGAGGTGTGTAGAGTGGGATGGAGAAACATCTCACAATTGCTAAACTGTGTGTCTTAGGTAAATTAATGTAACCATGATGGCAGACCAAAAGAATGCAAGGAAAATGTAGAACAAACCATTATATGTTTGGAATTAGAAAACAGGGGCAGAGTTGTGTGTGTTGCTACGATAATCACAATACCCCACAGGTACCAAAACACCAAGAAGTGCAGTACCGTGATCCATGGCCCAGATGCACTGTCTGAGCTACAGACAGCAGTTCAACAACGTACAGAGAAAATCCCCAGTGAAACTTATCACTTCAGGTGTTGAGATTTTCAAACACAAGCCCAAGCACTGCTGCCTGGTATCACTGCAAACTTGGCATTGATTCATGGGAACTCATGTTAAAACCCCCTGGACGTTAGATCTGGGCTGCAGACCTGCAACTGGTGCTGCTGTCCATCCCCCTGCAGCAGCCAGCTGTGCATGCTTGCTTGCCTGGCCCATTCATGAGAACAGCTGCAGGCAGCTTTGAGGTATCCAGTCTTTTGGTCTTCTCTCGTGTCTGCTGCTGCAGGATGCTGTGCCCTTCTCCCTTTCAGTGTACACCTGCTTCCCTTCCCAACTCTGAAATGGCTTTTGCTGGCTGTGTGTAACTTTTGGCTAGTTCTCCACTGCAAGTGTTAAGAGACAAATATTGCACCACTGACACACACATGAGGAGGGAGAGAAAAAGGATGTCCCAAGATGCATGAGTTCATTTATTACATTTTGAGAAAATTCTGTATCATTCAGACTCCCACTGGTGCCTAGTGATGGGGCCACTTGACATACAGGGTACATGCAATATTCAGAGCCATGCTTTCAAAAACTGAGTATAAACCACAATGAAAGAAGAAATGTTGCCCTCCTAGGTTAAGTAGGATTTTTTTTCTCCCATTGATATCAGTAGAACCAGCATTTAGATTTAAATTCAGGTTTAAACAGAATGGTTTATGCATTCTTATAAGTATTTATTAGTAAGAAAACAATATCTTTTAAAAGACTACATTTCTTCTGTATGTTCTTCTGTAGTTTGACTTATTGCACATATAAGCCAACGTGTTTTGCTGTCTGACCTCCCGCTTTGATTTCTCAAGAGTTAGCATGGTATCTTTTAGAAAAAAAGATCAAAACTCGATTTTAAAATAGGAAGAAACTCAATTTTACAGTATCTTGAGACAGAGAATCCTCCAACATCAGTGTTAAGTAATTCAAGTGATTAATGACTATTTTTAAAGATTTGTTTTGTTTTTGTTTTTTTTTTTTTCCCTCTGGATCTTGTACTGTATGTGAACATTAATGGTTTATCAGATCCCCTGCTTGGTCTTTCAAAATACTTGGATACAAGTAATCTGAGCCTTCAGTTCTGGACTTTGCAAAACAGCTGTCCTCAAGCCACAGTAACTTCTGCCTAACCACTCTTGTTATTTCTGTGATCCATTCCTTTGCGCTTCTCAAAATGAGTTCAGACTTTGTTTGTCTTGGACATATTATATTTGAGTTAAAAAACTGTCACCTAGAATTTTAGAGAAATTCCAGGAATGTTTTATTAACGGTAGCCTGAGATCTCTAGGATCAGAGGTTTCAGACTGAAATTTCTCATGATAATTCATGTTTTCTCTCTGCATATTGTAGATACTACTTAAGAAGTAAAGCATCCAGTTTTAGTAAGACAGAGAACAGTATGGTGTAGGTTCCCCTGTGTGTTAATCTGCCCAGACTTTCCCTCTATTCTGTGTTCTCCCCTCTGGGATGGGAAGCATTTTCCTTCTCCAGCACATTTTCATCATGGAAATTCTGTAAATTACTGTCTTGTAAACAACTTAAAACATACCGTCTGAGCAATGTTGTAGAGGCTGAAATGTACCTCAATGCTGAACCCTCAGAGTCTTGTGTCCTGGCACCACAAAGATGGCACGTGAGCTTCTTGTCATCTACAGTTTTGCAGTTTGTGCTCATTTGAGAAGATACGTAAGAGATCCAATGTCTTCCTTTGTTGATTAAAGATTCCCCCTCAATTTCCTGAGAGTTAAAGTTCTAAGCAGCCATAGCAGCAGTCCTATAAAATGTCCTCTCTACTCAGCCATTAAAATTATCAGAAGTTTATTGTAATATTTTCAGGATTTTATAAGGACTGAACCTTCTAGTTATGTAAAATTTTTCCTTATCCTCCTGAGTTACGTCCTCCTGAGTTACAGCTTGCCTTTCATCCTTTGTCTTCAGTTTTACAGAGCAACACTTACTCATCTTGTCGACAGTGTTTCAAAACCGCTGAGCCATGACTCCATGACTCTGGGCTTTCCCCCCCCCCTCCCCTTCATGGGTAATTTCATTCCTCTTTGAGGTCTGGCTGCACATGTACAATGGAGATACTTACTAAATCTGATTGTCCAAAAACCTCAGCCTTGTGTTTTTTCTGTTCTTTTTTCTCACTCAAGAATTTTCCAACACCATTTTACAAATAGGGAAATTTCTGGCTTGCAGTAAGAAATGTACAATGCACACTGGAGAACCATGTTTCCATTGCTGACCATCTTAGTACTGTGTGTGGTTTTGTGCTTGGAAAGCAAACTTGTCATACTTCCTCTTGACATGCCTGTATTTCACAAGTAAAGCAAAATGAGGCCTTTTCAGTCATTTCAGAATCAATAACTGGACACCATTAAACGGACAAATCCAGAACCTAAGGGTCAGAAATGAAAAACTCTGAGGCTCAAAACTTTGCCTCCTGGAGCTTGTATCATCGAATCAGAGTCATGGAATGGTTTGGGTTGGAAGGGACCTTAAAGATCATCAAGTCTAATCGCCCTGCCATGGGAAGGACACCTCCCACTAGATCAGGTTGCTCAAAGCCTTGTCCAGCCTGACCTTGAACATTTCCAATGATGGGGCATCCACAGCTTCTCTGGGCAACCTGTTCCAGTGTCTCACCACCCTCATTGTAAGCAATTTCTTCCTTACATCCAATCCAAACCTACCCTCTTTTCAGTTTAAAACCATTGCCACTTGTCCTGTCAATACAGGCCCTGGTGAAAAGTCTCTCTCCATCTTTATTATAAGCCCCCACTATATCTTGAAGGGCCACAAGAAAATCTCCCTGGACCCTTCTCTTCTCCAGGCCGAATAACCCCAGCTTTCTCAGCCTTTCCTCATAGGAGTGGTGCTCCAGCCCTCTGATTATTTGTGTGGCCCTCCTCTGGACCTGCTCCAACAGGTCCATGTCTTTCCTGTGCTGAGGGCTCCAGAGCTGGATGTAGTACTCCATGGAAGGTCTCATGAGAGCGGAGTAGAGGGGCAGAATAACCTCCCTTGACCTGCTGGCCACGCTGCTTTTGATGCAGCCCAGGATACAGCAAGCACACGTTGCCAGTTCATGTCCAATTTTTCATCCACCGGTACCCCCAAGTCCTTCTCAACAGGGCTGCTCTGAATCCCTTCATCCCCCAGCCTGTATTGATACTGGGGATCACCCTGATCCAGGTGCAGGACCCTATATTCAGTCTTGTATATCTTAAAATGTACTCTGTGCTTACAGTTCGTTTTTTTCAGGGAACGTAATTTTACATCATGCCAAAAATAGAACCCATCTACAACAGAGTACAAAATATAAGCAACGAGATTTTCAAATGGGGTTTATTTGTAAGTATTGGAGAAAACACATTAAGCATATTTTAATTTGTTTCTTTTAAATATATGAAGTTTGTAAATCAGCTTGTTAAGACAAAAATCTTTTAAATCTGCTTTAGATAGGAATGCATAAGAAACTTCAGCTTCTCTTAGGGCAGGAGTGAGAATGATTTGTCTCTGGTTCCAAATTAGTGGGAATATATTCAGGCTGTCCAACTCCTTCTTCTGATCACGTTGTGATACAGAGGAATTGGGTTCACAGTTTTATGCACACAACACATTAACATAAACTAGTTAACCACCTGGCATTGGTTAAGCAGAATTTATGCTGATACTGTGCTAATGACCTTGCACTCTCATTAGACTAAATCAGTCTCCTGGGGGAGTACCCAACAAAGCATACTAATTCAATGCATACCTAGGAAGTAGCATGTACAGTAAAATATATTTTGTCATTTATCTAGCTCCATTTTCATTCAGAATTAGTTTCTAAATGAAATACTGAGGCCTCTCCAGAGGCCTCTGGAACTGCAGAATGAGATAAAAACATGCACTGAAAAAAAACAAACAAAAGAAAGATTTGTGGACGCCTACAGTCATTGTGGGCATCTTAAAGTACTGATGTACTGCATTAACAAATGTAGGAACAACCTGTTCTAGATGTAAACTTAGAAGACAAACTTAGAAGACTAAATCTGATGTAGACACCATAGGGTCCCTTTACAGTCTGTGGGAGAAACAGGTGCCAACACAGGGTGCTTAATCTAACATGCCATTTTCATAATTATCTTAGGAAGTGTTGAGTTTCCATTGCCCTCCCCCACCTCCAATTGCTTTCTCTTTCCCCAGTGACTGTAAGAGAGCTATGGGTCATTAGATGTCTAACTTAAGGTAACATAAGTTAGGGCAGATGGATTCCAGCCTGAACAATCACAGCAATCAGAGGTCAGAAAATTTCAGAAATAAAATGCTTTGCGAATCTTAATTCAGCCTCCTTTTACATATGTAGGACATATGCTTTAATTATTCGGCGTGCAAACTACTTTTTTCAGAGGATTCAATACACATAATGGAGGAGATGAATCGTGATTTTAGAGTACAGAAGGAGATAGTCTGTAGAACCTTTACTTCATTTGTTGCAAAGTTGAAAGTTATGAAGTGAGTGTGGCAGGAGGTGGATGGAAAAGAAAACTGAATCCCTAAGGCAGTTGAGTGCTGTGAAAGGGTTTCTATACCCGCCTGTTTGTGTTGCTACACAGATGACGTAAACCAGATTTCTCACAGCTGGTCTCTAGTGATGTGTTTCTCATTTTCTGGATGCCCAGCTGGAGACAGTAGGGTCTGACTTGAAGAAGTGCAGAGCACGCATAACTATATTTGAAGTTAGCAGAAGTTGTTTCTTGAATGTGCGTAGTGCTATATAATGCCAAACATTATAAATGTTAATATCTAAAACCAGTGGAAACTATTTACCTTAGTATTTCTGCACCCCAGTCCCATTTGAGAAAGGGGATGATGATGTGCTTCGCTATACACTGTAACACCCAAATTAAATGCCTGGTATATATTCTGCCAAATAAAATACTGCATCTAACCATAGTTATGTCTGCAACATAGACAAAAATTGACAGTTTTTGGACAGGCTTCATGTGTTTTAGATGTCTATTTAAGAATAAGCTGAGTTGCATGTTGGAAGTACCTGTTTCTTTTTTCAGTGACACTCAGGGAAGCCCAAAGTAACTAACTGAGGTGTATCCATCTGGGCTGCAGATACCTGAAGGCAGGGCAGGTGAATCCTGCTTTCTGTGATGACCTCCATTTTGGGCACTGAATGAGGCAGAGACTCCATAAGAAAAAAGGGTCTCTGATCATGTAATTTGTTAGGTGGCTTTGTAATAGATATGCACAAGGGACCAAATTAAGGTTGCACACAATGCCTTTTGAAAGCTTGGCATGGCAATCCTAATAGCAGTATAATAGTTATTCTCGGGGAATGAAAAGACATCAGCCTGAGGCAGACACTTGGAATGTTGCATTTCAGTTCAAACAGTTAAAGTTTGAAAAGAGAGTCTTGTAGTAGGAAAGGAGGGCAAATTAATAATAGGTAGTTTTACCAGCTCTCCCTGAGAAACTTCCAGCCTTTCTCAGTTCTGTGGCAGGCAACAGAGCTTGCACGGCAGCCCTGTAAGCCTGTGCACGTCTCAGCTCTCTTCCTTTGTTCAGCATTCCTCTGGAGTTAGTAAGGACATTGCATTTTCAAAAGCTTTTGTCAAAAATGGCCCAATCATCAGAGCCTTTCTCTGGAATTTAGCTAGGTGTTTGTTAACATTCACGCTGTAGAGATAGGGAAAACTTTGGTTAAAATTATTTGTGCGATGTCATATCCCACAAAATTGTCAGGTAACAAATGGCAGTCCAAGTCAGTGTTTAACTCATTAGGTTTAAATGTCCAATAAAATTTTCTCTCTGATTCTTCCTGGCAAAGCTGCACTGTACCATTGCATGTGGGGCAACGACTTTGCATGCTGATGTTACAGGCGTGTGTAAAAGGAAAAGGACCTTGACTAATCACTTAAAACTGTTTGTGCGTTTGTCACTTAAAACATCTCAGGGATTGCAGTGTCTGGCAGGAGATGATTGTACTGCTTGATTCATAGTTTCTCAGACACAATTTACCTTAAGCTTGGAAAGCATCTTTCATGTGTCCTCCTGGTGTAAGTCTTAGGGATATTGTGTGAGCAACAAGAAGTCTTTCAGTCTCACCAAATAGCATTAGCTGCCATTGCCTTTCCTTCCTAACTTCCTTTCATCTGCACTTTGTTTGCTCAGAAGCTCCCCTGCATGGTAGAAGTCGGTAGGATCAGGCATTAGATGCTCTGCTGTGGGCTTACTCTGGCTGTATCACAATGGAAATTTTCATTAAGCAGGGGTAGACCATGTGAGCTTATTGCCATTATGAACCCACTAAACAGTGCATGAGAACTTGGTGACCTTCCTAGGCTGGCATTAACATCTAAACTATTGAAAATGGGCTTTGGAGTCATGAATTCTAAGCCTGACTTGATTTAGTTTACTGCAGGACACCAGAAAACTGCTTTAGACCTGTATTTCCAAAATTGCCTACTAATTTTGGAAACCTGATTTTCAGAAGAGTGCATCATCTGCAGCCACAGCAGATATCCGGGCATTACAATTGCATGTCTATTGCAGTTGCAAATTTACTTGGGAAGGGAGAGGAGAAATGGACCATGAACCTTTTAGTCATTCGATTAACACTGACCAATTCATCACATGATTTGGCGTATTTGCATTACTGCCATTCCCCACCCTCAGTTTAAATAAGGACTGTGGGACTACTCACTGTGTTAGAAAGATGTTTTGGAGAGATCTGATATTTGTATGGCTGTCCCGGCAGCTGCCCTGTATCAAAAGTCAGTGGCGGTGGGAATGAATTGTATTCAGCAATGAATTTACCCTGTGTAAATCTGCATGGTTGAAAAGTGACATGCCACACAGTTACTGCTATACACAGGCAGCTGGTTTAGACTGAGCACACGGTGGTGTTGGTGCAAATCTGACACCAAGCAAAAACTCCAATAAAGAAACCTACAGATATTTACCTAGGAAAGAAATATCCTTGCTTAAAACTTCAGGACTGCAGAATCTGCTGCTCTCGTCTTCAGTCAGTTGTCAAAGTAAACTAATCTGGAACAAAATCAGCCGAGTCACTGAGATCTGAAAAGAACAATTTGTAGAGGGCAAAATGTTCATGCTTTTTCTTGGATAAAAAGAGATAAAAGAGGTTTACTGCAGATTTTATTAAAACATTTGAACAATGCTTTCTGATCGAACCTCACAGTTTTAACAGAGAAGGAATTTATTTAAGTAATTGAAAACAGTGTTAGTGTAAGAATCTGTATTGGAACTTATGCGCTTCTCTTGACTGTATTCTTACAGCTGACACTTTTACCTGTCCACAGAGTACTGGTTATTTACTGTTTGTTACAGTAATTTGTGCTACGCACCCACACACACACACACACTGTCATCTCATACATTTGCAGAATTTTTATGTGCATTGTCCAATCTAGTCAGTGATGAAAAGGAACTCAGTTCTGGTACACTAGCTCTGTGACTAAGGCAGGTAGCCAATCTATGGTTTACAGTCTAACCATTTTTGTGTCATATTTTTGTAGTGTTTTCATAAACAAAATAAGGATAATAACTCTCTGCAGAAGGAGTAATAATGCATTCTTCTAAATTCTGGTGCAGAAGACACAGAAGAAAAAGCAAATGAAGTGTAAGGAACAATTTCTGTTTGCCTGACAATTCCCTTCTAAGTCTGTTATGCTTTAAATAGTGTAAACTGAGATTTAGATGAAAAATGAGAAGCATTGCACTTATATTAGGTATTTGAGAAGCGTGAAGAAAAAATTGAATCCGAGGAAGATGTGCTTTCTTAGCTTGGAATTCAGTCCATAATTGCAGTGGAAGGAGCTATGGTTTAAAGAACTAAATCAGGAACATAGTTTGTTATTCATAAAAGTTGAACAGTAGATCATTTTAATAGCTGTACTTCCTGTCAATCGATGTGTATTTCCACATAGTCTCGATGCGATTGCCAGCCATCAGCTGTGGTCCAAGTGAGTAAATATTAGCTGTAGCCCAAGTAACCAATTATTAACTCATGTTGAACTACCATGCGCAGCGTTTATGGGTTACTTTACCTTCATCACGAGTTTTAAGAGAGCCAAGGTGATAATTTTTCTCTCCCTGAGGGAGTGATGAAAATGGCCTTGGGTTTATTTACAACCAGAACTGATTTATGAGCAGGAGTTTATTTGTAGTTTTTTGTTAGTCTCCATTAAACATTATCAATTTAAAAAATGGAATTCCACCATATTAGACATGCCTGGTTTGGTAAGAATATCTCACGGTTTGAGTAGATTAAGCTCTTAGTAGTTTACACCAATTTGTGTCCTTTCAGGAGTACTGAACATCAAGTGACAGTCTACCTGGTTGCAGGATGAGGTGTCTCAATATGTTCCACACCCGCTGAATTACTGTCTTAGGTACAGTCTATAATCAGTAATTTGAGACTCTGTGTAGACCATACAGAGGTGTCAAACAGAGTTAGTGAGATCACAATACATTTGTGCCTTACTTTGATTTTTAATTAACATTTCCTTCATTTTCCTCCTACCTCCCCAAATTCACATTTTCTTCCTTTTTTTTTGTAGCTATTCTTGAACTGTTATCCATATCTTAGGCTTTCTGAAGGCAAGTATATTGGCCTATGCTGTAGTAATCTTCCTTAATTGATTTGGGATGTCTGCCAGTCTCTTCTATTATTCTGTGCTGATTTCTTTATATGACTGGCTTTTATCCAAATGCTGTCATCTTTTGTATTCTCTTTATCCCTTTGCTCTTTTTGTGCTGAGAGACCGTATTCCTAGCCTTTGAGTGTTGCCCCTTCATCCCTCACGTTTGCCATCTAAAAGGTACAAAGAGCAAACTTTCCAAATATTGACATCTCCATGCTTGGCCTTTCCAATATTTTCTCCAGTCTTTTTAGTTAAGGCAGCTATTTCATGGCATTCATCTACTTAATAAGATGACATTTAAAGGTTTGATTCATTTTTTTCCCATTTAGTACTTTGGTGAACTTACTTTTAGTGCCTTAATTTTTTCTCAGTATTTTACTTTGTATTTTCCACTCTATATTTGATTCATTAAAGAAAAGGACGTGATTCAGAATCAGAATGCTGTGCCATCATCATGTTCCCATAAAGATTTCTCATGAAGCTTTTTGATTTCTGTAAAACATATTGTAAAAGAGATGAATTTATAATGAGCTTTAGTGTAATTGAAAAGCAACTTGGTTTTATACTGGGGGTCTTTATGTTTTCATCTTCATTATACAGCTCACAATGCATATCACTTCTTTTAGATTAAAGGAAAAAAGCTATCCCTAGACAACTGAAAATTCCTGTGTTGTGGTTATATTTGATTGCCTTTTGTGGTGGTTTGACCCTGGCTGGACACCAGGTGCCCACCAAAGCCGCTCTATCACTCCCCTCCTTGGCTGGACAGGGGAGAGAAAATATAACAAAGGCTGGTGGGTTGAGATAAGGACAGGGAGAGATCACTCACCAATTTCTGTCACAGGCAAAACCAGACTCAACTTGGGGAGAGATTAATTTAATTTATTGCCAATCAAAACAGAGTAGGGTAATGGGAAAACAAAAACAAATCTTAAAACACCCTCCCCCCACTCCTCCCTTCTTCCCAGACTCAACCTCACTCCTGGTTTTCTGTACCTCCTCCCCCTGAGCAGTGGAGGCAGACCGGGAATGGGGTATGTGGTCAGTTCATCACACATTTTCTCTGCTGCTCCTTCCTCCTCAGGGGGAGGACTCCTCACGCTCTTCCCCTGCTCCAACATGGGGGCCCTCCCAGGGGAGACAGTTCTCCATGAACTTTTCCAATGAGAGTCCTTCCAACGGGCTGCAGTTCTTCACAAACTGCTCCAGCATGGGTCCTTTCCACAGGGTGGAGTCCTTCAGGAACAGACTGCTCCAGCGTGAGTCCCCCACGTGGTCGCAAGTCCTGCCAGCAAACCTGCTCCAGTGTGAGCTTCTCTCTCCACAGGTCCACAGGTCCTGCCAGGAGCCTGCTTCAGCGCAGTGTTCCCGTGGGGCCACAGCCTCCTTCAGGTATCCACCTGCTCTGGTGTGGGGTCCTCCTTGGGCTGCAGGTGGATACCTGCTCCACCATGGACCTTTGTGGACTGCAGGGGGACAGCCTGCCTCACCATGGTCTTCACTATGGGCTTCAGGGGAATCTCTGCTTCAGCACCTGGAACACCCCTCCCCCTCTTTCTTCACTGACCTTGGGGTCTGCAGAGTTGTTTCACATACTCTCCTCTCTTCTGACTGCTGCAGTTGCCATTTCCAGCAACTTTTTCCCCTTCTTAACTATGTTATCCCAGAGGTGCTACCACTGTCACTGATAGGCCCAGCCTTGGCCACTGGCGGGTCCATCTTGGAGAAAGCTGGTATTGGCTCTCTTGGACATGAGGGAAGCTTCTGGCAGCTTCTCATAGAAGCCACCTCTGTAGCTCCCCCTGCTACCAAAACCTTGCTGTGCAAAAACAATACACCTTTACATGGTCCAGCTCTTTCTTCGTGTGTCATCTGTAGCAAATGAGCTCTACTCTAAAAAATACAGAAGAAAAGTAGTTCTTTGGTATCTTGCTATAAATTATCAGCAGTGATCTACAGAGAAAGAAATATAAAATTCAATTTAAGTATGGACCAAGACAAAATCGCATATAACATTTTCTCAATACGTATTTTGTTAGTATTTAATCCAAATCCCAACCCAACCAAAGGGATTTTTTTTGCTCATTTCAGTGATCTGTCAATCAGGCCATTAATCCTTGGATAATCGAGCAACCATATTCAGCACAGTGCATTACCATTCCCTTAGCCAAAAATGTGTGGCTAATTCACAGTCAGTTGAACTAATGTGATTAGTAATAGACGCCTGTCAGGGTAACATTGATAAATTAAGTATTTGCTAAAGAACAGGGCCTTGCAAACTTTGGTTTTGTGGATTTATTATCTGATCAGTCAGATGCCTATCACCAACTTAATGAAGACCTTGTAGCCATTCTCTCCTGTCTTCAGTTCATGAAATCATCAGTGATTCGTCTTTTATTACTCTGCTATTACTCCATATATTTTTACATATGGAAAAGGTTTCATGGATGAATCCAGCTGGACCATAGCTGTCCAAATGAATGGTACAAAATGGTTTATTGTATTCTTTTTGTAATCAAGACTGTGATTTTGGTGTCTATGTTTTCAGCGTTGTAAGTACTGGAGAACATACATACAGAAGTTGGAGATCTGATTCTACCAACTATAAGGGTTATTACCTGAAAGCTTTAGAGATGACACCACCTGGATGCATTTCAGAAGTATTAGATTTCCTCTTGGATCATTATGCAAATATTTGTATTTACAGATATCACATTGTAACTGCCTATAGTTATTTTTATAGTACTAAAAATAATAATGCATTATTGTGTCTTTAGTGTATTTTATGTAATACACTACGTGAAACTGATACAATTACAGTCAGTAATATATACTTGTAGTCCCCATCTAGAATAGTATCTGAGCCATTTTCAAAATATGTTTATCTCCGTAATACCTTTGGTAGGTATTATTATTTATAATCTGCCATCATTTTACAGGAGCACTGGAAAACATAGGCTCTGTGTATGCTGGTTTTGGAAAGCAGATTCACCAATCGATCATGTTATTTACCACAAGGAGTGATGCAAGGGCCAGGTTTAGGGTAAGCCAGCTGCTGCACGCAGCCGGAAAATCTCTAGTACCTTCTGCATTGTACAGTGTGTCCAAAGGCACCCTATCTGCAGTGACAGCAGATCCAACCCAGCAGCATATGTCTGGCCGTTTTCATATTTCTTGCCTGTCTTCACAGTGATATAACAGGACTAATATCATGCATGCAAGAGAGCCAAAAATTCTTCTTAGAAGGGGCTGATTTACCACTTGCAAAGGAAGGTGGAATTTTTAGTCAGTCGTCATTCTGGTTGCTTACAAGGACAAGGTAGATACCTGGAACCAGGTCTCCACAGTATACGAGCCCGAGATGTTACTGTGACCACGCAGCTCAGGTTCAGTATAGACGACATCACTGAGATTGGGTAACTTGCCTTGTGTCACACAGGGAGTATGTGATAAAGTAGGGAATTAAGATCTCTGTTTCCATAGCCCACAGTAATACTGTAGCTATTTGGCCTTCTAACCTATATAACGGGCAAGTTATACTTGCCTGTCACATAACACTGTGTATTTTTGAAAAGTTGTGTAAACAGTATCTAGTTAGTGTTCACGAAATTCTTGGAAGGCAGAAGATGATTATCCTGTGTACACAGGTATTAGACCCGAACCCAAAGGCTGCAGTGTTTAGTTAATGCAGATCATAGATTTGAATTTTCTGTTCAACTTGTAATTCAAGACAGAGTATCGCAGAAGATCAAATCTTTGCAAGTTCTGTATCCAAATGACTCAGTAGGCTATTTTGCCATCTTGTCCTATAATTAACTATAGCAAGTAGTAATTAACAAGGGTGCTTTAAATCCTTGGTTTAACGTTCTTTTAAAATAGATAAAGGTAAATGGAACCCTGGTCAATCTGTCTGGCTTTCTCTTCTCCAGCATTTCAAAGGCACCTAGAAACTTGGCTTCTAAGTACTACTAAGCAGATTTAGACCCAAAGGGCATGAGCTACATAAAAATTAGTCTGGATGTAAGAGAAAATGGAAAGGGCAGATTGGCAGCATTACATGAGAGAAGACAGTCTGTTCAGCATAAAAGAAGAATAGAATATGACACCAGGTTGGACTATCTCTTAAAACTCTTAGACTTCAGATGACATTAATAAGCTACTTTCTCTCTCATGCTTGTAGCATTATTATTTACAGGAGAAGAATATAATGGTCTTGTGTATAATTTACTCTGTCCCCAACCTGTAGATGCCTAATCTCATGCTCTGGGGGGAATTTTCAGAGTTTAACTCCAGATTCACAGGACTTTTGGAGACGTCCAAGCAAGCACAGCTGCAGGCATGTGAACAATAAAGCTGATATTAAAAAAAGTAGATAGAAAAGTGAACTACCAATGTAACCGATCGCCACAAAATGTACTGAAGCTAAGCATTCAGGAGCAAACTGAAAGCACTGGGTAATTCATGATAATAAGAATATCCAGGTTTAAAACAGAATTTAAACCAAACCCAAACCAAAAGAAAAATTAATTGGAATTACTTAGGGTATATTCCTACAGAATGATGTGAATAAAGAAAATATCACTGTGCAAAATCATTTCATGGCTATAGGAGAAGGGTAAGGCAGTATGATCAGGATCATTGTGTAAGTGAGGGGTAAGGACTACTGTGGTGTGAAATAAATCTTTCATACTTGCATAGCAGGACATATTACAACTACAGCCTTTTATCTGCTATGCCTGGAGCTTTAGACAAAACCTAATCCTAATCATAGTGTAATTCTTTCCTCTGCTAATTTCTAGTATGCATAAGTGTGAAATACTCTTTGTCAAAAATATTCTTACTTTCTTTTTACTGATTGGGAAATATGAAGCAAGAAGAAATTAATTACGTAATGGGAAATGGTGCCTAATAGTCTAGTAATCATACTGGAACTTATGAGATATGTAGTGTGTTTCAGTTTTAGTTACAGTGAATTGATACCTAGTTTTGCAACTTTGGGATTACATTTACTTCTGCCCTTATTTGTGTCTGAATTGAGCAAATAGTGAAACAGTTTGAATCGGAGCAAAGAATATTAAATGTATTGGCGTGCTTCCATATTCAGAAGAAGAGCCATTAATAAATGCCAAAGAGGGAACTTCTTCCATCATGAAAACTTCTTAAAAATTATCACCTATTTTGTTCTCGACTGATAAGTTACAGAGCAGCAGCATGATCCACCATGAAGTCTTCAATGTTTAATGTAAAGTATCATCTCAAGCTTTTCCCACTAGCACAGAAAGGGCTGTCATTGCAAGGTCTGTAAGACTCACTAAGCATAAATGTTATTTCTTTTTCACAACCTAGCTTCTACAGTATTTTCCATGAAAGAATTTGCTGTGCACTTAGTTTTCTATTCAAGGTTTAAAAGAGTGATGAATTTGGCTCTCTCTTTGTCAAAGTTGGTTGATTTAGTTCGTGAATCAATTAATCTGCTGTTAGTATGCAAAACTGAAGTGAAAATTCTTTGAAGATAGTATAGGCATCCAAAAAATAGGACAAAAGGACTGCAGAAGATCTGTTAGACCAAACTCCTTCCCCTAAACGGGACAAAAAACTTTGTGGTTGGAACCGGTCTTTTAGAAAATATTTCTGTTTAGAAGTAGCTCAGATTTAGTTATCAAATGGGATGTATAATGAAAAGTAGAACAATGTAAGAAACTCAAAATGAATTGCTGTTCATGAAGAAGAGGTAACTTACTCCCTCCTTCTATACAGTTTAGCATGACTGTTTTTTTGGAAATGACATTGCCACACTTAGCAAAACCATCACTGTCCCAGTCTCAGACAGTATTTAAGTATCTAAATTTAAATACACATACAGTGCAGGGGACACATTTTTAAAGGTATTTGGGCACCTAATTCTTAGCTTCATGTGCTCTAGTACCTTTCCTAATCAAGTCACATTCATCCACAAAGCACCTGCTATCCAAGATAGGAATCTACTTTGCAAATATTATTTATTAAATTCTCAGGGCTCTGTGAGTTAGGCAGACTTCAGGACAGCCACTTTAAAGACTGGTGCATGCAAGTTCAAAGGTGCTAAATGGATAAGGCACATCAGTAGAAGAGCTATGTCAAGCACCTAGCAGACTTAAATGCTAGTCCTCTACATTCAACATTTCTTGATAAAGTTGCCTTTATATCATATAAAGCCCCAACAATCACAGAATCACAGAATGGTCAGGGTTGGAAGGGACCTCTGGAGATCATCTAGTCCACCCCCCCCCCGCCAGAAGCAGGGTCACCTACAGCAGGTTGCACAGGATGGCATCCAGGCGGGTTTTGAATGTCTCCAGAGTGGGAGACTCCACCATCTCTCTGGGCAGCCTGTGCCAGTGCTCTGCCACCGTCAAAATAAAGAAGTTCCTCCTCATGTTAAGATGGAACTTCCTATATTCAAGTTAGTGCCCGTTCCCTCTTGTCCTATCACTGGGCACCACTGAAAAAAGACTGTTCCCATCCCCCTGGCACCCTCCCTTTAAGTATTTGTAAGCATTAATAAGATCCCTCCTCAGTCTTCTTTTCTCTAGACTAAAAAGACCCAAGTGCCTCAGCCTTTCCTCATAAGAGAGATATTCCAATCCCCTAATCTTCGTAGCCCTTTTCTGGACCCTTTCCAGCAGATCCCTGTCTTTCTTGAACTGGGGAGCCCATTGCACAATGTGTAATTTGATAATGCTTCTTGTGCTCTCCCTGAGATTCAGTACATGGATGGTCTCCTAGAAGTCAAGACAAACGATGTAGAAATAGTTGCAATCCCAGTTCTTAAGGCATAAGTGGGATTTTTCCAAAGCTCATCTTGCTGATGGAATTTACTGCGACTTGTTAGTTGTTTGGGTTATTTTTCAGTCTTTTGTGCAATGATTTGGTAATCTTTATTGTTAGAGAATATGAGATAGAGAATATCCTTTGCTTTATGGATGACAGCAGGAAGACACTGCCAAGGGTTAAAGATGGCAAAATTCACTTTATTCACAATGAAATAGAAATAGAAAAGATACTAAAATCTGTTTTTATTTGTAGCTTTGTAACAGATATTACAAATTACCTCAGTTGCAAAGTGTCTTATCTTTGAATGCTAAATGGCATTCATAACATAAATTCTACAAGATGTACAAGACAATTTCATAGTACAAATTTTGAAACTTTCTGCATAGGCAAAGAAAAGCCAAATGTAGTTTTTAAAAGGTATTCATACATATTGCTCAGCTAACATTAGCTCCTGGCCTGTAGTAGCTTGCATCCCATTAAGTGACATCCAAGTCACTTTAGTTTTCACACTACATATCCACTCAAGAGAGGCAGAAATTCTGCAACACTGGTAAGCCATACAATTGCAAAGGATTGTATGTTAAGGCCCTTCTTCATCTTTCCTACTTTTCAAGCTATACTATTTGGACTAATAAAAAGCATTTCCATTATTTACAGACTTTTGCATGCCTATGTTCTGAGGCGGCTGTCATTACATTACTACTGGGCACTCTTCTGTGACACATTAATACAGCATACCTCGAATATGGTGAAACTAATGAGGCCCTGAATCTGAAAAATGTTTTGAGCCTTATTTTAAACCCTACAGCATCCATCTTCAAATTGAAACTCCTTACAAGCCTAAGTTTAGGCACCCAGTTAATTATTTTGCTGAATGGGAATGCTGATGAACCAGTGGCACAAGAAAAGGAAACCTTACTAAAAGGTTTTAATAATGCTTTGCTCTGTGTCCCAACTTCTTATGATATTGTAACACCAATGGTGTAAAACAACATAAACCAAACTGAAACAAAAAAAAAAAAACCCAGAGAACAATTGAGGACAAAAATAAATGAAGAAAAAAAAATCATTTTGAGCAATCTCTACTAAGAAAAATGTTAAAAAATATGTATAAATACTTCCTCTTCTTCAGATATCATATATATATTAGATATATATGGTACAGTTATGTGAAAAGAAAGCAAGAATTTTGACATTCACCATGACAATCTATAATGCTGCAGTGCATTTTTTCTTTGTAGCTTGTAAGCCGTTATTACTTTATGTTACCATAAGTATGCAAAGCCATTTACACAGTGGCACGTAAAAACCCATGTTTCAGTGGACTTTCAAACTATTATTCAGAGTTTATTATTGTTTGTTCTTAGAGAGTGGACTAGGTGATTTGTCTATTCATTTTAGTTATTTTTGTCACTTTCTTATCCATTGGATTTAAGATGCTGAGTATTAAATGGGAATTCTCAAAAGTCATGAATGATGCTGAATATTTTTCTACCCGTGTTGTTTGAGCATCCACAAAAAGCACTAACATAAACCAAAGTGGCAGGCAATGGATTTGCTAGAGTTTTGCTGTCTGCAATTGGCTAAGAACAGAAAACAGTAAATGTTAAAAGGCTGAACAAATATGTCTTAAAGAATATGAAGGTTTTGAAAATGTAGAGTGCTATACCAAATTAAAAAAAAAAAAAAAAGCTGCAATGACTGAAAAATGAATTATTTGCAAAGAGCTAAGTCAACTCAAAATCCTTCTGAAAATCTACCAGGTACTCTTTTAGATGT
Organism: Vanellus vanellus; assembly: GCF_965231255.1. Taxonomy (NCBI): domain Eukaryota; kingdom Metazoa; phylum Chordata; class Aves; order Charadriiformes; family Charadriidae; genus Vanellus; species Vanellus vanellus. The sequence goes on along the minus strand of NC_138905.1, from coordinate 206,325,445 downwards.
GCCAAGTGTATCTCTCTGCTCTTTTTCCTTTTACTTTTTCTATAGATCTTCTACAAAATTTGCTACGTGGTAAAAAAAGATAACTTCGATTTTTTTCATGGTTGATTGATGCCATTGTCCACATCCAAGCTTTTGGGCTGCCCCACTGCTGTTAGAAATCCATCCTTCTTGTAATTTTTTATGAACCCGATTATTTTTCAGCTGGAACTGATATATGGAAATATTAATGCTCAAATCTATGACAGATTCGGGCACCTCCCCAGGGCTGGGTGGAATTTAGGCATTCAAGTGCAGAAATGCAGAGCCTAATTCCATCCCTCTTAACAGTAGGGTTCAGCAGATGCTTTGTGTTCTCGTCCTGGGCAAGACCAGACACATGTCAGTCTCTTATAGGGGCTGAAAGGTTTGGCTTCTGCCACATTGAGAACTACTCTTTTCCAGAGAGTTGGCATTCTCACAGTCCCTACACATAAGTGGCCCAGTGGCCCAGCTCAGTAGGGGTGCCTTTAGCTTATCTCAAGATGACCTACAGAATCATGCACAGCATCAAACCCAATAGTCACTGTATTCATACAGCAGGACTTAAGAAGAGGAAGTACTAGTTCTCCTTTTGTGCAACAACATTTCCCAGAAACGTATCAAATGCAGGTCATAAAGTAGGTCATAACAAATTTTATCCATTGATTTAGCTATATTTGAAAAGATAATCCATTCCCTCTAAAATACAAAAATAGAATAGGACTTAGAAAATAAACATGTTGGTTTTGTAATTACTTGATTAATTTTGCATTATCATGCATTACAAGCAAAATAACAAAGATTTCATAGGAAAGGAAAAGTTATCAAGTGAAGTGTAAAAGATAAGATTTTGAATACTGGCAAGTGTTTTACTGAACAATTTCTTCATTGCCACTGCTGCAGAAAGGGAAGACAGAGCATGTACAGAATTTTAACTATCATCTCTTCAACTCCAAAAGACTTCCAGTGAGGAGAAAAAAACACCCTTTTCCAAGTTCATGGACGTAATCAGGTGATGCGTGGTACTTTGCAGATACATAATCTTTATACTTAGCCAATATATATTACAAAATTATGAAAAAAAAAAATAGTAAGATGAACAATGAAGACAAGTAAGTCCAGCAATTTATTTTATAGGCATTTTAAAATTAGCATATAGCTATAACTTGTTACTATCTGTTTAACTGTGTCCAGTGTTTTTCAGTATCATCTCATTCATCTGTCTAGTTTGCTCTCTTTTTGAGCATAATCATTACCAGAGCAGTAGTGGCAGTAGAGCATTTTCTCCCCAACCCAATGCACGCCAAGGCAAGTGCAAGGTCCTGCACCTCAGTCAGGGCAGTTCCTGGTATCAGTACAGGCTGGTGGAAGAAGGGATTGAGAGCAGTCCTGGTGACAGGGCAAGGTGTATTCAGTTTTAAACTGAAAAAGAGTAGGTTTAGATTGGACATAAAAAAAGACATTTTTTTATGATGAGGCTGGTGAGACACTGGAATAGGTTGCCTAGAGAGGTTGTGGGTGCCCCGTATTGGAAAAGTTGAAAGTCAGGTTGGATGGGGCTTTGAGCAACCTGATCTAGTGAAAAATGTCCCTGCCTATGGCAGGGGGGTTGGACTGCATGATCTTTGAAGGTCCCTTCCAGCCCAAACCATTCTATGATTCTATGGGATAGAGCATTCTATGTGCTTCTTTAGCTCCCAAAGCTGCAACTTACCCCACAGACAGAATAAGCAATGAGTAATCGTCTGTAGGCCTGGGAGTAGACAGGGCTACAGAGGCTGGAGGACATTGCTGAAGAGGTGTGGAGCTCTCCTTAGCACTCAACTGACCTCATGCTCTTAACAGCCCAGAAGAACAGAAATAGCAGTGATGCAGAAGCTGATATAGATGACACACTTTTTTTTTTTTTTTAATTATTTAGAGCATATGTGGTATGATTCAGTTGTCTGAATGTAAGACTGGAGATGTTCTAGAGAATCCATTGGTGCAGGACTTGTAGAAGAGCCATGCCATTCTGCAGTAGCATCTGAAGGCCTAGCAGAGTACCAAAGGCATTTCAAGTAACACCAGATACCTACCTCTAGAAAACAGAATCCATGCCTAGTACTTCACTAAGACACCACCCCACAGCACAGATTCTGGGGCAAAATATCCAATCAGTCATTTCTAAGCAGCTTTAAATCACAAAGTTATTCAGGTTTACCCTCACAGTAAAAATTAACCCCTCTGAAAATTCTTAATTGTCACAATATTCACTTATTGTGAATTCACTTACTTCCTAGCAAATCACATGGCAGTTTTATTGTTTATTGATGCACACTAAGCTTGAGGTTTTCCTCATTTTCCCATGGAATCACATTGTTATATGTATTTTGGATCTTATTTTTATCATTACTAGCTGCATAACTTGTTGGGAATAACTGGCAGAGGATCTGTATTTAAAAGGGACTGTTTTAGGGTACTTTCAGTACACAATCCTGAAAAACCAATGGATAAATAAACCAGTCCTCTTATATCCGCTGAACTAATTGCTTCTTTTGGTTAATGTGATAATAGGTTTCATAGCAAACATTCTGTTTCTTCTCTTTAAATCAAAAATTACATTGACTTAAGAGAAGCAAGACATGGGTTTAACTGCTTTTAAGAATGTCTGTTTAAACTGTTTCGCTGGTAAACAGACATAAATTTCAGGAGAAGAATTCACATCCGAAAAATAAGGAAAAAAGCCTTCCTTTGACTGTGACACCAACCCATTACTGAATCGTATCCTGGCTAGACTGGATTCTGTAGAGCTGGTAGAAAAAAGAATATTTGAAAGGTAAGCATTCGATCATTGCCTCTGAGAGCTGACAGCCTTTCCCAAAGCACAATTAACAATGCTGTGGTACCATTTTTGGTACCATTTGCTTTGTACCACTGCCTTTTGATTGCCCAATGCTCAAAAGCAGAGGAAAGATAGGCAGGGTGGAACAGAAGGCACAAAATTCACAGGTGCCAATTTAGAGTTAAAAAATGGAAAAGTCAGACATCAGAAAAATATTCTTAAAATATAAGGACAATCATGGAATGGTACAATTTTCCCAGGCAAGCAACATCATCTCAAATGCAGTGCGGAATTTGGTTGAGTGGACTTTCTGTTGGATTATTACAGGCATTAAAAAGAAGCATTAGGTTTATAAATGAAACCTGGCCATAACACATAATCAAATGGTAACAAATGGTTTTCTGCACAGCTGGAGTCTACCAGTGCTCTTTTACATGGTTGGTTTTTTTCCCCTAGTTTTTGATAACCGTACTAGAGAATTGATTCCTATACGGGATCTTTTCTACTATATGACCTTTCTAAGCTTTAACAGAAAGAAAGAGTGGATCAGCTACTAAAAATCAGTTACATATAAAAAAAAGTTTTGCACTGAAATTAGTGGAGCTATGCTAGTCTGTCTCAGCTGATTCTAGCTCTAGGAAGCCAATATTACATATAGGAAAAAAAGGCTGAGATTTGGCAACACCTAAGCCTGAAAGTAAATGGAAATATTGAAATGTAATTCTGTAATAAGTGAAACAGTGAAAGCCCTTGGATGTCCTGAGGCATTAAGCGCACAACTTCAATCATGTGTGTGATTGCTTTGTGGAATCAAAGAGAGAGCCGTGGTGATGACCTAGCACAGTAGATATTACATACATTAAAACTCACAAGCAAAAGTAAGAGCTGAAGTGTTGTTGCAGGTACTAATAAAAATGTAGTTGGTTGTTTTTGTGTGGTAAATATATTATCTTCGGTATTCTAATTATTTTTTAGTGCTAAGTTATTCATTATTCATGACCTGCATAAAATAGTCAAGGGGTAAAACAATTGTTTATGCTAGATACATGTTACTTAATGATCCAACTCTGTGTTTAAAATTAACCAATGCATTCCCAAATGGCATTTTTCAGTGAAATTCTAAAGATCAAGGAAAAACTTACGGATAACACTTCTGTTATGTTAACACAAATATCAAAATCCCTCAGTATAAAAGTTTTCTCAGGAGAAATACATCAAAAAACACAAGAGTTAATGGACTAATTATGAAATTACAAAATTATAAAATTGTACCAGAATATTTAAAGCTGCAATGATAAAGTAGTTAGATGGAACAAATCTGTTAAATCAGATCAGCTGGGAAATATACTGCAGCGTTGGTTCTGGGACTGTTGGGTTCAAACTCAGCCATCAGGAAGAGGATTATTTATGTCTATGAAATACTGAAAAAATAAGGAATAATGGGAGATGAAGCTCTCAGTTACTGTTTAGATAAGTCATTACACTAAGACCAATTACAGTCCTTCAAATCTAGTTCTTCAGAAACAACTGTATCTTGCAGTCTGATCAGAAGATGAAAATGCTGGTGCTTAAGTTGAGAGCAGAAGTAATAAAACCCCACTAACGATCGCTTCTCTGTTATGCCCAAGGTATTTCTGCCGTGGACTATGCCCGAGAGTTAACACTGTGCGGAAAGGTATTCTTAGATATTAAAGTTCTGGCATGAAGGCTCATACTAATGTGAAACCATTTCTCAAACAGGTGATTGAAATGGGTAGAGAGCTTCATGCTACTGTGAGAAGATGACTTTGCAGTTTGACCACAGAGTTGCAGAACTAAAGAATGGAATACCTTGCCACTTTAGGGCCTGTATATGCAGTATTGTCCTGGTTTGGCCTAAACCACAAGTATAATTATCTTTTTGGTGCTAAGATTAATTTTAAGCAATATATATTCTGACCAATTGAACTCCTCTCCATATACATTAGTTCAAACACAGTTACTCGCACATCTGAAGCTGAGTTTATATATTTGTATATTTTAAACCCCTAAGCATGACAAAGGTAATATCAACTACAAAACAGCTTGCATGACAGGAATGTAACTTCTTTTTCAGTGAGATCATCCTTGTACAAAAATACATACTCACAACTTAAATATATGAAATAATAGAGTCCATCGCATCCATTTGACCCAACAGTCAATTACTGCACTTTAAGCATCAATTATAGTTTTGATTTAATTTTGGCTTTCAGTCACCGGGTTTCTCTCTTTTTTTTTTTTTTTTTTTTTCCCAGATTCTGTGTATTATAATTTCCAAATTACTTCTTACTCTTTTTTTTTACATAAATTGAGTTTCTTTTTTTTACTAAATGCAGTTTTTCATAACATTTTTGTGACTTCTGACACCTTTCCATTTTTCCAGCATATATTTTTAAGTGAAGACATTAGTTGCCTTTCACAAATAGTCCTTTCACCTCCAGACAGAGAGGGAAAAACACCTTATTTGCTACTGTCTTGCTTACAAAGTTACATTTGCTCAGTTACCTGATGCAGCGTTGTTTTGGGATTACATGTTTAGTTGATGACTGATTTTTTTTTTTTTTAAGACATTTCATCTCCCTAATGATAAGGAAGATACCCTTTTATAATAGCTCCATCCAATAACTCCTTTTCAGTATGATACTTGTTCTTTGCTTCTAGATTTCTATTATTTGCTTTAAACCAATGGGATAGCAAGATAACAACACCAAACCCAAACTAATCCCCACTGAAAACAGTTCAAAGAATGGAGGAATATACCTTCAAACAAATATCTGAAACAAGATGGCAATGCATGTGACTCTGGCCTTTAAAGTAGTGGTCAGAGCTTCTTCCTAACCATAACAAATTATGGGCACAGCTTTTAGAGAAAGCTGTATGCAATCATAATATTGAGCAATCCTTCCCACATTATCTGGGGATTACTATTTCCTATCTTCTCTGATGTGTCTACATGGAAACCCTTTCTCTTGCCTGGATCATTGCAGCCCACTGCACCTGTCTCCATAGGGATCATCCAAATAAAGGCTTGCAAAGTCCTCCACCCGTTAGCATTTGACAGGCACTTCTACCACAAAATTCTCAGGTGGATGCTTTTCTACTAAAGTCAAAGTGCTGAAGGGTTCACAGTGCCTTCCAGTAAGAGCTCTTCTGTAGACAGCACACATTTGTTCTCCAGACAGCATATTCATAAATGAACTGGAAAAGAGAGTGAGCTCTCAGGTGATAAGGTCTGCTGATGACATGAAGTTATTCAAAGTAAAAAAGACAAGAGATGACTATGAAGAACTACATAGGGAACTTATGAGACTGAGTGACTGGGCAATAAAATACTGAAATTCACTGTAGATAAATGTCAAGTGATGCATGTGAGCAGAAAGAGTCCCAGCTTCCTGTATAAAATGATGGGCTCTGAGGTGACCATTAATGCTACATGAGTGAGACCTGAGGTTATGAGAGATAGAGCAATGAAACCTATGCTCAGTACCTGCCAGTTGGCAAAACGAACAGCCAAACAAAACAAAACAAACCAACAACTAACAAATCGAATCCTGGGACTTATTAGGAAGTGATTTGAGAACAAAACAGAAAACAAAACTATGTCAGTGTATAAATTCAGTGGTCACCCTCATGCCAAATCCACAGAGCATCCAGAGCACAAAGGGTTCCTGTATGCACCACACAGTTTCCCTTTGTGAAGAAACCAGAACTCCAAGGAAACGAAAACACACCCTGATACACGGTCAGCTTGAAAATGAATCACTCTGAGAAAGATGATCTGGAAATGCCACGGTGTAAAGTAATATAGCCTTTGTTTCAATTCTCTAGCAAAATGAGGCTGTAGCATGTACTTTTTTGCACAGGAATACTTAGAAAAATCCTAGATTAGATATGTGGATTTGCATACAAAAGAAAAACAAAGTTTGTGGGAAAGAGCAATATTTTTTTTTTCTTAGCTTGTGCGTACACACACACACACATATATATATATATATAGCTAAAAGCAGACAAGCTGTCAGAGGAACAAGCCTTTCTCTAGGAGAAACACAGCAAGTATCAAGATAAATTCCAACTACGAACAATTGGTATGGATGTAATTGGTATACCAGAGAAAAAACAGACTGTGTGTAAGGAAAGGTTGGTTGGCATCTGTGAGGCAGAGGAGAGAAGTGACAGGAAAATTGGAAAGGTCTATGAACCAATGTCTCTATTCAGTCTGTGGCTCCAGTAGTTATGAATTGTAGTTGCCAGATTTGTCTTTTCCATATATTTTGTAGATCTCCACTGAAGATCAATACTCAGATGTAGTGATTGGTGGAAAAGAAAGGGATCCACAAAAGCCTATATCTGGTCAGGAACCTGCCTATGGAATGCAAGAAAGTGACTTTCCCCCCTGAAGGTGAATATGATTTGAGCTATACTCTTCTTCCCCAAGGATTTAGGAAACTTTGTCCACACTGAAGAAAGGAACAGAAAATCTTAAAACATCTTCTGAGCTTAAGTGCCTCACTCAAATTTCTCTCACAAAACACGGCTGAGATAGGCAGGTAGTTCTGGTAGAAAAAACTTTCAGAAGTATTTCAGTGGCACAGATTAATTGCTACAGAAGAAGAAATTATATTTGGTTGACACTTACTAATGCAATGAATTAGAATTTTGCTGTCTTGTTTTTCCCCTTAATAAGTCAGAACCTTCTGGCAAGAAGGTGTAAGAAACTGAATTAAGGAGAATTTAAGTATCCCAGGAGAGTTTAATAAATAGAGGGAGAACACAGTCTTTCTGATTGGCTATATATGTCTGGCTTGCAGCGATGTGCCAGCTCACTAGGGAATAGGGTGGAATAGTGAATAATAGGAAACTAGATACTAGGAAAGTAGAAATTATTAATTATTTCTATTGCTAGAAGCTTTTCATGGACTGTCTTACATTGTTCTACAAAGAAGGAAATGCAAAGAAATGCAGAGACAAGGGTATGAAAAGGGAATAACCCTAATTTCTTCCTTGGTTTACATACTAGCTGTCTTCACACCTTCCTTTCTCACTTGATGCTTATCTCTCTAGTCTCCTTTCCTCTGTTTCTTCCCATCATTTTTGGTGTCTTCAGCCTCTATATTGAAGTCTACTACCAAATATATCTGCCAAAATCCTCTCACAAGCCTGCATGAAATGAGTTGCAAGTAATTGGTCACAAAGTGTTTGTAATGATGGTGAAGAGGGCTATTTTGTGCTACTGATGTTGTATATCAATTAAAATGTAAGATCTTACTTGGAAATGTTGGGAAATGGCTTAACCCAGGATAGAAGGCTTTAGCACCTTAAGATTTTCACATACCTTTTCTACCTCCTACCACATGGTGTTTTTCCTGACGGAAAGGAATAAGTATGGGGAGTGAGAGGACAAGAGATTTTTGTGACCCGTGTCAAGCTGCACTCAGGTAGAGTGCAGTAAAAAAATGGGCTTCTGTAAAATGGGAGTGATATTATTTCCCGTACACCATCTCTTAATGCCTTTTGTATTTAGCTTAAAAGCTGATTGGGATAAGACTTTCTTTTGCTAGAGGCTACAGACTGTGACTACTTGCCTGATGTTCCTGTGCAAGGGAACAGCAGGGAAACAGGCTCTGCAGGGACCTCTCTGCCAAGATACATGGGAAAGGTGGGAACAGATAAGACCTGCACCATGCATAGTAACATACTTTGTGCCTCAAACCAGGACACATGTAAAGGGAAGAAGGGGCCCTGAACTTTCTTGGTGCCTGAGGAAAAATATATTATAAATACTTGGGGAAAAAGCCCCCATGTTTATTTAACGTTTGTAAGACAATCTACGAAATTTGAATTTGGGTAATCTAAATGGTGATGTTTTAAAAGAGATCATAGAAAAAAAAAAAAGTCAAATTTTCTGGGACCAAAGATACCAGCTAAAAACCACTGACACACAACTTACTTTTTCTGTTAAATCTCTGTGTGTAGAATCTGGCTTCAAAATCCTGGAATAGGTTCCTGGAAAGTTCTCTTAAGGCAAGGGCATGATAAGGGGAGAACAGTAGATTTGACAAGTCTGAGAAGCAATCTATTGCTTATTTTTGTTGACCTTTGTATTCACCTTGCTGCTGTGTGAAAGCACATTTTTTCAGAATAAAGCAGAGAGGAAATCTGTTCATATTAAAGCCCTGACTTGTTCCCTTCCTGCTCAGATTTTATCCTAACAAAGGGTGTTGCATCATGGTACAAGAACCCAAGGGAGCTATAAAGATGGTACTGATGTATTTTTACTGTTTAGGACTCAGAGTCATGTTAGGACAGAATACAAAATGATAAATTATATATAAAAAAAAAGGCTTTTGAGGCTACTGTTTCTATGTATTATCCAATAAATGTCTTATGCAGACTTCATAAATAGCCCCGGTGTCACACCCAGAACTTCCCCCTCTTGTGTGAGTGCGTGAAATATTAGTCTAAAAGGATCAAGGCTTTGGGAAGTGGAAAAAGTTCATGCAGTGAGGGAACAAAACTTACTCCACAACCACCAGGCTGTGATGCTAAAGAGGCATCCTTTCTCCTTAGGACTGGTTACATTAGACTCCTGTTACAGGAGAAACAGGAACATTTAATGTTGCCACTCATCTTAATTGGAGGGGTCATCTGCCATAGAAGCACTGATCACTCTCCACTGACTCAATTGTCTACATATCTATAGAGACAGCCGTCTCTATAAATCTATTTGGAGTGTAATTGCCTGTGGTGAAAGGAGACAAATACCAGTCCCTGAGGATTTTGTTGGTACACAAATGTTACAAAAACAAAGTCAGGATGAGATAAGTGATAAATTCTGTGTTAGGAGACCTGCCAAGCTAGGCCTCAAGATTCTCAGGCTGGGTATCCCAAATTTGCAGACACTTTTAACTTTCTGTGCCTAAAGATCACATCTATCCCTGGAACTAACAATAGTAATGGGGTACATTGGAAGATGGTTATAAAGTCTGTGAAGTTGTATAATTTTGACAATCACCACAGAAATACCAGGGAAGAAAATACGTACAGTAGCTTTGGATCAGGACAAGAGTACCAGGCAAAAAAACCCTATTTGTGGGGCTGTGTATTGAACAACATTTTGTCTTTGTTCCTTAACTGAATACAATCCATCCTGTGCAGTTACTGCCAGTATGGCAGTCATTCTGTTTTCATAATTTATTCAACCATCCATTGATACAATTGTGAATTGTGAGGTAAAATGCTCTATTTAGAGAATAAAGGGTCATCATTAGTGCTAAAATACAAAAGAGAACCAGTATTTCTAGGAGTGTGTTCATCCCATTCTGACACAGTTCTGAAACAGTTCAGGTGATCGCAACCACGAGAGCACAGAATCAAGTCTCTCGTGGTACGTGTCAGCAACATATTGCTTACAAATTTAGAAGTCTAAATGTAGGAAAGCATTTAAAAAGTCTAAACGTTTGTGTAGACCCATACTGCAGACTCCCCAAGGCATCCACTTAAAGCTGCCATGTGTGACACAGGATCTACGAGAGGTCTCTGAAGTGGCCTCTTGAGATCAGGACAGATACCTCAGGACATCTGAAGTGCACCGCAGACCTCTCACTTCAGGCACGTGAGTTAATCTGGACAGGGTGTTCAGTTCCTAACCGATAACTGCCCAGTGCTACTGGGGAGGTGGTGGGGTGTCTGAGACCCCCAGGCAGAGCAGACCAGCACGGTGCTGCGCTCACACCAGCCCTGCCCTGTCCTGGTGCAGTGCTACAGGCCAGGTGAGGCTCCTCACAGCACCCGAAGTGACACTGTGGAGCCTGTTTCCAGACAGCCGGACCCTGCTCTGTGCAGCCGGGTGTGACGATGCAGTGAGCACCCGCCAGTTTCATGTCTGTCCATGGGACTTTAGGCTGTAAGACAGCCCATGGGGCACTACATCAGTGTGTTCAACACCTGAATTGCTCCCCGGTGTTGAGATGCCACGTTTATTTCTCCGCACCCTCATGCTGAGCTCCACCTCACTCTGCCCCAGCCCTGACAGCAAGAAAGAGGCGCAGGGGGGGTGGGGTGGGACAGGACGGTGAGGGGCTGTGAGGCGACGACAGCCCCATGCAAGAGGCTGTCCCCACACAGACAGGAGTGACAGCGACTCTCCATGGTGGCTGTTTTCCCCACGGGCCTGAGCTGTGGGTTTGTCCACTCCACTGTGTTTGAACAAGGCTGAAGAGCGACAGCCCTTTTTCCCTGGGCAGCCAAGAGCTCGGCCTTCTATCAGCTCTGGAACACCCGGTGATGTGGTGGACATGTCAGAATGGGCAGAACACTGGCGGTGGCTGTGTCACAGAAGGGTGGTGACAGGGCTAGTCAGGACGGGTACAGAAAGAGCTGTGTGCTGAGCCGGCCACGGGGGCGAGCATGCGGGTAAGCGAGGGCTGAGGCAGAGGCAGGGAGAGGGCAGGGAGGGGAGGGCAGGGCTGCTGGGCATGGGCAGGGGGTGGGAGGCTGCCCATGGCGCAACATGAGGTGGCGGCTCCTCCTTTGTCTGCCAGACCCAGATGCTCACACCAGGAAATAACCAGACCATGGCGCAATCCTGTCCTCAGCTCCACACCCAGAGATATCTGATACCTTTAAAAGGACACTGACACAAAAGTGAGGCATCAGAAGACCGGCAGAACCCTGGCCATGTGTTGCCCATGGGGACGAGGGTGATTGCAATCCTGTTTGATGATATTATCCCACATTTTGCAGCCACAGGCCCAGACAGGGACAGGACCAGACCATGGCACACTCCCACCCACACGGAAACAGCCAGACATGACTGAACTCCTAAGAGGCCACTGATACAAAGTTAAGTCATCAAAAATGACACCAGCTCTTGGCACCAACCTCGTGAGGCAGTGGCACTTCCAGAGTGCAGAGTTGGCTGGTGGTGGCTCATGCCACCATAGGATGGGTGTCTCTGGCTGCCAGGGATGTGTGACTGAAAGCCCTGTCCTGAGGCTGGCAGAGCCCTGGGCAGGGGTTGATTTTGGAGGCAAGGGTGGTTTCCCCTCTCTTTATTGATATTATTCCGCCTTTTGCAGCCACAGCCAAAGACAGGGAGAGGACCAGACCATGGCACACTCCCGTCCTCAACCACAGAGCCAGAGATTTGCTATCTCCTACAAGTCCACTGGTACAAAGTTAAGTCATCAAAAATGACACCAGGTCTTGACACCAACCTAGTGAGGCAGTGGAACTGCCTTTGTCGGCGTTTGGGTGGTGGTGGCTCATATCACCATGGATGGGTATCTCGTGGCTGCCAGGCAGATATGGGACTGAAAGCCCTGTCCTGAGGCTGGCAGAGCCCTGGGCAGGGGTTGTCTGTGGGGACCAGGGTGGTTGCCCCTCTGTTGATATTATCCTGCCTTTTGCAGTCATGGGCCAAGACAGGGAGAGGACCAGACCATGGCACAGTCCCGTCCTCAACCACACAGCCAGAGATTTCCGACGTCCAACAAAGCCACTGATACAAAGTTAAGTCATCAAAAATGACACCAGCTCTTGGCACCAACCTGGTGAGGCAGTGGCACTTCCAGAGTGGAGAGTTGGCTGGTGGTGGATCATGCCACCATAGGATGGGTGGCTCCGGCTGCCAGGGAGATGTGGAACTGAAAGCCCTGTCCTGAGGCTGGCAGAGACCTGGGCAGGGGTTGTCTGTGGGGACCAGGGTGGTTGGCTCTCTGTTTCTTGATATTATCAGCCTTTTGCATCCATGGGGCCAGACAGGGACAGGAGAAGACCATGGCACAGTCCCGTCCTCAACCACACAGCCAGAGATTTCCGACCTCCAACAAAGCCAGTGATACAAAGTTAAGTCATCAAAAATGACACCAGCTCTTGGCACCAACCTAGTGAGGCAGTGGCGCCGGCAGAGCGGTGAGGTGGCTGGTGGTGTCCAATGTCACCATGGGATGGGTGTCTCTGCCTGCCAAGGAGATCTGGGATTAAAAGCCCTGTCCTGAGGCTGGCAGAGCTCTGGGCAGGAGTTGTCTGTGGGGAGCAGGGTAGTTACTCCTCTATTTGTTGATATTATCCTGCCTTTTGCAGCCACAGCCAAAGACATGGACAGGACCACACCATCGCACACTCCTCTCCTCAACCATACAGCCAGAGATTTTCGAACTCCTACAAGGCCACTGATACAAAGTTAATTAATGAAAAATGACACCAGATCTTCACACCAATCTAGTTTGACAATGGCACTGCCTTAGTGGGCGGATGGCTGGCGCTGGCCCTTGTCACAATGGGATTGTTGTTTCCTGGCCTCCAGGGAGATATAGGATTAAAAGCCCTGTCCTGAGGCTGGCAGAGGCCAGGGCAGGGGTTGTCTGTAGGGACCAGGGTGTGGTGTCCCTTCTCTTGATATTATCCTTCCATTTGCATCCACAGCCAAAGACAGGGAGAGGACCAGACCATGGTACAGTCCCGTCCTCAACCACACAGCCAGAGTTTTCCGACCTCCAACAAGGCCACTGATACAAAGTTAAGTAATGAAAAATGACACTAGGTCTTGGCACCAACCTAGTGAGGCAGTGGCACTTCCAGAGTGGAGAGGTGGCTGGTGGTGGCCTATGCCAGCATGGGATGGGTGTCCCTGGCTGCCAGGGAGATGTGTGACTGAAAGCCCTGTCCTGAGGCTGGCAGAGCCCTGGGCAGGGGTTGATTTTGGCGGCAAGGTTGGTTTCCCCTCTCTTTATTGATATTATTCCGCCTTTTGCAGCCACAGCCAAAGACAGGGACAGGAGAAGACCATGGCGCACTCCCGTCCTCAACCACACAGCCAGAGATTTGCTATCTCCTACAAGGCCACTGGTACAAAGTTAAGTCATCAAAAATGACACCAGCTCTTGGCACCAACGTAGTGAGGCAGTGGCACTGCCTTTGTCGGCGTTTGGCTGGTGGCGGCTCATATCACCATGGGATGGGTGTCTCGTGGCTGCCAGGGAGATATGGGACTGAATTCCCTGTCCTGAGGCTGGAAGAGGCCTGGGCAGGGGTTGTTTTGGGGAACAGGCTGGTTGCCCCTCTGTTGATATTATCCTGCCTTTTCCAGTCATGGGTCCAGACAGGGAGAGGACCAGACCATGGCACACTCCCATCCTCACCAACACAGCCAGAGATTTCTGACCTCCAACAAGGCCACTGATACAAAGTTAAGTCATCAAAAATGACACCAGCAACCACCACGAGGGTGGTTGCTCCTCGTTTTGTAGATATTATCCTACCTTTTGCAGCCATGGTCCCAGACCGAGACAGGACCAGACCATGGCACAGTCCCGTCCTCAACCACACAGCCAGAGATTTCCAACCTCCAACAAGGCCACTGATAGAAAGTTAAGTCATCAAAAAGGTCACCAGCTCTTGGCACCAACATAGTGAGTCAGTGGCAATTCCTTCGTCGGCGGTTGGCTGGTGGTGGCTCATATCACCATGGGCTGGGTGTATCTGGCTGCCAGTCAGATGTGGGATTAAAAGCCCTGTCCTGAGGCTGGCAGAGCCCTGGGCAGGGGTTGATTTTGGAGGCAAGGGTGGTTTCCCTTCTCTTTATTGATATTATTCCGCCTTTTGCAGCCACAGCCGAAGACAGGGGCAGGAGAAGACCATGGCGCACTCCCGTCCTCACCCACACAGCCAGAGATTTCCGACTTCCAACAAGGCCACTGATACAAAGTTAAGTCATCAAAAATGACACCAGCTCTTGGCGCCAACCTAGTGAAGCAGCGGCGCTGGCAGAGTGGAGATGTGGCTGGTGGTGGCCTATGCCAGCATGGGATGGGTGTCCCTGGCTGCCAGGGAGATGTGTGACTGAAAGCCCTGTCCTGAGGCTGGCAGAGCCCTGGGCAGGGGTTGATTTTGGAGGCAAGGGTGGTTTCCCCTCTCTTTATTGATATTATTCCGCCTTTTGCAGCCACAGCCAAAGACAGGGACAGGAGAAGATTATGGCACACTCCCGTCCTCAACCACACAGCCAGAGATTTGCTATCTCCTACAAGGCCACTGGTACAAAGTTAAGTCATCAAAAATGACACCAGCTCTTGGCACCAACCTAGTGAGGCAGTGGCGCTGGCAGAGTGGAGAGTTGGCTGCTGGTGGCTCATGCCACCATAGGATGGGTGTCTCTGGCTGCCAGTCAGATGTGGGATTAAAAGCCCTGTCCTGAGGCTGGCAGAGCCCTGGGCAGGGGTTGTCTGTGGGGACCAGGGTGGTTGCTCTTCTGTTTGTTGATATTATCGTACCTTTTGCAGCCATGGGTACAGACCGAGACAGGAGCAGACCATAACACAGTCCCGTCCTCACCCACACAGCCAGAGATTTCCGACTTCCAACAAGGCCACTGATACAAAGTTAAGTCATCAAAAATGACACCAGCTCTTGGCACCAACCTAGTGAGGCAGTGGCACTTCCAGAGTGGAGAGTTGGCTGGTGGTGGCTCATGCCACCATAGGATGGGTGTCTCTGGCTGCCAGTCAGATGTGGGATTAAAAGCCCTGTCCTGAGGCTGGCCGAGCCCTGGGCAGGGGTTGATTTTGGAGGCAAGGGTCGTTTCCCCTCTCTATATTGATATTATTCCGCCTTTTGCAGCCACAGCCAAAGACAGGGACAGGAGAAGACCATGGCACACTCCCGTCCTCAACCACACAGCCAGAGATTTGCTATCTCCTACAAGGCCACTGGTACAAAGTTAAGTCATCAAAAATGACACCAGCTCTTGGCACCAACCTAGTGAGTCAGTGGCACTGCGATAGTAGGTGGTTGGCTGGTGGTGGCTCATGCAGCATGGGATGGGTGTCTCGTGGCTGCCAGGCAGCTGTGGGATTAAAAGCCCTGTCCTGAGGCTGGCAGAGCCCTGGGCAGGGGTTGTCTGTGGGGACCAGGGTGGTTGCTCCTCTGTTTGTTGACATTATCCTGCCGTTTGCAGCCACAGCCAAAGACATGGACAGGACCAGACCATAGCACAGTCCCGTCCTCAACCACACAGCCAGAGTTTTCCGACCTCCAACAAGGCCACTGATACAAAGTTAAGTCATCAAAAATGACACCAGCTCTTGGCACCAACCTCGTGAGGCAGTGGCGCTGGCAGAGTGGAGAGGTGGCTGGTGTTGGCCTCTGCCACCATGGGATGGGTGACTCTGGCTGCCAGTCAGATGTGCGATTAAAGCCCTGTCCTGAGGCTGGCAGAGCCCTGGGCAGGGGTTGTCTGTGGGGACCAGGGTGGTTGCTCCTCTGTTTGTTGATATTATCCTGCCGTTTGCAGCCATGGTCCCAGACCGAGACAGGACCAGACCATGGCACAGTCCCGTCCTCAACCACACAGCCAGAGATTTCCAACCTCCAACAATGCCACTGATAGAAAGTTAAGTCATCAAAAAGGTCACCAGCTCTTGGCACCAACGTAGTGAGTCAGTGGCAATTCCTTCGTCGGCGGTTGGCTGGTGGTGGCTCATATCACCATGGGATGGGTATCTCTGGCTGCCAGTCAGATTTTGGATTAAAAGCCCTGTCCCAAGGCTGGCAGAGTCCTGGGCAGGGGTTGATTTTGGAGGCAAGGGTGGTTTCCCTTCTCTTTATTGATATTATTCCGCCTTTTGCAGCCACAGCCGAAGACAGGGGCAGGAGAAGACCATGGCGCACTCCCGTCCTCAACCACACAGCCAGAGATTTGCTATCTCCTACAAGGCCACTGGTACAAAGTTAAGTCATCAAAAATGACACCAGCTCTTGGCACCAACCTAGTGAGTCAGTGGCACTGCCTTTGTCGGCGGTTGGCTGGTGGTGGCTCATATCACCATGGGCTGGGTGTATCTGGCTGCCAGTCAGATGTGGGATTAAAAGCCCTGTCCTGAGGCTGGCAGAGCCCTGGGCAGGGGTTGTCTGTGGGGACCAGAGTGGTTGCTCCTCTGTTTGTTGATATTATCCTGCCGTTTGCAGCCATGGTCCCAGACCGAGACAGGACCAGACCATGGCACAGTCCCGTCCTCACCCACACAGCCAGAGATTTCCGACCTCCAACAAGGCCACTGATACAAAGTTAAGTCATGAAAAATTACACCAGCTCTTGGCACCAACCTAGTGAAGCAGCGGCGCTGGCAGAGTGGAGATGTGGCTGGTGGTGGCCTATGCCAGCATGGGATGGGTGTCCCTGGCTGCCAGGGAGATGTGTGACTGAAAGCCCTGTCCTGAGGCTGGCAGAGCCCTGGGCAGGGGTTGATTTTGGAGGCAAGGGTGGTTTCCCCTCTCTTTATTGATATTATTCCGCCTTTTGCAGCCACAGCCAAAGACAGGGACAGGAGAAGACCATGGCGCACTCCCGTCCTCAACCACACAGCCAGAGATTTGCTATCTCCTACAAGGCCACTGGTACAAAGTTAAGTCATCAAAAATGACACCAGCTCTTGGCACCAACCTAGTGAGTCAGTGGCACTGCGATAGTAGGTGGTTGGCTGGTGGTGGCTCATGCAGCATGGGATGGGTGTCTCGTGGCTGCCAGGCAGCTGTGGGATTAAAAGCCCTGTCCTGAGGCTGGCAGAGCCCTGGGCAGGGGTTGTCTGTGGGGACCAGGGTGGTTGCTCCTCTGTTTGTTGATATTATCCTGCCGTTTGCAGCCACAGCCAAAGACATGGACAGGACCAGACCATAGCACAGTCCCGTCCTCAACCACACAGCCAGAGTTTTCCGACCTCCAACAAGGCCACTGATACAAAGTTAAGTCATCAAAAATGACACCAGCTCTTGGCACCAACCTCGTGAGGCAGTGGCGCTGGCAGAGTGGAGAGTTGGCTGGTGGTGGCTCATGCCACCATAGGATGGGTGTCTCTGGCTGCCAGTCAGATGTGGGATTAAAAGCCCTGTCCTGAGGCTGGCAGAGCCCTGGGCAGGGGTTGATTTTGGAGGCAAGGGTGGTTTCCCCTCTCTTTATTGATATTATTCCGCCTTTTGCAGCCACAGCCAAAGACAGGGACAGGAGAAGACCATGGCGCACTCCCATCCTCAACCACACAGCCAGAGATTTGCTATCTCCTACAAGGCCACTGGTACAAAGTTAAGTCATCAAAAATGACACCAGCTCTTGGCACCAACCTAGTGAGTCAGTGGCACTGCGATAGTAGGTGGTTGGCTGGTGGTGGCTCATGCAGCATGGGATGGGTGTCTCGTGGCTGCCAGGCAGCTGTGGGATTAAAAGCCCTGTCCTGAGGCTGGCAGAGCCCTGGGCAGGGGTTGTCTGTGGGGACCAGGGTGGTTGCTCCTCTGTTTGTTGATATTATCCTGCCGTTTGCAGCCACAGCCAAAGACATGGACAGGACCAGACCATAGCACAGTCCCGTCCTCAACCACACAGCCAGAGTTTTCCGACCTCCAACAAGGCCACTGATACAAAGTTAAGTCATCAAAAATGACACCAGCTCTTGGCACCAACCTAGTGAGGCAGCGGCGCTGGCAGAGTGGAGATGTGGCTGGTGGTGGCCTATGCCAGCATGGGATGGTTGTCCCTGGCTGCCAGGGAGATGTGTGACTGAAAGCCCTGTCCTGAGGCTGACAGAGCCCTGGGCAGGGATTGATTTTGGAGGCAAGGGTGGTTTCCCCTCTTTTTATTGATATTATTCCGCCTTTTGCAGCCACAGCCAAAGACAGGGACAGGAGAAGACCATGGCGCACTCCCGTCCTCAACCACACAGCCAGAGATTTGCTATCTCCTACAAGGCCACTGGTACAAAGTTAAGTCAACAAAAATGACACCAGCTCTTGGCACCAACCTCGTGAGGCAGTGGCGCTGGCAGAGTGGAGAGGTGGCTGGTGGTGGCTCATGCCAGCATGGGATGGGTGTCTCGTGGCTGCCAGGCAGCTGTGGGATTAAAAGCCCTGTCCTGAGGCTGGCAGAGCCCTGGGCAGGGGTTGTCTGTGGGGACCAGGGTGGTTGCTCCTCTGTTTGTTGATATTATCCTGCCGTTTGCAGCCACCGCCAAAGACATGGACAGGACCAGACCATAGCACAGTCCCGTCCTCAACCACACAGCCAGAGTTTTCCGACCTCCAACAAGGCCACTGATACAAAGTTAAGTCATCAAAAATGACACCAGCTCTTGGCACCAACCTCGTGAGGCAGTGGCGCTGGCAGAGTGGAGAGGTGGCTGGTGTTGGCCTCTGCCACCATGGGATGGGTGACTCTGGCTGCCAGTCAGATGTGGGATTAAAGCCCTGTCCTGAGGCTTGCAGAGCCCTGGGCAGGGGTTGTCTGTGGGGACCAGGGTGGTTGCTCCTCTGTTTGTTGATATTATCCTGCCGTTTGCAGCCACAGCCAAAGACATGGACAGGACCAGACCATAGCACAGTCCCGTTCTCAACCACACAGCCAGAGTTTTCCGACCTCCAACAAGGCCACTGATACAAAGTTAAGTCATCAAAAATGACACCAGCTCTTGGCACCAACCTCGTGAGGCAGTGGCGCTGGCAGAGTGGAGAGTTGGCTGGTGGTGGCTCATGCCACCATAGGATGGGTGTCTCTGGCTGCCAGTCAGATGTGGGATTAAAAGCCCTGTCCTGAGGCTGGCAGAGCCCTGGGCAGGGGTTGATTTTGGAGGCAAGGGTGGTTTCCCCTGTCTTTATTGATATTATTCCGCCTTTTGCAGCCACAGCCAAAGACAGGGACAGGAGAAGACCATGGCACACTCCCGTCCTCAACCACACAGCCAGAGATTTGCTATCTCCTACAAGGCCACTGTTACAAAGTTAAGTCATCAAAAATGACACCAGCTCTTGGCACCAACCTCGTGAGGCAGTGGCGCTGGCAGAGTGGAGAGGTGGCTGGTGGTGGCCTATGCCAGTTTGGGATGGGTGTCCCTCGCTGCCAGGGAGATGTGGGATTAAAGCCCTGTCCTGAGGCTGGCAGAGCCCTGGGCAGGGGTTGTCTGTGGGGACCAGGGTGGTTGCTCCTCTGTTTGTTGATATTATCCTGCCGTTTGCAGCCATGGTCCCAGACCGAGACAGGACCAGACCATGGCACAGTCCCGTCCTCACCCACACAGCCAGAGATTTCCGACCTCCAACAAGGCCACTGTTACAAAGTTAAGTCATCAAAAATGACACCAGCTCTTGGCACCAACCTAGTGAAGCAGCGGCGCTGGCAGAGTGGAGATGTGGCTGGTGGTGGCCTATGCCAGCATGGGATGGGTGTCCCTGGCTGCCAGGGAGATGTGTGACTGAAAGCCCTGTCCTGAGGCTGGCAGAGCCCTGGGCAGGGGTTGATTTTGGAGGCAAGGGTGGTTTCCCCTCTCTTTATTGATATTATTCCGCCTTTTGCAGCCACAGCCAAAGACAGGGACAGGAGAAGACCATGGCACACTCCCGTCCTCAACCACACAGCCAGAGATTTGCTATCTCCTACAAGGCCACTGGTACAAAGTTAAGTCATCAAAAATGACACCAGCTCTTGGCACCAACCTAGTGAGTCAGTGGCACTGCGATAGTAGGTGGTTGGCTGGTGGTGGCTCATGCAGCATGGGATGGGTGTCTCGTGGCTGCCAGGCAGCTGTGGGATTAAAAGCCCTGTCCTGAGGCTGGCAGAGCCCTGGGCAGGGGTTGTCTGTGGGGACCAGGGTGGTTGCTCTTCTGTTTGTTGATATTATCCTACCTTTTGCAGCCATGGGTACAGACCGAGACAGGAGCAGACCATAACACAGTCCCGTCCTCACCCACACAGCCAGAGATTTCCGACTTCCAACAAGGCCACTGATACAAAGTTAAGTCATCAAAAATGACACCAGCTCTTGGCACCAACCTAGTGAGGCAGTGGCACTTCCAGAGTGGAGAGTTGGCTGGTGGTGGCTCATGCCACCATAGGATGGGTGTCTCTGGCTGCCAGTCAGATGTGGGATTAAAAGCCCTGTCCTGAGGCTGGCCGAGCCCTGGGCAGGGGTTGATTTTGGAGGCAAGGGTCGTTTCCCCTCTCTTTATTGATATTATTCCGCCTTTTGCAGCCACAGCCAAAGACAGGGACAGGAGAAGACCATGGCACACTCCCGTCCTCAACCACACAGCCAGAGATTTGCTATCTCCTACAAGGCCACTGGTACAAAGTTAAGTCATCAAAAATGACACCAGCTCTTGGCACCAACCTAGTGAGTCAGTGGCACTGCGATAGTAGGTGGTTGGCTGGTGGTGGCTCATGCAGCATGGGATGGGTGTCTCGTGGCTGCCAGGCAGCTGTGGGATTAAAAGCCCTGTCCTGAGGCTGGCAGAGCCCTGGGCAGGGGTTGTCTGTGGGGACCAGGGTGGTTGCTCCTCTGTTTGTTGACATTATCCTGCCGTTTGCAGCCACAGCCAAAGACATGGACAGGACCAGACCATAGCACAGTCCCGTCCTCAACCACACAGCCAGAGTTTTCCGACCTCCAACAAGGCCACTGATAAAAAGTTAAGTCATCAAAAATGACACCAGCTCTTGGCACCAACCTCGTGAGGCAGTGGCGCTGGCAGAGTGGAGAGGTGGCTGGTGTTGGCCTCTGCCACCATGGGATGGGTGACTCTGGCTGCCAGTCAGATGTGCGATTAAAGCCCTGTCCTGAGGCTGGCAGAGCCCTGGGCAGGGGTTGTCTGTGGGGACCAGGGTGGTTGCTCCTCTGTTTGTTGATATTATCCTGCCGTTTGCAGCCATGGTCCCAGACCGAGACAGGACCAGACCATGGCACAGTCCCGTCCTCAACCACACAGCCAGAGATTTCCAACCTCCAACAATGCCACTGATAGAAAGTTAAGTCATCAAAAAGGTCACCAGCTCTTGGCACCAACGTAGTGTGTCAGTGGCAATTCCTTCGTCGGCGGTTGGCTGGTGGTGGCTCATATCACCATGGGATGGGTATCTCTGGCTGCCAGTCAGATTTTGGATTAAAAGCCCTGTCCTGAGGCTGGCAGAGCCCTGGGCAGGGGTTGATTTTGGAGGCAAGGGTGGTTTCCCTTCTCTTTATTGATATTATTCCGCCTTTTGCAGCCACAGCCGAAGACAGGGGCAGGAGAAGACCATGGCGCACTCCCGTCCTCAACCACACAGCCAGAGATTTGCTATCTCCTACAAGGCCACTGGTACAAAGTTAAGTCATCAAAAATGACACCAGCTCTTGGCACCAACCTAGTGAGGCAGTGGCACTGCCTTTGTCGGCGGTTGGCTGGTGGTGGCTCATATCACCATGGGCTGGGTGTATCTGGCTGCCAGTCAGATGTGGGATTAAAAGCCCTGTCCTGAGGCTGGCAGAGCCCTGGGCAGGGGTTGTCTGTGGGGACCAGAGTGGTTGCTCCTCTGTTTGTTGATATTATCCTGCCGTTTGCAGCCATGGTCCCAGACCGAGACAGGACCAGACCATGGCACAGTCCCGTCCTCACCCACACAGCCAGAGATTTCCGACCTCCAACAAGGCCACTGATACAAAGTTAAGTCATCAAAAATGACACCAGCTCTTGGCACCAACCTAGTGAAGCAGCGGCGCTGGCAGAGTGGAGATGTGGCTGGTGGTGGCCTATGCCAGCATGGGATGGGTGTCCCTGGCTGCCAGGGAGATGTGTGACTGAAAGCCCTGTCCTGAGGCTGGCAGAGCCCTGGGCAGGGGTTGATTTTGGAGGCAAGGGTGGTTTCCCCTCTCTTTATTGATATTATTCCGCCTTTTGCAGCCACAGCCAAAGACAGGGACAGGAGAAGACCATGGCGCACTCCCGTGCTCAACCACACAGCCAGAGATTTGCTATCTCCTACAAGGCCACTGGTACAAAGTTAAGTCATCAAAAATGACACCAGCTCTTGGCACCAACCTAGTGAGTCAGTGGCACTGCGATAGTAGGTGGTTGGCTGGTGGTGGCTCATGCAGCATGGGATGGGTGTCTCGTGGCTGCCAGGCAGCTGTGGGATTAAAAGCCCTGTCCTGAGGCTGGCAGAGCCCTGGGCAGGGGTTGTCTGTGGGGACCAGGGTGGTTGCTCCTCTGTTTGTTGATATTATCCTGCCGTTTGCAGCCACAGCCAAAGACATGGACAGGACCAGACCATAGCACAGTCCCGTCCTCAACCACACAGCCAGAGTTTTCCGACCTCCAACAAGGCCACTGATACAAAGTTAAGTCATCAAAAATGACACCAGCTCTTGGCACCAACCTCGTGAGGCAGTGGCGCTGGCAGAGTGGAGAGTTGGCTGGTGGTGGCTCATGCCACCATAGGATGGGTGTCTCTGGCTGCCAGTCAGATGTGGGATTAAAAGCCCTGTCCTGAGGCTGGCAGAGCCCTGGGCAGGGGTTGATTTTGGAGGCAAGGGTGGTTTCCCCTCTCTTTATTGATATTATTCCGCCTTTTGCAGCCACAGCCAAAGACAGGGACAGGAGAAGACCATGGCGCACTCCCATCCTCAACCACACAGCCAGAGATTTGCTATCTCCTACAAGGCCACTGGTACAAAGTTAAGTCATCAAAAATGACACCAGCTCTTGGCACCAACCTAGTGAGTCAGTGGCACTGCGATAGTAGGTGGTTGGCTGGTGGTGGCTCATGCAGCATGGGATGGGTGTCTCGTGGCTGCCAGGCAGCTGTGGGATTAAAAGCCCTGTCCTGAGGCTGGCAGAGCCCTGGGCAGGGGTTGTCTGTGGGGACCAGGGTGGTTGCTCCTCTGTTTGTTGATATTATCCTGCCGTTTGCAGCCACAACCAAAGACATGGACAGGACCAGACCATAGCACAGTCCCGTCCTCAACCACACAGCCAGAGTTTTCCGACCTCCAACAAGGCCACTGATACAAAGTTAAGTCATCAAAAATGACACCAGCTCTTGGCACCAACCTAGTGAGGCAGCGGCGCTGGCAGAGTGGAGATGTGGCTGGTGGTGGCCTATGCCAGCATGGGATGGTTGTCCCTGGCTGCCAGGGAGATGTGTGACTGAAAGCCCTGTCCTGAGGCTGACAGAGCCCTGGGCAGGGATTGATTTTGGAGGCAAGGGTGGTTTCCCCTCTCTTTATTGATATTATTCCGCCTTTTGCAGCCACAGCCAAAGACAGGGACAGGAGAAGACCATGGCGCACTCCCGTCCTCAACCACACAGCCAGAGATTTGCTATCTCCTACAAGGCCACTGGTACAAAGTTAAGTCATCAAAAATGACACCAGCTCTTGGCACCAACCTCGTGAGGCAGTGGCGCTGGCAGAGTGGAGAGGTGGCTGGTGGTGGCTCATGCCAGCATGGGATGGGTGTCTCGTGGCTGCCAGGCAGCTGTGGGATTAAAAGCCCTGTCCTGAGGCTGGCAGAGCCCTGGGCAGGGGTTGTCTGTGGGGACCAGGGTGGTTGCTCCTCTGTTTGTTGATATTATCCTGCCGTTTGCAGCCACCGCCAAAGACATGGACAGGACCAGACCATAGCACAGTCTCGTCCTCAACCACACAGCCAGAGTTTTCCGACCTCCAACAAGGCCACTGATACAAAGTTAAGTCATCAAAAATGACACCAGCTCTTGGCACCAACCTCGTGAGGCAGTGGCGCTGGCAGAGTGGAGAGGTGGCTGGTGTTGGCCTCTGCCACCAAGGGATGGGTGACTCTGGCTGCCAGTCAGATGTGGGATTAAAGCCCTGTCCTGAGGCTTGCAGAGCCCTGGGCAGGGGTTGTCTGTGGGGACCAGGGTGGTTGCTCCTCTGTTTGTTGATATTATCCTGCCGTTTGCAGCCACAGCCAAAGACATGGACAGGACCAGACCATAGCACAGTCCCGTCCTCAACCACACAGCCAGAGTTTTCCGACCTCCAACAAGGCCACTGATACAAAGTTAAGTCATCAAAAATGACACCAGCTCTTGGCACCAACCTCGTGAGGCAGTGGCGCTGGCAGAGTGGAGAGTTGGCTGGTGGTGGCTCATGCCACCATAGGATGGGTGTCTCTGGCTGCCAGTCAGATGTGGGATTAAAAGCCCTGTCCTGAGGCTGGCAGAGCCCTGGGCAGGGGTTGATTTTGGAGGCAAGGGTGGTTTCCCCTCTCTTTATTGATATTATTCCGCCTTTTGCAGCCACAGCCAAAGACAGGGACAGGAGAAGACCATGGCGCACTCCCATCCTCAACCACACTGCCAGAGATTTGCTATCTCCTACAAGGCCACTGGTACAAAGTTAAGTCATCAAAAATGACACCAGCTCTTGGCACCAACCTAGTGAGTCAGTGGCACTGCGATAGTAGGTGGTTGGCTGGTGGTGGCTCATGCAGCATGGGATGGGTGTCTCGTGGCTGCCAGGCAGCTGTGGGATTAAAAGCCCTGTCCTGAGGCTGGCAGAGCCCTGGGCAGGGGTTGTCTGTGGGGACCAGGGTGGTTGCTCCTCTGTTTGTTGATATTATCCTGCCGTTTGCAGCCACAGCCAAAGACATGGACAGGACCAGACCATAGCACAGTCCCGTCTTCAACCACACAGCCAGAGTTTTCCGACCTCCAACAAGGCCACTGATACAAAGTTAAGTCATCAAAAATGACACCAGCTCTTGGCACCAACCTAGTGAGGCAGCGGCGCTGGCAGAGTGGAGATGTGGCTGGTGGTGGCCTATGCCAGCATGGGATGGGTGTCCCTGGCTGCCAGGGAGATGTG
The DNA here is from genome assembly GCF_965231255.1 of Vanellus vanellus. Lineage (NCBI taxonomy): Eukaryota > Metazoa > Chordata > Aves > Charadriiformes > Charadriidae > Vanellus > Vanellus vanellus. Next base: position 206,299,963 of record NC_138905.1, on the reverse strand, counting down.
TGACTGAAAGCCCTGTCCTGAGGCTGACAGAGCCCTGGGCAGGGATTGATTTTGGAGGCAAGGGTGGTTTCCCCTCTGTTTATTGATATTATTCCGCCTTTTGCAGCCACAGCCAAAGACAGGGACAGGAGAAGACCATGGCGCACTCCCGTCCTCAACCACACAGCCAGAGATTTGCTATCTCCTACAAGGCCACTGGTACAAAGTTAAGTCATCAAAAATGACACCAGCTCTTGGCACCAACCTCGTGAGGCAGTGGCGCTGGCAGAGTGGAGAGGTGGCTGGTGGTGGCTCATGCCAGCATGGGATGGGTGTCTCGTGGCTGCCAGTCAGCTGTGGGATTAAAAGCCCTGTCCTGAGGCTGGCAGAGCCCTGGGCAGGGGTTGTCTGTGGGGACCAGGGTGGTTGCTCCTCTGTTTGTTGATATTATCCTGCCGTTTGCAGCCACAGCCAAAGACATGGACAGGACCAGACCATAGCACAGTCTCGTCCTCAACCACACAGCCAGAGTTTTCCGACCTCCAACAAGGCCACTGATACAAAGTTAAGTCATCAAAAATGACACCAGCTCTTGGCACCAACCTCGTGAGGCAGTGGCGCTGGCAGAGTGGAGAGGTGGCTGGTGTTGGCCTCTGCCACCAAGGGATGGGTGACTCTGGCTGCCAGTCAGATGTGGGATTAAAGCCCTGTCCTGAGGCTTGCAGAGCCCTGGGCAGGGGTTGTCTGTGGGGACCAGGGCGGTTGCTCCTCTGTTTGTTGATATTATCCTGCCGTTTGCAGCCATGGTCCCAAACCGAGGCAGGACCAGACCATGGCACAGTCTCGTCCTCACCCACACAGCCAGAGATTTCCGACCTCCAACAAGGCCACTGATACAAAGTTAAGTCATCAAAAATGACACCAGCTCTTGGCACCAACCTAGTGAGGCAGCGGCGCTGGCAGAGTGGAGATGTGGCTGGTGGTGGCCTATGCCAGCATGGGATGGGTGTCCCTGGCTGCCAGGGAGATGTGTGACTGAAAGCCCTGTCCTGAGGCTGGCAGAGCCCTGGGCAGGGGTTGATTTTGGAGGCAAGGGTGGTTTCCCCTCTCTTTTTATTGATATTATTCCGCCTTTTGCAGCCACAGCCAAAGACAGGGACAGGAGAAGACCATGGCGCACTCCCGTCCTCAACCACACAGCCAGAGATTTCCAACCTCCAACAAGGCCACTGATAGAAAGTTAAGTCATCAAAAAGGTCACCAGCTCTTGGCACCAACGTAGTGAGTCAGTGGCACTGCCTTTGTCGGCGGTTGGCTGGGGTGGCTCATATCACCATGGGCTGGGTGTATCTGGCTGCCAGTCAGATGTGGGATTAAAAGCCCTGTCCTGAGGCTGGCAGAGCCCTGGGCAGGGGTTGATTTTGGAGGCAAGGGTGGTTTCCCCTCTCTTTATTGATATTATTCCGCCTTTTGCAGCCACAGCCAAAGACAGGGACAGGAGAAGACCATGGCGCACTCCCATCCTCAACCATACAGCCAGAGATTTGCTATCTCCTACAAGGCCACTGGTACAAAGTTAAGTCATCAAAAATGACACCAGCTCTTGGCACCAACCTAGTGAGTCAGTGGCACTGCGATAGTAGGTGGTTGGCTGGTGGTGGCTCATGCAGCATGGGATGGGTGTCTCGTGGCTGTCAGGCAGCTGTGGGATTAAAAGCCCTGTCCTGAGGCTGGCAGAGCCCTGGGCAGGGGTTGTCTGTGGGGACCAGGGTGGTTGCTCCTCTGTTTGTTGATATTATCCTGCCGTTTGCAGCCACAGCCAAAGACATGGACAGGACCAGACCATAGCACAGTCCCGTCCTCACCCACACAGCCAGAGATTTCCGACCTCCAACAAGGCCACTGTTACAAAGTTAAGTCATCAAAAATGACACCAGCTCTTGGCGCCAACCTAGTGAAGCAGCGGCGATGGCAGAGTGGAGATGTGGCTGGTGGTGGCCTATGCCAGCATGGGATGGGTGTCCCTGGCTGCCAGGGAGATGTGTGACTGAAAGCCCTGTCCTGAGGCTGGCAGAGCCCTGGGCAGGGGTTGATTTTGGAGGCAAGGGTGGTTTCCCCTCTCTTTATTGATATTATTCCGCCTTTTGCAGCCACAGCCAAAGACAGGGACAGGAGAAGATTATGGCACACTCCCGTCCTCAACCACACAGCCAGAGATTTGCTATCTCCTACAAGGCCACTGGTACAAAGTTAAGTCATCAAAAATGACACCAGCTCTTGGCACCAACCTAGTGAGGCAGTGGCGCTGGCAGAGTGGAGAGTTGGCTGCTGGTGGCTCATGCCACCATAGGATGGGTGTCTCTGGCTGCCAGTCAGATGTGGGATTAAAAGCCCTGTCCTGAGGCTGGCAGAGCCCTGGGCAGGGGTTGTCTGTGGGGACCAGGGTGGTTGCTCTTCTGTTTGTTGATATTATCGTACCTTTTGCAGCCATGGGTACAGACCGAGACAGGAGCAGACCATAACACAGTCCCGTCCTCACCCACACAGCCAGAGATTTCCGACTTCCAACAAGGCCACTGATACAAAGTTAAGTCATCAAAAATGACACCAGCTCTTGGCACCAACCTAGTGAGGCAGTGGCACTTCCAGAGTGGAGAGTTGGCTGGTGGTGGCTCATGCCACCATAGGATGGGTGTCTCTGGCTGCCAGTCAGATGTGGGATTAAAAGCCCTGTCCTGAGGCTGGCCGAGCCCTGGGCAGGGGTTGATTTTGGAGGCAAGGGTCGTTTCCCCTCTCTATATTGATATTATTCCGCCTTTTGCAGCCACAGCCAAAGACAGGGACAGGAGAAGACCATGGCACACTCCCGTCCTCAACCACACAGCCAGAGATTTGCTATCTCCTACAAGGCCACTGGTACAAAGTTAAGTCATCAAAAATGACACCAGCTCTTGGCACCAACCTAGTGAGTCAGTGGCACTGCGATAGTAGGTGGTTGGCTGGTGGTGGCTCATGCAGCATGGGATGGGTGTCTCGTGGCTGCCAGGCAGCTGTGGGATTAAAAGCCCTGTCCTGAGGCTGGCAGAGCCCTGGGCAGGGGTTGTCTGTGGGGACCAGGGTGGTTGCTCCTCTGTTTGTTGACATTATCCTGCCGTTTGCAGCCACAGCCAAAGACATGGACAGGACCAGACCATAGCACAGTCCCGTCCTCAACCACACAGCCAGAGTTTTCCGACCTCCAACAAGGCCACTGATACAAAGTTAAGTCATCAAAAATGACACCAGCTCTTGGCACCAACCTCGTGAGGCAGTGGCGCTGGCAGAGTGGAGAGGTGGCTGGTGTTGGCCTCTGCCACCATGGGATGGGTGACTCTGGCTGCCAGTCAGATGTGCGATTAAAGCCCTGTCCTGAGGCTGGCAGAGCCCTGGGCAGGGGTTGTCTGTGGGGACCAGGGTGGTTGCTCCTCTGTTTGTTGATATTATCCTGCCGTTTGCAGCCATGGTCCCAGACCGAGACAGGACCAGACCATGGCACAGTCCCGTCCTCAACCACACAGCCAGAGATTTCCAACCTCCAACAATGCCACTGATAGAAAGTTAAGTCATCAAAAAGGTCACCAGCTCTTGGCACCAACGTAGTGAGTCAGTGGCAATTCCTTCGTCGGCGGTTGGCTGGTGGTGGCTCATATCACCATGGGATGGGTATCTCTGGCTGCCAGTCAGATTTTGGATTAAAAGCCCTGTCCCAAGGCTGGCAGAGTCCTGGGCAGGGGTTGATTTTGGAGGCAAGGGTGGTTTCCCTTCTCTTTATTGATATTATTCCGCCTTTTGCAGCCACAGCCGAAGACAGGGGCAGGAGAAGACCATGGCGCACTCCCGTCCTCAACCACACAGCCAGAGATTTGCTATCTCCTACAAGGCCACTGGTACAAAGTTAAGTCATCAAAAATGACACCAGCTCTTGGCACCAACCTAGTGAGTCAGTGGCACTGCCTTTGTCGGCGGTTGGCTGGTGGTGGCTCATATCACCATGGGCTGGGTGTATCTGGCTGCCAGTCAGATGTGGGATTAAAAGCCCTGTCCTGAGGCTGGCAGAGCCCTGGGCAGGGGTTGTCTGTGGGGACCAGAGTGGTTGCTCCTCTGTTTGTTGATATTATCCTGCCGTTTGCAGCCATGGTCCCAGACCGAGACAGGACCAGACCATGGCACAGTCCCGTCCTCACCCACACAGCCAGAGATTTCCGACCTCCAACAAGGCCACTGATACAAAGTTAAGTCATCAAAAATGACACCAGCTCTTGGCACCAACCTAGTGAAGCAGCGGCGCTGGCAGAGTGGAGATGTGGCTGGTGGTGGCCTATGCCAGCATGGGATGGGTGTCCCTGGCTGCCAGGGAGATGTGTGACTGAAAGCCCTGTCCTGAGGCTGGCAGAGCCCTGGGCAGGGGTTGATTTTGGAGGCAAGGGTGGTTTCCCCTCTCTTTATTGATATTATTCCGCCTTTTGCAGCCACAGCCAAAGACAGGGACAGGAGAAGACCATGGCGCACTCCCGTCCTCAACCACACAGCCAGAGATTTGCTATCTCCTACAAGGCCACTGGTACAAAGTTAAGTCATCAAAAATGACACCAGCTCTTGGCACCAACCTAGTGAGTCAGTGGCACTGCGATAGTAGGTGGTTGGCTGGTGGTGGCTCATGCAGCATGGGATGGGTGTCTCGTGGCTGCCAGGCAGCTGTGGGATTAAAAGCCCTGTCCTGAGGCTGGCAGAGCCCTGGGCAGGGGTTGTCTGTGGGGACCAGGGTGGTTGCTCCTCTGTTTGTTGATATTATCCTGCCGTTTGCAGCCACAGCCAAAGACATGGACAGGACCAGACCATAGCACAGTCCCGTCCTCAACCACACAGCCAGAGTTTTCCGACCTCCAACAAGGCCACTGATACAAAGTTAAGTCATCAAAAATGACACCAGCTCTTGGCACCAACCTCGTGAGGCAGTGGCGCTGGCAGAGTGGAGAGTTGGCTGGTGGTGGCTCATGCCACCATAGGATGGGTGTCTCTGGCTGCCAGTCAGATGTGGGATTAAAAGCCCTGTCCTGAGGCTGGCAGAGCCCTGGGCAGGGGTTGATTTTGGAGGCAAGGGTGGTTTCCCCTCTCTTTATTGATATTATTCCGCCTTTTGCAGCCACAGCCAAAGACAGGGACAGGAGAAGACCATGGCGCACTCCCGTCCTCAACCACACAGCCAGAGATTTGCTATCTCCTACAAGGCCACTGGTACAAAGTTAAGTCATCAAAAATGACACCAGCTCTTGGCACCAACCTAGTGAGTCAGTGGCACTGCGATAGTAGGTGGTTGGCTGGTGGTGGCTCATGCAGCATGGGATGGGTGTCTCGTGGCTGCCAGGCAGCTGTGGGATTAAAAGCCCTGTCCTGAGGCTGGCAGAGCCCTGGGCAGGGGTTGTCTGTGGGGACCAGGGTGGTTGCTCCTCTGTTTGTTGATATTATCCTGCCGTTTGCAGCCACAGCCAAAGACATGGACAGGACCAGACCATAGCACAGTCCCGTCCTCAACCACACAGCCAGAGTTTTCCGACCTCCAACAAGGCCACTGATACAAAGTTAAGTCATCAAAAATGACACCAGCTCTTGGCACCAACCTAGTGAGGCAGCGGCGCTGGCAGAGTGGAGATGTGGCTGGTGGTGGCCTATGCCAGCATGGGATGGTTGTCCCTGGCTGCCAGGGAGATGTGTGACTGAAAGCCCTGTCCTGAGGCTGACAGAGCCCTGGGCAGGGATTGATTTTGGAGGCAAGGGTGGTTTCCCCTCTTTTTATTGATATTATTCCGCCTTTTGCAGCCACAGCCAAAGACAGGGACAGGAGAAGACCATGGCGCACTCCCGTCCTCAACCACACAGCCAGAGATTTGCTATCTCCTACAAGGCCACTGGTACAAAGTTAAGTCAACAAAAATGACACCAGCTCTTGGCACCAACCTCGTGAGGCAGTGGCGCTGGCAGAGTGGAGAGGTGGCTGGTGGTGGCTCATGCCAGCATGGGATGGGTGTCTCGTGGCTGCCAGGCAGCTGTGGGATTAAAAGCCCTGTCCTGAGGCTGGCAGAGCCCTGGGCAGGGGTTGTCTGTGGGGACCAGGGTGGTTGCTCCTCTGTTTGTTGATATTATCCTGCCGTTTGCAGCCACCGCCAAAGACATGGACAGGACCAGACCATAGCACAGTCCCGTCCTCAACCACACAGCCAGAGTTTTCCGACCTCCAACAAGGCCACTGATACAAAGTTAAGTCATCAAAAATGACACCAGCTCTTGGCACCAACCTCGTGAGGCAGTGGCGCTGGCAGAGTGGAGAGGTGGCTGGTGTTGGCCTCTGCCACCATGGGATGGGTGACTCTGGCTGCCAGTCAGATGTGGGATTAAAGCCCTGTCCTGAGGCTTGCAGAGCCCTGGGCAGGGGTTGTCTGTGGGGACCAGGGTGGTTGCTCCTCTGTTTGTTGATATTATCCTGCCGTTTGCAGCCACAGCCAAAGACATGGACAGGACCAGACCATAGCACAGTCCCGTTCTCAACCACACAGCCAGAGTTTTCCGACCTCCAACAAGGCCACTGATACAAAGTTAAGTCATCAAAAATGACACCAGCTCTTGGCACCAACCTCGTGAGGCAGTGGCGCTGGCAGAGTGGAGAGTTGGCTGGTGGTGGCTCATGCCACCATAGGATGGGTGTCTCTGGCTGCCAGTCAGATGTGGGATTAAAAGCCCTGTCCTGAGGCTGGCAGAGCCCTGGGCAGGGGTTGATTTTGGAGGCAAGGGTGGTTTCCCCTGTCTTTATTGATATTATTCCGCCTTTTGCAGCCACAGCCAAAGACAGGGACAGGAGAAGACCATGGCACACTCCCGTCCTCAACCACACAGCCAGAGATTTGCTATCTCCTACAAGGCCACTGGTACAAAGTTAAGTCATCAAAAATGACACCAGCTCTTGGCACCAACCTCGTGAGGCAGTGGCGCTGGCAGAGTGGAGAGGTGGCTGGTGGTGGCCTATGCCAGTTTGGGATGGGTGTCCCTCGCTGCCAGGGAGATGTGGGATTAAAGCCCTGTCCTGAGGCTGGCAGAGCCCTGGGCAGGGGTTGTCTGTGGGGACCAGGGTGGTTGCTCCTCTGTTTGTTGATATTATCCTGCCGTTTGCAGCCATGGTCCCAGACCGAGACAGGACCAGACCATGGCACAGTCCCGTCCTCACCCACACAGCCAGAGATTTCCGACCTCCAACAAGGCCACTGATACAAAGTTAAGTCATCAAAAATGACACCAGCTCTTGGCACCAACCTAGTGAAGCAGCGGCGCTGGCAGAGTGGAGATGTGGCTGGTGGTGGCCTATGCCAGCATGGGATGGGTGTCCCTGGCTGCCAGGGAGATGTGTGACTGAAAGCCCTGTCCTGAGGCTGGCAGAGCCCTGGGCAGGGGTTGATTTTGGAGGCAAGGGTGGTTTCCCCTCTCTTTATTGATATTATTCCGCCTTTTGCAGCCACAGCCAAAGACAGGGACAGGAGAAGACCATGGCACACTCCCGTCCTCAACCACACAGCCAGAGATTTGCTATCTCCTACAAGGCCACTGGTACAAAGTTAAGTCATCAAAAATGACACCAGCTCTTGGCACCAACCTAGTGAGTCAGTGGCACTGCGATAGTAGGTGGTTGGCTGGTGGTGGCTCATGCAGCATGGGATGGGTGTCTCGTGGCTGCCAGGCAGCTGTGGGATTAAAAGCCCTGTCCTGAGGCTGGCAGAGCCCTGGGCAGGGGTTGTCTGTGGGGACCAGGGTGGTTGCTCCTCTGTTTGTTGATATTATCCTGCCGTTTGCAGCCACAGCCAAAGACATGGACAGGACCAGACCATAGCACAGTCCCGTCCTCAACCACACAGCCAGAGTTTTCCGACCTCCAACAAGGCCACTAATACAAAGTTAAGTCATCAAAAATGACACCAGCTCTTGGCACCAACCTCGTGAGGCAGTGGCGCTGGCAGAGTGGAGAGTTGGCTGCTGGTGACTCATGCCACCATAGGATGGGTGTCTCTGGCTGCCAGTCAGATGTGGGATTAAAAGCCCTGTCCTGAGGCTGGCAGAGCCCTGGGCAGGGGTTGTCTGTGGGGACCAGGGCGGTTGCTCCTCTGTTTGTTGATATTATCCTGCCGTTTGCAGCCATGGTCCCAGACCGAGACAGGACCAGACCATGGCACAGTCCCGTCCTCACCCACACAGCCAGAGATTTCCGACCTCCAACAAGGCCACTGTTACAAAGTTAAGACATCAAAAATGACACCAGCTCTTGGCGCCAACCTAGTGAAGCAGCGGCGCTGGCAGAGTGGAGATGTGGCTGGTGGTGGCCTATGCCAGCATGGGATGGGTGTCCCTGGCTGCCAGGGAGATGTGTGACTGAAAGCCCTGTCCTGAGGCTGGCAGAGCCCTGGGCAGGGGTTGATTTTGGAGGCAAGGGTGGTTTCCCCTCTCTTTATTGATATTATTCCGCCTTTTGCAGCCACAGCCAAAGACAGGGACAGGAGAAGATTATGGCACACTCCCGTCCTCAACCACACAGCCAGAGATTTGCTATCTCCTACAAGGCCACTGGTACAAAGTTAAGTCATCAAAAATGACACCAGCTCTTGGCACCAACCTAGTGAGGCAGTGGCGCTGGCAGAGTGGAGAGTTGGCTGCTGGTTGCTCATGCTACCATAGGATGGGTGTCTCTGGCTGCCAGTCAGATGTGGGATTAAAAGCCCTGTCCTGAGGCTGGCAGAGCCCTGGGCAGGGGTTGTCTGTGGGGACCAGGGTGGTTGCTCTTCTGTTTGTTGATATTATCCTACCTTTTGCAGCCATGGGTACAGACCGAGACAGGAGCAGACCATAACACAGTCCCGTCCTCACCCACACAGCCAGAGATTTCCGACTTCCAACAAGGCCACTGATACAAAGTTAAGTCATCAAAAATGACACCAGCTCTTGGCACCAACCTAGTGAGGCAGTGGCACTTCCAGAGTGGAGAGTTGGCTGGTGGTGGCTCATGCCACCATAGGATGGGTGTCTCTGGCTGCCAGTCAGATGTGGGATTAAAAGCCCTGTCCTGAGGCTGGCCGAGCCCTGGGCAGGGGTTGATTTTGGAGGCAAGGGTCGTTTCCCCTCTCTTTATTGATATTATTCCGCCTTTTGCAGCCACAGCCAAAGACAGGGACAGGAGAAGACCATGGCACACTCCCGTCCTCAACCACACAGCCAGAGATTTGCTATCTCCTACAAGGCCACTGGTACAAAGTTAAGTCATCAAAAATGACACCAGCTCTTGGCACCAACCTAGTGAGTCAGTGGCACTGCGATAGTAGGTGGTTGGCTGGTGGTGGCTCATGCAGCATGGGATGGGTGTCTCGTGGCTGCCAGGCAGCTGTGGGATTAAAAGCCCTGTCCTGAGGCTGGCAGAGCCCTGGGCAGGGGTTGTCTGTGGGGACCAGGGTGGTTGCTCCTCTGTTTGTTGACATTATCCTGCCGTTTGCAGCCACAGCCAAAGACATGGACAGGACCAGACCATAGCACAGTCCCATCCTCAACCACACAGCCAGAGTTTTCCGACCTCCAACAAGGCCACTGATAAAAAGTTAAGTCATCAAAAATGACACCAGCTCTTGGCACCAACCTCGTGAGGCAGTGGCGCTGGCAGAGTGGAGAGGTGGCTGGTGTTGGCCTCTGCCACCATGGGATGGGTGACTCTGGCTGCCAGTCAGATGTGCGATTAAAGCCCTGTCCTGAGGCTGGCAGAGCCCTGGGCAGGGGTTGTCTGTGGGGACCAGGGTGGTTGCTCCTCTGTTTGTTGATATTATCCTGCCGTTTGCAGCCATGGTCCCAGACCGAGACAGGACCAGACCATGGCACAGTCCCGTCCTCAACCACACAGCCAGAGATTTCCAACCTCCAACAATGCCACTGATAGAAAGTTAAGTCATCAAAAAGGTCACCAGCTCTTGGCACCAACGTAGTGTGTCAGTGGCAATTCCTTCGTCGGCGGTTGGCTGGTGGTGGCTCATATCACCATGGGATGGGTATCTCTGGCTGCCAGTCAGATTTTGGATTAAAAGCCCTGTCCTGAGGCTGGCAGAGCCCTGGGCAGGGGTTGATTTTGGAGGCAAGGGTGGTTTCCCTTCTCTTTATTGATATTATTCCGCCTTTTGCAGCCACAGCCGAAGACAGGGGCAGGAGAAGACCATGGCGCACTCCCGTCCTCAACCACACAGCCAGAGATTTGCTATCTCCTACAAGGCCACTGGTAGAAAGTTAAGTCATCAAAAATGACACCAGCTCTTGGCACCAACCTAGTGAGGCAGTGGCACTGCCTTTGTCGGCGGTTGGCTGGTGGTGGCTCATATCACCATGGGCTGGGTGTATCTGGCTGCCAGTCAGATGTGGGATTAAAAGCCCTGTCCTGAGGCTGGCAGAGCCCTGGGCAGGGGTTGTCTGTGGGGACCAGAGTGGTTGCTCCTCTGTTTGTTGATATTATCCTGCCGTTTGCAGCCATGGTCCCAGACCGAGACAGGACCAGACCATGGCACAGTCCCGTCCTCACCCACACAGCCAGAGATTTCCGACCTCCAACAAGGCCACTGATACAAAGTTAAGTCATCAAAAATGACACCAGCTCTTGGCACCAACCTAGTGAAGCAGCGGCGCTGGCAGAGTGGAGATGTGGCTGGTGGTGGCCTATGCCAGCATGGGATGGGTGTCCCTGGCTGCCAGGGAGATGTGTGACTGAAAGCCCTGTCCTGAGGCTGGCAGAGCCCTGGGCAGGGGTTGATTTTGGAGGCAAGGGTGGTTTCCCCTCTCTTTATTGATATTATTCCGCCTTTTGCAGCCACAGCCAAAGACAGGGACAGGAGAAGACCATGGCGCACTCCCGTGCTCAACCACACAGCCAGAGATTTGCTATCTCCTACAAGGCCACTGGTACAAAGTTAAGTCATCAAAAATGACACCAGCTCTTGGCACCAACCTAGTGAGTCAGTGGCACTGCGATAGTAGGTGGTTGGCTGGTGGTGGCTCATGCAGCATGGGATGGGTGTCTCGTGGCTGCCAGGCAGCTGTGGGATTAAAAGCCCTGTCCTGAGGCTGGCAGAGCCCTGGGCAGGGGTTGTCTGTGGGGACCAGGGTGGTTGCTCCTCTGTTTGTTGACATTATCCTGCCGTTTGCAGCCACAGCCAAAGACATGGACAGGACCAGACCATAGCACAGTCCCGTCCTCAACCACACAGCCAGAGTTTTCCGACCTCCAACAAGGCCACTGATACAAAGTTAAGTCATCAAAAATGACACCAGCTCTTGGCACCAACCTCGTGAGGCAGTGGCGCTGGCAGAGTGGAGAGGTGGCTGGTGTTGGCCTCTGCCACCATGGGATGGGTGACTCTGGCTGCCAGTCAGATGTGCGATTAAAGCCCTGTCCTGAGGCTGGCAGAGCCCTGGGCAGGGGTTGTCTGTGGGGACCAGGGTGGTTGCTCCTCTGTTTGTTGATATTATCCTGCCGTTTGCAGCCATGGTCCCAGACCGAGACAGGACCAGACCATGGCACAGTCCCGTCCTCAACCACACAGCCAGAGATTTCCAACCTCCAACAATGCCACTGATAGAAAGTTAAGTCATCAAAAAGGTCACCAGCTCTTGGCACCAACGTAGTGAGTCAGTGGCAATTCCTTCGTCGGCGGTTGGCTGGTGGTGGCTCATATCACCATGGGATGGGTATCTCTGGCTGCCAGTCAGATTTTGGATTAAAAGCCCTGTCCCAAGGCTGGCAGAGTCCTGGGCAGGGGTTGATTTTGGAGGCAAGGGTGGTTTCCCTTCTCTTTATTGATATTATTCCGCCTTTTGCAGCCACAGCCGAAGACAGGGGCAGGAGAAGACCATGGCGCACTCCCGTCCTCAACCACACAGCCAGAGATTTGCTATCTCCTACAAGGCCACTGGTACAAAGTTAAGTCATCAAAAATGACACCAGCTCTTGGCACCAACCTAGTGAGTCAGTGGCACTGCCTTTGTCGGCGGTTGGCTGGTGGTGGCTCATATCACCATGGGCTGGGTGTATCTGGCTGCCAGTCAGATGTGGGATTAAAAGCCCTGTCCTGAGGCTGGCAGAGCCCTGGGCAGGGGTTGTCTGTGGGGACCAGAGTGGTTGCTCCTCTGTTTGTTGATATTATCCTGCCGTTTGCAGCCATGGTCCCAGACCGAGACAGGACCAGACCATGGCACAGTCCCGTCCTCACCCACACAGCCAGAGATTTCCGACCTCCAACAAGGCCACTGATACAAAGTTAAGTCATCAAAAATGACACCAGCTCTTGGCACCAACCTAGTGAAGCAGCGGCGCTGGCAGAGTGGAGATGTGGCTGGTGGTGGCCTATGCCAGCATGGGATGGGTGTCCCTGGCTGCCAGGGAGATGTGTGACTGAAAGCCCTGTCCTGAGGCTGGCAGAGCCCTGGGCAGGGGTTGATTTTGGAGGCAAGGGTGGTTTCCCCTCTCTTTATTGATATTATTCCGCCTTTTGCAGCCACAGCCAAAGACAGGGACAGGAGAAGACCATGGCGCACTCCCGTCCTCAACCACACAGCCAGAGATTTGCTATCTCCTACAAGGCCACTGGTACAAAGTTAAGTCATCAAAAATGACACCAGCTCTTGGCACCAACCTAGTGAGTCAGTGGCACTGCGATAGTAGGTGGTTGGCTGGTGGTGGCTCATGCAGCATGGGATGGGTGTCTCGTGGCTGCCAGGCAGCTGTGGGATTAAAAGCCCTGTCCTGAGGCTGGCAGAGCCCTGGGCAGGGGTTGTCTGTGGGGACCAGGGTGGTTGCTCCTCTGTTTGTTGATATTATCCTGCCGTTTGCAGCCACAGCCAAAGACATGGACAGGACCAGACCATAGCACAGTCCCGTCCTCAACCACACAGCCAGAGTTTTCCGACCTCCAACAAGGCCACTGATACAAAGTTAAGTCATCAAAAATGACACCAGCTCTTGGCACCAACCTAGTGAGGCAGCGGCGCTGGCAGAGTGGAGATGTGGCTGGTGGTGGCCTATGCCAGCATGGGATGGTTGTCCCTGGCTGCCAGGGAGATGTGTGACTGAAAGCCCTGTCCTGAGGCTGACAGAGCCCTGGGCAGGGATTGATTTTGGAGGCAAGGGTGGTTTCCCCTCTTTTTATTGATATTATTCCGCCTTTTGCAGCCACAGCCAAAGACAGGGACAGGAGAAGACCATGGCGCACTCCCGTCCTCAACCACACAGCCAGAGATTTGCTATCTCCTACAAGGCCACTGGTACAAAGTTAAGTCAACAAAAATGACACCAGCTCTTGGCACCAACCTCGTGAGGCAGTGGCGCTGGCAGAGTGGAGAGGTGGCTGGTGGTGGCTCATGCCAGCATGGGATGGGTGTCTCGTGGCTGCCAGGCAGCTGTGGGATTAAAAGCCCTGTCCTGAGGCTGGCAGAGCCCTGGGCAGGGGTTGTCTGTGGGGACCAGGGTGGTTGCTCCTCTGTTTGTTGATATTATCCTGCCGTTTGCAGCCACCGCCAAAGACATGGACAGGACCAGACCATAGCACAGTCCCGTCCTCAACCACACAGCCAGAGTTTTCCGACCTCCAACAAGGCCACTGATACAAAGTTAAGTCATCAAAAATGACACCAGCTCTTGGCACCAACCTCGTGAGGCAGTGGCGCTGGCAGAGTGGAGAGGTGGCTGGTGTTGGCCTCTGCCACCATGGGATGGGTGACTCTGGCTGCCAGTCAGATGTGGGATTAAAGCCCTGTCCTGAGGCTTGCAGAGCCCTGGGCAGGGGTTGTCTGTGGGGACCAGGGTGGTTGCTCCTCTGTTTGTTGATATTATCCTGCCGTTTGCAGCCACAGCCAAAGACATGGACAGGACCAGACCATAGCACAGTCCCGTTCTCAACCACACAGCCAGAGTTTTCCGACCTCCAACAAGGCCACTGATACAAAGTTAAGTCATCAAAAATGACACCAGCTCTTGGCACCAACCTCGTGAGGCAGTGGCGCTGGCAGAGTGGAGAGTTGGCTGGTGGTGGCTCATGCCACCATAGGATGGGTGTCTCTGGCTGCCAGTCAGATGTGGGATTAAAAGCCCTGTCCTGAGGCTGGCAGAGCCCTGGGCAGGGGTTGATTTTGGAGGCAAGGGTGGTTTCCCCTGTCTTTATTGATATTATTCCGCCTTTTGCAGCCACAGCCAAAGACAGGGACAGGAGAAGACCATGGCACACTCCCGTCCTCAACCACACAGCCAGAGATTTGCTATCTCCTACAAGGCCACTGGTACAAAGTTAAGTCATCAAAAATGACACCAGCTCTTGGCACCAACCTCGTGAGGCAGTGGCGCTGGCAGAGTGGAGAGGTGGCTGGTGGTGGCCTATGCCAGTTTGGGATGGGTGTCCCTCGCTGCCAGGGAGATGTGGGATTAAAGCCCTGTCCTGAGGCTGGCAGAGCCCTGGGCAGGGGTTGTCTGTGGGGACCAGGGTGGTTGCTCCTCTGTTTGTTGATATTATCCTGGCGTTTGCAGCCATGGTCCCAGACCGAGACAGGACCAGACCATGGCACAGTCCCGTCCTCACCCACACAGCCAGAGATTTCCGACCTCCAACAAGGCCACTGTTACAAAGTTAAGTCATCAAAAATGACACCAGCTCTTGGCACCAACCTAGTGAAGCAGCGGCGCTGGCAGAGTGGAGATGTGGCTGGTGGTGGCCTATGCCAGCATGGGATGGGTGTCCCTGGCTGCCAGGGAGATGTGTGACTGAAAGCCCTGTCCTGAGGCTGGCAGAGCCCTGGGCAGGGGTTGATTTTGGAGGCAAGGGTGGTTTCCCCTCTCTTTATTGATATTATTCCGCCTTTTGCAGCCACAGCCAAAGACAGGGACAGGAGAAGACCATGGCACACTCCCGTCCTCAACCACACAGCCAGAGATTTGCTATCTCCTACAAGGCCACTGGTACAAAGTTAAGTCATCAAAAATGACACCAGCTCTTGGCACCAACCTAGTGAGTCAGTGGCACTGCGATAGTAGGTGGTTGGCTGGTGGTGGCTCATGCAGCATGGGATGGGTGTCTCGTGGCTGCCAGGCAGCTGTGGGATTAAAAGCCCTGTCCTGAGGCTGGCAGAGCCCTGGGCAGGGGTTGTCTGTGGGGACCAGGGTGGTTGCTCCTCTGTTTGTTGATATTATCCTGCCGTTTGCAGCCACAGCCAAAGACATGGACAGGACCAGACCATAGCACAGTCCCGTCCTCAACCACACAGCCAGAGTTTTCCGACCTCCAACAAGGCCACTGATACAAAGTTAAGTCATCAAAAATGACACCAGCTCTTGGCACCAACCTCGTGAGGCAGTGGCGCTGGCAGAGTGGAGAGTTGGCTGCTGGTGGCTCATGCCACCATAGGATGGGTGTCTCTGGCTGCCAGTCAGATGTGGGATTAAAAGCCCTGTCCTGAGGCTGGCAGAGCCCTGGGCAGGGGTTGTCTGTGGGGACCAGGGCGGTTGCTCCTCTGTTTGTTGATATTATCCTGCCGTTTGCAGCCATGGTCCCAGACCGAGACAGGACCAGACCATGGCACAGTCCCGTCCTCACCCACACAGCCAGAGATTTCCGACCTCCAACAAGGCCACTGTTACAAAGTTAAGACATCAAAAATGACACCAGCTCTTGGCGCCAACCTAGTGAAGCAGCGGCGCTGGCAGAGTGGAGATGTGGCTGGTGGTGGCCTATGCCAGCATGGGATGGGTGTCCCTGGCTGCCAGGGAGATGTGTGACTGAAAGCCCTGTCCTGAGGCTGGCAGAGCCCTGGGCAGGGGTTGATTTTGGAGGCAAGGGTGGTTTCCCCTCTCTTTATTGATATTATTCCGCCTTTTGCAGCCACAGCCAAAGACAGGGACAGGAGAAGATTATGGCACACTCCCGTCCTCAACCACACAGCCAGAGATTTGCTATCTCCTACAAGGCCACTGGTACAAAGTTAAGTCATCAAAAATGACACCAGCTCTTGGCACCAACCTAGTGAGGCAGTGGCGCTGGCAGAGTGGAGAGTTGGCTGCTGGTTGCTCATGCTACCATAGGATGGGTGTCTCTGGCTGTCAGTCAGATGTGGGATTAAAAGCCCTGTCCTGAGGCTGGCAGAGCCCTGGGCAGGGGTTGTCTGTGGGGACCAGGGTGGTTGCTCTTCTGTTTGTTGATATTATCGTACCTTTTGCAGCCATGGGTACAGACCGAGACAGGAGCAGACCATAACACAGTCCCGTCCTCACCCACACAGCCAGAGATTTCCGACTTCCAACAAGGCCACTGATACAAAGTTAAGTCATCAAAAATGACACCAGCTCTTGGCACCAACCTAGTGAGGCAGTGGCACTTCCAGAGTGGAGAGTTGGCTGGTGGTGGCTCATGCCACCATAGGATGGGTGTCTCTGGCTGCCAGTCAGATGTGGGATTAAAAGCCCTGTCCTGAGGCTGGCCGAGCCCTGGGCAGGGGTTGATTTTGGAGGCAAGGGTCGTTTCCCCTCTCTTTATTGATATTATTCCGCCTTTTGCAGCCACAGCCAAAGACAGGGACAGGAGAAGACCATGGCACACTCCCGACCTCAACCACACAGCCAGAGATTTGCTATCTCCTACAAGGCCACTGGTACAAAGTTAAGTCATCAAAAATGACACCAGCTCTTGGCACCAACCTAGTGAGTCAGTGGCACTGCGATAGTAGGTGGTTGGCTGGTGGTGGCTCATGCAGCATGGGATGGGTGTCTCGTGGCTGCCAGGCAGCTGTGGGATTAAAAGCCCTGTCCTGAGGCTGGCAGAGCCCTGGGCAGGGGTTGTCTGTGGGGACCAGGGTGGTTGCTCCTCTGTTTGTTGACATTATCCTGCCGTTTGCAGCCACAGCCAAAGACATGGACAGGACCAGACCATAGCACAGTCCCGTCCTCAACCACACAGCCAGAGTTTTCCGACCTCCAACAAGGCCACTGATAAAAAGTTAAGTCATCAAAAATGACACCAGCTCTTGGCACCAACCTCGTGAGGCAGTGGCGCTGGCAGAGTGGAGAGGTGGCTGGTGTTGGCCTCTGCCACCATGGGATGGGTGACTCTGGCTGCCAGTCAGATGTGCGATTAAAGCCCTGTCCTGAGGCTGGCAGAGCCCTGGGCAGGGGTTGTCTGTGGGGACCAGGGTGGTTGCTCCTCTGTTTGTTGATATTATCCTGCCGTTTGCAGCCATGGTCCCAGACCGAGACAGGACCAGACCATGGCACAGTCCCGTCCTCAACCACACAGCCAGAGATTTCCAACCTCCAACAATGCCACTGATAGAAAGTTAAGTCATCAAAAAGGTCACCAGCTCTTGGCACCAACGTAGTGTGTCAGTGGCAATTCCTTCGTCGGCGGTTGGCTGGTGGTGGCTCATATCACCATGGGATGGGTATCTCTGGCTGCCAGTCAGATTTTGGATTAAAAGCCCTGTCCTGAGGCTGGCAGAGCCCTGGGCAGGGGTTGATTTTGGAGGCAAGGGTGGTTTCCCTTCTCTTTATTGATATTATTCCGCCTTTTGCAGCCACAGCCGAAGACAGGGGCAGGAGAAGACCATGGCGCACTCCCGTCCTCAACCACACAGCCAGAGATTTGCTATCTCCTACAAGGCCACTGGTACAAAGTTAAGTCATCAAAAATGACACCAGCTCTTGGCACCAACCTAGTGAGGCAGTGGCACTGCCTTTGTCGGCGGTTGGCTGGTGGTGGCTCATATCACCATGGGCTGGGTGTATCTGGCTGCCAGTCAGATGTGGGATTAAAAGCCCTGTCCTGAGGCTGGCAGAGCCCTGGGCAGGGGTTGTCTGTGGGGACCAGAGTGGTTGCTCCTCTGTTTGTTGATATTATCCTGCCGTTTGCAGCCATGGTCCCAGACCGAGACAGGACCAGACCATGGCACAGTCCCGTCCTCACCCACACAGCCAGAGATTTCCGACCTCCAACAAGGCCACTGATACAAAGTTAAGTCATCAAAAATGACACCAGCTCTTGGCACCAACCTAGTGAAGCAGCGGCGCTGGCAGAGTGGAGATGTGGCTGGTGGTGGCCTATGCCAGCATGGGATGGGTGTCCCTGGCTGCCAGGGAGATGTGTGACTGAAAGCCCTGTCCTGAGGCTGGCAGAGCCCTGGGCAGGGGTTGATTTTGGAGGCAAGGGTGGTTTCCCCTCTCTTTATTGATATTATTCCGCCTTTTGCAGCCACAGCCAAAGACAGGGACAGGAGAAGACCATGGCGCACTCCCGTGCTCAACCACACAGCCAGAGATTTGCTATCTCCTACAAGGCCACTGGTACAAAGTTAAGTCATCAAAAATGACACCAGCTCTTGGCACCAACCTAGTGAGTCAGTGGCACTGCGATAGTAGGTGGTTGGCTGGTGGTGGCTCATGCAGCATGGGATGGGTGTCTCGTGGCTGCCAGGCAGCTGTGGGATTAAAAGCCCTGTCCTGAGGCTGGCAGAGCCCTGGGCAGGGGTTGTCTGTGGGGACCAGGGTGGTTGCTCCTCTGTTTGTTGATATTATCCTGCCGTTTGCAGCCACAGCCAAAGACATGGACAGGACCAGACCATAGCACAGTCCCGTCCTCAACCACACAGCCAGAGTTTTCCGACCTCCAACAAGGCCACTGATACAAAGTTAAGTCATCAAAAATGACACCAGCTCTTGGCACCAACCTCGTGAGGCAGTGGCGCTGGCAGAGTGGAGAGTTGGCTGGTGGTGGCTCATGCCACCATAGGATGGGTGTCTCTGGCTGCCAGTCAGATGTGGGATTAAAAGCCCTGTCCTGAGGCTGGCAGAGCCCTGGGCAGGGGTTGATTTTGGAGGCAAGGGTGGTTTCCCCTCTCTTTATTGATATTATTCCGCCTTTTGCAGCCACAGCCAAAGACAGGGACAGGAGAAGACCATGGCGCACTCCCATCCTCAACCACACAGCCAGAGATTTGCTATCTCCTACAAGGCCACTGGTACAAAGTTAAGTCATCAAAAATGACACCAGCTCTTGGCACCAACCTAGTGAGTCAGTGGCACTGCGATAGTAGGTGGTTGGCTGGTGGTGGCTCATGCAGCATGGGATGGGTGTCTCGTGGCTGCCAGGCAGCTGTGGGATTAAAAGCCCTGTCCTGAGGCTGGCAGAGCCCTGGGCAGGGGTTGTCTGTGGGGACCAGGGTGGTTGCTCCTCTGTTTGTTGATATTATCCTGCCGTTTGCAGCCACCGCCAAAGACATGGACAGGACCAGACCATAGCACAGTCTCGTCCTCAACCACACAGCCAGAGTTTTCCGACCTCCAACAAGGCCACTGATACAAAGTTAAGTCATCAAAAATGACACCAGCTCTTGGCACCAACCTCGTGAGGCAGTGGCGCTGGCAGAGTGGAGAGGTGGCTGGTGTTGGCCTCTGCCACCAAGGGATGGGTGACTCTGGCTGCCAGTCAGATGTGGGATTAAAGCCCTGTCCTGAGGCTTGCAGAGCCCTGGGCAGGGGTTGTCTGTGGGGACCAGGGTGGTTGCTCCTCTGTTTGTTGATATTATCCTGCCGTTTGCAGCCACAGCCAAAGACATGGACAGGACCAGACCATAGCACAGTCCCGTCCTCAACCACACAGCCAGAGTTTTCCGACCTCCAACAAGGCCACTGATACAAAGTTAAGTCATCAAAAATGACACCAGCTCTTGGCACCAACCTCGTGAGGCAGTGGCGCTGGCAGAGTGGAGAGTTGGCTGGTGGTGGCTCATGCCACCATAGGATGGGTGTCTCTGGCTGCCAGTCAGATGTGGGATTAAAAGCCCTGTCCTGAGGCTGGCAGAGCCCTGGGCAGGGGTTGATTTTGGAGGCAAGGGTGGTTTCCCCTCTCTTTATTGATATTATTCCGCCTTTTGCAGCCACAGCCAAAGACAGGGACAGGAGAAGACCATGGCGCACTCCCATCCTCAACCACACTGCCAGAGATTTGCTATCTCCTACAAGGCCACTGGTACAAAGTTAAGTCATCAAAAATGACACCAGCTCTTGGCACCAACCTAGTGAGTCAGTGGCACTGCGATAGTAGGTGGTTGGCTGGTGGTGGCTCATGCAGCATGGGATGGGTGTCTCGTGGCTGCCAGGCAGCTGTGGGATTAAAAGCCCTGTCCTGAGGCTGGCAGAGCCCTGGGCAGGGGTTGTCTGTGGGGACCAGGGTGGTTGCTCCTCTGTTTGTTGATATTATCCTGCCGTTTGCAGCCACAGCCAAAGACATGGACAGGACCAGACCATAGCACAGTCCCGTCTTCAACCACACAGCCAGAGTTTTCCGACCTCCAACAAGGCCACTGATACAAAGTTAAGTCATCAAAAATGACACCAGCTCTTGGCACCAACCTAGTGAGGCAGCGGCGCTGGCAGAGTGGAGATGTGGCTGGTGGTGGCCTATGCCAGCATGGGATGGGTGTCCCTGGCTGCCAGGGAGATGTGTGACTGAAAGCCCTGTCCTGAGGCTGACAGAGCCCTGGGCAGGGATTGATTTTGGAGGCAAGGGTGGTTTCCCCTCTGTTTATTGATATTATTCCGCCTTTTGCAGCCACAGCCAAAGACAGGGACAGGAGAAGACCATGGCGCACTCCCGTCCTCAACCACACAGCCAGAGATTTGCTATCTCCTACAAGGCCACTGGTACAAAGTTAAGTCATCAAAAATGACACCAGCTCTTGGCACCAACCTCGTGAGGCAGTGGCGCTGGCAGAGTGGAGAGGTGGCTGGTGGTGGCTCATGCCAGCATGGGATGGGTGTCTCGTGGCTGCCAGTCAGATGTGGGATTAAAAGCCCTGTCCTGAGGCTGGCAGAGCCCTGGGCAGGGGTTGTCTGTGGGGACCAGGGTGGTTGCTCCTCTGTTTGTTGATATTATCCTGCCGTTTGCAGCCACAGCCAAAGACATGGACAGGACCAGACCATAGCACAGTCTCGTCCTCAACCACACAGCCAGAGTTTTCCGACCTCCAACAAGGCCACTGATACAAAGTTAAGTCATCAAAAATGACACCAGCTCTTGGCACCAACCTCGTGAGGCAGTGGCGCTGGCAGAGTGGAGAGGTGGCTGGTGTTGGCCTCTGCCACCAAGGGATGGGTGACTCTGGCTGCCAGTCAGATGTGGGATTAAAGCCCTGTCCTGAGGCTTGCAGAGCCCTGGGCAGGGGTTGTCTGTGGGGACCAGGGCGGTTGCTCCTCTGTTTGTTGATATTATCCTGCCGTTTGCAGCCATGGTCCCAAACCGAGGCAGGACCAGACCATGGCACAGTCTCGTCCTCACCCACACAGCCAGAGATTTCCGACCTCCAACAAGGCCACTGATACAAAGTTAAGTCATCAAAAATGACACCAGCTCTTGGCACCAACCTAGTGAGGCAGCGGCGCTGGCAGAGTGGAGATGTGGCTGGTGGTGGCCTATGCCAGCATGGGATGGGTGTCCCTGGCTGCCAGGGAGATGTGTGACTGAAAGCCCTGTCCTGAGGCTGGCAGAGCCCTGGGCAGGGGTTGATTTTGGAGGCAAGGGTGGTTTCCCCTCTCTTTTTATTGATATTATTCCGCCTTTTGCAGCCACAGCCAAAGACAGGGACAGGAGAAGACCATGGCGCACTCCCGTCCTCAACCACACAGCCAGAGATTTCCAACCTCCAACAAGGCCACTGATAGAAAGTTAAGTCATCAAAAAGGTCACCAGCTCTTGGCACCAACGTAGTGAGTCAGTGGCACTGCCTTTGTCGGCGGTTGGCTGGGGTGGCTCATATCACCATGGGCTGGGTGTATCTGGCTGCCAGTCAGATGTGGGATTAAAAGCCCTGTCCTGAGGCAGGCAGAGCCCTGGGCAGGGGTTGATTTTGGAGGCAAGGGTGGTTTCCCCTCTCTTTATTGATATTATTCCGCCTTTTGCAGCCACAGCCAAAGACAGGGACAGGAGAATACCATGGCGCACTCCCATCCTCAACCATACAGCCAGAGATTTGCTATCTCCTACAAGGCCACTGGTACAAAGTTAAGTCATCAAAAATGACACCAGCTCTTGGCACCAACCTAGTGAGTCAGTGGCACTGCGATAGTAGGTGGTTGGCTGGTGGTGGCTCATGCAGCATGGGATGGGTGTCTCGTGGCTGCCAGGCAGCTGTGGGATTAAAAGCCCTGTCCTGAGGCTGGCAGAGCCCTGGGCAGGGGTTGTCTGTGGGGACCAGGGTGGTTGCTCCTCTGTTTGTTGATATTATCCTGCCGTTTGCAGCCACAGCCAAAGACATGGACAGGACCAGACCATAGCACAGTCCCGTCCTCAACCACACAGCCAGAGTTTTCCGACCTCCAACAAGGCCACTGATACAAAGTTAAGTCATCAAAAATGACACCAGCTCTTGGCACCAACCTCGTGAGGCAGTGGCCCTGGCAGAGTGGAGAGTTGGCTGCTGGTGGCTCATGCCAGCATAGGATGGGCGTCTCTGGCTGCCAGTCAGATGTGGGATTAAAAGCCCTGTCCTGAGGCTGGCAGAGCCCTGGGCAGGGGTTGATTTTGGAGGCAAGGGTGGTTTCCCCTCTCTTTATTGATATTATTCCGCCTTTTGCAGCCACAGCCAAAGACAGGGACAGGAGAAGACCATGGCGCACTCCCGTCCTCAACCACACAGCCAGAGATTTGCTATCTCCTACAAGGCCACTGGTACAAAGTTAAGTCATCAAAAATGACACCAGCTCTTGGCACCAACCTAGTGAGGCAGTGGCGCTGGCAGAGTGGAGAGGTGGCTGGTGGTGGCCTATGCCAGCATGGGATGGGTATCTCTGGCTGCCAGTCAGCTGTGGGATTAAAAGCCCTGTCCTGAGGCTGGCAGAGCCCTGGGCAGGGGTTGTCTGTGGGGACCAGGGTGGTTGCTCTTCTGTTTGTTGATATTATCCTACCTTTTGCAGCCATGGGTACAGACCGAGACAGGACCAGACCATAGCACAGTCCCGTCCTCACCCACACAGCCAGAGATTTCCGACTTCCAACAAGGCCACTGATACAAAGTTAAGTCATCAAAAATGACACCAGCTCTTGGCACCAACCTAGTGAGGCAGTGGCACTTCCAGAGTGGAGAGTTGGCTGGTGGTGGCTCATGCCACCATAGGATGGGTGTCTCTGGCTGCCAGTCAGATGTGGGATTAAAAGCCCTGTCCTGAGGCTGGCCGAGCCCTGGGCAGGGGTTGATTTTGGAGGCAAGGGTGGTTTCCCCTCTCTTTATTGATATTATTCCGCATTTTGCAGCCACAGCCAAAGACAGGGACAGGAGAAGACCATGGCACACTCCCGTCCTCAACCACAGAGCCAGAGATTTGCTATCTCCTACAAGGCCACTGGTACAAAGTTAAGTCATCAAAAATGACACCAGCTCTTGGCACCAACCTAGTGATTCAGTGGCACTGCGATAGTAGGTGGTTGGCTGGTGGTGGCTCATGCAGCATGGGATGGGTGTCTCGTGGCTGCCAGGCAGCTGTGGGATTAAAAGCCCTGTCCTGAGGCTGGCAGAGCCCTGGGCAGGGGTTGTCTGTGGGGACCAGGGTGGTTGCTCCTCTGTTTGTTGATATTATCCTGCCGTTTGCAGCCACAGCCAAAGACATGGACAGGACCAGACCATAGCACAGTCCCGTCCTCAACCACACAGCCAGAGTTTTCCGACCTCCAACAAGGCCACTGATACAAAGTTAAGTCATCAAAAATGACACCAGCTCTTGGCACCAACCTCGTGAGGCAGTGGCGCTGGCAGAGTGGAGAGGTGGCTGGTGTTGGCCTCTGCCACCATGGGATGGGTGACTCTGGCTGCCAGTCAGATGTGGGATTAAAGCCCTGTTCTGAGGCTTGCAGAGCCCTGGGCAGGGGTTGTCTGTGGGGACCAGGGCGGTTGCTCCTCTGTTTGTTGATATTATCCTGCCGTTTGCAGCCATGGTCCCAGACCGAGACAGGACCAGACCATGGCACAGTCCCGTCCTCACCCACACAGCCAGAGATTTCCGACCTCCAACAAGGCCACTGTTACAAAGTTAAGTCATCAAAAATGACACCAGCTCTTGGCACCAACCTAGTGAGGCAGCGGCGCTGGCAGAGTGGAGATGTGGCTGGTGGTGGCCTATGCCAGCATGGGATGGGTGTCCCTGGCTGCCAGGGAGATGTGTGACTGAAAGCCCTGTCCTGAGGCTGGCAGAGCCCTGGGCAGGGGTCGATTTTGGAGGCAAGGGTGGTTTCCCCTCTCTTTATTGATATTATTCCGCCTTTTGCAGCCACAGCCAAAGACAGGGACAGGAGAAGACCATGGCGCACTCCCGTCCTCAACCACACAGCCAGAGATTTCCAACCTCCAACAAGGCCACTGATAGAAAGTTAAGTCATCAAAAAGGTCACCAGCTCTTGGCACCAACGTAGTGAGTCAGTGGCACTGCCTTTGTCGGCGGTTGGCTGGTGGTGGCTCATATCACCATGGGCTGGGTGTATCTGGCTGCCAGTCAGATGTGGGATTAAAAGCCCTGTCCTGAGGCTGGCAGAGCCCTTGGCAGGGGTTGATTTTGGAGGCAAGGGTGGTTTCCCCTCTCTTTATTGATATTATTCCGCCTTTTGCAGCCACAGCCAAAGACAGGGACAGGAGAAGACCATGGCACACTCCCGTCCTCAACCACACAGCCAGAGATTTGCTATCTCCTACAAGGCCACTGGTACAAAGTTAAGTCATCAAAAATGACACCAGCTCTTGGCACCAACCTAGTGAGGCAGTGGCGCTGGCAGAGTGGAGAGGTGGCTGGTGGTGGCCTATGCCAGCATGGGATGGGTATCTCTGGCTGCCAGTCAGATGTGGGATTAAAAGCCCTGTCCTGAGGCTGGCAGAGCCCTGGGCAGGGGTTGTCTGTGGGGACCAGGGTGGTTGCTCTTCTGTTTGTTGATATTATCCTACCTTTTGCAGCCATGGGTACAGACCGAGACAGGACCAGACCATAGCACAGTCCCGTCCTCACCCACACAGCCAGAGATTTCCGACTTCCAACAAGGCCACTGATACAAAGTTAAGTCATCAAAAATGACACCAGCTCTTGGCACCAACCTAGTGAGGCAGTGGCACTTCCAGAGTGGAGAGTTGGCTGGTGGTGGCTCATGCCACCATAGGATGGGTGTCTCTGGCTGCCAGTCAGATGTGGGATTAAAAGCCCTGTCCTGAGGCTGGCCGAGCCCTGGGCAGGGGTTGATTTTGGAGGCAAGGGTGGTTTCCCCTCTCTTTATTGATATTATTCCGCCTTTTGCAGCCACAGCCAAAGACAGGGACAGGAGAAGACCATGGCGCACTCCCGTCCTCAACCACACAGACAGAGATTTCCAACCTCCAACAAGGCCACTGATAGAAAGTTAAGTCATCAAAAAGGTCACCAGCTCTTGGCACCAACGTAGTGAGTCAGTGGCACTGCCTTTGTCGGCGGTTGGCTGGTGGTGGCTCATATCACCATGGGCTGGGTGTATCTGGCTGCCAGTCAGATGTGGGATTAAAAGCCCTGTCCTGAGGCTGGCAGAGCCCTTGGCAGGGGTTGATTTTGGAGGCAAGGGTGGTTTCCCCTCTCTTTATTGATATTATTCCGCCTTTTGCAGCCACAGCCAAAGACAGGGACAGGAGAAGACCATGGCACACTCCCGTCCTCAACCACAGAGCCAGAGATTTGCTATCTCCTACAAGGCCACTGGTACAAAGTTAAGTCATCAAAAATGACACCAGCTCTTGGCACCAACCTAGTGAGGCAGTGGCGCTGGCAGAGTGGAGAGGTGGCTGGTGGTGGCCTATGCCAGCATGGGATGGGTATCTCTGGCTGCCAGTCAGATGTGGGATTAAAAGCCCTGTCATGAGGCTGGCAGAGCCCTGGGCAGAGGTTGTCTGTGGGGACCAGGGTGGTTGCTCTTCTGTTTGTTGATATTATCCTACCTTTTGCAGCTATGGGTACAGACCGAGACAGGACCAGACCATAGCACAGTCCCGTCCTCACCCACACAGCCAGAGATTTCCGACTTCCAACAAGGCCACTGATACAAAGTTAAGTCATCAAAAATGACACCAGTTCTTGGCACCAACCTAGTGATTCAGTGGCACTTCCAGAGTGGAGAGTTGGCTGGTGGTGGCTCATGCCACCATAGGATGGGTGTCTCTGGCTGCCAGTCAGATGTGGGATTAAAAGCCCTGTCCTGAGGCTGGCAGAGCCCTGGGCAGGTGTTGTCTGTGGGGACCAGGGTGGTTGCTCCTCTGTTTGTTGATATTATCCTGCCGTTTGCAGCCACAGCCAAAGACATGGACAGGACCACACCATCGCACACTCCTGTCCTAACCCACACAGCCAGAAATTTCCGACCTCCAACAAGGCCACTGTTACAAAGTTAAGTCATCAAAGATGACACCAGCTCTTGGCACCAACCTCGTGAGGCAGTGGCACTGCCTTTGTCGGCGGTTGGCTGGTGGTGAGTCATATCACCATGGGATGGGTGTCTTGTGGCTGCCAGGGAGATATGGGACGGAATTCCCTGTCCTGAGGCTGGAAGAGGCCTGGGCAGGGGTTGTTTTGGGGAACAGGCTGGTTGCCCCTCTGTTGATATTATCCTGCCTTTTGCAGTCATGGTCCCAGACCGAGACAGGACCAGACCATGGCACACTCCCATCCTCACCAACACAGCCAGAGATTTCTGACCTCCAACAAGGCCACTGATACAAAGTTAAGACATCAAAAATGACACCAGCTCTTGGCACCAACCTCGTGAGGCAGCGGCGCTGGCAGAGTGGAGATGTGGCTGGTGGTGGCCTATGCCAGCATGGGATGGCTGTCCCTGGCTGCCAGGGAGATGTGTGACTGAAAGCCCTGTCCTGAGGCTGGCAGAGCCCTGGGCAGGGGTTGATTTTGGAGGCAAGGGTGGTTTCCCCTCTCTTTATTGATATTATTCTGCCTTTTGCAGCCACAGCCAAAGACAGGGACAGGAGAAGACCATGGCACACTCCCGTCCTCAACCACACAGCCAGAGATTTGCTATCTCCTACAAGGCCACTGGTACAAAGTTAAGTCATCAAAAATGACACCAGCTCTTGGCACCAACCTAGTGAGGCAGTGGCACTTCCAGAGTGGAGAGTTGGCTGGTGGTGGCTCATATCACCATGGGATGGGTATCTCTGGCTGCCAGTCAGATTTTGGATTAAAAGCCCTGTCCTGAGGCTGGCAGAGCCCTGGGCAGGGGTTGATTTTGGAGGCAAGGGTGGTTTCCCCTCTCTTTATTGATATTATTCCGCCTTTTGCAGCCACAGCCGAAGACAGGGGCAGGAGAAGACCATGGCGCACTCCCGTCCTCAACCACACAGCCAGAGATTTGCTATCTCCATCAAGGCCACTGATACAAAGTTAAGTCATCAAAAATGACACCAGCTCTTGGCACCAACCTAGTGAGGCAGTGGCACTGCCATCTCGGCGGTTGGCTAGTGGTGGCTCATATCACCATGGGCTGGGTGTATCTGGCTGCCAGTCAGATGTGGGATTAAAAGCCCTGTCCTGAGGCTGGCAGAGCCCTGGGCAGGGGTTGATTTTGGAGGCAAGGGTGGTTTCCCCTCTCTTTCTTGATATTATTCCGCCTTTTGCAGCCACAGCCAAAGACAGGGACAGGAGAAGACCATGGCACAGTCCCGTCCTCACCCACACAGCCAGAGATTTGCTATCTCCATCAAGGCCACTGATACAAAGTTAAGTCATCAAAAATGACACCAGCTCTTGGCACCAACCTCGTGAGGCAGTGGCGCTGGCAGAGTGGAGAGGTGGCTGGTGGTGGCCTATGCCAGCATGGGATGGGTATCTCTGGCTGCCAGTCAGATGTGGGATTAAAAGCCCTGTCCTGAGGCTGGCAGAGCCCTGGGCAGGGGTTGTCTGTGGGGACCAGGGTGGTTGCTCTTCTGTTTGTTGATATTATCCTACCTTTTGCAGCCATGGGTACAGACCGAGACAGGACCAGACCATGGCACAGTCCCGTCCTCACCCACACAGCCAGAGATTTCCGACTTCCAACAAGGCCACTGATACAAAGTTAAGTCATCAAAAATGACACCAGCTCTTGGCACCAACCTAGTGAGGCAGTGGCACTTCCAGAGTGGAGAGTTGGCTGGTGGTGGCTCATGCCACCATAGGATGGGTGTCTCTGGCTGCCAGTCAGATGTGGGATTAAAAGCCCTGTCCTGAGGCTGGCCGAGCCCTGAGCAGGGG
This sequence comes from Vanellus vanellus, assembly GCF_965231255.1. Taxonomy (NCBI): domain Eukaryota; kingdom Metazoa; phylum Chordata; class Aves; order Charadriiformes; family Charadriidae; genus Vanellus; species Vanellus vanellus. The sequence continues at coordinate 206,271,621 of NC_138905.1, read as the reverse complement.
TTGATTTTGGAGGCAAGGGTGGTTTCCCCTCTCTTTATTGATATTATTCCGCCTTTTGCAGCCACAGCCAAAGACAGGGACAGGAGAAGACCATGGCACACTCCCGTCCTCAACCACACAGCCAGAGATTTCCAACCTCCTACAAGGCCACTGATACAAAGTTAAGTCATCAAAAATGACACCAGCTCTTGGCACCAACCTAGTGAGTCAGTGGAACTGCGACAGTAGGTGGTTGGCTGGTGGTGGCTCATGCAGCATGGGATGGGTGTCTCGTGGCTGCCAGGCAGCTGTGGGATTAAAAGCCCTGTCCTGAGGCTGGCAGAGCCCTGGGCAGGGGTTGTCTGTGGGGACCAGGGTGGTTGCTCCTCTGTTTGTTGATATTATCCTGCGTTTGCAGCCATGGTCCCAGACCGAGACAGGACCAGACCATGGCACAGTCCCGTCCTCACCCACACAGCCAGAGATTTGCTATCTCCATCAAGGCCACTGATAGAAAGTTAAGTCATCAAAAATGACACCAGCTCTTGGCACCAACCTAGTGAGGCAGCGGCGCTGGCAGAGTGGAGATGTGGCTGGTGGTGGCCTATGCCAGCATGGGATGGGTGTCCCTGGCTGCCAGGGAGATGTGTGACTGAAAGCCCTGTCCTGAGGCTGGCAGAGCCCTGGGCAGGGGTTAATTTTGGAGGCAAGGGTGGTTTCCCCTCTCTTTATTGATATTATTCCGCCTTTTGCAGCCACAGCCAAAGACAGGGACAGGAGAAGACCATGGCACACTCCCGTCCTCAACCACATAGCCAGAAATTTGCTATCTCCTACAAGGCCACTGGTACAAAGTTAAGTCATCAAAAATGACACCAGCTCTTGGCACCAACCTAGTGAGTCAGTGGCACTGCGATAGTAGGTGGTTGGCTGGTGGTGGCTCATGCAGCATGGGATGGGTGTCTCGTGGCTGCCAGGCAGCTGTGGGATTAAAAGCCCTGTCCTGAGGCTGGCAGAGCCCTGGGCAGGGGTTGTCTGTGGGGACCAGGGTGGTTGCTCCTCTGTTTGTTGATATTATCCTGCCGTTTGCAGCCATGGTCCCAGACCGAGACAGGACCAGACCATGGCACAGTCCCGTCCTAACCCAAACAGCCAGAGATTTGCTATCTCCATCAAGGCCACTGATAGAAAGTTAAGTCATCAAAAATGACACCAGCTCTTGGCACCAACCTAGTGAGGCAGCGGCGCTGGCAGAGTGGAGATGTGGCTGGTGGTGGCCTATGCCAGCATGGGATGGCTGTCCCTGGCTGCCAGGGAGATGTGTGACTGAAAGCCCTGTCCTGAGGATGGCAGAGCCCTGAGCAGGGGTTGATTTTGAAGGCAAGGGTGGTTTCCCCTCTCTTTATTGATATTATTCCGCCTTTTGCAGCCACAGCCAAAGACAGGGACAGGAGAAGACCATGGCACAGTCCCGTCCTCAACCACACAGCCAGAGATTTCCAACCTCCAACAAGGCCACTGATACAAAGTTAAGTCATCAAAAAGGTCACCAGCTCTTGGCACAAACGTAGTGAGTCAGTGGCACTGCCTTTGTCGGCGGTTGGCTGGCGGTGGCTCATATCACCATGGGCTGGGTGTATCTGGCTGCCAGTCAGATGTGGGATTAAAAGCCCTGTCCTGAGGATGGCAGAGCCCTGGGCAGGGGTTGATTTTGGAGGCAAGGGTGGTTTCCCCTGTCTTTATTGATATTATTCCGCCTTTTGCAGCCACAGCCAAAGACAGGGACAGGAGAAGACCATGGCACACTCCCGTCCTCAACCACACAGCCAGAGATTTGCTATCTCCTACAAGGCCACTGATACAAAGTTAAGTCATCAAAAATGACACCAGCTCTTGGCACCAACCTAGTGAGTCAGTGGCACTGCGATAGTAGGTGGTTGGCTGGTGGTGGCTCATGCAGCATGGGATGGGTGTCTCGTGGCTTCCAGGCAGCTGTGGGATTAAAAGCCCTGTCCTGAGGCTGGCAGAGCCCTGGGCAGGGGTTGTCTGTGGGGACCAGGGTGGTTGCTCCTCTGTTTGTTGATATTATCCTGCCGTTTGCAGCCACAGCCAAAGACATGGACAGGACCAGACCATAGCACAGTCCCGTCCTCAACCACACAGCCAGAGTTTTCCAACCTCCAACAAGGCCACTGATAGAAAGTTAAGTCATCAAAAAGGTCACCAGCTCTTGGCACCAACGTAGTGAGTCAGTGGCAATTCCTTCGTCGGCGGTTGGCTGGTGGTGGCTCATATCACCATGGGATGGGTATCTCTGGCTGCCAGTCAGATTTTGGATTAAAAGCCCTGTCCTGGGGCTGGCAGAGCCCTGGGCAGGGGTTGATTTTGGAGGCAAGGGTGGTTTCCCCTCTCTTTATTGATATTATTCCGCCTTTTGCAGCCACAGCCGAAGACAGGGGCAGGAGAAGACCATGGCGCACTCCCGTCCTCAACCACACAGCCAGAGATTTGCTATCTCCATCAAGGCCACTGATACAAAGTTAAGTCATCAAAAATGACACCAGCTCTTGGCACCAACCTAGTGACGCAGTGGCACTGCCTTCTCGGCGGTTGGCTAGTGGTGGCTCATATCACCATGGGCTGGGTGTATCTGGCTGCCAGTCAGATGTGGGATTAAAAGCCCTGTCCTGAGGCTGGCAGAGCCCTGGGCAGGGGTTGATTTTGGAGGCAAGGGTGGTTTCCCCTCTCTTTCTTGATATTATTCCGCCTTTTGCAGCCACAGCCAAAGACAGGGACAGGAGAAGACCATGGCACAGTCCCGTCCTCACCCACACAGCCAGAGATTTGCTATCTCCATCAAGGCCACTGATACAAAGTTAAGTCATCAAAAATGACACCAGCTCTTGGCACCAACCTCGTGAGGCAGCGGCGCTGGCAGAGTGGAGATGTGGCTGGTGGTGGCCTATGCCACCATGGGATGGGTGTCTCTGGCTGCCAGTCTGATGTGGGATTAAAAGCCCTGTCCTGAGGCTGGCAGAGCCCTGGGCAGGGGTTGATTTTGGAGGCAAGGGTGGTTTCCCCTCTCTTTATTGATATTATTCCGCCTTTTGCAGCCACAGCCAAAGACAGGGACAGGAGAAGACCATGGCGCACTCCCGTCCTCAACCACACAGCCAGAGATTTGCTATCTCCTACAAGGCCACTGATACGAAGTTAAGTCATCAAAAATGACACCAGCTCTTGGCACCAACCTAGTGAGTCAGTGGCACTGCGATAGTAGGTGGTTGGCTGGTGGTGGCTCATGCAGCACGGGATGGGTGTCTCGTGGCTGCCAGGCAGCTGTGGGATTAAAAGCCCTGTCCTGAGGCTGGCAGAGCCCTGGGCAGGGGTTGTCTGTGGGGACCAGGGTGGTTGCTCCTCTGTTTGTTGACATTATCCTGCCGTTTGCAGCCACAGCCAAAGACATGGACAGGACCAGACCATAGCACAGTCCCGTCCTCAACCACACAGCTAGAGATTTGCTATCTCCTACAAGGCCACTGGTACAAAGTTAAGTCATCAAAAATGACACCAGCTCTTGGCACCAACCTCGTGAGGCAGTGGCGCTGGCAGAGTGGAGAGGTGGCTGGTGTTGGCCTCTGCCACCATGGGATGGGTGACTCTGGCTGCCAGTCAGATGTGGGATTAAAGCCCTGTCCTGAGGCTGGCAGAGCCCTGGGCAGGGGTTGTCTGTGGGGACCAGGGTGGTTGCTCCTCTGTTTGTTGATATTATCCTGCCGTTTGCAGCCACAGCCAAAGACATGGACAGGACCAGACCATAGCACAGTCCCGTCCTCAACCACACAGCCAGAGTTTTCCGACCTCCAACAAGGCCACTGATACAAAGTTAAGTCATCAAAAATGACACCAGCTCTTGGCACCAACCTCGTGAGGCAGCGGCGCTGGCAGAGTGGAGATGTGGCTGGTGGTGGCCTATGCCAGCATGGGATGGGTGTCCCTGGCTGCCAGGAAGATGTGTGACTGAAAGCCCTGTCCTGAGGCTGGCAGAGCCCTGGGCAGGGGTTGATTTTGGAGGCAAGGGTGGTTTCCCCTCTCTTTATTGATATTATTCCGCCTTTTGCAGCCACAGCCAAAGACAGGGACAGGAGAAGACCATGGCACACTCCCGTCCTCAACCACACAGCCAGAGATTTGCTATCTCCTACAAGGCCACTGGTACAAAGTTAAGTCATCAAAAATGACACCAGCTCTTGGCACCAACCTAGTGAGGCAGTGGCACTTCCAGAGTGGAGAGTTGGCTGGTGGTGGCTCATGCCACCATAGGATGGGTGTCTCTGGCTGCCAGTCAGATGTGGGATTAAAAGCCCTGTCCTGAGGCTGGCAGAGCCCTGGGCAGGGGTTGATTTTGGAGGCAAGGGTGGTTTCCCCTCTGTTTATTGATATTATTCCGCCTTTTGCAGCCACAGCCAAAGACAGGGACAGGAGAAGACCATGGCACACTCCCGTCCTCAACCACACAGCCAGAGATTTGCTATCTCCTACAAGGCCACTGGTACAAAGTTAAGTCATCAAAAATGACACCAGCTCTTGGCACCAACCTAGTGAGGCAGTGGCACTTCCAGAGTGGAGAGTTGGCTGGTGGTGGCTCATGCCACCATAGGATGGGTGTCTCTGGCTGCCAGTCAGATGTGGGATTAAAAGCCCTGTCCTGAGGCTGGCAGAGCCCTGGGCAGGGGTTGATTTTGGAGGCAAGGGTGGTTTCCCCTCTCTTTATTGATATTATTCCGCCTTTTGCAGCCACAGCCAAAGACAGGGACAGGAGAAGACCATGGCGCACTCCCGTCCTCAACCACACAGCCAGAGATTTGCTATCTCCTACAAGGCCACTGGTACAAAGTTAAGTCATCAAAAATGACACCAGCTCTTGGCACCAACCTAGTGAGGCAGTGGCACTGCCTTTCTCGGCGGTTGGCTAGTGGTGGCTCATATCACCATGGGCTGGGTGTATCTGGCTGCCAGTCAGATGTGGGATTAAAAGCCCTGTCCTGAGGCTGGCAGAGCCCTGGGCAGGGGTTGTCTGTGGGGACCAGGGTGGTTGCTCCTCTGTTTGTTGATATTATCCTGCCGTTTGCAGCCACAGCCAAAGACATGGACAGGACCAGACCATAGCAAAGTCCCGTCCTCAACCACACAGCCAGAGTTTTCCGACCTCCAACAAGGCCACTGATACAAAGTTAAGTCATCAAAAATGACACCAGCTCTAGGCACCAACCTCGTGAGGCAGTGGCGCTGGCAGAGTGGAGAGGTGGCTGGTGTTGGCCTCTGCCACCATGGGATGGGTGACTCTGGCTGCCAGTCAGATGTGGGATTAAAGCCCTGTCCTGAGGCTGGCAGAGCCCTGGGCAGGGGTTGTCTGTGGGGACCAGGGCGGTTGCTCCTCTGTTTGTTGATATTATCCTGCCGTTTGCAGCCATGGTCCCAGACCGAGACAGGACCAGACCATGGCACAGTCCCGTCCTCACCCACACAGCCAGAGATTTCCGACCTCCAACAAGGCCACTGATACAAAGTTAAGTCATCAAAAATGACACCAGCTCTTGGCACCAACCTAGTGAGGCAGCAGCGCTGGCAGAGTGGAGATGTGGCTGGTGGTGGCCTATGCCAGCATGGGATGGGTGTCCCTGGCTGCCAGGGAGATGTGTGACTGAAAGCCCTGTCCTGAGGCTGGCAGAGCCCTGGGCAGGGGTTGATTTTGGAGGCAAGGGTGGTTTCCCCTCTGTTTATTGATATTATTCCGCCTTTTGCAGCCACAGGCAAAGACAGGGACAGGAGAAGACCATGGCGCACTCCCGTCCTCAACCACACAGCCAGAGATTTGCTATCTCCTACAAGGCCACTGGTACAAAGTTAAGTCATCAAAAATGACACCAGCTCTTGGCACCAACCTAGTGAGGCAGCGGCACTGGCAGAGTGGAGATGTGGCTGGTGGTGGCCTATGCCAGCATGGGATGGGTGTCCCTGGCTACCAGGGAGATGTGTGACTGAAAGCCCTGTCCTGAGGCTGGCAGAGCCCTGGGCAGGGGTTGATTTTGGAGGCAAGGGTGGTTTCCCCTCTCTTTATTGATATTATTCTGCCTTTTGCAGCCACAGCCAAAGACAGGGACAGGAGAAGACCATGGCACACTCCCGTCCTCAACCACACAGCCAGAGATTTGCTATCTCCTACAAGGCCACTGGTACAAAGTTAAGTCATCAAAAATGACACCAGCTCTTGGCACCAACCTAGTGAGGCAGTGGTACTTCCAGAGTGGAGAGTTGGCTGGTGGTGGCTCGTGCCACCATAGGATGGGTGTCTCTGGCTGCCAGTCAGATGTGGGATTAAAAGCCCTGTCCTGAGGCTGGCAGAGCCCTGGGCAGGGGTTGATTTTGGAGGCAAGGGTGGTTTCCCCTCTCTTTATTGATATTATTCTGCCTTTTGCAGCCACAGCCAAAGACAGGGACAGGAGAAGACCATGGCGCACTCCCGTCCTCAACCACACAGCCAGAGTTTTCCGACCTCCAACAAGGCCACTGATACAAAGTTAAGTCATCAAAAATGACACCAGCTCTTGGCACCAACCTCGTGAGGCAGTGGCGCTGGCAGAGTGGAGAGGTGGCTGGTGTTGGCCTCTGCCACCATGGGATGGGTGACTCTGGCTGCCATTCAGATGTGGGATTAAAGCCCTGTCCTGAGGCTGGCAGAGCCCTGGGCAGGGGTTGATTTTGGAGGCAAGGGTGGTTTCCCCTCTCTTTATTGATATTATTCTGCCTTTTGGAGCCACAGCCAAGGGACAGGAGAAGACCATGGCGCACTCCCGTCCTCAACCACACAGCCAGAGATTTGCTATCTCCTACAAGGCCACTGGTACAAAGTTAAGTCATCAAAAATGACACCAGCTCTTGGCACCAACCTAGTGAGTCAGTTGCACTGCGATAGTAGGTGGTTGGCTGGTGGTGGCTCATGCAGCATGGGATGGGTGTCTCGTGGCTGCCAGGCAGCTGTGGGATTAAAAGCCCTGTCCTGAGGCTGGCAGAGCCCTGGGCAGGGGTTGTCTGTGGGGACCAGGGTGGTTGCTCCTCTGTTTGTTGATATTATCCTGCCGTTTGCAGCCACAGCCAAAGACATGGACAGGACCAGACCATAGCACAGTCCCGTCCTCAACCACACAGCCAGAGTTTTCCGACCTCCAACAAGGCCACTGATACAAAGTTAAGTCATCAAAAATGACACCAGCTCTTGGCACCAACCTCGTGAGGCAGCGGCGCTGGCAGAGTGGAGATGTGGCTGGTGGTGGCCTATGCCAGCATGGGATGGGTGTCCCTGGCTGCCAGGAAGATGTGTGACTGAAAGCCCTGTCCTGAGGCTGGCAGAGCCCTGGGCAGGGGTTGATTTTGGAGGCAAGGGTGGTTTCCCCTCTCTTTATTGATATTATTCCGCCTTTTGCAGCCACAGCCAAAGACAGGGACAGGAGAAGACCATGGCACAGTCCCGTCCTCACCCACACAGCCAGAGATTTGCTATCTCCTACAAGGCCACTGGTACAAAGTTAAGTCATCAAAAATGACACCAGCTCTTGGCACCAACCTAGTGAGGCAGTGGCACTTCCAGAGTGGAGAGTTGGCTGGTGGTGGCTCATGCCACCATAGGATGGGTGTCTCTGGCTGCCAGTCAGATGTGGGATTAAAAGCCCTGTCCTGAGGCTGGCAGAGCCCTGGGCAGGGGTTGATTTTGGAGGCAAGGGTGGTTTCCCCTCTGTTTATTGATATTATTCCGCCTTTTGCAGCCACAGCCAAAGACAGGGACAGGAGAAGACCATGGCGCACTCCCGTCCTCAACCACACAGCCAGAGATTTGCTATCTCCTACAAGGCCACTGGTACAAAGTTAAGTCATCAAAAATGACACCAGCTCTTGGCACCAACGTAGTGAGGCAGTGGCACTTCCAGAGTGGAGAGTTGGCTGGTGGTGGCTCATGCCACCATAGGATGGGTGTCTCTGGCTGCCAGTCAGATGTGGGATTAAAAGCCCTGTCCTGAGGCTGGCAGAGACCTGAGCAGGGGTTGATTTTGGAGGCAAGGGTGGTTTCCCCTCTCTTTATTGATATTATTCCGCCTTTTGCAGCCACAGCCAAAGACAGGGACAGGAGAAGACCATGGCGCACTCCCGTCCTCAACCACACAGCCAGAGATTTGCTATCTCCTACAAGGCCACTGGTACAAAGTTAAGTCATCAAAAATGACACCAGCTCTTGGCACCAACCTAGTGAGGCAGTGGCACTGCCTTTCTCGGCGGTTGGCTAGTGGTGGCTCATATCACCATGGGCTGGGTGTATCTGGCTGCCAGTCAGATGTGGGATTAAAAGCCCTGTCCTGAGGCTGGCAGAGCCCTGGGCAGGGGTTGTCTGTGGGGACCAGGGTGGTTGCTCCTCTCTTTGTTGATATTATCCTGCCGTTTGCAGCCACAGCCAAAGACATGGACAGGACCAGACCATAGCACAGTCCCGTCCTCAACCACACAGCCAGAGTTTTCCGACCTCCAACAAGGCCACTGATACAAAGTTAAGTCATCAAAAATGACACCAGCTCTTGGCACCAACCTCGTGAGGCAGTGGCGCTGGCAGAGTGGAGAGGTGGCTGGTGTTGGCCTCTGCCACCATGGGATGGGTGACTCTGGCTGCCAGTCAGATGTGGGATTAAAGCCCTGTCCTGAGGCTGGCAGAGCCCTGGGCAGGGGTTGTCTGTGGGGACCAGGGCGGTTGCTCCTCTGTTTGTTGATATTATCCTGCCGTTTGCAGCCATGGTCCCAGACCGAGACAGGACCAGACCATGGCACAGTCCCGTCCTCACCCACACAGCCAGAGATTTCCGACCTCCAACAAGGCCACTGATACAAAGTTAAGTCATCAAAAATGACACCAGCTCTTGGCACCAACCTAGTGAGGCAGCGGCGCTGGCAGAGTGGAGATGTGGCTGGTGGTGGCCTATGCCAGCATGGGATGGGTGTCCCTGGCTGCCAGGGAGATGTGTGACTGAAAGCCCTGTCCTGAGGCTGGCAGAGCCCTGGGCAGGGGTTGATTTTGGAGGCAAGGGTGGTTTCCCCTCTCTTTATTGATATTATTCCGCCTTTTGCAGCCACAGCCAAAGACAGGGACAGGAGAAGACCATGGCGCACTCCCGTTCTCAACCACACAGCCAGAGATTTGCTATCTCCTACAAGGCCACTGGTACAAAGTTAAGTCATCAAAAATGACACCAGCTCTTGGCACCAACCTAGTGAGTCAGTGGCACTGCGATAGTAGGTGGTTGGCTGGTGGTGGCTCATGCAGCATGGGATGGGTGTCTCGTGGCTGCCAGGCAGCTGTGGGATTAAAAGCCCTGTCCTGAGGCTGGCAGAGCCCTGGGCAGGGGTTGTCTGTGGGGACCAGTGTGGTTGCTCCTCTGTTTGTTGATATTATCCTGCCGTTTGCAGCCACAGCCAAAGACATGGACAGGACCAGACCATAGCACAGTCCCGTCCTCAACCACACAGCCAGAGTTTTCCGACCTCCAACAAGGCCACTGATACAAAGTTAAGTCATCAAAAATGACACCAGCTCTTGGCACCAACCTCGTGAGGCAGCGGCGCTGGCAGAGTGGAGATGTGGCTGGTGTTGGCCTCTGCCACCATGGGATGGGTGTCTCGTGGCTGCCAGGCAGCTGTGGGATTAAAAGCCCTGTCCTGAGGCTGGCAGAGCCCTGGGCAGGGGTTGTCTGTGGGGACCAGGGTGGTTGCTCCTCTGTTTGTTGATATTATCCTGCCGTTTGCAGCCACAGCCAAAGACATGGACAGGACCAGACCATAGCACAGTCCCGTCCTCAACCACACAGCCAGAGTTTTCCGACCTCCAACAAGGCCACTGATACAAAGTTAAGTCATCAAAAATGACACCAGCTCTTGGCACCAACCTCGTGAGGCAGCGGCGCTGGCAGAGTGGAGATGTGGCTGGTGGTGGCCTATGCCAGCATGGGATGGGTGTCCCTGGCTGCCAGGAAGATGTGTGACTGAAAGCCCTGTCCTGAGGCTGGCAGAGCCCTGGGCAGGGGTTGATTTTGGAGGCAAGGGTGGTTTCCCCTCTCTTTATTGATATTATTCCGCCTTTTGCAGCCACAGCCAAAGACAGGGACAGGAGAAGACCATGGCACACTCCCGTCCTCAACCACACAGCCAGAGATTTGCTATCTCCTACAAGGCCACTGGTACAAAGTTAAGTCATCAAAAATGACACCAGCTCTTGGCACCAACCTAGTGAGGCAGTGGCACTTCCAGAGTGGAGAGTTGGCTGGTGGTGGCTCATGCCACCATAGGATGGGTGTCTCTGGCTGCCAGTCAGATGTGGGATTAAAAGCCCTGTCCTGAGGCTGGCAGAGCCCTGGGCAGGGGTTGATTTTGGAGGCAAGGGTGGTTTCCCCTCTGTTTATTGATATTATTCCGCCTTTTGCAGCCACAGCCAAAGACAGGGACAGGAGAAGACCATGGCGCACTCCCGTCCTCAACCACACAGCCAGAGATTTGCTATCTCCTACAAGGCCACTGGTACAAAGTTAAGTCATCAAAAATGACACCAGCTCTTGGCACCAACGTAGTGAGGCAGTGGCACTTCCAGAGTGGAGAGTTGGCTGGTGGTGGCTCATGCCACCATAGGATGGGTGTCTCTGGCTGCCAGTCAGATGTGGGATTAAAAGCCCTGTCCTGAGGCTGGCAGAGACCTGAGCAGGGGTTGATTTTGGAGGCAAGGGTGGTTTCCCCTCTCTTTATTGATATTATTCCGCCTTTTGCAGCCACAGCCAAAGACAGGGACAGGAGAAGACCATGGCGCACTCCCGTCCTCAACCACACAGCCAGAGATTTGCTATCTCCTACAAGGCCACTGGTACAAAGTTAAGTCATCAAAAATGACACCAGCTCTTGGCACCAACCTAGTGAGGCAGTGGCACTGCCTTTCTCGGCGGTTGGCTAGTGGTGGCTCATATCACCATGGGCTGGGTGTATCTGGCTGCCAGTCAGATGTGGGATTAAAAGCCCTGTCCTGAGGCTGGCAGAGCCCTGGGCAGGGGTTGTCTGTGGGGACCAGGGTGGTTGCTCCTCTCTTTGTTGATATTATCCTGCCGTTTGCAGCCACAGCCAAAGACATGGACAGGACCAGACCATAGCACAGTCCCGTCCTCAACCACACAGCCAGAGTTTTCCGACCTCCAACAAGGCCACTGATACAAAGTTAAGTCATCAAAAATGACACCAGCTCTTGGCACCAACCTCGTGAGGCAGTGGCGCTGGCAGAGTGGAGAGGTGGCTGGTGTTGGCCTCTGCCACCATGGGATGGGTGACTCTGGCTGCCAGTCAGATGTGGGATTAAAGCCCTGTCCTGAGGCTGGCAGAGCCCTGGGCAGGGGTTGTCTGTGGGGACCAGGGCGGTTGCTCCTCTGTTTGTTGATATTATCCTGCCGTTTGCAGCCATGGTCCCAGACCGAGACAGGACCAGACCATGGCACAGTCCCGTCCTCACCCACACAGCCAGAGATTTCCGACCTCCAACAAGGCCACTGATACAAAGTTAAGTCATCAAAAATGACACCAGCTCTTGGCACCAACCTAGTGAGGCAGCGGCGCTGGCAGAGTGGAGATGTGGCTGGTGGTGGCCTATGCCAGCATGGGATGGGTGTCCCTGGCTGCCAGGGAGATGTGTGACTGAAAGCCCTGTCCTGAGGCTGGCAGAGCCCTGGGCAGGGGTTGATTTTGGAGGCAAGGGTGGTTTCCCCTCTGTTTATTGATATTATTCCGCCTTTTGCAGCCACAGCCAAAGACAGGGACAGGAGAAGACCATGGCGCACTCCCGTCCTCAACCACACAGCCAGAGATTTGCTATCTCCTACAAGGCCACTGGTACAAAGTTAAGTCATCAAAAATGACACCAGCTCTTGGCACCAACCTAGTGAGGCAGCGGCACTGGCAGAGTGGAGATGTGGCTGGTGGTGGCCTATGCCAGCATGGGATGGGTGTCCCTGGCTACCAGGGAGATGTGTGACTGAAAGCCCTGTCCTGAGGCTGGCAGAGCCCTGGGCAGGGGTTGATTTTGGAGGCAAGGGTGTTTTCCCCTCTCTTTATTGATATTATTCTGCCTTTTGCAGCCACAGCCAAAGACAGGGACAGGAGAAGACCATGGCACACTCCCGTCCTCAACCACACAGCCAGAGATTTGCTATCTCCTACAAGGCCACTGGTACAAAGTTAAGTCATCAAAAATGACACCAGCTCTTGGCACCAACCTAGTGAGGCAGTGGTACTTCCAGAGTGGAGAGTTGGCTGGTGGTGGCTCATGCCACCATAGGATGGGTGTCTCTGGCTGCCAGTCAGATGTGGGATTAAAAGCCCTGTCCTGAGGCTGGCAGACCCCTGGGCAGGGGTTGATTTTGGAGGCAAGGGTGGTTTCCCCTCTCTTTATTGATATTATTCTGCCTTTTGCAGCCACAGCCAAAGACAGGGACAGGAGAAGACCATGGCGCACTCCCGTCCTCAACCACACAGCCAGAGTTTTCCGACCTCCAACAAGGCCACTGATACAAAGTTAAGTCATCAAAAATGACACCAGCTCTTGGCACCAACCTCGTGAGGCAGTGGCGCTGGCAGAGTGGAGAGGTGGCTGGTGTTGGCCTCTGCCACCATGGGATGGGTGACTCTGGCTGCCATTCAGATGTGGGATTAAAGCCCTGTCCTGAGGCTGGCAGAGCCCTGGGCAGGGGTTGATTTTGGAGGCAAGGGTGGTTTCCCCTCTCTTTATTGATATTATTCTGCCTTTTGGAGCCACAGCCAAGGGACAGGAGAAGACCATGGCGCACTCCCGTCCTCAACCACACAGCCAGAGATTTGCTATCTCCTACAACGCCACTGTTACAAGGTTAAGTCATCAAAAATGACACCAGCTCTTGGCACCAACCTAGTGATGCAGTGGCACTTCCAGAGTGGAGAGTTGGCTGGTGGTGGCTCATGCCACCATAGGATGGGTTTCTCTGGCTGCAAGTCAGATGTGGGATTAAAAGCCCTGTCCTGAGGCTGGCAGAGCCCTGGGCAGGGGTTGATTTTGGAGGCAAGGGTGGTTTCCCCTCTCTTTATTGATATTATTCCGCCTTTTGCAGCCACAGCCAAAGACAGGGACAGGAGAAGACCATGGCGCACTCCCGTCCTCAACCACACAGCCAGAGATTTGCTATCTCCTACAAGGCCACTGGTACAAAGTTAAGTCATCAAAAATGACACCAGCTCTTGGCACCAACCTAGTGAGTCAGTGGCACTGCGATAGTAGGTGGTTGGCTGGTGGTGGCTCATGCAGCATGGGATGGGTGTCTCGTGGCTGCCAGGCAGCTGTGGGATTAAAAGCCCTGTCCTGAGGCTGGCAGAGCCCTGGGCAGGGGTTGTCTGTGGGGACCAGGGTGGTTGCTCCTCTGTTTGTTGATATTATCCTGCCGTTTGCAGCCACAGCCAAAGACATGGACAGGACCAGACCATAGCACAGTCCCGTCCTCAACCACACAGCCAGAGTTTTCCGACCTCCAACAAGGCCACTGATACAAAGTTAAGTCATCAAAAATGACACCAGCTCTTGGCACCAACCTCGTGAGGCAGTGGCGCTGGCAGAGTGGAGAGGTGGCTGGTGTTGGCCTCTGCCACCATGGGATGGGTGACTCTGGCTGCCAGTCAGATGTGGGATTAAAGCCCTGTCCTGAGGCTGGCAGAGCCCTGGGCAGGGGTTGTCTGTGGGGACCAGGGCGGTTGCTCCTCTGTTTGTTGATATTATCCTGCCGTTTGCAGCCATGGTCCCAGACCGAGACAGGACCAGACCATGGCACAGTCCCGTCCTCACCCACACTGCCAGAGATTTCCGTCCGCCAACAAGGCCACTGATACAAAGTTAAGACATCAAAAATGACACCAGCTCTTGGCACCAACCTCGTGAGGCAGCGGCGCTGGCAGAGTGGAGATGTGGCTGGTGGTGGCCTATGCCAGCATGGGATGGGTGTCCCTGGCTGCCAGGCAGATGTGTGACTGAAAGCCCTGTCCTGAGGCTGGCAGAGCCCTGGGCAGGGGTTGATTTTGGAGGCAAGGGTGGTTTCCCCTCTCTTTATTGATATTATTCTGCCTTTTGCAGCCACAGCCAAAGACAGGGACAGGAGAAGACCATGGCACACTCCCGTCCTCAACCACACAGCCAGAGATTTGCTATCTCCTACAAGGCCACTGGTACAAAGTTAAGTCATCAAAAATGACACCAGCTCTTGGCACCAACCTAGTGAGGCAGCGGCACTGGCAGAGTGGAGATGTGGCTGGTGGTGGCCTATGCCAGCATGGGATGGGTGTCCCTGGCTACCAGGGAGATGTGTGACTGAAAGCCCTGTCCTGAGGCTGGAGAGCCCTGGGCAGGGGTTGATTTTGGAGGCAAGGGTGGTTTCCCCTCTCTTTATTGATATTATTCTGCCTTTTGCAGCCACAGCCAAAGACAGGGACAGGAGAAGACCATGGCACACTCCCGTCCTCAACCACACAGCCAGAGATTTGCTATCTCCTACAAGGCCACTGGTACAAAGTTAAGTCATCAAAAATGACACCAGCTCTTGGCACCAACCTAGTGAGGCAGTGGCACTTCCAGAGTGGAGAGTTGGCTGGTGGTGGCTCATGCCACCATAGGATGGGTGTCTCTGGCTGCCAGTCAGATGTGGGATTAAAAGCCCTGTCCTGAGGCTGGCAGAGCCCTGCGCAGGGGTTGATTTTGGAGGCAAGGGTGGTTTCCCCTCTCTTTATTGATATTATTCCGCCTTTTGCAGCCACAGCCAAAGACAGGGACAGGAGAAGACCATGGCGCACTCCCGTCCTCAACCACACAGCCAGAGATTTGCTATCTCCATCAAGGCCACTGATACAAAGTTAAGTCATCAAAAATGACACCAGCTCTTGGCACCAACCTAGTGAGGCAGTGGTACTTCCAGAGTGGAGAGTTGGCTGGTGGTGGCTCATGCCACCATAGGATGGGTGTCTCTGGCTGCCAGTCAGATGTGGGATTAAAAGCCCTGTCCTGAGGCTGGCAGAGCCCTGGGCAGGGGTTGATTTTGGAGGCAAGGGTGGTTTCCCCTCTCTTTATTGATATTATTCCGCCTTTTGCAGCCACAGCCAAATACAGGGACAGGAGAAGACCATGGCGCACTCCCGTCCTCAACCACACAGCCAGAGTTTTCCGACCTCCAACAAGGCCACTGATACAAAGTTAAGTCATCAAAAATGACACCAGCTCTTGGCACCAACCTCGTGAGGCAGTTGCGCTGGCAGAGTGGAGAGGTGGCTGGTGTTGGCCTCTGCCACCATGGGATGGGTGACTCTGGCTGCCATTCAGATGTGGGATTAAAGCCCTGTCCTGAGGCTGGCAGAGCCCTGGGCAGGGGTTAATTTTGGAGGCAAGGGTGGTTTCCCCTCTCTTTATTGATATTATTCTGCCTTTTGGAGCCACAGCCAAGGGACAGGAGAAGACCATGGCACACTCCCGTCCTCAACCACACAGCCAGAGATTTGCTATCTCCTACAACGCCACTGTTACAAGGTTAAGTCATCAAAAATGACACCAGCTCTTGGCACCAACCTAGTGAGGCAGCGGCGCTGGCAGAGTGGAGATGTGGCTGGTGGTGGCCTATGCCAGCATGGGATGGGTGTCCCTGGCTGCCAGGCAGATGTGTGACTGAAAGCCCTGTCCTGAGGCTGGCAGAGCCCTGGGCAGGGGTTGATTTTGGAGGCAAGGGTGGTTTCCCCTCTGTTTATTGATATTATTCCGCCTTTTGCAGCCACAGCCAAAGACAGGGACAGGAGAAGACCATGGCGCACTCCCGTCCTCAACCACACAGCCAGAGATTTGCTATCTCCTACAAGGCCACTGGTACAAAGTTAAGTCATCAAAAATGACACCAGCTCTTGGCACCAACCTAGTGAGTCAGTGGCACTGCGATAGTAGGTGGTTGGCTGGTGGTGGCTCATGCAGCATGGGATGGGTGTCTCGTGGCTGCCAGGCAGCTGTGGGATTAAAAGCCCTGTCCTGAGGCTGGCAGAGCCCTGGGTAGGGGTTGTCTGTGGGGACCAGTGTGGTTGCTCCTCTGTTTGTTGATATTATCCTGCGTTTGCAGCCACAGCCAAAGACATGGACAGGACCAGACCATAGCACAGTCCCGTCCTCAACCACACAGCCAGAGTTTTCCGACCTCCAACAAGGCCACTGATACAAAGTTAAGTCATCAAAAATGACACCAGCTCTTGGCACCAACCTCATGAGGCAGTGGCGCTGGCAGAGTGGAGAGGTGGCTGGTGTTGGCCTCTGCCACCATGGGATGGGTGTCTCGTGGCTGCCAGGCAGCTGTGGGATTAAAAGCCCTGTCCTGAGGCTGGCAGAGCCCTGGGCAGGGTTTGTCTGTGGGGACCAGGGCGGTTGCTCCTCTGTTTGTTGATATTATCCTGCCGTTTGCAGCCATGGTCCCAGACCGAGACAGGACCAGACCATGGCACAGTCCCGTCCTCACCCACACTGCCAGAGATTTCCGTCCGCCAACAAGGCCACTGATACAAAGTTAAGACATCAAAAATGACACCAGCTCTTGGCACCAACCTCGTGAGGCAGCGGCGCTGGCAGAGTGGAGATGTGGCTGGTGGTGGCCTATGCCAGCATGGGATGGGTGTCCCTGGCTGCCAGGCAGATGTGTGACTGAAAGCCCTGTCCTGAGGCTGGCAGAGCCCTGGGCAGGGGTTGATTTTGGAGGCAAGGGTGGTTTCCCCTCTCTTTATTGATATTATTCTGCCTTTTGCAGCCACAGCCAAAGACAGGGACAGGAGAAGACCATGGCACACTCCCGTCCTCAACCACACAGCCAGAGATTTGCTATCTCCTACAAGGCCACTGGTACAAAGTTAAGTCATCAAAAATGACACCAGCTCTTGGCACCAACCTAGTGAGGCAGTGGCACTTCCAGAGTGGAGAGTTGGCTGGTGGTGGCTCATGCCACCATAGGATGGGTGTCTCTGGCTGCAAGTCAGATGTGGGATTAAAAGCCCTGTCCTGAGGCTGGCAGAGCCCTGGGCAGGGGTTGATTTTGGAGGCAAGGGTGGTTTCCCCTCTCTTTATTGATATTATTCCGCCTTTTGCAGCCACAGCCAAAGACAGAGACAGGAGAAGACCATGGCGCACTCCCGTCCTCAACCACACAGCCAGAGATTTGCTACCTCCTACAAGGCCACTGATACAAAGTTAAGTCATCAAAAATGACACCAGCTCTTGGCACCAACCTAGTGAGTCAGTGGCACTGCGATAGTAGGTGGTTGGCTGGTGGTGGCTCATGCAGCATGGGATGGGTGTCTCGTGGCTGCCAGGCAGCTGTGGGATTAAAAGCCCTGTCCTGAGGCTGGCAGAGCCCTGGGCAGGGGTTGTCTGTGGGGACCAGTGTGGTTGCTCCTCTGTTTGTTGATATTATCCTGCCGTTTGCAGCCACAGCCAAAGACATGGACAGGACCAGACCATAGCACAGTCCCGTCCTCAACCACACAGCCAGAGTTTTCCGACCTCCAACAAGGCCACTGATACAAAGTTAAGTCATCAAAAATGACACCAGCTCTTGGCACCAACCTCCTGAGGCAGTGGCGCTGGCAGAGTGGAGAGGTGGCTGGTGGTGGCCTCTGCCACCATGGGATGGGTGTCTCGTGGCTGCCAGGCAGCTGTGGGATTAAAAGCCCTGTCCTGAGGCTGGCAGAGCCCTGGGCAGGGTTTGTCTGTGGGGACCAGGGCGGTTGCTCCTCTGTTTGTTGATATTATCCTGCCGTTTGCAGCCATGGTCCCAGACCGAGACAGGACCAGACCATGGCACAGTCCCGTCCTCACCCACACTGCCAGAGATTTCCGTCCGCCAACAAGGCCACTGATACAAAGTTAAGACATCAAAAATGACACCAGCTCTTGGCACCAACCTAGTGAGGCAGCGGCGCTGGCAGAGTGGAGATGTGGCTGGTGGTGGCCTATGCCAGCATGGGATGGGTGTCCCTGGCTGCCAGGGAGATGTGTGACTGAAAGCCCTGTCCTGAGGCTGGCAGAGCCCTGGGCAGGGGTTGATTTTGGAGGCAAGGGTGGTTTCCCCTCTCTTTATTGATATTATTCTGCCTTTTGCAGCCACAGCCAAAGACAGGGACAGGAGAAGACCATGGCACACTCCCGTCCTCAACCACACAGCCAGAGATTTGCTATCTCCTACAAGGCCACTGGTACAAAGTTAAGTCATCAAAAATGACACCAGCTCTTGGCACCAACCTAGTGAGGCAGTGGCACTTCCAGAGTGGAGAGTTGGCTGGTGGTGGCTCATGCCACCATAGGATGGGTGTCTCTGGCTGCAAGTCAGATGTGGGATTAAAAGCCCTGTCCTGAGGCTGGCAGAGCCCTGGGCAGGGGTTGATTTTGGAGGCAAGGGTGGTTTCCCCTCTCTTTATTGATATTATTCCGCCTTTTGCAGCCACAGCCAAAGACAGGGACAGGAGAAGACCATGGCGCACTCCCGTCCTCAACCACACATCCAGAGATTTGCTATCTCCTACAAGGCCACTGGTACAAAGTTAAGTCATCAAAAATGACACCAGCTCTTGGCACCAACCTAGTGAGTCAGTGGCACTGCGATAGTAGGTGGTTGGCTGGTGGTGGCTCATGCAGCATGGGATGGGTGTCTCGTGGCTGCCAGGCAGCTGTGGGATTAAAAGCCCTGTCCTGAGGCTGGCAGAGCCCTGGGCAGGGGTTGTCTGTGGGGACCAGTGTGGTTGCTCCTCTGTTTGTTGATATTATCCTGCCGTTTGCAGCCATGGTCCCAGACCGAGACAGGACCAGACCATGGCACAGTCCCGTCCTCACCCACACTGCCAGAGATTTCCGTCCGCCAACAAGGCCACTGATACAAAGTTAAGACATCAAAAATGACACCAGCTCTTGGCACCAACCTCGTGAGGCAGCGGCGCTGGCAGAGTGGAGATGTGGCTGGTGGTGGCCTATGCCAGCATGGGATGGGTGTCCCTGGCTGCCAGGCAGATGTGTGACTGAAAGCCCTGTCCTGAGGCTGGCAGAGCCCTGGGCAGGGGTTGATTTTGGAGGCAAGGGTGGTTTCCCCTCTCTTTATTGATATTATTCCGCCTTTTGCAGCCACAGCCAAAGACAGGGACAGGAGAAGACCATGGCGCACTCCCGTCCTCAACCACACAGCCAGAGATTTGCTATCTCCTACAAGGCCACTGGTACAAAGTTAAGTCATCAAAAATGACACCAGCTCTTGGCACCAACCTAGTGAGTCAGTGGCACTGCGATAGTAGGTGGTTGGCTGGTGGTGGCTCATGCAGCATGGGATGGGTGTCTCGTGGCTGCCAGGCAGCTGTGGGATTAAAAGCCCTGTCCTGAGGCTGGCAGAGCCCTGGGCAGGGGTTGTCTGTGGGGACCAGGGTGGTTGCTCCTCTGTTTGTTGATATTATCCTGCCGTTTGCAGCCACAGCCAAAGACATGGACAGGACCAGACCATAGCACAGTCCCGTCCTCAACCACACAGCCAGAGTTTTCCGACCTCCAACAAGGCCACTGATACAAAGTTAAGTCATCAAAAATGACACCAGCTCTTGGCACCAACCTCCTGAGGCAGTGGCGCTGGCAGAGTGGAGAGGTGGCTGGTGGTGGCCTCTGCCACCATGGGATGGGTGTCTCGTGGCTGCCAGGCAGCTGTGGGATTAAAAGCCCTGTCCTGAGGCTGGCAGAGCCCTGGGCAGGGTTTGTCTGTGGTGACCAGGGCGGTTGCTCCTCTGTTTGTTGATATTATCCTGCCGTTTGCAGCCATGGTCCCAGACCGAGACAGGACAAGACCATGGCACAGTCCCGTCCTCACCCACACTGCCAGAGATTTCCGTCCGCCAACAAGGCCACTGATACAAAGTTAAGACATCAAAAATGACACCAGCTCTTGGCACCAACCTCGTGAGGCAGCGGCGCTGGCAGAGTGGAGATGTGGCTGGTGGTGGCCTATGCCAGCATGGGATGGGTGTCCCTGGCTGCCAGGGAGATGTGTGACTGAAAGCCCTGTCCTGAGGCTGGCAGAGCCCTGGGCAGGGGTTGATTTTGGAGGCAAGGGTGGTTTCCCCTCTCTTTATTGATATTATTCTGCCTTTTGCAGCCACAGCCAAAGACAGGGACAGGAGAAGACCATGGCACACTCCCGTCCTCAACCACACAGCCAGAGATTTGCTATCTCCTACAAGGCCACTGGTACAAAGTTAAGTCATCAAAAATGACACCAGCTCTTGGCACCAACCTAGTGAGGCAGTGGCACTTCCAGAGTGGAGAGTTGGCTGGTGGTGGCTCATGCCACCATAGGATGGGTGTCTCTGGCTGCAAGTCAGATGTGGGATTAAAAGCCCTGTCCTGAGGCTGGCAGAGCCCTGGGCAGGGGTTGATTTTGGAGGCAAGGGTGGTTTCCCCTCTCTTTATTGATATTATTCCGCCTTTTGCAGCCACAGCCAAAGACAGGGACAGGAGAAGACCATGGCGCACTCCCGTCCTCAACCACACATCCAGAGATTTGCTATCTCCTACAAGGCCACTGGTACAAAGTTAAGTCATCAAAAATGACACCAGCTCTTGGCACCAACCTAGTGAGTCAGTGGCACTGCGATAGTAGGTGGTTGGCTGGTGGTGGATCATGCAGCATGGGATGGGTGTCTCGTGGCTGCCAGGCAGCTGTGGGATTAAAAGCCCTGTCCTGAGGCTGGCAGAGCCCTGGGCAGGGGTTGTCTGTGGGGACCAGTGTGGTTGCTCCTCTGTTTGTTGATATTATCCTGCCGTTTGCAGCCATGGTCCCAGACCGAGACAGGACCAGACCATGGCACAGTCCCGTCCTCACCCACACTGCCAGAGATTTCCGTCCGCCAACAAGGCCACTGATACAAAGTTAAGACATCAAAAATGACACCAGCTCTTGGCACCAACCTCGTGAGGCAGCGGCGCTGGCAGAGTGGAGATGTGGCTGGTGGTGGCCTATGCCAGCATGGGATGGGTGTCCCTGGCTGCCAGGCAGATGTGTGACTGAAAGCCCTGTCCTGAGGCTGGCAGAGCCCTGGGCAGGGGTTGATTTTGGAGGCAAGGGTGGTTTCCCCTCTCTTTATTGATATTATTCCGCCTTTTGCAGCCACAGCCAAAGACAGGGACAGGAGAAGACCATGGCGCACTCCCGTCCTCAACCACACAGCCAGAGATTTGCTATCTCCTACAAGGCCACTGGTACAAAGTTAAGTCATCAAAAATGACACCAGCTCTTGGCACCAACCTAGTGAGTCAGTGGCACTGCGATAGTAGGTGGTTGGCTGGTGGTGGCTCATGCAGCATGGGATGGGTGTCTCGTGGCTGCCAGGCAGCTGTGGGATTAAAAGCCCTGTCCTGAGGCTGGCAGAGCCCTGGGCAGGGGTTGTCTGTGGGGACCAGGGTGGTTGCTCCTCTGTTTGTTGATATTATCCTGCCGTTTGCAGCCACAGCCAAAGACATGGACAGGACCAGACCATAGCACAGTCCCGTCCTCAACCACACAGCCAGAGTTTTCCGACCTCCAACAAGGCCACTGATACAAAGTTAAGTCATCAAAAATGACACCAGCTCTTGGCACCAACCTAGTGAGGCAGTGGCACTTCCAGAGTGGAGAGTTGGCTGGTGGTGGCTCATGCCACCATAGGATGGGTGTCTCTGGCTGCTAGTCAGATGTGGGATTAAAAGCCCTGTCCTGAGGCTGGCAGAGCCCTGGGCAGGGGTTGATTTTGGAGGCAAGGGTGGTTTCCCCTCTCTTTATTGATATTATTCCGCCTTTTGCAGCCACAGCCAAAGACAGGGACAGGAGAAGACCATGGCGCACTCCCGTCCTCAACCACACAGCCAGAGATTTGCTATCTCCTACAAGGCCACTGGTACAAAGTTAAGTCATCAAAAATGACACCAGCTCTTGGCACCAACCTAGTGAGTCAGTGGCACTGCGATAGTAGGTGGTTGGCTGGTGGTGGCTCATGCAGCATGGGATGGGTGTCTCGTGGCTGCCAGGCAGCTGTGGGATTAAAAGCCCTGTCCTGAGGCTGGCAGAGCCCTGGGCAGGGGTTGTCTGTGGGGACCAGGGTGGTTGCTCCTCTGTTTGTTGATATTATCCTGCCGTTTGCAGCCACAGCCAAAGACATGGACAGGACCAGACCATAGCACAGTCCCGTCCTCAACCACACAGCCAGAGTTTTCCGACCTCCAACAAGGCCACTGATACAAAGTTAAGTCATCAAAAATGACACCAGCTCTTGGCACCAACCTCGTGAGGCAGTGGCGCTGGCAGAGTGGAGAGGTGGCTGGTGTTGGCCTCTGCCACCATGGGATGGGTGACTCTGGCTGCCAGTCAGATGTGCGATTAAAGCCCTGTCCTGAGGCTGGCAGAGCCCTGGGCAGGGGTTGTCTGTGGGGACCAGGGTGGTTGCTCTTCTGTTTGTTGATATTATCCTACCTTTTGCAGCCATGTGTACACACCGAGACAGGACCAGACCATGGCACAGTCCCGTCCTCACCCACACTGCCAGAGATTTTCGACCTCCAACAAGGCCACTGTTACAAAGCTAAGTCATCAGAAATGACACCAGGTCTTGGCACCAACCTAGTGAGGCAGCGGTGCTGGCAGAGTGGAGATGTGGCTGGTGGTGGCCTATGCCACCATGGGATGGGTGTCCCTGGCTGCCAGGCAGATGTGTGACTGAAAGCCCTGTCCTGAGGCTGGCAGAGCCCTGGGCAGGGGTTGATTTTGGAGGCAAGGGTGGTTTCCCCTCTCTTTATTGATATTATTCCGCCTTTTGCAGCCACAGCCAAAGACATGGACAGGAGAAGACCATGGCACACTCCCGTCCTCAACCACACAGCCAGAGTTTTCCGACCTCCAACAAGGCCACTGATACAAAGTTAAGTCATCAAAAATGACACCAGCTCTTGGCACCAACCTAGTGAGTCAGTGGCACTGCGATAGTAGGTGGTTGGCTGGTGGTGGCTCATGCAGCATGGGATGGGTGTCTCGTGGCTGCCAGGCAGCTGTGGGATTAAAAGCCCTGTCCTGAGGCTGGCAGAGCCCTGGGCAGGGGTTGTCTGTGGGGACCAGGGTGGTTGCTCCTCTGTTTGTTGATATTATCCTGCCGTTTGCAGCCATGGTCCCAGACCGAGACAGGACCAGACCATGGCACAGTCCCGTCCTCACCCACACTGCCAGAGATTTCCGTCCGCCAACAAGGCCACTGATACAAAGTTAAGACATCAAAAATGACACCAGCTCTTGGCACTAACCTCGTGAGGCAGCGGCGCTGGCAGAGTGGAGATGTGGCTGGTGGTGGCCTATGCCAGCATGGGATGGGTGTCCCTGGCTGCCAGGCAGATGTGTGACTGAAAGCCCTGTCCTGAGGCTGGCAGAGCCCTGGGCAGGGGTTGATTTTGGAGGCAAGGGTGGTTTCCCCTCTCTTTATTGATATTATTCTGCCTTTTGCAGCCACAGCCAAAGACAGGGACAGGAGAAGACCATGGCACACTCCCGTCCTCAACCACACAGCCAGAGATTTGCTATCTCCTACAAGGCCACTGGTACAAAGTTAAGTCATGAAAAATGACACCAGCTCTTGGCACCAACCTAGTGAGGCAGTGGCACTTCCAGAGTGGAGAGTTGGCTGGTGGTGGCTCATGCCACCATAGGATGGGTGTCTCTGGCTGCCAGTCAGATGTGGGATTAAAAGCCCTGTCCTGAGGCTGGCAGAGACCTGGGCAGGGGTTGATTTTGGAGGCAAGGGTGGTTTCCCCTCTCTTTATTGATATTATTCCGCCTTTTGAAGCCACAGCCAAAGACAGGGACAGGAGAAGACCATGGCGCACTCCCGTCCTCAACCACACAGCCAGAGATTTGCTATCTCCTACAAGGCCACTGGTACAAAGTTAAGTCATCAAAAATGACACCAGCTCTTGGCACCAACCTAGTGAGTCAGTGGCACTGCGATAGTAGGTGGTTGGCTGGTGGTGGCTCATGCAGCATGGGATGGGTGTCTCGTGGCTGCCAGGCAGCTGTGGGATTAAAAGCCCTGTCCTGAGGCTGGCAGAGCCCTGGGCAGGGGTTGTCTGTGGGGACCAGTGTGGTTGCTCCTCTGTTTGTTGATATTATCCTGCCGTTTGCAGCCACAGCCAAAGACATGGACAGGACCAGACCATAGCACAGTCCCGTCCTCAACCACACAGCCAGAGTTTTCCGACCTCCAACAAGGCCACTGATACAAAGTTAAGTCATCAAAAATGACACCAGCTCTTGGCACCAACCTCGTGAGGCAGTGGCGCTGGCAGAGTGGAGAGGTGGCTGGTGTTGGCCTCTGCCACCATGGGATGGGTGTCTCTGGCTGCCAGTCAGATGTGGGATTAAAGCCCTGTCCTGAGGCTGGCAGAGCCCTGGGCAGGGGTTGTCTGTGGGGACCAGGGCGGTTGCTCCTCTGTTTGTTGATATTATCCTGCCGTTTGCAGCCATGGTCCCAGACCGAGACAGGACCAGACCATGGCACAGTCCCGTCCTCACCCACACTGCCAGAGATTTCCGTCCGCCAACAAGGCCACTGTTACAAAGTTAAGACATCAAAAATGACACCAGCTCTTGGCACCAACCTCGTGAGGCAGCGGCGCTGGCAGAGTGGAGATGTGGCTGGTGGTGGCCTATGCCAGCATGGGATGGGTGTCCCTGGCTGCCAGGGAGATGTGTGACTGAAAGCCCTGTCCTGAGGCTGGCAGAGCCCTGGGCAGGGGTTGATTTTGGAGGCAAGGGTGGTTTCCCCTCTCTTTATTGATATTATTCTGCCTTTTGCAGCCACAGCCAAGGGACAGGAGAAGACCATGGCGCACTCCCGTCCTCAACCACACAGCCAGAGATTTGCTATCTCCTACAACGCCACTGGTACAAAGTTAAGTCATCAAAAATGACACCAGCTCTTGGCACCAACCTAGTGAGGCAGTGGCACTTCCAGAGTGGAGAGTTGGCTGGTGGTGGCTCATGCCACCATAGGATGGGTGTCTCTGGCTGCCAGTCAGATGTGAGATTAAAAGCCCTGTCCTGAGGCTGGCAGAGCCCTGGGCAGGGGTTGATTTTGGAGGAAAGGGTGGTTTCCGCTCTCTTTATTGATATTATTCTGCCTTTTGCAGCCACAGCCAAAGACAGGGACAGGAGAAGACCATGGCGCACTCCCGTCCTCAACCACACAGCCAGAGTTTTCCGACCTCCAACAAGGCCACTGATACAAAGTTAAGTCATCAAAAATGACACCAGCTCTTGGCACCAACCTCCTGAGTCAGTGGCGCTGGCAGAGTGGAGAGGTGGCTGGTGTTGGCCTCTGCCACCATGGGATGGGTGACTCTGGCTGCCATTCAGATGTGGGATTAAAGCCCTGTCCTGAGGCTGGCAGAGCCCTGGGCAGGGGTTGATTTTGGAGGCAAGGGTGGTTTCCCCTCTCTTTATTGATATTATTCTGCCTTTTGGAGCCACAGCCAAGGGACAGGAGAAGACCATGGCGCACTCCCGTCCTCAACCACACAGCCAGAGATTTGCTATCTCCTACAACGCCACTGTTACAAAGTTAAGTCATCAAAAATGACACCAGCTCTTGGCACCAACCTAGTGAGGCAGCGGCGCTGGCAGAGTGGAGATGTGGCTGGTGGTGGCCTATGCCAGCATGGGATGGGTGTCCCTGGCTGCCGGGGAGATGTGTGACTGAAAGCCCTGTCCTGAGGCTGGCAGAGCCCTGGGCAGGGGTTGATTTTGGAGGCAAGGGTGGTTTCCCCTCTCTTTATTGATATTATTCTGCCTTTTGCAGCCACAGCCAAAGACAGGGACAGGAGAAGACCATGGCACACTCCCGTCCTCAACCACACAGCCAGAGATTTGCTATCTCCTACAAGGCCACTGGTACAAAGTTAAGTCATCAAAAATGACACCAGCTCTTGGCACCAACCTAGTGAGGCAGCGGCACTTCCAGAGTGGAGAGTTGGCTGGTGGTGGCTCATGCCACCATAGGATGGGTGTCTCTGGCTGCCAGTCAGATGTGGGATTAAAAGCCCTGTCCTGAGGCTGGCAGACCCCTGGGCAGGGGTTGATTTTGGAGGCAAGGGTGGTTTCCCCTCTCTTTATTGATATTATTCCGCCTTTTGCAGCCACAGCCAAAGACAGGGACAGGAGAAGACCATGGCGCACTCCCGTCCTCAACCACACAGCCAGAGATTTGCTATCTCCTACAAGGCCACTGATACAAAGTTAAGTCATCAAAAATGACACCAGCTCTTGGCACAAACCTAGTGAGTCAGAGGCGCTGGCGATAGTAGGTGGTTGGCTGGTGGTGGCTCATGCAGCATGGGATGGGTGTCTCGTGGCTGCCAGGCAGCTGTGGGATTAAAAGCCCTGTCCTGAGGCTGGCAGAGCCCTGGGCAGGGGTTGTCTGTGGGGACCAGGGCGGTTGCTCCTCTGTTTGTTGATATTATCCTGCCGTTTGCAGCCATGGTCCCAGACCGAGACAGGACCAGACCATGGCACAGTCCCGTCCTCACCCACACAGCCAGAGATTTCTGACCTCCAACAAGGCCACTGTTACAAAGTTAAGTCATCAAAAATGACACCAGCTCTTGGCACCAACCTAGTGAGGCAGTGGCACTTCCAGAGTGGAGAGTTGGCTGGTGGTGGCTCATGCCACCATAGGATGGGTGTCTCTGGCTGCCAGTCAGATGTGGGATTAAAAGCCCTGTCCTGAGGCTGGCAGACCCCTGGGCAGGGGTTGATTTTGGAGGCAAGGGTGGTTTCCCCTCTCTTTATTGATATTATTCTGCCTTTTGCAGCCACAGCCAAAGACAGGGACAGGAGAAGACCATGGCGCACTCCCGTCCTCAACCACACAGCCAGAGTTTTCCGAACTCCAACAAGGCCACTGATACAAAGTTAAGTCATCAAAAATGACACCAGCTCTTGGCACCAACCTCGTGAGGCAGTGGCGCTGGCAGAGTGGAGAGGTGGCTGGTGTTGGCCTCTGCCACCATGGGATGGGTGACTCTGGCTGCCAGTCAGATGTGGGATTAAAGCCCTGTCCTGAGGCTGGCAGAGCCCTGGGCAGGGGTTGATTTTGGAGGCAAGGGTGGTTTCCCCTCTCTTTATTGATATTATTCTGCCTTTTGGAGCCACAGCCAAGGGACAGGAGAAGACCATGGCGCACTCCCGTCCTCAACCACACAGCCAGAGATTTGCTATCTCCTACAAGGCCACTGTTACAAAGTTAAGTCATCAAAAATGACACCAGCTCTTGGCACCAACCTAGTGAGGCAGCGGCGCTGGCAGAGTGGAGATGTGGCTGGTGGTGGCCTATGCCAGCATGGGATGGGTGTCCCTGGCTGCCAGGCAGATGTGGGATTAAAAGCCCTGTCCTGAGGCTGGCAGACCCCTGGGCAGGGGTTGATTTTGGAGGCAAGGGTGGTTTCCCCTCTCTTTATTGATATTATTCCGCCTTTTGCAGCCACAGCCAAAGACAGGGACAGGAGAAGACCATGGCGCACTCCCGTCCTCAACCACACAGCCAGAGATTTGCTATCTCCATCAAGGCCACTGATACAAAGTTAAGTCATCAAAAATGACACCAGCTCTTGGCACAAACCTAGTGAGTCAGAGGCGCTAGCGATAGTAGGTGGTTGGCTGGTGGTGGCTCATGCAGCATGGGATGGGTGTCTCGTGGCTGCCAGGCAGCTGTGGGATTAAAAGCCCTGTCCTGAGGCTGGCAGAGCCCTGGGCAGGGGTTGTCTGTGGGGACCAGGGTGGTTGCTCCTCTGTTTGTTGTCATTATCCTGCCGTTTGCAGCCACAGCCAAAGACATGGACAGGACCAGACCATAGCACAGTCCCGTCCTCAACCACACAGCCAGAGTTTTCCGACCTCCAACAAGGCCACTGATACAAAGTTAAGTCATCAAAAATGACACCAGCTCTTGGCACCAACCTAGTGAGGCAGTGGCGCTGGCAGAGTGGAGAGGTGGCTGGTGTTGGCCTCTGCCACCATGGGATGGGTGACTCTGGCTGCCAGTCAGATGTGGGATTAAAGCCCTGTCCTTAGGCTGGCAGAGCCCTGGGCAGGGGTTGTCTGTGGGGACCAGGGCGGTTGCTCCTCTGTTTGTTGATATTATCCTGCCGTTTGCAGCCATGGTCCCAGACCGAGACAGGACCAGACCATGGCACAGTCCCGTCCTCACCCACACAGCCAGAGATTTCCGACCTCCAACAAGGCCACTGTTACATAGTTAAGTCATCAAAAATGACACCAGCTCTTGGCACCAACCTAGTGAGGCAGTTGCACTTCCAGAGTGGAGAGTTGGCTGGTGGTGGCCTATGCCAGCATGGGATGGGGGTCCCTGGCTACCAGGGAGATGTGTGACTGAAAGCCCTGTCCTGAGGCTGGCAGAGCCCTGGGCAGGGGTTGATTTTGGAGGCAAGGGTGATTTCCCCTCTCTTTATTGATATTATTCTGCCTTTTGCAGCCACAGCCAAAGACAGGGACAGGAGAAGACCATGGCACACTCCCGTCCTCAACCACACAGCCAGAGATTTGCTATCTCCTACAAGGCCACTGGTACAAAGTTAAGTCATCAAAAATGACACCAGCTCTTGGCACCAACCTCGTGAGGCAGTGGCGCTGGCAGAGTGGAGAGGTGGCTGGTGTTGGCCTCTGCCACCATGGGATGGGTGACTCTGGCTGCCAGTCAGATGTGGGATTAAAGCCCTGTCCTGAGGCTGGCAGAGCCCTGGGCAGGGTTTGTCTGTGGGGACCAGGGCGGTTGCTCCTCTGTTTGTTGATATTATCCTGCCGTTTGCAGCCATGGTCCCAGACCGAGACAGGACCAGACCATGGCACAGTCCCGTCCTCACCCACACAGCCAGAGATTTCCGACCTCCAACAAGGCCACTGTTACATAGTTAAGTCATCAAAAATGACACCAGCTCTTGGCACCAACCTCGTGAGGCAGTGGCGCTGGCAGAGTGGAGATGTGGCTGGTGGTGGCCTATGCCAGCATGGGATGGGTGTCCCTGGCTGCCAGGCAGATATGTGACTGAAAGCCCTGTCCTGAGGCTGGCAGAGCCCTGGGCAGGGGTTGATTTTGGAGGCAAGGGTGGTTTCCCCTCTCTTTATTGATATTATTCTGCATTTGCAGCCACGGCCAAAGACAGGGACACGAGAAGACCATGGCACACTCCCGTCCTCAACCACACAGCCAGAGATTTGCTATCTCCTACAACGCCACTGTTACAAAGTTAAGTCATCAAAAATGACACCAGCTCTTGGCACCAACCTAGTGAGGCAGTGGCACTTCCAGAGTGGAGATGTGGCTGGTGGTGGCCTATGCCAGCATGGGATGGGTGTCCCTGGCTACCAGGGAGATGTGTGACTGAAAGCCCTGTCCTGAGGCTGGCAGAGCCCTGGGCAGGGGTTGATTTTGGAGGCAAGGGTGGTTTCCCCTCTCTTTATTGATATTATTCCGCCTTTTGCAGCCACAGCCAAGGGACAGGAGAAGACCATGGCGCACTCCCGTCCTCAACCACACAGCCAGAGATTTGCTATCTCCTACAAGGCCACTGGTACAAAGTTAAGTCATCAAAAATGACACCAGCTCTTGGCACCAACCTAGTGAGTCAGTGGCACTGCGATAGTAGGTGGTTGGCTGGTGGTGGCTCATGCAGCATGGGATGGGTGTCTCGTGGCTGTCAGGCAGCTGTGGGATTAAAAGCCCTGTCCTGAGGCTGGCAGAGCCCTGGGAAGGGGTTGTCTGTGGGGACCAGGGTGGTTGCTCCTCTGTTTGTTGTCATTATCCTGCCGTTTGCAGCCACAGCCAAAGACATGGACAGGACCAGACCATAGCACAGTCCCGTCCTCAACCACACAGCCAGAGTTTTCCGACCTCCAACAAGGCCACTGATACAAAGTTAAGTCATCAAAAATGACACCAGCTCTTGGCACCAACCTCGTGAGGCAGTGGCGCTGGCAGAGTGGAGAGGTGGCTGGTGTTGGCCTCTGCCACCATGGGATGGGTGACTCTGGCTGCCAGTCAGATGTGGGATTAAAGGCCTGTCCTTAGGCTGGCAGAGCCCTGGGCAGGGGTTGTCTGTGGGGACCAGGGCGGTTGCTCCTCTGTTTGTTGATATTATCCTGCCGTTTGCAGCCATGGTCCCAGACCGAGACAGGACCAGACCATGGCACAGTCCCGTCCTCACCCACACAGCCAGAGATTTCCGACCTCCAACAAGGCCACTGTTACAAAGTTAAGTCATCAAAAATGACACCAGCTCTTGGCACACACCTAGTGAGGCAGCGGCGCTGGCAGAGTGGAGATGTGGCTGGTGGTGGCCTATGCCAGCATGGGATGGGTGTCCCTGGCTACCAGGGAGATGTGTGACTGAAAGCCCTGTCCTGAGGCTGGCAGAGCCCTGGGCAGGGGTTGATTTTGGAGGCAAGGGTGGTTTCCCCTCTCTTTATTGATATTATTCCGCCTTTTGCAGCCACAGCCAAAGACAGGGACAGGAGAAGACCATGGCGCACTCCCGTCCTCAACCACACAGCCAGAGATCTGCTATCTCCTACAAGGCCACTGGTACAAAGTTAAGTCATCAAAAATGACACCAGCTCTTGGCACCAACCTAGTGAGGCAGCGGCACTGGCAGAGTGGAGAGGTGGCTGGTGGTGGCCTCTGCCACCATGGGATGGGTGACTCTGGCTGCCATTCAGATGTGGGATTAAAGCCCTGTCCTGAGGCTGGCAGAGCCCTGGGCAGGGGTTGATTTTGGAGGCAAGGGTGGTTTCCCCTCTCTTTATTGATATTATTCTGCCTTTTGCAGCCACAGCCAAGGGACAGGAGAAGACCATGGCACACTCCCGTCCTCAACCACACAGCCAGAGATTTGCTATCTCCTACAAGGCCACTGGTACAAAGTTAAGTCATCAAAAATGACACCAGCTCTTGGCACCAACCTAGTGAGGCAGTGGCACTTCCAGAGTGGAGAGTTGGCTGGTGGTGGCTCATGCCACCATAGGGTGGGTGTCTCTGGCTGCCAGTCAGATGTGGGATTAAAGCCCTGTCCTGAGGCTGGCAGAGCCCTGGGCAGGGGTTGTCTGTGGGGACCAGGGTGGTTGCTCCTCTGTTTGTTGATATTATCCTGCCTTTTGCAGCCATGGTCCCAGACCGAGACAGGACCAGACCATGGCACAGTCCCGTACTCACCCACACTGCCAGAGATTTCCGTCCGCCAACAAGGCCACTGATACAAAGTTAAGACATCAAAAATGACACCAGCTCTTGGCACCAACCTCGTGAGGCAGCGGCGCTGGCAGAATGGAGATGTGGCTGGTGGTGGCCTATGCCAGCATGGGATGGGTGTCCCTGGCTGCCAGGCAGATGTGTGACTGAAAGCCCTGTCCTGAGGCTGGCAGAGCCCTGGGCAGGGGTTGATTTTGGAGGCAAGGGTGGTTTCCCCTCTCTTTATTGATATTATTCTGCCTTTTGCAGCCACAGCCAAAGACAGGGACAGGAGAAGACCATGGCACACTCCCGTCCTCAACCACACAGCCAGAGATTTGCTATCTCCTACAAGGCCACTGGTACAAAGTTAAGTCATCAAAAATGACACCAGCTCTTGGCACCAACCTAGTGAGGCAGTGGCACTTCCAGAGTGGAGAGTTGGCTGGTGGTGGCTCATGCCACCATAGGATGGGTGTCTCTGGCTGCCAGTCAGATGTGGGATTAAAAGCCCTGTCCTGAGGCTGGCAGAGCCCTGGGCAGGGGTTGTCTGTGGGGACCAGGGTGGTTGCTCCTCTGTTTGTTGATATTATCCTGCCTTTTGCAGCCATTGTCCCAGACCGAGACAGGACCAGACCATGGCACAGTCCCGTCCTCACCCACACTGCCAGAGATTTCCGTCCGCCAACAAGGCCACTGATACAAAGTTAAGACATCAAAAATGACACCAGCTCTTGGCACCAACCTCGTGAGGCAGCGGCGCTGGCAGAATGGAGATGTGGCTGGTGGTGGCCTATGCCAGCATGGGATGGGTGTCCCTGGCTGCCAGGCAGATGTGTGACTGAAAGCCCTGTCCTGAGGCTGGCAGAGCCCTGGGCAGGGGTTGATTTTGGAGGCAAGGGTGGTTTCCCCTCTCTTTATTGATATTATTGTGCCTTTTGCAGCCACAGCCAAAGACAGGGACAGGAGAAGACCATGGCACACTCCCGTCCTCAACCACACAGCCAGAGATTTGCTATCTCCTACAAGGCCACTGGTACAAAGTTAAGTCATCAAAAATGACACCAGCTCTTGGCACCAACCTAGTGAGGCAGTGGCACTTCCAGAGTGGAGAGTTGGCTGGTGGTGGCTCATGCCACCATAGGATGGGTGTCTCTGGCTGCCAGTCAGATGTGGGATTAAAAGCCCTGTCCTGAGGCTGGCAGAGACCTGGGCAGGGGTTGATTTTGGAGGCAAGGGTGGTTTCCCCTCTCTTTATTGATATTATTCCGCCTTTTGCAGCCACAGCCAAAGACAGGGACAGGAGAAGACCATGGCGCACTCCCGTCCTCAACCACACAGCCAGAGATTTGCTATCTCCTACAAGGCCACTGGTACAAAGTTAAGTCATCAAAAATGACACCAGCTCTTGGCACCAACCTAGTGAGTCAGTGGCACTGCGATAGTAGGTGGTTGGCTGGTGGTGGCTCATGCAGCATGGGATGGGTGTCTCGTGGCTGCCAGGAAGCTGTGGGATTAAAAGCCCTGTCCTGAGGCTGGCAGAGCCCTGGGCAGGGGTTGTCTGTGGGGACCAGTGTGGTTGCTCCTCTGTTTGTTGATATTATCCTGCCGTTTGCAGCCACAGCCAAAGACATGGACAGGACCAGACCATAGCACAGTCCCGTCCTCAACCACACAGCCAGAGTTTTCCGACCTCCAACAAGGCCACTGATACAAAGTTAAGTCATCAAAAATGACACCAGCTCTTGGCACCAACCTCGTGAGGCAGTGGCGCTGGCAGAGTGGAGAAGTGGCTGGTGTTGGCCTCTGCCACCATGGGATGGGTGACTCTGGCTGCCAGTCAGATGTGGGATTAAAGCCCTGTCCTGAGGCTGGCAGAGCCCTGGGCAGGGGTTGTCTGTGGGGACCAGGGCGGTTGCTCCTCTGTTTGTTGATATTATCCTGCCGTTTGCAGCCATGGTCCCAGACCGAGACAGGACCAGACCATGGCACAGTCCCGTCCTCACCCACACTGCCAGAGATTTCCGTCCGCCAACAAGGCCACTGATACAAAGTTAAGACATCAAAAATGACACCAGCTCTTGGCACCAACCTCGTGAGGCAGCGGCGCTGGCAGAGTGGAGAGGTGGCTGGTGTTGGCCTCTGCCACCATGGGATGGGTGACTCTGGCTGCCATTCAGATGTGGGATTAAAGCCCTGTCCTGAGGCTGGCAGAGCCCTGGGCAGGGGTTGATTTTGGAGGCAAGGGTGGTTTCCCCTCTCTTTATTGATATTATTCTGCCTTTTGGAGCCACAGCCAAGGGACAGGAGAAGACCATGGTGCACTCCCGTCCTCAACCACACAGCCAGAGATTTGCTATCTCCTACAACGCCACTGTTACAAAGTTAAGTCATCAAAAATGACACCAGCTCTTGGCACCAACCTAGTGAGGCAGCGGCGCTGGCAGAGTGGAGATGTGGCTGGTGGTGGCCTATGCCAGCATGGGATGGGTGTCCCTGGCTGCCGGGGAGATGTGTGACTGAAAGCCCTGTCCTGAGGCTGGCAGAGCCCTGGGCAGGGGTTGATTTTGGAGGCAAGGGTGGTTTCCCCTCTCTTTATTGATATTATTCCGCCTTTTGCAGCCACAGCCAAAGACAGGGACAGGAGAAGACCATGGCGCACTCCCGTCCTCAACCACACAGCCAGAGATTTGCTATCTCCATCAAGGCCACTGATACAAAGTTAAGTCATCAAAAATGACACCAGCTCTTGGCACAAACCTAGTGAGTCAGAGGCGCTGGCGATAGTAGGTGGTTGGCTGGTGGTGGCTCATGCAGCATGGGATGGGTGTCTCGTGGCTGCCAGGCAGCTGTGGGATTAAAAGCCCTGTCCTGAGGCTGGCAGAGCCCTGGGCAGGGGTTGTCTGTGGGGACCAGGGTGGTTGCTCCTCTGTTTGTTGATATTATCCTGCCGTTTGCAGCCATGGTCCCAGACCGAGACAGGACCAGACCATGGCACAGTCCCGTCCTCACCCACACAGCCAGAGATTTCTGACCTCCAACAAGGCCACTGGTACAAAGTTAAGTCATCAAAAATGACACCAGCTCTTGGCACCAACCTAGTGAGGCAGTGGCACTTCCAGAGTGGAGAGTTGGCTGGTGGTGGCTCATGCCACCATAGGATGGGTGTCTCTGGCTGCCAGTCAGATGTGGGATTAAAAGCCCTGTCCTGAGGCTGGCAGAGCCCTGGGCAGGGGTTGATTTTGGAGGCAAGGGTGGTTTCCCCTCTCTTTATTGATATTATTCCGCCTTTTGCAGCCACAGCCAAAGACAGGGACAGGAGAAGACCATGGCGCACTCCCGTCCTCAACCACACAGCCAGAGTTTTCCGACCTCCAACAAGGCCACTGATACAAAGTTAAGTCATCAAAAATGACACCAGCTCTTGGCACCAACCTCGTGAGGCAGTGGCGCTGGCAGAGTGGAGAGGTGGCTGGTGTTGGCCTCTGCCACCATGGGATGGGTGACTCTGGCTGCCATTCAGATGTGGGATTAAAGCCCTGTCCTGAGGCTGGCAGAGCCCTGGGCAGGGGTTGATTTTGGAGGCAAGGGTGGTTTCCCCTCTCTTTATTGATATTATTCTGCCTTTTGGAGCCACAGCCAAGGGACAGGAGAAGACCATGGCGCACTCCCGTCCTCAACCACACAGCCAGAGATTTGCTATCTCCTACAACGCCACTGTTACAAAGTTAAGTCATCAAAAATGACACCAGCTCTTGGCACCAACCTAGTGAGGCAGCGGCGCTGGCAGAGTGGAGATGTGGCTGGTGGTGGCCTATGCCAGCATGGGATGGGTGTCCCTGGCTGCCAGGGAGATGTGTGACTGAAAGCCCTGTCCTGAGGCTGGCAGAGCCCTGGGCAGGGGTTGATTTTGGAGGCAAGGGTGGTTTCCCCTCTCTTTATTGATATTATTCTGCCTTTTGCAGCCACAGCCAAAGACAGGGACAGGAGAAGACCATGGCACACTCCCGTCCTCAACCACACAGCCAGAGATTTGCTATCTCCTACAAGGCCACTGGTACAAAGTTAAGTCATCAAAAATGACACCAGCTCTTGGCACCAACCTAGTGAGGCAGTGGCACTTCCAGAGTGGAGAGTTGGCTGGTGGTGGCTCGTGCCACCATAGGATGGGTGTCTCTGGCTGCCAGTCAGATGTGGGATTAAAAGCCCTGTCCTGAGGCTGGCAGACCCCTGGGCAGGGGTTGATTTTGGAGGCAAGGGTGGTTTCCCCTCTCTTTATTGATATTATTCTGCCTTTTGCAGCCACAGCCAAAGACAGGGACAGGAGAAGACCATGGCGCACTCCCGTCCTCAACCACACAGCCAGAGATTTGCTATCTCCATCAAGGCCACTGATACAAAGTTAAGTCATCAAAAATGACACCAGCTCTTGGCACAAACCTAGTGAGTCAGAGGCGCTAGCGATAGTAGGTGGTTGGCTGGTGGTGGCTCATGCAGCATGGGATGGGTGTCTCGTGGCTGCCATTCAGCTGTGGGATTAAAAGCCCTGTCCTGAGGCTGGCAGAGCCCTGGGCAGGGGTTGTCTGTGGGGACCAGGGTGGTTGCTCCTCTGTTTGTTGTCATTATCCTGCCGTTTGCAGCCACAGCCAAAGACATGGACAGGACCAGACCATAGCACAGTCCCGTCCTCAACCACACAGCCAGAGTTTTCCGACCTCCAACAAGGCCACTGATACAAAGTTAAGTCATCAAAAATGACACCAGCTCTTGGCACCAACCTCGTGAGGCAGTGGCGCTGGCAGAGTGGAGATGTGGCTGGTGTTGGCCTCTGCCACCATGGGATGGGTGACTCTGGCTGCCAGTCAGATGTGGGATTAAAGCCCTGTCCTTAGGCTGGCAGAGCCCTGGGCAGGGGTTGTCTGTGGGGACCAGGGCGGTTGCTCCTCTGTTTGTTGATATTATCCTGCCGTTTGCAGCCATGGTCCCAGACCGAGACAGGACCAGACCATGGCACAGTCCCGTCCTCACCCACACAGCCAGAGATTTCCGACCTCCAACAAGGCCACTGTTACATAGTTAAGTCATCAAAAATGACACCAGCTCTTGGCACCAACCTCGTGAGGCAGTGGCGCTGGCAGAGTGGAGATGTGGCTGGTGGTGGCCTATGCCAGCATGGGATGGGTGTCCCTGGCTACCAGGGAGATGTGTGACTGAAAGCCCTGTCCTGAGGCTGGCAGAGCCCTGGGCAGGGGTTGATTTTGGAGGCAAGGGTGGTTTCCCCTCTCTTTATTGATATTATTCTGCCTTTTGGAGCCACAGCCAAGGGACAGGAGAAGACCATGGCGCACTCCCGTCCTCAACCACACAGCCAGAGATTTGCTATCTCCTACAACGCCACTGTTACAAAGTTAAGTCATCAAAAATGACACCAGCTCTTGGCACCAACCTAGTGAGGCAGCGGCGCTGGCAGAGTGGAGATGTGGCTGGTGGTGGCCTATGCCAGCATGGGATGGGTGTCCCTGGCTGCCAGGCAGATGTGTGACTGAAAGCCCTGTCCTGAGGCTGGCAGAGGCCTGGGCAGGGGTTGATTTTGGAGGCAAGGGTGGTTTCCCCTCTCTTTATTGATATTATTCTGCCTTTTGCAGCCACAGCCAAAGACAGGGACAGGAGAAGACCATGGCACACTCCCGTCCTCAACCACACAGCCAGAGATTTGCTATCTCCTACAAGGCCACTGGTACAAAGTTAAGTCATCAAAAATGACACCAGCTCTTGGCACCAACCTAGTGAGGCAGTGGCACTTCCAGAGTGGAGAGTTGGCTGGTGGTGGCTCATGCCACCATAGGATGGGTGTCTCTGGCTGCCAGTCAGATGTGGGATTAAAAGCCCTGTCCTGAGGCTGGCAGAGCCCTGGGCAGGGGTTGATTTTGGAGGCAAGGGTGGTTTCCCCTCTCTTTATTGATATTATTCTGCCTTTTGCAGCCACAGCCAAGGGACAGGAGAAGACCATGGCGCACTCCCGTCCTCAACCACACAGCCAGAGATTTGCTATCTCCTACAACGCCACTGTTACAAAGTTAAGTCATCAAAAATGACACCAGCTCTTGGCACCAACCTAGTGAGTCAGAGGCGCTGGCAGAGTGGAGATGTGGCTGGTGGTGGCCTATGCCAGCATGGGATGGGTGTCCCTGGCTGCCAGGGAGATGTGTGACTGAAAGCCCTGTCCTGAGGCTGGCAGAGCCCTGGGCAGGGGTTGATTTTGGAGGCAAGGGTGGTTTCCCCTCTCTTTATTGATATTATTCTGCCTTTTGCAGCCACAGCCAAAGACAGGGACAGGAGAAGACCATGGCACACTCCCGTCCTCAACCACACAGCCAGAGATTTGCTATCTCCTACAAGGCCACTGGTACAAAGTTAAGTCATCAAAAATGACACCAGCTCTTGGCACCAACCTAGTGAGGCAGTGGCACTTCCAGAGTGGAGAGTTGGCTGGTGGTGGCTCATGCCACCATAGGGTGGGTGTCCCTGGCTGCCAGGAAGATGTGTGACTGAAAGCCCTGTCCTGAGGCTGGCAGAGCCCTGGGCAGGGGTTGATTTTGGAGGCAAGGGTGGTTTCCCCTCTCTTTATTGATATTATTCTGCCTTCTGCAGCCACAGCCAAAGACAGGGACAGGAGAAGACCATGGCACACTCCCGTCCTCAACCACACAGCCAGAGATTTGCTATCTCCTACAAGGCCACTGGTACAAAGTTAAGTCATCAAAAATGACACCAGCTCTTGGCACCAACCTAGTGAGGCAGTGGCACTTCCAGAGTGGAGAGTTGGCTGGTGGTGGCTCATGCCACCATAGGATGGGTGTCTCTGGCTGCCAGTCAGATGTGGGATTAAAAGCCCTGTCCTGAGGCTGGCAGAGCCCTGGGCAGGGGTTGATTTTGGAGGCAAGGGTGGTTTCCCCTCTCTTTATTGATATTATTCCGCCTTTTGCAGCCACGGCCAAAGACAGGGACACGAGAAGACCATGGCACACTCCCGTCCTCAACCACACAGCCAGAGATTTGCTATCTCCTACAAGGCCACTGATACAAAGTTAAGTCATCAAAAATGACACCAGCTCTTGGCACCAACCTCGTGAGGCAGTGGCGCTGGCAGAGTGGAGAGGTGGCTGGTGTTGGCCTCTGCCACCATGGGATGGGTGTCTCTGGCTGCCATTCAGATGTGGGATTAAAGCCCTGTCCTTAGGCTGGCAGAGCCCTGGGCAGGGGTTGTCTGTGGGGACCAGGGCGGTTGCTCCTCTGTTTGTTGATATTATCCTGCCGTTTGCAGTCATGGTCCCAGACCGAGACAGGACCAGACCATGGCACAGTCCCGTCCTCACCCACACAGCCAGAGATTTCCGACCTCCAACAAGGCCACTGTTACAAAGTTAAGTCATCAAAAATGACACCAGCTCTTGGCACCAACCTCGTGAGGCAGTGGCGCTGGCAGAGTGGAGATGTGGCTGGTGGTGGCCTATGCCAGCATGGGATGGGTGTCCCTGGCTGCCAGGAAGATGTGTGACTGAAAGCCCTGTCCTGAGGCTGGCAGAGCCCTGGGCAGGGGTTGATTTTGGAGGCAAGGGTGGTTTCCCCTCTCTTTATTGATATTATTCCGCCTTTTGCAGCCACGGCCAAAGACAGGGACAGGAGAAGACCATGGCACACTCCCGTCCTCAACCACACAGCCAGAGATTTGCTATCTCCTACAACGCCACTGTTACAAAGTTAAGTCATCAAAAATGACACCAGCTCTTGGCACCAACCTAGTGAGGCAGCGGCACTGGCAGAGTGGAGATGTGGCTGGTGGTGGCCTATGCCAGCATGGGATGGGTGTCCCTGGCTACCAGGGAGATGTGTGACTGAAAGCCCTGTCCTGAGGCTGGCAGAGCCCTGGGCAGGGGTTGATTTTGGAGGCAAGGGTGGTTTCCCCTCTCTTTATTGATATTATTCTGCCTTTTGCAGCCACAGCCAAAGACAGGGACAGGAGAAGACCATGGCACACTCCCGTCCTCAACCACACAGCCAGAGATTTGCTATCTCCTACAAGGCCACTGGTACAAAGTTAAGTCATCAAAAATGACACCAGCTCTTGGCACCAACCTAGTGAGGCAGTGGCACTTCCAGAGTGGAGAGTTGGCTGGTGGTGGCTCATGCCACCATAGGATGGGTGTCTCTGGCTGCCAGTCAGATGTGGGATTAAAAGCCCTGTCCTGAGGCTGGCAGACCCCTGGGCAGGGGTTGATTTTGGAGGCAAGGGTGGTTTCCCCTCTCTTTATTGATATTATTCTGCCTTTTGCAGCCACAGCCAAAGACAGGGACAGGAGAAGACCATGGCGCACTCCCGTCCTCAACCACACAGCCAGAGATTTGCTATCTCCTACAAGGCCACTGATACAAAGTTAAGTCATCAAAAATGACACCAGCTCTTGGCACAAACCTAGTGACTCAGAGGCGCTAGCGATAGTAGGTGGTTGGCTGGTGGTGGCTCATGCAGCATGGGATGGGTGTCTCGTGGCTGCCAGGCAGCTGTGGGATTAAAAGCCCTGTCCTGAGGCTGGCAGAGCCCTGGGCAGGGGTTGTCTGTGGGGACCAGGGTGGTTGCTCCTCTGTTTGTTGTCATTATCCTGCCGTTTGCAGCCACAGCCAAAGACATGGACAGGACCAGACCATAGCACAGTCCCGTCCTCACCCACACAGCCAGAGATTTCCGACCTCCAACAAGGCCACTGTTACATAGTTAAGTCATCAAAAATGACACCAGCTCTTGGCACCAACCTCGTGAGGCAGTGGCGCTGGCAGAGTGGAGATGTGGCTGGTGGTGGCCTATGCCAGCATGGGATGGGTGTCCCTGGCTGCCAGGCAGATATGTGACTGAAAGCCCTGTCCTGAGGCTGGCAGAGCCCTGGGCAGGGGTTGATTTTGGAGGCAAGGGTGGTTTCCCCTCTGTTTATTGATATTATTCCGCATTTGCAGCCACGGCCAAAGACAGGGACACGAGAAGACCATGGCACACTCCCGTCCTCAACCACACAGCCAGAGATTTGCTATCTCCTACAAGGCCACTGGTACAAAGTTAAGTCATCAAAAATGACACCAGCTCTTGGCACCAACCTAGTGAGGCAGTGGCGCTGGCAGAGTGGAGATGTGGCTGGTGGTGGCCTATGCCAGCATGGGATGGGTGTCCCTGGCTACCAGGGAGATGTGTGACTGAAAGCCCTGTCCTGAGGCTGGCAGAGCCCTGGGCAGGGGTTGATTTTGGAGGCAAGGGTGGTTTCCCCTCTCTTTATTGATATTATTCTGCCTTTTGGAGCCACAGCCAAGGGACAGGAGAAGACCATGGCGCACTCCCGTCCTCAACCACACAGCCAGAGATTTGCTATCTCCTACAAGGCCACTGGTACAAAGTTAAGTCATCAAAAATGACACCAGCTCTTGGCACCAACCTAGTGAGGCAGCGGCGCTGGCAGAGTGGAGATGTGGCTGGTGGTGGCCTATGCCAGCATGGGATGGGTGTCCCTGGCTGCCAGGGAGATGTGTGACTGAAAGCCCTGTCCTGAGGCTGGCAGAGGCCTGGGCAGGGGTTGATTTTGGAGGCAAGGGTGGTTTCCCCTCTCTTTATTGATATTATTCTGCCTTTTGCAGCCACAGCCAAAGACAGGGACAGGAGAAGACCATGGCACACTCCCGTCCTCAACCACACAGCCAGAGATTTGCTATCTCCTACAAGGCCACTGGTACAAAGTTAAGTCATCAAAAATGACACCAGCTCTTGGCACCAACCTAGTGAGGCAGTGGCACTTCCAGAGTGGAGAGTTGGCTGGTGGTGGCTCATGCCACCATAGGATGGGTGTCTCTGGCTGCCAGTCAGATGTGGGATTAAAAGCCCTGTCCTGAGGCTGGCAGAGCCCTGGGCAGGGGTTGATTTTGGAGGCAAGGGTGGTTTCCCCTCTCTTTATTGATATTATTCTGCCTTTTGCAGCCACAGCCAAGGGACAGGAGAAGACCATGGCGCACTCCCGTCCTCAACCACACAGCCAGAGATTTGCTATCTCCTACAACGCCACTGTTACAAAGTTAAGTCATCAAAAATGACACCAGCTCTTGGCACCAACCTAGTGAGTCAGAGGCGCTGGCAGAGTGGAGATGTGGCTGGTGGTGGCCTATGCCAGCATGGGATGGGTGTCCCTGGCTGCCAGGGAGATGTGTGACTGAAAGCCCTGTCCTGAGGCTGGCAGAGGCCTGGGCAGGGGTTGATTTTGGAGGCAAGGGTGGTTTCCCCTCTCTTTATTGATATTATTCTGCCTTTTGCAGCCACAGCCAAAGACAGGGACAGGAGAAGACCATGGCACACTCCCGTCCTCAACCACACAGCCAGAGATTTGCTATCTCCTACAAGGCCACTGGTACAAAGTTAAGTCATCAAAAATGACACCAGCTCTTGGCACCAACCTAGTGAGGCAGTGGCACTTCCAGAGTGGAGAGTTGGCTGGTGGTGGCTCATGCCACCATAGGGTGGGTGTCCCTGGCTGCCAGGAAGATGTGTGACTGAAAGCCCTGTCCTGAGGCTGGCAGAGCCCTGGGCAGGGGTTGATTTTGGAGGCAAGGGTGGTTTCCCCTCTCTTTATTGATATTATTCTGCCTTTTGCAGCCACAGCCAAAGACAGGGACAGGAGAAGACCATGGCACACTCCCGTCCTCAACCACACAGCCAGAGATTTGCTATCTCCTACAAGGCCACTGGTACAAAGTTAAGTCATCAAAAATGACACCAGCTCTTGGCACCAACCTAGTGAGGCAGTGGCACTTCCAGAGTGGAGAGTTGGCTGGTGGTGGCTCATGCCACCATAGGATGTGTGTCTCTGGCTGCCAGTCAGATGTGGGATTAAAAGCCCTGTCCTGAGGCTGGCAGAGCCCTGGGCAGGGGTTGATTTTGGAGGCAAGGGTGGTTTCCCCTCTCTTTATTGATATTATTCCGCCTTTTGCAGCCACGGCCAAAGACAGGGACACGAGAAGACCATGGCACACTCCCGTCCTCAACCACACAGCCAGAGATTTGCTATCTCCTACAAGGCCACTGATACAAAGTTAAGTCATCAAAAATGACACCAGCTCTTGGCACCAACCTCGTGAGGCAGTGGCGCTGGCAGAGTGGAGAGGTGGCTGGTGTTGGCCTCTGCCACCATGGGATGGGTGTCTCTGGCTGCCATTCAGATGTGGGATTAAAGCCCTGTCCTTAGGCTGGCAGAGCCCTGGGCAGGGGTTGTCTGTGGGGACCAGGGCGGTTGCTCCTCTGTTTGTTGATATTATCCTGCCGTTTGCAGCCATGGTCCCAGACCGAGACAGAACCAGACCATGGCACAGTCCCGTCCTCACCCACACAGCCAGAGATTTCCGACCTCCAACAAGGCCACTGTTACAAAGTTAAGTCATCAAAAATGACACCAGCTCTTGGCACCAACCTAGTGAGGCAGCGGCACTGGCAGAGTGGAGATGTGGCTGGTGGTGGCCTATGCCAGCATGGGATGGGTGTCCCTGGCTACCAGGGAGATGTGTGACTGAAAGCCCTGTCCTGAGGCTGGCAGAGCCCTGGGCAGGGGTTGATTTTGGAGGCAAGGGTGGTTTCCCCTCTCTTTATTGATATTATTCTGCCTTTTGCAGCCACGGCCAAAGACAGGGACAGGAGAAGACCATGGCACACTCCCGTCCTCAACCACACAGCCAGAGATTTGCTATCTCCTACAAGGCCACTGGTACAAAGTTAAGTCATCAAAAATGACACCAGCTCTTGGCACCAACCTAGTGAGGCAGTGGCACTTCCAGAGTGGAGAGTTGGCTGGTGGTGGCTCATGCCACCATAGGATGGGTGTCTCTGGCTGCCAGGCAGATGTGGG
The DNA here is from genome assembly GCF_965231255.1 of Vanellus vanellus. NCBI lineage: Eukaryota > Metazoa > Chordata > Aves > Charadriiformes > Charadriidae > Vanellus > Vanellus vanellus. The sequence goes on along the minus strand of NC_138905.1, from coordinate 206,228,281 downwards.
ATTAAAAGCCCTGTCCTGAGGCTGGCAGAGCCCTGGGCAGGGGTTGATTTTGGAGGCAAGGGTGGTTTCCCCTCTCTTTATTGATGTTATTCCGCCTTTTGCAGCCACAGCCAAAGACAGGGACAGGAGAAGACCATGGCGCACTCCCGTCCTCAACCACACAGCCAGAGATTTGCTATCTCCATCAAGGCCACTGATACAAAGTTAAGTCATCAAAAATGACACCAGCTCTTGGCACAAACCTAGTGAGTCAGAGGCGCTGGCGATAGTAGGTGGTTGGCTGGTGGTGGCTCATGCAGCATGGGATGGGTGTCTCGTGGCTGCCAGGCAGCTGTGGGATTAAAAGCCCTGTCCTGAGGCTGGCAGAGCCCTGGGCAGGGGTTGTCTGTGGGGACCAGTGTGGTTGCTCCTCTGTTTGTTGATATTATCCTGCCGTTTGCAGCCACAGCCAAAGACATGGACAGGACCAGACCATAGCACAGTCCCGTCCTCAACCACACAGCCAGAGTTTTCCGACCTCCAACAAGGCCACTGATACAAAGTTAAGTCATCAAAAATGACACCAGCTCTTGGCACCAACCTCGTGAGGCAGTGGCGCTGGCAGAGTGGAGAGGTGGCTGGTGTTGGCCTCTGCCACCATGGGATGGGTGACTCTGGCTGCCAGTCAGATGTGGGATTAAAGCCCTGTCCTTAGGCTGGCAGAGCCCTGGGCAGGGGTTGTCTGTGGGGACCAGGGTGGTTGCTCCTCTGTTTGTTGATATTATCCTGCCGTTTGCAGCCATGGTCCCAGACCGAGACAGGACCAGACCATGGCACAGTCCCGTGCTCACCCACACAGCCAGAGATTTCCGACCTCCAACAAGGCCACTGTTACAAAGTTAAGTCATCAAAAATGATACCAGCTCTTGTCACCAACCTAGTGAGGCAGTGGCACTTCCAGAGTGGAGAGTTGGCTGGTGGTGGCTCATGCCACCATAGGATGGGTGTCTCTGGCTGCCAGTCAGATGTGGGATTAAAAGCCCTGTCCTGAGGCTGGCAGACCCCTGGGCAGGGGTTGATTTTGGAGGCAAGGGTGGTTTCCCCTCTCTTTATTGATATTATTCTGCCTTTTGCAGCCACAGCCAAAGACAGGGACAGGAGAAGACCATGGCGCACTCCCGTCCTCAACCACACAGCCAGAGTTTTCCGACCTCCAACAAGGCCACTGATACAAAGTTAAGTCATCAAAAATGACACCAGCTCTTGGCACCAACCTCGTGAGGCAGTGGCGCTGGCAGAGTGGAGAGGTGGCTGGTGTTGGCCTCTGCCACCATGGGATGGGTGACTCTGGCTGCCATTCAGATGTGGGATTAAAAGCCCTGTCCTGAGGCTGGCAGAGCCCTGGGCAGGGGTTGATTTTGGAGGCAAGGGTGGTTTCCCCTCTCTTTATTGATATTATTCTGCCTTTTGGAGCCACAGCCAAGGGACAGGAGAAGACCATGGCGCACTCCCGTCCTCAACCACACAGCCAGAGATTTGCTATCTCCTACAACGCCACTGTTACAAAGTTAAGTCATCAAAAATGACACCAGCTCTTGGCACCAACCTAGTGAGGCAGCGGCGCTGGCAGAGTGGAGATGTGGCTGGTGGTGGCCTATGCCAGCATGGGATGGGTGTCCCTGGCTGCCAGGGAGATGTGTGACTGAAAGCCCTGTCCTGAGGCTGGCAGAGGCCTGGGCAGGGGTTGATTTTGGAGGCAAGGGTGGTTTCCCCTCTCTTTATTGATATTATTCTGCCTTTTGCAGCCACAGCCAAAGACAGGGACAGGAGAAGACCATGGCACACTCCCGTCCTCAACCACACAGCCAGAGATTTGCTATCTCCTACAAGGCCACTGGTACAAAGTTAAGTCATCAAAAATGACACCAGCTCTTGGCACCAACCTAGTGAGGCAGTGGCACTTCCAGAGTGGAGAGTTGGCTGGTGGTGGCTCATGCCACCATAGGATGGGTGTCTCTGGCTGCCAGTCAGATGTGGGATTAAAAGCCCTGTCCTGAGGCTGGCAGAGCCCTGGGCAGGGGTTGATTTTGGAGGCAAGGGTGGTTTCCCCTCTCTTTATTGATATTATTCCGCCTTTTGCAGCCACAGCCAAAGACAGGGACAGGAGAAGACCATGGCGCACTCCCGTCCTCAACCACACAGCCAGAGATTTGCTATCTCCATCAAGGCCACTGATACAAAGTTAAGTCATCAAAAATGACACCAGCTCTTGGCACAAACCTAGTGAGTCAGAGGCGCTGGCGATAGTAGGTGGTTGGCTGGTGGTGGCTCATGCAGCATGGGATGGGTGTCTCGTGGCTGCCAGGCAGCTGTGGGATTAAAAGCCCTGTCCTGAGGCTGGCAGAGCCCTGGGCAGGGGTTGTCTGTGGGGACCAGGGCGGTTGCTCCTCTGTTTGTTGATATTATCCTGCCGTTTGCAGCCATGGTCCCAGACCGAGACAGGACCAGACCATGGCACAGTCCCGTCCTCACCCACACAGCCAGAGATTTCCGACCTCCAACAAGGCCACTGTTACAAAGTTAAGTCATCAAAAATGACACCAGCTCTTGGCACCAACCTAGTGAGGCAGTGGCGCTGGCAGAGTGGAGATGTGGCTGGTGGTGGCCTATGCCAGCATGGGATGGGTGTCCCTGGCTGCCAGGGAGATATGTGACTGAAAGCCCTGTCCTGAGGCTGGCAGAGCCCTGGGCAGGGGTTGATTTTGGAGGCAAGGGTGGTTTCCCCTCTCTTTATTGATATTATTCTGCCTTTTGCAGCCACAGCCAAAGACAGGGACAGGAGAAGACCATGGCACACTCCCGTCCTCAACCACACAGCCAGAGATTTGCTATCTCCTACAAGGCCACTGGTACAAAGTTAAGTCATCAAAAATGACACCAGCTCTTGGCACCAACCTAGTGAGGCAGTGGCACTTCCAGAGTGGAGAGTTGGCTGGTGGTGGCTCATGCCACCATAGGATGGGTGTCTCTGGCTGCCAGTCAGATGTGGGATTAAAAGCCCTGTCCTGAGGCTGGCAGAGCCCTGGGCAGGGGTTGATTTTGGAGGCAAGGGTGGTTTCCCCTCTCTTTATTGATATTATTCCGCCTTTTGCAGCCACAGCCAAAGACAGGGACAGGAGAAGACCATGGCGCACTCCCGTCCTCAACCACACAGCCAGAGATTTGCTATCTCCATCAAGGCCACTGATACAAAGTTAAGTCATCAAAAATGACACCAGCTCTTGGCACAAACCTAGTGAGTCAGAGGCGCTGGCGATAGTAGGTGGTTGGCTGGTGGTGGCTCATGCAGCATGGGATGGGTGTCTCGTGGCTGCCAGGCAGCTGTGGGATTAAAAGCCCTGTCCTGAGGCTGGCAGAGCCCTGGGCAGGGGTTGTCTGTGGGGACCAGTGTGGTTGCTCCTCTGTTTGTTGACATTATCCTGCCGTTTGCAGCCACAGCCAAAGACATGGACAGGACCAGACCATAGCACAGTCCCGTCCTCAACCACACAGCCAGAGTTTTCCGACCTCCAACAAGGCCACTGATACAAAGTTAAGTCATCAAAAATGACACCAGCTCTTGGCACCAACCTCGTGAGGCAGTGGCGCTGGCAGAGTGGAGAGGTGGCTGGTGTTGGCCTCTGCCACCATGGGATGGGTGACTCTGGCTGCCAGTCAGATGTGGGATTAAAGCCCTGTCCTGAGGCTGGCAGAGCCCTGGGCAGGGGTTGTCTGTGGGGACCAGGGTGGTTGCTCCTCTGTTTGTTGATATTATCCTGCCGTTTGCAGCCATGGTCCCAGACCGAGACAGGACCAGACCATGGCACAGTCCCGTCCTCACCCACACAGCCAGAGATTTCCGACCTCCAACAAGGCCACTGTTACAAAGTTAAGTCATCAAAAATGACACCAGCTCTTGGCACCAACCTAGTGAGGCAGCGGCGCTCGCAGAGTGGAGATGTGGCTGGTGGTGGCCTATGCCAGTATGGGATGGGTGTCCCTGGCTGCCAGGCAGCTGTGGGATTAAAAGCCCTGTCCTGAGGCTGGCAGAGCCCTGGGCAGGGGTTGATTTTGGAGGCAAGGGTGGTTTCCCCTCTCTTTATTGATATTATTCCGCCTTTTGCAGCCACAGCCAAAGACAGGGACAGGAGAAGACCATGGCGCACTCCCGTCCTCAACCACACAGCCAGAGATTTGCTATCTCCTACAAGGCCACTGGTACAAAGTTAAGTCATCAAAAATGACACCAGCTCTTGGCACCAACCTAGTGAGTCAGTGGCACTGCGATAGTAGGTGGTTGGCTGGTGGTGGCTCATGCAGCATGGGATGGGTGTCTCGTGGCTGCCAGGCAGCTGTGGGATTAAAAGCCCTGTCCTGAGGCTGGCAGAGCCCAGGGCAGGGGTTGTCTGTGGGGACCAGGGTGGTTGCTCTTCTGTTTCTTGATATCATCCTACCTTTTGCAGCCATGGGTACAGACCGCGACAGGACCAGACCATGGCACAGTCCCGTCCTCAACCACACAGCCAGAGATTTCCGACCTCCAACAAGGCCACTGTTACAAAGTTAAGTCATCAAAAATGACACCAGGTCTTGGCACCAACCTAGTGAGGCAGCGGCGCTGGCAGAGTGGAGATGTGGCTGGTGGTGGCCTATGCCAGCATGGGATGGGTGTCCCTGGCTGCCAGGAAGATGTGTGACTGAAAGCCCTGTCCTGAGGCTGGCAGAGCCCTGGGCAGGGGTTGATTTTGGAGGCAAGGGTGGTTTCCCCTCTCTTTATTGATATTATTCCGCCTTTTGCAGCCACAGCCAAAGACAGGGACAGGAGAAGACCATGGTACACTCCCGTCCTCAACCACACAGCCAGAGATTTGCTATCTCCTACAAGGCCACTGGTACAAAGTTAAGTCATCAAAAATGACACCAGCTCTTGGCACCAACCTAGTGAGGCAGCGGCACTTCCAGAGTGGAGAGTTGGCTGGTGGTGGCTCATGCCACCATAGGATGGGTGTCTCTGGCTGCCAGTCAGATGTGGGATTAAAAGCCCTGTCCTGAGGCTGGCAGAGCCCTGGGCAGGGGTTGATTTTGGAAGCAAGGGTGGTTTCCCCTCTCTTTATTGATATTATTCCGCCTTTTGCAGCCACAGCCAAAGACAGGGACAGGAGAAGACCATGGCGCACTCCCGTCCTCAACCATACAGCCAGAGATTTGCTATCTCCTACAAGGCCACTGGTACAAAGTTAAGTCATCAAAAATGACACCAGCTCTTGGCACCAACCTAGTGAGGCAGTGGCACTGCGATAGTAGGTGGTTGGCTGGTGGTGGCTCATGCAGCATGGGATGGGTGTCTCGTGGCTGCCAGGCAGCTGTGGGATTAAAAGCCCTGTCCTGAGGCTGGCAGAGCCCTGGGCAGGGGTTGTCTGTGGGGACCAGGGTGGTTGCTCCTCTGTTTGTTGATATTATCCTGCCGTTTGCAGCCACAGCCAAAGACATGGACAGGACCAGACCATAGCACAGTCCCGTCCTCAACCACACAGCCAGAGTTTTCCGACCTCCAACAAGGCCACTGATACAAAGTTAAGTCATCAAAAATGACACCAGCTCTTGGCACCAACTTCGTGGGGCAGTGGCGCTGGCAGAGTGGAGAGGTGGCTGGTGTTGGCCTCTGCCACCATGGGATGGGTGACTCTGGCTGCCAGTCAGATGTGGGATTAAAGCCCTGTCCTGAGGCTGGCAGAGCCCTGGGCAGGGGTTGTCTGTGGGGACCAGGGTTGTTGCTCCTCTGTTTGTTGATATTATCCTGCCGTTTGCAGCCACGGTCCCAGACCGAGACAGGACCAGACCATGGCACAGTCCCGTCCTCAACCACACAGCCAGAGATTTCCGACCTCCAACAAGGCCACTGTTACAAAGTTAAGTCATCAAAAATGACACCAGCTCTTGGCACCAACCTAGTGAGGCAGCGGCGCTGGCAGAGTGGAGATGTGGCTGGTGGTGGCCTATGCCAGTATGGGATGGGTGTCCCTGGCTGCCAGGCAGCTGTGGGATTAAAAGCCCTGTCCTGAGGCTGGCAGAGCCCTGGGCAGGGGTTGATTTTGGAGGCAAGGGTGGTTTCCCCTCTCTTTATTGATATTATTCCGCCTTTTGCAGCCACAGCCAAAGACAGGGACAGGAGAAGACCATGGCGCACTCCCGTCCTCAACCACACAGCCAGAGATTTGCTATCTCCTACAAGGCCACTGGTACAAAGTTAAGTCATCAAAAATGACACCAGCTCTTGGCACCAACCTAGTGAGGCAGTGGCGCTGGCAGAGTGGAGAGGTGGCTGGTGGTGGCCTATGCCAGCATGGGATGGGTATCTCTGGCTGCCAGTCAGATGTGGGATTAAAAGCCCTGTCCTGAGGCTGGCAGAGCCCAGGGCAGGGGTTGTCTGTGGGGACCAGGGTGGTTGCTCTTCTGTTTCTTGATATCATCCTACCTTTTGCAGCCATGGGTACAGACCGCGACAGGACCAGACCATGGCACAGTCCCGTCCTCACCCACACAGCCAGAGATTTGCTATCTCCTACAAGGCCACTGATACAAAGTTAAGTCATCAAAAATGACACCAGCTCTTGGCACCAACCTAGTGAGGCAGTGGCACTTCCAGAGTGGAGAGTTGGCTGGTGGTGACTCATGCCACCATAGGATGGGTGTCTCTGGCTGCCAGTCAGATGTGGGATTAAAAGCCCTGTCCTGAGGCTGGCAGAGCCCTGGGCAGGGGTTGATTTTGGAGGTAAGGGTGGTTTCTCCTCTCTTTATTGATATTATTCCGCCTTTTGCAGCCACAGCCAAAGACAGGGACAGGAGAAGACCATGGCGCACTCCCGTCCTCAGCCACACAGCCAGAGATTTGCTATCTCCTACAAGGCCACTGGTACAAAGTTAAGTCATCAAAAATGACACCAGCTCTTGGCACCAACCTAGTGAGTCAGTGGCACTGCGATAGTAGGTGGTTGGCTGGTGGTGGCTCATGCAGCATGGGATGGGTGTCTCGTGGCTGCCAGGCAGCTGTGGGATTAAAAGCCCTGTCCTGAGGCTGGCAGAGCCCTGGGCAGGGGTTGTCTGTGGAGACCAGGGCGGGTGCTCCTCTGTTTGTTGATATTATCCTGCCGTTTGCAGCCATGGTCCCAGACCGAGACAGGACCAGACCATGGCACAGTCTCGTCCTCACCCACACAGCCAGAGTTTTCCGACCTCCAACAAGGCCACTGATACAAAGTTAAGTCATCAAAAATGACACCAGCTCTTGGCACCAACCTCGTGAGGCAGTGGCACTTCCAGAGTGGATAGGTGGCTAGTGGTGGCCTATGCCAGCATGGGATGGCTGTCCCTGGCTGCCAGGGAGTTGTGTGACTGAAAGCCCTGTCCTGAGGCTGGCAGAGCCCTGGGCAGGGGTTGATTTTGGAGGCAAGATTGGTTTCCTCTCTCTTTATTGATATTATTCTGCCTTTTGCAGCCACAGGCAAAGAATAGGACAGGAGAAGACCATTGCACACTCCCGTCCTCAACCACACAGCTAGAGATTTGCTATCTCCTACAAGGCCACTGGTACAAAGTTAAGTCATCAAAAATGACACCAGCTCTTGGCACGAACCTAGTGAGGCAGTGGTGCTGGCAGAGTGGAGAGGTGGCTGGTGGTGGCTCATGCCACCATGGGATGGGTGTCTCTGGCTGCCAGTCTGATGTGGGATTAAAAGCCCTGTCCTGAGGCTGGCAGAGCCCTAGGCAGGCGTTGTCTGTGGGGACCAGATTGGTTGCCCCTCTGTTGATATTATCCTACCTTTTGCAGCCATGGGTACGGACCGAGACACATGGCACAGTCCCGTCCTCAACCACACAGCCAGAGATTTCCGACCTCCAACAAGGCCACTGATACAAAGTTAAGTCATCCAAAATGATACCAGCTTTGGCACCAACCTAGTGAGTCAGTGGCACTGCCAGAGTGGGCGGTTAACTGGTGTTGGCCCATGCCAGCATGGGATGGGTGTGTCCTGGCTGCCAGGGAGGTGTGGGACTGAACGCCCTGGCCTGACCCTGGCTTAGACCTGGGCAGGGCTGGCGCATGGGGAACAGGATGATTTCCCCTCTGCTGATATTTTGCTGCCTTTTGCAGCCACAGCCAAAGAGAGGGACAGGACCAGACCATGGCACACTCCCGTCCTCAACCACACAGCGAGTGATTTTCTACCTTCCTCAAGGCGACTGATACAAAGTTAAGTCACCAATAATGACACCAAGCTCTTGGCACCAACCTAGTGAGGCAGTGGCACTGCTAGAGTGGGCAGTAGTTGGTGGTGTCCCATGGCACCCTGGGATGGGTGTGTCCTGGCTGCCAGGGAGATGTGGGACCGAAAGCCTTGGCCTGAGGCTGCCAGAGTCCTGAGCAGGGTTTTCCCATGGGGACCAAGGTGGTTGCCCCTCTATTGGTTGATATTATCCCGCCTTTTGCAGCCACAGCCAAAGAGAGTGACCGGAGTAAACTATGGTGCACCCCTCTTCCTTCCATCTGCAGCTACTCAACCAGAGATTTTTTCAGCTTTCAACAAATCCATTGTCATCACAAGAAGGTGGCACACACAGCCCCACTCTGTAGCACTCCGTAGTCCCAGAGGCAGCTGGAGTCTTTGCACAAATGTGGACAAGGGGACCTCCATGCCACATACCCTCCCTGTCTTAAACTGACCTTGGGATAAAGTTTACTTATTCATGAAGGATTGGCTGGTTCTTCTGCTTTGTGTGGTGTTTTCGGGAAAACTCCTGCGCCTTTTTCCTTATTACATTGAATTTCTAGATCTTTATATATGTGTAAAGATACATATATATCTTTATCTATTGACTTATAGATTGTGTATCTGTATCTTCCTCATGGGAAGGAAGTGGGGAGCCAATCAGAGGCTGCTCTGAAACCATGTGGGTATGGTGCTTTCAAAACACAGAAACCAGCCAATCTCTGAACCATATGAAAACATGTGGGGTGTGAGCCAAGAACCACGCCCTTGGGTCAGGGCGATGAGGCATGAAGCAGAGGTCAGCCTGTGGTACACGGGCTCCATGCAGACCTCACCACGAGATCATCTGTTGTCAAGGGCACTGCTGGGGCATTCTGAGCTCTATTTTTGGGAATTGTCACCTGAGGCCATCAAAGGAAAACATATCACTGTCTTACCTGCATTCTCCTAGAAAACATCCATTATCCATGGATTTCCCTATAGATTCACATAAAGATGCATATTTTTCCTATCTGGAATTTATTGATTGACATATTAGCATATAGTGTGTCAAACCCAGCGCAGACTTTATTACTAAAGATTTTTTCCAATAATTCATTATAAAGAGTTTCCTAAAACCCCTCAAATTCTCAGAAAGTCCTAAATCTAAGTCAATGACAATAATACAATACTGGTATCTTAATTATATCTTGGTAACTTCCCCAACTCACGGTAGAATCTAAGTTTTACCAAAGTGTATAAGCCATTTTTTATGATTCAGATGTCTCTGGGGCGGACTATGTCATGAGAGCTGGCACAGTGCTCTCTGCATTCCTGCATAGTGGAATCTCATTTGCTGTCTTTCTAGGAATCTTGTTATTGTTATTGGAATTAGTGAGATTGCTAATCAGATAATAGGATGCAACTAATGTACAGAATTAGAATATTGTCTAGATGAGACTCAGAGCCCTAAACTCATTGGCCATTGAACATCTATGGTGTTGTTTCCCATCCTCCTGCTTTGATTTTTTGAGGCAGACCTCTCCCAGAAATGTCAATGCATATAAAGGAAGTGCACAAAAGTCATGTTTTGGAAAGCCATGTGTGACATCCTCATGTTCCTCAGAAAAAGTTGAGAAGAGATACTGCTTTAACATAGGAAGGGTATTATAAAAAGATCTGTCATGATAAATATTAGTCATGTTGCACCACATATCACTTGGGGGCATTGAAATAACCCTAGGACAAGTGCAATGTAAGGCTCAGTGGATTAGTCTGGACTAGGCTAAATGGAAAGCTGCCTCGCCCCAGTCTGTCACCACAAGAAGTGTGCAAAGAAGAGAGTTTTGAATTCACTTTGAAAGTCCTTCCTCAGAGTTGAAACCTGATTCAAATCCCATACAGTTCAGGGTTAAGGGGCTTCTCATGAGTGATGATTTACTGACCTGTGATGTGTAAGGTACCAAAACCACTCAGATCATATTTTGACTCAACTCAATTACTTTTTAAAAACCATGACATCAGGTCACTTAATCACATTAGGAATGCCTGATCACTCAGTTTCATTTCCGGTATGGTGTGTGAAGCTGATGTTTTGTATTTCTGTGGTACCAAGGTGGGGTTTCTTGTGTGACTTCTCAATGTATTTTCCCTTGTTGCTGATCAATATTTTCATATTTTACTGTCCTACTTGTGCTAAATGCCTCAATAGGTGTACAGTTCTTCTTCACAGGCCATTGAGTATTTGTGAGTCAAATGATAAACTTTGAAGTCTGGGTTTTTTGCAAAACATTTCAATGGATGACATCTTTTATGACCTAGCATAGTACAAATGCTCATTTTTGTGGGTTGTGCTAGAGACCCTGAATGTATTGCACTATGCATCTGTTAGGAGTATTGGTAAACCAGCACAGAGTGGACCAAGCAGCCTTTAGAGGTGAGACTCACCTCATCTTTTTTTGGTACGTATGATGCAAATTTCTCATCTTCTGAAGTAGGCTCCTTTTTAAGCCAGTGGAGAGAAACAGGTGCTTTTGAGGATCATTCATTTGACCTGCTTCAGACATTGATTTAGGATGAAATGAATCATATCTTAGAAGAGCTTTTTTTTCTCTACAGACTATGAAGGGAGTCTTGGGCATAATTCAGCTATAAGCATGGAATGGTGAAGTTCAGTGAAATGAGTATCATCCTAGCAGACTGTGACTGATATAAGGGACCCTATGTCACACATGCTTACGCCATCTTTAGTTATTCTCTCTGTGCTTCTGTTATAGTTCAGACTGACACTTTGCCTGTTTTATGTTGAACTAGAGCTGATCTTAATGAAAGCCATTGGCCAATGCAAAACACTTAGCTCCCTTAAAAGAAGTAGCTGTTCAGAATTTGCTACGATTGCCCTGCACATGGAGTCTTCAAGAAATGATGCAGAATACCTGCTCCACCATGGGCTCTCCCTGGGCTGCAAGGGAATCTCTGTTCCACCACCTGGAGCACCTTCTCCACCCCGTTCTTCTCTGGCCCTGCTCTTCAGACAGTTGTTTCTCACACTTTTTCTCCTCACACCACCCCATTTTCCCAGAGGTGTCGCCATCTTGCCTGAGGGGGTCCTCAGCAGGAACATCCTCACCTCATAGTAGCCCCTGCAACCCCCCCCCCCAACACCACCTTGGTATTGACACTCAATACATTACTTTATTGCCAGTCTCTCTCTTTTTTTTTTTTTTTTTTTTTTTTTTTTTTTTTAGAATGTAGCTTGGCTAAAACTACTCATTTACCTGGTCCTGGCTGCTGCTCTCCAAAGCAGGTGAAGTCTGAGGTGGGAGAGGTTCTTCCCGGGGAGCAACTGAGCGTGGTGGTGGGATCTGGGGGGGTCATGCTCAATTAGCACAAGCTGAGGGAGCCTTGGAAAGGTGTTTTTCTGCTTCAGGCAATACAGTGGTAATAGAGAGCTTGCAGAGGGAACAAGCATTAAGCACAGAGCTGGACCTCAGTTGTGAAGGGAAGAAAGACATATTCTCTGTGGCTTTGGAAGATGACCAACTGTGTCAGTTGTTGTGAGGCAGCTGGTGAGCTGACAGAAGCATGGAGAAAAGGATGTAAGGTAGAGGTAAGGGTTGTTTGTATCCCCTCTATTCTTGTACTGTTTTAGTCACTCTAGTCACTCTGAGTTTTGCTATTGTAAAAGATGTGTCATAGTAGAGTCATAGAATCATAGAATCATAGAATTGCTGAGGCTGGAAGGGACCTTTAAGATCATCAAGTCCAACCATTAACTTACCCTGACAAAAACCACTTCTAAACCATGTCCCTAATACCACATCTACCCTTTTTTTAAACATCTCCAGGGATGGCCAATACACCACCTCCCTGGGCAGCCTATTCCAATGTTTAATAACCCTTTCAGTGAAAAAGTGTTTCCTAATATTCAATCTAAACCTCCCCTGACATAACTTCAACCCATTTCCTCTCGTCCTATCACTTATCACCAGGGAGAAGAGGTCAGCTCCCATCTCTCTAAAACCTCCTTTCAGTTAGTTGTAGAGGGTGATAAGGTCTCCCCTCAGCCTCCTCTTCTCCAGGCTAAACAACCCCAGTTCCCTCAGTCGTTCCTCATAAGACATGTCCTCCAGACCCCTCACCAGCTTTGTAGCCCTTCTCTGGACACGCTCCAACACCTCAATGTCCTTCTTGTAGTGAGGGGCCCAAAACTGAACACAGTATTTGAGGTGGGGCCTCACCAGTGCTGAGTACAGGGAGATGATTACTTCCCTAGTCCTGCTCACCACGCTATTCCTGATACAGGCTAGGATGCTGTTGTCCTTCTTTGCCAGCTCATATTCAGCTGGTTGTCCACCAACACCCCCAGGTCCTTTTCTGCCAGGCAGCTTTCCAGCCACTCTGCCCCAGTCCTGTAGTGCTGCATGGGGTTGTTGTGACCCAAGTGCAGGACCCGGCACTTGGCCTTGTTGAACCTCATACCATTGGCCTTGGCCCATCGGTCCAGCCTGTCCAGATCCCTCTGCAGACCCATCCTACCCTCAAGCAGATCAACATGCCCACATATCTTAGTGTCATCTGCGAACTTACTGAGGGTGCATTCGATCCCCTCGTCCAGGTCATTGATAAAGATATTAAAGAGAACAGGCCCCAGCACCGAACCCTGGGGGACACCACTTGTGACTGGACACCAACTAGATTTAACTCCATTCACCACCACTTTCTGGGCACGGCCATCCAGCCAGTTTTTTACCCAGTGAAGAGTATACCTGTCCAGGCCATGAGCAGCCAGTTTCTCCAGGAGAATGCTGTGGGAAATGTTGTCAAAAGCTTTGCAAAAATCCAGGTAGATAACATCCACAGCTTTTCCCTCATCCACTAAGCGGGTCACCTTATCATAAAAGGAGACCAGGTTTGTCAGGCATGACCTGCCTTTCACAAACCCATGCTGACTGGGTCTGATGACCCTATTCTCCTGCACGTGCTGTGTAATCGCACTGAGGATGATCTGTTCCATGACCTTCCCAGGCACTGAGGTCAGACTGACTGGCCTGTAGTTCCCTGGATCCTCCTTCCGGCCCTTCTTGTGGATAGGTGTCACATTTGCCAACCTCCAGTCAGCTGGGACCTCCCCAGTTATCCAGGACTGTAAGTCCTGGTTTTTAAGTCCTGGCTAGTAAGGCCTGGCGTTTAAGGCCTGAAGCCCTTTACAGACTTTGTGTTTACAGAAAGGTGAGGGACTGCTCTGTCTCGAAGCTTGGTGGTGATGATGTAGCTCCCCTTTCCGTTATTTCTTTGTGTGCGGGTATTAGTTAATGGGGATCTTTGCAGGGGTTTTACCCAGAGCAGCTGGCACTCCAATAGCAATTCAGGGACATCAAGTCGGGATGAAGCAAACCCTTTGCTTTCTGATGTTCACAACTGTGTAAAATGCCTGTGGTAACTGTGAATGTTACTGACATGACAAACTAAAACTCCTTGGTATGTTGTGTCGCTACTTGGTGTGTTGTTTCACTCCTGAACTAAGTTAGCTTTTGAAGAGAAGGCAAAGTCAGTACTGTGGTGTCTCAGTGGAAATTAGATACCAATCATTTTGTGTGCCTGCAAGCACATGATTGATTTTAGGATTTGCTGTGCTAGACAAGTACTGGTGTTGTCAAATGTGCCATACCTTAATGTGACATGGCTGAAGTTCTTGCACCCAGAAGGACATTCTCTATGTGTTGCTGGGAATTCAGCAAGTAATCCACAGCCAGGCAAGACCTGACTTCCCCACAGGCTCTCTAGCCAACTGAGGGAGCAAGATGGCTCCAGCCAAGGAGGAACCTGTGATTCCCTACCTCTCCTACACCTGTGGCATAAAGGTGTTGTGTTCCCCTCCGGCCTGCACTAGATCTTGCTGAAGAAATGAATGAGGTTTAGGCAGCTCCAGTAGGCATCTGCTTTTCAAAAACATGTCCTAGTCTCAAATAGTTTTGCATCTCTTGCCAAAGTGTTTAAAATAACTTCTTCTCAGAATTTAATCAGTCTTAACAAAGGACTTATTTCGTAAGTCAGAGTTCTTCCTATAATAATGTTCAAGTTTAGTGACAGTCAGTGTTTTGCTCCAGAACATAGCATAAATGAGAGCACTTGGTGTCCACCACAGGAAATATTTTTCTTCTTTTTGAAGCAAACAAGTTTTCCTTAGTCACTTTGTGCTACTTCTCTTTAGGAGCCTTTTTGTTTATTCCTAGCAAGAAAAACGAGTTTGAGGAGTGCAGAGTGTGTGTTTTGTTTCCAGGAAACTCTTTCCTGTGTCTCTTGAACTCGAAGAACCACTTTCAGAGAAAGAGTGTCCAAGGCACGTGTCCAATCTGCAGCTGGTATAGACTGGCTGCAGCTTGTAAGAAGTCCCTCAGGCTTTAGTGCAAGGGCTTTTACATTTGGAGGTAGGTGAGGCAGAACCACAAATTATAAAAATAGAAAATGAGTGATTTTCCTTGTTTCTTTTTTTGTAGCCACCTGTCTGGAATAATATTAACAAAAAATTCTACGTACCTACACACAGAGGTTACTGAGATAGTGTATAGACTTTGTGACACCAGAGGTAATGTCACCTAGAGACAGCAGTGAGGAGTGGCTTATTGGACATCTTCAACTGGAACATATTTACTGTGTCAGTTGGGCTCCCTTATAAAAGTGAGAGAATTCATGGGAAAGCTAGTGGATGACTTTAAGAGCAGCATCTCTCTTCACCGTGTAAAAATAGTTTGTATTTGAAGCACAAGTTAAGGAACAGTTCAGATTATTTTCTTGCTGTACAGCTTTGGGTACATTGATAACGGATAAGATCACAGAATCACAGAATCACAGAATTTTCAGAGTTGGAAGGGACCTCTAGAGATCATCTAGTCCAACTCCCCTGCTAAAGCAGGATTGCCTACAGCACGGTACTCAGGACTGCATCCAGGCGGGTCTTGAAAATCTCCAGAGAAGGGGACTCCACAACCTCCCTGGGCAGCCTGTGCCAGTGCTCTGTCACCTGAACCGTAAAGAAGTTTTTCCGTGTATTTGAACAGAACTTCCTGTGTTCTAACTTGTGCCCATTGCCCCTCGTCCTGTTACTTGGAACCACTGAAAAGAGCCTGGCTCCATCCTCCTTCAACTCACCCTTTAGATACTTGTATGCCATAATAAGGTCTCCCCTCAGCCTTCTTTTCTCCAGGCTAAAGAGTCCCAGCTCTCTCAGCCTTTCCTCATAAGGGAGATGCTCCAATCCCTTAATCATCTTAGTTGCCCTTCGCTGGACTCGCTCCAGCAGTTTCCTGTCCCTCTTGAACTGGGGAGCCCAAAACTGGACACAGTATTCCAGTTGTGGCCTCACCAGTGCAGAGTAGAGGGGGAGAATGACCTCCTTCGACCTACTGGCCACACTCTTCCCTATGCAGCCCAGGATTCCATTGGCCTTTTTGGCAACAAGGGCACATTGCTTGCTCATGGATAATTTACTGTCTACCACAACCCCCAGATCCTTCTCCTTCGAGCTACTTCCCAGCAGGTTCGCCCCTAACCTATACTGGTGCCTAGCATTCTTCCTCCCCAGGTGTAGGACCTTGCACTTGGTTTTGTTGAACCTCATTAGGTTCTTCTCTGCCCAGCTCTCCAGCCTGTCCAGGTCACGCTGGATGGCAGCACGGCCCTCTGGGGTGTCATCCACCCCACCCAGTTTGGTATCATCGGCAAACTTGCTGAGGATACACTCTGTCCCCTCATCCAGGTCGTTAATGAATATATTAATCAAAATTGGACCGAGTATTGACCTCTGGGGGACACCACTGGTTACAGGCCTCCAACTAGACTCTGTGCTGCTGATCACAACCCTCTGAGTTCTGTCCCGCAGCCAACTCTCAATCCACCTCACTGTCACCTCATCTAGCCCATACTTCCTCAGCTTCCTAGTGAGGATGTCATGGGAGACAGTGTCAAAAGCCTTGCTAAAGTCAAGGTAGATGACATCCACGACTCTCCCCTCATCCAGCCAACCAGTTATAACATCATAGAAAGCTATCAGATTGGTCAAGCATGATTTACCCTTGGTTAATCCATGTTGACCACTTCCAATAACTTCCTGTTCCTCAACGTGTTTGGAGATGACATCCAGAATGAGTCGCTCCATTACCTTCCCAGGGACAGAGGTGAGACTAACTGGTCTGTAGTTCCCTGGGTCTTCCTTCTTGCCTTTTTTGAAGATCGGAGTGATGTCAGCCTTCCTCCAGTCCTCAGGCACCTCTCCTGTTCTCCATGACCGTTCAAAGACAATGGAGAGTGGTCTAGCAATAACATCCGCCAGCTCTCTCAGCACTCGCGGGTGCATGCCATCAGGGCCCATGGACTTGTGAATGTCCAGCTTGGCCAAGTGGTCTCTGACCCGGTCCTCCTCAACTGAGGGAAAGTCTTCCTCTCTCCTGACCTTCCCCTTTGCCTTCAGAGTATGGGATTCATGAGGGACAGCTTTAGCAGTGAAGACCGAAGAAAAGAAGGCATTCAGTAACTCTGCCTTCTCTGTGTCTTCCACCACTAGGGCACCTGTCTCATTCACCAGTAGGCCTACATTTTCCCTAGTCTTCCTTTTTCTATTGATATACTCAAAGAATCTCTTCTTATTGTCTTTAACTGCAGTGGCCAAGCTGAGTTCTGTTTGAGCTTTGGCCCTTCTCATTTTCCCCCTACATAGCTTTGTTATATCTTGATAGTCCTCATAAGTTGCCAACCCCCTTTTCCAGAGAATGTAAACTTTCCTTTTTTTCCTGAGGTCCAGCCAAAGTTCTCTATTTAGCCAGGCTGGTCGTCTTCCCTGTCTGCTCGTTTTTCGAGACAAGGGGATGGCCTTCTCCTGTGCTTTTAAGAGCACCTGCTTGAAGTATGCCCAGCCTTCCTGGGCACCTTTGCTCTTCAAAACTGCCTCCCAAGGGACACTCTCGACCATGCTTCTAAACAGGCTAAAGTCTGCCCTTCGGAAATCCAAGGTGGCAGTTCTGCTGGCTCCCCGCCTTACTTGATCAAGAATTGAAAATTCTATCAATTCATGATCACTCTACCCAAGGCGACCTCCAACCTTTACATCCCCCACAAGACCTTTTCTGTTAACAAACTTCCCCTAGTTGGTTCCTTCACCAGCTATGTTAGGAAGTTGTCTTCCACACACTCCAGGAACCTCCATGACTGTTCCCTCTCTGCTGCATAGTATTTCCAGCAGACATCTGGGAAGTTGAAGTCCCCCACAAGAATAAGGGCAGATGATCGTGAGACCTCTGCCAGCTGCTTATAGAATACTTCATCGGCTTCTACATCCTGATTAGGAGGTCTATAACAAACTCCCATCACAATGTCTGCCTTATTGGCCTTCCCCTTAATTCTTATCCATACACACTCAGTGTTGTCATCCACACTGTTAAGTTCCAGACATTCAAAACTGCCCCTAACATAGAGGGCCACCTCACCACCTCTCCTTCCTTGAAGAGTTGGTAGCCATCGATTACAGCACTCCACCCGTGTATGTCCTCCCACCACGTTTCTGTGATGGCAACTATATCATAGTTTCCTTGCTGTACAATGGCCTCCAGCTCCACCTGTTTATTCCCCATGCTGCGTGCATTAGTATAGATGCACTTCAGCTGGGCTAATTGTCCTGCCACTTTCTTGGGGGGACAAGCCCTAATTTGCACCTGATCATACTCAGACACTACTGTAGTTACCAAATTATCACTACCCCTCATGCCTTTGCTGTCACACAATTCACCATCCCCCACCATCACTGGGACAGGCTGCAAGACCTTGCTAGCACTTTTACCCAGAAGCACTGGTACGCTTCTCCCAGGCACCACTTTTTTAATCCTGGTTTCATCCCCATCCCCCTTCAAACCTAGTTTAAAGCCCTATAGATGAGCCCTGCTGGCTCTTGTCCCAGGATCTTTCTTCCCCTTCGGGTTAGGCTTCCCACACCTGTTGTCAGCATGCCTGGTTTCCTGTAGATGAGCCCATGATCAAAAAAGCCAAAGTTCTGCCGGATACACCAGTCTCGGAGCCAGGAGTTAATTTCCTGACTCCTCCTATTTATCCCCTCGTCAACCCCTGCAAATGGTGGGATAGAGGAGAACACTATTTGTGCTCCTGATCCCTTAACCAGCCGTCCCAGGGCCCTAAAGTCATTCTTCATTGCCCTTAGACTTCTGGTACCTACCTCATCACCACCTACCTGAAATATCAGTAGTGGGTAGTAATCTGATGTCTTAACCAGGGAAGGGAGTTTTCTCCTTATGTCCTTAATTCTGGCCCTAGGGAGGCAGCTGACTTCCCTGTGGGATGGGTCTGGTCTACAGATAGGGCCCTCTGTTCCTCTCAGAAGGGAGTCACCTACCACAATTACCTTCATTTCTTTCTTGGGTGAGGAAGTCCTGAGGCGGCGGGGTGAGTGCCCAGCACTGGGCGCCTCACTGGATGGATCATCCTTTCCATCCTCAATTGCTTGGTCTTCGAATTCCAAAGCCCCATACCTATTCTGCAAGGGCAAGATTTTTCAAAAGATTATAGGAAGATAGTTTCAATTGAAATTATGTGAAATTTAGGCATCTTAGTTTCTTTGTGAAGATTCACTTATGCAGCTTTTTGCTTCTTCAAAACCTTTACTGTCATGGGATCATTTTATTCCTGGAATTCAAGAAAGACGAAAGAGGGGGATGTCCAGTTCTTGGGAGATCTACAGGAAGATTTTCTGCCCTGGATGTATTTGCTATTAGGTCACACTATTAGAAATTAGTCTAGAGAGCCACAATGCTTTGTGTTCTTGTTATGAATGCATGCTATTATTACCATCCCCCACCACGGTCAATGTGCCCCTACGTGCTTCATCTGTGTGCACACCTACTAAGTCAAGACTTTAATCTTAGCAGTGACACAGCATGTAAAAAGTCACTAGGAAAGTTAGCTGGCAAAGTCAAAACTGGAAAGTGTGGGCTGCTTGAGTTGACATGTCTGAAACTTCATCACAGATTAATTTTAAAATGAGACTCTAATTTTGTGGAGAAGGTAGGTTCCCATTTTTTTTTTATTATCTCTCTCTGAATGACATTGCATGGTGTCTTTCTTTTTTTTGGTAACTATAGAGTATCATATACTACTGGTGTATTCTTTACAAAAGCAAAGCACAGGTTCAAGCAACTGAGAAGGAGATTGACTAGCATATCTAAATTGATCACAGAATAACCCATGAATAAGACAAAAATTATGGCAGGAATCATTAAGGGAAGTACTTTAGCAGACAAAGCAAATTTTTAAGTTGCTAAACCGGC
This sequence comes from Vanellus vanellus, assembly GCF_965231255.1. Classification (NCBI taxonomy): domain Eukaryota; kingdom Metazoa; phylum Chordata; class Aves; order Charadriiformes; family Charadriidae; genus Vanellus; species Vanellus vanellus. Next base: position 206,208,687 of record NC_138905.1, on the reverse strand, counting down.
ATATCTTTTAACTGAATAAAACAAGAGCTTAAAGGATCTGGACGTGCTGTATATAAATATACTGGGGGAGGAGGAGAAGGAACGAAACTGGTTTTGGTCCAAAGATGGTTGTCAAATATGAAAAAGGTTTTCTGATATTTGCGATAGGAGGGGATACATCTGATGACCTCAGAGTTTCTTTTCAGGCTTGGGAAGACCTGGGAAATAACTAGTCTGTTTTTGTCTTCAGACTTTGAAACTTTCCTAGGGCAAGGGCCTGCCTTTATATTCAAGTGGGACACAGCTCAGAGTCCTGTATCAATTCTTCATTGGAGTGAACACCAACAATTGTCAGGAGTAGCTCTGAATGCAGTCAAAGTAGGTAGTAACTTACAGCAGTTGCCAGTGATGGGTGGGGTAACAGCCATGGAACAACTGTTTATTTAACTTGTGCTAGAGCTGGCTATGAAAATCAGGTTAACCACCTTCCTTTTCCCACTGTTGGAAAAGCGTTGGAATTGTAACGCTTCCTGAAAGAAGAAGTTTCTGGCGTCACCATATCCATCGGCTCCTCCACACCCAAAACAGTGAGTCTGGCTCTCCAGGTTTCTGTCCTTGACTCTGTCTCATCTTCGTCCCTTCTCTGCTGTTCTCTTTCCCTTGCTACTCTGTCCCTTGTTTGACTCCAATCTTTCATCTTCGGGGAAAATGCCAAACTGAATTTAGTTGCTGCCAAGAAGCTTTGAGCCCGTTCTGGCAAGGAAGAAAAGCTTCAATTTGTACAGTGTGGCACGAGCATGAAACCTTCTGATGCTTGATTTCAGTAGAAACACTTAATCTCAAGTATTTGTCAAGTGATGAGTTTCACAGAACAGCCCTGATTCAGGCAACTGACTGGTAGTGGAGCAGTTGCACAGTCTTAGCGGGCCACACAAACAAACCTCCAGGCTTCCAAGATGTAGGGCAACAACATTCAGGATGATTTCTCCTTTCTGCAAATATGTTTGTACAATAAGAAAGCATAATTTCTGCTTTGGTGTGATGTTGTGGAATAAGGCAACCTTCACTGAAGCTGGGAGTAAGCTCCAGAGTTTCTGTTAACTTGTAGCTAATCTGTTCTTATTGATGTGCAGTTAACACATCCCATAGGCGTGTCATGTATACACACACATGCATATCACATTCATACATAGTTGGTTGACTAGATTCACTTACCAATTATCTTCTTTCAGATGGATTAGGGCATTTGTCTAATAAACTTGCAAAAATACAACACAATAGGAAGACACATTTTTAATAAATAAATAAATTACAGCAATGTTATGCCTGGATTTTTTTTTGTAATGAAACTGGAAAAAATCTGAAGTATGAACTATTCAGATATGTTTACAATATGGTAATCTGGATCCACTTTTTTAAAGGCTGCAGAAAGGCAAGTTCGAACTGCCTAACCCCTATTTAAGGTATTTTATTGATATCTCATTGCTTGAGCTTTACAGTACAACTGAATGGAATTATAGGCTCAGACATGCTCTGTGAACTATTTTATGCTTTAGCATCCCAAATATGTGTGTGGTATGGGTCATCCTCTCCCCCCCCCCCTTTCATTCATTATGGCTTCATTTGATGCAGACCTGATGTACTGGTAAATTGATTATGGGCCAGTGGTGATATGGCATCCTTGTCTCTCTCCTGCTCTAAAATGATGCCTCATGATTCTTCATCAGTAAAAGCTTGTGAAGAATTTAAAAATGGCTGTTTGATCCCATTAACATAGAATCGTAGAATCATAGAATCATAGAATTGTCTAGGTTGGAAGAGACCCTTGGGATCGTCGAGTCCAACCATCTACCCTACTCTACAAAGTTCTCCCCTACACCATATCCCCCAACGCCACATCTAAACGTCTCTTAAACACATCCAGGGATGGTGACTCAACCACCTCCCTGGGCAGTCTATTCCAATGCCCGACCACTCTTTCTGTGAAAAATTCTTTCCTAATGTTCAGTCTAAATCTACCCTGTTGGAGCTTGAAGCCATTCCCTCTTGTTCTGTCATTAATTACCTGTGAGAAGAGACCAGCACCAACCTCTCTACAGTGTCCTTTCAAATAGTTGTAGAGAGTGATGAGGTCTCCCCTCACCCTCCTCCTCCTCAAACTAAACACTCCCAGCTCCTTCAACCACTCTTCATATGATTTGTTTGCTAGGCCCTTCACCAGCTTCGTTGCCCTCCTCTGCCCTCGCTCCAGCACCTCGATATCTCTCTTGTATTGAGGTGCCCAAAACTGGACGCAATACTCGAGGTGTGGCCTCACATCAACAAACTATGTTTCTGTTTCTCTGCTGTTGTTGGCAGCTTTTTTTAAACTATTATTATTTACCAGTTCAGAAATAAAAATTAATCTCTTCAAATAGTTTTGGATGCTGGATGTCTCTAAAAACTATTGATAAGACACAAATTATACGAATATCGTGATAATCACTGCAAAACAAACAAGTATGGTAATCACTATACAGCAGCGGAAATTAGTATATGTTCTAGATGTGAATATTTAAAAAATAAAAAAGGTCCCAAGAAACAGCCATCGGTTGTATTCTTTTAATCTAGAGAAGGTAAAATAGAGGGGAGACATGATGCTCTTAAATATGGAAAATATTGCACCAAAGAGGTTGGAAAGAAATGGTTCGCAGTGGACTTGGGCAGAAGAAAATGATGAGCAGAAATACCAAAGTGAGAGATTTAATTTAGGAAACAGAAAATGTTTTTAATGATGAGGGAAGTTGAACACTGAAATAGATTGCTTGGGGAATCTGCGAAATCTCCATCACTGAGGTTTTTAAAAACAGGGTAGCTAAACATTGATCAGGAATGATTTAGGCAGAAGTGATTGCACCCAGGGACAGGAGGATGGACTATACAACTTCCCTTTGGGAGTTAAGTCATTATATGTCTATTTATTGAGGACCTTGTAGGAGTCCAGGAATGATATGAGTATAGAGAACAATTACTCCTAGCAATAGTCTTATCGGTATAGTTGCAGTTTGTATTAATTTTGCCTTTGCTTTGGAAGATCTCTACAAAAGTCGCTGACTAACAGAATTTCTGATATTCCATAAACACTTTGGAAAGGGAGCACTGCAATTTGCACAAGACACTAATTAGAACATTTTGGCAAAAAAAAGTTTGAAGAGCTTATGCTCTTTTGTATATGTTAATAAAAGTTGTACTCGTTCTCTCTTTCTGTAAGAATTTCAGTGATGAAGCTCATCAAGTACTTCAAAAGCACTTTAGGTGTAATCTGAAGCTTGTTGATGACAGTAGAAATTTTTCTATTACTTCTTACTAGGCTTCGCATCAGGCTTTTTGTGTGGTGTTCATATAGTGAGTCCTATTTTCCTAGCAGGAATGAATAGCTGGGATGACAAATATTGCTTTTGCCTTGGTCAAAGAAAGTTAAAGGAAGAATTTTCTAATTCTAGAATCAGCTGCATGTGTCCAACACCATGTTCCTGGGCTTTGTTTAGAAAAGCTGTTACATATCTGTTGAGTCAGATCTGTCTGTCTTGGTGACTGCAAGAGACTTTTTGATTATTTATGCCTGTTAAGAGATCATGGTACATCTTATAAAGAGACAAGCTGTGTTATCAGAATGCTGTTAACCACACAGAAAAGCATCGAAAACCCTTATCTTGTTTAAACGCATCTCAGTCTGAATTTAATGATGGTATTTTTACCCAGACATATTTCAGAGTACTGCCTGACATCGACAAGTCTCTTAAGAAGCACCTAAAGAATTTTAGAAAATTGACTGCAATTGAACCTGTTAGCATTTGTTATATTGAGGTTGTAAGATGTCAAGATTAGGAGTTTGCAATCATGTAAGTGCTTTTTGAAAAAATTGTTTTATTTTTTAAGGTTGCTACACAAATGAACATTCTTTCTCTCTTTTTCTTCCCCTTCCCCCTCCCTGTGCTTCTCCCCAGTAATGTGGGTCTTTCTCTTCCCTCCCTTCCCTTCCCCCCCAAAAAATGCAGTTATTTGCTGAATTTTATAAACTAGCAACACCTGCTCTATCTGCAGTATTAGAAAAAAGCATAAGGAGTAAGAATTAGAGTAGGGTGGAATACCAGTGTCCAGACATAACACCACTGTAAAAAAATGGTGATTTGGCAGGGGTATTGGAGAAGTACGAGAATAATCACTGAAGAAGGTATAAACATCATGAATTTGAAGGTTTCAGACTCTGTCTAGTACTTTTCATTCACCTCTGCAGTCAGGTACAGTTGCTGTTATCTCTTTGGGTTCCTCATTGGTATCTTTTCTGTGAAAAGCATGAAAATTTGACAAGATTACACACTTCCTATTAGCAGTCTTGCCCAAAGCCACATTGGTCTCATATGTCCTGTCTCTGATAGTGAGTGGGTGAGGGATAGTGCTTTGAAACTTGGCTGGCTGTTCTTCTGCAAAATCCAGGCGTCTCTGCAAGAGGGAAACCCCAGGGTAAAAATTGCCTGTTGGTTACTGAGGCCACAGCCCTTAGCACTGGTGGTCACAGCTTGAGGGTTTCAGAGCTCCTTCCCTCAGGGAGCCCTGATGGAGTGCATGGCCAGAGCTCTGAATATCTGTCTCCCTGTGGCTTGCTCTTGAGTAAAACTGAACACCTGCGCTCACCGTTAAATTCCAATTTGCAATTTCAAACATGTTGAGGGAGTTAAGCAGGTAATGACAGATTTCAAAACAAACAGTGACGAGGAGGCACCTTCAGAGGAGGATCGATATCAGTGATGCAGGGAAGAGGCAAGAACAAGACCCTGTGAGTGAAAGCCACTTTGTTTAAAGGTTTGTGTTTCTGACCACAAAAGTGGTGAGGGACTGGGACAAACTGCTGTGACGAGTAGCGGGTTCTGCATCTTTTTTTGAATATTAAGAGTCTGGATGCTTTCTTGGTGGATGTGTTTCTTTCAGGTAAATAATTGGAGGAAGAACTATAGGAAGCGTTACAGAGGAGGTTGGGTTATTGGATCATATAGTTTGTTCTGGCTTTAACTTCATTCACATGTAATGACTGCTCATTTATGGCATGCCTCTCAAGTCTTTTTGTCTCATGCTTCTGATAAACATCTAGTAACTCTGTAAGTTGGAATATTTTCTGTATTGTGCCAATACCTCAAATACAGACCCAGCCTCTTCTGCCACACTCCCAATAAGTGAGATGGGTGAGTAAGTGGAGGTGTCCGGGCTTGAAGAAGCTGTGAGTCTCCTTTAGCCCATTTGCTGGAATCACAGAAAAACTGCTTTAGGCATTCTAAACTATCTCAAATGTAATATAAGGGTCAGGATTTCTTTCTGCATTGTGGGGGGAAGAGGGTCTTGATGCTTCTATTTCAGTAAAAGCTATTCTTGCAGTTACAAATCTATTCTTAATAGTTAACTTAGAATTTCCTTAAATGCAGTCTGAATACAGTATGTATAGATTTACGCTTGACAAACAATTGACGTTAATATTCTTTATGCCATCCGTTTATGGAGTTGCACTGTTACCAGCTCACTGCATTTATCTCTATTCTGGCCAGATTACACCTAGGTTGCTTTCTTTTTTGTTCCCCTCTATATCCTATTTTTCAAGGTATTTTTGGCATTCTTTTCCTAAATTTGTTGGTAGTGTTTGAAGTCTAGAAGCAAGCATAGCATTTGCTTAATGAGGAGCAGATAGTCAAATGATTTCTCATTGTTGCAGTCACATGATTTCTCATTGTTGCAGTCACACTGAAGGTAGAGTCTTCCAACAGTAATGTCAGCTAGAGTGAAATACACTTAAATATTCCTTTGATACTTAACTATATTCGGATTCCAAACATTGGGAAAGCTGTACCTCAATAGGAGAGTGTGTGTCAAACAGAGTGGCCAGCTGGTTTCATAAAATTAGCTACAGTATTAAACTACAACCAGTTGTCTCCCCTCATAAGTTTCTCATTAGCTTTAAATCTTAGACATGCAGCTGTAACTGAATTTTTTAAATACTTTTTTTCACTGAAGTCTACAATATGATGTAGGATGCTTTTAAAACAGATGTTCTTTGAATGATTCAGTCAGCTCCAGTTACCGATAAGAAATGGCTTAAATTCCCGCTTGCTTTATGGAAAATATTTCTGTAAAAACCAAGAAACAGAAGGTATTTCAGCTTGCAGAGTAGTCTTGTTTGTCTCTTACAAAAGATGAAAAAATGCTTTGGCCCCTGCTTAGTATTGAGTGTTTATTTTATTTTATTTTTTTGGTGCTTTTTTTTCAAATTCATTTCATTGTTTTGCGCACCTGGCAAAGATTCACTAGAGCTGTTTAGCAGCAATATAATGTAGTCACAGCAACTGGGCAACTACTGGAAAGGACTGGTTTCCAATAGTCATGTGTATTCATTTAACGTCCCTTTGCTAGGACATTTGCAGAAACAATGACTTGTGGTTTTACTTGGAGGCGGAGGCGAAGAGCAATGTGCTGTTGCCCTGTCCTGCATACAGTCCAAAAGGGGCCTCTGAAGCCCTGGTCTCTTCTCTCAGCTGTCCTGGCTGTGTGGGTGAGGAAAGATGTGCTCTCCACAGGTTTGATGACACTGTTTTCTGAAACAGAAATCATAATCTACCCTCGTTTATCTCACTTTGATTGTATAGTCTTTATTATAACCCCATCTTGTTTATCTCTCTGAGATAAATGTTCTGACCCTTTCTTCTTCATGAGTTTCTGGAACTTTTGATCTATTCCTGTATTTTGCCTTTTCTTATTCATGGACACTGAGAGACAGCAGCAGGACAGATGTGTCTTTCTACCTCACTGGTCACTGCCATGCCCATAGGGAGAATGCATGCAAGGGCTTTTGAAGAGATACTTTTTTGTCTCTATTCTATAACACAGACAGGTTTATTTTGCTTCTGCATAAATCAGTCTGTGCCATAAAATTACAGAGAATTTTGAGAAGTTAAACATCCAGTTACTTCTGATGAGTGCCTGGAATGAGCTGCATTCAGGTCGTTTGGGAACTGAGAAGCTGTGCTCACCATCCAGTCAAAACCATTCCTATTTTGAACACTTAATTTGCTATTCAGAGTAGATTATTGGGCATGATTTTACAAAGAACTTTGAGTAATTACTGGACCACTGTGAAAACCATGATCTGCTAAGGGATGATTCGTAAGCTCAAAGTTTAAGGGAGAATACCATGTATAATATATTAACGTAATCTCCACAACAGCCACAGCCAATTTTCCTATTCGGTTCGTGTTTTCTTACTTTGCTATGGTGATACAGCCAAGCTAGAATAGCAGTAGCAGGAAACATACAGATGATTCTGTTCTGCATAGGTCTGCAGAGCTTACCAAATTTTGTCAGCTACAGGCAGCAGCAGATCACCAAATTATTTTTCAGTGTTTTTTGTTTCAGAAAGAGGCTGCTAATGTTTTGCAGGCCCTTTAGAGAATTCATCTCTGTGGTCTAGGTAGTTTCTGGTACCACAAAGGAAGTACTGTGTTATTGGGTCCCAGCAGCGCACAGAGGAGACAGCGTCCCATTATTTCCTGGTGCTGTCACTTGCTGCAGAGTAGTGGTGCTGACAGGTAGAGAGCAGAGAGTTGTTGGTAAACCTCTCTGATTTTCAGTTTTCCAATAGTATGTGCAGCACGGCTGGGTACCCTGAACCATTTTGTATATTATGAATAATTCCAATCAGTCTCACTGATGGGCTAGAATGTAAAGGTCCATCTCAAAGGATGATATATAGCTGAAGTAGCAATGACTGTGGTTGAGAAAGGAGATTTCAGTGCATATGGCTTGATGTGAGATGCTTTGACCTGGAGGCTGGTTTTTCACTGGCTGTTGATAAATCTGCCTGCTGAGGTCACCAAGGGCACAAACAGGTGTTAATGCAAAGAGAGGGCAGGACACCAAAACTCCCTTTCCTCCACTGAAAGTAAGGGTGCGTTACACCTTTATCTCTGTAGAGGATTCAATTTGCGCACTGCACACTGCTGTAATTGCTGAGGGCGCGTTCATTCCCCTCGCTACACTCTTGGGCTGTACAACCTCTGAGCTTCACGTTTGCACTGGAGAGACTTTTCTCCCCGGTGCCTAAGACTCAGGTTATGGTCTGAGCACCAGCTTCACCACCTAAGTGTACCAGGCGTCACTTGATGACCCGAGCTTTTCTGATCCTGCCAAAGTGGGCCTCCCTCTGTCTGTGCCCGTTGCCTGGCAGATACACAGCAGATGCCTCTTATAAGGTGCTGTTGTGATGGGTCACTGCTATTAACACTTGCTTTTCTGCCCCATCTTTAAGCTTATGATACTGTGCATTTTTAAGACTGTAATCATGTCAAAAGACTGATGTCGTTGCAGGGCAAAACAGTGGAAAGGATGGGGTCAGAGTGAAAGCTTTTATTCCAGTATAAATATCTGAAATAACAACCCAGGCACTCCCGAGTCTTGACAATGCATTTCTCTTTGCATATGTGTTTCCTTTTCTTTTTAATAAAATGTGCTCTGTTCCCAAATTCCCACTTCTGTCATGGAAGTGTTAGAATTTGATGAGCTACATGTTAACCTCTTGAAAGATTAGCAATCCTCTAACACAGATTTTAATGGCTCGTTAGTATGAAAGGAAGTGTTGCTGGACTGATGGGATATAAACATGATTCATATTCAAAAATAATATATTGCTCTGAGTTCACTTGCTGACTCCCTCTGGCTAAAAGGGCAAAGTGCACCCATTAAAAAGCAGAAACCAAGAAAATACAGACAAGTGCTTCTGACGTGAGTGATATGCAGGCAAACTCTCACAAATGGAGGAGGTCAGATTGTTTCATAGATGTAAGTGGGTGGACCTCTGTGGGATTAAGTAGAGCTATTCAGATTTACAGCAGCCAAGAATCTAACTCCAAATGTTTTAATAGTTTAGTACGCAGTTGGGACAATAGAAATCTACTGCCCATCATTTAGTTTTATTGAACGTTTGAACCATCTGCATGCTTTTTGATGTCTCCAGCTCACACTGTGACCTCAAAGGAAAAAAAAATTGGAAGTAATGAAAACAATGAGATCTGGTCTAAAAATGAAATGTTGGAGATGGGTTTTCATTTGAACTGTTTTCTCTGGCTGTTTCTTCTGTGACCAGATCATCCCCTGTGTGTATCTGACTCAAAAGGCCCTTTGGCAGAGGTATGGGTGTAGCTGCTTGGAAGACTATGTTGCCTGTAACCACTGATGAGCTAATCGCCATTGACTGTCCACCAAAAGTTGGTGTAAAACAGTTTGTTTGGCATTGCTCTCTGCTGAGAGCTGGCTGAGTAACCCAATTACTTGTGTAATGCATTTTTCTGTCTCTTTTATTAATTCCGTCACTGTTTGACTCCAGAACCCACTTAGTAACATTTGCTCTGGCACTGTGGAGGAGGTATTCACACATTTGGCACCTCCTTTGACGTTTTGAGGCAACTGGGGGGAAAAAGGAGGCCCTGCAGGGCTCAGCTGCATGTGCCTCTGAAGTGGGAACAGGCTTGTGTTATCACTGTGCTAGTAAGATGTACTTAAGAATATTCCCATCTTGCAGGTACTAGTAGCGTTAACTTAATTTAAATAGTAATTCATTCAGGAATAATTAACTTCATTTTTGGCTAATGCATATGCTTTAGTTTAGAAATTACTGATTTGAGGGTTTACCTGCACTTGGGCCAGTAGCCTTGATTAAATAGTTCTTCCCCGATATCTAGTGCAGTGATTCGTTCAGGAAGAGTTTTCCCAAAATTGGTAAGTATTTTAAAATGAAATAACTCTGTTCAGTCAATAATAGCAGATCACAATGAAGGTTCAGCAATTCTCTTTCTTTGCCTCTCCCAGCGAAGCTACATGTATGTACATGTCCTCTTTTAATAGCTGAGTCAGTATCTTGTGACTATTTTATTTACATTGAAAGAATTGTCCATTAAAAAATTATTTCTAATTGACATTACTGCCCTTTTATGTACTTACATTGTCTGTTTTCTTTTTCCTTTCCACTGGTCTTCCACTGCAAATTTCAAGTATCCTATCTGTAATTCTGTTTCATGTTTTTTCCTCAAGGTGGATCATAGATGTAAACAGTAAATTAGAGGTGGGTTAAAAACTTCTCATTAATCTCTAAAGACTGATCTAACTGATGTGTCCGAAGCAGTTTCAAAACACGAAATACATTTAACTGATGCAAAAAGTCTTCCTGAATTCCTAGCCAGTCTGAAATAATATTTTTTTTTTCCTGTCCTGTTCATTTCAAGAGGTGTTGAGGAACAGTAATGAAAGAGGTGGCAGTTAAATAACTGGTGTTTTAAGAAAAAGAAGAGGTTATGATAGGGAAGAACTTTTCTTGAGAAGTTGCAGTGGGATGCAGGATGATGTGTGGAGATGCAGTGAAAGGAGGAGGAAGTACATTTATCTGACTAAATACATATTTCTTATACAACTGTTTACACCTAAGTTGGTTGTTGAATCTTCTCTTGTAGCCAGTGGAGAGAAACAGAGGCTTCTGAGATTTAGCTTGTCTCACCCTAAAGTAGACAGCTAAAATCAGATGAACCACACCCTAAAAATGCCCTTTTCCATGTGTTTACAGGGAGAGCCTTGAGTGAGTAGGTTCACAGCAATCTGCTGGTGTCCCACTTCATGAGTTTTGATGTTACCTGGTTTAGGTTTAGAGCAGGGGCTGTGATGCAATAAAGGTGTTTTGTTGCAAATTCATCCAAGTGGATGTGACTCTAGTGAGGGTCTCCCTTGCACTGAGCTGATGCCATGAGGTTTGATTTACAGCTATATCTTGAGGTCACCCTGTGTCCCATGGTGATATTGTAACCTCAGTGATACTTCTTGGTCAGGTAGCTCTGGTAGCTGCCTGAAATTGTGAGATGAATCCCAGTCCAAGGTGGTCAGTGTGTCTGTTCGTCTCCCCCCATTTCATGAGAAACAAGAAGTCCCGGTTTTGTTCAAACATCTTTTATTCCATATCACAGTACAAGTCACAGGAGCAACTCATGATAAAACTGCGAAGGATCAGGAGAGAACTGGCGAGGTCTGACTTTTCTTAAATCAGGGATCAGCTTTCAACTACTTGAGGGGATACCCAGCAGTAAGAATAATGTTAGTCTATTGGAATATTCCTATAATTTCAAACAGTTATTCTTTTAGTACCATTGCATAGTGTTTTTTTAATAATTGCCATTATTGATTTAATATGCATGCTGTGTCTGTATCTGTTCCTGAAAAAATATCCTGTTCTTGGAAGAGATGAATTATCTGTTTCCTTTCCTTTTCTTCTTTTTACTATCCTCCCCTTTGCTATCAATCCCCACATACTTTTTTTAAAAAAAAAAAAAAAAAACCAAACAAAACAACACAACAAAACGCTGAATGCATATGTGTTTTAAAGTCTAGTGATTGTTGTCTGGAGACATGACAAATAAAGATGGTTTCCAAATGGAATTTCCAAGTACATTAACATAATGGTGGTATTGTGTCTACATTTATTTCCTGAACAGTTGTGTTCCTTCCCAAATGTGAGTTGTGCAGATAAAAAGAGGTTATCATAGATAGCTGAAATTAAATTTTTCTCTAAGAAGTTCAGATTCAGCTAAGAAAATGTAGTTCTAAATAGAATGATGGAGCCACTGCTGCAATTGATTGCTATGGCGTTAGCCTGGGAGATCAGGCTGACTGCACTGTGTAATTAATACATTGCAATGAATGCACTGGATGATATCACTTAGTAGGAGGAACTTGTGCTAACCATCATTATCAATACTGCATGCTTTTTCAATTTCAGGTTGTGGTTAACTGATTTGACATTAAACTCCCCTTTACTTTTGCTCTGCATTGCAGAGATGAATTATTTTGTGGCCAGAGATCAACAGAATATCGATCTACAAGTCAAATCTGTCTACCCACCTTTTACATGCCTTTTTGCTTACTACATGGCAGAGTAAATTAAACCGATCTGCTACTGTAAGCTTCTATTTCAATATAAATCTCTCCTTTTATCTTAAGCTCTTTATCACAGTTTTAGCAGTGAATTCTGCTCACTCAGGTATTCCTGTCTGTTCAGATTCACCGGTTCTAGGATCCTTCATGCCAGACAGTGTCTGCTTCAGTAGGATCAGAATAATTTAGCAGCTTTGAAAATGCTACTGTCATTTATTCTAGAAGTCAGCTGTCTTAGAAGGACCAGGAAAGGCCAAAGTAGTTTGCATTTATTGGCAAACTATCGCTTGTGTTAGTACTGACTTTTAATTTCACTGCAAAGACGAGAGAGTAAACATTATTTTGGAAACTTTAGTCAATTGACATTGTTGAAGAAGTTTTTCCTTACTTAGAAAAGAATAAACCAATGGTTAGTAACGGAATTCCATATTCAAGCCTAATGCTTTAAAAGGTTATAATTCATAAGCTAGAACAATGAAAGGCTGTAAATAACACCTTCAAAATGGTTTGGGGACAAAGTTGGTCACTATATGCATATATTTACCTAACTGAAGTAGACTGTTTCAAGAACAATAGAACAAGGTGCTAGGCTAAACACCTATCCAACAGTATCCATCTCCGGAATAATACAAGGTCTGTCTTTAAGTCAGAAAAGTAACAGATCCAAGCATGAATCCAGAAAGATCTGGTCTGCGTGTCTTGTGCTTTGCCAAGGAGGTTTGGGTAAACAGCCCTGCCTTTGCTTAGAGAATGAGAGCTTGTGACGACAGAATGACAGGGATTGGAAGAGACCTCCAGAGATATCTAGTCCAACTCCTCTGCCAGAGCAGGTACCCATAGAGCAGGCTGCACATGATGGTGTCCAGGCGGGTTTTGAATGTCTCCAGAGTGGAAGACTCCACCACCTCTCTGGGCAGCCTGTGCCAGTGCTCTGCCACCCTCAAAGTAAAGAAGTCCCTCCTCATGTTAAGATGGAACTTCCTATGTTCAAGTTTGTGCCCGTTACCTCTTGTCCTGTCAGTGGGCACCACTGAAAAAAGACTGTTCCCATCCCCCTGGCACCCTCCCTTTAAGTATTTGTAAGCATTAATAAGATCCCCCCTCAGTCTTCTTTTCTCTAGACTAAAAAGACCCGAGTCCCTCAGTCTTTCCTCATGAGAGATATTCTAATCCCCTAATCATCTTTGTAGCCCTTTGTTGGATCCTTTCCAGCAGATCCCTGTCTTTCTTGAACTGGGGATCCCAGAACTGGACACAGTACTCCAGATGTGTTGTCACCAGGGCAGAGTAGAGTGGGAGGATAACCTCCCTCGACCTGCTGGCCACACTCTTCCCTATGCAGCCCAGGATGCCATTGGCCTTCTTGGCCACCAGGGCACATTGCTGGCTCATGGTTATCCTGTTGTCCACCAGGACTCCCAGGTCCCTTTCCACAGAGCTGCTCTCCAGCAGGTCAGCCCCTAACCTACACTGACGCATGGGCTTATTCCTGCCCAGATGCAGGACCCTACACTTGCCCTAGTTGAATTTCATAAGGTTCCTCTCTGCCCAACTCTCCAGCCTGTCCAGGTCATGTTGTGTGGCAGCACAGCCTTCTGGCATGTCAGCCACCCCTCCCAGTTTTGTGTCATCAGCAAACTTGCTGATGGTACACTCTATCCCTTCATCCAGGTCATTGATGAATGTATTGAACGGGACTGGAGCCAATACTGACTCTTGAGGGACACCACTTGTTACTGACCTCCAGCTAGACTCTGCACCACTAACCACAACCCTCTGAGCTCTATCTGCCAGACAGTTTTCAATCCACCACACTGTCCATTCGTCTAACCCGCACTTCCTAAGCTTGCCTGTGAGGATGATGTGGGACACAGTGTCAAAAGCCTTGCTGAAGTCAAGGCAGACAACATCCACTGCCCTCCCCTCATCTATCAATCCAATCATGCCATCGTAGAAGGCTATCAGATTAGTCAGACATGACTTCCCCTTGGTGAATCCATGCTGACTACCTTCTTTTCCTCCCTTAGATCCATAACAGGCTTTTGCCAATGACAAACATCACCAGGAAGAATCAATATGATTCTTGGATTTGTTCACCCATATTCCTTGGCAATGACTGCAAGAAAGGCTGGGAAATAAAAATAAGTATTCTATGGAGAAGTTTGAAGCCTTTTTACAGATATGATGGGAAAGTCCATATTTGGTGAGGAAATAAACACACCACCCATCTAGAAAGAGAAGAAGAGGCAAAATGAAGACAGTTTCTGCTGTGTTGTGCATACAACGTAGAGCGGAAGGGAATGAAACACCAATGCCCATTGATTTAGATAGAATTGTATCTGACTTGCACTTCCAGAAATAATGAGTTTCAACCCCACTTGTTCATGAAATATAATAAAATTAATGATATGAAGACGACTTGATTATTTAGAAGTATATCAGTTAAAGCTGTCAGAAACTTTAAAAGTTTCTAAACTCTGAGGCATGAGGTCTATTTTAAGAGTTTAACAAATTCTGGCATATCAAAATGACCTGAGATATTGCAGATAACCCTCGCTATTCTTTCAGCTTCTGCTGAACATTTTTTTTAGATCAGTCTACATGTGTGTGGCAATTTTTTATAAAGAAGTGTGATGGAGGGTTATTGGTTTTGCATATCAGTGCTGAGGATGGGCATAAATCACCTTAACAAACCTTTGCAGATGATACCTCAATTAATTTGTATTAGAATTGTAAAGAATAGTTTCGCTGCTGATTTTGACTGCAGTGGTGATTAATAAAACTTAAAAAAAAATATTTTTAGCAGCACAGATTATAGATGAAAATGTTGGATTTTATAATGTTTTGTGGGATCTACATTTCCGTAAGTCTTCATTAACTTTGAAAAACCATTTGTTTTGGGTATGTGCTTTCAGACAAGTTGGTCAAAAATTCCACTGGTGCTGAAGTAATTTGAAGCTAGTAAAAGAGCTAGTGAGCAAAAAAGATTTGACCAGTGTTTGAATATAGTAACACGCTGAGGTTTGTTAAAAATTTCAGAAATCTTGACCAGTGGCTATTTTGATTTCCTTTCTAGTAGTGACTGTGCTTTTAGGAGAAAGCCTGGAGCAAAGAAGACTGAGAGGGGATCTTATCAATGCTTATAAATTTCTGAAGGGTGGGTGTCAAGACAATGGGGCCAGACTCTTTTCAGTGGTGCCCAGCAACAGGACAAAGGTCAATGGGCACAAACTGGAACACAGGAAATTCTGTCTCAACATGAGGGAAAACTTTTTTTACTTTGAGGGTGGCAGAGCACTGGAACAGGCCGTCCGGAGAGGTTGTGGATTCTCCTTCTCTGGAGATATTCAAAACCTGCCTGGACCCCGGTCCTGTGCAACCTGCTGTAGGTGACACTGCTCAGGCAGGGGGGTTGGACTAGATGATTTCTAAAGGTCCCTTCCAATGCTCACCATTCTGTGATTCTGTGAGAAAGGACATTTCATAATTGCTGTGCCTCATTTAAATATCTCAAACACCAGTAGCTGTCTTTCCCCTCACCCTGCATCAAGGTTGTCTTGTGGGTAGAAAAGAAAGGTTTTATTCTCTGCAAAAATAAGATCTTTTAAGCTTTTTTGTTCAATCCTGTAATGGGCAACAATTTTAAAATTTCCAGTATTATCAAGTCTTATGATTTTTATATATTATTGGGGCTTTTTTAATCATCACAAGATTTAATATTCTCTTTGGGTTCTGACCTTTGGGAATCAGGGACCTACATGAAAATCCCAACTTGTACCAAGGGAAGGTGGAGGTGGAGAGGGGGGTTAAAGGGTGATCCCTGACAGCTCCATGGAGCTCGAAATACAATTTAAAGCAACTCCACTGTTATTTCATGATGTTCTGTCACAAGAGAGAAGGAACAGAAAGCAGAGTCAAGCTTGATCATTTAAGAAGAAATGCTGACTTGCAACATATTCAGTCAGAAAATAACAGTTCTTTCCATTTTCTCTGACTTCTCTGTGGGATCTGTCTGGTGGACAGCAAAGATATCCTCCAGCGAAGGTAAAAATAATACCATAGAAAAAGCCTAGTCTTGAGGTCTGAGATTATCACTTTCATCAGGGAAGCTCTCCCTGGAAGGAAATGGGTAACATGAGATTTTCCAACACCAGAAAGGCCATCTCCCACTTTCTGGAGGATGAGGAAAGAGGGCACTGACCAGAACAGACAGATCTACGCTGACTATAGCTAGTAGTGCTGTAGGATAGTTTCTTTTATAAAAAGTCAATTTATGCATGTAAAATGGTTGCAGAAATGTACTTCACCAGGATGAACAAGCGCTACTTCCAGTAACTTTGTTTTCCTGCAAAACTGTAGGCAGCAGAAAGGGGCATTATGTCATCCCAGTGACATTTTTATAATCATTAACGTTTCAACTTGAAATTCTCAATAGCTGCAGAGAGGCTCAGTCGCTGAAATAAATGTGTCCGCAATACTGATTAGAAACTGAAAGGATTAGCTTGATGTCTCTGATGTTATTGCTTGCTGAAATGAAAAGGAAAAAATGTTCAAAGGCCCAGACTTAATGTACCTGACTTCCCCAGACCTATCAAAGAGTTAGCATCAATAACCAGGTAATGGCTGCTTTATAGTTCGAATTTTCTGACCTGATGTTTTCAAAAGGCTAATAAAAAGCTACACTGCTGAGAGGAAATTTTAGGTTGGAATGATAGTAAAAATAAAATAGTAATGATAAAGCAATTTGTTTCAGTCTAAGAGTGGAAGTTAAACCTTTAACTATGCCACTCTTGAAGAGCAAGCTGGAAAAAAAAACACCTCCAAGTTTGCATGAGCATAGCTAAGCATGCTACAAAATGAGGTTTGTATCGTAATGGAATATAAAAAAATTGTTTTTTTTTTAAACACGTGCTTTTTGTGGAAGACATCTCCTTTCATTCTACAAGAGGTCCTTAACCACTATCAAAGTCTAGGTTGTTTGAAACAGGCATTTTAAAGGTGCTGACCACAATGTCATTTTGGGTGCAAATTAGAGCTCTTGTAACAACATTATGTTAGACTTCATGTAGGCTACACCTTAGGCTTTACTCCTGCAAATACTTGTTCAACTATTTAATTTTTATGTATGCATCAGCCTTCATGGAATTGGAGCTAGAATTGAGAAAATACTCCACTTGCAAAGAGGGGAGTTTGAGCCTATAAGAATGTGATAACTCACTCACTGGAGTCACTAGAATCAGTGGAGTTATGTCCCTTAAAACTAGCTTGTGTGTGGCTGTTACCATTGGCTATAGCAGCTTCACTTTAAATGGAGCATAATTAAAATTAATTTGAATTTTGTACCTGCTTCAAGTTCCCCCAGTATTGACAATAAATCCTAGGGAAAGGAAACAAATTATATTAGTTTTACTGCATCTTAAATAATTTGTATTTTCTCCCTTTAATTTTTGGGCTATACTTGCATACAACTATGAAGAATATCTGATAAAAGAGGGATTTTCTCTCTCAGATGTAACAAAGACTTTCCTTCCCTTTTTGTCTGAAGCTTGAAAAATCTTTCTATCTAGAAAGCAGAGCACAGGAAAACAGTTGGTTACATTATGCACTCTTCTGCGAAATCAAGCTTCTGCAGCTCTATCAGATAACACCATCAGCACCCCTGGAGCCTGTACTTAGCCTGTCAGATTATAAAAGATCGTGTTGGGACTCCTTTGGATCTCACTGGGCTCAGAGAAGTTGTACCAAAAGTTGAATGATCAGAAATCATTTCTTCAGCTATAACAATGTGGGTTGTAAAGACTGTGGTGTCTCTGAGTTATTATCTTAAATTCTACACTCAGAAACCAGGACACATACTGCCTGCTGTACCCTTTTTCCCCCTGTACCTGGGATGACATCTGGAAGACTTATTTTTCCCTTCATAAATGTATTCCATGGGATATTCAAGTGCACTTATTCAGGTAGTAGTCTTACAGGGCAAATAATGTGGAGAAGAGTAATGGGAAGAGAAATGCTTTAACCCTTCCTTTCACAAAGTGGATTGTTTCCCCTTTTCTTGAATAATTTTCTTTTATGTATAGGTCACATTTATCCAGTTGTGTACTCTTGTGCCTATTATGGTGGAACTGAGAAGTCATATGTGCCTTTGCAGGGCCAGCATTTGTGGTGCAACCCAGTGTCTTCTACTAGTTCACATTCTACACCATTTTTCTGGATGGCTTCTCTGAAGTACTTCTGAGAGTTACACTCTCCATTTTCTTTGAAGGTCTAGGTTTTACTTTTCTATTATGTTAGTGGCTTGTTTTCTGGTCATCCTGTATTGAATGACAAAATAAACTCAGGCATCAAATCTGCTGAGAACATTGGACAGTTCATGATGAGAATCACAAGATATGTTACAATGGGATAAATTTCTAGTTTGATTTGAATTCAATGAGGTTATATCTAATCATAGTGGCACAGAATATAAAATTAAAACTGTGTAAGTTGGTCATTGTAAAGTATTTAGAAATGCTTTCTCCCAAACACTATTGTTCAGCCTAAAACTCTCTGAATAAAACCTTCCCTTACTTTTTTTCCCCCTCCAATGATTAACTCATGACTTCGATGCCCCCCCTCCACCCTATGCAAAGATTTTGAAAATTTCTGTTGGGTGAGCTCTGGGCTTCTGGCATGAAAAAATTGGGTCTGGTACATTAGTATGCATGGGCAGAAAGGCATGCTGAGAAGCTGTATTTGACCTATAAGACCAGTGGTGTTTTTCAGTCATGCTGTGACACCCACAAGGGGATTGCTTCTCCAGAATTTCAGCTGAGCTCTGCTCGTTCTCCCCTCCAGTACCTCAGTCATAGCTTTTTTGGAAATACGTGTGCCCCACCCAAAAAAAAAAAAAGATGAATAACATGGCAGAGCAGTAACAAATTATTTAAAACTGAAAGCTCAAGGAATATATATTCAGCTGTCAAAAAACGTGTTTTTCAGTGCGGTCATTGCTCACACGATTTGCTTCAGTGTGAAATTGTAATAGAGAAAGATACACTTGGTTTTTATACAGGTTGACATTTTAAACAAATTGAGCTTGTCTAGCTGTGGTATTGGAAAGACTGTCTTTGTTTTCCTTTGTTTTATTTTCCTAAGAATTTGTACAAAGCATTTCCTAAATGCTTTGTCAGAAAAAAAAAAGGTTCTGCTCCCCTCCATTTTTTTGACAACAAAGTTCAAAATATTTTCCCCTCCTTTCTCTATATGATCCCATAGGATCAGGATGCTTCACCTGTTCTTTCTGCTGCCCTTGTGAGTTACAGAAGTACTGCTATTCCTGTGTTATTTTAGATGAAGAGCTGATGTAAGATGGCCTGAGTGTTGTACAGCAGATCTCAAGAAGCAGTTAACCGTGCAATAATAAACACTTCCCATAAGCTCTCTGTTGACTGTTATTCCTTTTACCTACATGATGGCCATTTCTGATGTTCCGGTGTGAAAGTATTATCAGGAATAGGGTGTTACAAGTAGTCTTCTGAGTACAGGAAACTAAAGAGTCTTGGCTTCATGCAGTTTTGTATCCCATGGCTGATTGATTTTCATGTCTAAGAAAATGTGAGATCCACGTGAAGCTTTCCCATGGTTAGTGCACTGGGGGAAAGGGGAGGGAGAAGGAGGAACTTCATCCTCTCTAGGTTCTCCAGCATTTATAACATCTTTAGCTTGTGCGGCACCATAGTGTTTACCTCTGCTTCATCATCTGCTTCAACCTTTGCTTGATCTGCTTGATGACTGCTACAAGTGTTGTATATACAGATTTTTTTAAGATGTCTACCTTTCTATGAAATATGGTTGAAACTAGACAGTGAACTGAAAAACTATTGGGGTGAAAAGGGAGAAACGCACAAATACAGACAATGCAATTGCACAAGCGTAGATTCCCCAGAGGGTCTTACCTGCCATGGCACAGTGCTACAGCACTGAAGATGCAGTGACCCGCGTTCAAGAATGCGATTCACACAAAGCTGAAGTACGGTGAATGGGGACAGGTGGATGCCAAAGAATGGGGCTTGAAACAGTGGATAGACTAAGCAGGGAATGGCTAAACCAGCAAATAGGGAGTGACAAGGAGAAGGTTGTATCCAATAAATCACCTTTCTTCTGGATTTCCATGTCATTACAGCCACGAGCGTGAATGTAAAAAGTCTTCTGTTCTGCACACAGTAGGGGAGAACACGTTGCTGCCTGCTTTTTGCAGAAGAGCTTTGCAGTTAGAGCATTCTCTGGCAATCAATATGTAGGCTCAATTCCTGCATTTCCAGGATGGAATCAAATCTCCTACTTCACAGTAAAGGGTCAAGCTAAAGCATTGTGCTGAGGAGGGGAGAATCCTAGGCTAACTTTGAAACCAGATACCTACATCATTCAGCTGGGAAGCTGTCTCTTACACTCCAAGCAAAGGATCTGTCAGCTTGGCTGCTGTCAGCTGTTGCCTGTCTTCAGTAGAAGAACTTCAAGCACCTTCAGAAAGCTTAGTTTCCTGATAAGCCATATAGAAATAAGCAGTGTATACAGGAGACATGGGAAAAGTTGTCAAGCTCTTTTGCACGTAAGCCCTTAATGCCTGCAGTTTGTACAATATAGGGCTTCTTTAGATTTCATGCTAGTTTTCTGCAAAACATTTTATCTAATGGATGAGACTTAAGGAAGAAAAGGGTGACTATTCTTAGTCTGTTTGAAGAATAAAAAGCATATCAGGCAAGTTTTCATGTGTAAGAAAAAGAAATAGAAATCTAATTCTTCATCTCTCAAACTGAACAGATTCCAAAAGAAACATATTGGCAAAGGATTTTAAAATGCTAGAGATATTAGAAGATGGACTGAAATTATTAAATTAGATGAAACCAAGCATCTTTTAAAGCTGAAATTGCTGATAAAAATCCCAACTTTGTAAGTGCCCTGTCTTATTGTTTACCGCTCCCGTTCACTTACACTATTGCTCCCTGATCCTCCAGGCCAATTTACTTTTCTTACTGACCACTTAAGGCTTAATGGGGTATAGTGAGAGTTTCTGGGGCAACATGATTCCGCTGAAACGACCATCTACAATTAGAAGAACTTGCAGCCAGCAGAGCCCACTGCCCCTTAAAGTCAAGGCCTACCTATATGGTTAGATATCTTTAATTATGCCGCTCATGAAGACTAAATATTAAGAAATATAGTCCAAGTTAACAGAATGGAAAGCAGAGTCAGGGGTACAACCCATGTCTCCTCCATCTAAGTGCCATTTACTAATTGTAGTGTAAGCCAAAATTTGATGTTACATACTAGGTTTAGTTAACATATTTAATACTTAGAGTTTAATATAAGATAGTGAAAATAAAATATTTTTGGCAGAACTCTGTAAAGGACTGTACGGGCATTGAATACCACACAGCAAATGTTTAGCCACCCCTAAGAATACATGTAATACTGTAGATGTTAAGCACAGACAGTATACACATTCAGTGTGTTACGTACCTAGTTAGTCAAGGAAATACTATCTGACTATTGGCAAGGCCATGGAAATTTTTTCATAATTCTGCCTTCAGACAGAAAAATAACATCAGTATTGAAAACATGAAGACAACATTTACCTTAGCCTCTCTGCTTTGAACAATATTGCACCTGAAAAGCCCCAGTGTTTTTAAGATGATGAAAAAACACACCTTCATAGGACTTCCATGAAACCTGAACCATTTCTTCTGTCAGATCTATAGAACTAGTCTGGTACGTCTTTGATGTGTCATCTTCAGAAGACTATTTAAAGGGACATAATTTTCCTAGCCCAGTCTAATCTTGGAGTTATTAATGTCTATTTTGATGGGTTTTGCTAAGAACAGTGGTCTACTAAGATCTGGGCTGAAACCATCAACTCATTTTTGCAATTTTGTATTCAGCTTTCAAGTGGTCATAACTTACTGATCTTCCTATCTTGGCTGTGTTTGAACTGGTCATTGAAAAACAAAAAGTTATTAGTCACCCAGCTGTAAATTCCTAGGAAAGTCATGATGCCTCACACTCTACTGCATGATAAATTAAGCCTGAAAAATCCCTACCTTCAACTTTATAAAAAGCCATACAGGGATTCACAGAGACAACTGAAGGACTGAAAGACTTAGTGAGGATGAGGATGGATCAACAGGGCAACAACAGAACATGCATTGTTTATCATGTGGTCTTGCCACTCCCAGCAGTATTTCAGAAGTTTGGTAGAGTATTCAAGGAAGTGAGTTCAGGTCTTTTTAGCACATTGTACATACGATTTACATTGTTTCCATGTGGTTGTTATCACTTTGCATTTTAGAGTTACTGCTGTCATCTTTAAACTTCATCAAGCAAAGGATGAAACCAAAAAGGTGCTGGCACTGTGTCATGTGTGCTGGTACTGCATCCAAGCCTATTTGCAAACCTGGTGGTAAAAAGGTGTCTAAAACCAGTCAGCAGTGAATCTTCTTTACAAGGCTGCTTCGTGCCACATCAAATCGACATCATGCATAAAATTGTTAGCAATGTTGTCTGTTGTATTTTTAGAGCCTCATGCATTTTTAATGAGGGGTTCGTTCCTTGAATAAATCTACACCTAAGTACGTGCGTGATTTCTGCAAATGTCATCATGAGTCACACTGATTAATGGTCTGTCTGAAGAAGTGGGAACTAAGCTTATAGCAGTATCAGGGATGGGGAGAATATGAATGGATATAATCAGGTTATTGGTTTTTCCTAAATATTTTTATGGGTTGACTGATCATTCAGAAAGCTAAACCATCTTTTCGGCAAAAAAATCTACCCTAACATGTCTACTTTTGCCTAAAAAGAGAGACCTGGACAGGCTGGAGAGGTGGGTCCAAGCCAACCTCATGCAGTTCAACAAGGCCAAGTGCAAGGTCCTACATCTGGATCAAGGCAATCCCAAGCACAAATACAGGCTCAGTGGGGAATGGCTGGAGAGCAGCCCTGAGGAGAAGGACGTGGGGGTGCTGATTGATGAGAAGCTCAACATGAGCCAGCAATGTGTGATCGCAGCACAGAAGGCCAACCGTATCCTGGGCTGCATCAGAAGTGTGATCAGCAGGTCAAAGGAGGTGATTCTGCCCCTCTACTCCACTCTTGTGAGACCCCACCTGGAGTACTGCATTCAGCTCTGGAGTCCCCAACATAAGAAGGACATAGACCTATTGAAGTGTGTCCAGGGGAGGGCCATGAGGATGATCCGAGGGCTGGAGCACCTCTCCTACGAGGAAAGGCTGAGGGAATTGGGGTTGTTCAGCCTGGAGAAGAGAAGGCTCCAGGGAGATCTTATCACGGCCTTCCAGTACCTAAAGGGTACTCCTACAGGAGAGCTGGGGAAGGACTTTTTACTAGGGCATGTAGCAATAGGAGGAGGGGAATGGCTTTAAACTGGAAGAGGGCAGGTTCAGATTGAACATTAAGAAGAAGTTTTTCCCTTTGAGGGTGGTAAGGCACTGGAACAGGTTGCCCAGAGAGGTTGTTGAGGCCCCATCCCTGGAGACATTCAAGGCCAGGCTGGATGTGGCCTTGGAAAACCGGGTCTAGTGGGAGGTGTCCCTGCCTACGGCAGGGGGTTTGGAACTCTATGATCTTCAAGGTCTTTTCCAACCGAAACCATTCTATGATTCTATTATTCTAAAAGAACCTTGTACAAATAGATTTTTCATTTCTTATTGACAGCAATTCCAGGGCGTCTTCGAACAGCACATGTTAACTGTAGGCAATAAATAAGTAAATAAAATAAAATTTGATTTTTGCTCTGTAATCCTTCAGAAGCCAAGTTAATTGAGATTCAGAGATGATTCTTACTGTATATTACATTCATTTTTCATACTGAAGTACTTTTCCTTTGTACATACCCACGGGTAATGCAGTCTGGAAGGAGAGCATGGTGAACTTTAATACCATCTGTATATGAGCTTTGACTAAAGGGGAGGCATACAAAGATAGGACAGATTAAAAATAATATCTTTTCCATTTTGAAAACAAAGTGATAGCAGGCAATTCTTTATGGGCTATTAGCAGTTGGGTGATGAAATGTGATGTTCAGCAATATGTAAAATAAGACTGGATTGGAAAGTGTGAGGTTTTCAGTACTGAACCTGTGCTACAAAGTGCTCAGAAATGGCACTTCATCTCTCAAGTGCTGAAGTAAATCAGGTATAACTCCACTGAAATCAGCTGAGCAGAGTCAGAGTATTTTAGGGGAAACCTGGAACTATGGCATTAATGTAGGGGTTTCACACTGATTTAGACGACCAGGTTGCATGTCTGTTCTTCATATTCCTATGAGCCCATAACAAAACTGCCGGGGATGTCAGATGGGGTTTGTATGGAGACAATAGGGAGAACAAGGCTTTAGTGTAGTGATTAAACTTATTATTTATTTTTTTCCTTAACACTGGATGTATTTAAAAGTCATTTAAAAGCTGTGTGGTCTGAAGTTTTGCAGTCTCCTCCTATAGTTATTGCAGAGAAGGACATCCAGAGGACAATTGTTTCAGTTTCTCAGGTACCTTCTGCTCAAACAGGATGAGCCACCTCCAGTGAGTTCGTGTGGCTGTGTCTGCTTACTGGAAGTGTTCTCAGTTTCTCAGGCCTAGTGCTTCCTCTGGCTGTCCCCTAGCACCATATGAGGTGAGAAACATGTAGGCCTTGCTCTGTGTCCCAAATACATGATGAAGGATCCAGGAACTGCAGCTTATCTCAAGTCCTTGATGTGGCCTATCAGGATACAAGGACCAGGCAGTGGGCTACTGGGTCACTCAGCAGTTCAGTCCAGGTGTAACCTGTATTCCAGCCACTGATTGTCAACAGCATGTTGATGAATAGCTTTGCCCAGGATCTTGGCCTTATGCAGATGGGGAACATTAATCTCATTTCACTTTAAATATCTAAAAGTTAAAAGTTTTTATATATGTGCATGTATGCATCATGAGTTTCTATGTGCGATATCAGAGCTGTGAAATGTGATCTGTATTTGAGAAACTATCCCTGTTTAGGAAGTGTTTAAGCACCTTTTTAAGGTTAGCTTTATCTGTCAAACAGTTACGCCTGTGCATATTGAAGTGAGGAAGGACTACATGATTTGGCCTGCAAGTAACAGTTTGGTAATGTTTCACTATAATTTTTCAGCTGCAGTAAACAACACTGCCATGGCTTTGTGACTCCAGAGAGTAATCCTGAAAGCAAATTCTCCCCTGCTGCTTCAGAACGGTTAAATAACTATTCTTCTGTAATAAGGCAAGGCCTAAAGTGTTTTCTCAAGCACCTCCAACTGAAGCACTGCATAGCAAGATGATATAAAATCACAGAATCACAGAATCACAGAATTTTCAGAGTTGGAAGGGACCTCTAGAGATCATCTAGTCCAACTCCCCTGCCAAAGCAGGATTGCCTACAGCACATTACTCAGGACTGCATCCAGGCGGGTCTTGAAAATCTCCAGAGAAGGGGACTCCACACCCTCCCTGGGCAGCCTGTGCCAGTGCTCTGTCACCCTCACCGTAAAGAAGTGTTTCCGTGTATTTGAACAGAACTTCCTGTGTTCTAACTTGTGCCCATTACCCCTCGTCCTGTTACTGGGAACCATTGAAAAGAGCCTGGCTCCATCCTCCTTCAACCCACCCTTTAGATACTTGCACGCCATAATAAGGTCTCCCCTCAGCCTTCTCTTCTCCAGGCCAAAGAGTCCCAGCTCTCTCAGCCTTTCCTCATAAGGGAGATGCTCCAAGCCCTTCATCATCTTAGTTGCTCTTCACTGGACTTGCTCCAGCAGTTCCCTGTCCCTCTTGAACTGGGGAGCCCAAAACTGGACACAGTATTCCAGTTGTGGCCTCACCAGTGCAGAGTAGAGGGGGAGAATGACCTCCCTCGACCTACTGGCCACACTCTTCCCTATGCAGCCCAGGATTCCATTGGCCTTTTTGGCAACAAGGGCACATTGCTTGCTCATGGATAATTTACTGTCTACCATGACCCCCAGATCCTTCTCCTTCGAGCTACTTCCCAGCAGGTTCGCCCCTAACCTATACTGGTGCCTAGCATTCTTCCTCCCCAGGTGCAGGGGAGGAAGCACTTGCTTTTGTTGAACCTCATTAGGTGGAGGAGCACTCGCTTTTGTTGAACCTCATTAGGTTCTTCTCTGCCCAGCTCTCCAGCCTGTCCAGGTCACGCTGGATGGCAGCACGGCCCTCTGGGGTGTCATCCACCCCACCCAGTTTGGTATCATCAGCAAACTTGCTGAGGATACACTCTGTCCCCTCATCCAGGTCATTAATGAATATATTAAAGAAAATTGGACCAAGATCAATAATACAATCCTAACCTTCCTTTGCAGTCAGTGGTGAACATGTGGGGGTTTCAAGGGAGTTGGGGACTTTCTTCAGAGAAGTAAAAGGAAATTATGGTAGTACAGTAGTGTCTGGACTCTAATGTTCTGGAGTGTATGTGACCCCATATGGCTGTACATAAGCCATATGGAATTTCCATCCATTTTATGTGTTTCAGTGAGTGCTTAGTTTAAGCTAGATTCGGTCCAGAGATCAGAAATCAGGTCTGGTCCTGACTGGTGCCACAGGAAATGAGGTAAAATCTGCAACAGGCAGACTGTGCCACTGCCAGTAACAAAGCCTTGGTTCAAGCACTCTCCCAAGGCTGTCGATCTGTGCAATTTAGCATGGGCCCTGTTATAGTCTGGGCCTGTGCATACTAGGAGTCTTCCAGACAGAAGCTGGGAATGGTCTTGGGGTGAGCAAGGGCCAGGGATCATCTGTAATAAGCAGGTTGGCTGTGGCCACCCCATTTTGGGGAGTAAAGAGTGAAGAGTAATGCCGCATGTGCACAATCGTTCCATCTCAAGAGACCCTTCAGAAGGGATTTTTATGCTGTGTGTGATAAGTGATGCAATCATCAACAGGTAGGATTTTGGGTCACCTTTTCTTGTAGTGAAGTATCTCGATGCCACTCATGCCTGTGTTCTATGTGCTGGACCACATACTCTGCAACTTTCCTTAGAGACCAATACTTAGCCTTTTATAAAGCCATTACAGCGATGTGTTTATAGGCATAAGTAACTGATGGCATCCTTTCCTTTCTGCATGGATGTGTGATTGTACCAATAAAATAGACAACTGATTTGAAAGTAGTGATCTGCACAAGGAGCAAAACTGTGTCTCCAATTATTCCAAATCACAAACTCTTGTACAAATGGGAGATCTGGTTTTAAAACTCTTGTTTAAGGTAGGCATTTTTCGAGCTTGCCATTTTTATTGCATAATATGAACTACATTTAGTAGTTTATTGTTTGCTTATAAATGGTTATAAGATACTGAAAACTTGTTAGAGTCACGCCCTATAAATCATAACAGAATATATTCTGTAAATGATTAGGAAACTTGGAATTCATATTAATAATTTACTCTATTTACATCAAGAATGTGCTTTGCTAGAAAGTATTAGTTCATCCATGCAGCAGTGTAAGGCACTGATATTTTAATTCACATCCATACTATTATTCCAGTTAAATGAATAACATGGAGATGCTGAAAGAATAAATCACCATCTATCAAATAAAAACTATCAAAGATACAAGAGTAAATAGCTCACCAGTGCTCAAAAGTAGGATAGTTAACTGCAAAGCTGGAATGACATCTCTGAAAGAAAATGGGCATTTTATTAACTTTGCAGAAGCTGATGCTATTATTGATAACCCATCCTAAGGGATGATTTAATGGGATTTAGCTAATATCATAAAACATTTCTATAGCACATGAAAAAAATAGTCTAAACCATATCCAGACAAAAGAAAGGATGGGAAGGAGGAAAACACTAAACCCAAGAAACATTTATTGTATCAGCCTTTTTTTTAGATGGCTTCTTCCTCTCTAATACCCAAGAACAGAAGCATTTGGGTTCCTTTTATTTGATAGTTTCTTTGTTCTGACTTAGAATGTTCTCAATGGTATGAATTCAGGGGTTATAAGACTTGTTTTGTTCAAAGACCTTGAGCCCAAAGGCCAGAGATTTTAAACCTTCTATTGACTAGCTTTTTCACATAAAGTTCAATTTTGCCACCTTTATTTTCAAAACCCTGGCCAACTCTACCAAATCAACACCTACCTTACATCATTTCTCTTAACTTTAGGTACTTGAATACTATTTATTTCAGTATAACCTAGTTCTGTAGGCCCCCTCTCTAAGGAGCGGACAGATGTCTCCAGAATACAATTTACTCCACAGTCAATGTTTCCGATAATAAACTCTCAGAAGGTGCTTTGCCCTCTCCCATCTTCTTCATCCACCACAGATTCTACCAGAAGCCTCTCAGTTCGTATACAAGCACCTTGTGGTTTTTAGGGTGCCCTGGTACACCAAGCAGCCTTGGCTGCCAGCCGGGGGTGGGGGTGGGCAAGTCTCCTCTAGCTTTTTTGGTGTATCTGCAAGCCTTGTGCAAATGGCTCTGTTACCTCAGGGTGTATTAGAAGACTGTAGCTGCCTCCCTGTGGGTCACTGACTTGTGCCATCGGTCTCAGCTGGTTATAATGGGAGCTGAGATGTTTAGCTCATACTACTTCAACTACCTTTATCTGGTGCTGACTCTCACCCAAGCAGCCCTTGTTAGCAGGCTCATTGGCACTGGCCTAGGTAATATATGGAAAATAAATATATCCTTTCAGAAAAAATTTGAATATCATCAAGGTATCATTCTTTCATTTCTACTCATAGTTAATGTCTCTGGATGATAGAGGATATTTGGTCTTGCAATTGGTCTCGCTTAACCTTTCTTAATAATTGTGCTATCAACGAACTCGGTACAGAAAAACAGAGGTAATTTTTGCTGATCACATAAAGGTGGGAATCATGGTGAATACAAAATATTTGTGGATGTATTTGTTGGAAGATTGGAGTAATGGAAACGGGAAGAAATGTAACAGAAAAAGGGGAAAGTACAACACAAAAGTAGGACTAGAAAGGATTTTTGGTGGGGGGAAGTGGGGAGCATGTAGTCTACTGTCTCCTCTAAGAAAGATATACCTTGACATGTGCCTAGCTGGCTCATTCTTAAACAACTTCTTCTCTTCCTCCTTGCAGTTTATTTCAGTACTTCACTATCTTTACCAAGGGAAAAAATGTCTTTTAAATCCTCCTTGAATTTTTCTTGAAACAATTTCAACTCTGTATCTGTTGTACTAGCTGTCATTAGCATGAAAGAAAAATTATTCCCTTCTCTGTTTTGCAGCAATCCTTTGTTATCAGGTACCTCCTCAATCTTCTCCTCTTTAGACCAAACAATTTAATTTTTTTCAGTCTTCCTGATTTAGGACAGTTTTCCTGTCCTGTCATCATTCTTGTCATTCTCCTTTGGATTTTCTTAACTTGAAATGTTTTGCTCAGAACTGGTCCCAGCATTGCAGCTGCCTCAGCATGAAAGGATTGCTTCACATCATGTGGATTGTTGTCCTTTGTGCGTGTCCTGGGGGGGATGCTGCTTTATTCACAAGTGTGGCACTGTTGACTCATGTCCAGCTGTCATCTACTGTAACCTCAGACCCTCCTCTGAAGATGTGTTTCCTAACCAGTTGTTCTCTATTCTCTATTTAAGTGGATTATTCCTGCACAAGTGTAGAACTTGGCACTTATCCCTCTTTGAAATTCGTTTGTTATTTCTAGTCCATGTGTCCAGTTTGTCAAAACTGCTTCCAATTCTTATCCTGTCCTCTTGCACTAATTCTCACTTTCACTTTTCTTGCAAATTTTATAAGCATAAAGTCTGTTCCATAATTTATGTCATGAAGGAAAATATAAGACAAACCCAGAACCAGGTGAAACTTCATGCTAGACACCCTTGCATTTGATTACTGGTAACTATTTTCAAGATAAGGTTAAAAAAAACAGACTATGATATTTTAATCTAGATCATATGTGCATAACTTGATTGTAAAAGTATCATTTGAACAACCTGGAGTTAAAATTCTTAAAAAACCAGATAGCTCATGTCTAGACTTGAACATCTGCTATCTGTGTATTCT
Source organism: Vanellus vanellus (assembly GCF_965231255.1). NCBI lineage: Eukaryota > Metazoa > Chordata > Aves > Charadriiformes > Charadriidae > Vanellus > Vanellus vanellus. Next base: position 206,178,658 of record NC_138905.1, on the reverse strand, counting down.
TGCTTGTAGAAGATAATTAGACTGATTTAACACAAAGTGTTCTTGAAAAATACATAACGGCCAATTTTCATGTCTTTTCCTGCCTGTTTACTGGCATCTAGATTAATTATTTATTACATAATTTGTTGTAAAGGTAAAGTCATTACTATATAGTCTCCTATTTTGTTCCTTATTTTAAAATCAGCAGTATATTCAGTCTTTCTTCCACATTCCTAGTACTTCGCTGCCTTTTCCCTTTGTAAGTTCTCAGAGATAATCATTAACAGCCCTGAGATTGCTTCAGCCATTTCTTTAGGTGTTCTAGAATTAATTTTATTAGACACGATGAATTTGGATTTAATACAAAATTTTAGTAGAAGCTGGGTGCTGTTGGGGGTGGTGGATCTCAGAAGATGATACCAGGATGAGTCTGTACCCCTAAGCGGTGGCACTACAAAAATGCCATTGTACGTGTAGAACATAGCAGAACAGGTTTGGTTCTGTTGTTTTTGCAGAGACAGGGAAGTATTAAAGCTGTGGCTGCCCTAAAATCCTCCTGTGCAATTCCTTTTATTCATAAGACCATGTGCAAGAAAGAGTTACTGGTATGATCAGGGGAATGGAACATCTGTCTAACAGGACTTTATGACTGTAGCTTCTTTTTTTCTAGCAAAATAAAGGCAGAAGGAGGACAGATTGCCTTTGATATTATAGATAACTGTAATAATTAAGGTAGTTATAAGGCAGTGCAGAGGTTTTGTGTTCATAGGTCACCATGGTTATAGCTAATACTTCTGTTAGGACAGCTGCTGTTGATTAGCCAGTGGTGGAATTTATGGATTTTGCCATCTTGATTATTCGAACCTACAAATCAGAAGATCCTCCATTGACAACCCTCACTGAACCAACAAGTTGTAGAAAGTCCATCCCTGCCCCATTAAAAAAAAAAAAAAGAAGAGAGAGAATGAAGGAGACAGAGGAATATCCTTTGAAGTCTGTTCTCCTTACAAGCAGCCAGGATAATTGATATAAGTGATGTGCGGCACATTTATCTACATTATAAGACATGGGTGGCCGAGGAGAAGAGATCATGTATTGCTCTGTATTACATAAACTGCCAAGCGGATTAATGATTCTTGGAAAAATAATGATCAGAAAAATGATAAAGATTTTTCTTTCCTATAAAGACAGATACAGACAGTTTAACCTGCTACAACAGCACTGCCAAACAGACAGGAACATCTGTTTGTGCTGGTTTGACAGGCGACGGTTTTAAAGACACCAGGTGCCAGGATTATGTACCACTAAAAGATCTGCTTTTTAAGCCCTCAAGTTCCATGCTGGCAAACATCCAGAGGGATCAAACTGAAAGATAAATTTCCTATGACATAAGTGGAGTGCACTTGTTTAAACTGGAGATGTAAGATGTTCCAGGGTAGCTATGACAGCAAAGAATTCTGTTTCCCTAATTATGCACTAAAGTTTTCTCTCCTGAGTAGCTCAACACTGCTGTTAAAAGCAACTTACCCTCACCATGATGAGAGTTGTCATGTTGCGCTAATAAGTCTCTGAATAAAGAATAGCCTGTCAAAATTTAGAAAAGATGGCTGAATAGTTTAAATAGTCATTTAATTTTGTTCCATATATCTTGACAAAGTATTTTGCAAGAATGAGATGATATTCTTGCTAATCAGTTAAAGAACATGTAGGTACAGTTGTAGTTCATTTCACTCATTTGGGACCAGGAATTGAAATTCACAGTGCTTATGGCTAGTGAGGTAGTGTTGGGGTATACTGTCTGTGTTAATGGCTAGCATTGGAAGACCACAATTCCTAGTTTGCCAGAGTTGTTCCAGTTCCCCTCACTTTCTTTTGCTGTGATGTAGCTGTGAGCTGCTCAACCAAATTCTCTAGAAAGTAGTACTGAGAAGCATTCTTGCTTGAGGAAGAGCCCATCTTTTCAGTCTGCCTCTGCTAAGGACACTTTGAAGCACCGAATATCTCTGTACCAGCAAGTTTTTCTCCAATTAGCAGGTCTTCAGTGGAGTTCTACCTAGTTGATTAAATAGCTAGGATAAATGATTTACGAGAAAAGATTAAAATAACTTCATATGTATTGCTTGGTTAAATTACAATTACTCTGCCTTTAATAACGATCTACAAGTATTATTTGAGAAGCATATGTTCCTAGGAAGGAGATGAATTGTTCACTGTTACCCAGGGACCTATAACTAGAAATACAGCTGCAAGAATGATACAAAACCAATCACCGAGATGATATTTGGGATCTCTTTAGTCACTTAAAATTAAGATTCATGCAAAACCAATTTCCTTGACAAGCAAGTTCGTAGAATATTCACATCAGAGTTTTCCTGTACACAGAGAGCACCACTTGTGTGCTTAGATAACTCTCCTTGTATTGGCAACAGCTAAAAATCAGCTTAAAAAAATCTTTGGATTCAAAGCTGTCCATTGCAGAGATAGAAGCAATAGCAAGCGGCTAGGCAGACACCAAGCAGCCAGCTATGAGCAGATGATATTCAAAGCAGCAATCAATGAACACTTAGGCAAGGGTCATCAGCAAATGCTAATATTAGCCTAAGGAGGCTCCATCTTTAGCCAAGGATGGGGGGAAACACAGCCAGACAGACTAGTCCAGGAGGAAGAAACGATCATGCTCTGAATTGCTCTGAATTGAGTAACTTGGGTTTTTTTTCTTCCTAGACTCTGTTGGCCAGTGGCATTCTCTCCAGGCTACAGTTAGACTTTATGAACACCCCACTCTACTGTCTGAAAGAGAGCTAAAACCATTCATCGTGCAACTGTGCAAAGACAGGGCTGTCTTTCAAACACTGCAGTCATGGACTAACTTATCCACTGGAAACTTCTGTCAGGATTCATTCAAATATGATCGCTGCTCAAATTTACCTTTTGTTTCAGTTTTGTTTTGTGGTTTTGTTGTGGGTTTTTGGGAGGGTTTGGTTTTTTTCTTTTTGTGTTTTTTATTTTTGTTATTATTGTTTTTTTCAACTGAATGGATTGATTCTATAGTTTTGATAAGTGACGCTAGGAAATCCAAGCCATTTTGAGTAGGTGGGGTTTGCAATGTGGTCTTCTGGTAGAGTCTTAGGTGATTGTATTGCAGGTTTTTTTCCAAGCAAGTTTTACTGCTGAAGTACAGGACAAATGAAAATGAATTATTTTTTCCCCCTTTTTATTCTTTTCTTCTTTTAGTGGTGTCTCAGCTGTGAATGAGTAGAGGTGGAGGGCTGCAGTGCAACTAGAGAGGGTTCCTCTGGGGGGTAATGGACATTTGGAAGTGGCACCGAGCTTTGTGTCCTGTGGACTTTCCAGGGTGGTTAGAGGAGGACACAGGCCAAGGAGAGGACAGCATGAAGATGAAAGAGAGGAGTCAGAGCACAGTCAGCCCTGTGATTCTTGTGAGAACATTTACGTGTCCTTATACATTCAGACTGTTGCTAATGACAGGCAGCTTTTATTCACCTGTATGCCCCACCTCATTTGAGAGTGTTTTGACATTTATAGGTGTGCGCCTCATATTTATAGACACGCATATATACACATATGCACCTCACCAACAACATGTGTTATAGAACAAGGATCGCTTTACTAATATTTCTGATTCAGGAATGCTTCAGAAAGATTTAATCACATGTTCTTCTTTAAGACATGTAACTGCTTTTCTGAAATGGGCCAGGAGGATTAAAATAAGGGTGAATTACCACAGCCCTTTCCTATTAAAAGCCTGCCGTTGTATAGTGAAGTGATCATTACTGCCAGACCCAGGGATAACGACTTGGAACCTTATTCAAATCTAATAGAATTAATAAAGATCCAAGATTTTGTATCCTTATGTGAAGACTAGATTTTCACTGTTAATAGATTTTCACTGATTTTATAGGCAGATACTTCAGTGTAGAATGCCAGAGGAGGCAAGACGCTGTTACTTTGACGCAGTTTTTTGAGTTGTAAGTGCCCTGGATTTTACACTGGGATAAATAGCTAATACGAGTTTGAGTGTGTTTTACAGTGAGATGGGAAGGTTGCAGAGGCATAACCATTGTACTTTTTTAGACCTTTCTGACAGATGAAAGGAGCCTTAATAAGAATGCAGAATAAGAATTTATACCCACTTCAAAGCTCCTTTATACTGCCAAAGTGGCGATTAGTGGCGTTTGTGCAAATGGCAATCAGACCCATGTGGTTTTGAACTGTTTTTTGATGTGTGGAGAACATCTTAGTAGAATTATGCATTGTGGAATGGCTTCTCATAGCTACAACTTCATTAATTTTTGTACAGTTAAATATGGAAAAGGGGGGGTAATTGTAATTTTATCTAGTTTTCCAACTGGTTGTCAAGTTAAAGACTTTTTGGGGAGGAAGGGAAATTATTTCCTTTGGTTTTGAAAAAAAAACCCAAGCAAAAACGGTTTTGGGGTAAAATATCAAACAGTACATTATTTGGTTTCTGACCTGATAAGTCTCTGTGCAGCTTTGTCAACTTTATAAAACACGTTGTCCAAAGGAGTGGGTAAGGGAGCTGCTCCTAACATTTGCTGATTTGCTTTGTCCTGCTGCAGCTGGTGCCTGCTTTCTGACACTTGCCCCTAAAGTTGTTTTGGGCAGGGAAGTCATTCCATTATTTTTTGAATGTAGCGAGAAGTCAGTATTTCAGTGAGATTTTGAGGTGATTTGTAAGTAAATACTAATGAGTACAGTATTATGATTATTGAAATAATGACCTTTTTTGGTGATGTTCTAGGTACAACAAATAGAATACAAAGGATCAAGTTAATAATTGTACTGGAAACAAAAGCCATCTTTTCGCTAATAAGGAGTCTACTTGAAGGCTTGTTAGGCTACATGAGACTGAGGCGTCATCTGTTATTCTAGGGGAAATGAGATATGAAGTTGTAATTACTGATGATTTACCTATTGCATTTCAATCTCCTAAACCAGACTTCTTTTCCTAATGCGTTAAATACACAGAGTAGGTCACGTATTCAGGTCAAGCTAACTCAGTGAGGTACAGGGAGCAAAGTGCATGTTTGCTCTGAGTAGGATTGGCAGTTTCGGTAAATTTTCTGTGATATTTTTGTGCCTGTGATGGCTTAAAGGACCTCACACCATTCACTAGAAGCCTTAGAAACTCCACCACAGTGCTTCAGCACAGAAGATAATGTTTTTGCTGATGCTGTTACCTAAGCACCTGCTGATGGCTCCAGATCCCAACTGCTGTGCCGCCACAGCAGAGGGCTTCTGCTCCAAAGAGCTCTATCTCATAATATTGGAATATGTAATCAAAGTGTAAGAGTGCAAGGAAGCAGTGAACTTTTACAGTAACAGAGTCAGCAGATACTTAGCCAGTGTCAAGTATTTTCAGGCATGACTTTGAAACTTTGAAGAATAACAAAATTATTTTGAAGAATAAGGAAGTAACTTTGATGATCACAGGAAACTCTTTCTAAAAGGAATAGAGAAGGCATGAAAATGCTTATCTGAAAATGTAGCGAAAAGTAGTCTTGCAGCATCTGTAAAACGAAGACAGGTTGATGCAATAGAGAGAGAGGGTTACAAAGACCAGCAATGTGGAGGAATGTGAACATGCAAGATTCGCACAAAGGAACACATCTTGCCATCCTTGAGAATGGAGATCTTTATAAGCTTTAGGCAGAGTAAAGAGCAGCGTAGGTGGAAAGGGAGGGGCTGACCCAGAAATGATACAGGGTTCATGGCTAGCCCTACCCAAGGCTAGCCATGTGCTAGCCCAGCTTGTGTGGATGAGCACCAGCACACTTTTGAAAAGCAGTCCTGCCAAGACACAGCTACAACATAAGATGCCTTTCCTTATTTTCTGTGCTATGCTGCTGTTATCTTTCCACTGTCTCCTTTTTCTCTTTTTTTCTTTTAACTTTTTTTTCCCCTCCCCAAAAGGGGCTTTGTATGCATTTGGGAATAAGTTATTCTTCACAGTGGCAAATTCTGAGGGATTGAGCTGCAAACCCCAACTTCTCTTCCTCACTTCTCTTCCTCCTAGGTTTGCATTGTATTTCCCATCGTGAAATCGTGGCCTGGGTCTGAGACTCCAGCAGGTACATCCGCTGCAATGCAAACAGTACAAGACTAATTACTTTAGTCACTGCCAATAGGGACCTGGAGTCCTAGATGTCATTAGGTGCATACAACACAGCCTGAAAGTTATTGTGTTTTTTCTTCCACCATGCTGCACTTGCAATATTGTCAGAAACCATATGTCAAAGCAGCCTGGAGGGAATTTTCTTATCTGAGTTGTCATCTCTTTAAGACTGGGGTTTAAAATAGGAACTTAGATACAGACTTAACTATTGCAATCCTAATGAGCACTGCTGTAAACTAAAATTAATAGGTGTATATAGACAGATAGGTAGATGGATGGATAAAAAGGCTTCTGAATAGCTGGTAGACTTCTACTTTTTCCCATGACAGACTCTTGCAAGTGATTGTATTGATTTACTTCGGATACAAATTGCGCAGGACTTTGGCAGTACATCCTTACTTGAATTATTTGTTATCAGTTACAGAATCAGTGCTTTAAATGGACAAGCCTGCATGCAGAACACTATGTTAAACCATTTAGTAGCAATAACAAAATTATATTAAAAGCAAGAGGAGAAAAAAATAGGAAATTCTGATTAATATAAAGGCAAATCTTAAATAGAAAGTTTTATTAGCTATGTTATGAAGTTATCTTATATAAAAAAGGCGGGAGAAAGGAGAGAATCACAGAATGGTCAGGTTTGGAAGGGACTTTTGGAGATCATCTAGTCCAACCCCCCTGCCAGAGCAGGGTCACCTACAGCAGGTTGCACAGGACGGCGTCCAGGTGGGTTTTGAATGTCTCCAGAGTGGGAGACTCCACGACCTCTCTGGGCAGCCTGTGCCAGTGCTCTGCCACCCTCAAAGTAAAGAAATTCCTCCTCATGTTAAGACGGAACTTCCTATGTTCAAGTTTGTGCCCGTTCCCTCTTGTCCTATCACTGGGCACCACTGAAAAAAGACTGTTCCCATCCCCCTGGCACCCTCCCTTTAAGTATTTGTAAGCATTAATAAGATCCCCCCTCAGTCTTCTTTTCTCTAGACTAAAAAGACCCGAGTCCCTCAGTCTTTCCTCATGAGAGATATTCTAATCCCCTAATCATCTTTGTAGCCCTTTGCTGGACCCTTTCCAGCAGATCCCTGTCCTTCTTGAACTGGGGATCCCCGAACTGGACACAGTACTCCAGATGTGTTGTCACCAGGGCAGAGTAGAGGGGAAGGATGACCTCCCTCGACCTGCTGGCCACACTCTTCTTGATGCACCCCTGGATACCATTGGCCTTCTTGGCCACGAGAGCACATTGCTGGCTCATGGTTATCCTGTTGTCCACCAGGACTCCCAGGTCCCTTTCCATAGAGTTGCTTTCCAGGAGGTCAGCCCCCAACCTGTACTGATGTGTGGGGTTATTCCTCCCCAGGTGCAGTACCCTACATTTACCCTTGTTGAATTGAGAGAAAATGCATAAATTTTAACTTGGAGTCATCTACATGAAAAAATGATCATTACAGGGCATAGTCTGTTTATTAATGGCCTTTTCCTTTTTTTAATAATAGGCTCACAATTTCAGCACAGAAATGATTTCAGATATCTTTGAATGTGAATAACATCTTTCCTTGAAAGTTTAAAGAATAAAACTACAGTTGCACAGTTGCATTTCAAATATATGCTGAAGAAATTATACAGTGATTTAATTGCGGTGAGCTGTTAAAAACCACCAAAATAAATTCATCCCATGACTTCTTATAATTTTCATTTTGCCTGGTTCCTCTAAATGCAGACTGTACTACACATTGCTGCACGGGCTAGAGACACCTAGCCTAAGGCATCAGACTAAACTAGTCTGGCTAGCTGAAAGCATACTAGCCAAGGCAACGTAAGGCTGCCTCCAGACTGACTGATGCACATGAAAAGCGTTACACAGCGGACTCTGCTGCAATTTGTTGTTTGCTTACAGTCCTTCATTCAGGTTTGCTTTGGTATCTGTGCACACGGTCTGTCCTAAAAGACAATGGCTTGGCCTCACTTGGCACACTCTCCTCGTGCCTTTGAAATATTTCAATAATACATTTGCCCTGACAATCTCTGCTGCTTTCTTATCTGAAGAAACAGTTTGATTATGTTGTTATAGGGTTTTTTTGCAAGTGTGAGGGAGACTGTGTGTTTGCTTGGAGGTCCTGCAAGGAAGGTAGGTAAAAGTTCGTCTAATGCTGTTTTGACTGTAGCAAATTTAGCAAAAGAGAAGAGAACTGACAAAAAAAGATGCAAATTAACACAAAGTTAACAATATCAGCTAACTGCTGGGAATGTAAAACACTGAGCCAAGTTTCGTGCAGAATTGTGAGCCCAGTTCGGTGATACATATGTAAATCATTTAAGTTTAATAGGTAAACCATATCTAGGGAGTCATTCATTTCTACCCTTACACACACAGCTGCATATATATGTGTATGCACACAAATTCTAAATTAGTGTGCATACTGTTTACATTTTTAAAAATACAATAGAAAATTCACAGAGTGCTTAGTGAAACTGAGGGGCAAGAAGACGTCAAAACCAAATTTCTTCTTTACCGAGATCCTTGCAAATATAACAGAAATTATCTTTCTGTAATAATTTACAATTACTGAGCAACCTTGGGAGTTCAAGTAGAAAATCAATTTCCAGCTCTTGTGGATGGATGCATAAAATTCTACTGGCCGCACCAAATAGCTCTGCATACTAAAATGTATCTTAAATTTAAAGCCTATAAATTACATTCATAAAAAAAAATATATGTGGTTACCCCATGATTTAAACGTTGACCTTATGATTTGGAAGTACGCCATAGTCTGAGCACCTGTTAGAGAACAATGTAAAAGGTAAATGCACTATAACACATTACCAGATGGCCTATATATCTGTACAGTCTTCCATGCAGGAAATCAAGCAGCCAGAAAATGACCGAGGATTTTAAGCAATGAATGAAAGACTCACGTTTTTTTTGAAATTTCTGCTTAAGAGCTTGATTCATTGAAGTCCTTTATTCAGTCGAGGGATGGAGATCTATTCCTGGGACCAGACTGACCTTCTAAGGTTTTATCTTATGGTGCAGCAGTTCTTCAGAGAATACGAAGACAGAAGCTATAATTCCCTTTCCAAATGGCATGTGGAAAACAATCCTTTTATGTTACTGTGCTGACAGAACTAAGCTACGTGCAATCCCGTTCATTCACAGCTATACTTATGTGACTTTCTCTTCAAGAAAGGAAAATAATTCCTACAGTAACTTTTAAAGATGTCTCTTTATTTTTTTCAGGATTTATTGTTTATTTCTAGTACTGGTACAATTTGGGTTTTTTTACTTCTGCTGTCATTTATGCTTAGCAATCGAAATACAGCCCCCAACTTAGAAAATTTTCTCAAGCTCTTGAAATTCATGTACAAAGTAGCCTCATGGACTATGGTATTCATAAGTTTCAAGCAATGATGGCGTAACGAGAAACTGCTACAGATGGTTGTATCATATGCAACTCTACTCTGCCCTGGTGAGGCTACATCTGGAGTACTGTGTCCAGTTCTGGGATCACCGGTTCAAGAAGGACAGGGATCTGCAGCAGAGGGTCCAGCAAAGGGCTACAAAGATGATTAGGGGGTTAGAACATCCTTCCTATGAGGAAAGGCTGAGGGCCTTGCGTCTTTTCAGACTAGAGAAAAGAAGATTGAGGGAGGACCTTATTAAGGCTTATAAATACTTACAGGGAGGGTGCCAGGGGGATGGGAACAGTCTTTTTTCAGTGGTGCCCACTGACAGAACAAGAGGTAACGAGCACAAACTTGAACATAGGAAGTTCCGTCTTAACATGAGGAGGAATTTCTTTACTTTGAGGGTGGCAGAGCACTGGCACAGGCTGCCCAGAGAGGCTGTGGAGTCTCCCACTCTGGAGACATTCAAAACCCACCTGGACGCCGTCCTGTGCAACCTGCTGTAGGTGACCCTGCTCTGGCAGGAGGGTTGGACTAGATGATCTCTAAAGGTCCCTTCCAACCCTGACCATTCTGTGATTCTGTGATATGAACACAGTCCTGCATTATTGTATTACTTTAGCAGAGTATCCAAGACATGACATGACTAAGTCATGCACCATTTCATAGTGTTGAAACAGACAGCTCTCATACACTGTATGTGTTTTAGCAGTGCTTTAGCACTTATTTTGTTCCACAAATGAGGAAAAGGGAAGTAAAATCCAAGTCCTCATTGGAGGGATTCTGTCTCCTAAAAAGGCACACATCTTTCCATGTGATGGGTATTCTTGGGAAAGCATTCTGTGATTTTAAAATACCCTTTCACAAGCTGCAGCTTTCTGCTAATCCATTTTTAGAAAAAAAAAAAAAAATCCCTTGAGGCATGGAAATTCCAGAAAATATGAAGTCAAAGTCAATTAAAAATGTTATTAAAAAAAAGCAAAAGCTGTGTAAGAGAGGACCTCTAGCCCATGTTTGCCCCTTAATTCTATATTTAGAATCCATGGTAAGATACTACTTTGGCTAGAGAGGGTTCAATTGCAATATGCTGAAGGAAGTACCAGGTGCCATGTGCACTTGTTCTGTCTCTTCACTTCCTTCTCACTTCATTTTGTTTGTCTTACACTCACCTAAGGATTTTCCTCCATAGCCTTTTCGTATCTGCTGTGACTTCTTTTCCTCTTCAATTCCTGCTTTGGGAAGAAATCTTATTTCTAACACAACCAGTGATGACTAGAATAATTATTACCTTCTCTTTTTTTCCTCCTTCTCTCCATATTTTCACATTTACTCTCATTACCTGAAGCTCCTCTCTAACATGTATGGAATCGTAGAATCATTGAATGGTTTAGGTTGGAAGGCACCTTGAAGATCATCTAGTTCGAACCCCCATGCCATAGGCAGGGACACCTCCCACTACACCAGGTTGCTCAAAGCCCCATCATATATAGTATTATTTTATAAATGTTTTCGCTTAATTCATTGCTCAGTTTTCATAGCCTTGCTGTAGGTCACGTTGATATGTAAAATACTGTGTTAAATATATTGTAATTAATGACTAAATATTTGGATATCAACAGGTGTCATTCAGCCAACAGACATATAACATGTCCACGCTGCATACTACTGATTTATAACTATTGTTTATATAAAAGCCCATTGTGCAGTTATCAAAGCCAATAATTGCACCGGTTTCATGGGGAATATAATAAAATTTAGCATGAAATCTTAGGTAGGTGGATATGTGTGGATTCTTTCTCAAGTGGCAGTGGACCAAGATAACAGCTGGATGATGTGGTGAATCCTGTAATGTAATTTGTAGTACCAGTGCTGTTACTTCCAGCTGCTGCTCCTACTTAAATAAGTACATTATATAAGTTAAGGAGGTTTTACTCAATGCCTGGACAGATTAAAGGTTAAAAATTCCATCTGTTTGTGCAAGAAATCTCTCCTTATGTGTCTTTTATCCCATTTCTTAGCTCTTTGTAGAAGAAAAAGTCAGGACCAAGGTTTCAGCCCATTTAAATTTAGGGCAGGTGCTTTGACTTTGTCAGAGTTGCATGGACTTAACAGGAGCTGGGAACCCCCCTTAATTAACATGTAATTTTACTCACTATCTAGGAAATGTGATTCAAATTAAGTTGGAATTGTAAAGCTTCCAGGAGCCCTATGTGATGTGAATTGAAATTTTTCAGTGCCTATAGTCCTCTTAGCTTCTGTAAATGACAGTTGAGGTGGTTTCCTTGCCAAAATGAAGTGGCACTGAAAAGTGGGATGTAGGAATGAGCACATGGCAAAAGGCAAAACAGAACACTACAGGGGAAAAAAAAAATCAGCATCAAGACTGACAAACTGTTCCCTCATTTTCACATGGAAAGTAAATAGAAAGTTGTATTGATATGGCACACAGATGCCTGAAAACTCTCTGGCTTATGCATCAGAATTAGACACACATGAATACTTAAATAAACAGAATTTTAATGGGTGGCTAAAACAAACTCATAATGACCGTACTATATCAGCTATGTTGCAGCTGTCTCTGGCTATCAAAGCTTCTTTTTCCTGACCTATGGGCATGATACCTAACTTTTAAAATGTAAAATTCAAGAAAAAGGAGAATTCTTTAAAATATTGGGAATAAAAAGCCCACAACCAATCGTGTTTTGGTTACAAAGTAGAATACAATGTCAGATAATACACAGGTGATCCGTCCATAGAAGGCCATCTAATTGCCTCCTCTGACATTGTGTGGGAGGGGATAGAAGGACCTAAATCTTGTAAAGTACCTTATGCCTAGTCGCTGCTTCTTCCTAAGAGCAGTTTTTATTGAAGCAATTAAGGCAGACACAACATGGGAGAGGGGAGGATGGTAGGAAGTGTAACCACTTCAGGATAACACAATTTCTGATGTCCACACGGTACATTCTTGCCGAGGAACAGTATTGGACTGCGGGAGGGGTCTGGGTACAAAGAACTGTGGCTTTGCACAGGCAAGAAATGCTTTCATATCTGAGGACAGCAGAAAACAGGGTGAAGATGTGTGGGATCTTCTTTCTCTTATTATGCAGACTTACAGGTTGTGCTCCTTCCCCTTCTTCACAGCTGCTAAACTAGACATGGACTTACAGTGAAGCTTAGGGGGTTTCTGCCTTCTTCCAGCTTGCATCCTGTCGCGGTAGCTGCCAGGGTTGGGCAAGACAGTTCTACCTCATTTCTCCCTACCGAGGTTGCACTGCATCTTGACTTGTAACCTGCTGGCTTCAGAGAGATGATGCCTCGGGTATGTAGGGCTATCAGTTACCTTGTGTTTTTTTCTGGTGATATTTCTGTGGAAAAGAGTGCTATGCCGCAGTGTTTTAATGGTTCTTTCTGCCAGTATGTAACATTCGTTCCCTTCTACACAGAACAGAAGCAAATAAAATGGAATGTAAAAGCTCCCAGGCTTAGACGTCACTGAAATTTTCTCAGAACAGTTGTCTGGTCCATGAATAATCGTATCTAGTCTGTTTGACCTGATAACACCATTTAGTTACATCCTATTTGTCTCACTAAGCTCAAGGAGGCATAAGGGAAAAATAGAAGCTTCTGAACAAGAAAATCAAGGCCAGATGACTCCAAACAATGTTTTCTAGCAAGTATGAATGTTTCCTGTTTTGCCTTTCTTAAACCAGTGTAAATGATGCAGAATACTAGTAGGGATGAGATATTATCTACATCTACTGTTTATAACCCAAAGTGTGAGTCTTTTGGCAAAACCAAAACATGGCAGTCAGGAACAAAGTTAGGTATATTAAAAGAACTCAGGGGAAAAATGCTCAATAGATTTTGAGATTGCTTTGAAGGTAGGAGTTGCCTTGGAATGTGGAAGACTATAAGCTAGTAAATTCGTAGAAATTTGTCTGCTTCATAATGCTTTTCAGTAGAGACTTTGCCTCTCTACTTACGCAATAGAGTTTCATACAGTTTTGTCACAGGATAGAGGTATGCATGGATAACATTGCTCTGTCTTCTTCAGATTTCGTTTGCTGATATTTAAACATGCTCTTACTTGGTGCTGGTATTTTGCTATAGTAACTAGAAGTGCTTACCTGTCCCATACTGTTATAACCATTTGCTTGAGAGACATCTTCTTATTTCAGTAACTTTTATTGTCGATGACTACATGTGTTAGTCTAATAAAAGATATTACCTCTCCAGACCTTGTTTGGCTTCAGATATCATGACATTCTGGATTTTTTCTCTGACGCTTTCATCAAACGTTTCCAAATATTTTACCCTGCTAATACTCTGTCTAGTTTTTCCTTATGCTTATATAAACTCCAAGTTGACTTGGAAATTAGAAAAAAGCTAATGATAGCAGTCTTTTCCTTGTAGGGAAGTTTTCTTAGCGACCTACACTAGATGTTTTTGTGGCTCTCAGGTAGTGGCTTGAATATCTCACGCTCTACAATGTTGTTTTTCTCTGAAGGCAGTGATTACCGTCCCTTTTATTGACAGAAGACTGTGACAGAGAATGGTGATATGCCAAAATCAATCAAAGCCAAAGACAGACTGCCTTCTGATTCCCTGACCGTGACACCAGGTCGTGAACTATCTTTCCTTGCTAATATAATCAAGTCAAGATTTGCTGAAAGTACCAAATTCCAGTTGGTTCCAGTTGAACAGTCTCATTCCAAGAGTTGCAAACATTTCAAATTAGTCATTCATCATAATACTATATTGGAAATATTTTAAATGAGCTGAGGAGCAACTGCAGCAGAGAATAACGTTATATTAGAAGTGCCATATCATGTGAAACTGCAAGTGTTGACCAAAATACAGATAAGGCTGGATAGATAGGGCTGAACTTCACAGGCTTCAAGGCCACTGGAAACCACTCACAAAGGCACAAGGCAGAATCTGGACAGTTGAAGAACATTACTCTGGAAAAGTAGTCCAAAGAATAAGTTAAATCTCTTGGAAAAGATAAGTTCTTTCCGAAGTACAGCTGGAATAGGTGATAGACTTGGTCACAATTCTTTGGAAATTCTTGCAGCTCTTTCTTTATTGAGAAAATTAGCTTATGACCCTGGAAATGTACAAAAACGCTCCCCAATTTGTGTTTCCCTTGCACCACTTCCAGCTTCACATGTTTTATCATTGTTATCAGGACATATGTAATTGCCTCCTCTGTGGAAAAAGCTTACATTATAGATGAGGTCCCTCGGTACATCTCCTTTCTTCCACTCCCTTTGTCTTCCCCTAGAATCTGACATTGCACTGAGCGACTGTCCATGTCTCCTTGAAGGCAGAAGGAAGGTTGAAGCTGCTGGTTGCAGACAAGGGGCTGCTGTATTTGGCAGACTGACGGGGTTAAAGTTTTGCATCCTGAAGTGGTGCAGGGGTGGAGAGGGTTGCCTTTTGTAAGAAGGTGGTGTCATCCTTACAGAGCTACAAAATCAGACTCCTTTTTTTCAGTCTCTATCCCCACTTCTGAATGGAGAGTGGACCAGTGCCTACAGCCCTTCTACAAGAGTGCTGATGTGAGGCACAGGAGCCATGAGCTTGAGCTGTGGCAGTGAATTGCTTGCTCCTCTTACCTCTGTGGCTAGTAGGCTGTTAGAGAAGGGTGAGCTAGTGTGAAGGGATGTGCCGATTCAGGAAGGGTTTTCAGGCTGTAATTCTCTCTTATTGGCTCTGAAAGAAAGAAAGAAAGAAAATAACTCCTCTCTCGGGCATTTTTTACTAGTACGTAGCTGCTGTATATAAAATTCTGTTTTTTCCCCTTGGATTTTCGTGTCCTGTAAGTTGTGACATTCAGCATACCTTGTGAATTTGGATCCACAGATACTCATGAAATCTGTAACAGCATAGGAGAATCTATATGGGCTTTTATAAAATCCAAAGCTTCTTCCAAAATTAAGACAGTCAGAAGGATGCTTGGTCTTTTAAAGTGTAGGAACAACTAGAAAAAAAAAAAAGCTAATTTACCCCCATGAAAATCCTTAGTCATTACTAGTAACATTTACTAGTCTGGAAAGCAATAGTTTCATTGTGACCAGCTAATATTCCTTTTTTTGTTGTCTGAAAAACTGATGATGATTTAATATGCTTTACTGCATCTCTTTTCATTCTTCTTGTCTATGCTGTATTTTCAGCCTAAATTAGGAGAAGGTTGTATTTTCTGTTGCATAACTAAAGATTTTATAGATTCCATCATTCCATCTTTAATTAGCCACATTTTTAATACATTATCAAAAAGACAAAGCAAAAAGGCATGACATTATTATAATCCCGTAGACTATTTTCTCATGTTGACATGAGCTGCTTGTGTGGGGTTTTTTTGGTCACCAAACAGCTGATATTGAAAGGGCTTTATTTTGCAGGACACCTGTACTATCATCTGTATTGGCTGAAACATCCATAAAGGGTTGCTAGGTAGTTCAGCCTTCCCTGTGTGGTATCACAGTGGTTCTGTGTTGTCTGTGAATAGCTGAGCCGTAGTTTTTATTAAAAAGAACTGAGTCATTTGCACTCCATTTGTATGATGTTAGCCAACCTTAATTTTTTTTACTCACGTCTCTGGACATCTTATTTCACAGTATTCATTTTTCACTTTAATGTACCTAACTCAAAATATATCAGGACCAAGGATCTGAAACTAGTTCATCTTGGTTATTTAGGCTGCACCATTTAATTTCATAGACCAAAAGGAAATGATATAAGGCTGTATTTGTTCTCTGATTGGATAAGTATGTGAGCACTTATCAAATAAACTGCTACAGAAGCAAATTTAGATGCATGAAATTGAAATTTGTTTTGCCATGAACATAAACTGTATACAGAAATTAACTCCAGGTGGGTGAAGAAAAGCATAACTGGAGGAGATTCAGCTACCAACATGAGTCTGCATCCTACTGGTGTTTTGTACAATATCCTCTTAGCTTGACTGTCTGTTCTCTTGGTTTCATTTACCCCCACATCTGAAGTCTTCCCTGCAGCATCTTAAGCTCATTAATTCATATGCTTCACTCATTAAATAATGACTAGAGTTGTGCAAAACTCCCACTTTTTTTGGTTTAGCTGTAGAACAAAAATCTAAGCAGAGTAACATAAATAAATAAGGGGGAGGGGAAGCAGTTTAGACTGAACCAAATACTGTTTTCCTCCCTTGTTGCAAAGAAGAAAACTGAAAAATTAGGTTTTGCTTAAACCATTCCAAGTGAAATGAAACAAGTTGATCAACGGAGCTTACTTGAGACACCTGCAGGAAAAAAAAAAGAGAGAAAAGAACCCCTCCAAAAAAACATATATGAAGACTGAGGTGCTGGTGATGATGTCCTCTGTTTGCATAATAGCTGCTGAAGTGCAGAGTGGCTAGGGTATCCAGGTGACGAGGCATCTCCACGCATCTCAACACGAAGATTCTGACCAAGAACTTGTTCCCTATTCAGAGGCTGAAGAGTATTTGGAGCTAAAAGGGATGCTTCTTGATAAATATTTAAATTTCAGTAGACTGGAGAGTGAAAGCTTCATATGACAATGAGCAATATGGTGAGAACAGGCATCATATTATGATTCTGAATGTATCTAACATCAGGTTATATCAGAGTTATTATTACTGTGATACTCAGCATATTATTTTTAGCATCGTGCCTATATAATGTGTACAGAAAGAAATGCTGAAGTAGAGGAGCCCGAGCCAAGACCTTCAGCCTTTGGTAGCTTCAGCTATGGCCTTCTGACCCCCGCTGATCTGACAGCCAGGCGGGACCAAACACACTGCTGCAAAAAGCGGGGAGAGAAAGGGTGGAAGGAAACTGTGGGATGCTTGGATTATTATAACTCAAGGTCACACAGCTTGTTTTAAACAAGTGACACATATTGAGGGTGGCTACCTGAGGCACCACAAGAGAAGGATAAGTGGACAGATTTTTTTTTTTGGTAAAAAAAATATCAAAGTATTCCTGATACTTTCTTATCTGCTCACCTTTTTAATATTACTGTTCCACACATGAAGTCTAAATCTAGTCTATTAAGGATAAGACAAGAGAGGATTATTTAACAACAGATATTTTTTTAAATTATCATTCAAGTGACCTATTGACACGGTTTACGCAACACTGAATACAACTCATACTGTGTGTGTATTCTGTTGTTACAAACAAAATTGTCTTTGTTAAAAATCCACTGAAATGCATGAAAAAAAATGGAGAAGCCTCTGGAAATGGCAATCAAGATTGAGAAACAGTGCACTGAGGTAATGGGAAGTGCTTAAAAATGGAGTGCAGTGTACTTTGGAAGAGAACAGTCCCTGTCTTTAAAATCCTGGGTCCTAATGAAGGGCTTTAGTGTTGCTGTGACTTAGTAGATAGCCTTCTGCCTCTGGGACTGAAAGTTTTTGGCTCAGATCCATTTAGTGCATTACTGGGGAAGTTGTGCACATCCAGAGGTCACGTTTCGGGTGAGATGTGAAATGGAGGTGGCCACAAAATATTTCAACATATTCCAGTCTTTTATTCTTGTTCTGCTTTCAGATACAGTTCTGGATTGTCCTCTGTTACTCCTTGCACTACCAAAGTGCATTCCGAAGCAGAAGTTATTTCTGAAGACAAATACAATAGTCCCTCTTCTTCTTGGATGCTCTGTGCCTTTGCAGAGCCATAAAAAGTTCTCTGTTTTATTTAGTTTTGTTATTTTTGTTCTTCTTTATGTTGTGGTCATTAGTATCTCAAGTGCTTCAGCTTCCTTTCTGGGATGGGAAATTCTCCAGAGTAATCCTACCCTAACATTCATTCCCCCTTATTTTCCATGAACCTTTGTACATCACAGTCTCTGTGCTGATTAGGGGTCATGAATAAATCTAGCAATAAAACACCAGTTAAGGTCCTTTTGTATCAGCCCTTCAATGTTTTTACCATATTCTACCACCAAAGTTCTGAGGATATTCTCATCTGTGTGCATTGCTGTAGCAAGGACATCAGTCATGACAGTAAGTGACATCTAAATTGGGAGTGGGGGAGGTGTGTAGTTCCCCTGTAGGTGCTCCTGAGGACTACCAATGAAAGTTTTCCAATGCTTGGGTGAATTTCTCAATTTCATTCAAGAAATAAGGTTTCTTCTCATGTAGAGAGGGAGCAGAGTGTGTCTGAGGGTGCCTTTATCATATGTGCCCAGGGGTGACCTAGAGCAGCGAGATCCTGCCCAGCACGCAGCAGGAGGAGCCATGGTCGCGGAAGGGCAGGGACTGGAAAAGAGCCTGGTGTTTGGTCTGTGGGATTATGGCTGGAAGTCCAGCTCTAGCTGCAGAACCCCAGGAAAAGCAGGATCTTTACAAACAGGCAATTTTAGTTGTGTGGAGCCCTTCCATGTAATTATCCAAGAGAGAAAATGTGAAAATCTCTGCCAGCGGTTAGCCTGCTGGGACTCACGGTGGGGGAGAGTGCGCTTAGGCAAACACAGCAGCAGGCAGCCAGGAAGGGCTCCGCACATGAGGGGAGCGGGATGGCTTCACAAAAGAAAAAAAAACAAAAACGTGTCCCAGCCTGGAAACAAGAAGTGGGTGTATACGCACAGCTGTTGCCAGGAAATCTCCAGGCTTAAATCTCTTTGCTGTATCACTGGCGGGGTGGGCAGGAAAAGGGTAAGGATAGGAAATTGGTGGAAAAGAGGTAGGAACAGAAGCCATGTGGCCCAGAGCCTGGGCTTCAGATTAGATTGAGGAAAGCCGAATTCTGCTTTTGTGTTTTCACGGAATCACGGAGTCACGGAGTTTTCAGAGTTGGAAGGGACCTCTAGAGATCATCTAGTCCAACTCCCCTGCCAAAGCAGGATTGCCCAGAGCACATTACTCAGGACTGCATCCAGGCGGGTCTTGAAAATCTCCAGGGAAGGGGACTCCACACCCTCCCTGGGCAGCCTGTGCCAGTGCTCTGTCACCCTCACTGTAAAGAAGTTTTTCCGTGTATTTGAACAGAACTTCCTGTGTTCTAACTTGTGCCCATTGCCCCTTGTCCTGTCACTTGGAACCAATGAAAAGAGCCTGGCTCCATCCTCCTTCAACCCACCCTTGAGATACTTGTATGCCATAATAAGGTCTCCCCTCAGCCTTCTCTTCTCCAGGCTAAAGAGTCCAGCTCTCTCAGCCTTTCCTCATAAGGCTGATGCTCCGATCCCTTAATCATTCTGCTGATCTACTACTTGGCTCTTGGATTCATTATGTCTTGGTGCTTCTCTTTCTCCTCCTCTTTCGCCTGCCTTGTCTGATTAGACAGTATCAAAGCCACTGGCAGTCCCTGAGGGCTGTTTATTTGTACACAGCCAAAGACAGCAAAACCCCTGTCATGACTGTGTCTTGCAGGCACTGCATTAGTAAATATTTGGCTAATAACAACAACAAAAAATGTGTTCAAAAAGGTTTCTCCTACATTTAGCATTGAAATTCCCAGAGGCCAATAGTACGGCACGTGCTCAGGTCTGACTACTGTTGTATGAGAGAAGAAGATTCTGTCCCAGGGTTGGCAGATAAGCTGAAGCCCTGTGTCTTTTCACCTGCTGTCCTGTCCTGACAGGTGGGATTCATCTCACCTGACTTTAGGGTCTAGATGCAGTTGCATAACCAGAGGTATCTAGGTATTTTTGGAGCTGTTGTACATTGTCATGAAATTCTCCATAATGATGGTATGTTTGAGCCAGGAGTTAAAAGGGACTCATGCCTGTCTGAAATCGCTGTAAGAGCCTCAAGGGGATATACTACGAGACCTAAAATGACACTAGACATCTATACTTAGGCAACCGTAGTTGCGCGTTGGGGATCTGTATCTGAAGTAAGCATCTTGCTGTCCTTTAATAGCAAAGGTCTAATCAAAGAGACTTTATTGACTACCTCAGCAGATAATGAATCACATCTAAACTCCACTACCTGCATTAACCGGATGTCTATTGACAATAAAAGATCTGTGATTACTGGTTCAGATGTGCACGTCTGCACTGTGGACATGCAGAGTGAGTCAGACAAATCACAGCTGATACCAGTGCATTTGCTGAAGGATGGAGAGATAGAGAGCCAGCTGCGTAACTGGCGTTCAGGTAAGGAATAAAGATGTGTAACACCAACAAAGTCATGTCAAACCAATCAAAAACTATGGGGTATACCAAACAATTTTTGTCTCCTTCTCTCATTTGATTTGGTTATTTGCTCTGGCAGCCTATATTGTAAGCTCAAACTATTCAACAGCTGGCTCTTTGAGGATTTCAGTTCAAAGGGTGGGTAGAATGAAGTAGGAAAACAGGGAAAAAGGAAATAAATTTTTATGAGATCACATTTAACTTTTGTTACAAACACCAAAGAACAGAATATTAGTCCGGAATTCTTGTATCATGGTATGACAGAAGTCACAGGGAAACAAATAGGACATCTAATCTCACCATGTGAGAAGTACAGCAAAGTTGTAATTTTTAAAAGATTCCTTCAAACTTTTCCTTCCCTTTTAAACACACATATAGTTATGCACCTTACCTGTGAAACTTTTTGAGTGAGAAAGTTCCCTTGAAAGTCAATATCCTTGATCTCAAATGTGGGGTTTGGCAAGCTGTTTGATCAATGATTACAGCATATCTATGAATCAGAGTATTAGAAATTTAAAGGAAGTAATGCTGAAAATGGTTTGGGCCTGATTCTGTACTCATTCCACCTGGCTTTCACAAGATGCTGAGCTTTGATTTCAATGATCATCAAAGTGAAACTGGTAGTTATCCATGACCCAGGGTTAGTACAACTTTACAATTGTTGACTTGAATCTCCCATACAGCCTAACAGTGTTAGGGAAAAAATATACAAGAATACAGTAATGGGCATTTTTGTTTGCTAGAATACCAAGAGCAAATCATCACACATACTTTTTAGTCTCTTATTAGCTAAATAATATTCTGCAGGTCATTTGCATTTCTCTTTCACAATCTTGTTAAGAAGCAGAAGTTATGCCTGCAATGGCTTTCCACTACAGTTCTGTCCTCTTTTCTCATTCATGTGTACCTGAAGTGATAAATAAAACCTGAAGTTATAATATGCAATGCTGTGAAATGTTCGTCAGCCCGCTGAGTCCTTTCCTCACCGGTACAGAACAGAAGGCAGCTTCCCAGCTACCCAAAAGCATTAGGCTACCAACACAATTCCCAGTCCTTACAGCAGACACTGTCATCTGTGTTCACCAAATACAGAATTAAAGTGTATATTTCAGGGTAGAGAGTGGGATGTTTATACTTGTGGCCTGAGGAAAAATATGTATTAGTATTTAATTCCCGTACCTTTTGCCTGGTTAAGCAGATATGTGGTTTGTTGCAGTTCTCTAGACACATACCTCATTAAGCAGAGTGAGAGCTTCCATTGAGAAAGTGTAGGGTCACAGGTTAAAATTAGTTTAATGTGTGTTTTCACATATGCTGCTGGGTATCAACAGTCACTCCAGGTTCGTGCCAATGCTACTTACTTTTACTTACCCCTCAGAGCAACACAAGGCCCCCCCACCTAGCCCATCTCCCTGGGTGAGATCTGTGAAGGTCAATTGGAGAAAAAGCCAAAGCCACCTGGGATCAGCCTTTGAATCCAGATGTTTTTCAACAACAAAGCCTCCAGGGGGGATTTTTTTTCTTTTTTTTTTTTTTTCCCCCAAATAATTTGTGCATCTTCCCCCACTCGTGTTTTGCCAGACTGGCAGTATTACTCCCTTTCATCCTTTTCTGAGCAACCCGGACAGCCTGCATGGCTGCAAGAAGCTGGTGCTTGGTGGGTGCCTAAAGAGCTCCAGCCTTGCTAGTCCCCTCACCCATCAGTACTCTCCAGTGCTGCGTTAATGGAGGCAGCCTGCTGGGGGACAGGGACAAGGGCCGGTGCTGCCTAGGGTGGTGGGAACTGCTGGGGGCGTGGGGGTTCTGGTTGCCTTACACCAGGTTTGGTGGGAGGAGCGCAGTACTAGGATGTGTCCGAAACGGAAACCTTGGTGTATCTGCACAGAGACATAGAAAATACTGAGGCAGGCAGAGGAAGATCAGATTCTAACATGCATGATGAAGACCAATCAGGCCTAACTGGGAACTGATTTGGTATGGAGGCAGGATGGCTGGTATAGAAAGTTTCTTTTTAAAAACATTTTTCAACCTGCATTTGTTTGCATTTCCTTTTGAACCAGATTGTACTTGCAGAGCTGGGTATGTGTTTGAACTCCACTGACAGCCTGCAGCCAACAAGGGAGATAAAGGCATTCTCTTCCTCATGCCACGCCATAATAGGGAAGGCATTAATAATGCTGCACTGAAAAATAAACCCTCTGTTTAGATAGCTTTATGCAACAACAACAGGAGCCTGTTCATGAGCTCAGTGTACTCTCTATTTACTAGGTACACTATGTACAAATTACACAAACTTGCTCAAGCCCCTAGAATTACAAAATTCACAAGCTAATTAATCAGAGCTTGACAACACAGCAGAGGCCACTTCACCTCACATCCAGTGTCAGAGAGGAAAGATAATTTCGTCATGCAGGCACAAGCCTGTGCTAGAGCACAGCTGGTTTTAACTTCTAGCTTTGTGCAGTTAATTCAGCTTCAATTCTCATGGGAACAATGTTTCTGAGTGACCAATCTGTCTGTGTTAATAATTAAAATTTGAAACTGGGGGAGGGGGAGGAAGCAGGAATACCTTTTGAAATAGATGAATACTTAGCCCAATCCGGAATTAATTTTTGGACTATCTGTATCTTTCTGTAATATAAATAATTACACATTATGTACAACTCAAGAAAATGGATGACTTACAGCTAGTAAAGAGGCAACATCATCTGTAAAATAAAGTGAGTCTCAGCTTGTCTTCAGAGTTTCTTCTAGGACTTTTAGACTTTTTTTTCCTCATTTCTTGAAGTTCAAATCATTTGTAAGACCTGGGAGATACGCTCCCTGTGTATGATATTGTGAATGTCTCAGTTGTCCATGGAACTGGTTAAGTTGCTCTTTATATGCCAAATGGGACAGCACGACTATTTTCAGTAAGAGGTCCTTAGCCAGTAACTACACTGAAAAACAAGTAGTCGGTTAATATTTTATGTGGTGATCATAGATTGACAGGCTGAAAAGCAAACCTGTGCATAAAACTAAAACAAGGCAATCAATCATACAAGCTCCATTAAGCATATTTATGAGGTTGTGGAAATTCTGAAACAAACTGAAATCCTCTTGGAGAGCAACAGTTTGGGGTATGCTGCCTTTCATAAAATTTTGCCATGTTGGCCTCTCTAGAGATCTCAGGCTTGCATGAAAAAGATTTTGTCATTATCCTTAGCTTTAGTTTTAGGCTGTTTTGTTCAGTCACTGTGCTCCAACATTAACCACAGCAATGTGAAGCATGAGCATTGCTGCATATTGTGAGCACTGTCACAACAATAGTCAACATTTGCTTGTATCAGAAATTTTAAAGTTGTGATTGTTTTCTGTTTAATGAAACATCTCAAAAACTTCCCGATGCTACAATTATCTCATGAAAGTCTGTAATAAAGTTAAAGGCATATGTTACTTGAAAAACCCAAGTTTTTGATAGATGTTCACAATTTTTAAAGCAAGTTAATTATATTTTTGTTTTCTCTCTCCCTTTCTCCAAGGCGCACCTCGACAGACCTAGGGCACTGGCTATGTCTGGATATGAAGAAGGAAATGAAAACGCTTGATAAATGTTTTCAGAACTGACACATTTCCAAAATTGTTTTCTGTAAAATATATGACCTATATAGAATAAGTGATGGAGCGAGGCAGAAAAAAAACCTCTACTGGCACAACCTTTATATAACTCTCTAGTGTCATTTGTTTCTATACATTTTTAATGAAAAATGGAATACGAACTGGATTTTATTGCCTTTTTGAAATAACAGCATATGGAATTTTGTTCAGCCTTATATTCTCTGAAATGCATGATCAAACTCTCTTTTAGATTTCCTTTCTAAAGATCCTTTCAAAAAGGCTCAGTGGTGGAAAACATCTTTCAAAAAAATGTTTTTGTAAAGGGAAGATTCTAAAAGGGCTGAGTCTTTGTGCATGTTAACATATCCTGTTGTTAATATCATAGCATTTTCATGTAAAATAACAATAAGGAAACATTCTTCATTTCTCAGCATTTTTTTCTCTTTTCTATAAGAACAGATTGCTGTTATCCTGTCTGCACTGAACTGGCAACAGCTGTATCAGAAATTCAGCACAGGGAAAGAAAAAAGGTCATTTATCTTGCAAATCCAACAGCAGAAAGTACTCCTCAAGTCTTTGGCTGGAGACGATCAATATAAAGAAGGACTAGTTTCAGGTTATGTAACATTAGGTGATGGGGTCACACATTAGGAGCTATTCCAAAAGGAAAAAGGTTTATAAAGAAGGAAGAAAAGAATGAGATGTACTTTCCTAGCCCTAAGTTTTGCAAGCTAAAGGTACTGCTTTTTTTCTAAGTCCCGTCTGCTAGGATTTTCTAAAATATCACAGTTTGATGCTTCAACTTAAAGCTCAATGCTTCATAAATCTGATTTTCTAGAGAATGTCCTTTTTGACAATGAATGTTTTGCTAATTTCTCTACAAGAGTTTAACTCTAATTTCCCTACTGAGTTTAACTTACATGTGGGCATGTAGATTCTTTGAGGCCTAACGTATTTCTAAAAAAACCCACAGCTGGAAGTAGCAGCAGCTGCTGAAGAAAATGGAAAAAAGCATCAAGATCTATTGCACAAAAGAAGAGAATATGATCAGAGTACTATAAATGGCATAAGGCTGCTAGGAGTCTTGCTAATCTTCTCCCTTCTCAAGGCCCTTTCCCCCTGAAGAGTTTGAGATGGGGAAGAAGGAGCAAGGTAGGGAGGCAAAGATGATGAAACTGTTTAAATAGCAAAATAGGTTTTACCATGGAAAATGTCACTGTTTTCCATTGGGGGGAAAAAATCATAATAAAATAAAATAATCCCTTCATAGAGAAGCATAGAATAGTTTGTGGCCACAGAACCTTATGGTGGAGGTCTGGTTATCCCTATCTGCATTCTCCGACAGCCTCACCAGTTCAGTGACTCTGAGGCACAATACGATGGCTGTGAGGGACTCTCTTTCTTCATGGTGCTTCATGGAAAATGTGGTCCAATATGGAGGTCCGGACTATATAAAGAAACGGGACTATGACTTATTTCCCTGTAATGGCCCTGAGTAGCCATAAGAACCTTCATATGTTAATATGAATTGTTTAGGTTTTTAGCCAGCATAATAGTTTTGGAGTTTGGGCTAAAAGAAAGCTTCCATGGGGAAAACTCTATTCTTTCATTCTTAGTCACGTCTCAGGTTCTTGGTTTTGTTATTTGGATGCATCTGTGCCATTTCTGGGGTTCAAATGTCCTGGTTCTTTATGACTTTAGCTTTCTGCTGACCATTGACATTGATCCTGCCCACCTCACCCAGCAGCTCTCATCTGCATTAGGTATTTGT
This sequence comes from Vanellus vanellus, assembly GCF_965231255.1. NCBI lineage: Eukaryota > Metazoa > Chordata > Aves > Charadriiformes > Charadriidae > Vanellus > Vanellus vanellus. The sequence continues at coordinate 206,152,607 of NC_138905.1, read as the reverse complement.
CCTTATCTACTAGTATCCACAAAGAAAAGAAAAGAAAAAGCATAGCATGGCAATGATTTACAAAGATTGACAAAACACTGAAGCAATATTTCACACAGCCCTCAGAGCACAAAAGAGAACTGAATTTCTGGAGGGAACAGTAGCCATCTAACTAATTGCTTTAAGCAAAAAACTCACTGTCAAGGTCAGTCTAAAAACACAGTGAGGCAGAGTGTATTTTATTACATGGAACCTCTCAGTGTTTTAATTTGATTATGTTATTAGTTCCGTGTAAGTGTATTAACTGAAAAGGCACGATTAGCTGAATAAATTTCAGAAGTGATGTGAAGCCTGGTGTCAGCAGTTAGAATCCAGACACCAGTTTTTGCCTATGAAGGCAAGAAATCAAAATTTAAGGTGGAACTTCCCAGAAAAGACACCTGAAAAATCTATCATGTCAAGGGATTTCTGCTTGTCCAGGCAGAGAAAAGCTGGACCTGTGCAGGAATTGCATATATGTATAATTAATCATATCTATGTTTGTGCTCTTCTAGGGTGAGAAAGGTCTCCTGATGTGAAGAATGCCTTGATGTTGTCTTTGACTTCCTATTTGCAAAGTCTCAGGACTGCTTAACCTTGGTGCTGCTGGCAGAGGCCATGTTCCCCTCCCAAGCCTACGCTGCAGAGCTTGCAGAAGGGAAGGCAAGGCACAATGGGGTGATATGGTAGGAAAACACCCTCCCTAGGTCTCCAAGGGGAGGAGGCAAACATACAGGATGAGAAGCCTGGGAGAGAAAATAGTGTCCTTGGGCCAGCAAAGGTGGCAGCAGTTCTGTCCCTCCAGCCCAGGGGGCTGTTCCTAGCCAGGTGGTGAGCAAATCAAGCCCTGAATGCTTCCAGGTGAACGGCCAGGACCCAGTGTAAGATTCTGCAGCAAAAGGCTCTGTTCCCACTTTCCTGAGAGGTGAGAGGGCGCATCGCGAGAGATTCTTTGCCTCTTTGAGTTTAATATGAGGTGCTGTAAGTGAATCAGGCACTTCAGAATCTCTCCATGATGGCACAAATAAGGTGACCCGCTTAGTGGATAAGGGAAGGGCTGTGGATATTGTTTACCTAGACTTTAATAAATTGCAAGTGTCTGCCCCACTAATCTTCTCTTCCCCTCCTGTGTCTTCTGGATGAGTTGGCTTTGTCATTTCAATGCAGAAAGGATGAAACCCATGCTACCTGTTTCAGTACCCTGACTTTGTCCCATTTGGACTTGGATTTTCCTTCCAGTTGTCCTGTTTGCAGGAAAAAGATACAAACAATAAAGTCTTTAGGACAACTCACTTCTCTTACCAATTTTAAAGTTATGTTGTTATAACTTGTCATTGATTGGACCTTGGTTATGCAATATGTGGGACAAACACCTTTAAAGGAAGAAATTTTTTGGTTTCCTTTGAACTTGGTTGCCTTTGTCCAGGAATGAGTGTTTTGGGAGATAATGATCCTGAGTTGGTTTTGCATCCGTCAGGTGTGTAACTTCGACACTTATGTTTACCTGTCTGAAAGCTATGAAGGGCTGGAACTATATTACAGACACAGGTGAATGCAAAGCAAAGCAAAGCTGTAGGAACAGAACAATATGTACCAATCATACTACAGTGTTACCGCACTGTAGTACATGCATATATCAAATTATGCATTTAAAAAAGGTTGTAAAATTAGCTTACATCATCATGCTTTTGCCTCTGGGGAGGCAAAGAAAATTGCTTGGATCTCCCAGTCAGACAGGCTATGAAACATTGGGTGGGAAAGCATCAGTGGTAGCCAAACCAAAGTCATGGGTTTACCCTTAAAAGGTGGTTCTGCAAGCTCTCACTGTTTCAGGAAATCCTGTTGAAATCATTGTGATTGCCACCATAACTCCTTATTTTACAGAACTAGACACTTTGTTAAAGCACAGGAAATTCTTTAGAGTTTGTGTGTTTATTGAAACTGCTATGATGTATATAGATTGAACTAAAAGCACACCGGTCACTGTTACGAATAGAAGAAACCAAACTATTCATTATGAATCACAGTTATTATCAACTTTGCTTTTGTACTGAATAACAAAATAAAAAAGTCCCAGGAGTGAAACAATTTAACACCCCTTCCTCACCCAGGGATCCTTTCTATAGCTTATTTTAAGGGTAGTTATTAAACTCTAAGCAAACACTTGACTCCTATTTTTGGAATACAAGAGAGCAGGCTGTAAAGAGTCATAGCTGTGAGCAAAGGTTCTCTGAACTGGCCTCTAACTGTTTTTCAAGCTTACAAAGACATACACCAGTCGGCACATTGTCAAATGTCCTCTTCTAACTCAGCTGGAAGTGAGAATAAGACTTTGACAGTTTCAAAACAGACCATCATTGCAAAAGGGAAGGAAGGTAAGGTGCTGCCTGGGGGCACTATTCCAGGGTCAAGTCCTACACCTGCGTTGTTTTACAAAAAGCTTTTCCAAACAGGAAGAGATCGCAGCCGACAAAGAAAGAAACTGAAAGATTTTGCTCAAATATTTCCCACTAAATATTATAAAAGAAACAGGTTAAAAGTATTCATGGGGAATTCATTCCCAAAGATTACAGCTTCAGATACCTTTAATTGCCTAGAAATAAAAGTAAAAATGGGTGTACCAGCTCTGACATAACTTTCACTGCATTAGAATAATTTTTAAAGCTAAAGGAACAGTAAGAAGTGTCTTACATGATAAAAAAATTAATACTAATACTTGAAGAGTTAATAAAACAGATACAAATTCTTAAGCTATTGGAAATCAATAAACACGTTAATTACTACAGCTGCAAATCCTATCAGTCTTGTAGGAAGGTGTAGTCTTATATAACACGTTCAAATGTAACATTGCCTACAACTGATTAGCTACTTATGTCCAGACCTTTTGAATGCTGTAATATAGTAAGATTTACTTGAAGTAAAGGCACAGTTAGTTTCTTATCACTGGCAGCTTTCCCTTGCAAGAAAATCTATTTTTCTGCCTAAGGACTGTAGCCGATATGCCAAAGACTTTATATTTTCTAGCATACTTCTTTTAGCACTGACATTAATGCTCTGATGCATTTTGTGAAAATTCAGGAACTGATCATAAAAGTTTAAATGAAAAACTTTTCCTTTGGAAATGTAAGTTTCTCCAGAAGAAAAACAGTCTATGGTAAAATATCAATTTCCATTGAATTTACTTTGGCAAAAAAAAATCCAACTGATTGTTCTCAGAAAGTAAAAATACATTAAAAATTACTATATGATATGATTTTTTTTTTCAAATCTGTAGCAAAGAATAATATAAAAACAAATTCATAAAGTATTATAAATTTTATATCCTGCTTTGGCTAGGAGAGCATGTTGAAGAAAACCTTTCATGCAGAATCAAGTAAAGTTTCTTTAAGATGTGACGTTCAAGTGCTCCTGAATAGTTATAAAATTCCAGACTGTATGGAATATATTTCCACCTTTAAGCAAACCGTAATCTGAGTCTCAGATTGGTGGCCCAAGTCACCTCCTGTGAAGGCTCTTAAGCCTGATCTCCCAAATCTGTTTGCCTTCCAGCCAGCCCGAAATTCAAAAGCTGAAGGGAGGGCTGCTTCATGCTGATGGACATTGCAACCGTGCTTAGGAAAGACACCTTAAAGCAGGGCTGTTCCAGGTACCTTCTTCCCACCTCACTGCAGGCTTCCTTTCAATTTCTTCTCATTGGCAGGTGCTATCACAGGGGTTTTCTGCTGGAGTGATACACTGCTCCCACCACACAAATTGAGTAATGACTGTTCAGGCAATAAAAAGACATACAATCTCCTTAAAACTTGACATTATTTATTACTAGCAGGTATCTTAAAAATAGCAAACTTGTGACTATGCAGAACAACATAAGTGAACAGCCTCAAACAAGGAGCTGCCAGGAACCATGAGAAAGGCAGTGTGATATGGTGAGGCAGTAGTCCAAATTCTCTGATTCTTGTTGCCTCTTCCCTATCCTTTGCTTACAAAGGATGGTGCATCTTGCTTATCCACTGACAGCTGTCTCCACTTGCACTGACTTTTTGAATGCAGTCACCTATTAGCATCCAGCACAGCAGATGTGGCGAACACAAAGTCGCATTTTCACATTTGTTGGGTAACCGTAGTGACCTGAATGTAGAGGATCCAAGAACACAATCAGATTTTGGATAAAAAGCATGGGACTTAGTGTGCCACTAGGACACTAAATGTAGCTGTCTAGATGTGGTTGCCTGCATTTGAGTAAGATATCTAAGCTCTCTTTACAGTCAGTTGAAATCTGGGATGTGATTTACCTGTCTACACTCCAGCCACTTGGGATGCTGCCTGTTGGTACCCACCTGGCTCTTGATGCCAGCCAAGGAGGTGTGGGTCTCCCAAAGGCCTTTTCATATTTAGGTAGAAGCCTCATCTAAACACCTCTACGGAGATACTCAAATTTAGATGTCGCAGTTCAGAGTGTTATGTACTTGCCAGCAGCCTTGGTGACAGTGACATAGAAAATAGATGCAGAGTAAAAAAATTTCCCTTCATCTGGAATTCATGCATAGTCACTTATAGTCACTGCTTAACCAAACATACATATTCTTACAGTCAAATAGTATTCTCAAATTCATTGTTTTCTTTGAAATTCATTGTTTTCTTTGACAATTTGCACACTTCATATGCAGATAATGTGTACCATTAAGATCTTTGATTATCTCTTCCCAGGACATTCAGTTTCTAGTCCTGATGAAGCCTTTGAATATTATTCTGAGAACTATTACTCTGTTTAGATACTGGAGTTTCAGTTCTACTATTTAGTATAAGGTCATATAATTCAAGGGTAGCCTGGGCTGTAATGACCATGAAATGTCGAGTTCGGGACTGAGGCAGCGACGAAAGTGCGCAGCAGGCTGACCACCCTGGACTTTGGGACAGCTGACTTTGGCCTCTTGAAGAATCTGCTTGGTATGGTGCCATGGGATGAAGAGCTGGAGGGAAGGGTAGTCCAAGAAAGTTGGTTAATATTCAAGGACCACCTCCTCCAAGCTCAGGAGTGATGCATCTCTACAAAGAGGCAGGCAGAAAAGCCAGGAGGCCTGCATGGATGAACAAGGAGCTCCTGGACATGACCAAAAGGAAAAAGGAGGCCTATAGGGAGTGGAAACAGGGGCGGGCAGCCTGGGAGATATACAGAAGAATCGTTTGAGCAGCCAGGGATTGGGTTAGACAAGCTAAAGCCCAGATAGAACTAAATCTGGCCAGGGACATTAAGACAAACAAAAAATCCTTCTTTAAGTATGTCAGCGAGAATAGAAAGACTAGGGAAAATGTGGGCCCTTTCCAGAAGGAAACACAAGAACTGGTTACCCAGGACAGAGACAGAGCTGAGGGACTCAATGACTTTTTTGCCTCAGTCTTCACTGGCAAGGGCTGCAGTCATGACACAGAATGCAAAGACGAGGATTGGGAAAATGGAGAACCACCCGCTGTAGGTGAAGATCAAGTGCGAGACCACCTGAGGAATCTGAAGGTGCACAAGTCCATGGGACCTGATGAGATACATTCGCGGGTCCTGAGGGAACTGGCAGGTAAAGTCGCTAAGCCACTATCCATCATATTTGAGAAGTCGTGGCTATATGGCGAGGTTCCTGCCGAATGGAAAAGGGGAAACATAACCCCTATTTTTAAAAAGGGAAACTAGGAAGACCCAGGGAACTACAGGCCAGTCAGTCTCACCTCTGTGCTTGGCAAGATCATGGAGCAGATCCTCCTGGAAACTCTGCTGAGGCACATAGAATATAAGGGGGTGATTGGTGACAGCCAGCATGGCTTCACCAAGGGCAAGTCATGCCTGACAAATTTGGTGGCCTTCTATGAAGGGGCTACAGAGGCAGTGGACAAGGGAAGAGCAGCTGATGTCACCTACTTGGACTTGTTGAGCTTCTCGTCAATCAGCACACCCAGGTCCTTCTCCTCAGGGCTGCTCTCCAGCCATTCCCCGCCAAGCCTGTATTTGTGCTTGGGATTGCCCAGACCCAGATGTAAGACCTTGCACTTGGCCTTGTTAAACTGCATGAGGTTGGGTTGGGCCCACCTCTCCAGCCTGTCCAGGTCCCTCTGGATGGCATCCCTCCCCTCCAGCATGTCTACCTTGCCAAACAGCTTGGTATCATCAGCAAACTTGCTGAGGGTGCACTTGACCCCACCATCTGTGTTGCCGACAAAGATGTTGAACAGTACAGGCCCCAGTACTGACCCCTGAGGAACGCCACTTGTCACTGCTCTCCACTTGGACATTGAGCTGTTGACTGCAACTCTTTGAGTGCAACCATCCAGACAGTTCTTTATCCACCAAGTGGTCCATTTGTCGCTCAGTGGTTCATTGAAGCTCAACATGAGCCAGCAACATATGATCGCAGCACAGAAGGGCAACCGTATCCTGAGCTGCATCAGAAGAAGTGTGACCAGCAGGTCAAAGGAAGTGATTCTGCCCCTCTACTTTCCCCTCATGAGACCCCACCTGGAGTACTGCATCCAGCTGTGGAGTCCCCAACATAAGAAGGACATGGACAAGAGCCACGAGGATGATCCCAGGGCTGGAGCACCTCTCCTATGACGAGAAGCTGAAAGAGTTGGGGCTGTTCAGCCTGGAGAAGAGAAGGCTCCAAGGAGCTTTCTTTAGGCCTTCCAGTACCTAAAGGGGGCCTACAGGAGAGCTGGGGAAGGACTTTTTACTTGCAAATGTAGCGACAGGATGAGGGGGAATGGCTTTAAACTGGAAGAGGGCAGGTTCAGATTGAACATTAGGAAGAAGTTTTTCCCTTTGAGGGTGGTAAGGCACTGGAACAGGTTACCCAGAGAGGTTGTTGAGACCCCATCCCTGGAGGTGTTCAAGGCCAGGCTGGACGTGGCTTTGGGCAACCTGGTCTAGTGGGAGGTGTCCCTACCTATGGCAGGGAGGTTGGACCTCAATGATCTTCAAGGTCCTTTCCAACCTAAACCATTCTATGATTCTATGAGATATATTTCAAGGAAGTGCTGTGCAAAAAAAAAAAAAAAAAAAAAAGTAAAAAATAGGTTTTACATCCTAAACTTGATGGTTTATATCACCACCTAGGTTTTTTGTTATTATTTTTCAAATCTTTATTATTGAAACTTCGGATATCCTATTCATTGACCAAAGGAAGAATGGTCACATTTGCGGGCATTCGCTAAGCTCTTGATTGCCAGAAACTTGGATACCTTCTCTCAGTCAGACAACGTGATTGATTTTTTCTGAGCTGATGAGCTGGGTAGTTCTCAGCCACAGCCAAATCATAGCTAGTCACAGAGTCCTGAAATTGACTGTTAAGGTAGGTCCAGACAAGCTGTGGCACATAGCAGGAATATCAGAATATAACAACGGTTCAGTCTATGCCTTTCCACTCCTCTCTCCACCGACTCAAAAAAAATATAGTAAGATTCATATAGTGTTGCCCAGTCAGAGGATAAAAAGGTCTTTGTGTTGGGTGGTGCTTAACACACTAAAGTGCATAACGAAGTTATGCAAGGTGACTGGACCAATTTTGAGACCAATTGGGGACAGTGTTATTGCTTCTTTGGCAAAATTAACATCACACTGTGTTAATGGTATGAGAAAATGATGTAAAGAGCTCTCCTTTAGACTGATTACTCTGTGCTACCCCCTCGTTCAATCCTGTTTGTCACTGCTCCATCTGGCAATGGCCATCAGTATGACATAGATAGGTCTAAATGCAATAGTACATCGCCTTCTGCTGATAAATGGAAATATGGCTTCTGCAGTTACATAGACCGTACTCATAAATATGACTGTTGCATGTGTGATTTCTGAGATGCAAGTATCATGTATTCTTCCCCAGCTGAACATATTACTTCCAGTTTATTAAACAGCTTCCCTCTGAAGCACAAGAAGAGAGTCAGGAAACCTTGTTTGACTACAATAGGATTGGTTTTATTTGTGTTTTGATGTTCGTATGAGGATTTTATTAGGAGGTTTATATTTCATCTTAATTTTGAGTTAAATAAAGTTTTATTGTATTTCCACTGCTCTCCTAAGGAGGAATTTGGCCCGACTTTTTCAACCTCGAGGTTAATTCACATACTTTGGTTTCAGCTGGGAAATGTGAAAATCCTGATTACTCCAAGGCTTCTCAAGATTGCCTAGATCATGAGGACATTAGGCCTTCAGCCTTTATTTGCACTGAATAACACTTTGGGTGATGACTAGTATTGCTGAAACCTATGACCCAGATGTTCAGGCATTTGCTTCCTGTTGACTGCAGGGCTGCAAGGCAGCTATGAACCTTTTATCCATCTGGGCTAAGCAAAGGCACATTCCACAGCGTTTCTGAGGGATGTAGGACCTGAGCCAAACTGGAAACAAAAGGATACTAGCGTCATTAATGAGCGGCTTAAAGCGTTGATTAGTAATAACAACTTTTCTATATTAGAGATTGTGAAATATCACCAAGAGCGGAACATGACTGAAAAACATTAAAAACTATTTAGAAGGAATATAATAGTTGCTTAGGCTAAGAAGCTTATTTTATCTTGTTACCTTTGACGTGATGGGGTTGCGGTAATTGTGATGGAACTGCAATAACTCCTAGAGGTCCCATTTTGCTACCTCTTATGAAAGTTCTTGAAAAGAGAAGTCCTTGAATAATAATCTTGTTAATGAAACACTCCAAAGGAGAACAGCTGCCAAGAATGGTGTCTATATTCCTGACATTGCAGAGCAGGGGAGGATGCTCACTTCTTAGCTGGGATTGGCTGGAGAATCGATATTACATCTTCATGCAAATCATAAGGAGTTGTCACACGATGGGAATGTTTCCAATACTCCTCTGCACAGATCTATATATTCAATATACACAGTGATTCAGAAACCAGTGAAACTAAATAAACAATAATGGCAGGTCAGTTGGACCACCCCTGATTATCACACAACTTGGTGAATTGGGCCTATCAGAACAGGGTGTTTAACACAGTCAAATGCAATGTCATACATGCAAGAACAAACAATGCAGGCAAGAAACTGGATTTTTAAGACAGATTCATCTCACCTAACTTCAGATGCCTTAAATGCATCTGTTAAGATCTCAGCTGGTCATGCTAGATCCCCTTTATAGTCAGTAGACAGAAATAAGAACCTCTAGAGTGCAATTCACCAAGCCTAAACTAGTTGTCTAAATTCTACGAATTAATCCTAAAAGTGTTTATTGGCTTTCACCGACTATTGAGGGAGGCCAGACACCTAGAATTAGCCTGCCATGGGCAGATTCTCCCTACATATGCTTCAGGAAACCAATATTCTCTTTGCTGTTGGTCACAGTAATCTAGCATACAAAAGCACAGACAAGAGTGGGCTCACAGCAGCTTTAGTTCTTGGTATTTTATAGATGCTGTGAGATCCTAGTCCCTTTGGTAATGATTATCAGTAGCAGTATTAATATTGGTATAATTTGTTTTAAGCTTAGCGGGGAAGCTCCTAAAATAGGAACATTGTTTTGTTTGTCTTTTTGTAGGCTAAGTTAGGTTTTCGAGTCATGTACAGTTTGGGAGGAGGTTGGGGCTTTATTGACGTGGAAGCAAATATGAGTCTTCAACTGTGGGAAGCAGCAGGTAGACATGATGATGTGGATGTTAATGGAATCTCAGCCGAATGTTCAGCCTGTTCTTATTCTGCAACAGACAGTTAGGAATCTGGGAAGCAATTGTCATAACCCACTTGTAAAGCACTACCAGACATATGTCTCTTCCTCTCAAGCCGTGCAGAGGTGTGTATCTCAGAAACCTAAGGTTTTGATATGAAGTTTATGAGTCAGCAATGGTAATCACTCCTCCACTAGAGAGTATGCTAATGAATTCAGAAATGCCATGCTGGTTTATATAAGCCCTCCCATAGAAAGAATATCATTAACATGCTGTTAAAATATGAAACAGAAATTATTTTGGCTGCCTAATCAAACCCTGACAAGTTCAAGAACGTGTTCCTTCTCAGTCCTGATACTGTGCCTAGGACTTTCAGGGTAGGTTTCTTTTAGCAGGTAACACAGCAGGAGCATCTCAGAAAATATGCCACGCAACAGTGAGTGTATTGAGGAAGTAAATGGCTCGATCGAGTGGCTTCCCTATTGTTTCCTTGCTTGTGGCTTTTCTGGCTCAACTAACAATGCAAATGTTATTGATATTTTCTGTGCATTAGTGTTCCTGTTCAGGCCATTTGCTCTAATTTTTCAAGATTTTGTAGCAGTTAATCTAACAGTTTATACTTGGCAGAATCCCATTAAGATGTATGTATGTGGTATCTGAATAATGATTAAAGGATTGAGCATACATATGAGAAAGCTGATGAGTTGCTACTTGTGGCAATGATGCTTGCTGTTCTTTTATCCCCAACCACACAGCATTGCCTGCTGCCTTAACAAAACAGTCTTGTCCTTTGTCAAGCAAGACATAATCTAGAACCTCTTTTTCCACCATCTGTTCTTTGCTGAAGCCTTGTGAGGTGCTCCAGTGTCCTTATTCTGGCTCTCCTTACAATGCTCTGAATTCCTCTCACATCTTTAGGCTTCAAAGAGAGGCACATGGGGCTTCACGACGTACATTTGTCTGCCAGATACAGCCCTATTTCTTAGGTGTTCTTCCTGCTCATGCCTCTGATGTTTCCATTTGCTTTTCTGCAAAATAAGGATGGTTAGGAACTACAAGAACATTTGATCTATGCATATAATCACTATAACTCAGACTCACAGGTCTGCTCCTTCTGGGAATAATTGGGTCCTCCGCACATTGGAGAAGCTGTTTGCAGATCCTGGTAATCAGAACTAGATCAATTCAATTAAAGCCCAAAGAAAATTGCTGATATTTCTCCTGTATTATCACTTGGAAGACCAAAAAGAAGTTCCCACTTCTACAATACCTTGCTGTGTTAATATGGGTGACGGGAAATTTTTTCCCATTGCTTAATTGGATGCCAGCACTGTTAAGAACTGATAGCAGCTGCTGCCAGAAAAAGCCGTTTGTAGAACACAATAGCAAATTTTATCAAGCCTGCAAAATCAGAAGCTATGTTATGTAGCGAAACTCTTGAAAAAGCATTTCAACAATGATACAGAAAACATACTAGCATTGTGGCAGGTAGGAGGCCTGTCTGATGGACAGTGATTGTAGGAAATGGCATAGCACTGGTCCAATTGAAAAATGCAAACTTTATTACTTTGTCCTTCGGATCCAAGCTTTGCACCCCTGTAACAGCCTGAATGCTAGTAATATGGAAAATCTGACTCATGACTGCCTGAGGTCCCAAAGCAAGGTTTGGAATGAAACCTGTATTTATTTAAGGATATATTTCTTGGCAGCATTAGAGGGACATTACCACAAATTCTCTGCTTTCAAGCTAATTTCTATAGTAACAATAAAAAGAGTTAGGAACTTTTTTAAGGAAAAGCAAATTAAATTCCTTTTTAAAATCAATACCTATTGAATATTCACAGAGTTATATCTTCTAGAAGAAGATATAAAAGCCCTTGCTAGGAACCTTTTATTAGTTTAGAAAACTTGTAATAATTTAGTGCTGGATCACACATCTGTGAGCAGCACAGATTGTACTTGCAGTATGGCAGACTGTGCCGTGGAAAGCAGCAGCCTGGAAAAAGACTTCAGCTGATTAAGGAGCCGTCAGTGTGATGTTATGTCTGAGGGAGTTAACATGCATAGGGAAGGTACAACTGAACAGGAGTACAGGTCTGGTATTGCTGCTCTGTAGGGAAGCAATGAGGCATGGGGAGCCCCAGGGTCCTTTTTGTGGCCAAGAACTCCAAGCAGATGCACTTGGCCAAGGGCTCCATGAATGACTAGGAGAGTGATTTCAGTGAGGCTTTCTTTTCAGTGAGAATTCAATTAACTCATCGTATTTAGCCTATCCAAGAGAAATTTTAAGGGCGACTTGATAACAGACTTTAAGCATTCCCATTGGGGTGAAGACTATTCAATCCATTCTTAACTGTGAGGATAAGAGAATATGGGAAATCAAAGGGGTACTGAAAGAGTATATTTGAAAAATCTTGAGGTCTGTATTGTTGCAGGACTGTGTCAAAAAATGCCTTTTCTGGCCTTACAATATATGAATGCAGTCTTCTACCCTCCATTTCAATTAACAGATTTGCTGTCGCTCTTTCTAAATAAGAATTCTTTGGGCTCTGTTTTTCAAATCCAGTAGCACTGACCTGAAATTGAGTCATCATTAAATTTAGACACTGGTACTTCTGGTACTTTCTGCTATTTAGATACTGGGACTTTCATCTTGTTTTCGTGAAAGGTTTACCAACAAAGGTACTTAGGAATAAAATCTCTGTAACGTATTCCATGCTGAATAAACATGTTTGCACGGAGGGTAACTCATGAATAATTGCTCTCTGTAGCTCTATCTGAAAACACACCTGAAGAACTTTTTACTTCAGTTTAATATTGTGAAGTTGTCTGTGAATGTAGACATATTTTAGGTATATATTCATATTCTGTGAAGGGTTCTTCCATCAGTGTAGAAAAGCCCTAATTTAAAATTGTAGTGCAGTCCATCACTTCCTGATCCTTCCTGGCATTTTCAGTCTATACTAGGTTCCACAGTGCCAGTGAAAATGTTAGGGTCAAACTGGAACAGTGCTGGGGAGTAAGTCCCACACAGGTCTGTTTCTGAGCTGCCACTTAAGACAGGGCCTGGTTGTACTTTCATAAAGCTGGTGAGAAGTGGCTGAGCACTGAGCTGCAGCAGAGCTTTGATTTCTAGAAATGGAAAGATAAGTTAGAAGTTAATTCAAATGCTTTTCTTATAGCCATCTGACAGTACAAGCAGTTTGGCCCAAAACATCTTTGGATTGTCATTGAAATCACAAAGTTTTAAAGGAAATGTTTGTGTTTTTTTCTTATTTGCTACTTACATTTTAAGTATTTGGAATTAATTGTATTTGCAACCACGAACATTAGAATTTGTTCTTAATAAGGTAGAGCATAAAAGAATGGGGAATTTAAGAAAAACTTCGACACTAATAATAAAAATCCTGAGTATTATCAATACTGAAATAAGGTCAAGGTTCTCTTTATTTTCCAGTGAATCGGTACTTCCCATTCTGTTTTATGAAGTACTATGCCATCCATCTACCTCAGCATCTTATTGCAATCTATATAATCACTTAAAGATGAACAGGGAAGGTGTTTTGGTTCCAGTGGTATTATAGAAACAAATTAGCAGGCGCTTGTGATGTTTACAAAACCAGGATTTCCCTACAAGGCTTTTATGTGAAAAGCTAATACAACCCCTTCCATCCCAGAGCTAAAAGGCAGAATGCCTTCTTCATTAATCAGCCTGCCCTTCAGCTTAAAATACTTAGCAGTCACATAATGGCTTGCATCCCCAAAACACTGTACCAAAATTAAGGATCCTGTTTAGTAGTTAGGAATGTAACTACCTGCTAAGGGAGTGCTAATAGTAATCATCAGTACAAGTGTTTTCAAGGTAAAAAAAAGCAGGAAAAAAGAAAGAAAATGAAAACTAAATGCTTAAAATAGTGGCCACAATTTTAGAGGACTCTTATTTTTTCCTCTTTTACAGTGATATCATGTTGATAAATGCCTTTGTATCTCTGAAGAAAAATAAACCATCAGTATGTGGTAATTTTGCCTGAGCTCCTAGGAATATCGTATCTAAAAAAGCAACAGGGTAATAGTTTTTATGTAGTCATTTCTCTTATACTTGTCTGGGTCGTTTGGTGGCTTTTGCTATGTCTGTATTATTAAGTGATGTGGACAAATAAGATCTATAGAAGTAACAGTTGATGTTTAGGGCCTGACATCCACAATATGCACATTTCAGAGGTTTTATATTAGGACTAAACTGGTCCCATGACCTGAGTGCTCTTTACAGCTGGAGTACATTAAGTACACTCCCAGGAGCACATCATCCAGTTTAGTTTCATCCAGAAGGAATCCAGGTCATGCACTCTGAGACCACTCCGTGGTGCAAATCAAAGCACGGCAAATAGAGATAATAGGAAATTTGCTTCAAAATCTCACTCTTCCTCTAAACTGAAACACTAACGTAGGCACTCCACTGGGACTCGGATGGAATGTACTGTCTCTAACTCAACAGCAGATCCTGTACTTGCACACACCGAAGAGCCCGTATATCATTTTGAAGCACTGGCTGGCTTGTTTTCAGGGGAAAGGAATATTCATCTTTCATTATGGTTTGTAAGTGGCAGATAGAAATAGAGGTGGGAGAGCTGGAATGAAAGACACTGGTTTTATAAAGTGTTTAAGCATGTGCAGTTCCTATTCTTTAGGAATTTATTATTTAGCTCACATTGTTTAGGTCTTTACTGAATCTGAGCCCCTGAAAGTTCATGCTCGAAAAGGCTGGACTATCTACAGTAATGGTTTCCTGCGGTAGTCCTCAAATATAGGTTGCTACTGTGAATTTGGCCATATGTTGCCATATGGACACCAACATGGAGCCTGCTAGGCCAATGTGCTGTCAGCAGCAGTGTTAAGCTTTCCCCAGAGTAAGGCAGAGGCACCCACTGCAGTAGACGGCTGTGTAACAGTCTGCCCCCAGCATGAGGTCTCCAGTCCTAATTTAAGTGAGAGAGAGAGAGAGATCAGATTTTGAACTAAAGCGTGATTAACACCTACTCCAGAGTGGTAACAGCTGCAGTTCTAACTTTGGGTACAAGCCAGATTTGAATGGTATGTTCAAGGCCCATTTCTAACAGGAGTCACCAGGGGTCATTAGACTCTGTAGACATCCATCTAGACAAGAGTTGTCGGTCAGTGACCAGCACATCATGAGAATCGTCCAAACATAGCCATAAACGTGCATATGAGGGACAGAGTGCGAAAAGAATTATTGACAATAACTATAGAAGGCCACCAAAAAGAGAGAAGAGTAATTTAATGTTACTGTATGATAAAGTTGCCTTGAGTTATAGGATGCTGGAAATCTCAAAAGCTGTTCCTACGGAAGAAGCTTCTTTCTCATTGTTTCATTTAAAAGCTGGTAAATATCCTTAGGCAGGGGGCTTCCATCCTTTCCAAATTTTTAGATTTGTTCACAGTTCATAAGACTGTAACTTTGCATGGTCTCATCCATGCAAATGTTCAATCCCTTTTTGAGTCATGCTGAGTTCCTGTCTGTGTTGCTGCCTCATGAGAAGATGTTCTATAGGCCAAGCAAGAAAAACACATTTCCTTTTACTGGTTTTACATCTGCTGCCTTTCTGTTTTCCCAGCTGTCCCCCTGTTACAACAAAGTGATGGAGAAAGTACACAGGAGTTTTCAATTTACCACCTGATTGCTCCTTATTAGCTTGCGTGTCTCTATTTTGCACTTTCTTATTTACCTTCTCTTTATCTTACAGTGAAATAAACAGTAACATTTATTTTTCATTTTTTCTCAGTTCCTGAAAGTCATTTTCTCTGGAACCACCTTTCCTCTGATGTGTCATTTTTGCTGCATAAGAACCTGCACTCAGCACATGACTTCAGGTAAGGGACTTGCCTCCACACAATCTATCTTCGTTACAGGCCACCATGATATAATTCCACAGAAACTCCTAATTCCAGCATAGGCTTCCTGGCTCAAGCAACCTTCATCTTCCTCTCAGGGCACTCTGTCAGTGTTATCCCTGACCTTAGTATCTTCTTCCCTTCACACAGCCCCTGCCCTATAATTGTCTTCCTCCACCGTACCCTATTTATCTGCTCCCTTGTTTCTCCTGTGGCTTTAATTAACCTCCTTGGTGCTCTCTAACCATTTGCCCATGTATTGTATCAGAAAAGATGAAATGCCAGAGATTTTCGCCCTGTCTTCCCACTACCACACATATATGCTGTTAGCTTACAGCTCTTCTACAGCTATTAGTTGTAGAATCACTCCACTGGTTTTAGTCCCAGTTTGCCTAGCCAATATTTACTCTTCCTCCCTGTCTGCCCAATTTCCTCCCCTATAACTCCTAATAGTAGTTTCTTTCCTACCCAAGTCTAAGTCACTGTTTCTTCACACTTGGATATCCTTCTGCTTGTTTCCTTTTTCCCAATCTTGCTTTTGCTGTTCTGTATTTAAAAAAAACCAAAACTGCTTCTCCCTCTGTATAACCCGAGTGCCTGAAAAACAATCACAGAGAGGACAAGATACCTTGCAAGGTCGGTGCCCATCCCTTTCTGGTGCTGAATATGCTCAGCTGCTCTCTGGTTGAAGCACTGACATCCCTTGTGCCCTATGGCTGGTGCGGGGAATGAACTTTGCCGTGTGGGGGGAGGATATAGGGTTCAGAAATGATCAGGAGCTCAAATAGACTCAAGAATATGTCTTTTAGTGTGTGTGAAACAATTTTCAAAAGTTCCTTTCGTTAAATTTTCGTCGGGACATAAGCTGTTGACCCATAGAATAGCTTTACTGCTGCTCAAAGAAAATGTCACTACGATTTTTTAACATGGATCAAATCGCATGTTATTTCCCCCAGTTTCAGCCTTGATGCAGGGTGAACTGTTTCTGAAAGAGAGAACAGGTCAAGATCCATTATTAATAATAAAAAGAGGGACTTAAAGTGAAAGTTGTCAGCCAACCTGGATAGAGGAAAATGAAAAGCACAGCCACAGTCTAAAAACTGTAATTCAGAAGTTGAAGTGGAACAAAATTTACAAACCCAAGTAAAATGCTTTTACATTCTCAGAGAAACATTTATTGAATGCAATTACTCCAATTCAATGAAATTATTCAGTTACTCTCCATGAAGCACTTTAACATCACTTGAATTAAACTGAGAGATTTAAAGACTGCCTTTTGATACTTGTTTGTTAAAATCAATATGTTCCTGAGGCAAGTTTATGTTCTGAAGGAGCTGACTCTTCCAGTGGAAAAAAAAAAATTCATTAAAACCAGAACAAAATGACAACCACCTCATCTATTCTTTATTTTTCCTCATGATAAAACCTGACAATGGCACCAACTCCTTGTTCACAACTTTGCAGTACTGTCCAAGTTGGTCATAAGCCTTTGTGCAAGGATAGGCTGTTTAAAAAGCTTCAGTTTTTACTTAATGAACAATGTAGATAGTTCCCCTGTGGCTATATCATTAATATATCTGAGGAAACAGCAAACTTGAGTATGCAGAATGGGATTTGAGAACCAAGACTGTCTTCAGTGCAGTCCTGTTCCTCAGAGACAGCGTACTTCTGCTGTAACATAAAAGGTTGATGTATTTCAGGTGAAAGGATGGATAATAAAATTCTGTGTAGTAAGAAACAGCTTTTATTCTTAGGATTGCCTGTCGCTTTCCATATACAATGTTTTGGTACTGTTTTATATTCAGGGCTCACATTGCTCTGCATAGAATGGTGCAGTAAATATCCATTGGGTGTTTTTGAGTAGGAGGTTGGAAAGGAGATTGCTCAGGTTGAATGTTGAGATCAATTTCACCTAATTTTAGATATCTATACTCTAGAGGTTTGTATGTGAGGCAATCCTCCTAGGACACCTTTATAATGAGCAATTGGACTATTTTAGTAGCCTGTCTTAGAAGTGCTTATCTATTTCTCTCTATAATACTTCCGATGTTCAGTGACTGCAAGCTCAGATAAAGACATTCGTATCTAGTCAGATAAATGTTCCCTTGGTGCTCTTCCTCTTTAGAAGCTCTAGTGTCCCATAATTTCATACATGGACTTGAAATTTGGATTGGAGGGATCTGGCCTCCAAACCAGATGTGCCATTTGACAGTTTTGAAAACTTGCCCAGTTACAAGCCTTTTGGGAAAAAATGCAATTTACACAAGCTGAAACTTGCTATAGCTTCACAATTAAGTCTTCTGAAAAGTCCTGTCCTGCATACAGTCTTATACCGAGTGTTATTCAGGCATCATTTCTTTGTTTTACTCCAGTTTTTGTTGTTAGAGACCCTGTCCTGCCTGAGCCTCTGTGCGGAGAGTCTCTTAAAGCTCTCCAAACTGATCTCTGGCAAACATTAAAGGAGAAGTTATTTCACTGAAATTAGAAGGGAATGGTTAGGTGTAGTTAGGAAGTCCATACCAGCACAAGCAGCCTGTAGGTTGGCAGAGGAATGAAGAAAGAAAGGTCTGGACTGGCAAAGTAAAGCCATCAAGCAGGAAGTGGTAGTCTGGGAAAAGAGGGTTTTCAAGGGGCCATCATATGGTGGGAGAATTAGAGTCCATGAAGAAGGAGGGGGGATCGGGACAAGGAGTGTGGGAATGGGAAAAGGATGGAGAGGGGGCTTCAGTTCTGGTTTGTCCAAGCCAAGGATGAAGGGCAGAGATAGGCCTGGGACAAAACAGAGAGGGTCCGGGCTGCAGGCTGATCCCTTCTTGGCAGAGGAATAACCCCCAGGAACAGCACCAAGCTCCCAAACCTCCTCTGTTTTCACCAAGTATCTGTGAAGCTCTTTGGCAAAGTGTGTTCCTCGTTGCCCTCCAGCGGTTCGCAGCTGGAGCGACAGTCCGTTGCTGCCCTCAGTTACAAGGGGTCCTCAACTGGGGACAGCTGCAGCAGCAGCAGCACTGCAGTCCTGCCGGCCCCTGGCAGGACAGATGGGACATGCCTCTTGAGTTCATTTGCTTCCCATTATAATGTTTTCCGAGGAGTAAAGGCTTTTCTTTTCCCTTCCCCTTTAAGAAATGAAAATCAATTGCACAGAAGTAAGAAAATGACATAATTAACTCGTACCAATAAACGTACAGGCTTTAAACTCATGATTGCAGTATATTTTTCCTGTTTCATTAGTTCTCTCATATGGATCTATACCATTATTCTTGACTATCTGGATTGTCGCAGCCTAGTACACTATTACTTTAAAGCACAGAGTTAATACTACTATTAGTATTAGTATCAGTAACACTACTACCTAGTAGTTCTTTACTGACAAATATAATAAAAAAATTATTTTTCTCATGATAAAAGCTGACAATGACACCAACTCCTTGTTCACAACTTTGCAGTACTGTCCAAGTTGGTCATAAGCCTTTGTGCAAGCAAAGATGATGATATTTGTCACACAGAGATATATGGAGCTAGATCTTTGCCCTTGGATCTTCCAAAGTTTCTTGGGAAGATTATTTCATTGTTTTTCATAATTGTAAGAAGTTACCTGGTTGAAGATGGAGATTGGCAAATTGGAAAGAACCACAAAAGGTGGTACATCTGACAGGCTCTTACCTTGCTCCAAGATAGTTGTGAATGGTGCTGCTGAATCTGCCAAAAAGCTTAGTGCCTTAAGGCTGGGCTGCAGTCCTGACCATGTCTCTGTACATATATGTTCCCATTGGAGAACTTGGGACTCTGTGGACATCTGAAGGTAGAGTGGGATGCACCTCTACACCCCTTCCTGCTAACATGTAAGAGGTTTTATGGAATTTTAAACTGAAAGAGGGTAGATTTAGAGTAGATATTAAGAAGAAATTCTTTGAGGGTCATGAGACACTGGAACAGGTTGCCCAAGGAAGTTGTACATGCCCCATCCCTAGAGGTGTTCAAGGCCAGGCTGGATGGGACTTTGAGTAACTTGGTCTGGTGGGAGGTGTCCCTGCCCACGGCAGGGGGGTTGGAACTAGGTGATCTTTAACATCTCTTCCAACTCTAACCATTCTATGATTCTATGAATTGCTTTGTGTACATTTGCTGTGTGCTCCTGGTGCCATAATATTTGGGCTTTGTTTCTCTTTTCTTTTTCCTGTACAGGTGGGGAAACAAACAAAGAACCCAAAATGCGAAAAGGACTAGAACAGTGAACAAGCCCCTGAGGAGACCAGGGCCTG
The DNA here is from genome assembly GCF_965231255.1 of Vanellus vanellus. Classification (NCBI taxonomy): domain Eukaryota; kingdom Metazoa; phylum Chordata; class Aves; order Charadriiformes; family Charadriidae; genus Vanellus; species Vanellus vanellus. The sequence goes on along the minus strand of NC_138905.1, from coordinate 206,132,763 downwards.
TCAAAGGCAGCAGCCCGATGAAAGCCTCAAGAACTCTGCTTTGCATTCTGCTGTCATCCCGGGTATCCTAGGGAGGCTCGCTGCGAAGGATCCTGGGAAGATACAACCACTTTGTGAATGACTAGCAGCTCTTTCCATTTACAGCCGCTTCGGTTCATTTCCCTACATAAGCACAAAAATAACCACTTTGGATCTTTAGTGAAGGGAGGGGAAGGAAAAAAAGCTCCCAGAATTAACTCATGGAAAGAAAGCCAGGTGCCATCTTTGCATTATATCCAAATGAGATGCAGCTGTTTAAATGTAAATATTAAACAAGAGAGAAGAATGCCTTAATTAGCCCCCAAAAGGAGACAGGAAAGCTGTAAGAATGCACCTGACACTAAGCAATATGAGATAAACTCATTCCAGCTGTCATTGAACTGACTGTTTGAAGGCAGAGCAATGCTATTTTGTGCAAACAATGTAAAATGCTTAGGGAACTGCAATTAGCATCAACATGCATAGTGTCAGTGAATGCAGCCTGCTGGTGTTTACATGGCTTTGAATTGCTGGGGTTTGGAGTAAAAAAATAAAATTATCTATGCATTACGCACTGGAGATTTTATTCCAGGCTTTTATGTATTACTGAGAAAAAGACACAGGAGAGTGAAAAGAAGAGAAGCCATCAATCTGACTTTAAAAGAAGATGTGATACACTAAAGGTCATTCTGAGTTTTCTCCTTCCTACCTGAGCAATAAAATGTATAGATTGGATCTATCAGAGAAATTTTCATACAAGTTGTCCATCACATAAATAAACCTGAAGTGTCCCATGTGTAACACATCTTGTGACCTGTGTCAGTGTAACACGTCTTGCTAGGTAGAAAAAATATAGGTCTTATTTTTTTTAAAACATGCACAAAGAGCAAAATCTTTTGTGTACTTTATGCCCTTATATATAAAGTAATACATAAAAATTAGCAGTATATAAGTTACTGATTGTATACCAGTGCAAACAAGAAACTGAGATGTATAGAAATATTGCTCTACCCAATATATTCTAGTTATAGGACATAGTCTCCTTTCAGTAACCTTGACTGTAAGCCAAAATTTTGTATGTTTTCTATACTCATGGGAGTTCACCTCAATACTCAAAGTTTTGTTATTTAATCTCTCACCAGACTTGCTTTATTAAAGCTGACATTTCATGCGATGAGATCAAGCTGTACATAAAAGTCCTTTGTTAATTTTTGCCAAATCTTCTGTAAATAAATATCACTTATTGAAAAGTAAAGCCCCAAAGGCATTGAGTCTGCAAGTTAGAGATTTACCTTGTGATTAAAAAAAATAATATCTAAATCTAAAGACTTTTTGGAAGAAGAAAAAAGCAAGCATGTAAATGGTGCTATTCCAGTATAGTTTAAATCACTCATATCACCTGTTTTGAGTCAAAGCCTGTTTTGATCCATTAGGTGAGACTGAAGCCAAATCTTCTGAAGTTAGAGTCTTATGGCTGCAGAAGAGGAACTAATAAACCTGAGACATCAGTATTGGCAGGATTAGCCAATTTTTGCTTGCTTAGGATAACAGGGGTACAAAACAGGGTGGATCCGTGCTAGCAATTGGAGGTGGCTCTGGAAGGACTTGATCTGGCGGGCACAGAGTGACACTGATCAGAAATAATGCCTAAATTACAGAATCACAGAATGGTCAGGGTTGGAAGGGACCTCTGGAGATCATCTAGTCCAACCCCCCTGCCAGAGCAGGGTCACCTTCAGTAGGTTGCACAGGATGGCGTCCAGGTGAGTTTTAAATGTCTCCAGAGTGGGAGACTCCACCACCTCTCTGGGCAGCCTGTGCCAGTGCTCTGTAACCCTCAAAGTAAAGAAGTTCCTCCTCATGCTAAGATGGAACTTCCTATGTTCAAGTTTGTGCTCGTTACCTCTTGTCCTGTCAGTGGGCACCACTGAAAAAAGACTGTTCCCATCCCCCTGGCACCCTCCCATTAAGTATTTGTAAGCATTAATAAGATCCCTTCTCAGTCTTCTTTTCTCTGGACTAAAAAGACCCAAGTCCCTCAGCCTTTCCTTATAAGAGAGATGTTCCAATCCCCTAATCATGTTTGTAGCCCTTTGCTGGACCCTTTCCAGCAGATCCCTGTCCTTGAACCGGGGATCCCCGAACTGGACACAGTACTCCAGATGTGTTGTCACCAGGGCAGAGTAGAGGGGGAGGATGACCTCCCTCGACCTGCTGGCCACACTCTTCTTGATGCACCCCAGGATGCCATTGGCCTTCTTGGCCACCAGGGCACATGGCTGACTCATGGTTATCCTGTTGTCCACCAGGACTCCCAGGTCCCTTTCCACAGAGCTGCTTTCCAGGAGGTCAGCCCCCAACCTGTACTGGTGCATGGGGTTATTCCTCCCCAGATGCAGCACCCTACACTTGCCCTTGTTGATTTCATAAGGTTTCTCTCTGCCCAACTCTCCAGCCTGTCCAGGTCACGCTGTGTGGCAGCACAGTTTTCTGGCGTGTCAGCCACTCCTCCCAGTTTTGTGTCATCAGCAAACTTGCTGATGGTACACTCTATCCCTTCATCCAGGTCATTGATGAACGTATTGAACAGGACTGGACCTATACTGGTCTCCTGGCCTGTCATTCCAGCTATCTAGTGTATCCTACCTGCTCATGAGACATGTTGTTATAGCTTGCAGCAAGTGTTACAGTTGTATTTTTTTCTTTGAAATTTGCCAAGCTCTCTCATATATACCGAGATAACAAGCCCAGAATACAAAAGTCATAGCAGCTATTGTTCATTATTGGATGTGTGCACATGATGGGAATAACAAGGTCAGGAACTTTCACTGCGGCACCCACAATTCAGTGCCACATCTACAGGAAACATCCATTTGTAAACACAGCAGCAGACAGTGTGGCCCCAAATACAGTATGTAATGACATGAATGCTCCAGTTGCTGCTGGGTTTGCAGGCTTCCCAGACAGACAAGTACAGCAAAGCAGCTCTTCTGCTCTGGAACAGAGTGGCTCACTGGAGGGGAATGAGCAGTTACATTTATGAGATCCAGTTATTCACATATTTGTATGCAAAATGGATCCTCAGACAGCAAACTCTCGATTTTGTGTGCATTATGTAAAAAAGCTTTCTATTAACTCTTCATAATATTAACACATCCCCACATGAGGGAGCAATTGATAAAAGATAGGTAATGTCAATAGGCATATACAACTCAAATTCTGATAAAAGAAATTACATATAGGTAGCTGGGGGATTTGATTGTATACGATGTCTCTTGATTGGCATGGAAAAAAAAGGAGGACGCTGCGGGCAGGGAACCTATAGCCCTATTCCAAACTGTATTATGCTAGTAGTATGTAAAATACTTGCAAATACTAGAGAAAGGAAAAACGCTGTATCTAACATTGGAAACTTTCCATTAAAGACTGAATGTAGGAGGGAATTTGGGAGCCGGTGTTTTGGGTCATATAGCTGGTTATTCGCAGAAGTAAGAATGGAAATGAGGTCTCCTGACTACCTGCCAATATACCATAAACTGCTGTCATAGACAACATGGACTCCAGCACAGACAGATATTCCAATGGAGAAAAAAAAAAAAAAAAAGGATTTGAACTGAAGCAAAAGGCACAATTAACAAGAAAAAAATGAAGGAAGAACCAAAAGGGTAGTGAGGTGAAATAGCCAATAAGACCTTTGCAAAACAGCCACAGTTAAAGTTATCATATTGTCTATTCAGGCTGATAGATCTCAAAAAAACTCTTTTCCTGATGATGCAGTAAAAAGCAAGAAACATCCTTCTTCTCGAATTAAACCTAAGAAAGTTTGCTTTTGTTTGAGAATAGCAGCAATTAGGATGGATTGTCTGAAAAGTATATTATTCTTTTCCTTATTACCAGAGTTGAGTCACAATACAATGACTGTATTGTCTTTCTGTACATTCTGTCTCCATAAGCTGAGATCTACGCTTATCTATTTTTAGTCATTAAAAATGGCACTGTAGTCCTTCATTAGTTCTTTGTAGTACCACCTTCAAAAGGAATGCATTCACATTATTTTGTAGGAACAACCTCAAGTTTGCCAACTGCTCATGCTGGTTAGCCACAGGAGTACCCTCCAAACTTCTGTTCAGATGCTCAGCTCTCATGTTCACCCTGAGTGTGCTTGGCCTGGCTTTCTGACAGGGAGCTCCCAGACAGATGCTCTTGGATTTTGCAGTCCACCTAACGGGGACATGATGCCAAATTGTATTTTGTGCCTCTTCAGAAGCTTCAGGTTTTGTACTGTTTGTGTACAATATACTGACTCCCGGCAGCCAGGAAAGATGCCAGCTGTGTCACTGAAGACCTGATCACCCTGGAAGGATGACATATTGGTTGTAGCCTGCACATCCATGACTGTAAAAATGATGCACCTTGATGAGGCTACAAGATTACAATCATACTGTTAAAAAGTGCCCAAATGCCCCTTAAGGGCAGCGAGCCCTACTTGGACACCCATTTTCTGCAGACTTTTTACAGGGATACTACAGTTAAGTCAATAACTATACATGACTTCTTCTTACCAGAAGGCCAAGCCATGCACTGTCAAGACTCTACTGACTATTAAAGGTGGGTCAGACAGAAGCCCGGCTGTCCTAGGTCAGCCAAAAGATGCTGTTTGAGGAGACTGAAGTGGTTCCTGAGGCTGATGGACCCAAAAGACCTCTTCTAGCCCAGGCCCAGCTAGCGGACCTTGGTCCTTGCCAGGAGACAAGGTGCACAGGATAGTGTGTCTCTGTATACATATGACAACCAGAGGACGGTTAGCTGTAACCCCAGCTGGCCTCCAGAAGCCGTATATGTGCTCAGAGTGCTCTGGCCAGGAAGGCTCTGTCTGGGCAGACACACAAACACCTGCCATTTCCCTGGCACACCTATAGCCTTTCTCCAAAGAAAGTGCATTCTGATCCACAAGCATGCCAAGAGATGGTAAAGAAAATGCAGGTGACCATGCTTGTGTAGCTGCACGTCTTGCCCAGTTGTGGGCTGCCAGGGACACAGTGACACCCCAGACAGGAGAATCCCCAGCCAATTTAAGGTGAATTGAAGAAGGTGACAAGACAAAGTGATTGTGATGTCAAGGAAGAGCTGCCACCAGTGACGGCAGCCAGGAATATGCAAGGACAGCCAGCTGGCCAAAGAACCCAAATTGTCACCTAGCACAGAGGTGACTGCAGCTTCAGACTCCTGTCCACAAAGGGAGCTGCAGGGAGAAGACAGCCTAGAGGGAAGGATGGGAGATAAAACCAGTGAGAGGGACAGGAAAAGGCAAATGGGGGACCATCTAGTGGCAAAGTCATGTCATCTAAGGGTGTAGCATGGCTAATTTCTGAGTGACACTATCCAGTCTCTGCTTTGAATGACAGTCTTGATCTAGAGAAAGGGCTTCCTCCTATCACAGACGAGGGAGAGTATGGGATTTCTGCTGCATCTCAAGGATCCAAAACTGGTTTGCGCAATCTGGACCAGTCCAGTGTGGGTGTTGTCATGCCATGTTAAGGGGATGCCAAAAGATGCTATTTTCTATAGATCTGGATCAAAGAAAGTGATAGTTATCAGAGAGTCTGTGGCAGATACAGTTCCTGTGCAGCAAAATGGTAGCAGACAAAATCTTGCAGAAAAGCTGACATCCCCAAGGACCTTTCATTTGGTGCGCACATGTGAAGCAGAAATGAAGAGCATCAGCTAGGGCTGGGGGGCAGGTCTTGAGGGTGCCCTAGATGGGAGTGTAGATGTAGCTAGCAATAACAGCAGGATCTCTTCCAGAATATTCAGTGGGGTCATTTCCAAAATTACTACAGCTTTCCACAACATGAAGCAGTCACCATTAGATTGCAGCCTGACAGCTGGGTTTATAAATCAGTTTTCCTCGGCTGCTGTATAATACACTTAGTGGCAATTACTCCTGGCTCCATGGAGTAGTTCTTGCTATTATTAAGTAACACTGGACAGATTAATTGTTATTATTTACTTCCTTCTTTGATGAACTTGAGTCCTGTGCTGGCTGATGAATGATACAGGGGTATCATTACAAATGCGACATAAAATGAAAAACATTATATTCACAATTTCTAATCCTATAAAGAAAAAACATCAATTGGTATTTAATAACAAGACGAACACTGGCAGATTCCTAACCACCCTCTGAATCCCCAAAAATGACCGTCGTCCTAAATAGAGGTCCCAAATTGCCTGCATTCTTTGCTCCAGTAAAGCAAGTCATTGTGCTTCCATCATTTTGTATGCCATAGTGGAAGAGAAGAAGGGGCCAAAATTAGTCCTTCGCATTTCATAGAATCATAGAATCACAGAATCACAGAATAGTTTGAGTTGGAAGGGACCTTTAAAGGTCATATAGTCCAACCCCCCTGCAGTGAGCAGGGATATCTTCAACTATATCAGGTTGCTCAGAGCCCTGTCTAACCTGACCTTGAACGTTTCCAGGGGTGGCCTGGAAACCACCTCTCTGGGCAACCTGTTCCAGTGTTTCACCACCCTCATTATAAAAAAATTTCTTCCTTATATCTGGTCTAAATCTACCCTCTTTTAGTTTAAAACCATTACCCCTCATCCTATCACAGCAGGCCCTGCTAAAATGTTTGTCCCCATCTTTCCTGTAGGCCCCCTTTAGGGTACTGAAAGGCTGCGCTATGGTCTCCCCAGAACCTTCTCTTTTCCAGGCTGAACAACCTCAACTCTCTCAGCCTGTCTCTGTAAGAGAGGTGCTCGAGCCCTCTCATCATTTCCGTGGCCCTCCTCTGGACCCACTCCAACAGGCCCATGTCTTTCCTGCGTCATTTCATATCGAATGAAAGACTTCTTATTCCAGTTGGCAGTCACAGAGTAAGCTCCATTGGCCTCTCTTTCTAAACAAGTTTCTAAACAACACATTTGACTTAATACAAAGAGAACAGCAGAAATGCCATGGGGATCGCTGTTGCTGTTGCTTTTGGATAGAAAGTGTTTGTAGGTGTTACATATGTTGATAGACAGTAAGATAAAGCTGTGAGTACATTTCCATGCTGTAGAGATGTAGTGGGCTTTTGACTTTCCTAACTAACCCTTTCTTAAGGAGTAACAATTCTATTTTTGTCATGTTTCTGCAGGAGAATGGGTTTGGGGGGTAATGAGGATGTTTGCATTGTGAAGAAGAGGTTGTGTTAGTGTTGAGTGAGTCGATGCATCCACGTGTGGCAGGTAAAAGCTCTGACTTTTTTTGCCAATGGGCAGCTCCCCTACCCCATTTTTGTCCTTTCATTGCCTTCCTTTGTCTTGGATATAAAACCCATAATTCTCTCTGAGACGCTTTTAGCATTTTTCACAAATTACAGGCAGTGTAATGAATTGTCACTATTCCCTAAAGTTGTAATTTGAATTGTTATTTAAATTAAAAACATGAAAAAAATGGGGTTTTTTTTGCCACCTTTCTATCCCTTCTGTCATCACCACCCACACACACAAGTCTGCTGGTTCCATCTCCAGTGCTCTCTCATGCGGGCAGCAGACTGAAAGAGAATGAATACATCATCCACTATTACATACTCTTTGGCGTGCCATTTCAAGCAGTCTGTTTGTCAAAGCAATTAATTTCTTTAGATTTTGGAGGGATAAATGTTTATCCCATAAGGCCTGAATCATACAACCTAGACAACCCAAAATGCTTATTTGACTTGAAACTGTGCACACAGGCAATGGAGAGTCTTGTCTTGAGGTGATGGGAAGTTCTGATAGATGAGAAAGAGAAAATGACGACATTTCAGAATGTAAGTGAAGTTTTCAGTAGAACATTGACGACTGAAGGTTTTTTGAATGACTGAGACTTGGCTTTAGTAAACCAGAGAGTTTAGTATGAGGACTGGCTACGTTTTAGGAAATAAGTACAAAAGCATAAGACTTCTCTTACTTTTTTTGTGGCAAAACTTCAGCATAAACTCTTCTTTCTGTACTGCACTTTGAGATTTTTAAATAAATGAGAAACAAACTCATCTTCTATGACTTTCCCCTTATTGTGTGAATACAATTGTGATGTGCAGAAAAAGCTGCTAACGATGAGCCTAAATCTTACATAGTGCTTTTCATCTATTATCAAAATGTTCTACAAGTGAGGTCAGTATTATTATTCGCTTTGTACAGAATAAGGGAAATTGAGGTAAAAAGCAGAAAATTCTTGTACTGCAGATTATCCAATAAGCCATTAGACAAACCAGGATTGGAAATAGGTCCTCCTTGAGTTCAAGAAAAACTAGAGTCAATGTAACTGTTGATAATAATTTTTACTGTGAGGCATTTTAAAGGAATGCTTAGAGAGACCTTTGAAGATGTTATGCATAGCACAGCTTTCATCGAAGAATATATATCATCTATTATATGTGCACACATACACATAAACACACACACGTGTGTGTATATTAGTGTATTTTGATATGTTTTAGTTGGATTGAACAGCTGCTTATGTGGTACAGAACTTATCTGTAGGCACTTCAAAGGAAAGATTTAACACTATCCAATCTATATCTTAATGAGCTAGATGATCACCTAATATAAATAAGCACAAATCTACTGAATCAAAAATCTCAACCCTCTTCTGAGGTCTGACTGGAAGAGTAGTCAAGGCCTAATGCTCAAAAATGGCTAAACTCACATTAATTTGTCTTTGTCCAACATAGCTGTTTCCTACTGTCCTTTTGGTCAGTGTGGAAGTCATTAACCTGCCTGTCACCTGGACTCACAGCCGAGGAGCTGTCACAAACTGACTTATCTGCAGATCTTCGGTGTTCATGCTCAGTTATTTCCTGAAGTTTTTTTCAGGATAAAGTCTCATCTTCACAGCTAAAATTCATCTAGACTAACATGATTTTATGACTCAGTTTTTGAAATTTCTGTTTCTCTTGCCCTGAATAAATGAAGCTTGTCCGCCTGCTATCCACGCAGAATGCTGTTGCAATGACAGCCTGATATTTGGCTATATAAACTTTCCCATGGCTTACAACTACTGCATTAAACATAAGTAACTTATCCTCACGTTCAGAGTCTTTCGTGGACTGTACTTTCCCTAATCCCGTGGGTGCTGGGAGGTCAAATTCTCATTGCCAGTCAGTTTGTGCTACCAGCCTCCCTTATCCACTGGTTACTTTTCCGAGCAAGCTTACTTATCTTTTCCTCCATTTTGCCTTTCATGCTTGTAAGTAGCTCCCTTTAAACAAAGCTGCCTCATTTATCTTTCTTCCAGTCCCTCCTCCAAACCCTGTAGAGATGCTTAGAAAAACCACCTCTCTGACTGGGTTGCAAACATGTTATGAGTACTCCCCACCATGCACACCCACACTGTCCCACCGTTACTCTGTACTCCCTTTTTCCTTTGTGCCTTTCCTGTTCTCTGCTGTCCAGATGTGTAAATGCTCATAGGCAGAGTCGTCTTGCTCTGGTTTTGCGTTGCAGGGAGATCCTGGTTTATAAGCACAGCTGAGGCACTGCACGGTTGTCATGGCCTCATCAGTTCTAAGAAGCGAGCAGGATCCAAGCACAGGTGGTATATTTACCTGCCACGTTGCCCTCCCCGCCTTCAAAACTTATTAACGGAGGAAAAAAAAACCTTGGTGTGTAAGGTTTAGTCTCACCAGGGCAATCTGGTATACGTGAATGGTGCGAAGGACTCATCTACGTTCGAGCTACTTGCAGATGCTGAAGCGATGCCAAGACAATGTGAACTGTGCAGACCTTTAGTGGGTGTTTTGTGGGTGCAAGGAATGCAAGGCTGGACCTTTGCCGAAATCAAGTTAATATGTACAGTGCTAGGAAGAACAACTTAGAGATTGGGCCATAGGGAATTAGTCTGATTAAGATCACTTCCCAGAAAGGTATTAGGCTTATTTTTCTAACTCAACTTCATACCTTATTCGTGCCTGTATTAGCAGCACCGTGACTGTGTTGCCAGAATAAGAGACTCATAACAAAGGCTCACCTTTGTCTATACAGTTTGCATGCATCCTCCAACAGATGTGACTTCTGTTATCTGCTTTAGGCTATTGTACATACTTTTCCAAACAAGCACAAGTATAGGACTCCCATTAATTTACAGATAACTGTCAGGGCTGGGAACTCTTCCAACAGACCTTATTATAGATGTGTTTTATCAGTGCAGTTTAAATTAAAACAGCTGTAAAAGCACTAGGATTATTCTCTCTCTCTCTCACAAAGATACAAGCATGTTCTGAACTGAGATCAATAAAGACCCTGACTCAGAGGATGTGCTGTGATTTACATTAATGTACATTATGGGAAAATGATAGCCCTGCTTCTGCCTGGTTTGATAGCCAGGAATTAGTTCTATGCATCCTTTCAAGGATGAAAAATGCGACAAAAATGCAACATTTGTTTGGCAGTTCATATCACAGACTCTTTCACAGCAATTTTTCATAAGATTAAATTGCAAGAGTTGGTAACTGAGTAATGTGAAGTCTGTTGAAATAGTCTAGGTTGTTTTTCCTGCACTGAAATTTCAACAGCTAACAAGAAAATGTATTGTCATGCAAAATCTCTCTCAGAACAATTTAATCCAAAAGGTCATTGAAATCAGGAATGCCAGTGCTTTGCTTCAAAGCGGGGGAAAAAAATATATAAAAAAAAAAAAAAAACAGAAAAAGAAAAAGAAAAAAGAAAAAGGAAAGGGACAAAGGGTTCATTGTAAAATGTTTCTTGAACAAAATTTGTGAATTCAATCCTCTTGCCAGCAAAGAAAGATTAAAAGCTTCTGGAAGCTTCCTAAGCTCTCAGTCAAGTTCATGATACTATTTTGTGCCCTGAAGAAAATTGTAGCCATTTGTTTAAGCAATGAAGTTTCCATCTGTTCTGTCTTGGTTTAAAGAAGCAGTATATTTTCAAAAACCTCAAGGCAATGTTTACTGAAAGCATAAAATGTCCCTGAAGTGACATCACAGAAGCAAAATATAGATGGCAGAATCTTAAAGCTCACAATCACAGGAAAATGCAGTTAGTGTTTCACATCCACACACATATGCATAATTATATGTGTATATATAAATAAAGAATAAACAGGGACAGAAGGAGCACTGGATTTACTTTAAAAATAAATGACCAATTTCAGCTGACTTACCTGGTTAGCAGGGAATCTCTCTAAATAAAATAAATGCATTTTTACTTTGTGTGACAAGCAGAAACTAAATTAAACATCAGCTTACATGTACTTTATGAAATACTTAAATTATGTATTGCACTACATCTTTACCTAGCGTATTTGTAATGTGTATTCAGGCAATTTTGGAACAATATGGAAAGTATCAAGATAAATTCTAAAGCCAGTTAATTGAGGCTAATTTTATTTATACTGTGTGCCACCTACAGAACTGTTAGTAAAAAGCAACTAAGCCTGTCAGTGCAAGGCTTCAGATAGCAGATAACAAAATACCTGGGTAGCATCCTGAGGTTTCAGAATGATTTGAGCGAAGTCTGTCTCTCAAACTAACTTTGCTTTCGTTATACTAAGAATGATATAAATTCTAACACCCTGTGGCAACAGAAATATAAAACCACCCACTATTTTCCAAAGTCCCAAGCATTGGGGGATCCATTAGGAGCTGTAGTTGAGTTATGCATTTAAGGGTTTGTCTGAGGGGCTGTGTGTCATGCTGCCTCATTGACCAGTAGAAAATAATCTCTATATTCTGAATGCAGAGACAGACTTTCGAGTTGTTGACAGACATGTAATTTCACTAACTCGGGGTGTAATTCAACCCATCATATTGATATTGGGATACCTGAACTGTAAGCTCCTGATTCCCTTCTTGCATAATATGCTGAGGACTGCCAGTATTTAACCATGACTATGATAACTGAGTCATAAATAACAGTCCCGGTGTAAAATATAACATCAATAAGTATCACTAAGACACAAAATCAGATTAAGTAGAACATTGCACAGGAGCCAGGTGAAAAGCTGGAGAGACTGAATATGAAACTTAGACTTGCACAGCTTTTTTTTTTGTCAGCTACCTTGATAACAATCACAGGTTCGAGATCTATTTCCCACAGCTCCTAATGGGTGTACCTATTTACTGCTCTAGGGGGGAGGGAGGGGTGGGGGTAAGGAGGCAGAATCTACGTTTAAAGTATCTAACTCAGTGCCTAAAGTAGCCTGAAAAATGTGAGTAAGGATCCACCACCATCACTACATTTACTTATTTTACCAGCACACGAGTGCATCTTTCCCCATGCCTCAACTCAGTCTGCTCCCGTCACTCACTCCTTCAGCCTCTGCATCAGTTGTGGCCTCGGCTGCTTATCCTCCTTCTTTCTCTCAGGTCCCCGTCCTCCTTTGCTGGGAGCCACTATGAAAGCTGTTGTGATAGATGCTTTCAGTTTCCTCTCTCCCCTCTTTTTTTCTGTAAGAATAGGCTCATGGGAGCAGAGGTTGGAGCTCTCTCCACCTTTTGCAATAGCCCTCCTGGCTCTTTCGCTCCTGGGCGGGCAGCGGCAGGGCAGCCAGGCAGGAGGACGGCCATTCTCCAGAGGGACAGCTGGAAATATGCACTGACCCGCTTGCTGTTTCCAAGCTGTGTTGCCCAGTTCTCTCATCTGCCACAATCGAAACAATTTTAAACACTGCTAAGTACAGTTAGCATATACTGTGTATACACTAGAGGGTATATCCAGCACGGTTATAAAACTGGCATGCAGCTTTAAGCTTAGTCACTATGCTGGCAAGACTAAAAAAAATTATGCTTGTTCCCCAAACCTTACCCCAAACCTTTATTGCCATTTTTATGCATTCTATTAATCTATGCATCCAGATATAAGCCTAGGTCCCTAGGCTTAAGTATTTATATGCTTTGTGAGTGTGCCATGCTGTACCATTACCTGGTTTCCCAATAGCTTCATTTAGATTTGTGCTGTACAGCAAAAGTAGCAGATAAAGGCTAAAGAAACAGTACTTGATTCGATATTATTTAACAAATTACTTTTTAAACCAAGACATTGCAGTCTTCAGATCTTTGAGTCCAAATAACATTAAAAGAATTTGTAGAAAAATGGTGGAATTATATTTACATTTAAACTTACCAGCAACAGTTGCGTTTTTGCAGTTCCTTTGTATTACACATTTTCTGCAATAAAAGTTGTATGTTATCCTTTCTGGGGCTGTTTTGTGTGTGTGAGGCATGGGTATGATTTCTTAAGTGGCAGTAAAGTTACAAAGTGTATTGATTTTGAAATGTTTCCCACGCAATCCTTGGCAACATTTTTCAGACGAACCGTTTGATTTTACTAGTGCAGAGGTCATAGTTCAGGGTGTGTTACAGCATCAGAAATGAAAAGCTTCAGTGAATTTGCATTAGATTTAACTCATAGTAACCAAGAATGACTTTACATCTAACTGTGCTCAGATGATTAAAAATACTTCAGATATTTAAGAGCTGAGGAAGTTTGAAATCATTTGCAACCTATCCACTGTACCAGTCACTGCATTTTGTAAGGCCTTTCTGCTACTAACAGCAGTGAGATCAAAGATGAAGCTATTGCAATTTGAGATAACCCATCAATCATATACAAAGAATTAGCAATAAATAGGATATTAAAGATTTTTTTTCTGTAACAGGAGGTTAAGATTTAGCACCTACAGTACTACTACTAATCCTAGGAACTGTGAAAATAAACCATATAAAAAATAAAGCTAGGTATGCTTAACAGTAGTTGGTTATTTAAATCGACAGTCAAAATTGTAGTGCATAAATAAAGAATTGGTGCATGCAAAATAGACCTAGCTTTCAGTTCCCAAACTGATTTGTCTCCCAAGAACTGTAGCTTCCTCATGGTCATCTCACAGTTTCAGAACCAGCTTGGTTGATCACCTTTATAACATTCCCCAAGAAATGAAGAAAACTCCAGCTCAGAGTCAGAAGCCATCAAGCTAGTAAATATTCCTCCAAGGATGGAGATGCCACAACCTCCTTGGGAAACCAGTTCTAGTGTCTGACCACTATCACAGCAAAAAATTTTTTTCTTATGTTATAAATGGAATTTGCTGTGTTTCCGTTTGTGCCTATTTCTCTTGTTTTGTCACTGGGCACCACTGAGAAGACTCCAGCTCTATTGTCTTTACTCTCACCAACAGCTATTTATAAACATCAATAACATCCCACTGAGCATTCTCTTCTCCAGGCTCAACAGACCCAGCTCTCTCAGCCTCTGCTTGTATGACAGATGCTCCAAGCCTGTAATCATCTGAGTGGACTTTCACTAGACTTGATCCTGTATGTCCATGTCTGTCTTGTACTGGGGAACCCAGTACTGGACACAGTACATCAGTTTTGTCTCAGCAGTGCTGGGCAGAGGGGAAGCAACACCTCTTTGAGAGGGCAATGCTCTGCCTGATACAGCCCAGGAAGCTGTTAGCCTTCTTTGCTGTGACGGTGCATTGTTGGCTCACAGCCAACTTGGTGTCCACCAGGACAGGTCCTTCCCTACAGAGCTACCTGCCAGCCAGTTGCCCCTAGCTTGTTGTCATGCCCAGGACTTGGTATTTCTGTTTGTTGTACTTTATGAGGCCCCTGTCAGACCGTTTGTTCAGCCTCTTGAGATTCCTCTGATTGTCCTTATGCCCATCTGATATATCAGTCACTCCTCCCAATTTTGTATCATCTGCAAACTTGCTGAGGGTACACTCAATCCCATCACCCAGGTAATTGACAAAGATGTTAAACTATACTGGCTCCTGTATCAATCTCTGGGGCACACCACTAGTATATCCCAACTGGACTTTGTGCTGCTGATCACAACTATTTGAGCTCAGCAGTTACTCAAGTTTTCAGTCCACCTCAGTGTCCATTTGTCTTGTCCACAGTTCATTAGTTTGTCAATAAGAATGTGATGGGAGAGAGTGTTGAAAGCCTCGCTAAAATCAAGAAAAAATATATCCACAGCTCTCCTCTTATCCACCACGCAAGTCATCTCTGCTCAGAAGGCTACCAGTTTAGTCAGGCATGATTTTCTCTTCATAAATACCTGCTGAGTATCTGCAATCACCTTCTTGTCCTTCAAATGTATGGAAATGGCTTTCAGGATTATTTGCTCCATCACCTTTTCAGAGATTGAGGTGAGGCTAGTGACCTGTCATTTCCCAGATCCTCCTTCTTGCCCTTCTTGAAGACAGGAGTAATATTTGCTTTCTTCCAGTCCTCAAGAACCTCCCCTGATCACCATGGCCTTTCAAAGATAATCCAGAATGGTCTCACAATGACATAGATCAGCAGTGTCAGCACTCCTGTATTAGGTCCCATGTACTTGTGCATTTTCAGTTTAAGTGTTCCTGGAGAAGAGAAGGCTCCAAGGAGCTTTCTTTAGGCCTTCCAGTACCTAAAGGGGGCCTACAGGAGAGCTGGGGAAGGACTTTTTACTAGGGCATGTAGCGATAGGAGGAGAGGAATGGCTTTAAACTGGAAGAGGGCAGGTTCAGATTGAACATTAGGAAGAAGTTTTTCCCTTTGAGGGTGGTAAGGCACTGGAACAGGTTGCCCAGAGAGGTTGTTGAGGCCCCATCCCTGGAGGTGTTCAAGGCCAGGCTGGACGTGGCCTTGGGCAACCTGGTCTAGTGGGAGGTGTCCCTGCCTATGGCAGGGAGGTTGGACCTCAATGATCTTCAAGGTCCTTTCCAACCTAAACCATTCTATGATTCTAACCTGATCCTCCTTCACTGAGAAGGAGCATTCCTTGCTCCAGATTTCCCCTCTGGCCTCAGAGGCCTGGAATAGTTAATGGCCAGTCTTACCAGTAAAGACAGAGGTGAAGTAGGCATTGAATACCTTGGCCTTTTCTGTGTCCTTTGCCACCAGATCCCCATTCAACAGCACAGCCACATTCTCCCTTCTCTTCCTTTTGCTGTTGATTTACCTGAATTACCTGATTTACCTTTCCTATTGCCCTACATTCCCTCACCAGATTAAACTGTCAGGGAGGGTTTGGCTTTCCAGCATTTCAAAGCCTTTTTATAAAGTTTGCCTGTTAAAGAAGCAATTGTATTCCTCCTTTTGATAGAGGCCAGGGGTTAGAAGTGATTCTGCTAGAAGTGACATGGGAGAGTATGAGTGTCTTGGCTCTCTGGGGTACAGTCTTTGTAAACATCGCTGCAGAATTTTACCTGTGTGAGATGTTTTTAGTGTTAACAAACATATGAAGATAATGGAGTCACAGACAACATTTCTTTTCTTCTTAATGTAATACTGAAATTTTAAGCCTCTTTTTTTGCTGTTTTTACTTCAGTGACTTCAGCAGGAATTCTGAATAATTAAAACTAATTGCATTTGTCTGCATTTCAAAGCAAGTAATTCTTAGCCAGGCAAATGCTGGGTTGTTCAGTGCGAGTCTATCCTGCATGATAAAAACTGGTGCAGAGGTAACTCACTTAGGTAGCTGAATATATTCAGGTAGGTGAACAACTCTCCAAATGGGTGAAAAAAAAGTCCACAGCAAAATTATGTACCATGCAAGCTGCTATCTCTGAATGGTACTGTGATGACTGAACACTCATCTGGAATTAGGTTGGGTATCTTTAATAAAGAGCTTATAGCAAAGAATGTGTAGAGAGCCGGCTGCTTCATCTGAGGTATTACTTCACATCTAGGCAGTGAGTAAATCTTATAGTTTTTCCTCGTCTAGTATCTCAAGTATCCAGAATTTTTCTCTCTAAACACTTCAACATCTCATACAACCATATTTTATCTTCTTGACTTGACTATTACACATTCTCTTCTTGTTCTGAACTTGCCTCACTTCATTGCTGAAAGGATAATTTTCTTTGTATGCCACCCCAAAAAAATCCAAACCACCAACCAGCGAGTACCTCTTCACATATGCTTCCCACTGTTAAATAAAGCTATTTATCATTAAAGGTTTCTGCAGCTTGTTGCTGCTCCAGCTATTGTCTTTTACAGCCTCTATTAAACCATCGCACTCATCCTTCCTTCATCTGTAACGCTACTTCTCATTGATCTATAGTTCAATGCACAGTTATCAATGGTTAGTTTTCCTGGGTTTTCCTGGGGTCTTCAGGAAGAATCTGTAGTAGTACCAGTCTCATTCACTACTTCAAGAAATTATTTATTCAGTGATTTGCACAATGTATATATGACACCAGCCTAAAAAGTTTGTAAACTTTTGAAGGACAAAGTCAGAATCCAAATAATATAAACTGAACAAAGTGTAAAATTAAAAAAAAATGACATTGTCTAAGGGCAAATAGAAAACACTAGTGCTAAGATAGAAAAGCATCAAATATATCAGCCTAATGCAGGGAGTAACTGCTTCTGTAAGAATTCAAGGAGTGTAGAAATACGAATCATCAGTGTCGTGTGTCACTATGTGCAATGTGCAAGCGTCACCAGGGCTGTACTAACAGAACTGCTTTATTTAACAGGCCATCTTGTTTTTGTCTCTAGTAGGTGTTCCTTGTTCTCTCAGCTGGAGTTTTCATCTCTTATACTGCATAAATGGCCCAGAAAACATCTCTGAATTGAGTAATGAAGCTTTTAGCCATTGCAACAGCAAAAGTCATGGCAAAAATGGATGCGGAGTATGTAGCTCACTGTCTTTTTGTCCCAGGGTCCCATATGAAATGCATTCTGACACCTCACTTTTAGAAGACCTCTTGTTTCAGGGCTAAGCTTTTTAAGGAGTCTTTGTGACAACCTGCTGCTTAGTATCACTGGCAGTGGTATTAAGAAACACCCACACTGTGAAACCCAGGAGTAATTCTCAGCACCCAGCTCTGTCTGTGTGCTACGGCTGTGTCCCAAGAGCAGACCAGGACAGGACTGGCTATTCACGAGGTCCTCCCCAGCATCTTGGCTTCCTTGCAAAGGCCCTGTGGGCTACACAGTGGGGAGGAGTCACGGCACACTGCAACGTGGGACCCGGAGTGTGGTGCATGCCGTATGTGATATCGAGTTCAGTCTGATTCTTTTTCCTCAATATGTCTCCTGGATGAGGCCTCGATAAAATGCAGCACTGGAATAAAGTCCAAGTATGTAGGAACAGCTGTGGGATGTCAGGCTTGAGGTCTAGTCTAATATTCTATCCCTGAGAGCAGCCAATACTGAATGCCTAGGGAAAAGTATAAGAAAAAAGCCTTGCAGAACAGTTACAACCCAATAACAAATTTCAAAGTATACCACGAAGAAGCAGGAAAACCAGAAAAATTATAATTTTGCAGTAATAAGAGGATCTTCAGCAAACACAGACAAAGAAAGAGGAACTCTTCGTTAAAGATCTTACCTGTTAGATTTTATGGTACCCATTTCTGTCTGTAATTAGACTAAAACCAATTCTGCAGCAGTTCCACATGTTTATCTTCCACTGGCTTTAATAGGTCTGTTCATACTATTGAAAACTTTTACCCTGTAGCTGAGAACTGGCTTTTTCCCTTTCAGCTCTTCACTCTGTATTCTTCAGTTCAGAAATCACCAGGGGGCTGAGTCAACAATTTTTAGCCTTTAGCAGGCTCCTCACACGAATCTACAAGTTTCTTCACAAAGCTTTTCCAGGGTCTAGAACAGGCACCTTCCTTAAAGTTCTTAAAATGTCTTAATACATATAATCTAGTCTTATCTTTAGTCCTTCCAGATTTCTCAATATATTTACTTTTTACAGCGGTGTAAAGGCATTACAAAAATAGAATTTACTGAATTTGTAGCCTCCCTGATAGATCCAGAAGCTTATTACGCAAACTTGAAGAGTAAATTCAGTGGACATTAGTGAAGAAGCACTAAATTTATCTACAGAAAAAGGTTATTGCTTAAAATATTTAAAATATATAAATAAGACTATAGAAAAAGCACAAAGAGCATTTTTTTCTCACCACCTCAATAACTGGACTTCTGCAGAAAACTATTCTCTAGCTTAATCTCCTGAAGGGGTTCAAGGGCAACTCTGTATTATTAAATACACACTCTAATCCTAAACCTTAACTTTCTTCACTTCTGTAAGGATTGTATTAGGTGCCAATATGACAGCCTGTTTGTTACATAGTCCCTGCACGTAGAAGACATTCTAGCCCTACATGCCACAGAGAGTTTTACAACATGAATGTTTAAGACTCCTGGTAAAACTGAACTCATGTGCCACTACTGCAGTGTTGTGTTTTCCCTCTATTTATTGTTGATCTTCAGGTATTCTTTCAGGATTTTCAGGTCTAGAGATTTTGAAGTTCTAGGATTATGGCTGTCTGCCATACTGTACTGGCCAGGTCATAGTCTAATCACAAATACCAAAATATTTTTGAAAATGAATCTTTCGCTTTTTGAAAGTGAATCTTTTCCTTCATCATCACCTAAAAAGTAAGAGGTCAAGTCCATTCCTGGTGTAACTTTGGTGAAGGATGCACTAGTTCCGTAGTGCAACTGTAGACAGTGTTTTCCTGTATTGCAGAGAAGTCAGCAAAGCCAGCAGAAATATGCCAAAACTCCTGGACAGTGTCTGTTTGCATACAACCAAGGAAGCACTTGGTATTTATTTAACATGTAGAGCATGACTACGTCTCAAAGCACAGTGATTCGTGCTTTAACATATTAAGATACTGCTGTAGAGGCAGGAGGGAGGCATCTACTCTTCAGCACAGCGATATGAGGGAACCGGAGACTTTGCATATGGTGACAGCCTGCCTTCCTGTTTTGGCTGTCCCACCCAGACTGACCAAAGGAAGGAGCCTCTTTGCCCCCCATATTCCTTCGTGCTCTCTCCAGGGAAGTCAAGGGGACTGACCCGTATCCAAGGGCACAAAGAGGAGGCTTATTTGGTGTCACGCCAGCTGGAAGCAAATGCTGCCTCAGTCTTTCTGAAAGAGGAAACAGATCGTACTAGAGCTTACACATTGAAATAAATGGTCAATAAAATTCCATCGGAAGACTGTTTTTACTATCTGCAATGTAAAAGGCCTTGTGTTAAATCATACATTAAAATAAAGCTTGCACAGTTCCTATTTATTATGGCAAATTTTGACAGATGGAAGAACGTTATTTCATCAGAGATCGCATTAATGGAATGTGTATTTTTTCGGTGACATTTTGCTTGTACGCTTACTTGATGGATGGAAGACATTTATTTACAGATGATGCATAACTACTCAACTATCTACATATCTAACTGCCTTTAACATATAAAAATACAATTGTATTTTTTCATATATATTTCCACTGTGGTACAAGCAGAACTTTCCACAGATCAGGTAAAAAACCTGTAATAAACACATAGCCCCTCATTTTACTTACAAATGCTAATTCTCCCAAACCCTCAGGGATCTCGTTCAAAGTCTGAAGTTGGGACTCAGACCTGATGCTACTGTAGTGGTCCAGGGAAAGATCTGCTTCAGTCCAGGTGGAAAGACATCTCCTCTGCCCAGGAAATAACCCAGAGGTAGTTCGTGGTCTCTGAAGTCAGCTACCCACCTCGGGCCAAAGACACCACTTTGCTGTGGTGGTGCAAATAAATAAATGGTGGCATTAAGAGCAAGGAAATGGCACTTCCAATGCCTCCATGAACCACCTCTCATAGCTGCTCTCCACAGGGAGACCCTCATGTCATTTTGGGCCTCAAAGCCAAAACTGCACCTAGAAAAAGGAACGTTTTCCACTAAGCACCCAGTACCAATTCCTACAGTAACAGTGAGAACGCCACAGAATTGCTACGTGACTCCCGCTTGGCCAGCACACGCTTCTGAGCAGCTTTGAGGGTCACCGTAGGTAAAAAATACGGTACTGGACTAATGTAATATAGATTCATAGATTCAGTCAATGTGATTCTTGCCTTGACCTGGTAATTGGCGCATAGCATTTAAGGAAAAAAGATTCTTGGCAGGAAAAGGGAAAATGTTCTCCTAATCAATTACGCTGTGTTCATCAAAAACCCCAGGGGACTCAGCCGTATCCTTGGGGAGGCAATTCAAGTACCAAATTTTAGGTGACATTTTTAAATGGCAGGTACAACATCTCACAAATTCTGTACTCTCTTATTTACATAAATAATTGGTGTTTAATTAATAACTTGCTGAGAACACTGATCTTGCCTGCATACAGTCACGTGTATGCAACCAGTATTTTTAAACTGTTGGCAAACAAGCAGAAGCGCTGCTTCTGGCTGAAAGATTTGAGCAATTTCTGTGCGAGGTCTGAGTTACCACAGGGGCCATCATGAACTGTGCTTAACCTGTGGGCAGTGCATCCTCTTCCATTCCTCTTTCCTGTGCCTGTGTTGCCTGGCAGGGGACATGAAAGAAAACTGAGGAGGCAAGGCAGCATCCAACTGTGCAGAGAGGGTGGCATGGGGCAGCTGGAAAGCAAAAGCAGGTGTGGATACGTACCTGTGAAAGAGGCTTGATTTACATTCAAAGGTAGCACATCTGTCCACGTGCATCAGCTACAGTGTCCACCTTCATCAGCTGTCCAAGCAGATGACATAGGTCTCTTCATCTGATGACACTGATTTTCACAACTCCCTCTTGACCAACAGAAAGATGGATTTAACTCAAGGTGGATGTCCTTTTGAAACTTTAATGATGTCTTCTCTCTTATTGTATGAGTACAAGATATTTCTAAGCTCTCTTTTAAAAAAAATATGCTAATGCATATGGAAAAAAGACATAGAAATCACTGATGAGAGAATTTGAAACACCTACACCCACAGCATCTCTTTAGCTTTGTGGGAGTGTTCTCTGATGTCCAGGTTTCCATGTTTTCTGCTCTTTCATTTACACATGGGAAGCCTCAAGGTTTCTTCTGCTCCATAAAATGACAGAGATTACAACATAACTCCCAAGAGGAGATTCTACCAATATAGTTTGCCTTCCTCAGATTTCTACCTTTATTCTTCACACCAAGCTTTTCCTCTATTGTCAAAATTTCCAGACTGTTCTCATCTACCTTATCCCTTGAGTCATCTCACAGCAACCTTATATGTACTCGCTGCTTTTAATCTTTCTTTGGTTTTCATTTTCTTGGTGCTCAGTGAGAAGAAGTGTTGAGACAAGCGGGTTAGAAGACTTTTTTTCAAAATGTGTATTGCACTGTGCTCTGGATTTGTTGTCTTTTGTTTTTAATGTTGACAGGAGGGAATTACTTAATGCAAACTGGATTGGCTTCTGAAGGATCTGCTCTTAGCCAGTTAAAAAGGGTGGGTTTTTGCATTTATTCTGGATGTTTCATTCCGGTCTGTTAGAAGGTGAAGCAAATAAACTGAAACTTTGAAAGACGTTGTTATCTTGGAAAATGTAGATATCTAGAAGCAGGCTTGCTTTTGAGCACAAAACAGGGTTTGAGGGAAGCTGTTTTTCACTAGGGAGAATTAACAGAAGTAGTTAGGACAGTTAAACTATTGAATTTTCTCAGTGATATGTGAAGTCATTTAGGAGATGACTAGTATAGGGAAAGGTTGCAACTGCAGGCACGTGACAGACACAGATGAAAATTCAAAAAACAAATAGAAAACAGAGTGATGATTTGCCATGACAGGTATTTAAGAAATAGAAAGCTCCTTAGTCCTGTATCTGGAAGAAGAGGCTTAGGAATGTGAGAAAGGAGGCTGTTTCCTCAGTGTGTCCAGAGAAATGATCAGCTCATATAGAGAAATAAACAAAATCGTATCAAAAAAATTCCAAGTTTTATCATCAGTTTATTCTAATGGAGAAAACCACCCCAAAATCTGAATACAAGGCAAATAGAAAGAACAACATGTTTTAGAAGAGTAATATAGGAAGCACAAATCACAGACATGGCTAGTTACCCCCAGGGTGGTAGGACTTTCCTATGGCTTTTGTTCACCAGCAGCCCGTCCTTCAGCTGCCCTTCACTGCTCTGCCAGCTTGGCAGAGGGACCGCTTTGACCCATTACAAAACACGCGTATGCTAGTTGGCTGCCAGTACACACATTGATTAGCTGACTTCTGCCAGGAAGGTGTAATCAAATTTAATTGCACATAAGCATGTTAGAGGGGGCGCTAATTTGGGTGTTTCTCTTCTTCCCTCCTGCCGATTTTACCAAAATATGTAAGAATTTATTTATTAATTGCTAAAAGGTACAGACAGACAGAAGCTCTCTAACGTTCCTGCAACGGTGGATTTTGAAGAAAGGGGTTCATGTGGTCTCCGTAAGCCGCCTTTCCCACTGCTGCTGACCGACGCAGAATCCCCGTGGGAAGATGTACCAGTGCTGCGAGCTGCGAGGGTATTTTTTATGTTCCTAAATGCAAGGCATCTGTACCTGTCAAATGTGGTTGAAGTTGGCTGACAGTTTTAGAAGTTATGGGGACTGTGGGAGAATTAATAGGAAGAGAGACTGTATAAGCTTCATTTCCTTAGAAACCGGGCAAAAATATTCCAACCCATTATCTCTTTATGAATTATTTCTATAAAGATTGCCTTTACATGCTTTGAATATCTAAGCTAAACTAGTAGAAAATTCGCAGTATGCAGGCTATTCATAAATGTTTTGAGATTATGTCTTTATTTGCTTGAGAAACACAAGAAAGCAAGAAGGCACAGATAAATAAAGCAACTTTTTGTTTTACCTAAGTCTAAACAATGCATTTATCTATTTAGTATACCAGCCCCTGCCATAAAGGTAGAGCACAATTCACAGCTTCTCTGCTATCACACCAGATCACTGCGTCTTCACAAGAAGCGTGGGATCGAAAGGGGTCACCTCTGAGGCTGCAGCCTCCAGTAGACCTTTTATACACGCCATGGCTTGTGGTTAGAAATTGTTACAGTCCTTGCAGTGCATCAAGTCTGTAGTGTATACATTCTTCCTGTGCAGCAATTCCAGAGCATTTATTACTTTAATTCTGAAGGGAATATCAGTGCTGCAAAGAGACCATGGGAAGTAATTGGCTTTTAACCAGCCAGCATGTGCAGCCTCCTTCTGCAGCTTGTGGTGTCTCTGTGGAGGTATGCTGTGCTTCTAATTAAACCTCAGGATTCCTTTATTATTTTTTTTTTTCCTGCTAGGACATGAACAAGCTTTGTGGTTTATAGCAGAGACTAGTATTTCCATAATATGTTCTTCCAGACGCTTGTGAGCCTTAGCTCAGGTTGATCAGGGAATCTATCAAATACATTGAGGTTAACACTGATAAATCCAGACCCTTATTAATTTTATACAATTAGCTTTAGTAGAATTTCTTCTTTTTATTCTTATTACTTTAGGACTTCATTTGAAATACAGTAGTGGAAATATAACCAAACCTGAACTCTATTAACCTAGCTATAAATCTGTATCCTCTTGCTTCTTTTGAAAATTGCTATACATATTCAATATTATAATAATGCTTGGAGCTTGGGTGATTCCATATATTAAAAGCTGGCAGGTAGGTAATACCAATTTTAAAAGAGAAAATAGATGTATAAAGATTCAGTGGTGAAAGGGAGACGCTGGTAGAAGCTGGAAAATCAGCACTCAAAAGTGATTAGATTCTGCTGAAAATTTCTTATGACTACCCTTGTATTTTTTCAGTCCAGAAATATCGCTTGTTGATATATGTGTTTCAGAAGCATTCAGAGTTGGTGTAATATCCAGCCCTCAGAGCAGAGGGAGTACGGCCAGTAGCTCAACCTAATAATTAATGCTGGTTGCAACCCTTATGAGCTGAGCAGCTCAGCTTCTTGGGTGCTATCCTACGATTTTTCACTACACACAAATACAACTTCATTAACAACAGAGATTTATCCTTGGTTATAGGGCCAATGAAGCTCATGTTTTGTCTTTCAGGAGTATTCATGTTAACAAAGCCTGAAATTTTTTGGTACAAAACACCACAATAAGAGAAATAAAGATATTTCAGTGGTGAGGATGATCAGGGACAATCCTCTGCTCTTCAATGTCTATAGATTAAGATTAGGTCTCTATTTCAGAAGATGTGGTGTCTTTCAAATTGAATTTAAAGGTCTGAGGGAAATATTAGTGTCTGAGGTTCCTTGGCATGAACTTTTTACCTGGGCAGATCAGTGGTCCCTGATAATCTTTACATTTCCGGACTGATGCAAAGTTCTTTTTGAATTAAAACAAATGACTATTTCTAAGTGCGTATATTTTGGTCCAGAGAGATATATGTGCACAGTAGGCAGTTTGACCAAGGTACTGGTGTTTCAAGTAACTATCTGAAATTTTTGTCTTCATCTTTGTATTTAAATGTACAGCCTGCCACTGCATAATTAATGTGACATTTTGATATTTTAAATTCAAGTATCCCACCCTAATCTGACTATTGAACCGGTTTAACAATCACAAAAGGAATTTTATGCATTAAGAATTAAATGTATAACAGAAGTATTAAATCTTTATGGCTTCTGTCAAAATTTTAAACTGTTCTTAAAGCTAGGAGACTATTTATTTATTTATTTATTTAGAATAGGCTTTTAAAATGGTTTAAGAATCACTGGAGGAGCACTAATATTTAATATTTAAAGAAAATGGTTAATATTTAAATGCTGAAATATATTTCCTGTTTTAAGGCAAAAAATAAGAGCTGTACTAAAATAAACTACTATAAAAATGTGTAACATAAATCAATGCATAGCCCTTATTTTAAATAGCCTATCATTGCAAAATATTTATTTAAAGACTGAAAACATTAAAATGATGTTAACTTGGGGTTAATTATGAAATTCCAATTAATAGTTGTTGGACACTGATTATTTTGTAACTCTCAGCCTTGTACTGGCTGTGGTTACAGCTTCTCCTCAGACCAAAAACTTCTCACTTGGAAAGCAAATTATTTGGCAGTAGCAGTAACACACAGAAAGGCTTCCTTAAATTTCTCATTTTGATTGTTGAAAAAATTTCAGATTTTTGGATCTAGCTAAGCAGTACAAAAGAAACAAAGTTGGCTTTCTGGCACATATATTTTGAATTGATCCCTTTTTCTGGGTTTGTTTCTGTTCCTAGTTTTTAGGAGAGTCAAAATTCAGGTCCAGATTGAACATTAGGAAGAATTTTTTCCCTTTGAGGGTGGTAAGGCACTGGAACAGGTTGCCCAGAGAGGTTGTTGAGGCCCCATCCCTGGAGGTGTTCAAGGCCAGGCTGGACATGACCTTGGGCAACCTGGTCTAGTGGGAGGTGTCCCTGCCTATGGCAGGGAGGTTGGACCTCGATGATCTTCAAGGTCCTTTCCAATCTAAACCATTCTATGATTCTATGATTCTATGAAAATGTTTTGGATCTGCAGAACTTGAGCTGGAAAATGTAATGAGAAGAAGATTTATTATGAGAAAGCCAGCATACCATTCTTTCTTTCTTTCCTTCATCGGGGAGACATTTTCTGAAGCATAAGACTCTCTTTTTCATGTCATCTCACTCAAGAGCAGACCAGCCAGAACACACAGGACAGAAAAATCTAATGAATACCTTTTTTCAAAAAAATATACTGACCACTGTGGCAAGAGTGCTTTGCTGGAGGAGGACTGCACGGAGGACAGCTCTCCTGTGATGGACCAAGAGTGCAAAGCTGCTGGAGATGCAGGGCGTGGAGTCTTTCTCACCACCTTCAGGCCTATGGATAAAGATCCCACTAAAAAGAAACTTTCTTGATTGTGTGTATGAATGGTGTCACCTGGATTTTACTGTAAATGCATCTCCTCTCTAATGTGTAACAGGGTGTAATTTCTCATCGCTTACTGACCAGGAGAAGAATACAGTGTACTCAACTAAGAGCCATGTGAGCTGATATTTTTTCCAAATAGTTACCAGAAAGAAGAGGATGGAAAAAAAAATAATAATATTTATCTCACAAGGAGAGAATAAAGTTGAAGAAATATAAAAGGATAAAAAGAAAATAATAACACATATATAGTTAATAAGCATAATAGAAGAGTTAACATGTAACAAGTAACAAGTGAGAGAAAATAAATGTAACCCTTTGATGTTTTAACAGACTTTGTATTCAGTGAAATTTGAATATTTAAAAGATAATATTTCCTAATTAGCTCTTTCTGTAGCCCTTGGTAAGAATATCTAAGATTTTCATGCTGGGGAACATAATCCAGTGAGATTCACATGGCCCATAGCGCTGGCGGTGTTACTGAGTGCCTTCTGCCCCTGCGTGATGCTGCAGTGAAGTCTGTCCATTCTGCCCCCACCTGGAAACCAAATCTAGCAGATGCCCGAGAAAGCTCTCTGTGGTGTTTGATAATGGGATGTTTTGCCTCAGCAAGGAAAGAACGAAGGAGATTTAAGGCAAAGGCTGGTGCGTGGAAATCACAGAATGGTAGAATCATAGAATTGCTCTACCATTAATAACAGCAGAACAGCCATGCATGTGCTGAGCAGGGAACGTGCCACGTCCCTGCGCTCAGCCTGAGGTGTCCTAACAGAAATGGTCTGCAGAGCCAGGAAAGGACCTAGGGACTGTGAGGAAGAGTTTTTAAAACATTTTTCTCATATTATTTCTTCCCTGCAGCTGCTTCTGCATGGTGGTCATGAAAAGATATGAAATGTGGCAGAATATATTGAGTGAAGTTTTTTCTGCCACCATTTTCTTTAAAAAGTAAATTTTCACATTCACTTATATATAGAAAGGAAATCAGTGTTCTTAACTGAAAAATGCTTTGGAAAGCAATGCTGTATGGGATTCTTTACTGCAGGTACAGTGTGTGAGCTAAATGCTCAGGCTACTTCTGCGATCAAGGAGTGGCAGACCTTTCCAGAAAGAAACTCCTCTCCATCCCACCCCCAACTGGAGAACCTCTCACTCTCCACTGAATTTAAGGGGAGCTCAGCCTGCCAGCTTAGACCAGATGCCTAACTTCTAGGCAGTTAAATGAAGCGAGATAGTCCCACAGATAGTAGGTGGAATAAAAATATCTGTGATAGAGATACTGAAGTTTTACAAGGAGATAGAAGCAAGCAGAGTGGGCTTGTGTAGGCAAGTATATCGTTTATTCCAGATGGTGTTTTGCTTCAGTAAAAGCTGCAGATTCTCTTAAAGGCACTTCTGTGCCCCTCAACATAGCATTTGAACAACTTGTAACTGATGTATTCATAAAATTTATAAAGGACATTACTGACAGAAGAATGTATGGTGGATGTCATGAAGCACTGGTCTTGGCAGGACAGAAGATGGAGGAGGAATCGGTGGAGCTGCGTTAATACTGAGAGGACTTGGGAACACACGGCAAGCTGCAGCTGGGAGTCCCTGAAAGAAGCAGTTAAATATACTCACTGGCCACAAATGCAGCTGCTTCTGGGATCAGTCGACATTCAAGAAAAAAATGTAGTGAACACATGGGACATTCTGGAGAAAATTCCCAGTGTTTTGAGCACAGATTTCTGTAGAAATTATTCTATCAACGCCTACAATAATTCCTGTCTCAAAAGTGTGTTTTGTAGAAAGTGCCTGGGGAGCATTTTAATTTGTTTCCCTGTTTAAATAAAATTCCTTACCCAGAACCATAAATGAGGATTCTAAGAAGACAAATAACAGAACATTCACAGACATGGCTACACAGATACACACACACAACACACACTGGAAAAGCATTCGGCTAGCTAAGGCGTGATGTGCCTTTTAAGTTTTTTTTTCCCAGAAAATCTAATATCTTTCAAACCGCGTGTTCAACTCCACTCCTGGGTTTCAAATGCGGGCAAGAGAACATGGGAAATTCCAAATTACATTCTTCTCCTCTTATTTCTTTTAAGCAGTCCTTCATTTATTAGTCCTCTCCAACTACTTGCACGTAAAGATAACATAGGGAAGAGACCTCCAAGACAGACATGGCAATCCTATATTTCCATCCAAATAAGAGAAGAAAATTAAAACAGGAGCTCTCCTTCCTGCCTGAAAAGCCTAGGTAAGCATATTAAAAAAATATTAATTACAGAATTAGGAATCCCCATTTCAATATGCCAAATGACCAAATAAAAGGTGATAGTAGAGTCAAATCTGAGATTTTCTGTTAATAACATTAAAGAACCTGATCACAACAATGTTGAAATTATACACAGAAATTGTGGATAAAGAATAAATGAAGAATGTGTTTTAAACTGAAACTCCAAATATAGTAAGGACTTGGGGTGCATAATCACGGTTCCAAAACACAGTGTGCAGGAAAATCAGCTAGTTTGGAGATCAGATCAAATACAGCTTTTGACTGCATGGCCTCAACAACTTTAGCTTTAAGAATAAATTGCCAGGCTGCGATATAATATGAGTATTTCTACTGGAATCAAAGGCACTCATTGACCTGTGCGTTATGAGTCACTTCACCACTTTTGCTTCAGTTTTTCTGCTCATTCTCTGTCTTTCCCTGTACTCCAGACTAACCTTGGATTACACTTTGTCATCGGTACTGGCATTAGTATAATAAAGGATATATATGATAAAACAATGCAGTTTATACACAAAATTACATTGTTTCCAACCAATATGATCCACACGTTCTTTAGACTGTTTATTATTAAAATGTGAATAAAACTTTAGTTATCATGCTACCACAGTTTCTATTTTAAAAGAATCAACAGTAGAGTCTCTTTCTGTTATTTCTGGCAAATAAGGAACAAATATGACTTGACTCCCTTACCCGCAAAAGCAGAACGTGAAGATGCTTTGCGATGTAATGTTCCTAATGAGCTACATGTGTCTTTGGCTGCTTCTACCATTGCGACTGTAGAGAGTACTGGATTGTGCCCTTTTCCTGGCTCATCCAAAAGAAAACAAAACAGAACATTAAAGGTCCATGGTACTGTAGTATGGTTTTATTTGTCCTAGGAAATGTATATCATGTACTGCTGCGAAGAGATTTTGCTGTGTTCTCTTAAAAGACAAAAAAAAAGCAGAGATGACTCCGCTGTATGACTAATAGAAGAGTTCTGAGGAGATCCTTCAAACTCAATTTATAAAAGCTTTGCAGCTCAAAAGGTGACATGAAAGTTGAAAAGGATAAAAGAACCAGTATTTTAAGTGGAAACAAAATAAGAAGTGCCTTTGATACAAGTAAGAGAAGAACAGCAATTTCTGAAACACAGCAATTCTATCCAAGTAAAGATATTTTAATGGTTATGGGTAATAACAGGTAGTTTGCAACCACAGAGTCAGTCAGGTGCATTTTAAATTAATCAAAATAAACCTCTAACATTCCCCTCTGTGCGTGACAGCCAGAAAATAAATAGAATTAAAGTAGAGATAGAGATTCAAATAAGGCTAGAGGAAAAGAGAAGGTGGAAGAGCATTAATAATAAGGTAAAATAATAAAAGCTAAATAAGCTGAGAAGAAAAGTTGTCTTGGCCCTCAGTTTACATATTGCCCTCTTCTGTGAGTAAGAAAAAAAAAAAAAGAAACATTGCAATAATAACATTTGCTAGACTTACCTCACAGGCAAATTGTAGAGATTCATTAAGCAATATTTCTATGGTAGTTGAGTGTTGAAAGCCCTATGTAAGCATAAATTTTATACTACTAATTGAGTGGCTCAAATCAAACCTTTATATCCAGGCAGAAAAGCCACACAGCATTGCAGAACATGGGAAGATGATATTTAAGACAAGAGAAAAACTACAGAAAAGGCAAAGCAGATGACAAGGCGGGGGGGGGGGGGGGGGGGGGGAAGAACTTTAAGTAGAATATAAAGAAAAAATTCTCTCGTGTAGAAGATATAACAGAGGAAAAGAATGGGCAATACTAATGTCATAGTCTGCTTACTGCTGAGATTTACTCACTGAACTGAGGTACCCCAGCCAGGATCCCAAGCTGGGATCCAGCCAGCCAAGCTGGCAGCCTTAAATTATCAGTTACCCACCGAAACTGTCCTTCTGAAATAAATGCTTGAGCTGTCTGACCGTGTGCAGGCAGGAGCGAGTTCCTCTTCCAGAGGAAGAGCCAATCTGCCAGGGTCCATTTAAAATTTCAGTTGAAACTTCATGCTTGAGGTGGGGGGCTGCTTTCCTTTGTCCTTTCCTAATTTAGCACGTCAATGAAGTGTCTGTAGCCTAAAGGCCCCAAGTCTGCAGCCTGAAATTAAATAACGTGGTTACTCTCCTCTTAAATGACGAAATCAACAAGCTGTGAAGGTGCTGTGTGCAAAGAAAAAAAAAAATGCGTCGCAGTTTTCCTTGGCGATGGTGCTGTGTTTCAGACACAGCTATCAGACCTTGGATTTAGGGCTGGCTGGAAAGTGGGATTTTCCATCTGAGAGTGCCCGTGTCGATAGCTCAACAAGAGAGATATAACTGGGAGAGGCCGAGGGTCAAGTCCATGCTTGACCTCAACTGGAAATCTCTGGCTCATTAAGTAGACTTGAAACTGTCTTTTCTTTATCTTCCAGGAGTCCTTCACCTTGCACGCGAGTCCACAGGTTACTCTGAAGACATACGCAGTTTCTCCTCTGTTCTGTGTTAAAACAAAACTAACTGATAGATCCTACTTTAGTTCTAATACAAGCTATAAACAATTTTGACAATTTTAACCCGAGAGCTTAATTCTTTTCAAAAGACTTGCCTCTTACTGAATACATTAGTTTTTTTCTCAATTTTTTTAAATCCAGGAAAATGAAATTAGCAATGTGAGCGTGTGAGCTGCCACTGTATGAAGACCAAGAGGAGAAAGAACAGTATTAAAGTGTTATTAAAGTTTTTTGGTTCTAGTTATTGTGGTCCACACTGAAACAATGCGGAGAAGAAAATATAATAGCTAGAAAAGTACAGCGTCTGCATTTCTGTATTTGTTCAAAAAACAAGAAAGCAGAGGGAGAAGTTTGCTGTCTCTTTATAATCTGAGTTGATATACTGAAGTGTGCATCACTGAAGGATGGACATCTCTGTGTAGGAAAGAAAA
Source organism: Vanellus vanellus (assembly GCF_965231255.1). Classification (NCBI taxonomy): domain Eukaryota; kingdom Metazoa; phylum Chordata; class Aves; order Charadriiformes; family Charadriidae; genus Vanellus; species Vanellus vanellus. Next base: position 206,100,892 of record NC_138905.1, on the reverse strand, counting down.
ATCTGCCTGAACTCACACTTGTCAGTGATGGGATGTGGAGAATAACCGTGAGAACTGGCAGAGCACCCCCTGCCACTTTCCAGACCAAAACATAGAGGTTACATGAGGAACGCACTTAGACTCCAAGCAAAATAAAGCACAAATGATTGAGCCTTCATGGGTTTCCTCATTTCCAACTAATTCTTTTCTTAAATTGATTTATCTTGGTATGGCTTCACGTTGGCAGGGCCTTATTAAATCCCTGTGTACGTTAGCTAAATCTCCACAGACAACAGAACTGCTTCTGTTTGACTGTTTCTGCAGCATGTTCCCATAAAAAGAAAATGCATGAGATTGTTAATGTGACAGTCCTTCAAGGCAAAGTCTATTTCATCAGTCAAGAAGAAGTCTTTGTGGAATACTACTAGAGGAGATGAATGTATTTTAATTTTACGAGACTTTCATTATGAAAGGAACTTGAATAATTTAATTTGAAAACATGTTCTCATGTTTTTATTTTTATTTTTGTTTTTTGTTGTTGATTGTGCCTTATAAGAAGCCTGAAAATAATTTTCCCCTACAGTCTTCTTTCCCTTTTTCCCACATGACAAATTTTATTTCTTTTCCTCCTGTTGTTTCAATGCAGTCAAAGTGATTATGACTTTTATTTAAACACAATATCCCAAACCTATGTGCATAGCACCTTACACTGACAAAATACTTTTGCTCTGAAAGCAGCCAAAATAAAAGCATCATTTTAGTGCTAGCTGGTTGCTATGACTCCTACAGGAGAATCACAAAAGCAATGATGCCTCCACTGTTTACACGAATCCAGAGTCCACTATTTGTATTGGTCTAGGTCAAAGTAGATGAGGAAAATAGGAGCTTGTCTTCCTTGCAGCCTCCGGGAAACACCACGTTTAATTTCTTTGGTTTAACGCGACAGCAGTAGCAGGATTTCTGGCTGTAGTATACCACTAACACATTTTCCGTGAGGAGCAGATAATGCGATGTTATTGTGCTCTTCTTGTCACTTGAGCTCCAGGTTTAGTCAGGATCATTCAGAGGCTGATAGTCTGAAATGATGAATGCTGAAAAAATGGAGATTATACACCCCAGTTTGGTCTCCGAGGAATCTGTGCAACGCTTTCTGAGATTCCAGTTTGACACTGTAACATGTTCAGCAGCAACACTTGGCTTTTCCTTTTCCCTTTTTTCCTTTTCCTTTTCCTTTTCCTTTTCCTTTTCCTTTTCCTTTTCCTTTTCCTTTTCCTTTTCCTTTTCCTTTTCCTTTTCCTTTTCCTTTTCCTTTTCCTTTTCCTTTTCCTTTTCCTTTTCCTTTTCCTTTTCCTTTTCCTTTTCCTCCTCTCCCCTCCCCTTCCCTCCCCCTCTTCTGTTGAGTTTCAGTCAAGAAAATGTTGAAAGGTGTTGACAGCCCATCAGAGAAGGCTGTAATGGCAGAGGGAACTTCTTCACTGATCAGCTACTTGAAATGGACATCACACCAAATAACTTTCTCAGTCTGTACAGACAATATAGATTAGATTTTGGGTACTACAGAACTCTGAAAAGTAGACGTTTAAACAATGAGTTGGATTTTAGAAGATTCATGTCATTCAACAGTAATTGGAAACCATTTCCCCATTTTAAATCAGATTTGTCTTGAAATGCTTTTCCTCAAGGAACTCACAAGTATGTATAATCCTAACTTTTCTCAAGAAACCCTTTATTACCTTATAGGCCAAGACAGATAAGACAGCTCTTTAATTTTTTGAGTGCATTCAGTAGATCTCACACTATTAGAGCCATTAGAGCAATGTAAATAGTATAGGAGTTTATCATTAATTCTAATGTACTTCAGATCTGGGAACCCAAGAGCACGACACTGCCACTTTTGAACAACATTCGGTCAGAGGTGTATTTGTAGTTTGAAATTATTTCCATTGCAGTTTACTTTGATTAAATAATTTTTTATATTTATGCAGTGTGCTGTAGAATGACATGAAGATGTGTTAACCCATAGAGTCTGTTCCAAGTCTCTTAATTATCCAGTTTTATTGTTAATGTCTGAAATCTGCATAAATTCATCTTGCAGTATAAATCTGCAACATTCAGTAATGCTCTTAAAATTACTTCTGATCTATAAATGTTTTCAGCTAGAAAAAACCTTGACAATCTCTTTCCTTGAGTCAAGCTTTAAAAAAATATGCTTCATTAAAACAAAAGTTTTCAAAGATTTATGTCCTGGAGTATTCCTTTTTGCGACATCCATAGCTCTTAGGACAATGCATTATACTCAGATCCGTGCCCATGGGTTTTCATTTGAGAATGTTGTAACCTTGATGCCCCCGTTATGGTCTCAGTGATAGACCTTTGTGCCAGAAGAGAAATTATGCTATGCAAATGGCTCAGGGGTACACAGAATGATGGCTACAGCTGATTAAGCATGACAGCAAAACCCCACAAGCCAAGGCTTTTACCAGAGGACCTCATGCCTTGAAGAGAGGAAGAAAGAAGTCAGTATGTTATTCAGCTTTGCTGGATTCCTATAAATGTTCCCTTAGACCCTTAGAAGTAGTTTAGTTTTAAGGAACAAGAGGCCAGTTGTCCACTTGTCAATACCCTCATCTATGCTATTTGATTTTATTCCTAAGCCTGTTTCCCTTTTCTTCCTTCATCCTTGAATGGAACTTAAAAAAAAAAAAAAAAGAAAAAAAAGAGAGAGAGAAAGAATTAAGTTCACTAGCGAAGAACTAAGTGTTGCCCATTTCCCCAAAGTATATCTAATAGCTTTTTCACCCCCTCAGCTCTCTGTTCTTTCGCTCTTTTATATCTAAGTTGCCCTCCAATTCCAGCAACTCAGAAAAATACTTTTGGGTCCCATAGGACATATTCAGTTTGTAAAGGTTCTCCCTTGTGTAAGTATTTGCTGGATTTCTTGCCTTAGTCTCCAATCTGCATCATTAGAGAAGCAGGTAAAAGGCAATGCAACAGTAGCAGTACTGAAGGTGATTTTGACAGAAAGCCCACGAACGCCTAGCCAGTTAAGTGAGAATTTGTAAAAATCGAAAAAGTGGGAATTATTGCTCAAAGCTGAACTGCTTCCTGCAATCCAGTTTCTTACGGCTTCTACATTTTCCCTGTGATTTTATGTGGCTTTATGTTCTTTTTGCTGGGCACTTAAAACCACAGTAGGAGAAGATACCACTTGATGTCTTAATGTTTTCCAGCACAGTTCCTAACCCCCACTTTGCTGGTCTGGGACTTCACTCTTCAATGTGGAAAGAAAGAAAGAGAATTGTGAAGAATAGAACAAACAATTTCCTTGTGTATTGTGCCTCCTTTTATTCTGGATTTTTCCACTTCCTCTTCTTCCTTATGCCTATGTCTCTTCTTAGGCCCGTGTACAGGATTCCCACAGAGTTAGAACAGGCAACAGAAAAAAAGTCAAGTGTCTTCTGCCACCACTGTTGTGGAAATACTGTCTACAGGAGGGAAAGGAAAAAAATACGTTGGCGAGGGAATTTATTGATAGGGGAATCTTCCTGAACTGAACCAAAACTTTCTTCTATTTCAGACCAAAACCCTTTAACCCGTAAAGCTGCCAGCTCTCCAGCTTAGCTTTATGAAGCCCAAAATCAAAAGGTTTCAGAAAAAGGACATTTTTTTCTTGGAGTTATTCGTCCCTCACTGAAATAGGCTGACTCCTTCCTGACTGAATAAACTGCGGTACTTGAAGATTTGCAGAACTTCTACTAAAATCACTTTCCCAAGTGTAAGCCAACATCAAGACACCATGTTTTTGAATTAGTTACAGTATCAAAGAGTTTCTCAACATGACTCTGTTATGCTGTTTTCCAGATGGGATGGAGTTCTGTGAAATCTCTGTTCTTTTTGTGCCGCTAATCTTGCCTTATGACTCAGAGGCTGAAAGCCCTAAATAATGTTGATAATCCTCTGCAGTCTCTTTTCAGCCTTAGCAATGCCTTTTCTCTAATGAAACACGTTATATGCTTTGCAGGAGAGACCCCATGGTTATTTTTGATACTAAGCCTTCACTCCATGCTTACTGACATTGCAAGTCGTTCTTCTGATTTGTATCATAGAAAAGGATTTAGAAATCCAGACTTTGCATATATGATCCATATATAATAAAAAGTATAATTTTCAGAACCCACAGAATATATGTCATGCAAACCTAGCAGGTTTCTCTGTGAAGGACATAAGGAATTCATAGCTTGGTCAGAGACACCTACTTTTAGTTGTCTACATGTGAGCTTGCAAATAGATATCTAAGCTGTCCCCATAGTCAACAAAGATCTTTCTAAACATAGGTGGTTACTGCCATCTGAGATACCAAACGACAACCAAGATATCTGTAGATGCTTGGCAGATAGGACACAGGACCTTAAGGAGACACACAGCCGCAGACGCAGCAATTGGACACTAGGCAAGATACCTACACTGACTACACTGAAGCGATCTCAGTGAGACCATGGACACTCATCTGGTATATAGGCACCTACATGTAAACCCTGAGAGAACTTACTCCCAAACTGATTCCCACCCCAGTCCAACTTTGGCTCTGTTCATTTTAGTGCCGTTTCAGAAGGCTGCTGTCTAAATGCTGCTGAAGCAAAGGATGGATCCCACTGGTCCTGTGTCATATCTGCCAGACATCTCAGGTACCCTAGATGTATTTTGGATACCTGTGCATGACAATGGAGTCAAGCCCATCATGTGCGTGCCTGGCAGTGCTTGTGTACTGTGAGCCCAATGGCATTGCTCTAACATCTGTAGAGGACAAAAAGATGTCTGTTGCTCTGTTAAGGCTCGTGCAGAGAATAATTAAACAAATGCTAAACTTTGTGTGCGTTAGTTAAAAATTTACTATCACTGTGCATATAGTGTTGCACATTATAGAGCAAACCAGCTCTTCTAATTAATATGCTGAAAAGGTAATTATCTGCTGTGCATTTCCTATGTGGCTGTGATCTATAGACCCCAGTGAAGAAGGCAGAATTTTCCTGTGCTCCTACTCAAGTGTGCTGGCAGTAGCTATTGTCTACCTTTTGATAAGAGCCATGAAAAACCCCACGCTGAAGATGCACGCACACACACTCGCATGCGTGCACACGCACATATAAGTGTCATCCAGCTGGGGATGGATCAGACTTTATTTTACTTCCCTAATTCAATTAAGTTTTCATTTGAATCTTCTTTTTTTGTGACTCATGTTGTGCAAAGAAGTAACTGTGGAAACAACATCAGTGATAGAAGTAACTTTCATGACACGTGGAACATGTTAGAGTAGCACAGATTTTTAAAAGCACGTGCTAAAGCAGGGGATTTGTTTTATCTTGAGTTCCTCCTTAGCAATATGAAAAAGAAAATCAGTTCTCTTCTGGAAGCTCATTGAAATAATAATTTTCCTTTCTCTCTTTTTTTTTTTTTTTTTAATATATAGATTAAGGCAGCAAAAACATTAACTTTCTGCACTAGCTGGCGAGATCCTCATAAAAAAGTCTAAATATCTATTGACCCTATGGTCTCAGAGCTGCAAATGGTCTGTACATAATAGAATTGCGCTATAAAAGCTATTTTTGTTATGAAAAAACTCTTTATGAATGCATAAATTATTTACATTAGTAGCTGCAGTTTAGGATTATGAATATTCATATCTTCAGTAACACTCAAGCTGGAAAAAGTGGAAACATCTATTTGGTCCCATAAAATACATGATCAAAGGATATCTATCCAGTTGCATTGTCTAAAGGATTTTCCAAGTTCTTTTAGGTCACAGAATAAGTTGAACTTAAAGTGGATGGAGTCTCATAAATAGAAGCTACATAAGAACTGGAAGAAAACTAAGGAAGAGAAGAAAGCTGGATACCCATCTCTATTAGAGGGTTATTCTGCTAAACTAACAGTTTTGTTGTCTATTCTAAGGTAGTTGTCTGGCTTTACTCTTTCCTCTTGCCAAAAACAAGTTGCTAAGATGAATGACTGAATTTCTGTCTGGAGGTGCTCACAGACCCCTCGCTCTGTTGCAGACATTTTCATTGCAAGGCATTCCGATTTTAAGCAACCCAATCTACACTGAATGGCTGGAGCACCTCATAGTGAGCCCCTGAGACCTGGTGCCCTCTCTTTATTATCCCTGTAGGGATCCCAGCTGATGTGTCAGTCCACAAGACTTTAAAAACCATGTGTACTTGTTCCCAGCCACCTTCCAGCTGGATGAAGGATGGGAGAATTCCTGAGCATGATCCTCCTGGAACAGAACATTGATAGCCCAGTTGTCCCTGAGGTTTTTACACTGTTGTATGCATACGCAAGAAACTAAACTTCCTCAAGCTGTCAGTATAGCATCATTCACAAGCAGATGTACCCTATTCTCTAAGGTACCAGATGCCACCATGGAAGTGATGAATATGACTTTGTGAAAAGAAGGACCACTGACAATGTCCCATACTTGTGTCTTTAGAAGTTCATAAGTGCACCTGCATTCACTGGAGGGTGTTTAAGCTTGTAGTTTTATGAGGGACACTTGTTTCTATTATTTGCTTTAGAAGAAAACAGGCTACTGCTCCTCTGCTTTTAGAAAGTGTGAGTACTATGCACAGAATACAGCTAATTTGCTATATGGATTGTATTGATTCTGCACCTTTAACAGGCCAGCTTAATTTGATGAAGGATAAATAGCGTAATTAATTAGTGACTGTTTCTATCCATAAAACTAAATGATTACTTTCAGACCACCAGAGACTGCAGTGCTTTTGAAGGACCTATGTAGTATTTAAGCGCTAACGTGCTCTTTAAACTCCCTACAGTTCAGGGCTGCCTGAATTGAAGTCTTGAAGTACAATCGTGCCTCCATTTTGTATGATGTTTTCTAGGTGCTTAACCTGAATCTCTCTTGCATGGTTAGAAGTGTGAGAAGTGTCTCAAGCACGTCTCACACCTCACCTTTACAAAAAAAAAACCATAAAAGCTTAGAGGAGAAAGGCCCAGAAGCTAAGACCTCTCCTCCTGGTGGGACTGTACCCATAAGTGGCGAGACTACTGATGCAGGTTCCTCCTTCCACACTTTCTCTCTAGCCTCACCCATTTGTTCCTATGTGGAAGTCTGGCTTCATCATGGTCAAAGGGTGGCCCCATTCCTGTGTTGAGAAGGTGACCATTTCAGATATTTAGCTGTGATTCTTTCCTAGACATGAGAAACAATTCTTCATCAAAAATGACGTATCTATACAGAAAAAGTTTTGGTTTACATGAATGAGCATTTTTCAGAAAAAAAAAAAAAAAGATGTTTTGCTGAAAGATTCTCATCTCACTCTAATAGCAACATTGTATAAATTACAAAACTACAGGCCAAATGCCTGCCCACTGCAGGATTTATATCTCTCTGTATTCTCCAGCTCTTTGTCCAATGTAGTCCTGGAAATCAGATTTCCCATGGTTGTCTTTGAGATTCCTCCTGTCTTGCAGACTTCACTCATTTTCAGTTCCTCATTCCAAAATTTATCTTGTCTTAATTTTATCTCATTACTTAATTTGTAACCATTACATAGGTTCATAGCTAATGGTCAGAATGTCAATGCAATATCACACTGATAAGATTGACAGTATCAGGGCACATTACTCCTTTCTAAATGTCGTCCCTTACCCTTTGTGAAAATTAATTTATGGCTGATTGGGGATGTCAGGCTCTGCAGCAATGCCACATAGCTACATCATGTTCTGACTCCTGGCCGGCTTGGCTTATTAAAGCCTTTTAAAAACTTGGCATCAACTTGTACTGGAGCTGTGAATCGCTCTGTTGTGGCAAAACAATCTTCCTGTCAATTCTGTTGATTTTCAAATGAGACAGGTCTGATCAGACCTTTCACATATGGAGGTGCACAGCTGGTTCTGTTGCTTTCAAATGCATCCAGAAATATGCCCACTGGGGCTTCATGGGGCTGAAGGGAAAATGTTATCTCACGAAACAATTTTACCTTCTGAGATGAGATATATCAGCTGGTAGTGACAGCTCTGTAGAAACAACAGAGGTAAAATATGCTATGAAGATTTTCAGCATATTCATATTTAATTACAGTAGAGATTGACTATTATGTCATTTGAAAAAAAAAAATCAAACAAAACAAACAAACAAAACAAACCCCCAAAACTGAGGAATGAATGAATTCACCTTGTTTGTGAACCTTTAAAAGGAAATTGCTGTGGACTGTTAAAAGGAGCTCAACCAATATTTTAGTTACTGCAAATGTTCTTCCACTTTCTACTCTGCACGGATGGCAGATGATGCTGGATCTGCTCCCTGCTGCATTAATTGCAGGATTATGATTTAAGCACAGTAGCTTTATTTTCTACTGTTGTGGTCACAGTGTAGGCTGAGGTTATTTTCCAAGGGAGTAGATATATGCATGAGTGTGTGTACGTTTACTGGCACGATGTGCATAGTGGGGATGTTGTCTCTCATACATCTTAATTTACAAATATCTCAGCTTTAGCTAATGCATTCCAAATACTCAGGACCAGAATCTTTGTTTAGCATTTGGGACCAGGGCCTTGGCAGGCAGCTAAATGCTCAGTAAATATGAAAAGCACATAAAAAAAAAAAAGAAAAAAAAATACCCCTAACGTATCTTGAGCAGGAGGTTCTGCTTCTATTCATGCTGTGTCCGTGTGAAGTCCCTTCTGGTGTTTCCATGTACAGCAAGAGAGAGGATTATTTGACCAAAGGTAGTCCTTGTTGTTTAGAGAGAAACACGAATGGAATTTCTGGGCAGACTTTATGTGATTCTTGATCTTACACTGAAAGACCCTGAGCTCACGTCACTGAGAGATGGGATGCCATCCAGAGGGACCTGAACAAGCTCAAGAACTGGGCCTGTGTGGGCAATCCCCAATATCAATACAGGCTGGGGGATGAAAGGATTGAGAACAGCCCTGCTGAGATACTTGGGGATACTGGTGGATGAAAAGCTGGACATGAGCCAGCAATGTGCGCTCACAACCCAGAAGACCAATTGTATCCTGGGCTGCACAAAAAGAAGCGTGCCCAGACAGTCAAGGGGGATGATTCTGCCCCTCTACTCTACTCTGGTGAGACCCCACCTGGAGCACTGTGTCCAGCTCTGGGACCCTCAGCACGGGAAAGACATGGACCTGGTGGAGCGGGTCCATAGGAGGGCAACAGAAATGATCAGAGGGCTGGAGCACCTCTCTTATGCAGACAGGCTGAGACAGTTGGGGTTATTCAGCATGGAGAAGAGAAGGCTCCAGGGAGACCATGGTGTGGCCTTTCAGTACTTCAAGGGGACTTATAAGAAAGATGGGGGCAAACTTTTTAGCAGGGCCTGTTGTGATAGGACAAGGGGCAATGGTTTTAAACTAAAAGAGAGTAGATTTAGACTAGATACAAGGAAGAAATTTTTTGCAATGAGGGTGGTGAGACACTAGCAGAGGTTTCTCAGAGAGGTGGTAGATGCCCCATCCCTGGAAACATTCAAGGTGAGGTTGGATGGGGCTCTGAGCCTGATCTAGTTGAAGAAGTCCCTGCTCATTGCAGGGGGGATTGGACTAAATGACCTTCAAAGGTCCCTTCCAACCCAAACTATTTCATGATTCTATGATTCTATGAAAGGCATGTCCATGTATATATAGCCAAGAACTCTTTGATGAGTGAAATGCTTACCTCACCTTTACCTTACCTGTGTTTTTTCCACAACTTCTTTGCAGTTTTGAGTTGTCGGGGAATAGAACTGCATGTAGGATACACAGTGCAGGCACGCCTTGGAATAACGATTCTTTTGTCTCCTTTAAACAGAGAAGACAAGTGAGGAAAGGTTTGCCCCACCATTTGAGATGTTTTACAGATGCCTCTGTAGATATGTTTTTTTCTCAAAACCATTGAAAAGCAGCTGGTAGACAGATATGACTAATCCCTCTGGGGTCATATTGTTGTCTTAATTTAGAAGTAAAATTAAACTCTTGTTAACTTGAAGAACTGAGAATATAATTCTCAACTTTGTCACCTCTGCACATAAAGTATGGGCACACGGTTTTCAGAGTACCCACAGGGTCACTGATATGTATAATGTATATAAGTGTTTTTTTTCAGAAGTCATGAGATATTTATTCTAAGAGTGATGGAAGGGAGGGCACCTATTACTGCTTAAATTCTTAAAAGCAATGTATTTTCCTTCGGTACATTGCAGGAATATTGGTAAACTTTATGCTACGACTCAGAATGTGCAGGTTACGAAGGCAAACTTGAATTCTGCCTCATAACTGCATCTCACATCCCAGGGTTTAGCTTACACGTACTTTGAGCAATTTCCCCTGAAGGAAGAGATTCTCATTGTTTAACTCCTACAGGATGAATGGCTTGTTGTGGTGCAGTTTGACAGATCCCTCACTCAACCTCTTATCTGTAGCAGAACAAGAAATGTTTCGAAGTCTAATATGGAGGCGGCAGGTAGACATTAATGAACTCATGCCACTATTTCAGAGAAGCATGACAGCTTACAGAGTACCTGCTTTCCACAGGAAGGTCTTCTTCATAAAGCCAGAATCAACTTAACTTACCTTTCTCTGACATGGGTTTTGCCTTCCTCCTTGGCCTCCCAGAGACGTTTACCCTGCAGGCTGATGTTGCCAGCTCTTCTGTTGCTTTGGGAAGCAAAGGAGAGTGTATGGCCAGGAGAGGAAAAAGCAGACTTTGGAAGGGACCCTTCTAGAAGAGACTGGAAGGGAAAGACGGTTTCCAGGCACTCTGGTGTCACAGCTTGCACAGAATAGCAAGTTTCTTCTTGTTCTTGGAGCTCCCGTTTTTGGTGTTTCAGGGCAAATTTAAGAGACTGAGGAGTTTCTTTTTCATACGGATGACAGATGGGTAGTGGCAAACAGGTTGTAATGGAGGAAAGACATGACAAATGAGGCAGCTAACTTTGTTCTCTGCAGCTCTCCTTAGCATCTAAAAAGCATAGTAATTCAGAGAGCAAATGTAATGTAGTTCCTAGTATATAAGTAGAGAAAGTACATAAAACAACTATGGATCTGACTGGAAAGGGGCAATTCCACTTCATAGTAAATTCAGAGGTTTCAGAACAAAAGGAATAAAACTTACAAAGTCAAGCTGTCTGTCTTTTTGTTTAATCTTTATTCATCTATTTATCTGTTACCTTACAGATAGTTTTTGAGGTAATAGGCCAGTTTCAAACAAATTTAACAGAAGAGTTAAGGTATCAAAACTGTGACATTACATTATGTTGAGCTGGATAATGGAAAGAGTCCTTACAGGTAACAGCAGTTAACACACCACTTTTCATCTTCTTTGACAGTACAAAGGTCAAATCGCTTTGCATCTACTGCTTGCAGCACTTGTATGCATTTAAATCAGTGAAAACATCTTTTGTGTCTTGTTTCATCCCAGAGGCAAGAGGGAATAAGATCAGGGAACAAAGGGTGCAAGCTCATAGCAACCCTGGCTGCATCAATCTGCGGTTCATGGAACAACTTGTTTCCTGTGCATTACAATGAAAAATGAAATCTTTTGGTTTTGAAATGCACAAACACCTATATGATACATATATATGTTCCAGGAGTAAGAACATAAGATGAGATGTACAGGATGAGATCAAATGTCCAGTTAGGGCTTGCGAGGCTCGTACTCTGTTTCCAGCAGTGACCAGTGGCAGATGCTGAAGGAAGAATACAGGAAAAGGGCAGGATATAGTGATACTGATAGTGATACAATGGTAGTTCACCAGAGTTCTCTTCCTTCCTCCAAGGGATGATGGTTCCCAGGTGACATCAAAGGGATCTCTACATTTAGCAGCTCTTGGCAGATTCCTCTCTTTGCTTTCCCAGTTTGCTTCTTGGTCTCATACAGAAGTTTACATCCAGGTCATATAACGCAGAGGACCACAAGGTAACTGTGCACTGTATGAAAAAGCGTATCTTCTAATTTCTTTTGAATATGCCACCTGCTGGCTTCAGTTAATGCCTCCTAGTCCTTGTACAGAAGCATAGTATAAACAACCATTCTTTATCAGCTTTTCCGGTCTGTGCATTATTTTCCAGACCATTCTGTTATCCCTTGTGAAGTTCTCTCTTCCCTGTAGACTTCTGGTACCTGAATAAAAGCCATTTCATATCTTTCATCACTCTGTGTACTTTTGACTGTTGCTGTACTGATTTGCAATTGTTTTTGGACTGCATATTAGATATACAATGAATGCACATGACGGGATAATGAATTTTTTTGTCTTTTGTGTTCCGTTTGTTACTTTGTCCTGGCCCCTCCCCTGGCTTGGTATGGGTTATTCATACCCATAAACTATAAAGCCAGTCTTTCTCATACTAAAGAACCTTTTCCAATAGATGTTGTGTTTAACCAAAACATAATTTGGAAAGAAATGTTCCAATCAGTTCTATTTCTGAAAAGTTTGAACACCTTTTCTGTATTCGGGGGAGGACATAGTTTGGGGAATGCAAAGTCATTAGACTCCAGGAATTTTTTAATCTAATTTTAGTTTTGTTACTGGACTTACAATATCCCTTTATTACCGAAAGAGGAGTTTACGTAGGGAATGGTGAGCCAGGCTTTTCTGTGTGACCATACTCTCCTCAGTCCTACTTCCTCCACTAACCCACATGTATACAGTGAAGAAGACAGTCATTCTTTCTTTGTTGTAGACAACACTTTTTTATAGTTTAGAATTTTTGGGTTATTGCAGCAGTCCCTATGGCAGAACTTTACCTAACCCAGTGTTCCGTGATATATCTTAAAATTACTTAGAGATGCATGCAAATTGAGAAAAAGCTATCTGTAGCCAAATATATAGATTCAACTATGTTGTTTGGAAATTCCTTTATGTATTCTACCAGTCGGCTGCTAGGAAATGATACAATACCATAGCTGTCTGGTCTGGATGAATTGAATAACTGAAAGAGCAAGCTGCAGCAGTGCAGTCGGTAGATATAATGCCAGTATATTTTTCTAAACAGAACAGTACATATAAATTTCTTTTAAAATAATTTTAAAATTAATATAAACGTCATTGCTGAGTTTTAATTTCACTCATAGTCCAGGCATGATGGGACAAGGATTAAATTCTGTGGACAGTGGATTGCACTTCTAGTTTATTTTGACTGGCAAACTAGCAAAACAGAAACCGCTGACTAAAATTTAGACAAGTGCCAACTGCACATTAAAGTTTTAGATGTAGAAACCTGCTTACTAAAGCTGGGTAAGGATTAATAAACCCTTTTTTACAAGACACATCCTTCTTATTGGTCTCTAAATAACAGTTTTACACAGTTCACCATTGTATTGTTTTAAAGAATTAAGGTTTAAAGCATAAGAAAATGTTTTGCTTTCAGAATGAAGCACGTTTCTTTCTTCTGTGCTTGTAGAGAACAACAGATTTTTTTATTAATTATTTACAAACCATTTATGAGCCAGGATTTTCAAGCCTTAAATGGTTAGAAAATACTGTTGAACAACTTCTTTTACATCCTTCTGGTATTTTCACGGGATGGATACAACAGACAGACCCATGCAAAGTGCTTTGTTTCTCATAATGCCCTTCAGTTTTTATGAATCTGATCTAACTTCAGAATGAGAAGGTCAGAGAGTCACTGAAAAAGATGCAAGTGAATTTTTTTCCCTCTCTCATCTTATCTGTACATTTACTGACTGGCAAAATATATCTGGAAGGCTGTTGTTGATAGAAAATAAACAGTGTAATCTTACAAAAAAAATACTGATTTTAATTTCAGGATGGATTGTATCCAAAAAAAAAACAGAACAAAATCTTTTTTCTCTTGAGTCACCGTTATGTTCCAAGAGTGCACTAAGTGCATGCAAGTAGTTATTATTCCCTGTAGTGAGAAGATACTCTGCAAAACACATAACACTGTCTGAGTTCCATCTGCACACTCTGCAGATCTCAAAGGCATTTTTCAGAGGCACCAAGCTGGGACTGAGAAGGTACTCTGACACAACATAAGGGGTGGTGTCTGCTCATTATTTCTGAACATTGTCATGTGTGTTAAAAAAAAAACAAACAACCAAACAAATTGGTGCTCCTATGTTGCTATTGAAAAAACGACCAAAATTTCACAGAATCATTGAAGACCTCTTTGTCTTCCAAACTCCTGTTCAAGGTCAAACTTTTTCCAAAATTAGATAAGGTTGATAAGGCCTTGAGCAAGTTCTGAACATGTCCAAGGATGGAGATTCCCAAACCTCTCATAGAAGCCTGTTCTAATGGTTAACCACTCTCATTGTGAATATTTTTTTCCATAAGTCCAATTTTTGTCTCTATAATGTCTAACATATTTGCACAGCAAAAGGGTGCACCCCCTCACCTCCTAAAAAACTGGCTCTATCTTCTCTGCCCTTCATAAATCCATGTGGGTTGTTTCCAATCACCTTGTGTCCTTCAAATGCCTGAAATGGCTTTTGTAAAAACTTGTTCCATGACATTCACAGGGACTGATGTGAGGCAACTAGACCATGGACCTTCCTTCTGGAAAAAGGAAATTATTTTGCATCTTCTTACCTTGGACGTAAAGTCTGCCTTTTTCCAGTCATTGAGGACATCCCATGATTAGTACAGCTTTTCAGAGATGACAAAGATGAACTTCGCAGTGACATCAACTCTCTCAGATGCATCCTACATCCCAAGGTCTTGTGTGCATCCTGCTTATTTTCAGGTAGTGCCTAATTCTAGTTTCCTTTATTATGGTAGACTTCTCCAAACCTTGTGCAGTACTTCATTCCCCTAGATTTTTCCGTGGTAGACCCTGGATATCTCTGATCCAAGTGAAACAATGATGCCTACATATCCACAACAGAGACTAACACTCAAAAATCTCAAATTTTGACTCTGTATTTTTTAAAAAACATCTACTTGATCAGAAAATTGTATTTACAGTAATGGTGATATCAAATACTATAGCATGACTATGCAGAAGAAGTAGTATTAGCCCATGAAAGTGCAATGGATTTTCTTCTGCCAGGGAAATGAAGTCTGGTCTCATGTGACCTGAGAATATATCAGTTTTATACCTAACCATAATCTACAAACACACAATTCCAGGAATAATGATTCTAATAAATCTACCTTTCATTAATAAATGATGAAGGTTGCTTTCACAGTACATCTGATATAACTCTTTCCTGAAAGTAAATACAACCCTTCCTGTCCCACTGCCTTTTTCTATCTGTGTTGCCAGTGAATGGTTCTGAAATTGTTACATGGCACTGCCAGTACCAGCAGGATTTGTGGAATGAATGGAAGCAGGTTTTAACTAACCCATGTGGACTTGAACGTCCTTGCTTTTCTTGTTATTGTTGTTTTTTAATCATCCATTCCACAGGCAATTCCAGATCCTATAACCATTTTGAAATCCCATGAAAATGCTTCACAAGTTCATTCAGAGAAAACAGATGCTGGGGTGGGGTGGGGGGTGGGGAGGAAAGTCCTAGAAGTTCTTAAAGTTCCTTCCTTATCTGTCTGGAAAGGATTTGTATTTTTTGTTTTTCCTTTTATTTTTTCCCACTTTATTTTAAGATGTTTTTACCAATGAAGCAGCCAGCACAGTTATTTCATAATCTAACATTTTTGCATCAGCAAGTTTCTCCTAATTTTCAGCCAGCATTGAGTTTTCATTATTTCATTTACTTGTTACTAGTTTCACCACAGAAATCACTGAGAAAACTGAGCTCCTCCTTAGAAACACACCTACAGAAATGTCTGTGTCTTAAATATCTAAACTGATGTTAGACTGTATATTAGTTCTTCTCTATAAATTCAACCTCTCTCCTCCTACTTTTTTCTCCCTAATTCTTTCTGAGTAGGCCATACCTGTTAAGAGGTGCTTAAGCAAGGATACTCAACAGTTTCTAGAAGGACACAAGTTCACAAATCTGGTGAACCATGAGATTCATTTATAGCCTTTGTGTCCTTCATAGTTCAATGCAGATCTCTTGAAGCATTGTAAGCACCGACAAAAAAAAGTTCTCTCTATTTGCTCACACCCTATTTGCAGGTCTTTGTATCTGCTTTTTACATTTTCCCCTGGTTTTGGAGGGAATTTGTTTTTGACAGTCTACTCATCAGAATGATTATCAGCACATACGAAGCAGTAGCAAACCACCAGCTCTTAACTTTTATTAAGAAAATAAATTACCCTAGAAGGTAGGTTAGCATATACTGATAGAAAACATCAATCATAGTTTGTTCAAGGGAAGACAAAGTGCAGATGAGTGAGACACACTGGAGTATTTTGTGATGAGGAGAAACGGAGGTTGATAAGATTTGTTTGATCCTTCTAGGAAGAGAAGAATCCTGACTGCAGCTACAGCCAAGATCTGTGAATTATGTGAGTTCCATACTCTGCTGCTTCCAGAGGGAAAAAGAAGAAATGAGGAGGAGAAAAGTCAAGGTCCCACAAAACACTTAGACTAGAGTTCACAGCGTAAACAACTGTGAATTGTAATTGCAGGCGAAGAGTCCAGTACACAGGTCTTCCAGCAGCTATGTGACTGGTCGGAGTTTATGGAAAGAACGGGATAATTCAAAGTGTTTCTGCTCTAAGAAGCATCTTTGCACATGCAGTCTGTCCACCTTAAACTTGCCCATTTCACCAGGAGTAAAAAACTCTTCATTTTGCAAGTTTATTGTCCCATTCGTGCAATGAACTTGGTGGGTCTCAGTTCTGACTTATACCTTGCGAAAACAACATACTGGATTTGCATTATTTACCAAACTGCAGAGACGAGAGCAACTGCGTGGGCTGAGAAGACTGACAAAACTGGCATGTTCCCCACCAATCCAGACTGAGTCATGGTGATGGGACAATATCTATAAGAAGTTAGCTTTGCTGCTGCGTTATAGATAAACTCTGAATTTCATTTTCCAAGTATCGCTCTGGCACTACCCTCTACTACTAAAGTCACACAAGACTTCAAAGAGAAATGTTATTGCCTCATGCATTTTTATATGCAAAACTCATTCAACATAAAATATCACACGAGTCATTCCACGAAATTAAAGAGCTATATTAAATGGTTCAGTGATCCTTGTAGAAAATTCCTAACAAGATCCTGAATTGTTTAAGATTTAATTCTATCAGTTATAAGACTGTTTCGTTTTTTATCTTGCTGGAAATATTATTTTAGAAACAGGAATGTTTATACACCAAAATATAGTTCTACCTTTTCTAGTAAGATCATAAATGTCCCGTTTGTTTCCAGCTGCCTTTCAAATAATCACAGCATACTTTGCTTGCCTAGTGTTTTTAAAATTGCGGATTGGAAACTTGCTATTGAAGAAATTGTCCCCAGAATGACAGGCTGGCTTTGAATGCGTTTTGTTTCATCAACATATAGTGAGAGAAAGAGGAAGTCTCTGCACAAACGCAGATCAGGAGAATATATAAAAGGAGAGCAGTAGGAAAAGAAGGAGTTTGTAAGCGCACTGTGAATACAGACAGAGCTCACCTTCTTTTCTTGTCAAATAGAGCAGAATAAGAAATAATTGGCTTGCTTTGTAGGAGAACAAAAAGGGCTCAGTATTAAGAGTTCAATATTAAGAAATTCTCACAAGCCTACGAATGGTTAGATAATGGAGGCAGCTGCTGCAGGATGCTGCAGAATCGATATTATTGGAAAAGTTCAAAGTAACGTTTAACACTCTTCTATCTTTGATGGGTTGGGAGAAATCAAAGTGCCTCTGCCCATTCGGGTTTGAATGCTAATAATATCATTAGTTTTCAAATGCTAATGACGGAAACAGCACAATACAGATGAGCAATGATCATTTTCCCTCAGAAAAACTCAGTGCCCAAGCTGTGGTCAGTGCCAAGAAGCCTGACCTAATGCATGGATCCCCTGCCAAAATTCACAGAGCTCAGGGCAGGACGATGGAAAAACTGCTGGAAGATGAAGGGTCAAAATACAGGGAACAATAAGTAAAAAAGGCAGCATGGGATACAGAGGAGAAGGAGAAAAAGGAGAACAAGATTGCATTATACAAGGTAGTGTCGCTTTACTGGAGTTCATATCAACTTCTGGATCATTTGGCTCATTCTTGAACATTTTTAATATGGTGCTATATCACAGCTGATAAGGGCTTATACAGGATCTGGAAGTGGTGAATTTTGGAGCAGATAATGTCATCCTTGGGTGGGAATAGGGTTCACAGAAATTAGATGAGATACAAAACGTACAGCAAGGCTGGAGAAGAGATGAGAGAAAATAGGCGGGTCCAAATGAAAGCAGGGAGATGTTCAGGACTCCTTTCAACCCTCAAATTCCTATGCCAAAAAACACTGAAAGATCTTTGGGGCACAGCTGTATCACAAATGCATTAAACAACATTAAAAAATGTTCTTATCTGAGCAAGGTGAAGAACGCAACATCGGGGAAAGACTACACAGTTGTCTCATGAATCAAGGCCTTGAAAAATGCAAGTCTTTCCTAACTGAGATCAGCTGAACTGAAATCCCAGCAACAGATTGCTGTTATTACATTGCACTTTAACAGAAAAGCATTGGGAGTCCTGACAGCTGGTCTGTACCATCCTGAGTACAGACTGGATACTTCATATCTGACATCACTTTCATGACCTTTTGAGAGAGACACGGAAAACACATCAGAAGAAGACAGGCCTTCATGAACTGAGTCGGGCTTGGGAGAAAAACATTTTTCCAAATCCTTTATACCACCTCTTATCTCTTACTTTATTGTCTCTTATTTGTGTATGGTCTCTGATATTTGATCCACGCACAAAGTCTTGGTATTCTGCAGTGTTTTTTGTAGAGTTAATAGTCCATTTCATCAATTTGAATTTAATCATAATTATTACTGCCACCATTCCTATTTTTCTCGAGGTACAAAACTATGTACTCACTGACCTCTAGTTAATCTCTCTTTTTTCTGTGAAATTCTATTTAAAGATATATCTGAGCATTTCAGCATTATGACAACCACACAGTGAAAAAAAAAAAAAAATATTGGGCAGTGTACAATTTACTGTTAAAGAAAGCAAGCAAACTACAGCATAAAACCTTGATTTACTGCCTGCTGTATGTATCCCTTTATTTTACCACACTCATATTCAGAAGACCATCCCAACTCAGACCATGATCTCTGCTTGTCCTTCACAGACCAGGGGGAGAAGAGGAAGCTCTACCCTGGCCTTGCGTCACCCATAACACTCTCATCACTGAACTGAGGCGATGGCTGCCGGTTCCTCTGCCAAAGTCAAAAATGATTGTTTTTCCATAGGCAGTATGGGCCAAATACATTAATTCTTGTGCTCCTTCAAAGTGCTGAGGGCTGGCGGGAGCTGGAGAGAGGACGTTGGAAGGGTACGAGGCAGAGCAAATTTTCTTTCATACCTCTAGCTGGACAGCCCGACAAATTTATTGCCATGCTGATGGCCAGATTTAGGGTCAGGAAGAAGAGGTGTTTTTTCAGATTAGATCAGAAAATATTGCCTACGTTTTGCCTTCCTCCTCTGAATTTAACATTGACTGCTTGAACTTCTGGGCATGTTGTCTTGCTTTTTTAGTGGCACCTCACTCTGCCTTGCAGATTCTACAGGGCAAATACCATATTGGCCTCTGCAGCAAAACATGCTTTGCTTGTTGGATAACCGATGTAAGAGCAGTGTCCCACACAGCAGGAATAATGTGTTTGGTTGATTTCATAGTTCTTTCTGACCTCTGTAAAAATGTGTCAAAGAAAGTAATCCCTCCCACAAAATTACTTACAAAATTACCAGGCCGTGCCCATTTACTTTAAAGTGAAGTTTTGATCTTGCTTACCCTGGTTTAAATTCTGTTCTCCTATGGCAGTGAGCAGAATGACACTGCTGAGATCTAGTTTTAGTAAGTGACGAGTAAAATCCTTGTAGTGCAGTGCACTGCTCTCCCCTCACCCTCTCCTAACTCCATAAAATCACTGCCTCTGCGGTTTTATCGTTCCTGATCCACGCAGGTAACTTCACAACCCGGGCATCACACAGACTACAGAATTATTCCCTAATGGGAAATTGCGTGGGATGGTGATAATTATCTCATCGCTTTCATAAGCGTTAACTGGATTCCTGTTGTTATGTTTTAGGAGTTTTTCTGTCTTCCTACTGCCCTTCCTATTATCCTCTCTTCAGTGTAGCCCTTAAATTATGAAATAACCTGCTGAAATTCATATTGTGATACAGATTTGAAAAGAATGGCACTGGTATGACATTCATTTTCTGTATCAGAATATAGTACCTCCAAGATGTAAAAACCTTAAGACTGCAAATATGAAACAATATCTAATAGGAACAACTTGTAGCTCAGAAAATGTCAGAAATTTGCCTACAAAAGGAGAAAATGATCAAATCTAAAATGTGTGTTTGTCCCTGATCACGGATCCACATGTACGCTTTGCAAAGAAAAATAAATCATAAGCAAAAAAATATAGTAAGGAATTTAACTTATCCCAGGTCACACAGATTATTTAGTGTACTGTATTTTTATTTCATGTTTATTTTGTGAAATCACTTGATTTTATTGTATGACTGCTGTCATAAAAACAGCTTTTCCTGATAAATAACATTTGGCATAAAGCCAAAACATGATTTGGCCCTTGTTTTTCAAGGGTTAGGCAAAAAAGATATAAGCTCTCTGTACTTTGTAACACTACATGAAAAATGCCAACTTATCACTGGTAATCACTCTGAAAAGTGACCACCTGAATGAAATGAATAGCTTGTGTGATTACAGATTCAGCATCATTATTCAAGGACAGGAGAATGAGAAGAAGAGATGTCTTCAATCTTATATAAACAAACAAAAACCAGAATATTTCAGAGATGCCAAAGGAAGAGATGGGACTGCCTTGTCTAAAAGCCCCAAGGTGCAGTTAAGACCCTCAGATGATCTAATATCTTCCACTGGAGAGAGGGATCTCACTCCATCCATTATTCTCTCTCCCTTTCAGGCTAACATACCCTCACAAATGAAACAGAGGAGGGAGTGGGAAGGAGAAGCACGGTACAGTCCTGCATTATAGAAGATGCTGGCCACTGAATTGGTGTGGGGTGATAATTTCTTTGCCCAGATAAAACCTGTGGCACTAGAATTCTGAAGCATTTGGATAGAAGAAAACAACCCAATAATGAGAAGGAGACAGGAATAGTTGTGTAAAAATGTTAGTATGGTGTAGGCAAAAATTTTGGCAGAGGTACATGGAAGGAGAGATTGTTTTGAAGTCAACCCGTGTGGTAAAGGTTAGTGAAAAAGAACAGGCACAAGATATTTAATTAGAGGAAGTCTGAACTGGGAATTGATCTCACTCTCCATTTATGCATTACTGGCTTTCTAGGTTTCTCTTTCCCCATGAATATCCATTCACATTTTCCCAGTTCACCTGCACTTTCCTCAAAATTAATTTCCTCTTGCTATGACCTTCACAGAAGTGTAGATGCTTAGTCTTCAGAAAATATCCATGTCTACTATCATCTGCAGATTTCCATGACATGTTATTTATGTCCTTTCTCAATATGTTCATTCAGATGTTAAGTAAGTCCAAACACATAGGTGACCCATGTAGCACTTGACAAGACACGTACCATCTGCCTGAGATAGATATTTATCATTATTCATTACGGCTTGTTTCCACCAAGCAACTGTTTTTCAGTTTACATGTCAATATTACTGTCAGTGGCAATTTAATGCTACAAACAAAATTTCATGTGATAGTACGCGCAGTAAAACCTCATATATTATACCACCTGGCTTCTGTTTGTCTGCAAGTCTTGTCATTACATTGAAGAAGTAATCCCTTCTGACAAGAAAGATAAATTATTTTATTTCTTGTTTTCCTTTCAGCGAGATTGGGGTCCAAACAAGAGCTTCAGGGATCAAACAGCAGTGCCCCAGGAAGAGCCCTGATCTCCTCATTCGTAGACAAGTGTTCTCATCGTTGGGCAGCAGCAGCCTCACTCTCTGTGCTTGGTCTCCTCCTGATCTATTAGTCTTGACTTGACAGGTTGCCTGGTTTTGGCAAGAGGCCTGAACTTGTCCTCCTCTCTCCCTACACCCGCTCCTTCCTTCGAGGCAATAACGTAATGGCTAGGGAAGCCTGGCTGCTGGGTAGACCTCTGCATTTGATATCCCTCGCGTTGAGGAGGAACCTCTGTCTTCCAAGGTGACTGCCTGGACCTTAAAAGCAAATTCTGATGTCTGCAGCTTCAAATTAAAAGCAAATCTAAATGATCACAGAAAAGTTGCTTTACTTGTGAATTGCATTCTGCCATCTTGCAGAAATCTGTATTACATTTTCTTTTTGATACTTAGTTTTCTTCAAGTGAATTCTTTATAAACCTTAACCATTCTTGCCACAGACTTTTTAAACAATTCTGTTAATACAATATATGTTCATATTCTCTGGGTAGGACCAATGGAAAAGATTCAATATTACTATCAGAAGAAGGTATTTTTTCTCTCCATTCCATCCTTATTTCTCAATTTTTAGAGTAATTGGTTTTGTAGTGGAAAAACAGTCGCTTTCTATTGCAACAACTGGACAGAAAGAATGACTCCCCTGCTGACCTTGAAAGGAGACTATATACCTTTCACATCACTCTTTTTATTCACTATAAACCACAAAGATAGATGAGTCAGCTTGTCTGTATTTGACATTTCTCTTAATTTCGTAAAGTTATTTTGGCTTTTCACTTAAATATACTTAATTATTTATCTGTATAATCAAATCTGCACAATCTCCCCAGAAGAAATAAGTGACATAGTTTAGATATGCAAAGGATGCTTAGTTTCTGAGAAAGAACAAAGCCTTTACAAACTCTTCCCGAGAGAACATAACATTGGAGAGAGATCAAAGGAGAAAACCCAATCCAACACTATTAAATGGATTAAATTTTATGTGTAATCTTGCAGTGGTGTTGCTCAAGTTTCAGCACCAGAAAGGTTTTGTGAACATTCCCAGGAGAAAAAGAAAGTAACTGGCATGATTTGCTCAAGATATATTCCAAGGGTAGATATGAGCAAATCTATAATTTGGAGCTTTCTGTGTAATTCTCAGCACCGTTATCCTCCTGGTGTGAGAACTAGATCTAATGCTTATTTGGGGGAGTCAGAGCTGCAGTCATTGAGTAGAGCTGCTTTAAGTTCTTTTCTGGGAATTTTTAGGACTTGTTCTTCTGCTTATAGGGATCTGAAGAAACAGTTTCTGTGAAAAAGTTGGTTTGGTAGAGTTATCTGAGCATGTTCCCTCCTAACAGCTCTGTCTCCTTTATGTTCTTTACTGGGCTCTGTCAGACTCGCTCGTATTTGTAGATGTGGGAGGGAGACGTTTTTCCCTGACAGCATTCCTTTCCATGTTTGCTTTTTCATCAGCCTTTTTAGGGGAAGAGCGTGTACCGCCCTCCAAGCCTTCCCTACCTGACTGCTGCTTGGAACGAGAAACACCGGTAACTTGTGCATTTCCAGTTCCTACTGTAACTCAGTGCGTTTCCAGTTTCTTACTGTAACTCAACCAGTGCGTGTTAAGAATTTCTGCTCCGTGAAACTGCTTTTCATACTACGTTACTAAAGAATTAATAGCTACTGAGTTTATAGAGCTGTAATCGGTATATCACAGTCCTGTCTTAATCTGTTCGTATTTGCTCTGCAGTGAGTGTTTACAACAAGAATGATAAAAACATTATAAGTTGTGACAGGGGACACATTTATTTACTTCAAGTATATGTAAAATGTTTATTTTTACTGTTCTGTCCCAGTTTGATACACAAGATTTTACATTATGGATTGAAATCTGAATGTGCCCCTTGTTGCTTTAGTCTGCATGTGGGAGGTTAATATCCGTAAAGCAAAGTGACAATAAAGGAGCAAAGCAGAGCCCTTGGGACATAAAGAAATATCGATTCAAAATGTAGAGCCTCCTGCTAAACAATATTTCAGCGGGACATAAAAGACTGCGTGAAAAAATAAACATAATACACGTGCTCTTGGATGGACGTTTGTGATGAAAATTATTTTCCTTGTTTCTGGGAGATAATAGCAAAAGTATATAATGACTGCCATAAGGCGTTATCATATTTAATCACATTTCACAAGCTATTGTTTCTGCATAAAGCAGTGCTTTTCTAGTACTGCAGGCTATTTGGATATGTCTCACAAAACTCTGTGAGATACTGTACTCACTGAGAAGTGTATGCTAACCCTGGATTTGAGCAATTTGATATTCTTGACACAGAAGGGACCACTGAATGTCACAAGGAAGTGCTAAAGGATGACAATGCAGCTATATGTTTAAGATTTCCGTTTAAGATTTCCACTTAAGATGATCACAGTTCATAATTGTGAGCTAACTAGATAATATCAACTAGGGAAAGCTGATGAGTCTTATATTAAATAAAACACGATCAACTAGCCTGGAGAAGCTGTCCATTGAAACACGTTTTGAACTGGGGTACTCACAAAATGTGATAGGGATTTATGGTGAAAGAGTTAAGCAGTTCAGAAATTTAGTCTGGAAAGTCGTTCTAAAGAAAGCATTAGCCTGTCAGTCTCCCTTGTTTTCATCTTGAAATTTCACTCTCAGATGAGTGCATTAAAACATTGCTTCTGTTAGAACGACACAATTTAATGCTGTAGATATTCAGATAATGGCAAGTGGATTTGACCTTAAAGAACTTATTACTTCAATCCTCTTTTTATTATACAAGTCATCAGCCTGCTTAATTTCAGCTCAGCAAATCACTACATAAATATATAGCAGGTTTTCTACTTAAACAGAAATGTGTTTTGAATTTTTGAAGGAGAGGCAGCATTTTCTTGATTAGGTTTAATGATATACAGAATCATGTATGCCAGCTGAATTCCAACAATGAATCTACAGAAATGTAAAGTGGTGCTTTATATATTTTATATGCAAAAAATTATATTAATATCACATTAAGGCCATCCAGGCAACTATCCTGAAAAGTCTTACAGGGGCCAAAAGGCACAAAAGAAATCCATCTCTTTTTTTCTATATATGTCTTGCATTTTGCCTGGACCTGTATCACTTACATTGATCCCTATAATTTTTATAGAAAGTAGTTAAATCTCTTGTGAATTTATTATCCATCTATCAGAGGATATAGACATTTTATGTTGCTTACACGTATTGACTATGCCATCAAGCTTGGATAGAGAGGTTCAAGCCTCTCTGTCTCCCTGACACAGAGGTTTATGGTATTCCCAGCTGTAAGTTTCAAAAAATGTGAGTCAGACTATTAAAAAGTCACAAGACTGGCCTAAAACAATGATGTAAAACCCCCACATTTTTGTGTTGTTTTTCATTTGTAATTTTCAGCTCTTCATGGAATACTCAAGTAATTTTTTTCAAGTTTCTGACCATGGAGGTCAGAGAGCAGAGAATAGAAAATAGGCGCTTGAGTGGGAGGACTGGAGATACAGCTGGCAGTGATGATTCAGTCCATATGTGGATTATAAGACTTGATGGAATGAAGAGGCTTCTCAGAAGATTTGCAGACAGACCCTGAACAAGAAGATTGAAAATGCCAATTCTTGGAGATAGAATTAAATTTTGGTGTAGTACAAAAAGAAAGGAATGTCAGAAAAGATATAAAGGAGATATCCAGGAATCAGGGCCCAGAGAGGGTGACATGTTCAAGACTGAAAAAGACAGTACAAGAAAGTCTAGGGACTAATGGAATGACCAGCAATTCTTTAGCACTCACTGAGTCACCAGAAGGTGATGCTATTCCACTTGTTCTGCACAAAAGAAGGATGACGTGGCAAAGGTCACATTGACAAGACAGAAACATGAAATGAAGACGTGGATACAGTGACTGTGTGAGATGATTACGGCGGCATACTGTATGTGCTGGTTTCAGACGTGGGTCCTATGTTCCTAACTGCTATTTTGTAAATATCTTCAAAATAATGGATGATATACCAAGAATTAAAACTCTGAGAAAAAAATACCGAGAACTGGGGACCTTATTCAGTTGACACCTGCACTGGAGCTAGCATCCTGCTAGCACTTTGTAGCCCAAGGAAAGAGAGACAGGCAATTCTAAGGACTGTTTTAACTCCAGCTGAAAGGAAATACCTAAAAGGATGGATTGTGCTCTACAAGTGCCTCTTGTCTGCATTGACAAGAGATGACTAACTCAGATGTAGATGTCTGTACCTACCTCTCAGGTTGCTTTCTACTTAGGACAAGGGCCAGGTGCTAACTAAGAATTTCCTAGACAAAATAAGTACAGTACTCATGATTTTATGAGCATCACACAGTCATGTTTCCTATTTAATGAAAGTTATTAATCTTTGCTGTTCTGTAGCAAGATGGATGTGTCATAGTCTATGCACATGTTCTCTGTCTTCCCATTCTGTAATAGAAGAATCAGAAAATTGGTAGGGTACTCAACCATGTTTTTCTTTGAGAAGTAATCAATGAATCTTTTATTTTGTCAAGATGATCTCCTGTGAAAATTTTTCACAAATATACCACTTTTTTGAGCCGAGGCATGTTACAAAATTTATTTTTTACTTTTGGTATACCTAACAGAGATGTTTTTACTTAAATTTTAGCTTGATCATTAAGTTTGCCCTGAAATAACTAGATGGCCGTAACATAGTCTTTGTTTGTTATAGGCCTGCAAAATGTGACGGGAAAAACATTTTCTTTTTACACCAGATTCAACAAGTTAAACTGCCAGAAAGAAAGCTCTTCTTCAAAACATACAGAGTAAGCGGTGGCTGGTACTGCTTAGTTTAAATTTCTTCTCGTTGAACGGCTCCAAATCATATCATCTCAGATGTTACAAATGGTGTTATAAAAAGGAACAGATCATCCATCTCTTCCCGCTGAAGAGCACGGTATTTAAAGTGTTTATGTTTCTACTAATGCTGGGTTAGATTATTTTTTCTTTGAACTGACTTGCAGCCTGTTCGGGGTGCAGCATCTCACCCCTGGCTGATGCACCTATAGGGGAAGGCCTGAGGCCGATTATACCCCCCAGCTGGACCTGCTTGCTGGTAAATCCAAACTGACCACACTTTTCCTCTGCTGTGTACGTCCTTCAGTGGCTGCTGGGTAGCCTGATTCTCATTTTGGAAATGGAAGTATCTGACTCTGAGGAAAACCTGTCAATTAGCAGCTAACCCAAGGCTGCTCTGGAGTGCTCTGTTTTTATCTTTTTCCTTTTTCGGGGAGGGCTGGTTACTTCTCAACCTTTGGGATAAACTTTATTTTGGTTATTGCTGTCTTTAACTTGTTGCGGGTTTTCTAGTCTGATTTTTTGTTGAATATGTGAAAATCTTTTTTTGAATATGTGAATATGGTTAATTTTCTACAGTCATTAAATATGATAGCTGAAATTGTTAGCACAGCAGATATATTTTGAAAGAAAGAAAAACTGGACAAAGTATATTCTCCCTTTCCTGCACTTTTTCCTGGTAGTCTTCCCACTGGCAGGCATGCAGATTCTTCACCTCCTGCCACATACCTTTGGAATATTCCACTATTCTTTCCTGTTCTCCATTGCAATGAGCATGCTCCAAGAAAACTGTGATGTGGTTTTGACTGCTTCGCTTGATATTGATGCATTAACACATTTGTCAGGGTTATTTTTGAGAGGTTGTGGGACTATTTCCCTATCCACACCCCCCTCAGTAAATCCAGATCCACACCAAACCCATCCATCCCACGACCTTCCCCAAATCAGCCTTCTGGAACACAACTGGCAAAGAACAATTACCTGATATGGTGATAAAGAGGACAGGTTTTTTTAGTTTTTCTACTTTGAATACATTGTATAAGCTTTAGAAACTAGGGATGCTAATCCACGTTAATCATGCAAATATTTTCATCCACCCTTATTGTTGACTGACTGAAATAAATTTATTATTCACTGAAATTTCTTGACAGCAAGAAGATGCTTGGTGTGCAAATAACAACTGACATGTCTTCTGTATAAACAAGCAGAGCTGGCTGAGTAACAGAGAAATGCATTAGCCAGAAGAAAGTGATCTTCAATTTTTGTTTCAAAATTCCCTCCAGTTTTTTACTAGATTTCTGCATCTAGAAAAGTATTCATTATCTGTAAGAAAATTATTTAAGTCAACAAAACGTCGTAGAAAGATAGCATTAGCATATACAATAGCTGGGAGGAAGTTGAATGGGCAGAAGCTCAGGAGTGTTCAGGCAATGCAGAAAGCACTGGGTTCATGTAGGCAGTGGACATTACTTAGTATATGTGGCATTATGGTACTTAGTGTGGAAGACATACAAAGCAGTGCCTTGAAGCTTGCAGGCCTCAGTGATGCAACTCAACCAGTGAATCAGGCTATACTCAAAATGATAAACAACAAGAACTGATAACAATTTGTTGGTAGCTTACTTATTAGCAACTGGCACCAAGCTTTGAACAGTAACACCAGGAAGACAAATGTAATCCCTTTGGTGGAAAATATATTTAAGCATTTTTTTACATTGTTTATTGTTATTCTAGGAGTTGTCTTAGGCCCTTTTAAAAGACTAAATTAAGACATTTTTACACACATCATCATTATCACTGTCTTAATGTCCCTTCCTTAGAATATGTATAGCCTTAGACCAACTAGAATGTTGCGTTCTCCAAAGACCAAAGGATTTAACCCACCTAAAGAAAAGAAAAGACCTGCTCTGTTTCATGGTTGGTGGTAAGCAGAAAACAAATTATTTTGATCTGTATTCTTGGAAGCTGTCTGAAATGTTTTTTTTTTGACATAAGATATAGGAAACTACCACACAGAGCAGCTCCCAGCCACTCCTTTCTCAGACGAGCTTCTGTACTCGTAACCAGGCAATCAAGACTAATGTTTGGTATTGAACTCCAAAGGGAAGAACAGACACACTAATGAATGTCGTGGTTCCCCATCATAGATGGTGGTGTGACTTCTTCCCTCAGTACATCATTCTTCATCTTTGTTTTCACCCCATTGGAGAATCAGGCTGATCTTCTCTCCCTTTCAACTCCTCCTTCCCTCCGCTGGTGGTTGGTCTCTCCATTGTGCTGACTCATTGGTTTATGCATCTGTGCTACAAAATCGTTCCTTGAAATAACCTGGTTTAAGGAAAAAGAAAATGCCGCGATCGCCACTTTTCACAAGGAAAAATCAAAAAGTATGCTTTCCTCGGCTCTCTCACACAGGCACTATTTTTGTTCTTTTCTCATTCCTATAATCAAAAAAGGCATTCTAAGTGCTAAAAGCTGTTGGCTTTTTGGTGAGTTTCTTGAAGCAAAATGACCAAGCTGTATACAACAAATAATAAAGCTGGATTGCAGTTCATTTGGACAATTACACATAAATACATTAAGGAAAATCACATCATTTCCCAGAGAGTTTGAAACACGAAAAACAGGGAAAATACTTGGCTCAGTGAAGAAATTGCTTATCCAACTCTAGTAGTAACACATTTAAGAGATTAATTTCCTCTGCTGAAAGCTCTTCGGCAATGGTAGAGCTGTCCTTTTCCTCCCCTGTGAAATATGGAAATGTGCCTACAAAGATTTGTGAAAATATACTATATTGTTTGCCAAGGAAAACATAAGTTGAAGATGTCCTGGTTTTATATCTATATGGATTATAACCCATCCCCTCCAGAAATCTATCATTTGTTATCTTATAGACATGTGAACTGTAAAGCAAGGTATTGTTCAAATGCATTGTTTAAATGGGACTTTATTTGTTATGTCACTTTTAAGCTTCTTGAGGGAGTTGGCTGTAAATTGCTGTTGGCAAACTTTAAAAGATGGAAGAGAAAAATGTGTTCTTTATTGAGTGTTGACTGTGTGTTTAGCCCTGCACAACAGAGGGAGCAAAACATACCGTTCCCCAAGAGAAATCCTTGGTTTATATTAGGTGATATAATACAAGCCCACAAATTTCCTGTAGAACAAGAAAAGGCCTGGCTTCAACAAGGTGTTAAAGTACAGGGTGCGTGGTAGGCATTCAATTTATAGCAGATCATATCTGGAAAGTGTGGTAGAAAAATATCTATTAAAGGGGGATTTGAAAGAACAAAGGTATAAAGGGAAAAACAGAGATACAAAGAGGAGTAGAAGACTCCACTGAGAGAACACTTTGCAGCTGCCTGAAAGTTTCTTGGTATTAAATTGTTCTTTAACATGCAAAAACATTTCAGATTCTTTCAACACTCTGGTAGTAACTTGTGGGAAATCTCTGAGCTCAACAATTTACACATCTGTTATAATACTGAGCAAAGGGGCACATATTAAAAATGCATATATTTGCATGGATCTGAATTTATTTGTATACAATTAAAGGGAATTCTACATGTATATTGGCTTTGAGCCACTCAGGCTTCCAGTTTCGCAATTTCTTCAGGATTCCTGACTCTCCTTTGCACGTGCGCTGTCTCCTTAATGCCTTGACCTTTCACTCTTACCTTTATATACTCAAAGAACAACAGGAAAAAAAAAATGCAGTTAAATAAGGTAAAATATATCTGTGGGAGAGCAGTGATTGAGCAGGTGTGAGAAAAGATGAAGGATTTCCTGCATGTGAGAGATTTTATTTTTCCTATTTCCCATTCATGTTCTATATAATGCTGACTGGCCCCTCCTTTACTCTCTCACAAACATTGTTCCTCTAAAACACATGGAATTTGATTTCAATCTTCCCATCACAATTTCGGATTTTTGCTGTTCCACCAAGCAGACACAGCACACAGATGCTTTCTCTCACTCAGAAAAAATCCTCCCAAAGTTTTCTGAGCACACCTAACCATTTGCCAATCCCTTTCCCTGTCCTTGGAGTTCCCAGTTTCATGAGGACCCCGTGGGCGAGAGGAGTTCTGGGTTATCTGCCGTGCTCAGCCAATGGTGAGGGTTGACTTTTTAGAGACAGAAGCACAAAGGAAGCCAGATGCCCATCAGCAGTGCAAATAGCATTTTGGTATCATTTCCAGAAGGAGGTAGAATGGTTGCCAGACCACTGTATCTCTGCTGGTCCATATAATTTGCATATTAGGAAAACCTACAGACAGAGTAGGTCTGAAATACACTTTTTATGGCCTGCGTGGCTTTAATGCTATTTCTTCTGTGACAGAGTTTCTGTGATAAATTCATTCCTCATTAAAATGTGCACACAAGATATGGCAGGCCAGAAGTTTAAGGACGTTGTTGTTTGTTTTCCTACCTTTGCTCGTAAAGAGAGTGGAAACAAAAAGTAGTTTATGATTTCAGGTGCTACTTTGCACTATACAGAGTAGCTACAAATCTTTACATTAAAAATAACCAACAGAGAAGGGCTGAGTCTGCGTTACAATCTAATCAGTTTTAGGATTATAAACGAAAAGACAAGATGAAAAAGCAGTGCAGAGCTTTTTTTTGCTGTGCACTGTTTCTGCATAAACAATGTCTATGTCTCCTTGAGCTTTACAAATTTGATGTTCAGGCTGAGGATTTATTTGATTCAAAAAGATCAGAATCAGATGCTGCTATGGTATGTGAGCCACACTGTGGACATGGGAGTTCTGATGAGCTTTGGTGCCTTTCAGTTATGTGACATGATTTGTGTTGTGCTGGACAGTGCTCGTGGTTGGGAGGGTAAGAGCTGTGTCTATGTCTCCTGGTGCCTTGGTAAAGCCATAGCTGTGTTGTGTGCACCATTAATATTGCATAGGAGAAGAACTGAGGGGACATAATCGTTTGTCTCATGATGCTGGTCGGTCTGCAACAGCCACAGAAAGCAAGGCCACGCTCCCTGGTGCTTACCTGTTAAGGGAATTCACTTGTCTTCCACCCCATTGCCTTCACATAACCTAATGAGCCCAGGAGACCTCCAGCAGGTGACCCAGGCAGAGGTGCAGGCCTCTGGGTGCTGCAGTGATTATTACCATTAACCACTGAGCAGGTTACCAGGATTGTCCTGGTATTACCTGCAGATACACACGACAAAGAGCTGGGAAAGGGGAGGGACTGGTGTTCACTCTTCTGCAACCGTGACTCTTCAAAATGTCAAACTTTGCAGAGTTTTCCCTACAACAGTGGGGTGGGTAAGCTCCCATTTTGCCTCAATGCTTCTCATCTTCAGTGTGGAGGTCCAGTGTGCTGGATGAGACAGTCAGGTGTGGAGAAACCTGGACAAACGAGTTAAAAGACACAAGAAGACCTGAAGGCCAGGGATGAGTGTACTGCATGGCAGTCACCGATCACCAGCTGATCAGTACACTGTGTTCAGCCTTTCTTGAGCTGTTTTCGTTTGTAACAGTGGCCAAGTTAGGGAAAAGGGCTGAGTTGGCCGGATAATATTTTCTTGTGAGGTTTTGAAACTTATCATTCCAGCACAGAACAAAGTCTTTGACCTGTGTCGTGGTTTAGGCCAAATCAGCTACTAGGGACCTGGGGGACCCCAGATGGGACTGACAGATGCTCCCCTCTACCCCTCTTCAAAGACAGAGGCAGAGGAGGGAAAAAGAGACTGATGAGTTTAGAAGAAACTAAACTACTTTAATGAAATATTAATAATAAAATAAAAAGAAATAATGAAATCTATACAAAACCATATCAAGCTCCCGAGACGACAATCACGACACGGGCTGGCACTGAGGCAGTCCCAGGCTGGACTCAGTGATGGGCAGGAACTGGATTCCGGATGTGAATTCTGGATCGAGATCACAGGCAGACGAACAGAGTCCTCCTCAGACGTCGGCCACTGAAGGAAGAGCGCTGACCCTTTGATCCCTCAGCTGTTATACTGAGCATGAGGCAGATGGGATGGAATACCCCGTTGGTCAGTTTTGGGTTACCTGTCCTGTCCGCTCCTCCCTGCAGGTGGGACCCCACTATGCTTTTCCGCTTCCGACCCTCCAACAGGGCAATGAACAAAGTTGGTTGCCCTTGGGGGTTACAGCAATGATTATAAGCAGGAGCCTCTCTGCACACCATGCCCGGGCATCAGCTATAAACATTGGTCTTATCACTCTGAGAGAGTGAACAGTGTTTGCACAATATGCAGTTAATTTCAGTAGTTAGAAGAGGCCCAGCTAAGAAGCGAAGTTGTTGAACAAAATTGGTTCTGTTTTACCTCAAACCAGGACACCTGTAACATAAACTTAATGAAAGTGTGCAAGAAAGTGTTTTTTTAAAAAATAAAACATCCCACCCAAACTAATTATTATCTTCTCTAATTTCTGAGAAAGCCAGGTTCAAGGAACAGCTCTTCCAGTGCCAGAGGAGGGTCTCAGAAATACCTTCTTTCCTAGTTGCGCTGTCCTGGCAGATCTGGGAAACTTCTTGCTTGGTAGCCTGGAAAAAAAATGTAATGTCGGTAAACTACCTGAACTGGCCAGATGATTTTAGATAGGAGCAGAGAAAACAGAAGATTCATAAACATCCCAGAGTAGACATCAACTCCTTTTTTAACATAGTCCTGCTTATTAGGGAATTATTGTGGGATGTGGTACATTCTGATTGAATTCAGTCCTTTTCTGGAAAGGATTTTTACCTGTATTAGGACTCTCATCAAATTTATTTTAGCATATTCTGAACTAGAAAAGTGTTCTTAATGAAGTTATTTCATTTTATATAAATAATTAAGCATTGCAGGAAGAATTAGAACAGAGGTTTTCCGCCTCCTGAGAGTGTCTAAATGTCTTTCCCTCCCTCCTTTTATCTGAACCATGGTATTCTTAATTTGCTATTCTTTTTTTTCCCCTGCTCCTTATTCTTATTATTTCTTGGGCTGGTGGACTCCAGGGGCACTGCTACTTCGGGCCAGGAATCTCTTCCCTGGACAGGGATAATTTTGTATCCTCCTCTCAAACTGTCCCTTGGGAGATGTAATGAGGCACTTCATTGGTAACTGAGAAGCTCCCAGAGTTCCAATATTTGCCTCTCCGCTTTTCAGTTAACTGTAGAAAATAACTTCTAGGGTGTAAACAACGTACGAGCGTGCCCACGTGAAATCCACCAGGGCTATCGTCTCAAAGATGCAAAGGTTTATTAGCTGAAATATCTGGAGTACTTGTTCCCAAACTGGACTACCATTAAGTGTCTAGATAATGACACTCTTGAGCTTATCAATCACCTATGTATAGAATAAGCACCGCCATCATATTGTTAAGACTTCCATTATCCTGAGTGAAACGGAGACACAATGTCTGTTATGTCCTTTCTCCTTAGAATTTTTAAGGACAGTTATGATGTTGTGAGTCAATTCCAGCAGGGACAAAATAACCCGATTAAGATTTCTGGGTCAGCTCCAACTCATCTCCAATCTAAACTCTGATCTTCCTCAAAAAGGTTTTGATTTTGCACTCATTAAATGAGAAACAGGTGAGGAGTTAATTAAGTGAATTTTTGCTTCGATAAAGTCTGACTTACTCAGTTTCATGGAGCGTAGTCATACAAGTTTTTTTTCTCCCCTTGTGTTTCATTCTATTTATCTAGAGTTAAAGTTCCGAAACCAAGGAAAACAAACTTTACATTGATTTCTAATCAATATTTTCTTTGCATTCCTGTGACCAACAGCACAGGGTGACAATGTCATGTTCAAGATAAATGGGCTTTGGAAATTGACTTTTCCTGTATAATTGAAAACGGAGCTACACATTAAAAAAACATTTGCTTTTCAACATTCTCTTGTACAGTGGAAATTGTCTGGCAGAATGTGTGTAGGTCTGTGTTTCAAAGAGGTAAGTACCTTTCTGATCTCTCCCTAGATATGCCCCTCTTCCATCGTGCTCTCTGGGAGAGTAATTTGTTGTATTTTTCCAGTTCTTCCAAAGAAGAAAGTCCAGCACTTTTTCTTTTCTACATTTTTTTTTTATTTAATCCAAAACCACTATTTTAAAAAGAACTTTTTTAAATGTTAGAAAAAATCTTTCCAGAAATGTGTTTTAATCACTTTCTCCATTGCAAAACTTTGTGAGAGCAAAGAAGCTTAAAGAAGGTTTTCCATTTCTTTTTTACTATTTTAAGCATTCATCTTTTAGAACTGTTACATTATTCATCTGCACCACTTGACTTTAAGGTTGTTTTATTCTTTAACACTATGTATGTCGTACTTTAATAATAATGTAACGATTTCTTGGAAAGAACTATTCAGCTTGCTCACATCACTAATATGTATTATGGCTTATCTCGCCACGTAGTTCAAATATATTTTGACTTCAATGCTCTGCATGGTTTATGTTCAAACACTGCACAGGAAATAATTTTAGAGCCAAAAGTGGTGTTTTAAATATAAATAGTTAAAATTAGCTCTTTCTGTTACTTACAGAATTTATCCAGAAAAATTCATATTTTCTCAAATTATTAATTTTATGCACTTCTTTTTTCAGATATTGCTGTGTAAGGACAACGTGAGCAATGACATAGAAAGTGTCTTGTAGGGTGGCTGCGAGGCTAGTATTCTGAGCCATGTCATATTGTTTCTGTTCCCTGAATGCATGAGAGCTGTCCTTTGAACGGGAGAAGGCTACAGACTGGGCAGCTGAGGATACGTTTCTGTCAAGGAGAGCTTTGGCAACTGTAGGATAAGGAAATGCTGTTACAGAAATATTTTCAACATTTTCCTCTCTTTGGTTGTGTAAACTTTACCTTCTACTCTTGGCTTACACCTTTTATCATGCAAGACCACAGCAATGTAGAAAAGTACTTGCAGCAAAAGGAGAGGTTGGTAGCTGAAGATCAAATCAGATCAAGATAAAAGCAAGAGCTTGGGTTAAAAAAACAGATCATCATCAGATTTTGTGTCTGCTGCCTTGGCTAAGCGTCTTTTTCTCTGTTCATTGTTCAGCTGGGAGTCTTATTAATCTCACACAGTTTCTGTAAGTCCACATAATGATAGTGGCAAAAAAAAAAATCTTTTTAAAAACTGCTTTGGATTTTTGGGGTTACTTTCTTTGGGGTTACTGTTGATCACTGCTCTGATATCTGGTGCTTAAAATGCTATACTCTGATGGGGACCACATCCTTAAAGTCCTTAATGACTCTAAATTAATTTCTAGTCTTTGGTTTTAATACATCAATAACTTCAGTCCTATCTGGAACTCAAATCTCCACCTCCATTTTTAAACCATCTGCTAGTTCTTCCAGTCATTACAGCCTATAGAAACAGCTCAGAATTTTGCAATTTCATGGTTTTATATTGAGTAAGAGGTTTCAGTTTTGTCATGTGCTCCACAGGAATTACTGCCCAGGTTTATCGAGAACAAATTAGCGTGTTCTTAGAACCTGGACTATCATCATCAAATTTGAAATGAGCTTTAATGAACCAGTTTTCTATGTCTTTATAATACAGTTGTTAAAAGAAGTAATTCTACAGTCAAGTTCCATCCCAGCTCCACAAGCTTTATTCCTGTATGCAGATCCTTGGATACCACAGCACTGGGCGGTAAATACAAACATCAGACTTTCCTAACAGATCTACAGGGTTAGTGTGCATGTAAATGAAATATTTTCCTATCCTTTAATGGTGGAAAAGCATTTATCACGTGAAATAAGAGGGTATTTAACAAAGGGGACCCTATTCTTATATTTCTTTCTGGAAGATGTTTTTGAAGCGGGCAAAGGAAGCAGCAATGACAAGTAAACCATGAATTTGCAGGTGCATCTGCCAGACAGCAACCAATGATATGACAAGGGGTAATGGATTCAAGCTGGAACACAAGAGGTTCCACTTAAATTTGAGAAGAAACTTTACAGTGGTGGTAAATGGAGTTAAATCCAGTTGGTGTCCAGTGACGAGTGGTGTCCCCCAGGGATCGGTGCTGGGGCCCGTTCTCTTTAATATCTTTATCAACGATCTGGATGAGGGGATCGAGTGCACCCTCAGTAAGTTCGCAGACGACACTAAACTGGGGGGGCGTGTTGATCTGCTTGAGGGTAGATTGGCTCTGCAGAGGGATCTGGACAGGCTGGACAGATGGGCTGAGGCCAATGGTATGAGGTTCAACAAGGCCAAGTGTCGGGTCCTGCACTTGGGTCACAACAACCCCATGCAGCGCTACAGACTGGGGGCGGAGTGGCTCGAAAGCTGCCTGGCAGAAAAGGACCTGGGGGTGTTGGTGGACAACCGGCTGAGCATGAGCCAGCAGTGTGCCCAGGCAGCCAAGAAGGCCTACACCATCCTGGCCTGCATCAGGAATAGTGTGGTGAGCCGGACTAGGGAAGTAATCATCCCCCTGTACTCGGCACTGGTGAGGCCTCACCTCGAGTACTGTGTTCAGTTTTGGGCCCCTCGCTACAAGAAGGACATTGAGGTGTTGGAGTGTGTCCAGAGAAGGGCTACAAAGCTGGTGAAGGGTCTGGAGGACAAACCTTATGAGGAACGACTGAGGGATCTGGGGTTGTTTAGCCTGGAGAAGAGGAGGCTGAGGGGAGACCTTATCACCCTCTACAACTACCTGAAAGGAGGTTTTAGAGAGATGGGAGCTGACCTCTTCTCCCTGGCGACAAGTGATAGGACGAGAGGAAATGGGTTCAAGTTATGTCAGGGCAGGTTTAGATTGGATATTAGGAAGCATTTTTTCACTGAAAGGGTTATTAAACATTGGAATAAGCTGCCCAGAGAGGTGGTGGATTCACCATCCCTGGAGGTGTTTAAGAAAAGGGTAGATGAGGTGCTTAGGGACATGGTTTAGGAGTGGTGGTGTTTTTATCAGGGTAGGTTAATGGTTGGACTTGATGATCTTAAAGGTCCCTTCCAACCTCACTGATTCTATGATTCTATGATTCTCAGTGAGGGTGACAGAGCACTGGAACAGGCTGCCCAGGGAGGTTGTGGAGTCTCCTTCTCTGGAGACATTCAAAACTCGCCTGGACGCCTTCCTGTGCAACCTCATCTAGGTGTTCCTGCTCCAACAGGGGGATTGGACTAGATGATCTTTTGAGGTCCCTTCCAATCCCTAGCATACTGTGATACTGTGATACTGTGATACTGTGATACTGTGATACTGTGATACTGTGACAGGAACCTGCCAGGGAATGGGCATGATGCTGATTTCTGCTGTAATTAGCTGGCAGAGAAAAGGTAAATTAATGGTGTCCTATTGGTTTTGCTGTCATGCTTGCAATGGGTCTAAAATGTAGGCTATGAAGTCTGATGTGCCTTGTAGTGTCCTGAAGTCCCTAAGACTCTCAAAGAAATTAATCTTTGTTTTTGCTCTTAAGGAGCAATTCTCCCACTTCTTTTTCTATGAAATTTTCGTCCCCTCTACTTACATCCTCCAGATCTTCCTGTATGAGCTTTTCTTTTCTGTAAAACCTCAGTTTACAGTTTACCAAGGACTTAGTTTGATTATGGTCTAGTATGGCTCATTTTCAGCACAGGGCTTGGTTTTAAAATTTAAGTGGTACTTCATGTTCACACACTGTCCTATATTTTGATTTAGCTGTTAATGTCCTACAGAGAATGTCACTCCCCTATTAAGAGCTTGTGTAATTTTAAGTTGTTATCTCAGATGCATTAACAATGCACAATGCAGAAACTTGATTTGATTCACACACACAGAATCACACAGAATTTTCAGAGTTGGAAGGGACCTCTAGAGATCATCTAGTCCAATTCCCCTGCTAAAGCAGGATTGCCTACAGCACATGACTCAGGACTGCATCCAGGCGGGTCTTGAAAATCTCCAGAGAAGGGGACTCCACAACCTCCCTGGGCAACTTGTGCCAGTGCTCTGTCACCCTCACCGTAAAGAAGTTTTTCTGTGTATTTGAACGAACTTCCTGTGTACTAACTTGTGCCCATTACCCCTCATCCTGTTACTTGGAACCATTGAAAAGAGCCTGGCTCCATCCTCCTTCAACCCACCCTTTAGATACTTGTATGCCATAATAAGGTCTCCCCTCAGCCTTCTCTTCTCCAGGCTAAAGAGTCCCAGCTCTCTCAGCCTTTCCTCATAAGGCAGGTGCTCCAATCCCTTAATCATCTTAGTTGCCCTTCGCTGGACTCGCTCCAGCAGTTCCCTGTCCCTCTTGAACTGGGGAGCCCAAAATTGGACACAGTATTCCAGTTGTGGCCTCCCCAGTGCAGAGTAGAGGGGGAGAATGACCTCCCTCGACCTACTGGCCACACCCTTCCCTATGCAGCCCATTGATTGACGAAGAGATGGTTTAGTTGGAAAAGTCCTGAATGTAAACTTGAAAAATGAGCAAGCATGACATGGAGATCACAGGGGAAAGACAACTGGAGAATGACATGAGATTTGTTACAAAATTGCTTTTCTGATAAAGCCACATTTCAAGCTGAATGATTAACACTTAGTCAGCAGATCACCATGCACTGACCTTGGCAGTATCACCAGGGTCAGATTTGCATACATATTCACATGCATGAATAATTCTCAAATTTTCCATTACATTAGGCACAAACAGGTTTCTTTGCTCTGTCATCATGCATGAATGTCTTCTCTTGCCACCATATTGCTTTTGAAAGGAAAATAGTGGGTTTGCCCTTACAGTAACTCAGCACACTGGCGCAGTATCACCGATTTCCCTCCTTCTGTAGTTATTAAGTAATGGCAAAACAGTGATGATCCACACTTGAGATGTGGTACCACCTGCTTTTGGATCATTGTCATTGATTGATGCTGTGCAACTCTAAGAGCTTGATAGCGCCTGTCCTGTTACCAGCTATTACCTATTAACACTAATAGCTGTACCAGAACAACAATGGAAAAAAGGCTGGATTCTTTCTGCAAAAATAAGGAGGCCAGATGGAGAATAATCTTTCTTCTGCTCATACTCAGCACTTAGCAACATCTGGATGATACTGTATTCTCTAGCAAGTGGCATATTATATAGGCAAAACTACTTATTCTTCTAATGCCCTCTGTAAGTTTTTGTTTTTAGGATGTCTTAGCTCTTTAGCATAGCCTCTTACTTGCTACTAGAGTTGAACAGAAGGTGGAAGTCCTCCTTCTTGAAGGGTTTTTAAATCTTTAGACATAAATTTGCTTCAGATCTAAATGAAACATGATCATCTGCAAATTATTTATGTAGAAATAGTTGTTACATTACAGTATTTAATTTTTTTTTTATAGCAATGTTTTATTATTTGCACAAAATAGTACAAACTCATCTGCAGGCTTTTAATAAAATATTGTTTCACTGGTAAAAAATGAAATATGCTGCTCTAAAATCTATCAAAATAGAACTAAAACCTATGGAATGATTCAGCTGACCAGTCAATAGGTGTCTACCATATACTGCTCAGTGTATCAACATAACACATGTTTAAAGGTAAAAATTAGGGAACCAGAATTTCATGTGGTTCTTACACGTATGTGAAATTCCTTAATATATCCTGTCTGATTTCCCTGCCACTATGGGATGACGCAATTCTGCAATAAATCTTTTATCATATTTTCCAGTTCTATGGAATGGGGATGTCTTAGCTATTAACATCAAAGAGGAATAATTTGGGATTTTGTGTCCAAAATACAATTTTGAAAAACTTAACACCATTTGATTCAGAAATTTTCTGGTTTAGCTGGAAAATGAGTCTATTGAAGATTTTTTAAACAGCTTTAGCTGTTTTTCATAATTTCTACTCCTTTTCCGCACTTTCCAGTCCAGAAAATATGATCTCTTAATAATGCCATTTTTAATGGCATTGCTTATTGACACTAGTAAACAGCATGATGTCTATGCTCGGATACCTCATGAGGAAGAATTTTAATATTCAGAACAAATTTCTTCATGGTGAAGTTTTCTGTCTGTTTCCAGTTTTGACAGCGGAGGCTGAAGTCCCCAAGACAGTGCTGCTGCGGCTGTTAACTGCAACGGGTACTCAGTGCAGCAAAGAGGTTTCTGCATTGATAGTGCAAAACAGATTTCAAATTACTGAATTATATATAGGATCTCATCTTCAGTACCATAGAGGAAGTTGTATTGGAAGGGAACTCTGGGACCTGTTTGGTTCAACTCCTGCTCAAAGCAGGGCTAACTTCAAAGTTATGTCAGGTTGTCCAGGGCCTTGTGCTGAATAAAGATATCACATCTTCTCTGGGCCCCTCTCCTACTGATTTCCCCATGAATATTTTTTTTTCCTTCTTCAATCAAATTTCCTTTGTCACAGCTTGTGATGGTTGCCCCTTCTCCTTTTGTAATGTCTTGACAAAAAAAAATGGTGTGAACCCCATTTCTCCATAACCTATAGGTAGTTGAGGGCAGCAACTAGATTCCCTTTCTCCTTCTCTTCTCCATGTTGAGCAGAATTAGTTCTCTCAGACCCTCCTCTGTCATGTGCTCCAGCCCCTGGACCAGCATGGTGACCCTCTGTTGGATGCTTCCTTTTTTGTTAATCCCCCACTTCTTCTGGAGGGCCCCAAACTGGACACAGTATTTCAGATGAGGCATCACAAGTTCCAAATAGATGGAAATAATAGCTTTCCTTGACCTTCTGACTCTGTTTTTTCTAATGCTGTGTTTTATGCAGCTACTCTTGTTTGCTGCAAGAGCATACTGCAGGTACATGTTCAATTTGTTGCCTACATGCACAGGTCATTCTCAGCAAAGGTGTTTTCTAGCCAGCTGGAGCTCAGACTGTAGTGTTGCATGAAGTTATTCTACTCCAGGTGGAAGAATTTTATTTGCCTTAGCTGAACTTCATGAAACTTCTCTCAAGCAAGTCTCACAGCTGAAAGTCATCCCTAACTTCCAACATATCAACCTACAGATAATCTAGATGGGAATTTGGTTTATCAGGTAGCTGGCTCAAAACATAGAGCAAGCAACTGAGAAATGCCTAAAGAATTAAGGAAATAGATTTAAATAATAGAGAAACTGCTGTGCTAACAAACTCCTTAATCTGTGGCTAGCCTCCCAGCACAACAGAAACCTAAGCAGTTTTTCGAATACTTGGGACTGGTTTGGGTTGGTTTTTTTCAACATTGAAAATGGTACTGTTTGAGAAAGTAACTTAATTCACTTATATATATATTGCAGTCCTGAGTAATGTGCTGTAGGCAATCCTTCTTTAGCAGGGGAGTTGGACTAGATGATCTCTAGAGGTCCCTTCCAACTCTGAAAATTCCGTGATTCCGTGCCGTGATTCCGTGATTAGAAGCCATAGTCTTTGTTAGGGCAAAATCTGGTACTTAGGCAGTACATTCACTGTAGTCATCTTTATTGTATTTTTTCAGTGTATTTTGTAAGTCCACATAGCAAAAATATTTTTCTT
Source organism: Vanellus vanellus (assembly GCF_965231255.1). Taxonomy (NCBI): domain Eukaryota; kingdom Metazoa; phylum Chordata; class Aves; order Charadriiformes; family Charadriidae; genus Vanellus; species Vanellus vanellus. The sequence continues at coordinate 206,058,661 of NC_138905.1, read as the reverse complement.
GCATCTTTTCAGTTTGCTGAATTTGTGATTCCAAATTTCTCCTGCCTTTGTCATTTTTGTAGGTCATGCTTTAACCTACATCAGTAATGTTTGCACAGCACGAACAGTGCTTGCTGTACCTTGACTTATCACATTCATTTCCACCATCATCAATTCAATTGGACAAGAAATGGTTATAGCCTTTTGGAAGGTCAGGTATGATTCAAGGAGGAATTTCTTACCTTGCAAGAGATGCTTTTTTCTATAACCTGGTCTCATACAATTTCATCTGATGCTGTAGAATTCACGTAGACCAGTCAGCTATTGCAGTGCAGCTGCATGCTATCCTGTTCACACACAAGCACTACCTATGCTATATTTACAGCTGAAACCCTTATTTTATGAGAGTTTTTTAATACTCTCATGCAGTAATGTAATTATCATCTGCAGAGAAAGGGAACAATCTGTGCAAACTTTTTCAAGTAAGCTGTATTCTCATGCTTCAGAAAAAAAAAAAATCTTGTTATTGAAGTGGTTGCTTTTAAACAGTTGACTCCAAGGATAAAAAGCGTTCAAGGCTTATACGAGCTTGGAAGAAATCATGTAGGAGGGATCAAGGGAAGGAGGTCACCCTCCTTGCCAAGTTATGGACATGAGAGAGAACGACAGTCCTAGCACAATGTATCTCTGAGTGGATGCAATGCAGCTATCATATGGAGGCAGCATCACTGCCACCACCAATAGTTGCACAGATCAAAGCTGGTGGATATGTCCTTGAGTGTTTCTTTTTTCTTCTTTGTAGAAGAACGTCTCATCAGTGTTGCCTATGGTCCAGAAGAAATACTGTGATATCACTGAGAGGATTGTGGGCACAGAGAATAAAGATAAAAGATCAGAAAAAGAAACTAAAGAAGATGTCCAAGCCGGGAGCTGGAGCAATGGGGTCATGTACTGATTTGCCTTTAGGGGATTAAAGTCTGGTCTTTAAAACTCAGAATTTTGTATGCCCCTTGAAGACCAATTGGTTTCATTGCCTTTTAAGTTGGACAACTGCACAAACTCTGAAGTGTTGTCAGGTTAGGGGGTCACCCTTGCTTTGAACTGTACTGCATTCAGTCTGTAGATATTTTGCTGCATGTTTACGAAGAAAAAGGCAAGGTCCAGAAGTTAAATTTAAAAGATAGAATGTTCTCCCAATAAAATTGCCTATCAAACTGGTTTTTGTTGTGTGTATAACGGATTCTTATCACTGGGAGGATACATGACTCCAAAATTTATTTTTGTGTAAATTGAGGTAATCTCACTGGAACTTGTAGAGAGGTACCAAACAAAAGTGAAAGGTGTAATTGATAAGCAGTGTCCTGGTGTAATTCCTAGTGTAAAAGGTAGTTTACTAATTCCTTCACATTATGGATTAGTCCTTGAGAGCCACAGTAGGGTGATTCTGTAATTCATTACATAGGTTACTTATATGTGGAGTTACGCCTTCAAAACCACAGAAATGGAAAGCTGGTGTTACATTTTATTGAGTATCCCTACAAACTGGAGCATGATGTAGAATAAAAAGTGTCATATTATAGGTTAAAAAAAAAAGACAAGTGTAGATCAGTTAATAAAAAAGACCAGGAACGAGGCAGAGAAAGGTTGAATATTAAATACCTTTGTCTCAGTTTCAAAACAAAATATTGACAGTAACCAAATCTTTAAATACATTAATTTAAAAAATAAAATGTACAAAACCCCTAGGCTAAATACGTTTTAGATGGGATAGATGCATTCAAGTAAGGAAGTCCTGATTCACCTTAGGGCACTAAAGGAACTAGACAATGTAATAGCTGAATCACTAGCAATTATGTTTAAGAATTGTGGAGAACTGAATAACAAACATATTATTTATCCTTGAAAGGGAGAGTATGGAGGACTTGGAAAATTATAGCTCACAGCACTCAAATTTAATCCCTGCAACAAATCATTAGGCAATCAGTTTAAGTATCTAGAAGGTAAGATGGTGATAAAAAGTATCCAACATTAGTTCTTTAAGCCTAAATCAAGCCAACCAAACTTTTTTTTTTTTTTTTTTTTTTTTTTATAAAAGAAGTCATTTAAATGATAAGGGAAAGGTAGGAAATGTAATATACTTTGAATTCAGTCTGACTTTTGGCACTGTCTCAAACGGTATTCTGTGATTATGTGATTTTCAGAAGCATGCTGAGGAAGCATGGTGAAGATGAAATCATCATCAGGCAAGTGTGCAATTGGTTAGAAAGATATCATTGAGAACATGTACTTATCACCAACATTAGGAGCATCTTAAAGTCTCAAAGGGGACTCTTCAGAGCTCAGTTATATTTGATATTTTCTATAGTGACAGAAGATGGAATAAAGGTTCAATTTATGCAGTTTGCAGCTGATACCATGCAGGCAGGGCTAGCAAACCCTTTAGACCAAGATCAGGATAAGACCAAAAAGTCATCTTTTGAAATAGAACCATTGTAATGAAATCAGAAAGGTCAAAAAGGAAAAACAAGGGATAATAAAAGGAAATACTGCTTTTGACTCTACATTTTGGTATGGTCTATGTAAAAGAATGAGGTAACTAATCTGTTGTCATTTTACCACTGGTGAAGTCTCAGCTGGAACACATGGCAAAGATGTTGCCAAGCTGGAGAGTATCTACAAAAGAATGAGAAGAATGATGGGAGACAAAAAAAAAAAACCAACAAAAAACCCAACAACAAACAACAAAACCACACAGTCACTATATGTGACTTTGATCCACACAAAACACGATGCAGATATGACAGATAAGGTAAGTGTGAGAACCTTTGCGAGTGACTGGTGGATCACTGGGTATTTAGGTCCATACTGGGGGCACTGTTATTTTGAGCTCAGCACATTGGAGTGGATACTTGGTCTATGGGAGGTCAAATTTCATTCTGATTGCTATGGTATAGATCAAATGTGTCCAGTGTTGTGAACTGAGGCAAGATCCAGGGTGGGGTTGCAGGAAAAAGTGTGAGGCATGTGCATCATGATGGCTGTTACATCATAGCATCGTCGCAATGATTCATCATACTTGGTAAAGAGTTGCCAAAGAAGTTATTTTCTACTCAGAGGAGTGAACAAAAATAGTATAATGACCAATTCTGAAGCTCAGATCCATATGATATTTTTTAAGTGCTTAATTTCCAATAAATCACTTGTTATTAGGTTTTAATTAGGGTGAAGAATTTGTAGAAATCTATCATTCCTGGGATTCAAGTATTTCAAATGAACTGTGAAGATACTGCAGTGCCCTTTTAGATATATGTTTTAGTGTGCAAATTTTAGGAGAACAAAACTTTTTTGTGAATCTTTACGTGGGTTTGATCTTCCTTTTAGTTTTGATTCTTCAAAATCTCCCAAGTCGGGTTTCTTTATAAGCAATATCAGCAATGTTTTGATCAATGATGATGCATCACGCACTTGTCTTAGACATGCACAAAAATGACCAGATGTGACAGAAGGGATTAAAATTGTTGCAATTTTTATGTATCTGGGAAATATTTGGCAGAAACTCATCACACTTATTCTTCCCTTCCCCATTCCTACTGTCAGTTTATGACCTTCCCAATCTGACACACATACTTGCTCAGGTCTTACCTGTCTCCCCTCGGATGATATTTGAGCATAGGGAGAAAAGAGGTGCCTCCTCATTCAGTGAAGTGGTACTGGCGGATCATCTAGTCTCACCTCTCAGCTCTTTTAGAGGCAATTTTCTCTGCAGTTCGCTTCTGTTTCTGATGTGCTGGGGATCTCTCCTCCACCCCACACACCTACTGAGCAGCAACGAAGATAAAGCTACTTTTAACCTGTTAAAACTGCCTTTGGGTCCTCTATGGAAAACCCCAGTCTGTCCCCGCCATTGCAGTCATGACACAGAAAGACAATTCCACTCCTAAAAGGTCTCATTACTTTGTGTCTACAGCAGATCATAAAAAAATGACTCACATTCTAATACCATGGGTGGGAACTGGTAAGCTGGATCTCACCAAGAGCTTCTTCTGGCGGAACTAGGCATATGCGCTTTGCCCGTATCTCATCAAATGCATTGTTTGCTATCCTCCCATTTCCCCAGACATCCCATGATTGTCTTCTTTTCTAAATCAACAAAAAAAGGAAACCCTTTCAGAGTCACTAATCTTTTCAGCCTTCTCAGTCAAGACAGTATAATGGCATCAGGGTTATATTTCTACAACTTCATAGCAGTCTATTAAACCCTATTTGAAAATGTGCTTCTTTTTTTTTTACTTTTCCATACCTAGCAGTTTCATGACCACATCTGGAGGGCTGGCAGTACGTTATTCATCCATTATCTTGCCTACAATACATTAAAATGTAGTACTTTGAAGACTGTATAAGCCCTTGTTAATTTATGATAATGCTTTTATATATCAATGCACTGGTGGAAATAAATGTGAGTTTTTCATTTAAGAACAGAAAACCAAGCATGTTTCACAATCTGAATCAAGTTTTGCTATTATATAAATTAAGTGCACGCTCTTTGCTCTCAACCTCCTCTGCTAACTTGTGATGATTAAAGGAACATATATGGCTTACTTCACAAGATCTTATAAACTGAAGTTGGCAAATAGAAATTCAGATAGACGGATCAATTATAATTAGCTATGGAGCTAAGGTACGGGTGTCAGAATGTTGTAAGAAGTTGTTTTGTGTTGAGGCTTTCAGTCTAATATGTTACAACACCAGTTGGCCATCACTGTCACCTTTGGATCAGGCTATGGATTCCTGAGCTCACTCCCTAAATATTTGGATCTTACAAGGACTTATACATGTGCATAACTTCCTGCCTAAGGTCATTTCAAGGATTTCATTGAGAATACTCACATGAATAAAATTAAGCATACACCAGAATGTTCTTAGGGACTCCGAAGCAGGAAATCTAAGAATCCGGTTCCCAACAGGAACGTTAATGTAGCTATGTTGCAATTACTACATATATTTATGATACTATATTCATTTAACAACATAAAACACAATATGTTAAACAGTTTACAAGAACAGTGAGCACAGAGAATACTGCAACGCTTGCAGTTTTTTAATGTTATTCCTGGTCTTCATCGCAGTTTTTCTTAAGGGAATCTCAAGAATTTTGCTGCGTATGTTTCAATGAGACATTTTTGTTCTTTCTTATGCAAACAGTCAAAATGGCAGCAGCCTGTGTCAGCCATACTAAGCTGTGCATTGAGAATGAGAAGTAACGCCACAAAATTGTGGAGTGGTCCATGTCATTTCACAATGAAGCCTACAGCAAAAATAGTGAAGAATGCAAAGGTGCTGTTCTGATGACACCTCTGTGGGGGGCAAAACGGAAACTAATAATAATAATAATACAATTCAGGAAAAAAAGGATAGCTTTAATTATAAGAATCATGGAAACAGAACAAAATATATCAGCTCAAAGTATACACATTATGTACAGCCAAATCCAAAACTTTGGGCTATAGATTGAGAATTTAGTTGTGGAATTTGTGGAGAAAAAAAAAGCACATGAACAATCACAAGACTGAACAATCCATTTGACACTAAAGAAAAGACTGCAGGGTGCATATTTGAGATACAAAAATACTCATGCCACAGTGATGGTACTTCCTTAGGAATATCATGTGAAATTTTAGTCATTCTGTTCAAGAAAAAAAAACATCAGATTTGGAGAACTGGACGAGGGAACTGTCAGAATTATTAAGAGAATGGTGTTTTTTTTTCATATGAGGACTAAAATAGCCTGATTTATGTGCTTTTCCAAAAGAAAAGAAAAGGAAAAAAAAGGGGAAAAAAAAGAAAAAGAGAAAAAAAAGTAAAATAAAAAACAAAAGAAAAAGAAAAAGAAAAAGAAAAAGAAAAAGAAAAAGAAAAAGAAAAAGAAAAAGAAAAAGAAAAAGAAAAAGAAAAAGAAAAAGAAAAAGAAAAAGAAAAAGAAAAAGAAAAAGAAAAAGAAAAAGAAAAAGAAAAAAAAAGGTGATAAATCCATTCTTTTAGATATATAGTGGACTGGCATGGGGAAGACACATACAAACGCAACAATAATTTAAAACAAATGGCATTTATTTGGACTGGAAACCAATAAAGCAGAAGCCTGAAATGACAACGGTATAGGTGTCAAACAACAGAAAATTTAAATAGGAATAGAGTAGTACTAGAAATCTAAATCTTAATATTTCAGGATGGAATAACAGTGATTTGGGATGCATTCAGTTTCAGAGGATTAAATGTTATGACAAAGGGTATTGACTGTAGTTGGACATACCTTCTCTAGTCCTTAAAAAGTTAAGAGGGTAAGCCAACATTTATGCGCCAAGTAAGAAGCAGTTTCCATGCAGTCTACTTCCTGCATCCCCATCCAGATTTAAATTGCAGCCATTTTCTAATCATGAACTCTTCTGTGATTAGGATCCTTCCCAAAACAAAATCCTGTAACAGAGATAGAGGTGTTTATTATTTTTTTTTTAATTTTAATGTATACGAGCCTGTGAATAAAATAGTTTTAATTCAAAAGATGGAATGTCACAGAATTTTTTTGACATTAGCATTGGAAAGGAAATATTATTCAGCAAGTAAATGCCATTAGAAGTCCCTCATAAACAATCCAGCTAAAGTATTCCAAAACTGTTAATATGTACCAGCACTTAAATTTAAAAGCCTGAGCCACTGCTCTTATACCAACTTTGCACTAGTGTAATTCCACGGACTTCATGAAGATAGATACAGCAGAAACAAATTTGACATGGCTCAGAATTAAGCCTATGCTAGGCTTAACTTTGAAAGAAGCCAGCTGAGCCTGTGCAGGGAATTATTAATATAGTAATCTATGCAGGAAGTGATCTTCTGTGGACTCAATTAAGATTTCACATCCGTTACACTGCAAATGTGTGAATGGATATTTTCCAATTTCCAGAGCTCCATATAGTATATGAATCTCCATTATAATGGGATTGGTGCTTTTGATTTTTTTTATTGTAGTAGATCATTAATATTTTAACACCTTGTTTTACAAATCTCCAGTTTTTAGAGCATTGGGAAAATATTTGAAAACGTGTCAAGCTGCATTTATTTCATAGCTCTTTTTGCATCTCAAATTGATTGTATAATTTCCATCATACAAACAAAAGCATAACAATATTACTATTTGCTAAGTATGAATTTCAATGATAAAAAGCAAAGAAAGCAAGGCTTCTGAAACTTTTAGTGTATCTTAAAAACCAGCTATAAGGAAAATAGTCTAAGGTAATACTTCCTTTCTAGAAAAAAAAAAGAGAATTTAAAAATATGTTATTTAACACTCCAAATACAACTGAGATAGGAAAGGAATTATGCATTTGAGTTAAGAGAACATTTTTCTTCAGTTCTGCTTAATAACAGCATTTAAACAAAATGTCATTAATATTGTTTTAAGAAGATGCCCATTTCTCCAAACCTTTGAAAGCTCCCACAGCCCAACATGCATTCCAGCTGACCTGTGAAGGTCTGTACTACGTTACACAGACGTCTCCTCACCTCCCCAAGAGGTCAGTGGCAGACGAGTCTGCTCAGAAATAGCCCCCCCAGAACCAGCCAGGTAAAATGCAAATCAGCCCCAGACCTGCACTTCCCTGTGCTGTTGAGTCCTCTCAACTGCCTTGGCTTCAACGGGATTTAAAATTTTATGAGGTGCTCGGTGCAGTATAATATTTAAATTTCAGATGAAAAGGCTATGCCAAAAATCCAAAATAAACTTCAGTGAAGGAAAAACGGTGTAATTCCTCCTCTTGGGGACATATTTATGCTCAGCTCCTGAGGTTTAGGGACAATTTACAGCAACATGTAACATACACTAATTAATTTGCTTTGCTGTGTCAGCTACATGCCCACAGTATAAATTCAGAAAACCGTATTTCAAAAATAAAGTATTTGACTAGTAACATATCAGATGCAAGAGGAATTTGAGCCTGCATTCTCTGCCTATATTCTGAATCTTTCGTTATTTCATCATCTAAAATTGCAATGGTCATATTACTTGCCTAGCCCTATTCAGGCCCTCTGCACAAACTGAATTTCATTCATGAAGCAGATTGAGAATGTTCCTACTATATTGTTAGTGTCATTGTCAGCAATGATTTATGTTTAAGAGAATGTGGGCAAATGTGCTCATATTCATATGTGGTGGTATTGTCCAGAAACTGGTTCTCATTGGTGTAAAAAATATATTATTTAATTTTAAATGAGTTGCCCATTATCCTCTACTTTAGCTTTATTAAGAGATCATAATTACTCTGCTAGCCTTGCTCAGTACATGTTATTTCATCTCTTGTTATTAACTGCTGGAATTACTATCCCTGCAGCTTGGAAAGAGCTCAACATTCTTTCATTCGACAGATGGCTTACCAAAATCTGGGTAAGTCTTAGCCATGAGGAAAAAAAACCTCCAAAACATGAGCCCCAAGAACAGTTCATTCTACAGATATCTGAATATATGGCTATTTTTAGTATTATGCTGTAGCTAACAACAGAAGTGAAAGTCAGGGTTTCTGTAATGTTTTTCCCCCTACACTCCCAAATGACATGGATCAAGTAGGATGCAAGCAGGTCACCTCAGTGTGCTGCAGAGTCTTGGTATCGCTTTTCCCAGTTAGATGCCTCCTGCCATGTTCGTTGGGAGATGTAGCTTCCAGTTTGCTTCCAAGCAAGCTGACATGAAATAAAACCTTTCTATTCTCATTCAGAGAATCTGACCTTACTCAATGCCAATGCAGCCTTATGCCCATCCAGGCAACTCTTTAGGACTTGGACCTCCATAATTCCTTTTGTCAGGCTGAGGCTTATAAGAAGAAGTAATTGGCTTTCATTAAAACACAGGGTAGCTAAAAAACATGAATGAACTTTTCAACACAAATCTGAAATAGAAGCTGGAACCAACGAGACAAGTGGAAGCTGAAAACAACTGCTTTAATTTTAACTTATGCTACTGGAATAATAGAGGAGAAGGGAGCAGTTGTGAAACAATGGAAGAAAGCAGCATGTTATCAAAGGAGAGGTGGTAAGCTATTAGCGCTTTCTGTATGTGTGGGTAATTACCGCTTACAGAAAACTGAGGGGTTAGCTGAAGATCTGGGATTTTTACAACCAGTAATTTGAACAATTAATTATTCACGAGAGTCAAATCCAAACCATCTCGTTTGAAATAAGTAGTCTTCCCTAGAAAGCATCACACTGACTTGAGCTTAGCAGCTTGAAGACCAGGATGCTTATCATTGTGAGAAGACTTCAAGATTTGGCCTTAGCTTGGGCCCAGATGGTCATTTTGTGGATTTCATCAGTTTTAGCCCTGAGACATACTATTGTCTAAGACTAGGTCATAGGTCTGCTCAGCCACTGCTAAAAGTTCTCTCCGTACCCCCGCTTTAGGGTGTTCATTTGTACCTACACACACAGAGCATTGGTGCAATGCGATTATGGATTTAGGGAGCTTTGTCTTCCTTCCTCTATTTTTTTATTTTCCTTCCTATTCTTTTTCCTCTCATGTTTTTCAAGCAGGCAGAGCTGAGGGGAGGGGGAGTCCCCATGTACCCTAGGAACGACTAGGGGAAGAGGACATTCCTTCTGCTGCGAACGGAGCAGGAGCTCCAGGCCTGTCCTGTTCTCCATTTCAGTCCTATCAGCCCTTTTTTTAGTGCTGGCGGTGGACACTTTTGCCAGGGTATTTCTTATTCACTCCTGCTTTCACAGAATCACAGAATCATCAGAGTTGGAAGGGACCTCTAGAGATCATCTAGTCCAACTCCCCTGCTAAAGCAGCATTGCCTAGAGCACATTACTCAGGACTGCATCCAGGCGGGTCTTGAAAATCTCCAGGGAAGGGGACTCCACACCCTCCCTGGGCAGCCTGTGCCAGTGCTCTGTCACCCTCACCGTAAAGAACTGTTTCCGTGTATTTGAACGGAACTTCCTGTGTTCTAACTTGTGCCCATTGCCCCTCGTCCTGTCACTGGGAACCATTGAAAAGAGCCTGGCTCCATCCTCCTTCAACCCACCCTTTAGATACTTGTATGCCATAATAAGGTCTCCCCTCAGCCTTCTCTTCTCCAGGCTAAAGAGTCCCAGCTCTCTCAGCCTTTCCTCATAAGGCAGATGCTCCAAGCCCTTAATCATCTTAGTTGCTCTTCGCTGGACTCGCTCCAGCAGTTCCCTGTCCCTCTTGAACTGGGGAGCCCAAAACTGGACACAGTATTCCAGTTGTGGCCTCACCAGTGCAGAGTAGAGGGGGAGAATGACCTCCCTTGACCTACTGGCCACACTCTTCCCTATGCAGCCCAGGATTCCATTGGCCTTTTTCGCCACAAGGGCACATTGCTGGGCCATGGATAATTTACTGTCTACCACGACCCCCAGATCCTTCTCCTCCGAGCTGCTTCCCAGCAGGTCCGCCCCTAACCTGTACTGGTGCCTAGCATTCTTCCTCCCCAGGTGCAGGACCTTGCACTTGGTTTTGTTGAAGCTCATTAGGTTCTTCTCTGCCCAGCTCTCCAGTCTGTCCAGGTCATGCTGGATGGCAGCACGGCCCTCTGGGGTGTCAGCCACCCCACAATGCAATCTATAATCTTTCCTCCACATGCAATCTATACGCAAAATACGCCAGTTACAAATTCTCAGCAATGTCTTCTACTTGACTGTTATCACCTTAAACAAATTGCTCACTCCAGACCTTTTCTTTTTTTCCTTCCTTTTTCAAGTCAGAACTTCCATTGTGTTCAATGGGACCTTTGTTTTATTAAAAAAAGAAGAGTTTTATTTGAAAAGGAAGGAAGATATATGTTATTGTTCTCTGATCATTGCTGTGGCATTCATTCTCAAATGTAGCACAGAAATTTCTTTCAAAAGTACTTACTAGTTTGGACAAAATTATTCTAATCAATAAAATTGCTTTCTTTTTGTCAAAAATGCTTGGTGCCAGCTATTCATGAGACTAGAACACTACAACCCTTACGGTAAGATAAGATAAATATGATTCACTTGATATTGAATGATTTGAAACATACCATAGCATTGACCAATTTGGAGAAAGACGAGAAAATAAATGATGCAACTTTTTCTTAACTCTGCCTTTCAAAAGAGCTAAACCACTGTGTTGTTATGTAAATAAAGTATGGCTAGCCTGAAGCTGAAAGGTACAGCTAATTACATGATTTTCTAAGACAAGACATGCTAATTTGATCCAATGTTTTCATTTCCATTTTTATGAGTTTCTGTAGTTTCCACAAAGTTTATAATTCTGTTCTAAATCTAATGAAAAACATTTATGGTGATGCTTGGCTTGTAACAAATGTAGAACTCGATGACCTTGTGATTTTAATTGTAGTTATTGTACAGGATGTCTTTAGTAAGAACAATAACTTAAGGCATAAGGAGCACTTCATAAAGTAGCTCAACAACATCTTCACAATAGAACGTTGATGCACTCGCTGGACACATCGCTCCTACATTAGAGGATGTGTGCTCATGTGAGTGTCTGGATACATAAAAAAGAGGAAGCCAAGAGTTATTAAATAGTCAGGTCAACTACCCTTTATACCTATGTGTACAGATTTGTGCTCATTTCTCTTCCTTGTTCCTCCAAAATGATCAAAAATATGCTTTATCCTGGGGGTTACTAAATTAAAATTCAAGTGCAGGAACACAAATCATGTAGATATAAACTCTCAGGCTTGTCTGCATTACAAAGACTTCTGTGCCTGACAGTGAGTCTCAAACATGACTTGGTTGGCAAAATAATACCTACTACTTTATAGTAATGAAAACCAAAACAAATAATATGTAAGTTGAATCCCCCTTGAGATTCAGTCAACCACTAGCTGCCAGGTTCTAGGGTAAAGAAGGGTCACACCTGAATGTTAGCACTGAAGAATTCAAAGCCCATCAGACAGTCCGGGTTAGTTGAGAACAATATGCTGATATCAAGAAATAGTATCATAACCTTTGAGGGATGCTACTTGTTTGCTAACTGGAGGTAGAGCATTTGAGAAAAAATAAAACTAATAAGCCCAAAAGTAACAATCAAGAAGAGCTGAGACACAAGCATGACCATCAAAGAAAAATCTCAGTACTTTATTTCATTGATAGTTCTTCTTTCAATCCTTTTGATTAGCCTGGACACAGCTTTTATCATTTTATATGTCACTTGTTATCCCTGGGAAAAAGGGAAGTGACTGTCATAAAGTTAAGAATTGAAACCTACTAATATAGTATTTTTCCTTTGCATAAAAAAAGATGGTAATAAAAGCAGAAAACTAACCATTTCTCTTGGTGATTATTACTGCTCCAGAATATGGTAAGTGAATTGAATACTATATCATCCATATTTAGCATTTAACCTGATCTTCTTCATCAGGAGGCACAGAACATTTACGTATCCAAAGCTGTACACTTGAATAATTATCTAATAGCCATAAACAATGGTTCAGCCAAGTGGAAATTATCTGTAGAACAAATTATTTTTAGGAGACTGGATGTTCGCTATACTGGATTCTTAAATGTCTTCAATTATGCTTACGAGAAGTTTTAACGGAAATAAAGTTTTATGGGATTTCTTTACAGATCTCACTTTGCCTGACATTGTTAGTGTGACTTTTGGACTCATCATTCATTTTTCTGGCATTCAGAAATGTTCCCTATCTTATGCTTGCTGTTTCCTCACACTTCTACCTGCACACACGCACGCACACATCATTTGGGTCCTTTAACTATCTGTCTCTTCGCAGTCACAAAGCAAAATACACAGACAAAGCAAATCATATGAGGGAAAACATATTCAATCCTTCGTTTTCCTCCTCAAGTTCCTGAAGATGTTACTAGAGAGCAAGCCCCGTGTGGACAGGAGACACTGTAAAAATAAAGGGTGAAAGGAAGCATTCTTCAGTGCATACAGATCTGTTTGGTTCCATCCAGGTCAGTGAAGGTGTTGCAGAGCTACATCAATGCTCAAAATCATCTCATCTGGGGACTCTGCAATGTCAGTCCTTAAGATATGTTTGCATATTACTAGCCTGAACAGGTTACAGATTAAATAATCATAATAATAACAACTTTGTCCCTCCTTATTAGACACACCTGTCGATATCCATAAATAGCTGTAGCAAGTGACACCTTTCATGAATTACTAACAAATAAATATTTGACAAGAAGCCCGAGTAGTTGGCCTGCCTAATAGACGATGCAAAATGCTCCGTTCTCTCTTTAATGTAAATGTTATAGTGATCACAGGATCGAAGTTAGACGTTTATGTGGTAAGTAAACACCACTTCATTTCTATTTGAACACTCAATTTATGGATTGGTTTCTAAGTGGTCTAGAATCCTCAGGTACATGCAGTTCACCTTGGAATTTAGGTTACATACAGATGTTCTGTTTTGGGGATCGCGTCATTTTGCTGGAAAGAGTGCTATCAGCTGGGCAACTGCATTGTCACTAACTGTTTACTGCAACTCCCATACCAGGTGCCATCACCCTCTCTCATCTGTAGATGGTCAATTGTGTGAGTGCTCCCTAAACCACTCCAACTAAAATAAACCAGACTAAATTTAGAGGTTTAAAGACGAGCCTTTTGCATTTTGGAAAGATGCACAGAGTTCATTCTCTGGCCCAGGAGAAAAGCATGGCATGATATGACTGGACACCTTTTCATCCAAAACACAGCGGCTTCATCTGGGGTGCCTGCAGGACTGCTCCCTGAAGCCTGAGTGAGTGTTGTCCATGATGGTCTGATGTCTGACCAAAACCATGCCAGCGACAATGCTAGCAATTAATTAGCACAGACAGTCCCAGGACAGTGCTTAGACCTGACTGCTGGCCCTATTTAAATTACTAATGTAGAGGTAAGCGTTGACAAGCATCCCACAAACGAGGTCATTGAAGCTGAGAGCCAGTGCCAGGACTAGGCTGGAGGCAGGTGGGATGGGTGGAGCAGAAAGTTCCTGCTTTATTACAGAATGTTCCTCTCCCTCATCTGGAATCGAACCCCAGATCCTCACTTCCTGTTTCCCTGTTACTGCTGAGCGTGAATAGGTTGGTTTCCTGCTGTTGCTTCACCGTTAGCTCAAGCAAGAAAAAACGCTGGACCTACAAATGCCAGTCCTGTTGAAAATCAATCCAGATAGATGTTAATAAGATTCAGTATAAAGAAATCTCTTTGTTTTCAGTTTAATTATTTGGAGATTTAGGAAAGAACACAATCTTGCTGCATTAAAAAAAAAAAAAAAAGATAACTGGAAGCAAAGGGGGAAAAAAAAGAACCATTATGTTTCCACAATCAAGTACTCACAATAGGAAAAATGTCTAGATTGAAGCTGCCTGTGTGATTTTATTCATTATGTTTAATAACAGGAATACCAAGAAATATTTCTAATTTCATTACTTACAACGTTCCAGGGACGTAAAAGGACGTGCATGTAATATTGTTCCTTCACTGGAGGTACCACGTAACTTAAATAGTAATGCAAAGCATTAGCACAGCAGCTTAAAGCATACACACATATTAAAGTGTGTGCAGGAAGGTGCACATTGTCCTCAACCTTAGCACACCAATTGCATGTTCGGTTTGGACACTTGAAACTTGTTTTTGGAAGTAACTAAAAGACTTATCTTTTAAAGAAGGTGGTATGTGTGAATTTTATGCCCATTATTTCCTACTTTCAAAATGTAGGAGTTAAACCATGAAGTCATCTTGAGGGAAAATGTACAATTGGCACTGCTATTATTTATCAATGAAAATAATAATGTGGCTAAGAAAATTCTGTTACTTCGTCTTTTGATATAAGCAAGAGTAAATATTGTTATCAGTTAAAGCCCTGATTGAGGTCTGACCTTACATGGATCACAAGGAAGGACCACTCATCTTCATGTCCTCCAGTCAAAGCTTAGTTATTGCTGTGCTTTGTACACTAGCTGCCTTTTGTTCCAGGTACAACTGACAAATATATAGTTATGGCAAGGCATATGTTTTTCTCAGTTCCGAGCACTTTGGTGAGCAGTACGTTTTGAGCAGCAGTATGCTGAATTCACTTAGCACATTTTAAAGCATTTTCTTTCATTGACAGTTGGTGTGTTTTCTAAATGGATAGTTTATTACCCAGCTTTGTACTCATATTTCCTATGAATTTCTTGTAGAGAAACAAACATTTCTGTTTATTCTCTCCATCTCTCCATCTGATTCTGGCTCATAAATTGAAAGTCCTGCCAGACATAAATTGCTTCACTTCCTCCAGTGAAACACCACAGGACACTCTCTGAAGAAAATGTAAATTATTTACATAATTCTAATTCCATCAGTCTTTATACATGGACTAATACAATGTTATGTTTAATTAATGAACTTCTTAAAGAAGGCCATGAGACCATTAAAGGGCATAAACTATTTATAAGGAAAACCAGCAATTAAGATAATTGTTTTCATCATAAACATTCCCAACTGTCAGGATTTGTGTTTGGAAACACATCGCTCAGGTGGCACCAAATCTGGAGGTAAAACTAGTCAAAAACTTTCTTCCCAAACTCTGGCTTATTCCAGTCAGGTGTCAAGTACAAGCTGCCTTTTCCTTCCTCCCTTGATTACATTGATCATCATGGGATGATGAATTGAGTAGAGCAAACCAAGAACAGTACAAAAAGACTTTCTGTTCTGTCAGGCTGTTTCTTGTTTTTAATTACAATGATAGTTAGTTGAGATCATTGCCCAGAACTTATTGAATATTGCTGGAGATGTAGCCTAGAGATGACTAAAACCTATCTTCAATATCAATAAAAATATTAATGTCACAGACAAAGGCAGTGCACTATAAGCCTTCAAACAAAAGTTCACTATTACTCTTATTGTCCCCAAAGATTTAGCCTAAGAAAATGTTCTAAGCTGTAATTTAGGAGTACTAGTTTCATGCAATAATTCCCATACCTGTAAGATAAGATCCGTTTTGCAGTTCAGTCTGTCCTGGCCCATGTGAAACTCCATCACGCTCTGCAGAGTGTTTTTAGTGTGTGCCTTGCCCCACCGCCTTGCCTGAAGCAAATTTGGAAGCCCAAATCCTCGCTCTGTGCAAGTTTATAGAAATCTTACAACTGGTTTCAGTGAGACCTCAGTAAATTCTCTGAGTGGTCTCTCAAAGTAATGCTATTTTAGTTTCTTTTCATTTAGTACTATGTTCGTGTATTTCCCTTTATATGTCTAAGCTACCTGGCAAGACAGTTCATGTTTTTGTACGGTGTGTTATTTGTTGATATGCTGCTTTTACAAGTTACAGTTATGTCTATCTGCAGCCTGGAAGCTGTTTGAAACTTAACTGTTGAACACTCCTGATCGTAGCTGTTGGATGGGCATAAGGTATAAACTTTCTTTTGGGTTAAACCCTGAACTCGCAAATGTCCTGTTGTATTGGGTTTATGTGACAAGGTTTTTGGTAGGGGTGGGGTGGGGCTGCAGGGGTGGCCTTTGTGAGAAGACACCAGGAGATGCCACCATGTTGGACACAAATGGTTCCAGTCCACTCCAAAACAGACCCACCTCTGGCCAAAGCTGAGGCTATTAGTGATGTGGTGGCACCTCTATGATAATGCATTTACGAAAGGGTGAAAAAACCCGTGCAGCAGCTGTGAGAAAGGAGTGAGAAAATGTGAGAGAAACAGCCATGCAGACACCAAGGTCAGAGAAGAAGGAGGGGGAGGAGGTGTTTCAGGTGTCAAAGCAGAGGTTCCCCTGCGGCCTGTGGTAAAAACTGTGGTGACACAAGTTGACTCCTGCAGCCCGTGGAGGACCCCACGCTGCAGCAAGTGGATGTGTCCTGAAGGAAGCTGCAGCCCATGGAGCAGGTTTTCTGGCAGGACCTGTGACCCATGGGGGACCCACGCTGCAGCAGTCCATTCCTGAAGGACTGCATCCCGTGGAAAGGACCTACAATGGAGCAGGGGAAGAGCATGAGGAGGAAGGAAGGGTAGAGACAAGTGTTATGGACTGACTGCAACCCCGATTCCTCATCCCCCTGTGCCTACTCTGTTATTAATTGGCAATAAGTTAAATTAATCTTCCCCAAGTCGAGTTGGTTTTGCCCATAACAGTAATTAGTGAGTGATCTCCCTGTCCTTATCTCGACCCATGACCTTTTCATGTTATTTTCTTCTCCTGTCCTGCAGAGCAGAGGGCATGAGAGAGCAGCTGGGTGGCAGCCAGCCAAGGTTAACCCAACACACCCGTCTTTTTGGAATCATCTTTGTCTTGGTAATTTCCATGTATGAAAGTGGTTTCTAAAGCTTGAGGCTTTCAGTCATCCCTGAAAAAGAATGCAGAGGTTTCTTAACAGATCCTTTACTGATCTTTAATTGATCTACAGCCATCTTCACTGCTTACTTGCTCCAAAACACTTAGTCATTCTCCAAGCCTGGACTGATATATTGTCACAGAAACAGTTTTTTTTTTCCCTAAGCAAGAGAGTGGCATCATGATGAAGAGGAGTAACAGGCCAGCAATGACACCAGCAGTCAAGACTCCACATACTGAAGTGTTTGTGGTAGTACATGATAAAATTTGATAGTGTTGCTCCTGGCTCAGAGGCAGAAATCAGTTGCCAAATATAACAGAGATTTTTATTATTATTATTATTTTGTTTAATGGCCAGAAATCTGTCATTCTTTCCACTTCCAAATTGCTTTCCCATTAATCGAATGGATATGCTCTCACTGCTGCAGTCTTCTTAGCCATGTCCCGAGCTAACAACAGTATGAAAAATATTGCTCACTATGACAAAAACATAGCCAGATATTTTGATTCTAAAGCCTGCATCCGTGTGTTGCTTTCCCTGATGCTGTTTTAGATAATACCTTCAGTTTCCCTAGTCCAATGCACTGATGCGGCTCTAATGGGTTATCCTTGGCTGCTGAGGTGCGTGACTGCCCTTATACGCTAGTGCAAAAGAAATAGATAACGATGTTTTCTTACTGAGCTACAGTAATGGGTTTTCAGTGTTGCCAGGAACAACAGTGAGGCTGTATACAAGTAGGGGTTGGTGTGAGCGCCATGCGGCTCTTCTGGTGCTTGAGCTGTGTGGGCACCATGCATGGGGCAGCCAGGCCCAGCGAGGTTCCCTCAGGCACCTTGGAAACTGGTCATGTGGAAAGATCCTAGGAGCAGGTTTCAGTAGTCATCTTAAATGGTCCTTTTGGGGCAATTCAGTCCTTGAAACTCTGTTCATTACAGACTAATATGTGATTACATTAGGGTAAAGTCCACTGTATTTGTGAGGAAAGAGCTCATCATCCCACTCGGTTACATTAGAGAATGCCGTAAGACTAACAACCCCAAATCTCTATCAAAATGTGTGGTATTCATCACAGACAGGCAAGACTTCATTTGCAAGGTACTTTAATTATTACAGACAACATACTAATGTTTTCCACGTGGCCATTTGGCACCTAGCAGCTTAAATGAATTCCCCCTAGTAAGTTTACTTTCTAAAAGGTCCTGAACACTAACAGGCCTGATTTATTCATTGTTTCTGTTACAGCGGGAAAGCAAAGAAAACCTGACAAACTCTGCTTGCATTGGGACATAAGCACAGCTTTTTGGAAGCTGACAGTTCAGATGAAAACCTGACAGGAGGTCAGCAACCCTTCACGAGCCTGTGGACACAGAGTGGTCAGAAAAACCTCAAACTTCACGGCTTGATAAGACAGACTTTTCCCAAAGGCTAGGTCTGTTAATAACTCCTGCTCACATCAGTTTCCATAATGCTCTGGAGAGCTTTCCTATCATTTCTGTTGCGGAGGAACCATAAGACACACGTAAGAAACTAGTTACGAGAAACACAGTGAAGTAAAAAGAAACCTTATCTTAATTGCTCTAGGAAAAAAAAAAAAGCTTAAAAAACATTGTATTGTTTGTCCACTGAATAGAATTTAGCAAGCCTCCACCCTGCCACACCTACAGTTAATAGTTTTTTGTAGAATTTCTCGCTGACCTCAGGCAAGCTGTTGTAACTTAGTTTCCTAACCGTTAAGGCAAAAAGCTATGTACCTGCTATTCCATAGAATAGCATCAATATTTTAATCATTGTGAGAAAAATGGAGGACTTGTTATTATAGCCAATGTAAGAACCCACCAAGGTGGGAATTTTTTTACTTTTTTTTTTTTTTTGCTAATATATTAAGTGGTTTGGCGTAACTCACTTTTAATGTAAGAACTAGAACTCAGCAAATTTTACTCTAAAGTATAGGTTTAATATAGCCACTATGATCTGAAAAATAACTTGTTATCAAAATGAAATCTTTTTTACCAAAAAAAAAAAAAAAATGAAGAAAACAGCAGAGACAGCAGTTTCTAAGTGGGATGACAATTGCTGGAAAGAAGACAGAAATTAAGAAAGTGATTGGGTAACAGAATTTGAAAGAGTTGATGGAATGAAGCAGGAGAAAAACAGTGACATTACATAAGCTGATGAGAGGATAGATACTGGAGAGCGAATACAGGTATTCAAATTTCCAAATGCTCCCTATTGAAAGAGGACATGAGGGTGGGCATACAGCTGCTTCTGTTCAAATGCTTGCATGCCTAAATTCACGGAAGACAAGAATAAAACTTTTTGAATATGAAAGAGCTAAGGAAACCCCTTTTTTTTTTCTTTTTGTTTTCTGTTTTTGTTTTAAATAAATTCCTGACCTTTAAAGATGTAGACTATGTTTTCACACATGCAATGTGATATGTATGAGAAGAAAAAATTTCTCAATAAATGTTAAAAATATTTAAGCAGTTAACCCAATAGGCTAATACCGCAGAAAAATAAAGTAATTTCTCCTATTCAAGTGGATTTATACCTGTGTTAAAAAGTTAAGTGGTTTGTAGTAAGTTACCATACCTTAAACTATACCAGATAATATCTTTCTTCCTATGTTTCCTTGATTTCAATAATGTCTACCAGTGGTGCAGGAGAGTCAAGAGCTAGTGGAAAGGAGGAAATATTTAGGTAGAAAATTATATTTGTAATTTCTCAGCAGAAAAACTGATAGCACTGTCTAGTTATCATCTCCAGCTGCAGGACACAAAGCTCAAAATAACAGCCAAATCGGGTGTCAAGCGAAAAATCAGTATCAATGAAAATAACATTTTACTGATTTCTTCTCTTGTCTCTTTTCTTACATTCTTGGGTTAGTATTACCATTGCTGTATGCAGACAAACACTCACCAAGAGGAATTCCACTTTCATATAAAAAACAATTATCACCATATGCTGTTGATTTTTAAAAAACTCTGTACCTCAAGATGTGAAAGTACTTGCCAGATTTGCTTTATTGGTTTTTAATCCCGACCCCAGGCCCATACAGGTTTGAGTTATTTTGGATCTTGTAGAACTGTGAATAGAGATTATGGATTCATACTGAAGGGGTAAACATAAACCAGTGGTCTGAAATTCCATAGTTCATAAAAACTGCATTTTAAAATTTCATGTCAGAAGATTTACTCCTGTGAAACGCCACTACTAAAGTTTTCAGGATGAAAACTGCTTAAACACTAAACCTATGGAAATAGAGTGGAGGATACTTACTGATTATAGGATCAGAAGAAATTAAACAAATTCTAGGAGTCTTTATACCTTTAAGAGATATTAATACCTCTAACAACACCTTCTACATGAGTTGCACCATTTATAAGAAGATGTATAAGGTAGTCACCAGACTGCAAATTCGTGTAAGACTTTGTAGGATGTGGCTTGCTTTATGTTTAGAAGAACATGGAGCAACTTTTCTCCTATGTGACTGTGCCCTCTCTTTAGTATTTGATTAAAGAAATGAAACCTCCAAGAGTTCAATTAATTGTAGCAGCATGCACTGAATTGCACAAGAATGCATTATCTGTAATTGCCAAATGTTACAAAAAATGCAAAATGAGTCAATTCTAGATTTCTAGCTAATGCTTTTATCCATTTCTGTTTAATTTCTGATCCATGGCAGAAGAAGGAATTAATTACTTCATTGCTGTGAGTCTTCTTTTGACTTTGGCAACATTCCCTAGAGGATTCTATCCAAGATTTTCTCTTGTGAATCCATGCAGAATCTCCTTCATTTTTTGTTAGCCTATGCACATATCAAGTAAGAAACATTGTAGAAGTAAACCTGGGAATAAAATTAAAAATATGCACAAAATTTAGGAGCAGACAATGGCATATTGAACAAAACTACAGCCTTATGTTAGGCACCACACCAGGAAAAGTCGAGCTGTATTGGAGAATGAATGAATCTTAGAAACAAAATCACCAGTCTTACTCCTTTCTTGCAAAAGCTGTGTGTTGCCAACCTAAAAAAGCAAACAAAACAACAGAATCACAATGTGTTAGGAGCAGGCAGGAAGTATAATTAAAAAGACCATGTCCATATTTCTTGTTCCTTTTACACTTCATCCCACCCAGTAGTAGAGGGACAGTAGCTGCCGCTTGCTCAGATACTTCAAGATCCAGAGAGCTGTGTGCTATTGTCCCTCTTTATGGCTATGACTGAGCATAATACTACTCAAATTGTTTTTAAGAGAAAACCCACTAACATATATGATGTTTCTTTCATTATTTTTATACATAGATTGAAATGAGATTCAGCAGCAAAGGTTGGGAAGTTAAGGAAAAAGTCAGAATTTTGATTGTAGTTTGAACTTCTTTAACTTTCCTGCTCTGGCCAAATGTTGCTTGTTAAATGCAGAAATATATAGAAAAAGTCCTTCCTCCATTAAGTATAAGTCATAAAGCAGAAAAAGAAAGATCTTTCAAAAGTCTTCAATGAAGGATTATGAAACTGGTAGTAAGATTTTAACTCCGTCAGACAAACTTGTCCCATATCTTGCAAAATAATCTTCAGTGTTTCACACTCAGGCATATAAAAAACACGGGGAAAATATTAATTAAACTTATAAGAAATCAACTAATTGGGAAAACAATAGAGAGGACACTGCTCTTAAAGCTTCACAAATGACTTGTTAACCAACTCAGACCTGATGGCAAATGTTAAGATTTGATCCATCTGCTTAGCCATGAAGCTGCTCTTTTCTTCCTTTGTCTTCACTGTATCCTAAACCTGGATTACTGAGCAAATGCCTCTGTAGAGGAATGCAGACAACTGTTTTCCTGCATGAGGTCCCTCAGTACCAGGAGCTGGAACACACTGATATATTCACAGAATCACAGAATCACAGAATGGTCAGGGCTGGAGGGGACCTCTGGAGATCATCCAGTCCAACCCCCCTGCCAGAGCAGGGTCACCTACAGCAGGTTGCACAGGACAGTGTCCAGGCGGGTTTTGAATGTTTCCAGAGTGGGAGACTCCACCATCTCTCTGGGCAGCCTGTGCCAGTGCTCTGCCACCCTCAAAGTAAAGAAGTTCCCCCTCATGTTAAGATGGATCTTCCTGTGTTCAAGTTTGTGCCCATTACCTCTTGTTCTATCATTGGGCACCACTGAAAAAAGACTGTTCCCATCCCCCTGGCACCCTCCCTTTAAGTATTTATAAGCATTAATTTAGATCCTCCCTCAGTTTTCTTTTCTCTAGACTGAAAAGACCCAAGTCCCTCAGCCTTTCCTCATAAGAGAGATGTTCCAATCCCCTAATCATCTTTGTAGCCCTTTGCTGGACCCCCTCTAGTGGTTCCATGTCCTTCTTGAACTGGGGAGCCCAGAACTGGACACAGTACTCCAATGTGACCTCACCAGGGCAGAGTAGAGGGGAAGGATGACCTCCCTCGACCTGCTGGCCACACTCTTATTCCTGTACCTGTGCATTTAACCCCTATTGAAAAGCAAAGTATATTAGCTTGAACTTAGTGCTGAGCTAACACAGGGTAAGACCCCACTGGATCAGGTCAGCTCAGGTCACAAGTGGAAAAAAATATGCGTATAAACACCTTTGTAAACATATGTAGAGACATGGAATTCTTCTTCAGAAGCCAACAGTCAAAAAGGGCACCCCTGTTCTAGCATGCTAATTGGCAAAAATGTGCTGACACTGTTGAAGACAGTACCGAACCAACTTATGAGTTTCCCCATCTTCTCACTTTAGATTTCACAAGATGCTGCACTACGGCTGCGTTCCCCATATTGGCCAGTGTAAATGCTTCTGAGATGTTTGGAAAGAGATACGGTGTTTCACCACATTGAGGCATCCATTAAATATGGTATTATCCATCTAAAGAGAACATCTGTTTGCATCTTTGACTGACCACAGCCTCTGATGGAGGAACTTTGCCTGGCAGACCGTTCCACTACAGGATCAATGGGAGTTGCAGTGCCTTTTTCTGTTTCTGTTCCAATAAGATCTCCTCAACTTTTCTTTATGCCTTATCATGCTCTTCTGTGCTATTCTGTACGAAAAGCAAGCACTCGTTTGTAATGCCTGAGCACATTTGTGTAATCCTGTCAACCAGAAAATCAAAAATGGTTAGTGAGGACAATGAAAGGGATCTGCTGAAGCAAAAATGCTCCATCATATTAATCGATGCTCAGGAAACAGCAGCTGAGATTGCAAGTTAAAATAGGAAAACACTGCATTCCAATTTCTCAGGTGAAGCTGTGCAGTGAAAGAAGTTAGACCAGTTTCTAAGGTGTATGGATTGCACTGAGAATATCAGTATAATTAAAAAAACACTGCTATTTATCAGTAATTAGCCCTGTCAACCCAGCAGTGATTGGCGTACGCATTTCCTAGGACTTTGCTTCATTTACTTGAAATTCTAAGTCATCTCATAACTCTTTGGGAGGATATTTAAAAAAAAAAAAATAGAAAAACTGAGCAAAAATGTTCCATCATTTTTCATAAGGATCCAGTCTTCAGAAACATATAGTTTCATATTAATTATAGACCCTAAATTCTAGTTTGATTAGAGTATTTGGATTGCAGACTATGAGGAAAAAGTTGATTTCAATATTAGAAAACAAAAGAAGTCTTCTCCTTCCTTGGTTGCACTTTGGACCTAGCTGTACATCACCCATCACACTGCCCATCCTATCTTCTGGGCCTTCCAAATGCTTGAGCAACACAGACATATCTGGGATCAAGTTAGAGTCGAGTCAGGAGGACTCTTCATTTCTCCCTCTTACTTTTGGCCTCTAGGAAAAAAATTAACAGCTTTTGTCTATTCCAGTTAAAATGGAATATACTGAGAAGTCCCTTGAAAAAAAAAGCTCCATAAAGATTTCAGCACCAGTTATAAGTTTACATTGTGAGCACTGTTTTTCTCCTTACTGTCAGGATTACAGGTTTCTTTTAAAATATTTGGGTTTACCACAACTTTGTATTTGTTTTAAAGCATGGAATATTTTTAACTCACCAATCCAGTGCAAAAATCAACTTTTTCATTTTATCTGCAGGTTTATCAGAGAAAAGGTATTCTTTTTTATTTTCAGTTCATCAATAGGATGAACTCTTCTCGAAGCACCTTACTAGGTCTCTGCAGCAAGCTTAATAGTGTCACATACAAAATGGCTACTCTGTAATCCTGAGGAGGAAAGGTGTGTTTTAGCAAGCAGCACTAGATCCATCTGCCAAGGAATAGCCATCCTGAAATTCTTACTTTCATGTGTTGCTCAGCTACGCTTTGATTTCCTCTGGGAAGTGGCCATCTTTAAACAGCTGTGCTCCGCTTTTAACCACATACATTGCTCAGAATGGTGCCATATAGTTCCTTTGAAATTAATATTCTGCCATAGGGTTAGAAGGAAGAAGAAAAACCTTGCTCTTCCCTTCTTTCTTTCATTCTCCTCATTCTGTTTGCCCCCCTTCCCCATTTCCATGTTTGTGTTCTTTTCCATCCTACACCCAAAGGAACTGTGGGGACCTATGCTGAGCTACAGTACATCTGTGTATTTATCTAACTTTTTTTATTATTTTTTTTTTTTGCTTTTTATTCAAGAATGCAGACACTGGCTGCATGTATTTCTCATAAAAGTGAAGTGTATGCAACTGCATCACAGTGTGTGTACCGCTCCAGCTAATGCATGGATAGCCTGTGATGCCCCTGGTACAGTCATTGGAGATTGATGAGGAAACATTATGAAATATTTAAGACTGAAGACTCAAATAATTTGTAGTTGACGTGGTCTACTAATGAAGCTGCAGATATTAGCATCAACTATGTAGCTAAGCTGTCAGAAGTAACCAACTCCTTCTATTAGAGAACAGGTGGTATCATTAATTTTAGATTAATGAAATAAGGGGAAAAAAACATTAATCTTTACAAAATACAAAATAACCTTTTAAACTTGCATATTATTTACCTAAAATCTTCTGGTGTGTTTATGCCATGAATGGACTTTGCATCATACACTGGCTCTGCGAGAGGCTGCAAAGGTATTTCTGCTCTTTCTGGAGGCATCAAGTAATGAAATTGGTAGAAGGCTGCAGCCAAGATTTCAGACAAAGGATGAAGGGAGGAGCACCTAGTTTCTTGTGCTACAAACTTCTTAGAGTTAGGTTAAGTGCAGGAGGAGGAGCAGAGTCAAAGCTTTCAGATCGTAAATGGTCAAGTCAACCACACCAGCAGTACGCAGACATATCTCCTTCCCTGTTGAGGCTTCTTGAGCAAGATCTGTGTATTTCTGTTTGTGTCTAAGGGGCACCGATTAAGAACACCCAACTAATTTGTGATTAATGTTTCAAAATAGAAGACACTTATTTTATATTGAACCATATTCCGTCACTCTTATGTTGATTTGGCAACATCTTGGAGACCGCTGGCAGAGAAAGGAGTTTACTGTGAACGGCATGGTGGAATCTGACTCTAGGTGATTTTGCTAAATATTATTTCTACTAAGTAGAACTACATTAGATGTGATCTAGTACCATGATGAAGATCCAAAGGACATGGGAAGCCTTTCATGATTCCAAACATAGCAAAGGCTAAGCTGCTCAGGGTAGGCGGGAGCGTGGTATACGCAGAGGCTGTTAAGCTATGCAGCAGTCATCATGAAGGAAGAAGTTCATAATGGAAGTTGTCAAAAATCCAAGGAAATTGTTTTCTTGCACACATCAGGAGATGCAAAAGCATATGTACAGACGTGCATTTACAGAACATTCTACTTAAACACTGCTTCTTATAAAATATTTAATTAACCGTGTTTATTGGTGAGACGATAGGAAAGAAAAGAGCCTTTTCTAATCCTAAAATGCCATTGGTGGAAGACTGGGCAAGGCAGAAGTCACAGAGAGAGAGAACGGGACCATGTAATTATACCTATCAACCTTCAAACAGCTATAGACTGAGAAATAATACGTACAAGGGGGGAAAATGGGATATATTCAGAATTAAGATGAACTTCTCAAGTATATAGGAGGAAATAAGTGTGATGAGGGATTCAAACATTGCATAAAAAAATTTCTGCTCAGACAGTACACAACAATATGCTAATGTAATAATGGAAATATTTTCCTCTTTAATAACCTCTTTATTTTGCTCATACTCTACCAGTCCTTGCGGTTGTACAGGACCGCCATCTAGCTTATCTATTTCTATTTGCCTATGAATATTCTCAAATTTCCACACAGTGGAGATGAAGGGAGCAGACCATTGCTGTTGCAGTGTGAGTTAACACAGGAAATTTAAAATGTAATAAATTCTTGAGACACTAATTAGTCATTAGTCGCTCCTTGTGTGTACACTTTGTTCTTTTTAAGACTGTGTGAGATAGCTTAACTACTTTAGAAATGGAGCAATCTGTCCTTCAAGAAATGTGCAATGCAAGTGATTATGTAGGGAGTTATTGTAGAGCAGCTAAAAAATACCATAAAATAAAAAGTAAAATAAAAAAAAATATCCTTGATAGCAGAAAATAAAACTGAAAAACGTACCACAGTAAGGCCTACATACCTGTGACCAAAAAAGAGAACTGGAAGGGAAAAAGTAAACTGGTATGATTTAACTGCAAGTCATATGAGGTTACTTTAGCTAAATGTATCTCTAGTGAACATAATTGGCAAACAGCATAAATTACTGCAGGCTGTTATAAATTAAGATGGCTGAAATGATTATAAATAGCCAAAGGTATAAAACAAACAGATTTTTTTTTCCTTGACGAAACTCAAGAGTTTGGAAAAGAGTCAGTGAATTGGCTGGAATATCACGAATTTAAAGTTATAGTTATATAGTTACATAGTTAAGGAAATAAGGTACTGATAGGGAGCTAAATTATCTGTTTCCATTAGCTTTCAGTGGAGTGGCTGAAAGTATAGGTGTACAGAACCTGGCCTTTTCTGAAGGTGAAGACAAGGGCAGTGAGGCTGAGGTTCAAAATCATATTTGATATTTACAGAGATTGCATGACTACTTAATATTTAACTACTTTATGTGAAGGAGAACCCAAAGCTTACTTCCTTGTCGCTCTTGAAATTGAGTGGAGATCACTATGGTGGGCAGAATCTCCTACAGAGCTTTGCACCTCTCTCCGACTACAGCTGGAAACAGGACATCAGACTTCACAGAATGGTCAGGGTCGGAAAGGACCTGTGGAGATCATCTAGTCCACCCCCCCTGCCAAAGCAGGTTCACCTGGAGCCGGTTGCATAGGATTGTGTCCAGGCGGGTTTTGAATGTCTCCAGATAAGGGGACTCCACAACCTCTCTGGGCGGCCTGTGCTGCCCTCAAAGTAAAAAAGTTTTCCCTCATGTTGAGATGGAGTTTCCTGTGTTCCAGTTTGTGCCCATTGACCTTTGTCCTGTCGCTAGGCACTACTGAAAAGAGTCTGGCCCCATCCTCTTGACACCCACCCTTCAGATATTTATAAGCATTGATGAGATCCCCTTGATGAACTTTGACATGGTTCAAGGGTAACAAAGGTCTTGTGAGTTAGGCAGACAGCTAATGTGTCACAAAGAAATACTGGGGGAAAAGAAACAAAAGCAAAAACAAATACAAAGTAATTCAAATACCAATCAATTGCCTGGTTCCAAAGGTATATTTGGTAGTCAAAAATTCATACTTAAGCATGAAATCAATGACCTCTAAGTCATAATACCGCATTTCCCTTGAAAAAAATAACTACTGTTCTGGAAAAACTGGAAAGTATGAAATACTATACCTTTAGGATCTGGGGGGGTGTTTTGTTTTGGTTTGGTTTTAGTAAGAATACTTAATGGAACACAAATAACCATATAATGAAGGAAATCAAAAGAAAGCTTGATATGTGAAAGGA
Organism: Vanellus vanellus; assembly: GCF_965231255.1. Classification (NCBI taxonomy): domain Eukaryota; kingdom Metazoa; phylum Chordata; class Aves; order Charadriiformes; family Charadriidae; genus Vanellus; species Vanellus vanellus. The sequence continues at coordinate 206,030,455 of NC_138905.1, read as the reverse complement.
ACTCAGTAAACACAGTGGCAGGTGGATTTGCCTCAAAGAGACAATGTTGTTACTTTACACGACATTTTCTATATAGAGTCTCAAGTCATCTGTCCAAGCAAGAATAACAAATATATTTTTTTCCCTTTTGGATTAAATCAATATGATACAGCTGCTGCCTCAGTCGGAGAAAGATTCATTCTCCCCAAGTAAGAAATAATTAAGTAAGGGTGAATGCCAAAAGTAGGATGGCTTTTAAATTGAAAGCTCTAAACATTATGGACAGTCCTGGATGTGGGATTATTTTTAGTATTTGAAGTAATAGTAAAAACCTTTTTTGTATTCTGTATTTGAATTTGTTTAGAACAGACTTTAATGATGTATATGCTCTGAATATTTTTAATTAATATTTTAATAAAACTCTAGGAGAAAGGCTTTGGTTGAAACAATGTAAGATTAAAAGAAAATTTTTTCTTAAGTTAAATTTTATATTGAAAAATTCTGTGGGTCACATGGCATTTGGTAAGTAAAAATGAGCACAATTTTTTACTTTATAGGAAAATAAACGAGAGTCACTACAAAGCTGAAGGAAACTTTTATTTACTTAATGATCTATGTTTTTCTCAAGTAATGCCCTTTACTAAAAAAAAAATTGAGGACAAAACTCAGTTAATATTTTGTAATTTTAATCTTTACTGACCTACAGGATCAAATGAAGTTGAACGAAGCTACCAGTCATAAATAAACACTCAGAAGAACAAAAAAAAAAAAACACAACAAAAAGCCCCCTGTCACTTAAGTTGAAGGAATTTCCTCATTATTAACTTGAAGAAAACTGGTGCTATCATAAGAACTGAGATGCTGTTTTCTTCTCTGGAATAGAAATCTACAAACACTTTGCAACATTGCAACATTGCAACATTGACAATTTATGAAATCCACTACCTTTTGAAAAACTGCAAGCAGTTACAAATCTCCAACCAAACCATCAGAGATGCTAATATGGTCAGTGATCAAATGCGACCATAGGCTTTTGCAATTAGCCAATTTTCACAAAGAAATTATAGTGAGAAATATGGTGTAACAAATGATGCATGAAGAATGGCTCATTTTTTACTTACACTGGCATTGAAGTTATACACTTATAAGGGAAAACTGGTCTTAGTAATAATGCGACTTTCATATTTTTCCGCTGGTTAAAGTAATAGATTTTCATGAAAATGCCCAATGCTTGTAATAAATCAGCCAGTCATACACATGCCTAATGCTATTAAAACCATGGATGGAAAAGCATTTATTTTTCCTCTTTCCAAAGTTTAGTCAAAGAGCACATTTTTTTCTAATGTATTCATTGTCTGAAAATGTCATTTATTCCCCAAATATAGTGAAGTTATTGATGGCTTTCTTGCTCTTCATAGTGTATATTCAGTTGATTTCTCTTATGTTCAAAATCAGTCATTCTTCCAGTTTTTAGAAATCTGGTGCCCGATCATTAAAAGATAGTGCACTCAAAGCTCTAGTAAGTCCAACTGATTGCCCAATGTGGAAGCCATTCATATAAAAATAAAAGAATGTTGAAATAACTAATGACAATCAAAAAGGGCTTATATAACTTTTATTTAACTCTGCCAAACAAATGCGATATAAAAATTTGGATGACAAAAAAAAGCTTAGTAAGTATAATAGAAGTTGGCAAGATATTTTACTTAGTCTTTAGTGCCACAGTAGTTAAAAAAAGAATTTCACAAAATCAAAATATATCATTAAGACTGAATGTAGACTAGTTAAATACAAAAATGAAAGCAATTTGCTAATACGTCATCATAGCTAAGGTACAATCTTGCCACAGAGATCTGAGCTTTGTTTCATAGCAACTCAAACTTTCTAGCAAATTTATGGGAGAAAATCAAAGTAATACGTGGCACAGTTTGTCGATGGAGTAAACTTTCTACACTGGTGAATAATAATGGTGACAGACCAGTTTTACAGAGTGGTCTGGATCACTTGGTAAGGTGATCTCCCTCGAAAAAAATATTAATTAACATAAGTAAGTCAAACTCTGTATGTCTAAGAATATAAACTGGTGACAGGGGAATATGATGATACTGCTGAGAACGTACTTGTACTGGCAGACAAACTATGGGACATTATCTGTCAGTACAGTGTTATAATTAGGAAAGAAAGTGTTATCCTTGAGATATAAACTGCAGAGTATTAAGAGGAAGTAGGTAGGAAATATCACCTCTGCATACATTAGTAATAATCCTGGGTCCCATTCTGATGTCCGCACTGAAAAAAAGTGGAAATATCTCAGGTAAGAGCTTAATTAATTATGTATATATGGAAAGCATTTTATAGTAAGGACAATAGGAAGATCAATGCGTGTAATATGTTCAAAAAGGGATTAAGAGGTGATTTGCCCATGATCTACAAGTAACAACATGGGAAGTGACACCTGATAGCTCTGTTTACCATGAAAAGCGATACCAAAACCTGATGAAAGCTGTCTGCTCCATGGTCTAACCTCTCAGGGTAATTTACCAAATAGAACAAGCAAGGATGTGCTGGATTCTACCTCTCTAGAAGTCTGTGCATCAAGACTGGATAACTTTCCAATGGATGCACTAAAATTTAAAGAGACGCTGTAGGTTGAGTGCAGGAATTGCTGGGTGGGTTTCTATGGCCTGTGATATTTTGGGAGTCAGGCCATTAAAGATCATAATGTTCCTTCTAATTTCAAAATCTATTAACCTTATTTGAGTCTTTTACTTCACTGTTATGCTTTCTACAGGAAGAGAAAATGGTAGGGAGAAGCACAATGAGCATCTAACCTTGGAACAGAAAAGCAAAATCATTTGATTCAGAAAGCCTCGCAATGGTTAACAGAATATTTAATTGAGAATAGCCCTTGAGAATTTTACTGGGAGAGAGCAGACGAGCTTGGAACTGCCTGTATCTTCTTATTAAAGACTCTTTACTGATGAGATTGGCAATTAAATGAACAGTTATTTGTGCTAATTAAAATATGAAATGGCAATATATTTTCTACTGGTTCAGGATGTGTTAAAGTGAGCTTACAAATTAACTACCCTTCAAAATTATACCTGAACAAACTGTGCTTTCTGCTAAAAGCAATGGGAAAAACTAGCTGCCCTATATCTACTTCCCATATATCCTTTGCCTATGAAGAATTCCAGCTCCAAGAAAATGTTTGAAATTAAGCTCCTAAATCAGATATAAAAGTAACACACTATAAAAAGTGCAAACTTAGCAACAAATTGGAAGAATCCTAGGGTGGGATTCATCTGACTGTATTTTAGATGTGTATTTTAGGGTGAAATTAATTGCATCACAGACTAGCTCATTTCTCTCCATTGATTCCGTAGAGACCCTAATGGGATGAAATCAGCTTGCAGGTTCAGATATCTAAATGTATGTGTCTACATGTGCGTTAGGTGACTACACTCCCATTACAGCTCATGGACATTTAATTAACACAGTCAGTGGAGCCTAGAGGAATTTGGTTGACCACAACTAGGTGTCCATTCAAGGGTGACCTGAATCACTCTCCAGAGTCCATCACCTGTATTAACTACAGTTGGATAACTGTAATGGGAGCCTAGACACATACCTCATATTCAGACATCAATATATTCATATTCTTCAAGACATAATATCATAGAGTTATAAACTTTAAAAAAAAAAAAAAAAAAAAGAAAAGATAGTTTGTAGACCCGACTTGCTGCAGAAATAGTATATACAACGACTAGCATTTTGGAAGGCTGATAGGAAGGCAAGGAAGTACACCATATTGAATCTCCATTGCAGACTCAGTTTAAAAGACAGTGCAAGGCCTCACGTCCACCCCAGCCCATTTATTCAATGCAACAGAGCAGAGCAACCTGCTGATGCCTAAAAGCCCTGTTTTCAGTCTGAGGGCTCTCTGTTGTGCAAGTACAATGGTTAATACAACCAAGCCACCTCACCCCTTCCTCTTCATGGCGTGCGATATCTGAGGCTGAGGCTTAAAGGACATAAAATGGCATGAAAACACAAATCACCGTACAGTGTCCCAACCCACCGCAGTCCACGGGAACCTCAGGAATGGCTGCTGGAACACAAGCAAGCCAGAGCTCCATAAATTGCACCAGGTACAGCATCAGCAGCTAATGCAGTACTCCCCACCTGGGAAAGCCTGTAGGCATTATTGAGCTTCAGTGTGTATATACCTTTATTTTGGTTCTCAGGGGTGCAGCATGGAAATGCATTTTGTCTAAATCTCGGTACAGAAATAACTGTACATAAAACATAGACCACGCTGAACTCTCAGCTGTCCATTTCTAGGGAATTTCCCTCACTTGAAACAACCTACCCACTCCTTTTTCAAAAAAAGGGACTCATAAACCAATATGTATTTTTGCTCAGAGCACACAAGACTGTCTTCAGTTTGTCTGACCACAGTAAAACGCTCCTGCTTCTTCCTGACAGTTTGACACATTGGGAAATTATGCAGACTGACACAAAGGCAGGCTCAAAACCAGGAGTAGGAGAAGCAGGCAAAGAGAGGACTAACAAATTAGGATTAAGAGGTTTGGGGTTTAAGCATCTATTTTTCTACATACAGAAGAGAAAGAACACCACAGAGATACTCAAAGGGAGGGAAAAAAAAAAAAAAAAGAAAGATATAGAAGATGGTTATAAGATGTGCAGAGAATAAGTAACTTGAAGCCAATGGAGAAGGAATATAGAAACTAGTGAAGGGATTCAAGAAAGGGGAGAAATAAAGCAGCAGAGAGTGACATAATGTTGACAGCTGTGCTTCTCTGGATCAGTCCAGTTTCCAGTCATTGATTTTTCAGTAAACAGAGGAGCAAGTCAGGGCGTTTCTGGAAATTAGCAATCACTGAATCCCATATTAATGTTTACATTCTTTATTTTCTCAATTGCTTGTTTTTTATGTCAGGTGAGAGAACAAGATCATTCTTTGATTCTTGACTTCAGTATTTCACCTAAGACTTCTGACTGTTTTTTTTAGTTGAGTGTGATGTACCACACCTTTAAAAAAAAAATTTAGAAATCAAACACAATCTTTCTTGCTACTGACCAGTCTGTAGCTGTAACTGGGAAACATGAAGCAGCTGTTGAATCTTTGGGATAATTGTGGCATCTGAGAAGCTGGATAATCACTGGAACAATTTTCTCACTATTTAACCTAATCTATGTGTATTCAACAGTCTGGGCCTTTATGTGGTAAATACAGCAGCCATGCAGATGGGGAAGGAGAGAAGGAAAGACTGTCTAGCCATAATTATTAAGTGAAGTCATAGTTAAGCAAGGAATAGGATGAATAAATTGTGCTCAAAATTATCAGATTCAGACTGTTATTTGGTTCTGGTTTATTGTCTTTCTGAAATATCAGATGTTATTCATTTTAATATGTTGTAGAAACACCCAAACGAGTGGATCAGAATCTATTGCTCTCACAAATGGAAATGATAAATGTGTATTTTCTATTGGTACCTGATGGATTTTCTAGTCAGTAGGGGCATTTCTAGTTGAAATCCTTGTCCCAGTGAAGTGAAGTGAACAGGCAATCTGTCACTAACTTTTAAGGTACCAAACATTCATGGTGGCATTTTGTTTTCACTGGGTTTGGCCCCTTTCTTCCATCCATTGTACTTGGGCAGAGAGATAGTATATCATATATTCAGGGCTGAAAAGCGCTATAAATGTGATGACAGCCATGCTATTATAAATAGCATTCACTGACTAAATGATGCATGGGGTTTTTCACCAATGAGAGCTTCTTTTAAGTTCTGAGTATGTAAGCAATGCTTTTCTAATCTCTTTTAAGTATCTGAGAGATTAGATAAGATGGTCTTAATAATTCTGACAGGAAAAGTTCATGCATGACTCAGATGAGCATTTCGTTTCCCTTGTTTCCCCCAGCCCCTTCTCCCTGCACAGTGTAGTTATGAGCACACTGAGGTTATCCTTTAACAGAGAGAACAAATGTCAGGTTAAGTATAATCAAAATAAACAGTTTCCTTTAAAATACCTTTATTAAGATAATCTCTGCTCTTTTACATTTATTTGTTTAAAGGTGAATTCATTTGCTGCTCTTCCCACACTACTGATCCTTTATGTCTTGGACCTCCCCACTGAGGCAAGAAACAAAACTAATTAAAACCATGAGTATCTAGATGAGAGACTGTTTAAATCCCTCAAAAATGAATCCTTTTTTCTTTTACTGATCTGCTGACAAATATCTGCCGGGTGCCCCGTGACATCCATACCTCCCGTAGGTGGGACAGGAGGAGGCAGGTGAGCAATGGGGACGAACATTCCCAGCCCAGGCTCTGCGAAGCTGCTCTCAGGCTGGGCTGAGAGAGCTCTTCCAGATGCTCTCACTGTTCAGTGTTGCTGCCCCCCAGAAAACTCAGCTATTGCTCTGAAAATCTAGTTTCTGCGACTGAATTAAACTGAACTCGTACAGTGAGAGGCAGCAAAAGACATCTCCACTTAAGAACCCTTGCTTATACTTGTCTAATACGCGGGACTGTGAAATTTAAGTCCTGACTGCAAGTTAGAATTGGAGTAGGGACTTTGAATTAGACACCATTTATCATCGCCTTAGCCTTTTGAGCTATGCTGGGATTTCTTTCTCATTTTTAGCTTCCCCTTGAGAAATCAGAGCAATATTTCAGTACAGATGAATTGGTATTTTCTGACAAAATTATGTTGGAAAATGTTTTGATTTGCTGTATTCATTGCTGTAATGCAGTTCTGAAAGAAAGGTAGAGGAGGTAAAAACGTCCAGTCATGGAGGTTATCAACAGAAGCCAAACCAAACTCAGCTGAGGCTTCAGATTCTGTTATAGTTTAAGGCTTGTAAAAAAAGAAACAATAAAAAGAATCCCACCAAACCAATCAAGTTTATCCATTGGTTTATCAATTGCATTCCTGCGATGTTTTTTCTCTCACTTTCAGTGAGAAAATTTATATAAACAGAAAGTCTTCAGTTGCTGCCTCAAACCTTTATATGAAATACTAATGTAGATTCCCTTTGGTTATTCTTAATTGTGTGGACTACATTCACACGTTAAAAATGGCCTGAATAATACGTACCCCCTGCTGCCTACATACCATGGTGCTGATTATTAGGAGGAGCTATCACTTCATATAAGACAACAACATTTCCTGGCTAACACACTTTCTGTTTCACTTTGCACCCTGGAACACTTGGCAGGATCAATTATGGGCACAGCTGTTTCCACGAGGAGCCTAAATTCCTGGTTGCCCAATACAGGCATTGTATTGGAAGTTTCTTATTTCATGAAGTACTGGCATAAAACAGAAAAAGAATTCTCTCAGGAAGCATCAAACCATTTTGCTAGGAAAAGATCTGTTGTTATAACTCGAATTAACCAGATTCTGTTTTCTTCTGTATTGTTGGAGCAGGTAATATTAATCCAGCTTCTCTCAAGTGGGGTATTTCTAAGGAATTTCATGCTGGTACCTTGAAAAGCCACATAAGAAAGAATAAAAAGTATAGCTTAATCTGCTTAAAAAAAAACAACCAAACAAACAAACAAAAAAAGAAAACACCACAAAAACAACCCCAAAAGTGTTCTGTGTTTCTCATGCAAAATACTGATGTTATTACTGTGTGTTCATTTTGTATCTGTATCTTAACCATATATCACAAAAGTTGACCTGAGTCCTCAGAAGTGATGGGAATGGAAAATATATTTATGGATGACTGTATAAATGCACTGGCATTTACTATATCTGTCAGTTTTAAGGCACTTTTATGCAGAGATAAAGTGGAAATAAGAAATGAATACACAGTAATACTCACAGGCAGTCACGTTAAATGAACCCGTACTAAGAGTAGGTCATGAAAACAGTCTCCTTACATTGCTGTTCCTTTCTAGGGCTTGACAGATGTAAGGAAGAGAATAGGTTTGTATAGCTGAAAATGATTTATTTTTCAGGCTTCTCTGGATAGGATGCCATAAGGTCATTATTAGTTACAATAGAGGGCAGTTAGACGACAACTTTCGGCATGGTGCAAGGTGAGACTACAGGACATCACAGATGACACTCCAACACTTTCCCTGTTATTTAAAACCAAGATTAATTTGGAAAGTAGGAATGGAAGTACAATCCCAGATGCCTTTTCTGCGCTTAACATTTTGTTTTATTTGTAGAATATATTTTTCTACAGGGTAGATGTGCAGAGAAATCACACTGCTCTATTTTAATCCTCAGAGAAAGACTGCATCTGAGAGCACTTCAATCATTCCTGAACATGTTTTTCAGATGGCGCGGCATGCTGCCTCTGGTGTGCCCTCCTGCACCACCGTATCCACCTCCTCCATGATCATTTTGGGATGATTCATTCTTCATCCTTGCACCGATGAATCACTGTGCCCACAATCCGCATGTGCATGTCAGAATTAAAGTTTAGAAATTGGGGGAACATGCTGACAATGTTCAGGAGACATGGTGTTACATAAATGTACTCTTGTACTATTTTCATCCATTTCATCTTTGAAAGGCAACAATGAACAAAACATGCTACTGAGTTTGGTGTGTGAGAAGCAAGGCTTTACCAGGACATTGTTCATATCTTACCTACGAAATGTCCCATACATATTTTTCCAACGCTAATTGGATTTTTGTTGTTTAAAATATAGGGATTTTTTTTCATTAATATGATTTATATGTGATTTTTTTGTGTGTGTGTGAACTGATTGTAGTTATTTCCAGTGACTAGCCAAATTCTGTTGTACCAAGTAATGAAAATTCTAGCAAAAGGCACGTGAAATGGAGGAGACAGACTGCCACCGTTAGTATAAATGACAACTGTGATCCATCAGACTGCCAGGAACCAAGTCAAATCAAATTAATTCAAATGGATGTTACGCTAATGGAATAAGTAGAACTCTAAATTATGTTTTCAGAGCTTCCACACTCAGGATCTAGTGAAGATGTTCAGCAGAGTAAAGAGCAAAGTAAAGTGGTGAGGTCTCTGCACCCCATAAGTTATCACAGCATAGAAAGTTGTTATTTATGCATTCTGTAACGACTCTTTGAGCCCGTTTTGATCTGCAGATGACTGTAAGACAAGATGACCAAATCAAGGCATCTTAGCTGTCAATAAAAGAAGGTTAAGTTATCCTGCATTTGATATGGGGTGTCACAAGTAGTTGGTACTCACAGACTGTTACCGCATGACTGTTGAATGGTAACCAGTGTGTATTCTGAATCCTCATCCTCTAACTGGTCTGCAGAAATCCATCCCCAGGCATCAACAGCAAGAAACCTTTTGTCTTCATTACTGAGAAGAGTTTAACTACTGAGCAACAAGGAAGAGCTTTCTAGCTGACAAAAGTTTCAAAGATGTTAGGTTTAGGCTATGGAAGTCACTTCTATATCATAGAATCATAGAATCATAGGGTTGGAAGGGACCTCTGGAGATCATCTAGTCCAACCCCCCTGCCAGAGCAGGGACACCTTAGAGCAGGTTGCACAGGAACGCGTCCAGGCGGGTTTTGAATGTCTCCAGAGATGGAGACTCCACCACCTCCCTGGGCAGCCTGTGCCAGTGCTCTACCACCCTCAAGGTAAAGAAGTTCCTCTTCATGTTTAGGTGGAACTTCCTATACTTAAGTTTGTACCCGTTACCTCTTGTCCTGTCACTGGACACCACCGAAAAGAGCCTGGCCCCATCCTCCTGGCACCCACCCTTTAAGTATTTATAAGCATGGATCAGGTCCCCCCTCAACTGTCTTTTTTCCAGACTAAAGAGACCCAACTCCCTCAGTCTTTTCATAAGAGAGGTGTTCCAGTCCCCTAATCATCTTGGTAGCCCTATGCTGCACCCTCTCCAGCAGTTCCCTGTCCTTGAGCTGGGGAGCCCAGAACTGGACGCAGTACTCCAGATGTGGCCTCACCAGGGCAGAGTAGAGGGGGAGGATGACCTCCCTTGACCTGCTGGCCACACTCTTCTTGATGCACCCCAGGATGCCATTGGCCTTCTTGGCCACCAGGGCACATTGCTGGCTCATGGTCATCCTATTGTCCACCAGGACTCCCAGGTCTCTTTCTACAGAGCTGCTCTCCAGCAGGTCAGCCCCCAACCTGTACTGCTGCATGGGGTTATTCCTCCCCAGGTGCAGCACCCTACACTTGCCCTTATTAAATTTCATAAGATTCCTCTCCGCCCAACTCTCCAGCCTGTCCAGGTCTCTCTGTATGGCAGCACAGCCTTCTGGTGTGTCAGCCACTCCTCCCATCTTTGTATCATCAGCTAATTTGCTGAGGGTGCACTCTATCCCCTCATCCAAGTTGTTGATGAATATATTGAACAGGACTGGACCCAGTACTGACCCCTGGGGAACATATATATGTGAACACATATATGACCCCTGGGGAACATATATATATGAACACATATATGAGAGCAGAATAAAGTGTAAAGCTCATTCCTTCATCAATGGCTTCATACAAGTATAGCAAACAGCCTATACTTATCAAAAAACATGTACTGCAGTGTTGGAAGGGGGAGAAAAAGTTATCTGAATTTTTAATGTTTTGCTTGAATAAGAAACTTTGGCTATGGAAGCAAGCTTCATAGGTACCTAGATATATTTAGGATGAGGGGTAGCCTCTCAGCTGGTTTCAAAGTATTCGAAATTAAACCTGGTACTAGATGACACCTTTAGCTGTGTAACAAGAAATGCATAAAGAGATGATGCAGTGCAGTAAGAATGTATTTAACACGAGCAAAAATATTGCCCTACCTAAAAGTCATAGATACATTCTTCATTAAATTAAGCACATTGTTATATGGTGTAGAGCTCAGGGACATGGCAAAGTAATTGGGAAATGTCTATATTATGGTAGAAAGATTTAAAATCATAGGTCAGTTGAACACATTAAAAGGTCGTTCGAGCTGTCATTCCTATGTAGAAAATCGGAAACTCTAAAGACTTTAATAGGAAATAATTTCTGAAAACCACAGATGAAGGCATGAAGCAATTATCACAGTAACTGTGCATTCTGCCAAATTATGAGAAGCTTTTGTTTACTGCAGGATCGCAGGATAGGTTAGGCTGGGAGGGACCTGAAGAGGTCTCTGGTCCAACCTCCTGCTCACAGCAGAGTGAGCTCTGAGATCAGACCAGGCTGCTCAGGGCTTCATCTAGTCAGGGCTTGAAAACCTCCAAGGACAGAGACTTCACAGCCTCCTTGGGCAACCTGTGCTGATGCCTGGCTGTCCTCATGGAAAAAGAGTTTCTCCTTGTATCCAGTGTGACCCTTTCTAGTTTCAATTTATGTCAGTTGCCTCTTGCCCTCCTGCCATGCACCACTGTGATGAGCCCAGCTCTGTTCCCTGTATAATCTCCTTGTTAGCATTGGGGCTGCTGTTAGGTACCCCCAAGGTTGTCTCTGTTGCAGGCTGAACAAGCCCAGCTCCCCCAGCCTCCCCTCACAGAGCAAGTGCTCCAGCTCCCATCACCTTGGTTGCCTCTGCTGAACAGTCTCCAATTTATTGATATCTTTATTGTATTGGAGGGCTTAAAGCTGGGTGCAGTATCCAGATGTGGTCCAGTGAGTGTTGAGTAGGGCAATAATCACTCTGGCTCTTTTCCTTTTCATACAGACCAGGATGCCTGTGGTTCTCTCTGCTTGCAGGACACACTGCTAGTCCATGTCCAGCTTACTGCCCCCCAGGATCACAGGGCCTTTCCCACAGAGCTGCTCCCCAAGCAGCTGGTCCCCAGCCTGTATCATTCATTTGACCTACATACCAGATTTTGCACAGGAGCTGTCCTCTCCCTCTGGTTTGGAGACATCAGCAAATTTGATGAACAAGCACTCTGTAAGCCCCTCCAGGTCTTTGACTGAGACGTTAAACAAGACAGGTCCCAGGGCAGGCCCCTTTGGTACTCCCCTTATTACTGGCCTCCAGGTAAAGTATAACCCATTAATCGCTGTCTTCTGACCATTCAGTCAGGTTTTTATTCATCTGCTTGTCCATCCATTTAGAGCAAAGCATCCTGATATGGCTACAAGATTATTGTGGAAAACAGCATTGGAAACATTGCTGAAGTCAAGGTAAATGATGCCCAGTGCTCTCCCCTTGTTGACAAAGCCACTCATTTTAATCAGGTTGTCTGTTGTAATACGGAAGGCAAACAGGTTGGTCAGGCATGATTTGTGCTTGATAAATCAGTGCTGTCCACTTCTGATCATGTTCTTCTTCATGTGCCCAGAGACATACTCCAAGACTCATTCTCTGGTTTTCCAGGGGACCAAAATGAGACTGATTAGCTTTTTGAAGATGGTTGAGACATTTGCCTTCTCCAGTCATCAAGGATGTTCCCACATCTCTGTGATCTTTCAGAGAAGATGTAAAATAGTCTTGCAAGGACTTTGGCAAATGCCTCAGCACCCTTGGATGCAGACCATTGTTATGGATACGAATGTATGGTGGGTTTGACCTTGGCTGCCTGACAGACCAACTTCACACCTTCCCTCCTGACTCCTCTACCTCCCTCTCTCCCAGCTGTGCAGGTTGTGGTCAGTCCATAACACGCTGTCTCTGGTCCTGCTTCCTCCTTTCACTTTTCACCTGCTCCAGTGTGGGGTCTCCACAGGCTGCAGCTTCCTTCAGGAAATATCTACGTGCTCCAGCATACCTACCTATCTATCTATCTTTCATATCTATCATATTTATCTGTGTATCAGAAATATCTACCTGCTCTTCCTGCTCTGTGGACTGCATTGTTGCTCTGACATGGTCCTCCATGGACTGTTGGGGAACGTCTGCTCTGGCACCTGGAGCACCTCTTCCTCTCCTTCTCTGACCTTGCTGTTCATACAGTTGTTTCTCACACTTTTTTCTCTCAGTCTTTTGCCTCTGTGGCATTTTGCCCTTTCTGAAATATGCTTTCCCAGAGGCACCACCATCTTGGCTGATGAGCTCTGCTGAGTCTTCTGGTGGGACTGTTGGAGCCAGCTGGAACCAGCTGGAACTGGTTGTGTCTGGCACTGGGCAGCCCCAGCCTCTCTTGACAGAGGCCACCCCGGCACCCCTCTACTGTCAACACCTTTGCACCTGCACCAAGCACGGCTCCATACTTTACTCATTGACAAACTGATGAAGCATGAACTAGATCAGTGAACAGCAAGGTGTACTGAAAACTGGCTGAACTGTCAAACTGAAAGGGTTGTTATCAGTGGCACAGTCCAGCTGGTGGTCAGTCCCTAGTGGTGTAACCCAGAGGGTCGGTACTTGGGCCAATGCAGTTTAACGTCTTCAATAATGACCTGGATGAGTCACATGGGACAGAGCAAGTTTGCAGATGATACAAAACTGGGAGGAGTGACTGATTACACCAGATGGGTGTGTTGCCATTCAGAAGAACCTCAACAGCCTGGAAAAAAGGACTGAAAAAGACCTTATGAAGTTCAGCCCAGGGAAATGCCAAGTTGTGCCCCTTGGGAAGAATAACCCCAGGCGCCAGGACAGGCTGGGGGCAGCCAGCTGGAAAACATCTCTGCAGAGAAAGTCTTGGGGTTACTGGCGGACCACAAGTTGGCAATGAGCTATCAGTGTGCTCTTATGGCAAAGACTGCTGCCCAACAACCTCCGGGGCTGCAGCAGGCAGACTGCTGAGGTTGAGGGAGGTGTTCCCTTCCTTCTGCTCAGCGTTGGTGATAAAAATTTGGTGTGAAGGATCCAGTGCTGGGCTCCCCAGTACAAGAGAGATGTGGACATACTGAAGCAAGTCCAACAAAGGGCCATGAAGGTGATTAAGTGCTCGGTGCCTCTTCTGCCATACAAGGAGAGACTGCAAGAGCTGGAACTGTTCAGCCAGCATAAAAGAAGGCTCAGGGGGATCTTATCAATATGTATAAATATCTGATAGGAGGAAGTAAAGAAGATGTAGCTGGGCTTTTCTCTGTGATGTTCAGTGACAGGGCAAGAGGCAATGGGCACAAACTGAAATACATGAAATTCCATTTCTACATAAATAAAACCCCACCTTTTTTTTTGAGTGAGGTTGGTCAAACACTGGAACAGGTTGCCCAGACAGGTTGTGGATTCTCTGTCTGTGGAGATATTGAAAACCTGATGGATACAGTTCTAGGCAACCTGCTGTAGGTGACTCTGCATTGAGCAGGGAGGTTGGACTAGACAGTCTCCACAGGTACCTTCCAGCCGCAGCCGTTCTATGATTCTGTGATTTCTCTCAAGTAACCCCTTACTCAACCCTCAGCCACAGCTAGCTTTTCTCCTCTTTCTTGAGCCCCTTCAAGAAGCAGAGGTCTGGTAGACTTTGTTGATGAAGGCTGAGGCAGAGAAGGCATTGAGTATCTCAGCCTAATCTGTGTTCACTGTCACTAAATCAATCACCCTGTTCAGTCACAGACTCCACTTGTTCAGTGTTTTCCTGCTAATACAGCAGAATCATAGAATCATAGAATCATAGAATTGTCTAGGTTGGAAGAGACCCTTGGGATTGTCGAGTCCAACCATCTACCCTACTCTACAAAGTTCTCCCCTACACCATATCCCCCAACACCACATCTAAACGTCTCTTAAACACATCCAGGGATGGTGACTCAACCACCTCCCTGGGCAGTCTATTCCAATGCCTGACCACCCTTTCTGTGAAAAATTCTTTTCTAATGTTCAGTCTAAACCTACCCTGTTGGAGCTTGAAGCCATTCCCTCTTGTTCTGTCAAGTAGCTCTTCTGGTTGCCTTTGCTGTTCCCTGTGAGCATCACCTTAATGTGAGCTTTGGCTTTCCTGACAGCACCCCTGCATGTCTGGGCAATGTTTCTGAATTCCTCCTTTGTAGCCTGTCCCTGCTTCCCCCTTCTGTATGCTGCTCCGCCATGAACCCCCTGACCAGCCACACCGGTTACCTTCTATCTCTGGTTGTTTGGTTAGTTTTGGGGTGGATCATTCTTTCCTTCAGAGTGTGCTGCCCCTAAAGACCAACCAGCTTCCCTGAGAAACTTCACTCTGATCCACTTCCCATGGGATCCCACCTACGAGTTCCCTGATCCAGCTACAGTCTGCTTGCCTGAAGTCCAGGGTCAGTGCTCTGCTCCAGCCTTACTTACTCACCTTGAGATCTTCAACTCCACAGTTTCATGGTTGCTACATGCCAGTGTCTTAGTGATTTCAGCGAGCTCCATATCTGATAAGTCACAGCCTGCTCGTTTTCACTGTTCTGATATCAGCCAAAAACTGGGTAAGGAATGGGACATTGTCATCTGAATGTGATGAAAACAAGATGTTAAGAAGCATAAACCAATAAACTGTTCTGACTGCAGGATCATAAACTGCTTCAGAGGCAATACTAGAATTTTACATTATAGCATCTAATCTGAATAATATACTTAGATGCTAACCAGGAATAGTAAATTTTGAATGAATGTTTATAAATCACCTGATATTATGAAAGATTCAAAAATTATCAGTATGTATGAGACTAGCTATAATTTAAAGAAATGCTGACTTTCTATCTTACATACCAACTACTTCACCGTTTACAGTGTTTATTATCTTGGATTTTCTCAGTTGCTGTTGTACTTTCCACCTTGCAATCTGAAAGCTCTAAACTAAATTCACAGAGGATCTTGTAAGGATCCTGCAAATCTGAATTTGGGACACTTCAACAGAGGTCAGTTAAAGAAGTCAACACCAAATCTGAAGTGTGGTGTGGCCACTGACTTCATACAACACTGAATCAGAGATCTTATTTATACAGAGGTAGTTTTGCCAAGTGAATGATCACGCAAGGGCAAATGAAGCTATAAACTTTCCATTTCTCACAAATGCCTCATTTATGCAGAACATGGCACAATGGTGGTTCCAATGTGGAAACTATTTTTCCTGGATTTGTGTGTTTTCTTAAAATTACTGCTGTGTTGTTGAAAAGACAGCTATAAGACTGTTTTCTTCAAAAGCTAAAATTCTCCTTTTATATTTTTCACAAGTAAAGCACTGATGGAGGTTATACTTCATTTTATTCTGGGGAACAGAGAGCATCATAATTATGACCATAGATAAGTCGGTCTTACTGAATATAATTTGCCCTCTGTGTATTTAATCCCAGCTTTCTTGGAAACACATTGTGCCAAGATTTCAATCTAATAAATATTTTGATGCTGGTATTTTCTGAGGCAGAGCTAGCAGGTTTAGGATTTTATTGAAGATTTTCAGCAAAGGGCAGGCAAATATTTTGGACTTTTATGTGAATGCGTGAAGAACTTACTAACCTTCAAAACCAGCATGAATATTTCCATCTGCTCTGTTTTTGTGTCACAGACTATTATGATTACATACTACACTGTGAATTGAATGCTGATTTCACACAAGAGCAACACAGTGAATGTCTTTTGACTAATAGGGCATTTTTTTGGATGGTAATATTTCAAATGAAAATGCATGTAAATGTTGTCTTTGAAGGTATAATAAAAGAAGTGTCTAAGCAGTCAGAAACATGAGGAAAGTCTGCTACTGCTTACAAGAATCAAGGTGGTGAATTTGGCTTTGGATGTACAGATGTAATCTTTTCTTGCTGCATGGGAATTTTTATGTTTAACTCAACTCTATGTACACTGAGATGAGAATACACTTGATAGCTATGAAAAATCAGATAGATCTCCTTCGTGGAGGTGAATCATATTACATGCGAACTTTCTTCCAAGTAAATATTTAATTAGCTGCTCTTATTGAGATGTAATCATTCAGCATCTTTGCTCAGTACAATTGAAATACACGACACAGTAGATGACACTAAGGTCTGATAAGGTGACACCGGACCTTGTCTGCTGAGTCACCCTAAGCTTGACTTTCTGATGCTCCACAGTATGGTTCAGAGGAACCAGTGTTAGATGACACTGATGGGCATGTCCATACAGCTTCACCCCTGACGGAGAGAAAATAAGGCAGGGCAAGGCTCATGGGGAAAGGATCAGAGGAGCCAAGGATGACTTAGAAAGAAACATTGGAAACAAAGCTGTATTGTGCAGGCGGTTTAGGCAAAAAGACCATGTTGAGCAATTGTTTCCAAATTTCCTGTGAAGTGAAATGTCAGGGACAGACTGAGCTTGTTCAGAAATTCAGCCTCTGAGTAGGAAGTTTTGCCACTGTGGAGCTATAAAGGTGGTTCTCCAAGTACAATTTATGCTATGAAGAAAAGGGAAAGTCTGCCTAAAAGGGAGAC
Source organism: Vanellus vanellus (assembly GCF_965231255.1). NCBI lineage: Eukaryota > Metazoa > Chordata > Aves > Charadriiformes > Charadriidae > Vanellus > Vanellus vanellus. The sequence continues at coordinate 206,013,214 of NC_138905.1, read as the reverse complement.
GTGAAGGTAAAGGGCATCATCAGTATCATGAAGCAAACCTTTTTATCCAGAATTAACTGATCTCCTTTTTAGTTCAAACAAAGGATCTAATTCATGTTTGACTGAAATTAAGTTCAACTTCTATATCTTTATTTTCTTGTGTGTACAAAGTTCAGTTTACCCTCATATGTGCAACATGTCTGTTGGCTTTACCAAAATAACATTCCCATCTCCAAATGCAAATAACCTTCCTGAGGCTATACAATTTTATGATGAAAGTCTTGCTTTATAAGAAAGTTCTTGTGAAAATGTGGCACACTGGAATGCATGCAAACCAAGAGCAACCCAGAGCAAATTGTCACCAGTCAACAAAAATGTATCTAGGAAGCACAGGATATTAAAAGTCATTCCTTCCTCAGTGAGAATTTAACCATAGATTTCACCCCATTTAGGTATTAGGGACCAGCGTTGCCTGGATCTGGGTATGGTATTTTTCATGTACTATATAAAGTTCAGAAATAGACCAATCATGATTATCAACAAAGACTTTTCTTTACAAGAGTTAGCATGTCCTGGATAAAGTCTGTTATGGCCAATTAGATTTAGCTTATCTGAATTTACATTTTAAAGTTAACTTGGCAATTAATATTGAACTTTTTCTTTAATTTAGAATCAGTCAAAATAAAAGACATGCACATATTGCTACAATTACTTTATATGCAGATAACCTTTATCCTGTAAACTATTTGTATATTGAGTTTTCCAGAGGTGTTGAAACACATTTTAATTATAAACTAGCTAAAGCACAGTGTTTTTAGTATAGTTTATGTTGAAATCTTTACTTTTGTGACTGTTTTAAGTACATAGCCATAGAATATGGAGTGTCTGTCACTTTACAGCTTTCCTTGCTCAGTTGTGTTGTTCACTTTGAACTGTGTTATCCTTGTAAATAATTTTGATGGACATCTAGAAGAATCTGCAGGAACACTTTTAAAAATTCCAAAACTGATTTCAGTAGTGAAAAAATGTATATTAAATAAAAAAGCAACAAAACCATGGGTATTTCTACTATACTAAATTTAAATTTGGGGCCACATCACAGCCATCTATCTGGCATTCCTTCCTAGCCATAGACGCAACGATCCACTTCAGACAAACAGAGAAATCCAGATTTTAACCATCTTTAATTCAATATTATAGAAGTGAAGGATAGAGCTGGGGACATTAAATAAGTTTTACAGAAATAAAACCACCATCTTCCAGGGTTTTCCTGTTATGATGTTAGGGAAATGAAAACTTTTATTCAGTTCTTCCTCATTTTTACTTAAATATCCTGAATTTTCTGCTTGCACTAGTTGGTTTTACAGAACTCTAGAGACAATTATAATATTTCTATATGGCTTTACTGATGTAGAGTGGCTTCAGTGTTTCATTGGCAATAACACCCATGCCAGCAGCCTGGGCTCTGCAGCTGGCTCTCCCTATTCCTTTAAAGGTGGCCCTCTGAGCAACACACATCTAAAGCCCTCTGTGACATTGCCACACACAGCGTTCTCAGCGCCATTCATCATGTGGGTGCCTAGAATTATATCTGCACCACGCACTTGGGGGATTTCTATTGGACTGTTTGGAAAGTCAGTGGGCGTTCACATCAATGCTTGCTCTTTAGGTTTTGCACTTACCTCAGATATGTGCTGTAACTGATTTTTTTCAGCCTGAAGTTGAAGAGTCTCTGAGATGTATTGGTCTTTCCTAGCACAAGTAATTTTATCATGTCTGTTTTCATAATGGAACTTTCTGGTGAAGTTGTAATGTTCTTTTAGAGCATGTGGGAATGTGATAAAATATTCAGCAGATTCATCCTCTTCTTGGAATTTGCATAGAACTTGTATCTCTCAGAAATGAAACCTTAAAAAAGGGACAAAATGTTTATGAAATTTACTGACCTGGCATGATTTTGTTCTTTCATTCAGGGCAATAGAATTTCATCAGCTTGTGGCTCTGGTGCTTAAATCTGATCTCCCCGTTGATCCAGCTTTAGAAGTAATGTATTAAGGAATGAAATCTGGTAGGAAGGAGACTCAAGCATGTTCTGATGAATGCTGTCAGGGATGCCATTACAATCCTGGAACAATCTCCAAATAATCTTTTACTATTGAAAAACAAACACCTGTTGGCAAGACTGTTGAAAGTGGGCAGCCCCTTCGTCCTCACGTTGAATCAGAAACCTCTGTTTGAGCATCCTCTGGCTAGATCTTCATAAACTTGCTTGCCCTACATTGGCTATAGATTAATGGGAAACGGGTGCTTCTTTGATTCTCGCAGGCAGGTATTGTCTTAGCAAAGTAACTTCTACTTTTTTCTCTTGGAACAATAAGTACAATATGGCTTATGATGCCAACCTAATCTATTGGATGAAACAATATACTTGGAACTAAGTGCCTCGGATTTCCTTCTTGGATCAGCCATTGATCTGCTGGGTAATGGAAAATTCATTTTCTCTAGTCTCTTTGTTCTCTTCCTCTTTTCTTGTTCCCCTCATCTGTTCTGTATTCCTTCTGGTCTAAAAGAGCCTTAAGGAGGATTTAGGCTGTGTCCTTTTGATACCTATGTTTCTTCTACTACTTTTGTCCCTAGAAGAAAGAAACAAATTTAGAGCAGAGTCAAGATTGGTCCCCACTGATTCTGTGAAATACTAAAGATAAATTTAATTGCAAACTGCTGTTTTCCAACATTAATAGTTACTTTAGTTGGGATAATATTAATTTCAGAGCTGCAGGTTTGCACAAATATTTTTAAAAGAAAAGGAAATAAATATCAAAGCAACAACAAGAAAAAGTAGTCCTCACCGCCTTTGCAGTTTTCTCTAATTAGAAAAGTTATGAGAGATGTCTAAAAACATTGACAGCTCCTTTTACTTCATATGTTGGGATTTCAGAAAGTATATTCAGAAATTTTTTTCTTAAAATGCCAGCTGCCCATAGATAACCAATCATTCCCTGAAATATTCTACCACATTAACCATCCTATCCCATGCTGTGGAAAAGATTTGATTTGCTAGAGCGGCACAAGAAGCCTGCCTTGGTTTCAAATAAGCTGCAGAAGAGAAAATTGTCTTCCTGGAATGTCTAGTTAATGACTTACAAGAAATAACTATCAGTACCATCACCCTCAGTAACAATTCTACTGAAAAAAAAAGTCAAGAGAAACTTTGCTGCATTTTTCATTTCTTCCTAACTAGAGACATAGGACAAGCTGCCTAGTCCTCTATAAATCGATGGTGATACATGAACTATAAATGACAGATGGGTGCCGTAGTTTGCAAGGTCATAGCAATGTTGTCAGGCAAAATACAAGGAGGTAATAATCACCATGTAGCTGTCCTGTGTCAGGGTGTACTTGCAACTCAGCCCTAGTATTGGTCATAAAAGAATATAGGAAGTAAAGAAACAGTATTTTGAATGTAATTCCTAGCTGTTTTATCAGAATTCCCCACACAATTTCTCTGCTACTACAGCAGACAAGGAAGAGAGCTCATACAGGGTGGGGACTATAGTATTTTCTTTTGAAATGCAAATACTTGATGATGGGGAAGATAATAGAGAAAATTTCGCTGCTGTATGAGTCTTAGGACTCATATGATGTCTTAGGAGGGACAGATGGTGTTTCAAGTTGCCTTTTAGCTTAATTTCTTATGATTCTTCAAATTTCAAAAAACTTCAAAGTACCTGGCTCTGGTGGAACTTGAATGTGATTAGGCCCCTGAAACTGAAAAACAAGTTAAAAACTGGTCCCCTTAATCCAGTGACAACTTGAGACAGGTCTTCTAGGGGCAAAGATGCTTTAGGCATAAACAGAAATTCCAGGTCATGAACATCTCTCCAAAAAAATTTGCACACACCAGCATATTTCATGCAGCTCCTCAGAGACATACTTCTCCCCCTGCTCTGCCAATAAGAGCAATAAGGTCAGAGGGTCAAAACCAGACATGCTCTGATGTGGAAGCAAGTACCCAGCTTCTAGAAACAAGAGAATAGTAACAAACAGTCTTTATATCCTAAAACAAAAATGCAGCTGCGCAGCTATGTCTGTTAAATGTTTGCACCCATGCTAATATATTGTCTTGGATACATGTTTTAATTCCCTGTTCAAATGGGTCTGAAGCCATTTTGGGTTGGGTTTTTTGTGAAACTTTTGGATGCACAATCTTTTTTTTAACCTTTCATATACTGTAGACTTAATATATCTGTATGACATCTATGAAAAACACCACATTCCTTGAAAAAAAAAAAAAAACAAACAAAAAACAACTTTTGCAGAAAGAAATGCTTTTTCTACAGCACAGCTTAGTTTAGGAGGCAGAGGAATTTGAAAAGAACATCTTCACGCATGTTGACCTTGGTACAGTGAAATATTTGCCATGCCAGCAATGAATGGAAAACCACGGGCTTTGCGAACAGAAGTGGCACTGGAAATTCACAAAGGAAATGGATGCACAGACAAATTCCATTCACCAGCTTTTCTGTCAGTGTGGGGTTGATGTCAGCCTGCAAATACAAGAGAATAAAACCCGGCAACATATGCCAAATCCTGCAGCCCTGACTGCCAGAAACACTGATGTCAACAGCTCTTCCTCAGAGGCCTCTGAGCCTGTGGCAACTGACTTATTCTTCTGGAACAAGAACATCATAACAAAGTTCTTCCCTGCCCCTACTGAGACGTTGAAATTGGAAGGAACTGGCTGCATAATTATTTACCCAAAGTCCACGGACAGGGCTCAATTGTCTACTGCAGCCTTTGCTTATTTTCCAAAAAAATTATTCCAAACACATCACTGATTTTTTGTCAGACTAATGGAGCAAGGAAAGAGCAGTGACATCACTAAACCAGTCCTAAACAAACGTGGGAGAACCCCAAAGTACAACTGGAATATCAGTAAATCCTTCAGCATGTGGAATTTCTCCAGCAGAACTCTCAGTATGGAGAAGCTTCATACTGTGTTATTTTTGGCTGGGAAACAGCTTCAGCCTCAGGAAAACAAACAAACAAATAAAATCTACTCCCCAATACCAATAAGGCTGGCTGAATTTTAAATGTTTAGGGGATGGATAAACTAAGCATCCGAACAAGGAATTCTGTTTGATCCCAAAATACCTGTGAATTAAAATCTACTTTGGAAGTTGTTTCAGTGAAATAACAGTAATAAAAATATTCTGTTACCTGCTGCCTTCTTTTCCCACTTTCCTTTCTCTCCTTTTTCCCAAGTCTTCCATCATTTCCTACTTTTGGCGCTCCTTTTAGTTACTGCCACCTTCTGTTCATTTATTTGCCATAGACCTGCAGCCTTGCACAGTAGCAATACCTGTTGAGATAAGTTATATATTTTCTGTTTGTTGTTCCTACTAGAGGGTGCTGAGGGTTATGATTTTGCTAAAGCCCATAAGCCATAAATAAATAAAGTAATAAATTCTTTTTTTTTTTTCCAAGTTTCTTTGATTTTGGAATCACAGAAAATCCGGGACTCACAGGATTATTGAGCAGAAGTGGTGGTACCTCTGAAATCCTACAGTGCAGCAGTCAGGCACCTTCTCTGGGAGACAGTTCTGCCAGGGGTAATCCCTGCTCCGCCTGATTCAGATCAAGGCTTTGAACTAAAATCTGCTACCTTAGCAAGTTCAGCTGATTCGAAGTGTTGAACTACCTAGCAGACTGCCCTTGTGCAGCAGTTTATTGGGTTTTCTAGGGGAATTAATCTCTCCCGTCCTGCTTTACGTAAACACTAATTCCAAGTTTGTCCTGAGCATGTTTACAGGAGATCAGCAAAAGGGCTACCACAGGCTTACAGCACTCCAGGAAGAAATGCGATTTCAGGATTTTTGGAAATTTAACCACAGCTTTTTGGTTCTATAATGAACTTTTGTGTTTTTTTCCAATATGACTAGCTTGTGGAAACATGCATTTTCATCCCTTGAATGTCATGAGGGAGAACATTACCTCTGCATCGAGGCATAAGATCTCCTGTGTGATCACCAAGGCACCCTGACCAGGGTCTGGCACTGGGGTGAGACCAAGGATTAGGCATGCTGACTAAACAGGTCAAGGCCTGCACAGCAATAGGAGAACTGGACTCAGGTGCTGTTGGTACCTTCTTGTATCCCTTTCTTCTCGATGTATGGCAAAACTTGAGATTGTCACATAAGCGTTAGCAAATAGAGTCTGTCGTCCCCCACAAACCTCCCAAACATGTTACTTCAAAGGCATCTATCCCAGGACAAATCCTCCTAACTGTGGAACAGCTCCCCGTTCCCTTCTTAAAGCCTAATTCTGACAGAGGTAAGCATATAATTAGTATTTTATTTAACCTATTTTGTAGTCCCTATGGTATGCTATCCCAGAGGCTAAACTTTCCTCTTCACATAATTGTAGAAAGGAAGGGAAACTATAATCAGATGAAAGAAATGCCTACAACTTCCCCTTTCCCTCACCAGGAACGAGAAGAAAACAGAAGAATTGAATGCAGTAGTTACAGTTAATGCTAATTACTTGAAACAAACAAATGAAAAACAATAACAGAGCTTTTCCTATTTTTTTCACTGAAAAAAGTGATAGTGAAATTGTTTTGGTGGCAACTAGAGCAAATGAGAAGAGTCACTCTCATTCTTCCCACAGTAAAGCTTGTTTTGTTACTGAACAAAGTCAAGCCTGAGATCTTTGCCTTCTTGTGCTCAGCCACAAAGAAGGACACTGGAAAGTTATACAAGAATCTCACTTCTAGTTTTAATTCTAAAGAATGGCTGATTATTTTTTTTTTTCTGAAACTTTCAGTCAGAGAAAAAAAAAAGAAAAAGAATGAAGAAAATCAGCCTCTGGAAAAAAAGGCAGACCAGAAAATTAAACACAAAGAATTAAAATTCGACAAAGACTGGACAGTCTTAGCTAAAGTTGTTGCCAGTAGCTACAGAGATGATGGAATAGTTTAGGTACACATGTATATATCTATATTTGACTAACATTCCTGCATCTATTATTGACTTATTTTCATTAACACATTTAATGTAGATTATACTTCAAAACTGCCCAGATGATAAAAAGAACTTATTTTAAATGATTTGACAAAATTAGAACTTTTAAAAAGAAGGGGAATATTTTTAATTATAAGTCTTTTTAATTCCTATTAAAAAGTCTTTCCAACATCTTACTTCATAGCCAGTTGCAATCACTTTTAAGATAGCTAGAATTGCTGAAAGTACCAGCCAGTTTTCTTACAGATTGAAAAGGCAAAGAAGTTACAAAGGATAGAAGAATTGACAAAAGTGAAAGAGTCTCTTTGTAGAGTTTGCTTTGTAAAACCCTTTGTTTTCTCCTCAAAAACAGACTGTAGGGGATTCAATTTTAAATAATGATTTCAAAGAAAATTTTGAAAGAAGAGTAACTCTAAATCTTTAGGAAATATGAACATTAAACACTAATGCATTGTGTTGTGATGACAAAGAGGGTGAAGCTGAATGACATCAGACTAGTAACAGACTAGTCACAGGCTTTTGTGTTGGCGTAGCTCACGTGTGTGAAGGACTGAGGTAGACAGGCTGTTATAGCAACAGGCGTATGGTGGTTTTATGAGAGAAAAGAGATTCCTCCCTTGAGACTCCCTTTTGTGCCTCAATTATCAGAAAAACATTAGATGTACCGTTCTCCTTACAGTAATGGTGTCATGTACCCACTCTCCACCTCCAGAGAGGTCCTCATCTCAGTGCAAGGAGGAGGAGAGCCCTAGGACTAACCCCAGCACAATCAACATTAAACTTGCAAGGTCCTTCAGCAGCAGCTGAGGGGTGGGTCTCACTGTAGTTCCATCCACAGACTGGACAACTTAGGCTGCTACGTGGCTCACCCTGAAGCCCCTCATCTACCTCTGCTGGCTATTGCCCTAAACCCCTAAACCCTCTCTCTATGAGGACAGAAAAAGTTCCAAAAATCTCTTCTTATCTTACCTTTCCTCTTGTATGAGAGCCAGAAAAGAGATCACAGCTTCCTACCACTTCTCTCTGACATGTTCCACGCTGTGGATCTTTGTACTGGCTGAAAAAAAAAAAATCCTACAAAGGCCCCTATTCACCCTGTCCACCAACAAAAGAAAATGAATAGCACCTAACATAGTACAAGGACTGTGCCCAAACTGAGAGTGCTTTCATAATGGGAAGTATTTTTGAGTCAGGATATGATGTCTAGTTCCCTATAATGAAAAAAAAAAATACTAGTCCTTAGTATATAAGGAAAGCAGAGATGGGGATCAATTAAATAATCTCATTAATCCACAAATACTGATTTTGTACATTTCCTGAAGGGCGGGTACACAACTGAAAGTGGAGTCCAGCCAACATGATCTCCTGCTCATGCCCCCTTCACTTCCATTTATATTTATTTTTATGTAGTCTCCTCTCGGATCTATTGCTAAGTTCCAAAAAGATTACAGTGCTGGCATAAAATGTAAACATCTGGGGCTACATTTTGCCTTGCTTATTTATTAGGGCAAGTTGTTCTTAGGATGACACCAGATGATCCTGAACTAAATTTGTTGAAAGGAAACAAGAAAATTATGAAAAAAAAAAAACATCCAACATACCCTGTTCCATCTTATCCATTCCAGTTGTCTTCTCTAGTTTCTTTCCCCCATCTTTCAATTATATTTGAGTTAGAACTTGGTTTTGACAAACTGGATCTATTCATAAAGCATCTTTTAAAAAAAAAAGAAGGGTTAATTAGGCTAAGACTGGAAACGCTGAGCTCCATAAAAATCCAATATAAAATCTGGCAGCTTTGTAAACACACAAGATGTTTTGGCTTAATAAGAAATAGTGCAAAATGAGGCAATAATTAGAGATGATTCAGGGTATTCTAATTGCCAAAGCACTCTGTGTTGATCACTTTTCTTAAGGCAAAAAGGCTAATCAAGGCAACTAATATAGAGCAAAGATACAAGGTGCATTAAGCGAAATGGGGTACTCCATGCTTTCATCCATGCAAATTTTTTCTCCTATAGAGATTACTATCTGGATAAATATGAGTAGTGCACAGTCAGGACTGACTCTTATTCTCTAGTCGCCTATAATTTATTTCTGGGTAAACTTCTTAAGTGCCTTCATTAAATATATGAATCATTAGGACCCCTCAAAAATATTTGCAAGAAAAAAAAACAGTACTTTTACAAAACAGCTTCATAAATCTCAGAAAATTCCCACCAACACAATGTATAGTACAACATTTTTTTGTTATTGTAGAAAATTACACAATAGAATAATTAAACATAAATCAAGATATTCCCTCACTGATTTAATTTGGAAAGCTTCTCAGAAAAACACACACTGGAGAAACAGATCCTAATCACCCATTAAACCCAACAAACCCACCTGATCTCTGCTGACTTTAAATTCCTTTGATGATCATTGCATGAATACACTGAATTGAAATGTCCCAGTTTCTTGTAATTGCAATTATTTTTAAAGTAATCTCTAACTGCAACCAGGGAATATAAATAAAGTTCAAAAGTAAGTTTAATTTAAGGAATTTGCTCATTCAGTTACATCTCCCACTCCAAATGACACAGAAAATATTTCTTTATGTGTTGTGGTTTTTAATTACCCGGGTGGTATACAGCCCAGATCATGACCTTTCTCTTCTTCCTTGAACAGAAACCCAGAAATCACAAAAGATAATTTCAGGAGGTAACTAGACCTTCTGGCAAAGTGTCAGGCAGTTAGTATGTAGAGGAGATCATTTCACCAAAAGTAGGTGTCTGTAACATACATCCGGGAGACTGCTCAGTGACTCTTTTTACAGTCACTGGAGAGAAAAAGGTATTTTACACCAAATCAAAAGTATGGTTTCTCATCCTACTGGAGGTGATTAAAGAGATGTCATGAATAGTACCCTGAAAGTTACTATTCTGTATATCGGTTGCAAAGATAGTGAAGGTTCCACTATAAAAAGCATTTATATATCTTCTTCACTGACTACTTTGAGATTAATCCCTCCCTAAAAGTGACGAAACTGGTAGTGTTTACTGTTCCACCTTCTTTATGTATTCTGTCTCTGATGTTGTTTCTTCCCTAAAATTGCCTTGTCAAGATAGTCAATCCTTAAAGCTGAGATCCAGGTGGGATGCACCAGCATAAAATCAGTAGAGGAGAAGATACTTAAGACATACAAAAAACTTACTGAAGTGAAGGGTTAACTATGATTAATTCTAGTAGTCCAAATTCTATTTAGAAAAGAAAATGTAAACACATCTCAGAAGTTATTTCAACAAACGGACTTGATTACTGCATTATCCTCTACAATCCCACCAAATAGATCTTCACTGGGCTGAGGGCTGGAGATACAGAAATAAAGTTTGGTCAAGACTGCTTCTATAGAAACCCCGTCGGCTGTTCCACCAGTGTGTCATCTTGCTGTTGGCTCTTCTCAAACAATTCATTTGTGTCTGTACTGGTGAGCTGAATAGGGTCAGGTCCCACGCTCTTCTCCAGAGGGTGAATTTGTCCATATTACCTATGGAGAGCAATCTTGGGCCTGTGCTAGCTCCTGAACTGACTCTGGGAATTTGACTGAGACACTGCCATTTGTCTTAGGTTAAAACTACGTCAGGACTTGTGTTAGCATTTGAACAGTATGGACAACTGAATACCAGTGCTTGGACCTGTGCCTTGAACCTGCTTGATTTATTAGTATAGTTATAAACCGTAACGCCTCAGACCCTTGCTCAGGTTCAAACCTGGTTTACTTGACCCAGACTGCCCTAAAGGAAACACAGAACAATAAGAAAAATGAAGCATTCTCAAGTCCAAGAAACTTTAAATAGAAACCCTGGAAATGCCACACACAACACATAAAGAAAAATCAACCCGCAACCCAGGAATTAGATTATTACCCCAAAATTATCAGAAATGGTAAAAAGATATCACAGAACTGAAGACCAGTAAAGATATATTGCCCCACTGCATGAGAATAAAGTAAACTACTGACTTAGAAACATGGTTTTGTGGTAACATTATTGGCTTTTGAGTCTATAAAAATGAATACAGTAGTAGTATATCCACGTATGCCTACAAATGTTCCAAAAATTTCTAAAAGATCTTGAGTGCATGTTTTTACCTTCCAAGCCCTGAAAAAACAGTATCTTCCTTAAAGATATTACCAAACCTGTCTGCTGGCTAAAAATATCTCATTCTCCAAAAATCCTTCTAACAGTAATTACCAATTCAGATAGAAAACAAGATTAGCCACATGTACTGTCAAGTGCACAAAGAGGTTCTCTCTCTCTCCAAGGAAATGAAAAGCAGATGAAGATATTGAGTTGGTTGACTCCTCATTGGCAGGATGTGTTTTATGGTATAGAGGCTGCCACTGCTGCAATAAAGTAAGGGAAAGTGTCTTTTGTACCACAGCTGTGATGAAGGTTTATCACAGACAGAAGAACATGAATAAAATGTGACATAGGGATTCTTCTAGATTTTGAATTAAAGGGCAATTGCAATACAAAGAAATCACATTTCAGAAACTCAGTACTGCCAGTGGCCGTGTCTCATCCCATAAACATCCATTGCCAGATATTCTGGACAGTTATATTACTAAAGAGGTGGTAATTTCACTATATTACCAATAAAAGTTAACCTGTGGGATAAAAAAGACTTAGATACAACTCACTTTTATTTGATTCCCACTTGTGCCACGTCTCTCTCGTTTTATGATAGGTAAGTGTTTGGTTTAAACACTTGCTCTACAGTTCATTATAAAAGTATCTTTTGCTTGAGTTTTTGCAGCCTCTTCTAATTCTACCTGTTTAAGCTACAATTGCAACTTTCTAATAGGAATAGTTTCATGAAAGAAACCCACATCACCATCTCAAAAAATACATATTTATGGAAATAGAAGTAGGAATATAGTGAAGAATTTTCAAGACAGGTTAGAATGACATCAATTATCAGTCTGTAACGGTTGCAATGCAGGTAATGGAAAAAATAATATAATTGGTTTCAACTTCTGAGGTTTTGCAGAAACAATAAATTCATGTGGAAATTTTAAGCTACTTTTTGATTGCTATAACTTCAAAGGGGCAGAAGCCACACCTCAATTATGTGCTACTACTTCAGCTTTAAAATTCACTGATAAATATCCATTGTCTTCCCTTTACAGTTACTTACCCTCTCCCTTTCTCCCAACACCTCGGGATCTGAATGATTTCACCTATTTATAAGTTTCTAAACTGAGGCACAATGACTCCAGGCAACCTTAAACTGTAACAGACAATACCAGCTATTACACTCATCCTCGTTTTTGTTACTGTTATTAGACCTCCCAAAACACTAAATGAGCATTAATTCAATCTCTTTCAGCTGCAGAAAGTTCCTATGAATGCTGCCATGACTGAATGCCTCCAAGGACTCTCCACCATTCTATTTCACCCTTCCCTCGCTGCCCTCTAAACTGCTTATCCTCCCTGTCCCCACTTGCACCCTCTTCTCAATGTGTTAAGCTCCAGCATAAGGAAGCAGAGTGATAAAATATATCTGTTCCTCTTTGCTGACCTATCTACATATAGCAGAGTGACCTCAAGGCAACTTTCTTGGAGAATGTCCGTTCTCACATTGAGTGGCTGCTGGAAGATGTGGGGTATCTTGACAAAGCACTGCCTGTGGTTGTTTCAATCATAACGAATACAGTGGGAATGGACAGAGATTCCAATTAAATGCAAATATATATGATGTTGTTAATCAGGAGAGAATGAACTGGAAGCCATCCCCAGCCCTCACCCCAAAAATAAATCCAAACCCAAAAGCTCAGCAACTGCTTGACCAGAAGTCAATAATAAGATATTAAATGGAATAAAGTTAAGGGAAGTGTTGACCTTGAAATCACTGTGTCTGGCTCCTCTGACAAGCAGATGCTGTTTTGCAATTTTTTCCCATACTACAGTATTTTTGGTCTTTGTTTCTGGCTGACGCATAAGCAGTGACATCTGAAGGCCAAAGGTTCAAACGGCATGTGCAGATGCAAGCCGTGCATCGTAAGCGTTGTACTTGTAGGAAGGCAAAGGTTGATTAATCTTACACAATCCATCCTCCTCAGCTAACTCGAAAGTTCAATGTACCTCATTTGTTTAGTGATCATCATGTCACGTATACTGCAGATGTACTGTTAGATTTGTCTAGAATATGATATCTCAGTCTTCTCATTCTCAAAATGGATGCGGAAACCAGTTCAGGAAAAGTCACATGGGCATTCAGAGGCTTTCAGCTTTTCTCCTGAGTCTATAAACTTGTACATACAGAAGTTCCCATGAAAATCAAGAGATTTTTTTTATGAAAAGACTGTGTTACAATTTTGTTCTCTTTCTTTTTTAATTTCCTTGACTGGTTTTCCCCTCTCCATTTTGTACTTGGTGTGTATGCGGTGTTTAGCTGTCACCATCTATTGAAAATGAAAAAGGACATGCTGTCCCTTGACATGGCAGGTAGGTGCCCCAAAGCGCTCAGCTTCCAGTTTCTCCCTCTGCCTCCAAATACCAATGACTTCTGGGTCTATTAGCCTCATATCAGCCCATTTCACTGCTTAGTAATCACGCCCCCATCGCAAATCCCAATCCTAATCCCCATCACTGCACTTTAACTGCTAACCTTTAACTGTTCAAGTGGCACAAGAGGCAACTTCAGCAAGACCCTTTTTTCCGGACTTGGGAGGGTGATATTTGCAGGTTCTCTCCTTTATGAGGTCTGGCACTGGAAGGTTTGTAGAAGAGAGAGAAGGGCATCGGGTAGCAACTTCACACACTGATCACAAGAGCAGAAGGTAGAATAGGCTAATTGCTGGGCATTTTTTGGTTCCCTTCTTTTATATTGTAAAAATGACTTTGCCTTTCTCTCTCATTTTTCCGCAAATTCCTTTGACCGTTCAGAGAAAAGGAAATACCTTTGTTTGCTCTCTGTTATCATAATGGGCAAAACCATCCAAGGCAAGGTGTTTTCCTGGAGGCAGAGCTGAAACTTGCCAAAAAGCTGATAATTCCTTCATCATTGTGAAAGTCTTGGCCCTTTTCCCAGCTAAAATATTCATTAGGTGAAGAAACAATGAGCAGGGGCAATTCTGTGATCCATAGTTTCCAGAATCCTAAATGAGCCATGACTGTTATGAGAAGAAATTACTTGTTCTATTGTCATAAGAATACAGTCCCAACCAGAAATGGAGGGAAATGCTGTTTAACGTCTGTGGGGGCAAGCACTGGAGCGGAGGCCCTTGTTATCACCAAGAGGACGCAGCAAAAGGCTGCAGTGAGGGGAAGCAACACTTATTTCAGGGATAGTGCATACCTGATCCTCACATGGCCACCAGATAGCGTTTGCATGGTATGCTCTACTGAAGTTCAAGTAACCATAGTAGACTCCCAGTGCGGTCGCACAAGCTACATCTTTGTTCAACCTCAAATGTTTCTCCTCTGCAGACCTTGGTGACCTTCCTCCCTGAGGAGAGAAAGGTTAATAATCTGATGACAGCGTAGAGAGGCACAGCCCTTACGCCATTTTGCAACTACTAATGTTGTTTATACATGAGCTGATCATTGCGCAATCATGTGGAGCAAGTTATGAGGATGTGTTTTCCTTCAGTCTGGACAGACATAACCAGAAACAAATTACAGGGCAATAACGCACCCATCCTGGTAAACCTGTAATGCACTTTAATTTTAAATTCATGTACTTGGTAGGTAGTTAAACTGAACACAAAACCTGTGTGTGGAAGGTTGAAGAGACGGAGGTGTGACTTTTGAGACAGAAAGAAAGTGAATGTGGCCCTCTGGGAAAGTTGAGTGCCAATCCAGACTTAATCAATTTGACAGGAACCCTAACTGTTCACATGACCCTTTCTCCCTGAGGTGCCTGTAGGAGGCTCTGTGAGAAGAAACGTCTGTGTGGCTGTTATGGGAAAAGGGGAAGGTTGGGTCCCAAAATATGAAATCTCCCAAGATCCTGAGAATAACACACAGACCCTTTTACAGTCTGTGTGCTCTATATGTATGTTTTATGAGACATACATATATGTCTCATATATGTTTCTAGTAACATGGGGGTTACCTAGATGGATATCTTCAGGAAAGGAAGGCTGTGTTCACTTTTCTGAGGCTTCTTTTCAGCATAGTATCAGAAGAAAGCTCTATATATGTTTCTCTTCTACTTTTACTTCTCTCTCTCTTTTTTTTTTTTTTTTTTTTTTTTTAACATTTATTCTAAGGACCACTGAATACTCTTTCCACAAAAAAAAAAAAGGTGATAGCCTGAATGTGATGCTTGCTTTCACCATGAGTCCAGCAGTCAGAAAATGCATGGAGAGTCCATTTCACAGTAAGACTTGATCTGGCAGTATTCATTAACCAGATCTTGTCACCATGGAGTAAGATGCTTCTGATTTTTTTCTGCTGAGGGGTTTTTCTGTATTTATTTTACCCTTCTGTCTATGCTACTGAATTTGGATGAAACAGAACATAGTGAAGCCAGTGTTTATTTCATGTTGTTTATTATGGTGATATTTGGTGTAAAAGTAAGTCTTTTCTCATTGAGACTTGGTAAAATAACTTATTCTTTCTTTGTGTAAAAAGAGGTAACAGAAAGAAAATTATTTTTCACAGGAAGTTGTATTATGTCAGTATCTATTCTGTGACACACAATGAAACAAAATTTGAAGATGTTAAAATTACCAACAAAATTATATTCTGAGAGGAAATTGACTTAATTGAAATGTCTCTGCAACTGAAATATTTTGCTTAAATTTGAATTCTGTTGTTTTGCAAAAATGTTTATTTTTGCAAAGGAAAAAACCCACTCCTTTCCAAAATCCTGAGGATATGATTCATTTCGTGCTTTAATCAAGGTCATTAGCATGGAAAAATTTTAAAATGTTTTCATTTTGAGAATTGCATATGTTTTTACTCATTTTAAAGGAAAAATTCCTAATCAGATTTATGGTAGTATAAGGGATGCATTATTCCCACCTTTATATTTTATCAGTTAGGCTAACTCGCTCAGAGTTTTGATGTTAAACAAATGGCCTGTCCCTGCTAGTTGGGACATACCTTTTGAAACCATGCCCATTGATGTGATACCGGGGATGTGATACCCAGCTGCTACTGGCACTTGTTCTATTTTAAGCAATTTTAGGAAAAAAATTTGCTTTCCTTCCTTACTATATGGATTATGATCTGACTATATTTCTACTATATGAATTTTAAATGACACAGTAAAGATTAACATGACTCTGAATTACAGGATACAGCACAGAAACACTTGGCAGAGAGTCATTGAAATATGTATAATTTCCTCTATAATTTCCTGCTTTTTTATGCTTGAGAACTGCAGTAGACATAGTCTCCATATGCTGCTTTGTTCCATATGCAGGGCATGATGTATAATTCCAACTTCTATTTAGTGGTGTTCTACTAATAAAGGATAATGAGATACCATAGTATAGCAGTATAATTTATGAATAGACATCAAATAAAGGTTTGCAAAAGGAGTAAAACAAACAAGTGAGCCAACAACAGCAAGAACAAAAAAAAATCCTCCATCTACAACTTTGCTTTCCATAGTCTACCCTTGAAATTAAATCAAAATCATGGAAAGCACTAATATCATAACATTGTGAACCAGCTGTTTCTTACAGCTGACTAATTAGTCTGTATACGCAGCAAATCAAAAATATTTGTTACCGCTTAGGCAAAGTAATCCTACAGGAATTTGCATGGCAGTACAATAAACTTTATCTGAAATAAAGGGAGTACCTCCTGCTTGAAGCAGTGGGTCTCTCTAAACACTAAAGGGTGATGGAGGGGAGAGGGGACTCAGCCTACACCTGAGTTGCACCGTTTCCCCCTCTCATCACCCTACTAGCTCTCCACTGGTCCTTTGGGTTGGTAGGAGCAAATCTCCAAAGCCCCAAATGCCCCCTTGCTCCAATCTCTTTCTGCTCTCTTAGTTACACAAACTGAGGCTGGAAAACAGTAAGGGGGAAGGGAATGTGTGCTAACTGGAAGTTGTTATATGAAAGTATCTTTCTGTGACCCTGGCAACACAACGTTTTCCATATCAAACAAATCTTTATTATCTGACACAGAGCTCAAGTTAATCCCTGCCTGGAAGCGTAAAAGTGACAGGAAAGGATTTGATGTTGCAGCTTTATCCTTTTCAATGACAGTGACCATGGCTAGCTATACATTGTACAATACACATCCTTGTTCTTGCACTTATGTTTTCTTCTTTAATACACCGGAAACTTACCCAGTTACCCATACTGTAATACATTCTCTATTATTTGGGGTGGATTAGGGATTATTTGTGTGCAGAAAATGAGCCTGAACTTTAAGTACTGCTGTAGCTGTGTTTTAGGTATCTTCAGTGAAACTGTTGTGATGAAGAGGTTGTGCATGGCTGTGTCTACACCAAGACAGGTGCATCCCCAGGGCTCTCCTCCACCCCAGTACCTGGGCAGGTGAAAATCTCAAGAGGACAGAGCATGCAGAAGCTCTCTCCTAGCCTTTGGACCCATATTTTCTTTCTGGGGAAGGTGAGGGAGGGAAGTGGGATGGTGCTTTCCCATGTCTCAATACCATGTGGACTTGGGTTCTCATTATGACACTCTCCCAGACTTGGGGAGTTGAAAACAAACCAGGTCCCACAGGACTCAATAATTCTTTAAGTGCTGGGCTGGTTGGTAACCTCTGGAACTAATAATGCTTTTTGATCTACATTTGTACAGGCCCTCTCCAAATGTGGTACCAGTAAGTTGTTGAGACTTCAAGGTACAAGTGAAATATAAATGAATAAGAATTGTAGCACTCATTGCTTGGGAAAATTTGGGAAGGAAGATGTTAACTCTGCAGTTGCACACACTCAGGTAGATCTCCTACAGTCTTGACTGGGACAGTGTAAGACAGCTAAGGGATGAGGTAACTGGTCCCTCACCGATTGCTCCTCCCAAGTGAAGCAGAGAACAGTGGGGAATCACCATAGTAAAGCCATCTGAAACTAGTCAAATAACAGTAAGGAAAGATTGGGTTGCCAAGAAAACTATGGCAATGGGTAAATGACTCCAAACATCCGTGTGACAGATCTTAGAATTAATGTCTGTGGCTGCACTGAAGATGAAGGGAGGTAACTGGGGACTACCACTGTTACAGGAATCCTTTATGTCTACATACATATAGGTGACCAGTGACCTTAGCCAGTAAGGACTGGACAGCTGAGTTGCCTTCACTGCACAGCTGAGTCCTGGTGTTCTCTGTTTTGGCCTTCCCATGGTGGGATCCAAGATACAATAAGAACAGTCCAACAGTAATTGTCCCTCTGTTGTGGGATTTTCTGTGCCATTAAATCACAGAGTAATACTGATAGAAAATGTTAACTACAGAAACAATCATCTTTAAAAATGGTTACTCTTTCATTCAGAAAAATTATTTCAGGAAAGATTATCAAATATAACTTATTATGACAGAAGAACAGTGACCAGAAAACAAATATCTTTCCCAGATTATCTTTAGTTTCTCTGCTATGTAGTTCCAGTTCTGTTAAATTACATGCTATCTTGCTGAGTATTTTTTACTCTTCCGTTGTTCATAAAAGTAGTGTAAAAGAGAAAAAGAGTCACTCTTTGAATATTATTTTTAGCCCTACTGGGATTTCTCAAACTGCAGAGGAATCTGAGTTCTTCTCAACTGGAAGTTATCTATGGTAATTTGGCAAATCATTTTTGTAAATTTGAAAATTATGTCAATAGAATGAAACAGCTGCAACATGGTGAGATGAGTTTTATGCCTTTAAGCAGTGACAATGGTCAGAAGTATAAAGAAAATAAATCCAAATGTACGGCAACATAAAAAGAGTGTAATAGAACAAATACCCTTATGTGATGGACCTAAGTGCCATAATTTGCAGTCGAGATACCGTAGCCTTCATCTACACAAAGTTCAGCTGGACATTAAAGCAGTAGAAAACATTCAAAGAGTTGTTACGGTAGCATATAGATGGATCCCTTGTAACAAAACAGGATACAATCTGGTACCTAAAGAATAGAAGTTTAGAAGTTGTACAAAAATGCACATCATATTTTCAGAACCAATGTTCATACAAATGTCTCTGAATAGGTACAGCTAACTCCACTAAACACTTCAGAGTCAAAGAGAGTTTTACTCCTACTGTTGCAACTTGATGGAAATGTTTTATCAAAATGCCATTGCATCAGAAAATACTCTTTTGTATTACTTAATATTATAATAATAAATATTAAAATATTTGTTTGAAATGTCTTAAAGCAGTGAATATTCACTGAATGTAAATGAGAATCTTGGAAAATACTTAACAGGTTTGGTCAGAGTTTCTGATTGTAAGATGGATCTTCAGCAATGAGTGAGTTGACCTGAGAGGCCTCAGATAAGGACCTCAGAAAAGCAAATTTTTTTAGATCTTCATGTTTTTCTCAACAAAAAGTACTTAAGAACTCTTTAATGTGCAGAATTTATATTCTACATCTATAACATTCTGTATTCTATATCTATATTCTTTATTTACCCTCTTTCAGAAATGATAATGGATTATGAGCTATTACATGGAAAAGCAAATTTGAACATAATTTTACAATGGAAAATCAGTAGTCCTTATTATTGAGCTCATAAAGCTTTGTTTGCTTGATGACACAGCTGTGTCTTCAACCAGTGATGGTGGGTTCTCCAGGAGACAGCGGTGAAACATAGCTTACGAATCAGGGGTTGGATGGGTCATTCAGCATCCGATCTCATAAAACGAGGGCTTTCAAAATAAGATTCAAACCTTGAATTAGGCTTAGGAGTGCCCTGTTCAGGAGAAAGCTAAGTGAAGCAGCATTAATACACCAGAACAGTGTGTACATCTGGCAATGTGTGTTTCTTTTTCCATTCAGCATAATCACTGAATTATAGAAGTGCAGGGAGACAAAAGACCTCATGAGATCTTTCACTTCAAGTGTCACTTCCTTCCATCTTCGGTGTGCAACACACCAACTGGGCACATTTTCACAGTATGCACCAGGGCCCAGGGCAAGCTCCAGAAGTCAGTGAGAGAAAAACTTGTGAGAGGTGATGTTTTCCACTTCCAGGCTCTATCTGAGCTGCCAAGTCAGATAAAGGTCTGAAACTGGTGCCTTATGCAGAAACAAAATAAGTGGCCAGCATCTTTTCACCTCTTTGTGATATGGTCTCCTGGCTTCCTCTAAATTTCTGTCAGCTCAATTTGCCTGTAATTTGGGAAATAAAAATGCAGGCTGAGAAAGACCCCTTGAAAGCCTGTCCACTTCTGATTAAATCCATCCCTTGACAGGACTTTAAATAGGCCATCTGGAAATACTTTCCTCTCAACTTTTCTTTAAAATGACCTACTTAAGAGGTTCCATTGTACCTTGGCTCCATCTATTATATTGTGTCATGATCCCTGTAGTGAGAACATTTTCCCTAATATTTAACCCAGATCTCCTTTGTCACAGGTTAGGCTGTTTTCTAGTTGTGTTGTCCCTCACAGACACAGTGAATAACTGATCACTGACTTGTTTTTACAACCTTTATATAAATTAGAATAGTCCTTCCATATCCTTTACATCCTCTCTAAGATATGCAGACTCAACTCCTTCCTTCTTTTCCTACTGGTCTCGTTTTCTTAGATTGTTATCATTCTTCCTAATTTCTACTAAACTCTCTGCAATTCATCTACGTACCCCACAAAGTGTAGGTTCCAAAAAATAGATAGTGTATAAATATGACCAGCAAGGACTTCCCATTGTACAGAGGAGTCCTCTTTTGACCTAAGTTTAACATAGTGTTTTGCTGGGTAGCAGGGAAAGAATGTTTGTTAATATGGGAGACTGAGAATTATATTTTTTTTTATATGTAAAATGTTAAAAAGTGAGATGAGGAAATTTTGAGAAAAATCAATATTCTCTTTCTTTGCAAGACTAGAAGCATTTACATTTTAGCAATGAATTTACAAGAAACTCAGCTCTGAAACTTGTCCTTGTTAAATCAAATTCAATGTCACAAATGTTTACATAAGCAAGGATAATTAGTACCTCTGTAATCACTTTTACTGGCAGTCTATGAAAGGGCTGAATGCTTCAACTTTAGCACTTTAATTTAAAGTAAAGAATAAGTCAATGTTATGTAATCAAAACTATAACTATTGAACAAAAAATTACCAATTAAGGTTAGGTACTAATAGGTCTCTAGGAATAATAATAATAAAAAATTACAGCATTCTCATTTTAAGTAAAGTTATTAACTAAGAGTTGGGTTTGCAGAATCTTCATTAGAACATCACCTCATTTTTTCAGCATGTGTTTGCACAGTAAATATTAAACAAATGTTGGCTAACTCTGAGTGGAATAGCAGTAAAATTCAGTAAAAATAGTCCCTGAGACTACCATACAGAGCTTAAAAATAAAAGGCATGCACAACCAGAAGAACAACTTCTCCTGATGGCAACTTTTTCTTTATTTCAGGAGTCATGTACTTCATGTACTGGGAAATCCTGTTTTATAATGGCTTTTTAAATATTGGTAGGAAGACTGCTCTTCAAGGTACCTTAGCAGTCACTTCTTTTACTGTTATTTTTTATGAGAAACAGCATCCAACTTGTTTTCCAGGATTAGCCACAATTTGATGTTCTTCCATGTCACCCACAGTCTGTTGTGCCTTAATTGTGCTATTTTAAAGGATGCTTTAGGATTTTTGCATATTCATGGAGTTTCAGAGTTGGAAGGGACCTCTAGAGATCATCTAGTCCAACTCCCCTGCCAAAGCAGGATTGCCTACAGCACATTACTCAGGACTGCATCCAGGCGGGTCTTGAAAATCTCCAGGGAAGGGGACTCCACAACCTCCCTGGGCAGCCTGTGCCAGTGCTCTGTCACCCTCACCGTAAAGAAGTTTTTCCGTGTATTTGAACGGAACTTCCTGTGTTCTAACTTGTGCCCATTGCCCCTTGTCCTGTCACTGGGAACTATTGAAAAGAGCCTGGCTCCATCCTCCTTCAACCCACCCTTTAGATACTTGTACGCCATAATAAGGTCTCCCCTCAGCCTTCTCTTCTCCAGGCTAAAGAGTCCCAGCTCTCTCAGCCTTTCCTCATAAGGGAGGTGCTCCAAGCCCTTAATCATCTTAGTTGCCCTTCGCTGGACTCGCTCCAGCAGTTCCCTGTCCCTCTTGAACTGGGGAGCCCAAAACTGGACACAGTATTCCAGATGTGGCCTCACCAGTGCCGAGTAGAGGGGGAGAATGACCTCCCTCGACCTACTGGCCACACTCTTCCCTATGCAGCCCAGGATTCCATTGGCCTTTTTGGCAGCAAAGGCAAATTCAGGAGGCCTGCTCATCTTCAGGTGTTTTTCTTTCTGAAGAAGTTAAATATATATAGTTATTTTGAGTTTGGATGAGCTTTTATATATGTTTAAGCAAAACCATTGATACTGGAACAATGCACTTTCTTGGAATATCTATTTGATAGAGAAATTAAAATGAATGATGTCTTACTTAGCTGTGTGTCTTTAGGACAGCTGATCTTCTCTGATTTACACCGATGGCTACATTAATGCTCCTAAACCCTGCAACATTGCTTCCAAAGGTTTCCTACGATGAAATGTTCAAACCTCAATCTTTTGTTCTGTTATACATATCTATTCAGAAAAATGACCTAGTTCTTGGTGTTGCATATTGTACGCCTATTTTGTGAGCCCCCTTCATTTCAAGATTATAAACAAATAGCTCTCTGAAACAAACAATACAGGCCAAGTTGTTCCTTTAGGGGATTACTTTAGACATCTGCACAGCAAATAAGTAGCGTAAGGCTTATTTACACATGGTCATTGAAGCATTCATTTCACTGAATTATAGGACAGCAAAAGGTCTCTGAGACACAGACCCGGTAATTTTGAGCTGAATTTGAAAGAGAAGACTTTCTATCCCACCCCCCTCCAGAGATATGAAAAAATCAATTGAAGGATTTGTTGCCAGAATAGATAGATACAGTGCAGTCCTACATCCTGGATAATATTGATCTCAGATGCTAACTCTCTATTTTTCATACTGGAGTCATAATATATATTTGCAAAAGTGTTAATAATATATGGTATTGCTTCTGTAAAAGGTAAAAGTAAAGCACACAGACTTCTTTTTTGCTAAAATGTGAAGTTAATACTATGATTAATGCCACCAGAGCATTTTGAAAGGGAAATGGGCTAAACATTAATGTGCTGATTTTGAGAGACCAAAGCAGGGCATGATTTTCATAACCATTGAACACAGTCTGATCCCATTGACATGCTTTATTGATATTTAGCATTTCTTAATTTCATCTACCCAAGTTAAAAAAATTACACATCTGCCTATGAGCTAGTTATGCAAAATCTTACATGTAGGTATCTCCGAGAAGTGCTAGGTCTCATTGTGAGATGAAACGTCCACGCTCTGGAGGTGCCTGTTCTGTCTTTACTGACTGTAGAAGAAGAGAGTAACTTAGACTCAAAAATACCTTTTAAAATTGGTTAGTGTGCACCTCCCAAGGCATGTTGGTGTGAGTAACTAAAAATGGAGGTATTTAAAATTAGTGTCCACTTTTGAAATGTGGACAGCTTTAATGCAAAGGGTAGGAAGAATTAAAGAAGCTCTAAATTTTCGACTTGCACCACAACCTGACTTAATTCAAATAACAATCTAAAAAGTTATCAAATTCAACAGTGTCTTCATGTAATTTATTTTGTTTAGTGTCCACACAGGTTTAAAATGCTATAAAAGAATAGCAAGATGACTTAGATGGTGATATTAATATTATTAGTGTCACTGATGTTGATGGAATATCATGATGTTCAAGCTTAAAAAAATATTATTTTTTTGAATTAGAAGAAGTTCAGAAAGAAACTAAATAACTCACACTTCTTTGAATTCTGGAAAATTTCCTTGCATTGATGCACTCAGTCCATTTAGCCTATGCAAAGATAAAGTGAAGAGGTAAGAGTGTTCTCACAGTTTATAGCCTCTTCTACCAAGTCAGGCTGACCAGCAGATCAAGGTCAAGAAGCGTGTCAAGAGCATGCAACTTCACGAAGTAGAGAAGAGGCTGCCAATGACATCTGGTTACAGCTGTAGAGGCAGATTTGACTTCTCCTGTTTCGGTTTAGAGTCCCCCTGGTGCTGCTGCTCTGTGTGAGGTGCTTGAGACAGGAAGCTGGACCCGATAGAGGGAGGGGATTTTAGAAGCAGCATATCCTGCTCTTCAGAAAGAAAGAGAATAATTGATATATTGCAGGGTACAGTGCCTTTTGCTTGTCTAAAGACTGCGGGCATGTAATGCCACTTACAGCCTGCAAGAACTGGTGCTTTGACAAACCTGAAATATAAGTGAGTATTTGGGCAAAGGATGGGTCAGCTGTCTGTGAGAGTACATGTTTCTCTCAATTAAATCTAAACTGTCTCTTTCCCTCTCGAACCATCTCTCTCCACACACACACACACCCCTCCCCATATGTATCTACAGTACAAGGTCCTTAAATTATACAAAATTAGTCTTTATCATGGAGATTTGAAAATCATAGAATCATAGAATTGCTGAGGTTGGAAGGGACCTTTAAGATCATCAAGTCCAACCATTAGCCTACCCTGACAAAACCGCTTCTAAACCATGTCCCTAAGTACCACATCTACCCTATTTTTAAACACCTCCAAGGATGGCCAATCCACCACCTCCCTGGGCAGCCTATTCCAATGCTTAGTAACCCTTTCAGTGAAAAAGTGTTTCCTAATATTCAATCTAAACCTCCCCTGACGCAGCTTGAGGCCATTTCTTCTCATCCTATCACTTGTCACCAGGGAGAAGAGGTCAGTCCCCACCTCTCTACAACCTCCTTTAAGGTAGTTGTAGAGGGTGATAAGGTCTCCCCTCAGCCTCCTTTTCTCCAGGCTAAACCACCCCAGTTCCCTCAGTCGTTCCTCATAAGGTTTGTCCTCCAGACCCCTCACCAGTTTTGTAGCCCTTCTCTGGACACGCTCCAACACCTCAATGTCCTTCTTGTAGTGAGGGGCCCAAAACCGGACACAGTATTCAAGGTGGGGCCTCACCAGTGCCAAGTACGGTGGGATGATCACTTCCCTAGTCCTGCTCACCACACTATTCCTGATACAGGCCAGGATGCTGCTGGCCTTCTTGGCCACCTGGGCACACTGCCGGCTCATATTCAGCCAGCTGTCCACCAACACCCCCTGGTCCTTTTCTGCCAGGCAGCTTTCCAGCCACTCTGCCCCAATCCTGTAGCACTGCATGGGGTAGGTGTGACCCAAATGCAGGACCCGGCACTTGACCTTGTTGAACCTCATACCATTGGCCTCGGCCCATCGGTCCAGCCTGTCCAGATCCCTCTGCAGACCCATCCTACCCTCAAGCAGATCAACATGCCCACATATCTTAGTGTCATCTGCGAACTTACTGAGGGTGCATTCGATCCCCTCGTCCAGGTCATTGATAAAGATATTAAAGAGAACAGGCCCCAGCACCGAACCCTGGGGGACACCACTTGTGACCGGACAACAACTGGATTCAACTCTATTCACCACCACTCTCTGGGCAGGGCCGTCCAGCCAGTTTTTTACCCAGCGAAGAGCCAAAAGCTTTGCAAAAATCCAGGTAGATAACATCCACAGTGGTCTGAATAACAGCCATCTTTCAGAATTTGAAATCAATAGTGTGAATGTCTTTTGTCATTACTGTTGAAAAAAAAATTCCAAGGATTAAAAAGCATTCATATCATTCTCAAAGAATGTGTATAAAAATTCATCTGTCTGGTTCACAGAGTTTTGAGAATGATTCACATAGAGATGATAAAATCATCTCAATAGCCTTGTCCTCCTATTCAGCAAATGTCCCTGCTTGCAAGCCTGTTGGAAATCACAAGCAGTTCATGTTGGTATTCATGAACTATGTTCATGTTGGCAATGTTATTATCAGTGTAACTAAAAAGAAAAATACAGAAATATCAGTAAAAATGACTTTGGGATGTCTTTGGAAGGAATAATCTCTCAATTTCAAAATCATTCTGTTCAGAAGCATTACCAGAATCAGGTACCATTATGGTAAATGGTATATTTTCACTTGATTTATTAGTCAAGGGCAGAAAAAGAAATCCTTAAACTCTCTTCTAAAGGTTAAAAACATATACTTATTATAGACTGTATGTTTCTTAGAAGTCAACCCAACCACCATACTATTATATTTTATGAGCACAGATTCCTTCAATTTCCTTCATACCTCACACATTCCAACATTCCATATTACCTCTCCAAAGCTATCAAATAGAAAATATTTTAGGAAATTTAAAAACTAATTGGATAAGATGTGATAAAGGAGCATGGTATCCACAAATAGGCTGACTTTCAGGACCCTGAGACCTGTCAGAACACTGGTATTTATGCATAATTCTAGATTAGGTTCAAATGTAAATGAAGCTTATGGATACAGTCAACTGCTGTAATTTTAAAGTTTTTCATGGTAATTTCTTTGAGATTGCAACTCCAAACACCAGAAATTCTCAGAATTTGATTCAATTGAAATATTCTATACAATTAAACCCCACTTTTCACACCTTGTAAATAAGACGGTTTGTATTATTCAGCTGTCCTTTTCTCCACTCTAAGGAAAAGTTTTAATTTTCCTTTGAAAAAAATTAATTTTACTTCTATATCATTCTGATAGGAAGTAATTTGCTTTTAGTAAATAAATGAATACCGTTACCTTTTCTCCCTACCTCACTGTCCTGTACTGGTGTCATTTTTGATCCTCTTCTGAGCTAAATCAGCTATCTATGGCTGGTCATACCCACTGCAAAATGTAGCAGAAAACATGGAAATGTGAGTGACAACATTTTCCAGGTCTCTGTTTACACACATATGTGTCAGCCTTGATATGGACATTGGTGCATGGTCAGCTACTGCAGTTATTTCTTCGAAGAATCCTAGTTCAGGGGTTGCTCACAGAGGATCTGAAGAATCAGTTCGAACCAAAGTCCAAAGCAGAGAACAAGCCCTACTTTTGCTCTTTCCTTCCTTTCACTCTTCCTCCCTCAAAGCCATGTTTAAGTAAAAGCCTTGCATAATTGTCAGATATTATCCCTGTGTAATGCATTTAAAAATGTAAATCTTGTTTGTAAAATAAAATTTTAAAAATACTTGAAGGGATGTCAAAGGGACATTTGTTAGAATGAAGAAATTTTTTTGCAATCATCCTCTGACCCATAAAAATAGCTCACACCCAAAGATCATACTCTGCCGAAAATGCCGGTGAAGTCAACTGACGTTTGTTTCAGTATAATTTGGTTTAGGATACTAGTGGTAAACAGGAACACAAAAGGGATACACGAAGGATTGCGGTATGAACATACTAGATAATGATTTTATGCATGTCTTTAAATACATCAGCAAAACCAATATGATTCTGTGATTATGAAATATCTTATATTTTATCAGTAATTAAGAAATATGAAATAGCAGTTTCTGAAATTAGAAGTTTACAAGCAAGCCCAAATTACTTCAAAGCTTGCTATAGAGATCCATGGATAATTTATGCTAGTTTTTTATAGCTGCTACAGCAAGGAGGAAGCTCAGGAGGAGAAGAGATAATGTTGTGCCAATATTTAAACGGAATGACCCTTAGACATCAGCCTGATATTGATTCTGGGAAAAATAATGGAACAACTGATATGAGACACAAGTAATAAAGAATTAAGGAGGGTAATTAATGCCAGTCAACAGTTTGTATAAAATAGATGTTATTTAACTAGCATAATACCCTTTTAATGAGATTACAAGTTTGACTGATAAAGGTAGCAGCGTTGATAGAATACAAATGCATATATATAAACCTCTGGAAGGAATTTGACTTGAGTTTGCATGACATGTTGATTGATAAAACAAAATGTTATAAAATTAACATGATCCAGATTAGATACATGAAATAAACTGATGAATTCCCTCTACTTTTTACTGTAAAGAAGGAATCATCCTGAGGTCGTGGGTTTCCAGCAGGGCACACAGTGGTCCTTGGTCCAAGCAATGAATTTTTTTTCAAATAAACATTAAATGAGAAAACAGAGAGCAATTATTGATCTAATGTACAGATTGACAAATGTAGGGTAAAGGTAAAAAACAAAGAAGGGTCACCACTGCAGAAAGATCTGGATTATTTTTTTGCCTGGACATAATTTAATTTAGTTAAACATGCAGCCATCATCGGCTGCTCTGAAAAGTATTTTGACCTCCAAAGGACTTTCTAAGGGATTTGCCTGACATTGTAGATGACCAGCTAACTGTAAACCTCTGATCTGATTCTTTTGCACTTCTATGTCCTTGGCCAACTAAACAGAAAAATATGAAGAAAAGCAGACATTTCTTTTTACCACTATATTTAGCATAGTAAGTCCATTCCTGATTTATTATAACCAGGACAAGTGGTAGAACAGGACAAGTGGTAGAAAGCCAGAATGCACACTTCAGCAGGCTTTTTCATACCTCAAAATTGATTATCTTAAGCTACAGCAGTCCAAATATTTGCAATAAATATGCAATGATATTGACATTCAAATGAGCATAAACTTCGTAAATTTTCAGCAGACTGTATTTTTGATAAACTTCATTCTAGGATTTTTCTCTTCATGGATTGTTTAATTTCTATGTAATTGCGTATAATGTAAGTGCTCTTCTCCCTTGTATCCAGTGACAAGATGCATGGGAAAGGTTTGAAGCTGTGTCAGGGGAGGTTCACACTGGACATTAGGAAGCATTTGTTTACCAAGAGGGTGGTCAAACACTGGGACCGGCTTCCTGAAGAGGCGGTTGATGCTCCAAGCTTATCAATGTTTAAGAGGCATTTGGGCAATGCCCTTAGTAACATTCTTTAACTTGGTCAGTACTGAATTGGTCAGGCAGGAGGACTACATAATTGTTGTAGGTCCCGTCCAACTGAAATTTCTATCCTTGCCTTGCCTTGCCTTGCCTTGCCTTATTAAGTCCTCTTTTCCTGTAATTTAATTATATTGATTATATCAATAACAATTTACAGAGATTACACTTTGCATGAGCAAACAGCATACATAAGCTAACTTATCCATTAAAAATGGAAGGTTTTTTCTTTATAATCAGAACTCTAAGCATTTAATGCAAATATAATTGTAACCCCCACTTAATTACGGTATTTATACTGTTTTTATGGTATTAAAGCATAAAAAAAGCTGAAATCATTTTTATGTCAGTGTCTTGATGCATCTTATGACATTGTAGAATCATAAAGTTATTCAGACTGGAAGGGACCTCCGGAGTTCTCTGGTCCAACCTCCTGCTCGCAGCAGGGTCAGTTATTGGGTCAGACCGGGTTGCTTAGGTTGATCCAGTTGTGGCTTGAAAACTCCCAAGTACAGAGACTGCACAACCTCTCTGTTGTGTGTGTGTTGTGTGTTTCTGTGCCACAGCCCGACTGTCCTTGTGGGAAAAATCTTCTCCTTATATCCAGCCTGAACTTCTCTTGTTTGAGATTACGTTGCTTGTCCCTTGTCCTGGCACCACCTACTGCTGTGCAGAGCCTGGATCCATCTCCTCAATAACTTCCTTGAAGTTCTGGTTAAAGGTGTTGGGTGTTTGTATTGTAGCGAAACATTTTTGTATTTTGCACATGATAAGCAGCCACTTTGCTTAAATACTAGAGCTAAACCCCTTCCATTAGCAACCATTTTAGCATCATTTCCACTGAATTTCATTGAGGATTTTGGTGACACCTATCTGTAATATCTCTAAATAATCATGTCAAGCTAATACAAACCCGCCTCACAGCTAAACACCGGCAGAGCTATCTGCATAGTCTAACAAAGGAAAAGTTAAGGCATGACCTGATAACAGGGAGGACAAAGTATGGATGTCTTCTTCGATCTAGCAGGGCACAACAAAAGCCCAGGGCTGAATGTTGAAAACACACCAATTCATGCCATAAATAAGGTGTACACTTTTAACACTGGGGATAAATAGTGTTTCAGATAACCCGCCTGAGGTCATGGCGTATTCTTCTGGAAATATTAAACAGGACTGAATGTTTTTTTTCCCCTAAAAGATATGCTCTACTTCAAACAGGAATTAAATCAGGAGCATCCTGTGGCTTGTGTTATGCAGGGGGTCAGACTAGATGATCACAATGGTCCCTTCTGGCCTTAACATCTATGAATCTAAATGGAACATAGCACCAGGAGAACTCAAAGCCCCTCACAGATTTAATAAAAGCCAAGAGCACATGACTGACCCAGAGGCAATTTGGGAGTTGCTAGCATGACCGACTGCTGATAATGTAGGGATCTGCCAAGTGGCCAGACACCAGCACTGAGAGAACACATTTCACAACCTGACATCTGGGATTTCAGGTAGTTGTGTGCATCGCATGGAGCAGTCCTAACAACTATAGAAGATGAGGAAAGCTTTAAGCTACTAAGAAAGCAATTCTTTTAAAGAAACAAATAAAGGAAAATTCAGTTTGCTTAATTTTATCTCCTTACAAATTAAATAATAAGATTAATCAATTGAGTATTGCAGTATTTATTTTTTACTTATAAATAAATATCTAGTAGTTATGAACACTACATATCAAAATTATTCATATTCTAACACTGGTATTTATTTTGAATTCTTAGCTGAAAATCTTATTATTAACTCAGTAGTAAAACCCAGAGAAACTATAAAGGAAGAAGACATAGCCATAGCTGACATAGTGGCTGAACCTGGATTTTGCATGTCCATATCTCTGCTCACAATGAATGACCCACTTTTATTGTTTCATAGTCACTTTTTCTTGATCACCTCAGCTCTATTCATTTCTTGCACACTGGAATCACTTCATTAATTTCAATGTATTTATCTCTCATTTAAAATGAGATATTCATGGAAAAAGAAGATGAGGCTGATCCCATCTAAATATAAAAGTACACAGCACAAATGTCTGAGTTTTTTTGGATTAGTCACCCAGGACTCCCTCAGCAATCAGTAAAGAGGAACTGGCACTTTTGAAGTGTGATTTGTCTGATCTACTTTAGATGTATATTTGAGGATGAGATTAATTTCTCAGCTTAGTGCTCTTCAGTCTGGAAAAGAGACAACAGGGAGAAAAGATGTGAAATGCTAAAGGGCTACAAAACCATGAACAGCCCGCAAAAAAGTGAAAAGAGATCAGCTGTTTGGTGTTTCTAAAAAAAAAAATAAAATAAACAAATGGAAGACTTTAAAAGAAGATGACTGTAGCATCATGAAATCAACCACAGTGAAAATGAACAACAGTAAGTGTTCCTTCAGAAGATCTGTGGACCTCCATGACAGAGGACTGTGTGGCTGCCTAAAGTGTGTATGGGTGTTAAAAGAATGTCTGACAAGTAGATGTAAAAGAAATATTTTGTAAATTGCTAAAATCTCAAAATTACATGCCCTGCAGAAAAATCCTTCGAGTTGAAATAACCAGAGGCCAGGAAAGTAATGAGAAAAAGTGCCATATGTGTTCTTAGTCTTCCCTGAGGTAGGTGGACCCATGGTCAGCCTAAGTATGGTTGCTGTTATGCTCATATGTTGACCACAGGGAATGGCTTGGAATAGTGGTTTGAGATGAAAGTTAACATCTACACTGCAGATGACGGCTTTTGACCAGACAAAATCCTCAGAGTGCCTTTGAGAATAAAATCAGCTTATGCTTAAAATAGGTTGTATGTGGGAGAAAGAGGGAAACCAGCCAATAAGGTGCTGGATTCAGCATTTCTGTAGGCGATCCAGCTTTTCACCATTGTTCTGCTTGCGTCTGGTTCCTGCAGTCCATTAATATAATCATAGGGCTATTGGCTGTTCAAATACTATTTTGCTAGTTCTGAAATATGAAATTCAATGGGGTTCCCCCACGCAGGTTAAAAAGGACTGTTGTGGGTTAACCCCAGCTAGCAGCTAAGCCCCACACAGCCCCTTGCTCACTCTCCCCCAGTGGGATGAGGGAGACAATCAGAAGGGCAAAAGTGAGAAGGCTGAGCTGCATAGCTCGCCAGGGGGACCTGGGTGTCTGTTATTTACAATAGGAGGTTCAGCTGATTAGACACCTTAGTTTTAATTTAAGTTAGATTAATTCCACCCTTCATTTCTGTGCTTTTCAGAAAATGTTAAAATTATTCTGTTCTAATACATTGGGATGCTGGGGGGTGGGGGGGATGGTGTGTGTGTATGTCTGTATATATCCATGCAGTCACAGAACTGAGAAACCAAGGTATGTTTGGACTATCTCCCTGCCAAGATATGACTCTTCTCCACATCAATATTGAATTTAAACAAACTGTGTTATGTTAATCTGTGAATTTAGAAGAGCATCTCAGCAGATTATTTTAATTACTATAACCCTCAACTATTTGTTTCAAATACATAATACAGCGCACATAAAAACCTCCCTTTCCTATGACTGCTGCCAGACCTTGTGACACAGCTTGGCATATGCATATCATCACGCTCTCTTTAAGAAACTGCAAGGTGTTTCTGGATTTCCTTTAGTCTTAACTGACTATCCTAACGAAAGTCCTGGCAAGAAGCAATACTGTCTTTAAGAGCAGAGTAGGAAAACAGTGCTCAGATGACTCTGCAGAGTTTAGGGCTCTCCCCTGCACATGCTCTTTCCCTGATTCCCATGGTCAATTTTCATAATGTTTCCTTGATTCCCTGATGGACCATAGAGAGAAATCTGAGCAATGTCAGCAGCCACGGGCTGCTGCCCATTTTAATTCTCTTTTAGCATTGTATCGCGCCTCCAAAACTGGTGTCCAATATATAATGAAACTCAATATGTTCTGCAGGATCCGGAATAATGTATCCTTTATTTATACTATGGTGATACTGCCATATCAGCTGAGATAACAGGTATTTTATACACAGAATTCATGCATTTTCTAAAAAGCTGAATTATAGTTTCCTTAAAAAATAAAATGAAGACAGAATGTGTAGCAACATTAGCAGATCAGTATCTTCTTCTCCATTGATCACTTTGAATTTTTCACACCAGGGATTTGATACATTTAACCACAAAAAAGCTTAAAGCAAGTGACAAAAAAATCCCTCCAGACTTCCCATATGCTTTTAAACAGAATGTAGAATGAAGGGGAAAAAAATGAAAAAAATACTTTATAGTACATTTTGAAGGATAGGTGACTTTACTTGCAGTAACAAGTCTCAGTGTGTTTCAAAAATGTGCAGCATCACAGAACACAAAGAAAAAAATAGATCTTCAGGTAACAGCAGAGCAGGGAGGTTTTTAAACCATCAAGTTTGTTATGCAGAGCAAATTCTGCTCCAACATTGTAGATTGAAAGGGATATATAACAACAGGCAATTTTTGGATAAAATGTCTGCATTGCTTGAACAGTTTTATGGAATACACAAGATGATCTCTGGAAAATTATGGCATGCTGTAGAGTACAAGGAAAGAGATTCTGCTGTAACAAATGGAGCAATACTGTGGCTAGAGGTGGTGAAAAATATCCTTTGGTGGTTTGTGGTGGCAACCAATGCAGTCTGAGGGTTTTCTGTGTCTCACTGTTGTTCAGGTAGAGTATTAGACCATAAAGAAGCTATCTTATGGATTTATGAAGAAATTACAATGCTGTTTTGGCTGATGACATTATCTGGCTCAGTTCTCTGTATTGATGGTAAACAAAAGACCCACCAAACAGCAAGCAAATCAAAATAAAACAGGTTGATGGTTTCATCAATGAAAGGAAGACAAAGATATGGTTATTAATGTCCCAAAAGGAGCATAACTTCAGAAAGAGAAATATTAAAAGAAATAAGTCAGTTTTCCTATCAAGAGTGGGGCCTTGCAAAGAAAATGGTACTGTGGTAGACATCCAGCAATGATGACCAAATGCTGTTAATAGCCTTTATAACCTTGAAAGGATTTGGAAAAATAGCATGATTAGCATTGTCCCAAAAATGATTTTTCAAGACTGTCATCTTTATGAAAGAGTCATAAAGTTTTTCAGTAGTGGTTAAGAAGAACTATTAACTAATTCAAAAGCTTTGATTGCAGGAGTTTATCAAAACTTATTGGGAAGCTCATTATACTGTCATTTCTAAGTAAAGAAACCAATGAACTGAATCAACCATGAGAAAATATGGGGATCGACACATTCAGGATAAATTTAAGAATAATATGAATGAGACCTTTATGTCAAATGGTAACATGAACATCATTCAGGAATAGAAGATGAATGAGAGCTAAGAAAATGTTTCAGAGAAGAAGAGGGGAAGAAACCCAGTCCATCAACATGACACTTAAAATCTGAAGACCATCATAAAAATAATGAAATAAATTGCAGAAACCAGGGTCCAGCCCATGAACAGGATGGTGCAGAAAAACAGACAAGAGAAAAATTACTTTTCATCACTGAAGATATTAGAAAAGGTTTTAACTGCTCAAGGACAGCTGCATAATCCCTTTAGGATTTATGATCAGTTTCTCACTATTCACAGTTTAACTGTGCCTGTAGTCCTTCCCCAGTATGCTGATTGTACTTAAGAAAAACTAATCAGTAAATTAGTTAAAAAAAAAACCAACACTATGATATGACACTGTGAGAGGACACCAGGGGTCCCTTCACAACTCCCTACCAGTCCCCATTTAATAACATAAATCTCAGTCAGGTTTAAGAAGCAGTGTACAGAGTAACGAAGAGAGGTTCCTGAGTCAGCTTATCCTCATTTGCCTTAGGGACTTTGATCCATTATTATTAAAGTCACTACAAGTCTGTTTGCTAACATCTAGAAGCACAGCAAAAGGGAGTTACCAGCTGTGGTGGGTTGACCCCTGCTGGATGCCAGGTGCCCACCAAAGCTGCTCTGTCACTCCACTCCTCAACTGTGCAGGGGAAGAAAGTATAACATAATGCTCATGGGTTGAGATAAGGACAGGGAGATCACTCACCAATTACCATCACGGGCAAACCAAACTCAAACTGGGGAAATCAGTTTAATTTATTACCATTCAAATCAGAGAAGGATAATGAAAAACAAAATCAAATCCTAAAAACACCTTCCCCCCACCCCTCCTTTCTTCCCAGGCTCAACTTCACTCCCGATTTTCTCTACCTTCTCCCCCAACTGGCGCAGGGGGACGGGGAATGGGGGTAGCAGTCAGTTTATCACACATTGTCTCTGCTGCTCCTTCCTCCTCAGGGGGAGGACTCCTCACACTCTTCCCCTGCTCCAGGGTGGGGTCCCTCCCATGGGAGACAGTTCTCCACAAACTTCGCATACGTGAGTCCTTCCCTCAGGCTGTAGTGTTTCATGAACTGTTCCAGCGTGGGTCTCTTCCACAGGATGCAGTGCTTCAGGAACAGATTGCTCCAGTGTGGGTCCCTTCCATGGGGTCACAAGTCCCTCTAGCAAACCTACTCCAGTGTGAGCTTCTTTCTCTCCATGGGTCCATGGGTCCACGGGTCCACAGGTCCTCCCAGGAGCCTGCTCCAGCATGGGTTTCCCATGGGTCACAGCCTCCTGCACAGCCACCTACTTTGGTGTGGGGTCCTCCACAGGCTGTGGATGGATGTCTGCTCCACCATGGACCTCCCACGGGCTGCAGGGGGACAGCCTATCTCACCATAGTCTTCACCACGGGCTGCAGGGGAATCTCTGCTTCCACGCCTGGAGCACCTTCTCCCCCTCCTTCACTGACCGTGAGGTCTGCAGAGTTGTTTCTTTCACATATTCTCACTCCTTTTTCTAGCTGCAGTTGCTGTTGTGCAGCAACTTTTTGTTTTCCCCTTCTTGACTATGTTATCCCAGAGACACTACCACCATCACTGATGGGCTCGGCCTTGGCCAGTGGTGGGTCTGTCTTGTAGCCGGCTGGCATTGGCTCTATCAGACATGGGGGAAGCTTCTAGCAGCTTCTGACAGGAGCCACCCTTGTAGCCCCCCTGCTACCAAAACTTTGCCTCACAAACCCAATACATTTGCAAAACCACAGTGGAACAAGAACCCACGCTCTATATTGAAGGATTCTTTTTTGTTACAAAACATAGCTATTCTTTTTATCCCATATTTTTCTAATAAATATTTTCAAAACATTGTCCATAGCTGATGTATTACTATTTCGCATTTGTTTTTAATTTCAAGTAGTGTATTCAGTATTTTGTGTTTACTAAACATCAATATTTGCATAGCCATTCAGAGACACATGCTAAAGCTGTGGCCAATCAAGCCTGGCTAATGTTATACATCTATTTAAACCTGACCTTCAACTGTTCTCTCTGATCAAAACTGTTTCTTCACTGTTCTTCAGCTAATGGATTTTTAGCACCATATGTGAACTGTGGAGTGTGGATCAGCATCTTTTACATTAACTGTCTCCAGAAGACAGAAGAAGGGAAAAATCTGACTAAAAATGCCTAAATGGATTCAGCTGTACAAGCACAACCTATTCATTTGCACAGGAGAGTCTGAATGACAAAGTTTAAATGTGGCAAACTGCCAACTTAATTGAAACTGATAAATATGCATATGAAGGGCAACAGATATCCGGTTTATTATTTGTGGGTTTTGTTCCTGTAAATTCTGCTCAGCAAAAGCTGGCTAAATCTTTATGTTTTACTAGAATGAGTTCCTTTTTCAGACTTTACTTTATTGAACTTCTTTACATTTGACACAAGTGGTTTGGGTGTTCTTTTAAGGGTCTTGCACCTGCTTTCTTCTAACTCCCACAGCCAGATGGGACAAAACACACTGAGTCTGAGCATGAAGGAAGTTCACTGTCAGATAGCCACGTCTCCCTTCAGTGTCTTTGAATCTAAGAGTTGGAATTTCTGCAAAGAAATTCACACAAAGTCATGCCTCCTTTTCACCTACTTTAATAGAAACATATCGATATGATATGATATCATGTCATTGAGGTATGCTTTTATTGCATTAGCTTTCACTTAAGTAACTAGAAACTTGTAAGAAAAGTAACTTCATGTGGGAACCGCTACTCTTTACATAGACTTTAACTCATTTCTCTCTCCTATGTATCTCTCCATACCCTTCCCTGCTGTCCATCTGCTATGACTACAGTTTAGTTTTAAACCTTAGTCTAGCAAATATGTCACATGTAACTTCAAGCATTCAAATATTCTTCAACAGTTCAGTAGCAAAACTCATGTGTACAGATACTACAGGGACACATGAATGACTGGTGGTTTGCATTGTTAGGCCACTGAATAAGGGAACTTGAGCACAATTCCTGGCCAACAAGTAAACACAAAGGCAAATGGGCATGGACAGTTAATGGTTAACTATTACTGGTAGTTGAAAGAAGCCTGTTTTAAATGTGATTTCATGGGTTTGGGGTCCTCTGTGAAATTCACAGTCTTTCATTCTGACTACTGTTAAACCCTCTTTTTTCTTATGTGTCCTTTGGCATACAGCACTTTGCATTCATTTCTTTGTTTATAGGTCAAAGTGCACGCCAAACCTTCCATTCAAAAGTATATGCCCAAAGGATTTTGCAGTCTTGCAAAACTTTACAGTAGGAACCAAAGACCTTAGAATCAAGGCACATAGAAATCATGTCTACTAGCACTTATCCCAGACAATGAAAAATCTGATAAATCACAGAGTTTAAGGACAAAGGGGACTGTTATAATAATCTTTTCTGATCTCCTACATTGCAGACTACAACTTTTCAGCCAGTAATTCTTGATATCTGGATGAGCTACAGCTCTTCTTCTAAAAAGACAAACAGCTTCAGTTTAAACTTTAGTGGCAGATACTCTGTCTGAACCCTTTGTAGTAGTTCGAGCACTTAATCATGCTGATTGTTTCATAGATATGGTTGATTTCTGGACTGAACTTACCTAACGTTCTCTGCCAGCCTTCAGATGACTTTGCTATATCAGATAGCTCTCTCCTATCAGAATTCTTTCCTCAGTACTACTGTCAACATTTCATGATCAGTAAATCTCTCCTTTGATAAATCAAAAGGAGAGAGATGCCTAGTCCTTCACAGATTTCCAAAACTTCAATTTTTTTTTTTCCATCTCTGTTCTGAACTCCTTCAACAGGGCTATTGAAGCACTGACTTAATTGGTTTACTTGTTCCAGTAATTGGCCTAGTAATTCTGTACCTAACCTCCTCCTTCCATGCCAGCTGTTACCTCAGCCACAGCCAGTGAAAGTGCTTTCCGGAGAACACAGGACCATCCTGCCAGTACGACCCATAATTCTGGTTCTTAGGCTTATGGACTTACATTTGGCTTTAAATGAGAAAAGCACATCAAGGGGCTCTCAGGAACCAATTTTTACACATGATTATTCCTTTTCTCCTGACCTGTTTCACTCATCTGCAAATTTTATTACAGTTTTATGTTTGTTTCTAGTAAAGTACTTGATTAGTACTGGGCCAAAGAGAGATTCTTCCAGACCTCCTGATTGCCATCCAGACTTTAAACAGCTGAAGATGCCCACATTCTCCACCAGCTGTTACATGCAAATTAAAGCCCAGGTCACTAATAATGTCCATGAATTTCTGCATTCAGATTTAACAGTCAGTCTTCAAGGATAAAGGTACCAGACCAAACATTTCATGCAATTTATGTATGCTACAGTAATAAACCTCAGACAGGAAGGTAAGAATTTACTGTTAGGTTGATTCATATGCAAACAATCTTATCAAGCAATTATTTGTCCAGTTGTAATGACAGTAAAACTTACTGTCCAAATTATTTGATTATCATGTCTCTTTCTCAATAATAATTTAGCCAAAACTGATGCAGGCATGAAGGTTTTCCTCAAGAACTGGAGTGGGGCTGAATCCTCCGTGACCCAAATTCTTACCTCATTCTTTGAAGGAGTGTGGTATTGACGTTTTCTTCATCTTAGCTCTTGAGTCTGCTTTAGGTGATTTTTATAATTTTGCAAAAATCACCTTAACTTCTTTTTCTGTTGACTATCCCTAAATCCAGTTTTACCCAGTTTTCAGGTTTCATTGCTTTAATGCCCAGGGAGCTATCAATTATTTGTGATTTGCATTTAGAGCTCTTGGCCTTTGGTATCATTCTGTGCTTGTATCTTCAAGGTCTTACAATCTTGTGTTTGGAGTGCCTCTTGCAATCCTCTGCTTTTTTTCAACAACAAAGCTGCTCTCAGTTAATCCAACTAATGTTTTATTATTTCAGTGTAGTAATACATACATCCTTGTCCCAGGGCCATTAATAGCACATTTTACAAAAGCAGCAATGCAGACACCGTGCTCTGGTAACTGTTATCGATATCAACCAGTTACGGGAATAATACTGGTATATTTTTTAAAGCTGCTTTATAAAGTGATCCACAGCTGGAGTTGAGTCCTCTGTTTTTCCCTTTATTTTTCTTTTTTTTTAATCAAGTTCAATTATCCTTACACTTACCTACTCAAATAAGAAAACGAAGAAACAAACAAACCAAAACAATCCTTCTCTGAGCAAATTAACTCTCTAGACAGAAAGTAAGAAAACCTCTCTTGGTATACATACGCTGCCTTTCACACACAGGCACGACCTTGCTGTGACAACTTTTGAAGTCCATTGAATCAGATTCTGGTCCGATAGGAAAATCATATAGTTTGCTTGGTGTAGCACTATGGGCGTCACCTAAAAAGTTGTCAGCAGGTTTTATCAGTTTGAACACTGACCTTACTGAGGTTGCCTACTAAAGTAGCTGTATGGGTTTTGGATCAGAGGTGTCTTATATCTGCCTGGCTTGGGGTATGGGGAGGGAATAACAAATTCCTGGTTTTGTTTGTTACAAAAACACTGAAAAGTATTTAGACACAAAAGTATTTAGAGCAATGATTTTCATAGGAGAACATAGGCTCTGAGAGGTATGTGGATGACTCTTAATAGGTCCATAAAACACCAAGAAAAAAAACAAATATTTTGTCAATAACCTTAAAAACATTGAGAAGGGGGATTGGACCAGATGATCTCCAGAAGTTGCTTCCAACCTCAACCATTCTGTGATTCTGTGATTTTTCTTATGGGATCCAACACTTTCTTTTAAGGGAAGAATCACTGGTATGGTTTTGTTGGATTATTTGGGATTTAGGGAGAAGTAAAGATCTGGAAGTTTAGAAAAAAAACCCAAAAAACATTGTTTGAAAAGCATTGATCTACAATAAATCACAAAATGTGAAGTAGCTACTGAGCTGAAGTCTGTTGATTTGCTCTGGGTTTACATCTATGCAACTCCAAGAAGCATTTTACTGCAAGGAACTTGCTCAAAGGAATTGACTGTTAGGGAAATTTTTAATGAGGAAATTATAAAATAGTCAGATATCAACTAGCAAATCACTTTTGAGACACAAGTTAGATCAAAGTGTTGCTTGTATTTTTTGTATTTCTGAATTCCACACAACAGTGGTAGGCTTATTAGATTCCGAACATAAGCATTGCAACAAACACTTATTATCATAAACCTGTAGTTTAGGCCAGACGTTTTTGGTACTAGTTTCTTAGATACAGAAGAATCAACCTTCCAGTTAGTCAATTGCAGACATCACATTTTGATGACGTAACAGTCACCTTAAGTCATTCATCTGAAAATCTTCATTCTTCTTTATAAGATTATTTCAGACTTCTGACAAAACTTTCTTGGCATAAAGGTTCATCGCAGGTAATGAAGTAAATTCACTCCTACAGGCTTGTAATTGCTCTAGCACTAATTCTGCCTGAAAATGTTGGAAAAAAAGTAGTGGGGTTTTAATGTTCCTGCTAACTATCACTGTTTGGTGGGCTCTATGTCAGGTTGCTCAGAAAGCAAAAAAAATTACACAAGGTAGGTTGATACTCTAGCTGTTGCACTTGTCCTTATGCAGACTCAAAATGCATATGTGATGGTAACACTAACAGTCTGAGATTGACTTGTCTATTACAGGCTGGCTTTATCACAGCATAATGCTTTCATGGCTAAGACATAAATATTTCTGGCAAATGTTACACTCCAGTAAGACCCCCAAAATCACTCTTGGTATAGGTCTACACAGGTCAATGGGTCTAATTTTTTACCAAAATGTTACAATCCCCACCAAATTCAATGCAAAATGAAAATGACAAGGAAATTTACCTTGTAAGCGTATGATTGAATTTGGCGTGTTATCTCAGGTAAAAAACTGTCTTGCAGCTATATGTCTAGTAGTAATTTCTCAAAAACTGATATTGCAGCACATATATGTAGTACACATACATTAATTTTAAGTGTCCAACAGCATTGAGCAGAGACCATGAAATATTTCTACCAAACATAATGAATTAAACCTTTATATCTAGAAAAGCGTTATTTTTTTTTTCTTTTCTTAGGAAAGGAGATCTTTGCTTTGGTAGCTACCTATTAATGAAGAACAAAATGAAACAGCAGTCTCCCTAAGTTTTGTAATAAATTAGTACAAATTGTAAAGAATTTTTAAATGAGTTTGTGAAAGACAAAATCACAGGAATTCACACACTGCATCCAAATTTGCCTTTCAGGTGATCAAAATTAATTTGCAAAAAAAAAGATGGGTTAGACAGAGAGCTGATAGGGATTTCCAGAGACCGTGATTCAATCTCCAAGTCTGTCACAGCTTTGCTATGTGACTTGCTTGATGCACTTGCTGAGTGCATCCAGATGCAATTCATTGGACTAAACCTGGCTCTGCAGAAGCATAGTGGTTAACAGAGATAAGACATTCAGTTGCCTTTATAGTCAGTGGAGAGAAAAATACATTTTTAGGGTGTGATTTATCTGCTTTTTAGATACTTAGTCAATGTTGAGGAGAATTACAGCTTGGAAGTGCCTGTCTTTCAATCCTGATTTAAAAGAGACCCTAAAATCATTTGTTTACACGTAGATATGCACACCATGGACAGCTACATCTGTTCAGATAAGTCCTGCTGCTCGTGTATTTATACCTTAGCTTTTGCATATAAATTGGGGATAATTATCTTTTCTTTTTAAAATTGTTTGCTTTTTAAGCCTGTAGAGACCACATGTTCCCAAGATAAGGTCTTCTTTCGTTCTATATACAAATGAGGTTTCAACTTGGAACAGTTCAACCACTACATTGGTAAGAACATATTCACATTTTTAAGAAATAAATCACT
Organism: Vanellus vanellus; assembly: GCF_965231255.1. Lineage (NCBI taxonomy): Eukaryota > Metazoa > Chordata > Aves > Charadriiformes > Charadriidae > Vanellus > Vanellus vanellus. Next base: position 205,971,001 of record NC_138905.1, on the reverse strand, counting down.
AAATGAATTTTAATAAATTATTTGCCTGAGGCCAACTGGGGTTTCTTTTTTTGCTGATAGTAGCAAAGTTTCTCTTTAATGGTACATATGTCTGCAAGTTGTCAGAGCACCCCAAGCTCAAGATATGCTTGAATATATGAAACTTAATTCAGAAAATTCATAGCCTTAACACTGATCCCATTTTGCCTATTTCATCAAGTAAAAAACCATCTTAAAACAAAAAAAAATAATATTTTTTAATCATTTCACCATCCTCTAGAAAGCAGGTACTGCACTTTGCTATAAGGTGCTGTTGCTACTGTAAAGCAAGCATGTGCAAGGTGACGCTAAGAAAGACAAAGTGCCTGAGTGATTTCGGGCTTTACATAATTTACTAAGAATGTGACTCCTCTTGATCAGTACTTTCAGACGGCAGAAGGGTGAGGACATCATGGAATCATAGAATGGTTTAGCTCTCCAGGAGCCAGCGAAGTGAATTTGGCCATGAAGGTCTCCCTGGATTTCAGTAATGCAGAGGATTTCATTTCTTGTTAGTTTTCGTTTTGTAAATTCTGATATCGCTTAGTCATTTTTGTTTGAAAAATAATGTTAATGGATAGAAAAGGATTAAAGAAAGCTAGATGTAAATCCCACTGGGCTTAATTGTTCACAGTTATTCAATCTAATGAGGACCTCTAAGTGTTTTCCAAAAGGTAGATGGGTGTGTAAGTAACATACAAATCAAAGAGCAGCTATAAGCTAAGATTTCACCCTGTACAACAACACAACTGAAAATGAGCTACCAGGCTACCATGTGGTGCTGGAAAATCATCTGGCTTGCTGTGAACAAGGGCTTGACACTGCAAAGTTAAAATCTCTAAGTGACTCTTAGATGAGGGGGCCTGACTGTAGCTGACTAACTTATGTGTTGAACAGGCTGGCTTGGCACTGAAGAAAAAACTGCAGAAGGGTGTCCTCCCACCAGAACATGAGTAACTGCTCTGATGCTCTAGGATGACTACGTGACGGAAGTCATATGCCACACTGACAGTTTTTATTTTGCTCTTTGAGATGTATTTACATATACGAACGAGTTTTCTGATAGTACCTTCTTTATTATAAACATCTCTGTAATATCACCCAGTGAAAGACCTGAAATGTCAGATGGAAACTGAGACTGAAGTAGGAGTGAACAAATACCAGCTAATTGCAATTAGGCAAAATATTTGTTCTAACGTTCCAGGAAGAATACCTTTTTTTTTTTTAATTATTAAATTATTTTGATCATATTTTAATAATTCAAAATATTGCAACTTTACCCATAATTAATTACATATGGCCTGTATCCAGGGTTCCCACACATATTCAATAGGTCTAGATAGCTGAAAATTTCTGTCATGCAACGATATGGACACCAGCGAGAGACGTTTCACAGCTACCACACTAAGGAAATAATTTTTTTTTTTAATTCTGTGGTTCATCCATGTATTCCATGAAAGCTCTACCTCTCTATTGACTGAGCCACACTGAAATACGAGCTGAGACACTTTAACTAAAATAACACCTTTTTTCCACCCAAAAAAACCCTCCCAAAACCTTGAGCTAAAAAAAAAAAATAAAATTTAAGACAAAATTAAACATTTATTTCTCAATTATTTATGTTTTAAATTATATCTGTTACTTTTTGGTTTAAATTTCTACAAAACAGAGACTATATAAATGTCATAAAGCCATTAACTTCCAACTGTAGATATGAAAAGCTTGAAATTTTTCAAACTTCTTTCCTTTATCTGAAAGTACTTGGCAAATTTGAGCTACCTTTATAAATAATGTCAACTCTTCTCTGCAACAAGCTTTCTTTCTCCGTAGCTGCAACATGTTTTACAGCTATTAATTTAAAAACTTTTAGAGACCTACAAATTGTCCCCATGTAAATACCAGAAATAAATTAAATCATAGTCCCTTCCTGACATATTCATCAATATTTATTCCTTAATTTATATCCCAACGGAATTTCTCTCCTAATTGTAAGTAAACAAATAACGAGCTACTTTTATCAGGCCAGTATGTCATGGTAGCGGAATTGTTTTGAAGATTTGCACTTTTCATAAGCTTTCTAGCACTTGTCTCATACTTCACCTGGACTGCACTGAGCTGATACATATAGCTGTTTTATTACCTGCTAAGTATTTTGATTACAGATTCTAATCTTTAAAATAAAGCAATCTCTTCTGATACCTTCTAGCCACAGTCTCCTAGCAACAAAGCTTCCCCTTGCTTCCCTTGATTCTGAATGCAGAATAATTTATGGATACTTAAGCTTTTTTGTTTTATTTCAAGCAGTCTGACTTTTTCTCAGGAAAGGCTTTATTTCCTTAAAATGCTATAAATCAGTGCAAGATCACAAATGGCAATTTTAAACATCTTTCATTAGGAAAAACAACACCTTAACACACTTGCAATCTTATTTGAATTCATTTGGGCCACACACATATTAAACTTTAATTCTTTGCATGGAAGGCTGGCAGAATTAGATAGGATATGGAGAAAGGAAATTTTCCGTATTAAAAATGTAAGAAGAGTTTGTTATTGGTAGAGTTGTACCTTTCTCAAACCTAAATTCCTTTCTCCTTTGAAATACAGAAAACAGCTTCTTTTTATTCATTAAACATTTTTCCTTATAAGACACCCTAAAATAGCAAACCTTTATTGATAAAACCTTACTCACTAGTCATCATCAAAGATTTGATTGAAGATTTGACTTCTTTATTCTGCAAGGCAAAGTCTTACGTGCAAAACTTGCAAAGTTCACAAGCTGTTTTGTTCCTGTCCTGTGGCCTTTGCAGAGCCATGTGAAGCCGTGCAATGCTGAGCACTGTCCAGCTCATCACATTGCTATGCTCCTTCCTGCTACTGGCACTTAATACAAACTCTGAGAGACTGATTTGGTAATTCTTACCCATTTATCAGCCCAAGTTTATTTGATTATTTGAGCATACCAAATATCATTATATTCATGCTGTAAAATCTTTCTGTTATTGCACAGAAGGTGTACTCAACACATGGCAATCACCCCTGCCATCTCAGTCCAAAGGCAGAAAGCTTCCCAATGTCTTTGTTGCTTAATGTTTATGCTTATAGGGAGATGCAGAAAGAGTGGGACTGCCATTCTACCATAACCTTTTCTTCACGTTCCCTCAAGTATGACTCTATAGATTATTGTACTTTTTTCTTCTGATGATCAAATCAAATCAAATCAAATCGAATCGAATCAAATCAAATCAAATCAAATCAAACTGGTGAATAATGTTCTACCTAGTCATGGATACATTCTCCTGCTACTTTCTATGTAGCCATTTAAGATTTATTACATGTACTTAAGATTTTTTATGGATGAGCTAAAAAAGGTTCTGTAGTGTCGTTGTCTGATACCCATATCCAAGTCACACTAATTAGTTTACTCTGCCATATCAGCAATAAAGTCATCACATTTCTGATAAGGTTTTATATTGACCATATAGCATTTTCATCAGTTCTAGTCACCTGCATGAACACCCAAGAATTTCCACATTAGTCTGATGCCTTAGCAAACTGCACAGGGACTTAATGTGCTCCATTATTCCTCTTTCAAATATAATCCAAACTTTTTCTTCAGTTAAAAAGTCTTCTGTGTTGGTCAAGATTTGGTTAGTCTAGAGGTCTCAAAGATCTTAAGACATGATAGGCTGTTAGGCAGAGGAAAGATCCTTCAGCTACTAAGTCTTTTCTATGTCTGAGATCACAGGAAAGAGAGAGATATTAGAATCCAGGTTTCATTAGTCCCAATGCTCAGAGAAATACTAGTTATTATTAGAAATCATCAGAGGCTATACTTTAGTCTCGGGTCATTTTCCAGACTTGCAAAGCATTTTGACAAGTTTATGATATTCTAAGAGGGGTTTTACTGTTTCTTAGTTTTTTGTACCACATCCATATATTTTTTCAGTTACTGGAAGATAACTTCCATGATGCATTAAGGTCCTTGCCTAGATCTTTTCCTGTCTCCTTCTCTCTGGCTCAGATCATATTCTGCAAAACTTGGCAAACTATATCCCAGTATTAGGCAAGCTAACACTTTTTTTTTCTACTGAAGTGAACGTTCAGAAGATACTTGATAATCTGGTAGCCTTCCTACAAGAGTTTGCTGAAGAAGAATCTGGTATGTTAAAGCATGGTTGTCTGAGCCAATTTTCTATCAACACTTTAATTATTGCAATGATTTCTTATCTTGTGCTGCAATATTTTTCTACTACACTTCTGTCTATGGCTATGGCCTTAGAGTCCTGTGTTACTCACACAATCTTCATGATGCCAGGTTTATTCTGTGGAGTATGTTTCTCTAGGAGTTTGTCTGCAGCATCTTCAGAGACATAAGGAAGAACTGGTCTATCCTTTCTGATTTGTGCCATCTGAACAGAAGCTAACTGACACTTTCTGCTTATCTATTATTTGTGGACTTCCAGTGTGTCTGTGTTAAAATGAACTCTAAGGATATTTACAGGCAACTTATTACTTGAAAGTTTTACTTCAGTGCTGTCTGTTGGTAAGTGATGATCGGTTCCGTGTCAACCTCTTTAAAGAAAAGACTTTCTATCACACCTTGATAGTTCCTCGTTGAAATGATGAGGCAGTCAATCTGACTGTAAATCCACTGACCCATTGCTCATGAAAAGTCCATTACCTTATTGTTTTATGCTTGAACAAAGTATTTGTTGCTGTGAAGTCACAAGAGTCACTGTCCTCCACTTTCTGTCTTGTCACACTAAAGCGTCTGGGAGCAATTGAAGCACTGTGATCAACTAATAAGACCAAAGTATGAGCTTTAGTCATTGTTTTTAAAAAGCAAGATAACTTTCAGAGCACAAACACTCATTCTTCCTTTTTTTTACTGAGTTTCTCAACTTGCTTGTCTTTATGGATGCTAATACGGAAGTAATATTTGGAAAATATCCGTTTTGTAGACACTGGACATCAACCTGTGTGTTTTCAAACTATTTCTGATGTGTTTTCAAGCCTCTGTAGAGAGGTTTTTCTATGTGGACATATGTAGAGACCCAGACTACAAGAAACTGTCTCAAACACTTGCCGAAGTGTGTCGACAGAACGATAACAAACAAGTTGCGGTCAGAAAAGAGGGTTCTGCGGAGGAGAGGCAGTGCTTTCCTGAACCAACTTCCTTACCTTGCAAAACCATGAATCCTCACTGGGTAACTGCTCCAAAGTAGCACCCCACCCCCCACCCCAATTCTAGAATGTTGCAGAAAGAAGAACTGTGCATGAAATGTAATTTACATGGAGAACAAGAATTGGTAATATCTCTCTCTCTCTTTTCTCCTTTTTCCTTTTCTCTGTTCTTTCTCTCTCTAACTACCTCATTTTTCCAAATGGCAGCTTAATGACTTGATGCAAGGTTCACATTCATAAGTTTACTTATACTTCAGCAACGTTAGCATGGTTAATAAATGTTAATTGTTCTTTGGACTCCTCTGGTGTCATTTCACCTTAATTCCAACAATGGAACCTGAGTCGCCCCAACCTTGGGACACGACAACACACTGCAGTTTCCTGAGGAAGGCCCTATTGTCTGGACAGTTTTGAGCCACTTGGAGCCAAGTCATCTTCTCAGATGTGCTATTCAGATACAAAAACATTGCTTTCTCTAGGTACAGTTGTCATCCTGGTGCCTTTATGCTCAGGTTTCACCAGCTTTTTGGTGATACTGGAACCAGTGTAACTTAGACAGTGGTCAGGATCAGATTAGGGAAGAATATGGCAACAGGCAATCTACAGAAGTCCTTGTCAGGGTGCCTGAGGGAACAGGGCAGGGCCTGACAGCCATGCTCGATCCCACTGCCCCAAACAGGGAGCAGGGCAGCTGGGGGCACTTGGGACAACCCCAGCCCTAGCATCGACACCTCCCTGGGGAGAGGGATAGGTCAAGGCCATGGCTTGGCTCGAGGGGCCCACGGCTGGGCAGAGTTGGGCTATGGGAGCTGGAGACCGACTCTGCTGTGGCATCAAAGGGGCAGGGCCTGACGGCCCTTGGGGGCAGCAATGGGGTCCTGGGCTGTGGGCAGGGTTGGGGCAGGCCTTGGAACAGGGCTGGTAAGGCCACTGGTGCCCTCCAGACCTTGACAGCTCTCTGCTTGGTAGGACTTCTGGCACTCAGTGAGTTGGGGACACCTGAGCTGGAGACTGCATCTGCTTCACTGGCTTTAATAGGCACAAATGGACCCATTCTCTACGCATTTATCTAATCCCTTTTTCAACCAGAGCTTGAGAGTGTTTTTAGCTCTTTAATGCCTTCTAGCAGTAGATCCTACCTCATTTTCAGCATATGCGGCTGCTACTGTTCAAAGATGATCATCTGCCTTATGTGTCATCCAGCCCCAGGTTAAATTCGGGGGCCCTGTGTGCGGGCTGCCTGCTGGCACTGCAGAGCTCTGCCCGTGCCCGCAGTGCCCGTGCCCGGTGCCATGGTGCAGGCACGTGCTCCTCACACCGCGACAGCTCAGCAGAGAGCAAGGAGGGGGGAGGGGGTTGTTTGTCAGAGGTGACTGGTTTTAGCAACAGATTTGTTTACTTAAGCCTTGGGTGTTGATCCCCAATTACATCCTGCTCTTAACAGCCTTTTCTGGAGGCATCAGAAAGAAGATGAATTAATTAAAAGTTGCTTAAAGCATTTTTGAAAGTTACTGAATCTCTTCAACAAAGTAGTGACCTGCATTTTGAAAGCTTCTGAACTTTACACTTATTAATCTTATAGCCACTCCAAAGTGGCTCTCATAAAATGAGAAACAATGCATCACAGTACCTTCCTGCTGCTAACTTTGATAGCATGTTGCCTGACTCTATTCTAACTATATTCTGCAGTTGTAGGTGTAATTGTACTTTGCTGTTCCTGTTTCCTGCTCTTTACAGCAAGAGTTTCTTTTTTTTCAGTGGTAACCTTTGAATAATGAACGACAATAATATCTGTGAAAGAATCCTAGCCTACATAGTACAGCCCAGGCTAGGTTTGTTTCCATTTATATACACTCATAATGATTCATATTATTTCAGGTTTAAGTGGGTGCAAAAAAGAACCCATGAGAATAATACGTGAAAAAAGTTTTTTCTTTACTTTCTTAATTGTTGAATGAAATTTCAAGCTTTGTTTATGAAGTCTCCTAAACGCATAATCTGTTCTCCTCTCTTGAAAGCTGGAAGATAGTTAAGGTTTAATGACATAATAAAACATTTGATAGAATACTTCTGTCTGTTAAATGTATTATCTTTTGTTATAATAAAATATAATAGAACAGAGGAAAATATTTCTTTCAGATATTTTACATTTATGGAAAATTATTGTTATATTCTTAATATTGGTGATTAGTGATGTAGCCTGTGATTTAATGAGAACAGAGCTATCATTGAGCTTTAATGATGTTGTGAGATAACCGAACCACAGCTATTTGTTAAAAACGTTCACAAAACTATGATTTCTATCATACTGTGTATGAGTGGAAAATGAAAAGTCTATGAAACAAATCAATAAAAAGAGATGAAAGTTAAATATACTATATACATCCCTCTAACATTTATGAAGAGTTAAATCATAGCTTAATAAAAACTTTGCTATGAAATTCAAGGGTTCATACTCTTCCCTGTTAAGATTAAATCAAGGATCACAAAAATGCCATTTAGGCCCATCACTTAATAGAAGACTTCTACCACTGGGATTTCCAGCCACACCAAGGTATTGTTACACCTCTGAAAGAACGGAAAATTACCTAAACACGAGGGCTATGTAGGATTAAGAGGCTTAGAAAACCATGGGCAGAACAGGTTTTAGCCAGGAAGCCTGAGCCAGAAGTGAACAGCAGATCATGATGTTGGAGGTGTAATGGGTCATTCCTAGGATTTGGACTGGAGAAAAAGTAATTGCTGTACTTTAAGAAAGGAAAGTCATAAAAAGAATAGTGGATTCCATCCGCATTTTCCTTCCGGGGACTATTTTTCCTCTTCCTTCTGGAGTAGAAGCTGGTGAAATCTTTTACTCTGCTGGAAAGCAAGTGGAAGAGCTGCAACATAGGAGAAAGTAAAAGCAGGAGACACACTGAGATCTCCCTCCCTCCTTCAGGTGACTGATGTCAAGTGGATTGTTGCTGCATTCCCTTGAGGGAAGGTCTGTTTCCTTGATTCGTACCTCTGCCAGAAAATAATTGTGGAATTTCTGATACACAGAGAAGAACTTAAAAAAATTCCCATTGAAAGCTACAATCTCCCTACTGTTACAGCAGGATAAGAGTGTTGGAAGAGTGTTCGAATCCATATCTCTTACCACACAAGAAAGACCTAATCATTAAGATATCTTATATTCTTGAGGAATTAAGTGTAGGGAAAGTTCTTAGTCCTTTTCAGTGAAACTTTTGTGTAACTTGGAGCAATTTAGCATCAGAAATGAGTGGAAAGAGAGAAAATGCAACCGCAAGTCTAAAAGGTGTTGATTAGAGAACTCATCTATAAAAGGTAGAGAAGCCTAGGTATCAGTCCATTGTTCATTGCTTACTATAAAATTGAAATAATAGAGCAAAGATAGAATTCCAGTCTTTCTTCCTCCTCAGATGTGTCCCAAACACTAAATTACAGTAACTTTTGTGCTTATTTTTTCTTGGGTCTGCTGCATATTTAGATATTTCATTACAAGTAGAAAGATTTCCAGATACCCAACAGCCCAGTGACAAAAAGGCCTGAAAAGAGATGAGAGACCGAATGAAAAAACCTTTCAAACAAAGGAGCTACCTGAATTTAAGATGTCCTTAACCTCGGTAGTGCCCTAGATACAGGGCGACTGGCAGATGGGCATGTTTGCAGACACATTTTGGACAGAGCTGGAGCTCTTAGACTTACTCCGAGAGCACCAAGCAGATGAGGCCCTCCAGGCAAGGATATGATGATTCTGGAGAGACAGGCCTTTACCTTCTTCCAGGGTCAGATGGCATTTTAACAAAGGAAGAGAGGTTAGGAGGATTACGATTATTTATCCAGATGAGATCCAGGCCGCTTGCATTCTGCCCAGTTTGGGACTTTGTTTAAAGCACCTGTTTAGGTAGGAGTGCATCAATTTTCTAACAATCTTAAGGAATTATTTTAGGTACCTAAAACTTTTCAATTCAATGTCTTCATTCTGGAGTATTTTGTAGTCCATCACAGCGATTACATGTAGGTGTTAGCTCTAGGTGATTGCATAGTCAAGACATTCAGTTCACTTTCAGAAAGCTTTCTTTGTGGGGCGGGGGTGGAGATTAAAAAATAAATTCCATGAAATTGAGTAATGGACATCAGATTTTCCCCTTTCTGGCTGAACTACTAATTCCTAGGCCACTGAATCAGGCTCCATTTTCTGCCAGACCACCATATCCTCCAATCTGGGTGCTAATGTGCTACTTTTAGCTATAATCTATCATCTTACTGCTTTAGGAATTTACTCCTTGGACACTATCCAGAAATTCCAGAAAATGGCCACCATATGTACAATGTGGAGGTGGTCTGCTGCCTGTTTGCTTTATGTCCAATGCAGAGCGCATCACATATGTGAAGTCTGGACCTGCCAGAGTCGGTGGCCAGTTCTGGCCCTATCATTCTGGTATTTTGTATTGCACAGTGGACTGGTTTCAACAGGACAGGTAAAATATGCATCTTTCCCCAGAACACAGTGTAGACTGGTTGTTCATGCACTCTTCTGGGAAGTAAATGGGAGCTGCAATCCACCCAGGAATGAAGATACCAGTCATAGAATGATAGAATCATAGAATGATTAGAGTTGGAAGGGACCTCAAAGATCATCTAGTTCTGCCCCCCCTGCCGTGGTCAGGGACACCTTCCACTAGACCAGATTGCTCAAAGCCCCATCCAGCCGGGCCTCGAACACTTCCAGGGATGGGGCTTCCACAACTCCTCTGGGCAACCTGTTCCAGTGCCTCAGCACTTTCAGAGTAAAGAATTTCTTACTAATATCTAATCTAAGTCTACCCTCTTTCAGTTTAAAATCACTACCAAACTTCCTATAATTACACTCCTTGATAAAGAGTCCCTCCCCATCTTCCCTTTAGTCCCCCTTCAAGTATTGGGTAGTTCTACAAGAGCACATCCCAGATATGGGTGGCTGCAGTATGACTTCTGAGGTAGCCCCTCAAAAGCAGTAGACCAGGCTTCCACTAGATTCTAATAAGAATAAGGCAGAAACTAAGAATGTAACTCCTCAGGAACGCAAATCTTGTCTTCTTAGAATCACAGGCACTCATGGAGCTGTCAGGTCAAAAAGGGAAGCCCCCCAATGAGTTGAACAGGCAGAATTAGGTGAATGATAGCTAGAATTGAGGGGAAAGGTTTTATTTCACTCTGTCAGTCATAAATCACTTGTCAGCTGAAGCTCAGTGTATGAGGACACAGCTGTGGTGTTAACTGGGAGGAAGGGAGGTGTGAGTTCCAGTTCACCTGCTAGCTCCTGTTACTGTACTGGATTCAAAGCTGGTTCATCAATACCACATTCACTCAGTGCTTTCCCTACCCACCAGAATGCTAGAACCCCTATATTAAGATAATGTGAAAAGTGTTTTCCCTTCATCCCGATTGCTTCCTTTCCTTTATCCCCAAATATCTTACAGTTTCCTACAGGGTATCTGTTGGGATGCTTAGAAATTGTCAGAAGATTATAAGGGAGAAGACACAATTGAACCTTATAGCCTAGAGCCAAGATAAAAATGGTATTAATTAGCACACCAACAAGGAGTTAGCTATACCTACATGGGTCCCAGTTCAGTGCTTATGAACTGAGAATGCAAGAAGGATCAAGGTATGACAACCTTATCCATTTTTAGGATGACACTTCCAGCATGTTTGAAAGATATTAATGCTAAGAAGTGCAATGTTCATAAAGTCTGATGGTCCCAGGATGGTCCCAGCAATTCAATGGCCGCCTGGAGAATCTTGATTTTGGATTCAGGTATGAAAATTTTGAAATCCAATGTAGGACACCTAAGCTCCATTTTGCATGTGAGCTCGTGTAGCTGAGATGAAAATGCTCCATTAAGGTAGAAATTTGAGGATGCAGTGAGGGGTATTGTTTATGAAGTCACTGTTGGAAATATTATTTCACCCCCCTAATATGACTGTAGTCAAATCATTGTACTCCAAATATGTGTCTCACAAGAAGCAAAAAAGAACAGGATCACTGTCACAGTCAAGTTTCCACACAAAATAAATCCAGGAGACCATGACATTTCATATTAGTTTACTGGAAAAGGGTTAGTGAGATGGTAGGACCTGAATGGGTCTTAGGCCAGAGACAATGAATCAGCCTTGGAGTGAGAGAAGCTGGAAAACTAACAACAAATCCAAAAGGCAGGGTCTAATACAATAGGTTTGGTATCTGGGAACATCTATTTTGAAAGATTGCATGCTCAGGTAAAGCAGATAAACTCCCAGGAATAGAATTGAAATTGAGCAAACTAATAGAGCTCTGATTGTTTCCTCATCTAAATAAAGCAGAAAAGCCAAGATTGAATATTTTGAGGATCCCCAGTTCTACAGGCAGAATAAAATTTGCAGAGATATCGGAAAGACAAACCAGTGAGTTTTCTGAGCAAATGGGCTTTTTTTTAATCACTATGCAGTTCCAAAAGGAAAGCAAACAATTTTCAGAGACTAACAAACAGATGTGAAGAATGAAGCTGCAATGCTGAAGAGAGATCTGTAATTTCTCTTTCACTGTTACCTTTCTAAAGCTGGAGAGAACTTTGTATTGTATGGACTTTTCTCAGACAAACAGTAATTAGAAATTGCATGTCTGAACAGCAAGAATGGAGGTATTTAATTTCAAAAGATCTGTGAATGATTGCCTTATTTCTTTCATTATCAGAATATGTTGGAATTTAGCTGCATATTTCAGATGATTCTACTGTTTCACTGCATAGTAAGTACGTGGGAATATAGACTTAAAACACTAAAATTTAACTACTATGCTGTGGGGAATGGTAGTAGTTTAAATTCCAGTGGTAACCAGAGGACATTCCAACAGATGCTTAGTGTCTCTAATTAGTGTGGGAAGCAGACTCTAAGCAAGAGTCTTTAAAGTTTAAGCCTCACAACAGAATTATAAAGACTTAATATAACGGAGAAAAAATGTATTAAAGGGAAGACATTACCTGACGACTTTTTTTTGTCGTTAATTGTAATTCAGTCCTGGCTTCCAGTGTCCACAATGGGATTTTTGGTACCACAGTTTTACCTGAGGCAGATCTACATTTTTTAGTCAAGCCTTGATTTCCTGTGGTATGATTGTGTATAGTGTGCTCTTGACAAAGAAGCATCTTGTGGTGCCTGCAAAAATATATTACAATTCTTTTTGTGTGCTTCAGACCTCCTGTATAGTATATCTCAAAAGAGACAGTGGCCATCATTCTATCTGAATGTAGTCTTAAAAACACCAAAAACACTTTCACAGGTGCCTCTGATAGCAGCCTTAGCCTCATCATTAAATAGTTGTTGTTGATTATGATGAATTTAATACTGCTGTACAACTCTGTGGAATCTGAAAACCCTCCACAGACAGGAGACACCATGCAGGACTCAAACTTTTTTCCTCTAATATTTTCTTTTTATTCTTTAGGGAAAGAATAGGGGATGGGTTTTGGTTACAGTTGCATTTCGCTCTTAAGTTGACTGGTAAAGGCTTATTGTCAGGGAGTAACTCAGTGTTGTTCCTGATGTGTTCTACCTACCAAATTCCCTGGCTCTGCTAGGCTCTATGCCCTTGCTAGTGTCTTTGCTATCTTCCTACTGGATATAATTTGAAATCATAGAATCATAGATGGTTTAGGTTGGAAAGGACCTTGAAGATCATCGAATTCCAACACCCCTGCCATAGACAGGGACACCTCCCACTAGACCAGGTTGCCCAAGGCCACGTCCAGCCTGGCCTTGAACACCTCCAGGGATGGGGCCTCAACAACCTCTCTGGGTAACCTATTCCACTGCCTTACCATCCTCAAAGTGAAAAACTTCTTCCTAATGTTCAATCTAAACCTGCCCTCTTCTAGTTTAAAGCCATTCCCCCTCATCCTATTGCTACATGCCCTAGTACAAAGTCCTTCCCCAGCTCTCCTGTAGGCCCCCTTTAGGTACTGGAAGGTCGCAATAAGATCTCCCCAGAGCCTTGTCTTCTCCAGGCAATATTGGACTTTTTTTCTTTTAAAAGATTATTCAAGGTTATGACAGCCTGAAGACAGGCTGAGAGAGTTGATGTTGTTCAGCCTGGAAAAGAGAAGGCTCCAGGGAGACCTTATAACAGCCTTCCAGTATCTGAAGGGCACCTACAAGAAGGCTGGAGAGGAACTTTTTACAAGGGCACGTAGTGATAGGATGAGGGGTAATGGCTTCAAACTAAAGGAGGGTAGATTTAGAATAGATATCAAGAAAATATTTTTCACTCTTAGGGTGGTAAGACCCTGGAACACATTGCCCAGGGAAGTTGTGGAAGCTCCATCCCTGGAAGTGTTCAAGCCAGGCTGGATGGGGCTTTGAGCAATCTGGTCTAGTGGGAGGTATCCCTTCCCATGGCAGAGGGGTTGGAACTAGATTATCTTTAAGGTCCCTTCCAACCTAAACCATTCTATGATTCTATGATTTTATGAACCATAGTATGCAGATCTGCAGTAGAAGATAGTCGCTTGGTCATAAGTCCTGTTGTTCAGTCATCTATGGTTCAAGAGGACTTGACTTAATTAAATACTATTAGTTTAATACATTATAAGGATGGAGACATTATATTTATTTAATCTGCTCTGAAAAAATCTAGTTTCTATTTACCACTTTTTAACCTTCAGTTTCAAACAGCTTGTCACAGATTTTGACCACATTGCAGAGCTTTCATTTATGAAGTCCTTTGCAGAAGCCTCTATTTTTTCTTCTGTTTTAGCAGTATCATTTGAAAGACTTTACACATTGCTTGAGCCCAGTGTGGAAGACATCACATTTTCATAACAAAAAAGTTTTGATCCATCTAAGTATTTCAGTTTGAATAGATGTTACAGTGAAGAGCAGCAAAAATACATAAAATAAATAAATGGTTTATACAAGAAGGGGATGAAGAGGAGAATGAAAGTGTGCTGAGTCAAGATCCAGTATTTCACTTTCTGTCATTCTGCCTCCACGGATCTTCACAGAATCACAGAATCACAGAATTATCAGAGTTGGAAGGGACCTCTAGAGATCATCTAGTCCAACTCTCCTGCTAAAGCAGGATTGCCTAGAGCACATTTCTCAGGACTGCATCCAGGCGGGTCTTGAAAATCTCCAGGGAAGGGGACTCCACAACCTCCCTGGGCAGCCTGTTCCAGTGCTCTGTCACCCGAACCGTAAAGAACTGTTTCCGTGTATTTGAACGGAACTTCCTGTGTTCTAACTTGTGCCCATTGCCCCTCGTCCTGTCACTTGGAACCAATGAAAAGAGCCTGGCTCCATCCTTCTTCAACCCACCCTTTAGATACTTGTATGCCATAATCAGGTCTCCCCTCAGCCTTCTCTTCTCCAGGCTAAAGAGTCCCAGCTCTCTCAGCCTTTCCTCATAAGGGAGGTGCTCCAAGCCCTTAATCATCTTAGTTGCCCTTCGCTGGACTCGCTCCAGCAGTTCCCTGTCCCTCTTGAACTGGGGAGCCCAAAACTGGACACAGTATTCCAGTTGTGGCCTCACCAGTGCCGAGTAGAGGGGGAGAATGACCTCCCTCGACCTACTGGCCACACTCTTCCCTATGCAGCCCAGGATTCCATTGGCCTTTTTGGCGACAAGGGCACATTGCTGGGCCATGGATAATTTACTGTCTACCACAACCCCCAGATCCTTCTCCTCCAAGCTACTTCCCAGCAGGTAAGCCCCTAACCTGTACTGGTGCCTAGCATTCTTCCTCCCCAGGTGCAGGACCTTGCACTTGGTTTTGTTGAACCTCATTAGGTTCTTCTCTGCCCAGCTCTCCAGCCTGTCCAGGTCACGCTGGATGGCAGCACAGCCCTCTGGGGTGTCAGCCACCCCACCCAGTTTGGTATCATCAGCAAACTTGCTGAGGATACACTCTGTCCCCTCATCCAGGTCATTAATGAATATATTAAACAAAATAGGACCGAGTATTGACCCCTGGGGGACACCACTGGTTACAGGCCTCCAACTAGACTCTGTGCCGCTGATCACAACCCTCTGAGTCCTGTCTCGCAGCCAACTCTCAATCCACCTCACTGTCACCTCATCTAGCCCATACTTCCTCAGCTTCCTAATAAGGATGTCATGGGAGACAGTGTCAAAAGCCTTGCTAAAGTCAAGGTAGATGACATCCACGACTTTCCCCTCATCCAGCCAACCAGTTATAACATCATAGAAAGCTATCAGATTGGTCAAGCACGATTTACCCTTGGTAAATCCATGTTGACCACTTCCAATAACTTCCTGTTCCTCAACGTGATTGGAGATGACATCCAGAATGAGTCGCTCCAATACCTTCCCAGGGACAGAGGTGAGACTAACCGGTCTGTAGTTCCCTGGGTCCTCCTTCTTGCCTTTTTTGAAGATTGGAGTGATGTCGGCCTTCCTCCAGTCCTCAGGCACCTCTCCTGTTCTCCATGACCGTTCAAAGACGATGGAGAGTGGTCTAGCAATAACATCCGCCAGCTCTCTCAGCACTCGCGGATGCATGCCATCAGGGCCCATGGACTTATGAATGTCCAGCTTGGCCAAGTGGTCTCTGACCCGGTCCTCCTCAACTGAGGGAAAATCTTCCACTCTCCAGACCTCCCCTTTTGCCTTCAGAGGGTGGGATTCATGAGGGACAGCTTTAGCAGTGAAGACCGAAGAAAAGAAGGCATTCAGTAACTCTGCCTTCTCTGCGTCCTCCACCACTAGGGCACCTGTCTCGTTCACCAGCGGGCCTACATTTTCCCTAGTCTTCCTTTTTCTATTGATATATTCAAAGAACCTTTTCTTATTGTCTTTGACTGCAGTGGCCAAGCTGAGTTCTGATTGAGCTTTGGCCCTTCTCATTTTCCCCCTACATAGCTTTGTTATATCTTGATAATCCTCATAAGTTGCCAACCCCCTTTTCCAGAGAATGTAAACTTTTCTTTTTTTCCTGAGGTCCAGCCAAAGTTCTCTATTTAGCCAGGCTGGTCGTCTTCCCCGTCTGCTCGTTTTTCGAGACAAGGGGATGGCCTTCTCCTGAGCTTTTAAGAGCACCTGCTTGAAGTATGCCCAGCCTTCCTGGGCACCTTTGCTCTTCAAAACTGCCTCCCAAGGGACACTCTCGACCATGCTCCTAAACAGGCTAAAGTCTGCCCTTCGGAAATCCAAGGTGGCAGTTCTGCTGGCTCCCCGCCTTACGTGATCAAGAATTGAAAATTCTATCATTTCGTGATCACTGTGCCCAAGGCGACCTCCAACCTTTACATCCTCCACAAGACCTTCTCTGTTAACAAACAGTAGGTCCAGTAGGGCACTTCCCCTAGTTGGTTCCTTCACCAGCTGTGTTAGGAAGTTGTCTTCCACACACTCCAGGAACCTCCATGACTGTTCCCTCTCTGCTGCATTGTATTTCCAGCAGACGTCTGGGAAGTTGAAGTCCCCCACAAGAACAAGGGCAGATGATTGTGAGACCTCTGCCAGCTGCTTGTAGAATACTTCATCGGCTTCTACATCCTGATTAGGAGGTCTATAACAAACTCCCATCACGATGTCTGCCTTATTAGCCTTCCCCTTAATTTTTATCCATACACACTCAGTGTTGTCATCCACACTGTTAAGTTCCTGGCATTCAAAACTGCCCCTAACATAGAGGGCCACCCCACCACCTCTTCTTCCTTGCCTTCATCTTCATCATTGCTGTGTGGCTTTGCTGCCCTTTCTGAAGTCTATCTGCAGAACCTTCCACCATCTGCCATTAACCTTCCTTCCCTGAGGGCCAGATTCTCAGGTGATGCAAACAAGTGCAACCCCAATGATTCCTTTACATGCGACCTGATTTTGATTCAGACTTTGCCTCAGGGTTACTTTGTCTACTGTCATCACTCCTGTTGTCAGACCTGACACAGGCTGAGTCTCTCCCAGAGGCTTGGCAAGGAGTTGGCATCCTTGCAGAGTTCCATTAACTTCAAACCAGGTCACCCTGTAGGACCTGGTTGTAGTTCTGGGACTTAGGCTGAAAGCTCTCCAAGAAAAATCTTTAATCTCTTTATGTTCTGAAACTCCATCTAGAGGAACTTCAAGGTGAAATGGAGGTTGCAGTCACGCAGCAGTGCTCATTGCTTGATTGTTTTACATTTCTGTAATGTTACCCTTTTTCATGGCTACCACTTCCAGAAGATATATATTATCCTAATCTTTGAGAAATACTTAAGACAGCGGCCACAGAATTTTAACTCAATCTTCAAATGTATTCTTATCTTTCAAGTAATGTGTTTTCTCAGAAGAAATTCACCTTTTGATAACATTAGCTTGTCATAAACTAATGGACCCATGGTTACATCTATTTTTAGCAAAATTATAGGTTTTCCTGTGAGGTATGCATTAATGGATGCATCTATTAATATCTGATTTTTTGACATTGTTTTGCAAATACTACTCTCTGTAAATAGCATTTTCAAATGTCTGTAAAGATGAACTAAAAAATTCTAAAATTCTCTGTTTCCTTACTCTTTCATCCCCTTCCTCTACCCTTAGGCTTTCCCTTCCTCACCCCATCCTGTTTTAAATTCTCCAAGCTGTAGTGGGAAAAAAATCCCCTTCCATAGGTCTCCTATTTGTAGGTGTCTGACTCAGATTATGAAGGCCTTCCCTTCCCCCTAGAGGGAGGAAAATGATACAACAGATGGTTCTCTCTCTTTTTTGACTGCTTGTTTGATGAGATCTGCATTTTCTTTTTGGAACTCCTTTCTGATGAGTTAGAAAAAAAACCCTTAACTCTGCAGTATATTTTTCTTTCTGAAGTGGGTTTTCTCTGACAACCCCAGCTGTAGCACTTGTACTACTTTTCTCCTCACTCAGTTTTTAAGAGATAATATTTTTTTTGTGAAGTCAGCTTGGCAGCAGTGTTTAATCACTTTTTCTTAATTTGCTGGCTGTTTCTCATTACCTGTCTCTTACTACAGTATCGTGAAGGCACACACAGAACCCTTTTTTTAGTCAACAGCAGCAGAACTAACAAAAATACATCAATAGGCTGGAAAAATTCTAATACTAGATTTCCTTAACAAGTAAACAAGAGGCAAAGTAGTCACAGAAGTCATGAATATAGACTAAGCAAGCTGCACTATAAAAAAACTTGGCAGTACAGAGTCATATAGTCCCCCAACCTTGTAAACTAACAGGCATTTGCTTAGTTCTGTGCAATAAGCATTAGTATTTAGCAAAAATAGTCATTTTTGTACCTATTTTCCATGCTTCAGTAACCATTTATATTGTACCTGAGTGCTACCAGATAACTGAAAATACAAATTTGACCCAGACTGGAGACAAAGAAGGGCAGGAGAGGGGACTTGCTGGCATTTCTTCAAATGAGCACTGAATCGTACAGTACAGTGTTTAAACCCTTTTTATTCAAGCATGTAGGAAAACAGATAACACATCGAAACCTATTCCAGGAGAAAGCCTGAAACTTTCAAGTTAGCACAGCAACATTTTTTGAGCAAAACTGACCATACAGAATGAGTTTATACTGGCTTCTTACTTTGCATCATGGGATTTTCTTTTGATGTCATACCACAAGACCTAAGGACAGATTTATTCTATGATCAAACTGGAGCCTAAATCCATTGACTAATGAGGAGTTTGCAGGGATGCTCCCCATTCTAAGTAAGCCCTAATCTCTTGAGAATAACATAAAAAAATAATTTTCTGTATTTTTTGTCAGGGAAGAAATCTTGCAAATTACCCTAGAAAGATTGCCTTCTGGGTGTTCTGAGAGATCATTCCTCATGCAGACTATTTAGTATATTTTCGCCTTCAGTATGCTTTGCCTTGCTTCCTTTCTGTTCAGCCCCAACAGGTACCTGGGGATCAACTGATTATGCAGTAAACACCTTCATTTGATTATATTTTTTCCATTTGATTTTGCTCAACGAAAAGACTATTGTCATGTCACCTTTTTTTGCAGAGAGATTTCTGTAAACTTTTGAAAGCAATCTGCTTTCTGGCAAAAGAACAGTAAGCCTGTGAAAGAGCAACATTTTTGCCAAGGCGTAAATTTTTCCTTTGCACTGTCAAAAAGAAAGATTTCAAAGACAAAATTTTCTTAGACACATGTATTCTGGTGATGATAGCCATAAAAGAGTTTCTGCCTTCCAAGGCAGACTCTCTGATCATTTCTGGAGAGACAGGGAGAGGTCAGAATAAAAATTTGAAACAAAAATAAACATTTTGACACCTTTCGTTTTTCCAGAAAAACAGGAATTTTATTTTCCTCTCTCTGAAGTTGAACAGATGCATTTTAAAATCTCGGAAATTGTCACAAAATGGAGCTGTCTTCTTCCAGTAATTTCTAACAGTAGCTCAATTTACTAGGTAATAATGCAGTTTAGGCTCAATACCACAAACTGAGAGCATTAGGTTAGCTTCTCCAAAAGAAGATCATGCTGTTGCAAATTGTCATGGGAACATTCAATAGTGTCTTCAGAGAGAGTCTAAGGGGCACATTACTCGTGTAAGGTCTGCAAAGGACATACCAAGGGGACGCTGTTAGGGAAAAAATCAACTGTAGTCAGAGATAATTTATTTGTAACCAGACTTCAGGCTTAAAGGAAAAGACTAAAAATTCTGTTCTAAGTAGGAAGTTTTAACATCCTTAATTTTGTTAAATACAAAACAAAACAAAACAAACTATTGCTATCATAATCAAATATCTTAATGTGGAAAAGGAAAAAAAAATGAACCAATTATAGCAGAAGGACAAAACTCTTAATTTTTGTTTTCTGTTGATTCATAAAATTTATAGTGTAAATTGGGAAAGTGGCTCAGGGAAGCAGTAAGCTGATCCAGAGACGTGTTCTTGAGATCTTATTGCTGTAAAAGTCTTCCCGTCCTTCAATTTGGTCTGTAACACGTTTCAGGCACAAGAGATTGTCTTTCTTGCAGAGGTGATCTTCAGGGACTGCTTTTCAGCATGTTTTTGTTTTTCATCTAAGAATAGTCAGACACTATGTATATTAACAGTAAAGGATCATCAACAGAACCCTACATAGTTTTTGACATTACTCTGTGTGTGAGGGGCACATCTTACAAACTACCACAGAGTTTTTGGTAAAGTGGAGGTAACTTCTTTCCTCAAGTACTAATTCTAGGAAACCTATTAATAAGATTCCTTGGGTTTTCCATCCGAAAAAGGGGTAGCTGTATTTTTTTTTATTTATTTTAATAACTGTTGTAATTGGTGAAACATTGCTGTATATCCCATCCACCCCATCTGTCTTCTTTTATTGCCCTCTTTTGTTCAGCTTTTCTACTTCGACTGCCTTGCGCTCTGAAATCTTGCCCTTCAAATTGTAGAGTCATTTTTCTTTACTTATCTGTTACCATACTTGCTTTAGATTGAGTGCCTATCTTTTCATCGAGGGTAAAGTTCCTACCTGGAACAACTACACATAAATAGGAAACAGAAAATTCATCATTTAAACCTGGAATGCTTCCATCACATTCAAAACAGGGATTTCAGGCTCATTTGTTAAAAACTAATCACCTCACCACAGACAGTATGCTTAATTTTTGTCTAACTTAGTATCTGTGTTTTTTTTTTCTTTAATCAAAGCTCCCTGAATATGTTATTTATATTAACTTGCAAATTCTTTTTGCTTTATTTTGGAATTTAAATTTTCATTCAGGCACTATGATGCACCACAGTACAGAAAAGTGCCTTGTTAAAGGTGTGCAAAAGTTTATTGACAGGAGCCAAGTCAGGATCACTGTTTTTCTCAGCTGATTTGGCAGCATAGTTGCATTTTTTATATATTTATAACATAAAATCCACTCAATATCTAATGTAAATTAGAGACAGATGAGTAGCTCCACCAAAATGTCCCTCGCAACTCTAAGCCTCTGTACAGACTTTTGTGGGGAAATGACTCATGTCTCTGCTCTGATCACGTTTGTGTGTTCTTACAATACAGAGGTCAACAAAATGTAAGGTCAGGGATTTCTGGTAATACTGAGGAACTGCAGAGACCTGAGCATAGAAATAAACAAAACAGCATCTGAGAAAGAGTCTCACAGGTACAAATATGCAGCAGTCATCCAATAACTCAGACATGGTCTTTCTTCAGCTTCAGAGTGCATGGAGTACGGAAACAGATCAAGTACATCTCAGTGAGAACAGGACACGGATACCTGTAGTCCTTTACTAAAATTACTGTGCTACAAGCCTTCCCCAAGTGCTTACATTTGCACTTCTGCAACCTCCTCTCTGGAGAAAGTCAGCTTCAGTTCCTCCTCTTAAGGGAGTTATTCTTGTCACATGAATGCTTAGGCTTTGCTAACTTTTGTACTGACTGTTGAAAGGCAATTGCAGGCAGTGCAAAACAAAGCTCTGATTAACACAGTTGTTGTGATATGAGCCAAGATTGCATTCTGGGAACTTTCCTCTTTCATTTTTGTTCACTTTTGGACTGTGTTCTTAGAAGAGACAATCACCATTTCCAGTGTGTGCTGATGATACCTATATTTAACACTTCTGTCAAACTGCTATACTGAGATTCCCATTTGCACTAATTGCTTATGTAAGACAAATTATTGGACGTTAGCTGCAAGATAATAGGTTCTTTAAACGGATTAAAGCAATGCCATCTAATTTTACTAAATAAAAACTCTGTAAAGCAGTGTTCATTAACTAACTATAAATCTCTGCTGATTGATTTTTCCATACACAATCACATTTGTAATATGCTTTTTAAAAAATCAGAGGTTCAAAAGAAACTGATGAAAGTTTTAAAAAGCCAATTCTTTTGTAAGAAGTTTTCCTAAGAAAATTCCATTTACCCTCCTTTGCAGAAATAGAAAGCCAAAATATTAGCCCCAGTCAGCAAGAAGGTCGTCAATCCCGTTCACCTGACATTTTCTCATTTTTGGATGTGGAATGAAGACAACTTAGCAGAGTATTGAAGAACATGGATTTATTTCACGACAATAGACCTGAAATATTACATAGAAATCTCAGTAGCAATATATTATTGGTGTCATTTAGAAACACTGGACTAACAGGTTGCATCTAATTAGACTGGACCAGCAGTGTGCTTTCAAAGAAAATTTTCTGCTCTTCACAGAATCATAGAAATGTTATGGCTGGAAAAGACCTTTGAGATCATCAAGTCCAACCGTTATCTAACTCTACCGGCCCCACTTCTAAACCATGTCCTTAACCACCATATCTAGATGGCTTTTAGAGAAGCTCCAGGAGGATGGCTAATGCATTCCATCAGCCAATGGTCATTCAGTCCATGGTACCAAAGCAGAGTTAGCCTAAAATAAAGAAAAAAAACATAAAATGTACTCCAGAACCACAGCACCAATTGTTTTCTCTACAGATGATCCACTCCAACTGGTCTGCACTACTTAGAATAGAACCATAGACTCATTTAAGTTGGAAAAGACCGTTAAGGTCACTGAGTTGAACTGCAAACCCAACACTGCCAAGTCCACTACTAACACATGCCCTTAGGTGCCACATCTACATGTCTTTTAAATACCTCCAGGGATGGTGGCTCAACCACTTCCCTGGGAAGCCTGTTCCAATGCTTGACAACCCTTCCAGTGAAGAAATTTTTCCTAATATTCAATCTAAACCTCCCCTGGCACAGCTTGAGGCCATTTCCTCTCATCCTATTGCTTGTTACTTGGGAGAAGAGACCAACCCCCACCTCTCTACAACCTCCTTTCACATAGTTGTAGAGAGCGATAAGGTCTCCCCTCAGCCTCCTTTTCTCCAGGCTAAACACCACCAGTTCACTCAGCCACTCCTCATAAGCCTTGTTCTCCAGTCCCCTCACAGCTTTGTTGCTCTTCTTTGGACACGCTCCAGCACCTCAATGTCCCACCCGTAGTGAGGGGCCCAAAACTGAACACAGTGTTCAAGGTGGGGCCTTACCAGTGCTGAGTACGGGGGGGACAATCACTTCCCTAGTCCTGCTGGCCACACTACTTCTGATACAAGCCGGGGTGCTGTTGGCCGCCTTGGCCACTTGGTCACACTGCTGGTGCATATTCAGCTGGCAGTCAACCAACGCTTGCTAATATAGGCACAGCCATAAAGGACCCCCTGGAGTAGCATGTCCAGTTCCCTTCATGGGAGCCTTAAGGCGCTTAGTACATTGCTTCATATCTACATGGGGTACATTTTAATACATGCCTCAGTATCGTATAAACTTTTTCCTTCATCCTGCACGGTGTCACAAATAAAGTAATGAAGAAATTAATAAAGAAGAAAAACAATTTTGAGCATGAATTAAAAAAAAAAAAAAGTTTGAGTACTCTGGGTCACCATAAAGCTATAAGATTCCTACATATCCTGTGCATTACTCAGGTGAAGGCTATGTTTGTGCACAGCCAAAAGTGGATTTTGAGCTATAAAATGAGTAGTGTTGTGCAGGGACATTTTTATAGTAGTCTCATTTTGACTGTTCACAAACATTCCAATTTCTTTTAGACAAATTATTGTAAATATTTTAGGCTTGACCAGGCAAAAATTAGTAATTATAGTAAGAAATAAATGCGGAAAAAAAAAAAAAAAGGAAATACGTATACAACTGTATATATACTTGCTCACTGATGGCCTGCAGCTGAAACATGTTGTTCCCCTCAGGAATAATGAAGAAAATAATCCTCAATATTTTATACCCTAGGAAGCTTTTATTTTCAATTTTTGAACTCCTTTTTCATTTCTGCCTCTGAGGGAAAACTTGCCTGGTAGCAATGTAAGGTAAAATGGGAATGACAGCTTGAAACAAGAGAGGATTGCCACTTTTCATCAGAAGTCTGCTACGTTCCCAGCTAGAAAATGTTAACAGCTAGAAAATGATCCTTGAATAAGTGTTTCGGTTTCCTTCATTTAGTGAGCTTGATTTTTTTAATGTGTGTTATGGGTTTGAATTTAAGTGATAGCCACGGAATCGGTGTATAATGTAAGAAATCTTACTTGTCTGTTCTATCTTCTGAATCATTTTTTTTAGTGAGCTGCTCATGCCTCAGACATTTTTACAGAGGAAAGTTTTTAGATGAAACCTCCACTGAACTGTTCCCATTATGGTTCAGTAAATACCTTCCCAGCTTTTTTCAACAGAGAAATCTTCATTCCCTTCTTAGAAGCTTATTGCATAGTCTGTTTACAAACGTTTTTTCCTTTACCTACGATTCAAGAGATTATTCTGCAGGTATAGGTTTTAAGCCAAGTTACTCTTCATTAACTTTAATGAGAGATACATGGATGATTTTCCTGGACAACTACTTGAGAAAGAATTTTCATGTTTTCAATGAGATACAGAAAAAATGTTGTGGCCTTACACTACAAAGAGGAAAAAGTCTGCTGTAGACATGCATGATACAGTGAGAGAAAAAAAATAAAACAAAAAAAAACAACAAAACACAAAACAAAACAAAAAAAACCACACCACCCCCCCAAAAAAAGTCTGATGGTAAGCAGTCTTTTGTCAGGAGGCAGATGTAACTAGGTTCACTGGAGGACCACATGCCTGAGTAATTGTCTTAGTAAGGGGAAAATTCTTTCTCGTACATTCAGTATTTTCAGATTTCAAAATGACCTGTCTAATGTGAGCCTTTGGGCCTATTAAATCAGATATAATTTTTTATGTTTTGAGATTGTATAAAAAAATACCATCTCTTGATTATTTGTACATCTTGCAAAACTTATACCTTCTTGTGATTCAGATATTTATGCTCTTCTTTTCATGGCTCAAAAGAATCTGTTGTCCTTGTTGATAAAAAAAATATAAATGTTGATGATATGGAACATGAACTTCCTCCACATCATCGCCCTTAATCTCAGCAATGTTAAAACCCAAAATACAGAGCTGCTATTGCATCACAGAAGATGAGGAACCTAGTAAATACTACACAGGAGTGCATGTAGTATACTGTTTGAAGAAGCAGATTTAAAAAAAAAGAAAAGGAAGTTTCATTTGAATAATCAAGCTCTAAATTGGAATACTTAAATGGAAGTCAAGGAACTTGGAGTGTGATGGAGGAAGCAGTAATCAGTTTGAAAAGATGTTGAATCTCTGATGAGCGTTGAATATGTCAGATTAAGTTATGTCCTAGAAAGGGAGGTTCCCTGAACAACTGCTAGTCACTTTAAATTATTCTGCATTTCAAACAGGAAATCATCCAATTAGACTAACAGCTGCAGAGATTGGAATAAGCCTTGCATATTAGAAAATTAAAGAAAATGCAGCTGAGTACTATGTAAAGCAGCTAAGGTAAGTCATTTTCCATCTCCTTTTCTCCAATAAAACTTAATTTCAAGGACTTTTAGAATAAGGCAATGACTGCAAATTTGTTACATGTGATTAAAACAGGAAAAATCATTTGCCATGAATTGTGCAGAATAATTTTAGCTGACACTTCATGTGAATGTTCTATTTGTCCTAAACTACCTATTGTTTCAAAGCGGGTGGAGACTTCTGTATTTATTCTTTTCCTGGTTCAGTTTCTATACCATCATTAATATTTCAAAAAGTTTTAATGAAGATGAACAACACTGTTATATTGGAATGACTGTCTAGTTAAGAGTCATCTACATTTGAAAATTTCCTCTAGAAGACAGACTGAAAACGTGAAAAAGGTCTGAGAGAAGACAACTGAAGTCTTTCCTGGTTTGAGGAGAAACAGTGACTCAGAAGAAGGTGGAAATGAAATTTTATGTAATGAAAAAAACCAACCTTAACAACAAATAGAATTCTGATGATATAGGAAAACAAAGTAATATTGAAAATACAACGTACCATTTATAGAGTGTCCCATTAAAACACTATGAGCATTCTACTGTGTCTGAGAAAGGAACTAAAACCAATTTACTTTTACCTAAACACCCTCCATATAATTTCAGGATCAGAAGATGTAAATCAACCTATATGTCAAAGTTATGTTTTACATTTAATAACTGGACTAATATTAGTTACGAGCATTTAAAAAGACAAAGCAGATGGACCGATGAAGTGTCAACCATGAATGAAATGGTAATTTCTATTTTATTTTGGGGATGAAATGTGTTTAAACCAAGAAAGTTATTCACACAATAAAGCTATATATCTTCATTTCTGAAGAAGTTCTTCCTTAAAGAACCTCAGATTAGATAAGGACTTTGATTTTTTTTAACTCATCATGCATTAAATGTCAGGGCATATTCTCATGCTACATACACAATTCCTCCTGCAGGCTTTGCTCCTAAGTGTTTTGCCTGGGGTCTCTGTCCTTTTAATACACACACAACATCTTGTAACTTAACACAAGAGTTCATTGAAATCACAACTGAATCTCTTGCAGGCACAGATAAAGCCTTAAGAGCCATAATTCCTCTCAGCTTACTTTAAAAAGCTTCATTCCCCTGATGCCTTTTAAATGAGCCTCAAACCATAATTAGGAAGAAGTCTAATAATTTTCCTTAGTACGTAATTTCAAATTGCTTTCTTTAGAAGATCTTTAACTAGTGTTCAAGCTTTGAAAGTCTTGATAGGATCAAAGACAAATTCATCAGTAAGAATATATAGAGGAAAGTGACTAATTTATAGTACCAGTATATATTCACCTCACATCAAGATTTAGCCAGCTCTGGAAAGATTAGATCTAAATTGACAATGAAAGGATTATTTTTTTTAATATTTTTTTTTTTTTAGTTAAAATGTATAATTTCAGTGAGAAAGAGGAATTAAAGAAAATCCAGGAGACACTCTTTTGCTTCCTGATAGACAAAGGATTCAAAGACTAAGACGCCCCTAAGGAGTGAATTTTCCTAGTCCTAAAGACGTAATCACTCAAAACAAAAGTCTCTAAGCCAGAAATGTGTGGGGAAAGTATCATATAACTTTAAAAATGGATTAAAGATTGTGTTTAAATGGTTGATGGAGTCAAAAGGTGAAATATGTTCAAATGAAAGGTTTGAATAGAAAGCTTGTTGCTTGTCCTTAAGAAAATTAAAATTAAAATGTGGATAGAAATGTTAGATTTAATATTCAGCAGTGTAGTAGAGTAATTATCTAATGCATTGGGACCAAGGAGTAGCATAAGACTGCATTAACTCAGACTGACAAATGCATGGAGATCACTCTGACCATTGCTGAAATGCAAAAGTGTATGATAAAAAAAGAATGTCTTTAGCACTACAAAACACTGCGTTATGACTGTAGTCATAGAATCACAGAATCATAGAATGGTTTAGGTTGGAAGGCACCCTAAAGATCATCTAGTTCCAACCCCCCTTGCCATGGGGGTTTCCTGTCCTTCTTATGCTGAGGACTCCAGAGCTGAACGCAGTACTCCAGGCGGGGTCTCACAAGAGTGGAGTAGAGGGGCAGAATCACCTCCTTTGACCTGCTGGCCACACTTCTGATGCAGCCCAGGATATGGTTGGCCTTCTGTGCTGCGATCGCACATTGCTGGCTCATGTTGAGCTTCTTGTCAATCAGCACCCCAGGTCCTTCTCCTCAGGGCTGCTCTCCAGCCATTTCCTGCTGAGCCTGTATTTGTGCTTGGGATTGCCCAGACCCAGATGTAAGACCTTGCACTTGGCCTTGTTAAACTGCATGAGGTTGGGTTGGGCCCACCTCTCCAGCCTGTCCAGGTCCCTCTGGATGGCATCCCTCCCCTCCAGAGCGTTGACCGCTCCACACAGCTTGGTGTCATTGGCAAACTTGCTGAGGGTGCACTCAATCCCACTGTCCATGTCACTGACAAAGGTTGTAAACAGCACTGGTTCCAGTACTGACCCTTTGCACAAGTCCAGGTGGATGACATCTGTTGCTCTTCCCTTATCCACCAACACTGTATCTTCATCGTAGATGGTCACCGAATTTGTCATGCATGACTTGCCCTTAGTGAAACCAAGTTGGGTGTCACCAATCACCTCCTTATTTTCTGTGTGTGTTAGCAGAGTTTCCAGGAGGATCTGCTCCATGACCTTGCCAAGCGCAGAGGTGAGACTGACCAGCCTATAGTTCCCTGGGTCTCACTTTTTCCCCTTTTTGAAAATGGGGTTCAATTTCCCCTGTTTTGGTCAGTGGGAACTTCACCAGACTACCACGACTTTTCAAATATAATGGAAAGCACCTTAGCAACTTCATCCACGAGTTCCTTCAGGACCCTCTGATGAAATTCATCAGGTCCCATGGACTTGTGTACCTTCTTCGGGTTTTTTGGATGATCTTGTACTTGATCTTCACCTGCAGTGGGTGGTTCCACATCCTCACAGTCCCTGCCTTTGCCTTCTGTGACTTGGGCAATGTGGTTAGAGGACTTGCCATTGAAGATCGAGGCAAAAAAGTCATTGAGTACCTCAGCCTTCTCCATACCCTGGGTGACCAGGTCTCTTATTTCCTTCCAGAGAGAGCCCACGTCTTCCCTAGTCTTCCTTTTACCATGGACATACTTATAGAAGTTTTTCTTGTTGCTCCTGATGTCCCTGGCCAGATTTAATTCTATATGGGTTTTAGCTTTCCTATACTGATCCCTGGCTGCTTGGACAGTTTCTCTGTATTTCTCCCAGGCTGCCTGTCCTTGGTTCCACCCTCTGTAGGCCTCCTTTTTGTGTTTGAGTTTCTCCAGGAGCTCCCTGTTCATCCATGCAGGCCTCCTGGCTTTTCTGCCTGCCTTCCTCTTCGTTGGGATGCATCGCTCCTGAGCTTGGAGGCAGTGATCCTTGAACACTAACCAGCTTCCTATGGCTCCTCTCCCCTCCAGTGCTTTATCCCATGGTAGTCTGCCAAGCAGATCTCTCAAGACACCAAAGTCAGCTCTTCTGAAGTACAGGGTAGTGAGCTTGCTGCGCACGCTCCTCGCTGCCCTAAGGATCCTGAACTCTACCATCTCATGATCACTGCGGCCAAGGCTACCCTTGAGCTTCACAGTCCCTACCAGCCCCTCCTTGTTGGTAAGGTCAAGGTTCAGCATAGCTCTTCTTCTTATTGGCTTCTCTATCACGTGGAGAAGGAAGTTGTCATAGACGCATTCTAAGAACTTCCTGGATTGCTTGTGCCCTGGTGTGTTGTCCCTCCAACAGATATCATAGTCATATGGTCTCAGTCCAAAAACACCAAAAAAAGGGTATTGGCACAGAGCTGCCCAGGTGCAACTGGTCAGCACACACAGCACGGAACAGGCATTTGAAGTCATTTCAGCTCACACAGTAAGTCCAGTGCTTGGCCTTGATGCTGACATACAAAACAGGCAGAGAGCTGTCCAGATGTCTATGGCAGAACTGTTCTCAACCAGAAATGAAAAAAACATGTTTCCATTCACCCTCATGGAGCTGAATTTAGACAGGAGACATGTAAACACCAGACTGTACTTATATTATCTTGTTTTATACCTGTGGTCAATGTATTCTGCCAAGGGAAAATCCAGAGGAGGAGTTACAGAACAGCATTTTGCACCTCGTGTCAAGGACTGTTTCTTACATTGTTTAATAAGACTCACTTAATTTGAGTGTAGCACATATAATATATGAGAGCTGCTGTAATCATGATATGAGGCCCGTTGAAAATCATCTGTAAATTCTCTCTTTTTTTTTTTTTTTTTTTTTTTTTTAATAAAAAAGCTCCTCATGCTTGGATTTGAAGGGGCTAGTTATCTGGAGGCTTTTTCTTATGGTCCCTAAGTACTGATTTGATCCAGCAATGATAGTTTGTATGCTCAGTATACATGTAGCCAGGTGCAGTGGCTTTTTGTTGTATACTCAGAGATTTTAAACTGTTTCATAGACTGTTTCAACTAAGCAAAAGTTTTTAAACCGTTTCTTTTAAGCAAATGAAGAGTCATTGAAATCATCTAATCTATTCTCACACATGCCCAGAGTCAAGGCTTCCCAACTCCTGTCTAGTCACAACGTTTGAAAATAGTATGCATTTTAGAAATATGCCCAGCCCATCTTCAAAATTGTTCACTGTAATGATCATTGTGTTTCTTCAAAAACTGAACAGCTGGCTGGTATGAACTTTTCTTTTGAAAAAATAAGGTGTTAATGTAATGAATGTTTCTCCCCACATGGTTTTGAGAAATAGGTCTTGACAAGCTAACTTCACGTTACTTTTATGAGAATATGAGTTTATCTGACAGGTGATGTGCTAATGCAATAGATTTCTGTAATGCGTGACTTGATGCTACACATCTTAGAGTTAAGAAACTTGAGTGACACAAAATTACTGTGGTGCATACCAGATGGATTAAACACTTGTTAAAGAGTAGATTTCAAAAAAAGTTTATATATAGGAAATCTTGACCAATTAGGTGAACTTCTATGTAGATCCTATGAGGAAATAATTATTTAGAATATAATTTAAAACTTGTGTCAGCTCTTGGTGAAAAAGCAAATTAATTGTCAATTAAAAAAAAAAAAGTTACTTTTACCATTCACAGCTAGCATTGAAGAGCTGTGTTTGGCTATGAGGAAGTCAGACAGATGTGGAAAGCTAGATTTTTTTAAAAACTGGTTGACTTGGTGTGTATATAAACATATATATAAATTTACAAGTTTCAGTATGACCAAATGTTGGAATACCTCTCATAGCTGCAAACAAAACTTTCGCAGGAAAGCAATGACTCTTGAAAAGACTTAAAAATATTAGTGGATTATCTTCTGAACTTACCATCCACTCTGGTGCCAGAGCCTAAAGGGTTAATGTGATCCCTGCATGTATTAATTCTTTTATTACTGGCGGTCAAGGAAATTACATTTTTCATATTGAAGAGCTTGCTGGAAAACTGGAAGATTCAGAGGAGCACAACAAGTCTTATTAAAGGCTCGAACAAAGCCTTAGAACAAAAAACCAGAGGATCTCAACCAATTAGTTCAACAAGAAAAACACAACTGGGTAATTGGATCACAATCTACAGGGAAGAGGCAAATAATAGTGGAGTTTTCAGTCCGGCAGAAAGTGTTGGAAGAAACACTAAGTGTGAAAGCTGAAGGTGGACAAATTTAGATTAAAGTTCAAGGATATTACTAGAGTGAACAATTCAGTATTTTGATTGGAATATATGTCCAGATGTTCATTCTCTGAAA
This sequence comes from Vanellus vanellus, assembly GCF_965231255.1. Classification (NCBI taxonomy): domain Eukaryota; kingdom Metazoa; phylum Chordata; class Aves; order Charadriiformes; family Charadriidae; genus Vanellus; species Vanellus vanellus. The sequence continues at coordinate 205,939,697 of NC_138905.1, read as the reverse complement.
TCATTGTAAATAATCCACAAGGCTTTAGGCAACTGTGTATTCTAAAGAACTGGTAAGTGTTCTTAAGTAGTTCCCAAAAATTATTCACATTTTTCTCTTTAGTTTCTATTTACCAGTTGACTAAGCCCATAATTATCTGTAAGCTTGTGAAACTAGCTCCTGGTATGCACCAGAGAATGTGCGTTATTGGTTTCCACACAAGAGCAATCAAATCACGATCACTTGCAGTAATTGCCATTATTTTTTAGGCTTGAATTAGTTCTTGAGTTCCTCTAAAAAAAGAGGACTTACCTGCTTACCTAGAATTTACTCACTTGTGATGTTTTATTTTAAAGGTTAGAAAACTCTCACTAATAATTTCACTGTTAATATTGAAAGAAAAAAGAACTCCAGTATGTTTTTGTTTAAAGTCCGTATGTTTTTACTGGGGGTGGAGGGGGTCAGGGGGGTGTTATTTATTTATTTTAAATCATATTTTCTAGACATACTTGACCATTTATCTCATTCTCTCTGTTCTGCTTTGGCTTTCTTCAGCTGACATCAAAAAGTACCTCATCTTCTCTTTTATTAGTTAGAAGACTTCTCTCAAGGCCAGTAAGATCATTTACTTCCAACTTGTCCTGCATTCAGAAAAATGGTAACAATGCACTAACTCTCTTTTCCCCTCTTGTACATTTGACCCTTATTAAATAGATTTAAACTCAGGCATTCTAACTAAGGAAATCTTCCCATCAGGTTTCAGAAATATCAGCTAAATTTTTGCGTATGCATCAGCAATTCTAGCTTATTACCAATGATTCTGAAATTGGTGTATAAGCAAATAAGACCTTTTTCTCCAAGGCCTTATTGCTGAAAAGATCATTTTACTGACATCTTAATTTTCTACTGAATTAATAATCTTTATCTGCTCCCTTTTTCTGTATGTGAACATATTTTTTAATAAAAACTATATGAGAAAATTACTTTAGTAAGATGGAACCAATGTAATTTATTCTTTACATTGCTATTTGTATGTATCTGTCTACTTTATTCTGTATTTTCCTCTTTTAAATTATCAGCATTTTGGAGAAACGACAGTTTTTGAGTGTATTTTACATTTAACTGTATTACAGTATTCCTTGGTGAGATAATATTTACATATTTACATTGTTTCCTTTTACTTCAGATACATTCAGAGAAAATTCTGGTCATTATTAAACATTTTTTGTTTGTTTCTTAAATAATTTGGAAAGAAAAAATCATTCAATTTAATATGGAGTTATTATTTATAATTTGTTCCTATATTTTTAATCAAAACTGTCAAATTTGGAAATTAAATGCTAAAATGAAAAGCTGAAAAATGCTGGTTTAAAAGATTAAAATCAAAATGTGAGCTTTTCAAAACAATCTCTATTAAAAAGTCATTTCAAGTAATAGTGAAATTTCAGTGACCTCAACACTGCACTTTTTAGTGAATTAACTATTCATTTCGTTATTCATCTTTGTTTCTTGAGCCTATCTGGATAGATTGCTCATTCCTCTTCCATGGAAAAGAAATGACTTACTCATTTTTCTTCGTTGATGTTGCAATACATCTTTCCCTAAAAAGATTGTAGGACTGGCAGGAACAAAAAAGGGAAAGATTAACTGTCTTGAAGCTGTACATTAATGCTTTGGATGCATGAGGAGACAAATTAATGCTTCCCTCTTCCCCGTGGGTCTTAGATTGGTTAGTATTAGACAAGGTTGCTCATAACGGTAATAACTTTTTTTTTTCCCCTGTTATAAATTATTTCTGTTTTGAAGGGGGACACACAAGGAACAGAACCTTGCTGTTTGACAAGACATGATCTTGCACAGAGGTTATTTTCACTAGGTGAACTCACAGAAACTGGTGAAACTAGGAAACTATCCTGCAGAATTGCCTTTCCCTTTTTTCACTCAACTTAGCGGTCACTTGTGTTCCTTTCCACACGGAACAATAATATGAATTTAGTGGTTTTGTTTCTCAGAAAATATTGTGTTCATGGTATTTTCTATCCAGGCACAATCTGAAGACCATCATCAGTTCCCTATCACTTGGTCACTTGGATAATTGCAATCCTTTAAGAGATTATTACTTTCTGGACATCAAGAATGTGACAGAGTATATGCACACAACTGTTATAAGGAATTTTGCATGTTTATTCAATAATATGAAAGCCAATGGTCTTGTAGTATTAGAAGCACAGTCGTCTTTTTTCGGGAAGCAGCAAGGGCTGGCTGCTCTGTAGGGACAGGCAAGTCGGCAGCCAAAGGCGGTAACTGCACTGGCAGGGCAGGGGTCTCTGTGACAAGGGCACAATGACACAGTGCTTGAGCAGCAAAGAGCCGATCAAGTTGGCAACGGTGACCAGAGTCAGCCATGGTCCAGCCTGCCAGGCGCATCCACAGAGACAAGGCAGGGCTGAGGTCAAGTCTGAAATCAGGCTGATGCACTCATGGCTCATAGCTTTAGACAAAGCATCTCAGCTCCACCTCCAGATTACCCATCCTGGCAAGCACTGCTCGTAAATCATAGAAATGTTGACTGTGTGAAAAATAATTTATTCACGGGAAGTTAGGTCCTCGCTGGCACTATGAGATACTTTTAGAGTGATACACCTGGAAGACATGAGAGACTACAACTACAGATCTGTGAAACTTGAATGATGCTAATTTTGGAGAAGCCTCACAGACTAGTATGAAGGAATAGCTCTCTAACAGTCTAACATCCGTGATGGAACAGTTGATTAGTACAGGGAAACAGGTCATAGAAAAAAGAAGCATTGCAGAGTGAAAGCATGATAAAAGGCAAAAATAACTTCAGAAACAAAAATCAGTAAGAATTATTTTTAGATTCTCATCCTCCTAATACTGTAATTAACATTAAAATTAACATTAAAATGTTAATTAACACTAAAATGAATATTGATGGGGAAAATCTAGTGCTATATATATTTTATGATCATATTCTCTATCAGAAATCCTCATACAAAATTTGTGCTTCAATACAGAGTAACATGGGAGAGATTTCAATTTACTTTTTCTAACCAAGAACGAAAATATTTTTCTGAGGTAACAAAAACATAACATTATGTCACACATTTTTTTCTGCAAAATACTACGATGCAAGACATAATACATTCAAAAAGTTATTTGTTGGGATTATCCATATGAAACGCTTGAAATTGGTTACTTCTTAGCTGTTCTCATGTAGCGTAAATGTAAGAAGTTGCCTAGCTTCTCCTGCTTGGACAACTTGTTTTTGCACTGCCATTCTTATCCACTAACGTTTTCCAGGATGTTAACGCCAAAAGAATGACAGTTCCAAGGCAAAAGAGAGTGTTACTTGTGATATCAGGTAAGCTCCCAAATCTAAGGGTACTTTCCACAAGCTATAGTTACTATATTCCAAACACAGTGCCACTGTGACTGTCATGTATTAAAGGGACTGTTACATCAAAGTAGTCTTATAGCATTATGGATAAGTTTCAGATGGGATTAATAAAATACATGAGATAAAGACACATAAAAGTGGTGTCTGCCCATCCATGAGCTACATGTCTAGTGTCCCATTATGACTAGTGGAGTTCTGATCATTAAAATCAGTGAAGACTACAGAAAGAGATATTCATATCATCCTAAAGTGAACATCTAGGGGTCTCAATTCAGCCACTCACACATCTTTATCTAGTACTATCTGTGGTTCTTCTGGGTATCTAAGACATCTCGATGAGGCTAATATATGTGGCACAAACGTAAAGAAGCCATACTCTCCTGGAGTGTTAGCTGGACATCAGGTGCCTAGAATGTTTCCAATGTTCCTAGAGGCCTATGCATGACAAGTGAATTATTCCTTTTGTGCCTGCTTTGCCAAACCTCTCTGTGGGTTTCACTGAGTTTATAGACCTACGGAAACTATAAAGGCAGCAGAGATGCCCACCTTCAATTGTGGTGGGTTGACCTTGGCTGATTGCCACGTTCCCACAATGCTGCTCTATCACTTCCTTTCCTTCAACAGGACAGGGGGAGAAAAATAAGATGAAAAGCTATTGGGTTGATATAAGCGTAGAGAGATCACTCAGCAATTACCATCATGGAGAAAACAAACTCGAAAAAGGAATGTTAATCTAATTTATTGCCAATTAGTCAGAGCAGAATAATGAGAAAAAGGAACAAATTTAAAAACACCTTTCCCTCACCCTCCCTTCTTCCCAGGTTCAACTTCACTCCTTACTCATCTACCTCTTACCTCGAGCAACTCAGGGGGACAAAGAATGGGGGTTGCCGTCAGTTCATAACGCTTTGTCTCTGCTGCTCCTTCCCCCTCACACTCTTCCCCTGCTCCAGCTTGGGTCCTTTCCATGGGGTGCATTTCTTCAGAAACAGACTCCTCCAGCATGGGTCCCCAACATGGTCACAGGACCTGCCAGAAAACCTACTCCTGTGTGGGGTCGTCTCCAGGGTCTACAGGTCCTTCCAAGAGCCTGGGCTTTCCACAGGGTCACAGCTTGTTTCAGGGCACATCCACCTGCTCCCAGCATGGGGTCCTCCATGGGCTGCAGGGTGGATATATGCTCCACAATGCTAATAAAACTTCGCCACGTAAATGCAATAATTCTATGCAGACACTTACAGGTGGATATCTAAATTTAGCTATTTGAATTTCCAGCTGAATCCTATGTTATGAGTCTGCAGGACATAGTATGTAATACAAGCTTGTGTAAAGGACTTCTCAAATGTTATTGAAGATAAAGTATAAAATTTCATCTACAAGACAAAAATAAACACATTTCATATCTCACAATAAGACGTTAGTGAAAGATGCAATTTCCACAGGCCTATGGCTGTGAGAGGGGTTAACACTCAACAGACAGGAGCAAATCAAGCATATGGGAAGAATCACAACTAGTGTAAGTCAATGCCTGTTTACACTGTCTCATCATCTGGACCAGAGCCACTGACGTACGGCTCATCAGGAGTTCTGAGAGCACATGGATGTGTAAAAAAAGCTTTCACGCTAGCTAAGTCTTTATTAGCTTACTCTTTCTGAGGCCTTCATTTCATTAGCAATAAACAAGGCATTTGCCTTCCAAAAGCACAGTTGAACTGACCCAATACGTATTCTGATTATGAATGAGTAGCATGCTGTTATATTTGCAAATACAGCTTAGTGGTACTAGAGCAATATTGAATATAAATGATTCTTTATGTAATTACAGCATCCCTGATTCTTCTCCCTTATTACCGAAGAGAACTTTTTGGAATTTCTTAACAACACATAATTAATTTTCTTTTGGCACTGAAAAGCTGGGTAGTCAAGTAGCATATTGTCTGTACTGTAGATGTTATGCAGTCAGTGGTACAGGCAAAAAAACCCACATTTCAGTTGATGAAAACAAACATTAACTGACAGTTTCTACTTTGGGTTAAGATAGAGGGAAACTAGTAAATTAAAAAGTGGTCAAAGTCTCCCTGAGAGAATCACATGATTGAAAAACCTTTGTTTCACTCATTTTCCAAATCTTCTAAAAAGTTTTTTGTTTGTTTGTTTTTCTTGTTTTTAACAGGGAAAAGGGAGCTGTTTAAAAAAATGAAGTGGAAACATTTAATTAATTGAAAATGAACTAAGATTTTTCACAGTTCTGTCACTCTTGCTTTTTGAACGCCTTTGCTCTTTCTTCCTTAGGTTATGTTTTGCATATTAAAATTATGTCAACAAAGTGCAGTTTAACAATACAATTTATACTATTAATATTCAGGGTCTTTTCAGATCTGGATCCCTTTTTACTCAACTGAATTTGATCCAAAGAATTTGGACAGACAAAAAAGTCTGGAGAAATTAAGACTTTCTCTTGGTCAAGCAGATTTCCTGGTTTGAGGATTGGGTTAGAGATCATTTAGGCAAACTCCACACCCACAAATCCATGGGCACTGACCGGGTGCACCCACCACTGCTGAGGGAGCTGGAAGATGTTATTGTGAAGCCGCTCTTCATTATGTTTGAAAGGTCCTGGAGAATAGGAGAGGTGCCTGAGGACTGGAGGAAAGATAATGTTACTCCAGTCTTCAAAAAGGGCAAGAGTGAAGACCCAGGAAACTACAATCCAGGCAGCCTCACCTCCATCCCTGGAAAGGTGATGGAACTACTCATTCTGGATGCCATCTCTAAGCATGTGTAGGACTAGGAGGTTATCAGGAGTGGTCAACGTGTATTCACTAAGGAGAAAACATGCTTGACCAATCTAATAGCCTTCTATGATGGCATGACTGGCTGGGTAGATGAGGGGAGAGCAATGTATGTTCTCTACTTCGACTTTAGCAAGGCTTTTGACACTGTCTCCCACATCATCCTCACAGGCAAGCTTAGGAAGCGTGGGTTAGGTGAGTGGACAGCAGGGTGGATTGAGAATTGGCTGAATGGCAGAGCTCAGAGGGTTGTGATTAGTGGCGCAGAGTCTAGTTGGAGGCCTGTAACTAGCGGTATTTACCAGCGGTCAGTACTGGGTCCGGTCTTGTTCAACACATTCATTAATGACCTGGATGAAGGGATAGAGTGTACCCTCAGCAAGTTCACTGATGACGCAAAACAGAGGGGTGGCTGACATGCCGGAAGGCTGTGCTGCCATACAGCATGACTTGGACAGGCTGGAGAGTTGGGCAGAGAGGAACCTAATGAAGTTCAACAAGGGCAAGTGTAGGGTCCTGCACCTGGGGAGGAATAACCCCGTGCACCAGTACAGATTGTGGTTGACCTGATGGAAAGCAGCTCTGCAGAGAAGGACCCAAGAATCCTCTCCTGGGGTGCATTAAAAAGAGTGTGGCCAGCAGGTCGAGGGAGGTCATACTCCCTCTCTACTATGCCCTGGTGGAATCTCCTTCTCTGGAGATATTCAAAACCCACCTGGACGCCAACCTGTGCAACCTGCTCTAGGTCAACCTGCTTTGGCAGGGATTTGGACTAGATGATCTCCAGAGGTGTCTTCCAATCCTGACCATTCCGTGATTCTGTGATTCTGTAACTTAAAAGCTACAAGGAAAAAATATTATTTGCCTTTCACAGAGACGGGATACATTGTTACAGAGATTAAAATCCAGATAGAATTCTTTGGCTCAGTAAATAGGATGAGGGTAAAATGTAGGACCTAAAATCCAAGATAGCAATTCATAACATTTCCCTGCTTTGAACAAAGCCTTACGGCAATGATGTTTGGCTTCTTGCTCTGATGTTTATTGTGTCTCCTTACTATGTTTTTCCTGTTATCAAGCAATTAACAGTAGAAATATAAAGCAGCAGTTACAAATGCATATTGGGAAAATAATAATAATAAATAAATAAAAAAAAAAAGCAGTACTGAGACAGTGATCAAGAAGCTGTATCTGCCCTCTCACAGACCAGCAGCACAACTACTGGGCCATAGAACTTTCTTCCTAATACAACTTTTCCAGACTCTGATTATTGTGCTGGTGCCCTCACAGTAACACCACAGAGTGAGTGATGCCATCCCACATGGTGCTCTATGGCCTGGTGTTGCGATACTCTGTTAGCATTTAGGAAGCGCTGTTAGGCATTGAACTTAGGCATTGAATCAAAGTATTCCTGCATTGCTTTTTCTGTCATATTTAAAAAGATTATGTATTGACACATCATTAGAAGATCTTTACAAACTTGGAAGTGTAGCTAGACAGAGGCATCTGAGCTTCATCTTAGGTCAGGATTCCTGAAAAACAAAATAGCCTCTCCACTGATTTTGTGTCTTGGGAAGCATATTTAAGTTGGAAGAATATAGACTTACATAACTTTACTCAGTGTTGCAATTATATTACACCAGGGAGCCGCTTGATTTTACCAGGTAATTTCCAAAATCTATGGGGTGCTGTGCAAAAATTACACTTAAAATGTTAGGTCAGTCATAAAATGGGGAAAAATTGATTATACTTTCCCCAAAGACTATAAATCTATTCTTATAGCACACATTGCAAGAATGGACATTAACAAGGAATTCAGAGAATAACCTTTTTAAGACCAGTTTCAGTAACTTTTTCTACTCCCATAGTAATTTTCTACTGTTTGTTTACATTGTTGTTTTGAATTTCATTTGCATTTTTTATATTTCTTTCTTACTCTTTGAATAGCAATTTTCAATGGTTTGGTACACAGACAGTGTAATAATATTTATTTAACATTATTTATGTAATAGCTTACATATTAAATATATAAATAAAAAGATGCTAAAATCAAAACATGTTTCATTCTTTGGCCTTGGAAATCCAGGATGTAGCTGGTTTTAGAAAAGTTTGTAGTTACATTATCAGATAAGGCCTATATAAATATAAAAAATCTCTAAGCTTAATAAGCTTCACTTTTCTTAACTTTCCCATGCACAGGAATTTTAACCTGTGAGATAGATTATGGAGGCTTTGCTGTACAAGTTATAGTGTGGTTGACAGATGAACCTATCAAAATGAGCATTTTTCAACAGATAACATTGTTGCTGCAAGCTGCAGTTCTGATTGCCCTAATATTTTCTTAAATTTTCAATAAAAAACAAAAGGACCGGATAATTCAGAAATGCTTAAGTTTTTGGAACAAATCTTTTGGGGTTTATATGTCACCATCACTGCATGGAAGCAGAAGGTGAAATATAAAGTCTTGCCAGCAGAATGGTAGGCAATTGTTTTCACTTTGATGCTTTTGCTCAGGGAAAACACCACTTGTAACAAAACCTACATGAGGGTATCTGAATCCAAAGGGCCCAAGTTGGTAGGCTATGAGCTGCTGTAGTCATTTTCCATCTTTCCTGCTGATACTGCTTCGTCTTTTACATTTTCATTGATCAAGAAGAGGAAAAAGTGGGTTTAACTAAGTGGTTATGGCATTCTCCTGCAAGGTTATTCTTCTGCATCTAGAACATAGCTAGTTAAAAGCTCATTTGCTGACAACAGTGTTAATAGTAATTCTGTTTGAAATATAAATGTTTTGGTTCCCAGCACGTGGCTAAAATATTGGGGTATTATTCAGTGGATCCCTTACATTATCTGGAGTGCAAAAGCCTTTATAGAGAAACAAAAATATTTATTAAAACATAGTTGTCCTGTTGTATGAAAGGTCTCATTTTCGTAACATGTATTGAGAAGTTTGCACTGCCTCTGGCACATTAATAATATATCAGTCAGAGCTGGTTAAAAGGGTATCTCAGCTGGTCTAAAATGCATACAATTTCGGATAAAATTCTGGAAGATATAATTGGGTCCAGAACTTGACGAAAGCATGGAAACCTTGAAAAAAATATGTATCTCTTACCCCTTTCTCCTTTCCAAATTCACCATTAGTGAAAAGTATGTGTGCTGGGATAAAGTTTACTTTTAAATAAAACTTGGTAATTAAGGTATGCAAAAAAAAAGACATGACAAACAATGATTTTCAATATTTTATGCTATATTTCTGCTAACAATTACTAAACACTTTCAACAAAGTCAAAAGGAACAAGTTACCTGACACAGTTTTCATTTTAATCTCATTAAGGTTTATATAGGACACCCTACTAGAGTTGCTTCTCAATGGCATATTTTTTTTGCTGATGTTCACAGTAAATTTCCAATTGCCACTTGATGGTTCTCTTCAATGGTTAGGGTATTTTAATGTGCAGCTCTGGCTTCATATTCCCTGTATGTAAAGCACAATGTGATAGTGGATACAAAATTCAATGCCAAATCACCGTATATAAAATCCTTCAGATATCCCAGACTCCTATAATACATGAGGAAACTTTTCAATATTGTCCTATATGCTTAGTGTAAATAAATCTGTGCTGTGTGTTTCCAATTGTTTGTTTTAGGTAATGTGGAGTAAGGTTAACTGCACTCCCTCAGCACCATGAACTTAACAAAAACAAATGTGTGCATAATAACTGTTATATTTACTGGCCATAAGAGAGATGAACTAAGCATGATTGGTGGAAGGAAGCCATGAATGTTTTCATGGAAAATAGCAATCAGATTGACTGAAACAGGATGGAGAAATAAATAAATAGCAATACCTGGAGATTAGTAACCAAAAATAAAGATGTGACTCTGTGTCTGTGAGTATGTATGTGTGTGTGTTGTGTTATTATTTTTTGTTATTGTTTAAGTAGTGAAAGTTTATTATTATTTTTTATTAATTTCAGTGATTATTATTTTGTTAGATTTAGTTATTGAAATATGTGTTGTAAAATAAGTATATTTAAATTAAGCAAGAGTTTGTCTGTTTCCCTGGCATAACCACATCCAAGCTAATCAATCAACTTTCATAGAACACTGCAATGAAATTTGATGGGAGGTGTGTGGGCAGAAGGCATCTGATTTATCAAGAGCTGTGAATCAATCCTTACGTTTCAGCACCAAGCTCCTATGGGAAAAGTAACTGGAGAAGAGATAACACATGAAATACCAAAACTATGTAAAATACTCTTTTGCAACAGTTATTTTCATCAATATCTTTAATTATGTCTCTTAACCAATTTTTCATCTTATTTATTGCAGTCAATATCATAGTTAAATAATTCCTCTTAGCTTTATGTTTATTTTAGATTTTTTTTTTTGTACCATTGCACATCAGACCTCATTATACAAAAGAGATCTACAGCTAAGTGATAACAGTCTGCTAAATAAATTCGTCATTTCTCTTCTGTAAGAAATTAAATTTCTTAAATTTCTTGCTTTACAGATGGGATGAAGAAAAATTAAACAAATGGTCTGGCACTTGCACATTATTTAAATCCATATGTAACTCGAGACATCAATCTTGAACATGTTGGCTATTGCCATTACTGAAAATGCTAGAAAACTTGAGTGGGAAAGGAGCGGTGGAAAGCTTACACAGTCTGCATAGGTGTATTTCAGTAGGGCAACAATTTGACCTGACCTTACTGTACTTTGATACAAAGCAAGAATAAAGAACTGTTTTCTGATTCATCCAGATTTGTTAATCTCAAAACACTTGGAGAACTGTTGGCATAAAAGTATGAGATTTTAACATGGGTCGACATTGCCGTCGCAAGGCATGAGGAGATGACAGGTTAACATCCTTCTAAATGTACATTACCATATGCTTGAGTGGAGTTTTGCAGAGCTTTGTCTTCTTAGAGTCTTATGTTCAAATAATTCAGTTGGATGAAGTTATGCCTGCTTACATTATGTATCTGACTGACTCATAACTGGTGCTTATATTAGCTGATTGCAGAATGAGGAAATCATGGCCTAATTTCAAGTTAAAGTCAGAGAACATTCTGTGAGAAAATGAATGCTAGTCTCTTTGAAAAATGCGTTATGCCTTCTACCTGATTTGGAGTTCAACGGTCATTTTATTACCAGGTGGCTTTAGAGCTGTATCATTGGTATCATGTAAATATGGAACTGAAGCCTTGTGTCAACAGAGCTTCTGAGAAGAAATTTCTGATTTGAATCTTTAAGAACAAGTTTATAATTTTACCTCTTAAATCTAGGTATTTACCCTTATAAAGACTGTTACTGGTTAAAGACAATAATTCCAATGCCACGGTGTTATTTCATTCACCAAGAACTTTCCTTTTAACACCAGTTTTTCACAGACATTTCCACGATTGCAACACCACACATAGCAGACCGCAGGCTCTGCTTTTCATTGAATTCAATGCTGAAAATCCAACTGATCTCCACAGCGTGAGATCAGGCATAATTTTTCCCAGACAATTGGAGGTATTTTGCATAGCTGAAAAGTCAGTCTCCTAGTCTCATGTTGAAGAATTTTTTAATTGCTCTAGCAGTGCAAACAAACAAAGTTTTGTATGTTAAAGTCTGTCCATCTGTATCTATACGCTTATTTCTTTAAATTGGTGTGGCACTGTTTCATTTCTTCTTCTGGCTTCAAGATTTATTGCTTTGATTTAGTTGAAAGCTGCTCTTATTGCACTATGGTGAAACCTGAAAAGCCTGTCTTTTCACATTGCACTGCCTCGTTTCAGGTTTGTCTCACATTGTTAGTTGAACTGATGCACCTCTGTGTACAATAAACCATCAGTTCATCAACTTTGTCTTCTTAGTAAAAGCAATCTTTTTTTTTTTTCTGAGGGGCTAAACTGTAGGTGCTGCAGGTGTTCACAAGCAAAGATCTAATTTCCCTATAGTCTTATTTAGTTGTATCTAAAGGACTAAAATTTTACTATCTAGGACTCTAGAAACTCAGAACACCATCAGTGTCAATTATAGGCATTAAATGCAACAGCAAAACAACAAAAATCTTTGTTCAGGCTTCCAAGTGACTGAAAATTAAAATACCTACAATTTATTGAATATTCTGGTCAAAAATTGCTTTTATGAATCCAGGATTTAAGGCTTAAGTCACTAAAATTTCTGCAGTTCACCTTGTTAGAGCCAGAATGCCTCCACTGTAATTCACGTACATTGTGAGCTACTGTGTCCCTTCTTTCACCTGTCAATATCTCAGAATTGTGAAACATGTACAATCTTTTTTAACTTTCTGCTGGTTTTGTAAGCACATGTTCCCCTTCCATCTGTATTAGCATGTATCCGATAATTTATTTCACTTCCTATCTTTACTTGAGAACTTTAAAATACTGGTGTTTTTTATTAATAATTGGAGACATAGTATATATTTTAATACTTGCTACTCTCTCATATGACAGTGCTTCAAGACTTCAAGTGCTTTGAAAAAGGACTTTATTGTAGTTCAAAACCTATTAGCTATTAAGTATAAATGCAGTGAACTGAAAAAAATAATAAACTGAACAAATATTCTCAATTAACTTACAATATCATTATGTAGAAGGGCTTAGGAAAATCCCATCCTGCTGAAAAAAAATGTGTTGAAATTAAATCCTTACTGCTTTTTTTTTTTTTCCACCAGCTTTATAATTCCTGTCTTGAAATGTCATTATCAATGATGCCAAGTTATTATAGTTCAGGAGTTATGTTTCTACAGATCTCTCTCCATTGAGTTTTAATGTTATGAGAATTCTTGGTACTGTCATAACTTATATCAAGATTAGGAAGGTTCAGTGAGCTCTATAGAAATCTATTATTGAAGTGTATTTGGCAGGTGAATAATCTGAAGTTTGGATCTTGATTGGCTGAGTTGCATTTTGGTTATGAATAAATAAAGCAGATCTGAACTCAGCTGTGATCAACATTCAGTCTTACACGTTTGTTATTTTGAACGACTCACCATGTCTAACTAAATTAAAATATAAGCAAGCAAACATAAGCCTTTCTTGTGCTTTTTTCTCTGTAAAATATTTTGTAGATAAAGATTCGATCCTATCTAACCACATACCAAAAAAACCAAAAAAACTTGTTCGTTGACTTTCATATACTCCTTTACAAAAAAAAAAGAAATACACATAAGAACGATCAGAATGATTATTATGATTACAATGAATAACCAACAATGCTGTTGATTTCTGTAAACATATTTTCAGAGTTATTTGAGTATTTCATACCTGCTATTTGAACACATCACTCTACTGCACAAAAGTTTGGTCTAAGGACACTTCAAATTCTTACTTCCCTGCAATATAGTAGGAAACACTTGAGGAATTCTATTGGAAACCATCTGGCAGCAAATAAGCAGGAAAAATTAAAAAGCCTATTTTCAGTCCTGAGTCCCCTTTTAGTGTCTGCTGTCTGTTCGTGTTGTTGTTCACCCAGCTGCCAAGTGGAACAAAATGTGCTGCTGCTGCTATTTTGGGGTTACAAGCAGCATATTTGAGAGGACAGATAACATAATTCAAGATTCTGCAGCTGAAGTATTTTTGAAAATTTTAAGGCACATAATACTTTAACCTTGTAATAATCTCACACACTTTGGTCAAAAAAGTATTTAAAAAATATTAGAAAGTACTAAGTATTCCTGTTTCTGCGCAGAATTATGAACAGTTAAAAGGAAAAGTAATTTGAAGGTTGAAAAGTCAAGGTTGAATGAGGCAGTCTGAAAGGCAAGGCCTGGATAACCCACTATAGCGTTACTAAGGATTTAAAGGAATTATAAGGTTTGTGGCAGAATTGGCACCAGTTTGTTTTACAAGACATCAAACTCACACTATAAGAAAATGTTAGTAAACAAGGTAGGCTGGGACTACTCTGAAGGCAAATGGCACATCACAGCACCGGTCCACATGATTAAAATCTCTCCTGTTCTCCAGGTAAAATGGTCTTCTCCTTACTGTCCATCAGAAGCAGACCTTGGCCGGTGCTATCCAGATTGGTGCCTTGGCTTTGTCTGTACAGTGCTAGGTGGCCTGGGTCAAAACCATACCAACATGTTAATACAACAGTGTAGCTAATCACAGTGCAAACCTCTGTCTAGTTTAGTTTTCAAGTGTAAGTATGGGCTGTGAGTCCTCCTAAATCCAAGACAATGCAGCCAGCATCCTAAAGACATGGGAGAGCCCACTGTCCTGGTTTGAGAGAAAAAGACATTGAGGTGCTGGAGCGTGTCCGAAGAAGAGCAACAGAGCTGGTGAAGGGTCTAGAGAACAAATCTTATGAGGAGTGGCTGAGGGAACTGGGGTTGTTTAGTCTGAAGAAAAGGAGGCTGAGGGGAGACCTCTACAGCTACTTGAAAAGAAGCTGTAGCGAGGTGGATGTCAGTCTCATGTCCCAAGGAACAAGTGATAGAATGAGAGGAAATGGCCTCAGGTTGCACCAGGGGAGGTTTAGATTGGATACTAGGAAAACAATCTTGACTGAAAGGGTTGTCAAACCTTGGCACAGGCTGCCCAGGGAAGTGGCTGAGTCGCCATCCCTGGAGGTGCTTAAAAGACGTGTAGATGTGGTACTTAGGGGCATGGTTTAGTGGTGGACTTGGCAGTGTTGGGTTTGTGGTTGAACTCGATGATTTTAAAGGTCTTTTCCAACCTAAACTGTTCTATGATTCTCTGATACAACACCTGGCATGAAGCCTGCTCAGATCTGTAAGTCTTGTCTGAACTAGCTAAACTGCTTCCAGGCTCAAGTGCTATTCCTGTACAATTCAATAAACAGGGCTAAGGAACATTCCCAGGTATTGGAAATTGATCATCCAGCCTGTCAAATTGTTAGCATGGTCCCTTGCAGGATTTTTTTTTGATCTAGAACATACTCTTCCACAGAATCACAGAGTGATTCTCGGGCACAGTGTGGAGGCTAGCATGGGTAAGGGATCATTCTCAGCAGGTTGGAGGTTAAGAGGTGTTTAACACTGGGGGTATAAGGTGTTCTGTTCCAGTTGACCTCAACACTCAACAGCAAACCTGCATATAACTAACTAGTTTAGATAGGACCAGGTTGTCCTTAGAAATAATGACTCATAGAATCTTAGAATAATTTAAACTATAAAGGACTTCTGTAGATCACTTGATCCAATTTTGCTCAGAGCAGATCCAGGTTTCCCGGGGACTCATTTAGTCAAGTTTTTAATATCTTCAGAGATGGAAATATACCTATATGGTTAAATAAAAGAGGGCTGGTGACTGAATTGGAATGTTAGACCCTCATCACGCAGATGATTGAACTGCTAGCTCACTCTCTGGGTTTAGATGATCCAGCTTTTTTGATTCAGGAAAAATGCCCTACTGTTGGCACAAGCTAAGAGACCACTTGGCCATTGCAGTAATCAGTCCCCAGCTGTCTTTCTTTAGCAGTGTAGACATAGTCAATATGGCCACGTTTGACCAGCATATTGCCCAACCTAGTCAAGTCTTCCAGAGTTGAGCTACTTAGAGCCCACTGAGATGTCTCTGCATCTCTGGCATTACAATATTATAACCTCAATAAATCACCAGTGAATTAGTAATGGAGTTGATTGTGTTTATTTATCCATTTCAGTTTAATATAATAAAGACATTATACAAGGCTCTAGGTGGTCTTATATTTAATGATATATTAAATATGACTAAATTACACCTCATCAGCATTTAAATCAGTTGCCAAAGGAGGCAAACACCTACTCCCTTTGTGTACCTCCTAAATACATTCCATTTTCTCCAGAGTACAAATGTAGCTCTTGCAGAGTGAACTGTGCAGAAAATCTGAGTGTCTAGGAAATGCTGTAGGCAACGATCAGCTGGGTGCCTACTTTTCCTTTATCAGGAGTGGGAAACAGCTTGAGCGTTGCTGCCACACACATCAGAGGCAGGGAGAGTGCCATAGTCTCTCAAGTGGATTGGTCCCAAGCCATGTAAGGTTTTATAGGCCATAATTAGTACCTTAAATTTCAGTAGATCATTTATTGCATCAGATTTCCACAGATACCCCACTGTGTAAGAATCTTCAGTTTCTGAATAATTCCAGTGTCTCTCACGCAGAGGATATTGTGCAACCCTGTTATGAAATGACTAAAGTAGGGCTGACAAAGGAATGATGTGCCTCTGAAATGAAAAGTCAGGACGTAAAAAAATACACAAAAGAAAAGGGTTTTATGGAAATTAAACTTCGAAGAGGTAGATGATATTTTAATGAGATCTCGGGTTTGGCTGTGGTTGAGTTCTCTGTCATTTGACTTTGTCTTCTACACAATTCCAGTTTCAAAATGGAAGCATTAGACTACATGATAGTATATTTGCTTAAATATTAAATCACTTAGAACCTTACATAGTGTGTAAATTTGTTATTTTTATTGTCTGATATTGTTTATAGCTGCTGCTGTCTTCAACATATGTGTACGGTAAGAGGACAAGAGGCAGTAGACAAAAGTAGTCAAATACTGGAACAACTTGCCCAGAGAAGCTATGAACATCCTTAGAGATATTCAGAACTCCACTGAACATGCCCCTGAGGCATCTGATCTCATATGGCCCTGCTTTGGGAAGAGGGAAAGATCAAGTGGCATCTAGAGATCCATTCCAACCTAAATTAGTCTATGATTCTGTGATTATTTTAAAAAAAATATTTAATATGGTTTATTATTTTTATGGTATGTGTAGAAATTAATTATAAGTGGAAAATCAGAATAATTCAGTAGAAGAATAATATGAATCAGCAAA
Source organism: Vanellus vanellus (assembly GCF_965231255.1). Taxonomy (NCBI): domain Eukaryota; kingdom Metazoa; phylum Chordata; class Aves; order Charadriiformes; family Charadriidae; genus Vanellus; species Vanellus vanellus. Next base: position 205,922,697 of record NC_138905.1, on the reverse strand, counting down.
AAATACATATTTGTTACTTGTAAAACTTTCCAATAATTTCAAAATATGGTGGAGTCACAGCTAGCCGTGGGCATAGAACTATGTTAGACTGACTGGATCATTTGGCAAGATGGGATCATGAATGTTATGAAAGAACATAAATCTAGAAGCATGTAAGTTTCACAGGTAAAAGGACTTGTGAAGCTACATGTGTGGCAAATAATAAGGTAATTATGAAATGCAAGGAAAATGATTCTCAGATATATAAGCAGTGAATTACCAATGTGAGCAGAGCAGCAAAGATGTCATTATTAATGATATGTCAAAGGAATATGGATTACACTTTTCAAGTAGGACTTCAACAAATTGTAGAGAACTCCAAAAAAAATTATAAGAACAGTAAAAATGAAATTGTCAATCTTGGCAATACATTTTTGTAAGAAATACAAAAAAGAAAGCTTTGGAATAATTTTCCTCAAAAAAATGTTTTAATCAGTTTTGCATCTGAAAATGATTCTGCCTTAAAGAACAGCATGGTGGGATGTTTTATGCTATCGTCTACTATACTGCAATTATCTGACTTTTTATAGTATAAAGCTACAGACGACTTCTTGATCTTGTCTCGTATCAGTGCTCTGTGCTTACACAAAGTTCTTTACATTCTAAAATATGCAATGAATTTGAGCAAAACAAAACAAAGCAAACATTTCTGTAAGGGAAGACAATAATTTTGGTGTGACAATATATTTCCTCAGTTTATACCGACTGTTACAGTGGTCGCTTCTTATGCAGACACTCTGCTGCAGAATCTTTGAGCAAAGCATCTTTTAATGGGGGCAGCACCCATGAGAACAGCAATCAGGCGCAGCATGATTTTGTAAACACCTTCAACACTTAGCTTGCATTTGATTTTAGCTTCACTGTAGGATGGCAGAGCTCCAATGGTTTCATTAGTCAGGACTTTCAGACCTGAGCCTGTATTTATTTTATTATCTCTGTTTTCTCCACCTTCAGTCAGCATGTCATAAGCACTTCATAAGCACTCCTGGCTTGTGGCAATCCATGAGACGCACATGACTGTCTCTATTAACATCCATAAATCTAATATCTGCCTGAACTTGAATTCATTAAACTTACACTTGCAGCTAACCCTTGAGCCTTGTACCATTCTTATTGATGTTTAAATAACATCGTGTGTCTTTACTTTTTCCCCTGGTGCTTGCAAAAAGTTTTCTTTTTAGTCATTATGGCAGGTAAGGTGAAAGCAGTGATTCTAGGGGATCTAAAGGTACTAGAGAATAGTCCATTCCCAAACAGATTCTAACACAATGTTTTTCTTAATTTTCAATAAACCATTGGAAATACTCAACATTGCATAAATATTATCAGTTATCATTATAAAACAAAAGCATATTTACTCAAATAATGTTGAGATATTCTGCAATACCCTTTTAAGGCAAAACAGCCTAAGGTCAGGACATTTTGCTTGTTTTACGGCCAACCACCACAAACCTCCCATAACTGATTTGAGTATTAAGTAAAAGAAGAGCCCATACAAATAGGCAAGCACTTGCACAAACATCTATCCTCCTTCCTCCCCATCTCAACTTTGCTGTTTTCCACCGTGGGTTGCACTCTGAGGAAGTGATGGGCAGCACAGGACTTTGAGTACATGTGATGGTTTCTGTTGGCTGTACTGGCAGGTTTCTTGTTCCTCTGCTTGTAATGGGTTTTACTGCTTTATTCCTTTGTGTCCTTAACTCAATGTGGGTCACCCATGGCCACAGTCTCTCAGGGGCTGTTCCTATGCCTTCTGGCATGGACTGCCCCCCTAAGAATGTGTGTCTGGTCACATGTGCTCCCCTGAATAAAGCTCTGGTGCCCAATGGTTCAGTTTCTGCCACTGTTGTTTCATTCAGGATGATCCAAAGGCTGGAGCACCTCTCCTATGAGGAGAGGATGAGCGAGTTGGGGCTGTTCAGCCTGGAGAAGAGAAGGCTCTGGGGAGATCTTATTGTGGCCTTCCAGTACCTAAAGGGGGCCTACAGGAGAGCTGGGGAAGGACTTTGTACTAGGGCATGTAGTGATAGGATGAGGGGGAATGGCTTTAAACTGGAAGAGGGCAGGTTCAGATTGAACATTAGGAAGAAATTTTTCACTTTGAGGGTGGTAAGGCACTGGAAGAGGTTGCCCAGAGAGGTTGTTGAGGTCCCATCCCTGGAGGTGTTCAAGGCCAGGCTGGACATGGTCTTGGGCAACCTGGTCTAGTGGGAGGTGTCCCCGCCTATGGCAGGGGGGTTGGGACTTGATGATCTTCAAGGTCCTTTTCAATCCAAACCATTCTATAATTCTATGATTTGCCTCATGACAAAGCCTACAGCCACCAAGAAACAGACACCCTACCTGCTCACAATATCACTCCATCTTTGCCTGAAGATGGTGACTATGGGTTTTGAAACAAACAGGTCTGGCAAACCAATGGTGATTGCTATTAGGAAATAGTGACCACAGTCCTCCATACTCTTCCTCAGTGCTAGAGAGGCAGCAGGAGTTACTGTAGAAGGAAAAACGTCACAGGCCACAGCTATTCAGGTGGTTTCAGTTCATTAGTACTGTCTCCCACAAAGCAACTTAATTACTTCACACTGAAGCTGCAAATTTCTGCTAATCTTTAACAATCTTCCTAACAATATATTCAGTTATTATAACAACGGAAAGCCCTTAGAAAAACATGAATATGCTTTAGCTATTCTTTAGCTATTTCTTTATTGTCCAAGCTATGGACCTTTTAATTCTGCCATGAATATCTCTGAAACCAGTCAATTCTGTAAATAATTTCATACTTTACATTGCTGGCAGCCCTGATAGCTGTTAACCAGATGCTAAAAAGTATCATCAAATCTAGGTGGAGTATTTGCTTCTGCCAAAGTCATATAAGCAATATATTTGTTAATTAAATGAATTCAGACAAGTCTCTTGTCATGCATTTTCCATAAACAAAAATGTTCAGAATCACTTCTTTGACATGGAAGCCCAGAAGAACAACAAAAATCTGTCCCAGTGTCCAGGGACATTTCATTTTATTAGGTTTTAGGCTGCAGACAAGGTTATTTCCCAAATCTTGAGGATGTTATGTTCTTGGGAAGAATAAATTTGAGAGAAAGCTTCTTCTTTAGGTTGAGTGGGAAGATTATGGCATATGGAATAAATGGTCCAAAAGACACGGAAGGCAGGAATCTCATGTTCTCTAATACATCTGCCAGAAGCTGCATAAATGTCTTAACAAATCAAACCCAGTTCTGTACATGAAGAGAAAGCCACTGATCAGCACTTTGAACAAACTGGAGGGACATATATATTTCTTTATAGAGAGCATAGCTAAAAGCAGACTATGGGGACAAAGTCTTGGCTCTTGAAAACTGCTCTTTGGAAAAAGAATTTGGCTGAAACTTATTAGAGCTAAATCCAGTTATTAAATTACACATGTACTCTTGCTGTCTGCCTTCAGCTTTTAGATCTGATGATTGTCACTGACGCTGTTTTTTGCTTAGGCTCTAATACATCAGTGTTATGCCTAGGGGCTGTTTTGCTGATGAGGGAAGGAGAAGCCTTCTAATCATTGACTTATCCTGCTCAGAAGAAGGTAAAACACACAAAACCTAGCCTCCTCTTCATCCTCTCCAACTTTAACCATCCAAAACCCAATAGCATTTAGAGCTTATTTCTCATTTTAAAAGCGTTTTCAGAAAACATGTCCAAACAGTAACCCCAAATCCCTAGTATTAACTGTGCCCATCTTATATAAAAGACCACATGGCCCATTAATATTGCATTCCATAAGGAATGTGGGGGATCTATGTTGCATCGTCCTGTGCTTGCACACAACAGCAGGAAGTGAGACTGTCCAGATTCCTTCTGGGTTGCATCTTCAAATATCCTTACCTAATTGTATCATTTTTCCACTACATATATTCAAACATAGAATTTTCTTTCCACAAATATTCTCCAAAGTACTTTCAGACCTCTCTGTTCTGCTAGTAGTCAACATTTCTGAAGAGTCTCTAGCACTGTCAAAGGAGTTAAAATAAAGTTGCTACTATATATTATTAACCTGCTTATGCATGGAATATTGGACTGGAATTTGAAGGGTTCATATGGAATAGATGTCCTGTGAAAGTAAGGTGTCCAGTCTAAACAAGTCACCTAGTTCACCAAAATTCCTATTTCACCTGGCTTTGAATGTCTATAATGTAGTTATCTCAGCTGTGTAGAACACCATAACCTTCCAGTGGAGTTATATGGAAAGAAAAATTCCTTCATCTTACTTGTGTCTCTAGTGCGTGATGAATCACACCGAGGAAATGCCCATTTATCCCCATCGACTATATAGAAAGCCCAGCTGAGATGTAGATAAGCATGTGTAACAGCAGGATTTGCATTAGGAAAGATGAATCCAACTTCTGATCTCCCTCCAAATTGGATGAAAAGAGTTACATGCATGCAGAAGGTGATTAATGTGGATATACACTTTACCGCAGTACAGTGTATTCTCTTAACTGCCTTTCTCCATTGCCTATAACAAGCATGTAGAAGTATAGATGAAATCTTATGGTTAAAGTTAGATGAGATGAAAGCCACTTATGCAGTTATTTTCAAGTTCTCCTGGAACACATTTTCATCATATTCATAAGTGTGATGAAGTCTAATATATTGTCCATATGCTTCCTTATCAGCTTGAAATCCCTGTCTTAAAGCACCAGCAGAAAGATAGTGAAGGAAATGTAGCCTGTTTTCTATATAGTGATGTAATAGGTATATCTACATTAGCGACTGATGCAGTGTATAATGGGAAGAGCTAGAGTTTGACTTGATCGTATGTACATAGCATGACTCCAAATACAGATTCAAGGTAAATTTGTGCAGGAGAATCCTCCCCCTACACTGAATTATGACTTAGACACACCTCTCAGTCATGGTAGATTTTTGTGTTTGGAGACTGTATGCATGCAATCTTTTTTCCTTTTTTATAAGGTTTAAGAGTGGGTACCACAGTAAAATCCACAAATCCTCAGAATAAGAGCAGCTTCTTTTTCTCCCTTCTATCACAATCGGTCAGAAAGACCATACAAGCCAATTTCAGTTCTTGTTGACAGCTGTGAAATCTTACTGAATGCTCGGAGCTGTAACTATGGAAATCATTTGGCTTGTAGGATCTTATTTTTTATTTTAAAAGTTTTTTATGCCTCCCTTTGAAATTGCCATGTCCTGGCTCCTGTTAGGCAGAGGATATGCAACTTTTCTAACCTATCATTTCATATCAGTGGTAATTATGATTGATAAGAAAGCAGCATAGCTTGTCTATTAGAACAAAATTGTGTTTGCAAGGATGCTAGAGAGATTATACAGTTGTGCATCCACATGCGGGCAAAGGTACATATATGTCTAAAATTAACATATTCAACAAAAATCAATGGACTTAAGGTTTCTGTGCTATTTTAATCAAAGCTCAGCATGGGATATATTTTATGTAGAAGAAAGGTTTGTTACTCTTTTCCACACCAGGCATGACAGACATACCGGTTATATTTATGCAAGGAAACGAAAAAGGTTAATAATACAAGCCAGACAACTGACTTGTGATCCTTCGAACCCCTTCGTTAGCCTGCTCTCTCACACCCATTGGTTCGTGGAAATTAGCACTCTGCCAGATAATGCCCAATGCATAACACATGACGGATCCCATTCCCAAAGGGCAATTGGAGACAGTTAACTTTTTTTTCGAAAGGGCAGAGGCAGCAGCTTTGTGAATGCAAGTCCTGCCATTCAACTGTCTCACAGCTACAGAGTGGACTCTGCCCTGTGTTATTTAGCAGTATGGATGTACCCAGGTGGATCCAGACTGTGACACTTGGCAGCAGCAGGCAGAGGCAAGAGCAGTGAATTTTGAAGTAGGAGTAGTCTTTTCTAAAAAGGTCTCTCCTAATGCAAGACAGCAAACTCATTGTTGTATTAGAATAGACTTCCTAGCCCCATTTAGCTCTGTTTCTTTGCAGCTAGCAGTGACAAAAGGGCAGAAGAAGATATAAATCAGTGGCTGTTTTCACCTGGGACCACTTACAGTTAAGGATTTTAGTCACACATTTTCTTTTCCCAGAGGTAAAACATTTTCTCCATATTGGTATCTCAAAGACTTCAGACATGATAGCATGCAGAAAATCAAAATGCAAGTCACCAAGCTGACGATTTTTTTACAACAATAAATTGTAAAGCACAATAAGTTTATAAGAAGTGCTTATAAAGTGCTTTAAGTTTGTGTTTACATTCCTTGGTTGAATCTGCTGTCTTTGATCCACAGTAAGACTGGAGGTACGTAGGAGTGCAGTGGAACAAATTTAGGAACAAAATGGTGATGAAAAGGTACTAGGAGACACTAGTCTTAATGAACTTTTAAAGAAAAAAATAGGGCTTAAATATGTACCTTTACTGACAAAAAAAAAAAAAGAGTTTTAAGAGGGTGAAGGTTAAAAAACAACATTTCTAAACTGTTAAAATAACTACAGGATGTTGTCACCCCGACCTCATTTTCTGCAACACCATAAGCTCTGTTGCTAAGCAATTAACAGAGCCAGAGAAAGAAAGAGAGAGAAAAAGAGAATCATATTTCTAAATTCTCTTTAAGCAGCACTTATATGGATATTAGATGGAAACAGATCCAGTTATAAATGTTATTCTAATATAATGCAACTCACTCACACTGAAGGAAACACCATGAAACTGTTATATAACAAGTTTGGGTCCAAAAGGCTTTATCTTGCAAAGCAATATCCATTTGCCCTGGACTTTGGATAATATTCACACTGTTCTGACGGAGAAATTACTTCCTGGCTCCAGGGGGACATGGTGTTTAGACCTGACCCCTAGTTAGGCCTGAGAACTCCTGAGTATCAGCTTTCCTGCTCAGGTGAGTAGAGTACCTCATTTCAGCATCGCAGTGGGATCCACCCCACTGCTTTGCCTAAAGTTACAGGACAACGCAGTGACGAAGGCAGGAATGAAATTCAGCTACTCCTTTCTTATTAGGATACTTTCTGAGGAGTTTCTCCCAACAAGCTGCTTTAAATCCCAAACAGAGACAAAATAGAAGCAAACAGCTAGTCTTAGTGGCTGTCTGCATTCAAAGATCTAACAAAAAATTATTCTGATAGCAAAACCGACATTTAATATTTCAAAAGAATAAGATATACCCTTCAGCATACAAAAGATTTTTCGATTTCAACCTTGTTCAAGCCCTGCATTGAAAAGCATCCGTCCATCCTATTGTAAAATTGAATAAGTTATATATTACTGTAGTGAAACTGTGGGATCTTTAATTTCACCAGGATTACTAGATTGCAGATATCTGACTACTTAATGATGTTGTATTTACTGAGAAAAAAAAACTACTGCTGAAATAGAGACATAATGTCATGAATTCATTGTGGATAACAGAGCTGTGGAAGAGCTTACCATATAACGTGTGACTCAGATGTGACTGCTTTTTGACATTCAACAGTACCATTGCTAAGATATCACTGAAATAAATATCAGCAGTTAATCACAAGTGAGGTAATGTTATTAAGGGGGAAAGAATCACTCTTCTCTATACGTTTTGCTTCAACATTGCGCAGGAAATAAGGAACAAAAAAGATGCCATTTAAATTGCACCACTCTGTCTCATTTCTCAAAAGAAATAGAGACACATCAGCCAATGCTACAGCATAATGGTAAAAAAGAAGAGGAAGAGTGGAATTTAATTTGTATTCTGAGTACCTTCCTCCTCCACCCTCCCACACACCCCCTTAAGTAGTTTAAAGTAGTGGCATTATAAGAATGTTGTATTATTTTATGTTACATACCAAATATTTTTAAAATTACACTTTTTTAGATCTAAGTGCTCTCCAAAATGTTGGTTGTGTCAAGCCACACATATTCTGAAAATATCTTTAAATCCAACAAAGCCTGTACAAAAGAAATGTGGAAAATCAGAGCAGCATGCTTTACTGATCAGTCCTCTGTTTTCTTATGAGAAGAATAAAAGTTCAATGACCATTTATGCTTGTATAGATCTTCTTGAAGGACAAAGCACATTAAAAATTTAGTGCCATAATGTTCCTTGTGGTCTAAGTAAACATCATTAAACACCGTGAATGATGGGAAACAGGTATTTCAAAAGATGGTCAGGGGCACAATGGAAGTCTGTGGGTAATTCAGGGAGAGAATTCAGATCTTACCACATCATGTGTGCTTGAAAGACCATCCATTTATGTCCATTTCCAGTGCTCTACTCACCCATTTTGCTCTTCCCCTCAGAAAAAGTTGAAAAAAAAAAGAGTAAAACTTAAGGCATGGACTTTATAACCCTATTGTCTAATCAGTAAATCATACTTCAGCAACTGAACATGAATATCAACAGTTAAATAAGCCTTATTCGGAAGCAATTAGTCATAACTCCCATTAGTCCGAATAAAAATCTTACATAAAGAAATATGTATGCTCTGAAAGTTTGGAAAGTTTGAAAATTCTGATCCAGAAACTTTTAGAAACATGAGTGTACTGACCCATTAACCCTGACCCATTTCCTTTCAAGGAAAGATTTCTAGTTACTGACTGTAGCACCAGTCCAGGAAAAAAAAACAACTGTCCTGTATTTCCAGGTGTAAAGACAGTCAGTTGTAGAGAAAATGCTTTTAAATCCAGGTATGTGCAAAAGGAAGGAGATACTTATATTTTTTATGAGAAAAAAAGAGTGAAGAAGAAAAGATAAGCTCTAAGAACAAAACAAGGTGATAAAGAAACGTGGTAGGTGTAAGCAATATTAAAACGCAATGTTTAGGTTTTATGCTTAACACTGAGAAAATAAAGTAAACCTCATTAAAGAATGGGACAGGTGTTTGGGGAACATACATTCATGCTTTTTCAGTATGAAATACAGAAATTTGACCCTATCAGCAATTGTCAAAGGTACCAATCTGGAAGCTGCAAGATGCAGAAACATTCCTCCTTTGCAACCTATAAAGAAAATTTATTGAAGTGAGTCACTACAACCTGCTTCATCTGTGGGAAAATGTTGATTTTTTTAATGGGAACCACTTCAGAGGGAAAAAGACAGCTCTTGTAGACCATGTAATATATGAGTAATATCTTGCAAAAGTTGTCTTAAATACTAAATATGTTTCCTCAATGACATGCAGAGTGTTTTGATTTGCAGGTTTTTTTCCCACTTCAGTAACTTATACCCAGTGTAAGTAATTACAATAGGTTCTCTGATACCACTGATGCAGAGACATTCAGTCAGTTCCACTATTATTCTGCCTGTACTCTTTGAGCTTACTATCTTTCAACGTTTTAGATGGAACTTATTGAAAACCTACTTAAAATCTGTGGTTTATTGTCTCAGAGAACGATTGCCAGTACTCGTTTGAAACCATCTTTGAAAACGTTATCAAGCATCACTTTTCTTGATACCGTGGGGAATATTTGTGGGTGTCAATTCTGGCCCTGCCTGCTGCCTGTTGATAAGCCAGATACCATATATACCTTGTCACAATGCCAGTATTTGCCACGAGCAAACCGAAGCTCATCCTCTGGCTCTTATGGATTGTAATGTGAAGTGCAGCAGAGAGATAATAGTGGAAGGCGTTGTACAAAGTGTTAAGGTCATGGAGTCTGAATAAATATTAGCTCAGGCCCACTGGAATTTCATTTAATGTTTTTCTAATCTCTTTCCTTTCTTTTGGGATTTCAGATGTTCACACGCATGTGAATTATGAAATGTCAACTGAAAATAGAGCTTACATTCTTACACATTACAGATACAGAATGACAAACGAACCAGAAATATAAGTGAAGGATTAAAAGATATAAATTACCAGGTTTTATCAATTTATTGTGAGGCATCGTACTTAATATTATAGCTCTGCTGATACCAAGAATATCTTGAGCAACTTTGCCTTCTTCTCCAAAGTCCCCTGGAGAACAGCCTTCTCAGCAGAAGGTCAGGAAGGAAAGTGCGGCCTTTATCTTGCTGCTGGTTTTAAATAAAGTGGAAATGGCATCTGCCCTAAACCTGATGTATGCTCCAAAAGATATTCTTAACAAAGTAAAGGGATGAGTCTAACTTCTTTTTCCTTTAAGCTAAGAGAGGGATCTGGTGATTAAATGCAGTGTTGCAGGCTGAAGCTGGCAGACAGAAATAAGAAATGAAAATTCAAAAGCAAATGAGGGGTTGAGCATGACTTTGAAGTTGTGTTTAGTTCACTCAGGTTTCATTTAAGGAGCTTTTCCCTGCACTTTACCCTATATTCCTCGTCATGGAAAAGTCAGGAACAAGGAGGAAGAAGATAAGCGATAATATTTTGCTTGGGGCTTTTAAGACCTCGGCTGTGGCTGGACACATTCTCTCCACCCACCAATCCATTCCCGGTCTAGGTGGTCATCCTACTTCCAGCTGTCTGACCCATGAGAGGAGAAGCCTGGAAGATATTGATACAGACGGTTACAGAGAATTGATGCCAGCATCCGTTCCCCCAAGATCCCTTCTGTCTATGATTTACAGCCCCACTGATGAGGAGAAGCAAAGGTGATTCCAGGACATTGTGTTTTTACCATGGACTCTCAAAAGCACAGGCAGGCAAACATACACCAATCATGACACAAATTGATATTTATGAGGAGTGAAAGCTAGCCCAGTGAAAAGTTCAGCGGATAAATCAGGGCACTATAATGACATGCTAGTTTCAGGGATGTGAGTTGCTATAAGACACTGAGATTTATAGCAAAAAGAATCAAGTAACAGATATAATTCCTTAAAAATATAGTATAGTGAACTCTTAACAATATTACCTGTCCTGAAAAAAAAAAAAAAAAAGAAAAAAAAAAAGGAAAAAAAAAGCTTTTAAAAGAAAGGGAAAATTTTGTTTTTCCTCAGCCAGCTAAAGGAAATACTCAAAAAAATAGAAAAAGGCTCAACTAGGAAGAAAGTCAATGACCACATAAATGCATTTACTCCTGCGTAACTGCTCATTTGGATAGTCCATTAAGAGCCGTAATGAGCATGTACAGGCAAGAGTACCTTCAGTCTGCCATTGCTTCTTTCTCACTGTTCTCTTAAAAACATCCAACCCAGGGGTGGAAAGTGCTGCCGCCTTGGCCCTCAGCCAAAATAAAATCCTTCCTCTTTCCAGGAAAGATAAGAACCCAGAGTAACATCCTGAGCATTGTAGGCCACCCTCTACAGGACAAATCTCCACTCCTTGTACTGCAATGTGGGGCGAGTAGTGAGTAGTTCCAGAAGACATCCTATCAGCTTGCCAGCTTTTTTCCGGAGGATACAGGGAGAGCCTGTCCATCAGATGGGAGCCATTATCAACGTATATGCAACTGAAAGAAGGGTGAGAGTGGGGAGTTCTCAGGAGTTCTTCTCCTGAGAACAAGACACTGAATTTGCTGTTTCTGCTGTGCACTTCAATTGCCAGTGCTGACATAGGTGATTGCTCCTTCCATGGCTGCTTGAAACTGACCTTTTCCTCCTTAGTCTCCTGGTTATTCATAACTTTTCACCACATGTATCCAGCTGTCCACAGCAGAGGTAGAGTGGGGTCTTTATGATATCTCACAAAGGAAGGGCTCAAGAGTGTCCTCTTCTGGGCTGCTTCATATCTTAAACTTCCCAGTTTCTCCAAATCTATCCACTTGGCAACTGTACAAAACTCTCTCTCTACATACATCCCATATCTCTTGTGTACACCTAACCTGCATACTGGGCTAGTCTTCACTTGCTCTCAAAGAAGAGAGAGTAGATGAGGTGCTTAGGGACATGGTTTAGAAGTGGTGGTGTTTTTATCAGGGTAGGTTAACGGTTGGACTTGATGATCTTAAAGGTCCCTTCCAACCTCACTAATTCTATGATTCTAAGAGAGCTCTTAAGTTTCCTCCAGCTGACCTTCCCTCCATTTGACCCTGGAGGCTGAGAGCAGATCCCTAGCACTCACACTAGCACTGGGACCTGCAACACTCTTGCTCACACTTATATGAAGGAACTCTTATACCCTAACATAAATACATCACCTAAAGCAGAATGTAGTCCATAATGTTATTGACATCTCCAGTGTGAGAAGTTCCACTGGAATTGATAAAAGGTAGATTGGAAGCAAATGTCAAAATCTGAACATTTTCAAAAGAACTAATGTACATGCCATTGAGAAGAAAAGATTACACTTTAAAAATCCCCAGATATAGTTCTTATTTAGTAAAAGTTTCATATATACAGCCACGAAACGTGTTTCTGCAGGCTAGCCAAATAAAGTGCTGTTTCGTAGACTTCTCTGTCTCTCTTATTAAGAGGACTGGAACCCAAACAAACATCTGCTGTGACAGGGAGAGACATTCTCTGTCTTAACATCAACTTTCTCTGCAGTTATAATCTCCCAAGTATACACAAATTGAGGCAAGAGGCCTGCTCTAGAGTCCAAAAGGGGAAAATATTTAAAGGTGAGCTTTTGCATGCATTTTCACATATAACTTTATTTCTAGCAGGCAGTATTGTTAAAATGTAGATAGCACTGGCCAGAACCTGGCAGTCACTGTGTGCCAAAAGCCTTCTGTTTTGCAAATACGTGGAATTTCAATTTTACACTGAAGATCATGGGTTATTTGGGGAAAAAGATTGAATTGGTAATAAGAAGCTATTCACTTTAATTGCAAATTCATAAATATGTGATCTCTTCTCCCTTCCGACCATATTTCAAATGGCAAGATGGAACAACGGTATACCCTTTGGAACCTTTCTTCACTCAAGTACATGTAATCATTAATGTCAGCCCATCAAGCTCCAGGTGAAAATAGATTCTATATAAACTCTTTCAAGTCACATTTGATTAGACCCTTTTTTGTATGAATTTGACATGGTTTATTATTTCTTATCACTGCTTCTGTGGCGGACTTTCCCAGAATAACTTCTGTACAATAGCTGACAAATGAAAGCTGACTGTACTACAGTGAATGTAACGCTGAAAGTATCATGCCAAATATGGTAAACGGACAGTATACACATTTAATAGAGCAGAAGCTTTATTTTGAGCAACATCAGGCCAAAACATGCAACATTGATCAGGCAGGAAAAGACAGGAAGAAATCTGTATCCTGGATGGAGGTGTCAGAGAACCTATGTGAAGATAAACCAATGTGATAGCAGAAAGGAACATAATCACTAATAAATAAGGAGAAATGCTTATAAATTTCACCAGCTGTATGGTGCAGACTGTAGTTAAAAGAAAGAATTAATTATGAAAAATAAAACTGATAATAAAAGCATGGTTTAAACTTTTTCTGAAATATTTACTTTAAGTATGTCAATGTCCTGGATTGAGGTAAAACAGAACCAATTTTGTTCAGTAACTTCGCTTCTTAGCTGGGCCTCTTCTAACTACTGAAGTTAACAGCATATTGTGCAGACAATGTTCACTCTCTCTGAGTGATAAGGCCAATGTTTATAGCTGATGCCCGGGCATGGTGTGCAGAGAGGCTCCTGCTTATACTCATTGCTATAACCCCCAAGGCCAACCAACTTTGTTATTTGCCACGTTGGAGGGTCGGAAGTGGAAAAGCATAGTGGGGTCCCACCTGCAGGGAGGAGCGGACAGGACAGGTGACCCAAAACTGACCAACAGGGTATTCCATCCCATCTGCCTCACGCTCAGTATAAAAGCTGAGGGATCAAAGGGTCAGCGCTCTTCCTTCAGTGGCCAACGTCTGAGGAGGACTCTGTTTGTCTGCCTGTGATCCCGATCCTGACTCCAGATCCGGAATCCAGTTCCCGTCCGTCACTGAGTCCAGCCTGGGACTGCCCCAGTGCCAGCCGGTGACGTGATTGTCATCTCGGGAGCTTGACACGGTTTTGTATATATTTTTCATTATTTCTTTTTTATTTTATTACTAATATTTCATTAAAGTAGTTTAGTTCCTTCTAAACTCATAAGTCTCTTTCCTCCTCTGCCTCTCTCTTTGAAGAGGGGTAGAGGGGAGCATCTGTCAGTCCCATCTGGGGTCCCTCAGGTCCCCAGTAGTGAATTTGGCCTAAACCACAACAGTCAATAATAGCAAAGATTACAAGACGCAGCCAAAAGTTTTATGAGCTTTTCCTGGCAGGAGTGTTCTTTGGAAAATGAGTACTATGACAGATTTTGCTTATTTCAGTGGCTTTCTTACTATCTTTCCCTCTCCTCCCAAAATACATAGAGACAGGTATAGGCCCTCCTATAATATGTGACTGAGGCACTCTTTTTGAACAGGGAACATCTTTATATCTTCTCTTTTACATGGTAAAATGACAAAACAAGCATATTTTTATTTCACTCATCTTCTTCAGTGACCAGTTCTGAATTAAAATAATCTGGACTTTTCTATCAGTAGAAAAGTCAAAGGCAGATTTTGTTGGCATGTGATCAGATATTGCTTTACCCTATTGCCACACAGGGAGAAGTTCATCAGAGATTTTAAAAGTTCTTCCTGTTTGTATTAATTTGCCAAACTTTCAGTAAAATGCTATTTAGAGTCTATAAAACAAATTCCAGTTGGTGTGGGGAATAATACAAGGAAAATTAAGAGTCAGTGCTCTTCACTGAGCCCCATGCAAGAGCCAGGAGATGAAGTTCAAGGTCTGAGTTACTCCAAAAGCTCCCACACGTTGTGCGCATTTCTTGCCCTTGGAACTGCTTTGAGTCCACCAGTATTTCTACATGACAGTGTGACAAACAGGACTGTGCTTCATTACTCAGCATCAGTAAGCCTCTGCATTTGATAGGCTCCTTCAAAAATTCAGCATTCACAACACCACCCTCGTGTCTGCTGGCCTGGTCACACCATTGAGAGCTTACAAAAAGGACTATCAACTGGACCAGCCAGGAATTCTATATTATACTCCTCCTCTGGAAGGATTGCACGTGCAGGCATGAATATATCCAGAAGATTTGAAAATAATAGTTTCCAGGATGACCCAGCAGAATTGCAAATGCACCTGGAAGCAATGCCCCATGCTTATTACTCTTAGGCACTCTTGTCTTAGAAAACTCAAATTTCAGAAACCCCTTTGCAGAGAGTTCGTGGCTGAGCCTGTAGTAGTACATGACATGTCTCCTCAGGGATGTTGAATAACTCATCAACAGCCAGAGAGCAATCAGTCTTTCAACCACAAGGATGTGACTGATGAGCCTGGGAGAACAGCAATGAGGCTTTATTTCAAATTGTCAATAAGCCATTCCACCATTCATAAGCCAAACCTTTCTGAGACAATTTATGGGACTGGGAAACAAAAGGAAGATTGGGTAAAAAGAACAGAGTGTCAGGGAGCAGCGAGGGCCAGCTGCTCTCTGAGGGATAGGGAGATGGGAGCCAAGCACAATAGCACGTCCAGCAGGAGAGGGGCTGGGGAGTGGCAGCTGGGGAAAGCCTGGAGCCTAGATCATCAGCTAAGTCCACAGTGGTCTTGCAGGTCTTGAGGGCAAGCCATGAAGTCAAGCCTGCAGGTCAGGCTTGGGATTAGGTCTGGTGATAGTAACTAGGGTCAGATAGACCTCAGCAGTAACCAGGCAAATCCATGGTGACAAGGCAGTCCGGAGGTCAAGCTGAGAAGTCAATCTGTGGGTCAGGGTCTGTATCAGCAGGTGCATGGCCAGGAACATGGCTGTAAGGCAACTCAAACTTCCTCTCAGGCAGGACCCAAGGGCTAGAGCCTCAGCCTAAAGGCATCTCCTGTGGGAAGGAGGACCAGCCCACTCTAAGGCTTCTAGCTTTCTTCACACAACAATTTCACATCCAAAGCCACCTGCTATGCTTTCTCTACTTGTCCTTGAGCCCAAGCAGCCAAATGCCAGGGGAACGGACACACTCAGGGCTCTGAAAAAGAAACTGACTGTCTCTGGAGCAGAAACAACAGTTGCAAGATGACTTTCTGCGCATGTGTTTACATATGAATGTGGCTCCTATTGCTGTGTCCCCAGAGACACGAGTTCCTGCTATTGCTGCTCCCACTGCTCTCCCTTGAGGACAACATAACATGTTAAATAGCACTTATTTCAAGCAATACCTTTCACACTCTCTTCTGGGGTCTCTAGCTGCCTCCCTAGAGGTGCTTCCACTTCCTCAACCTCTTATGCGCCTCAGCAACAGCATAGAGCTACAAAAAGCTGAGCTCAGATTCTGCCATTTCTCTCTATGCATGCAAAGTCATCTGCCAGTAAAACACTGAGTAGTAAGAGAGGAATTCGCTGATCAAACCTAGCCCCTCAGAGAGCTTGGGCAGGCCTCAAGGCATGAAGCAAGTTGGGCATGATGGAAACCTTATACTTGTATTGAGGATCTCATTACTGCAAGCCAAGGTTTGAGAAAACTATTCCCCATGTAATCTACTCAGCCCACAGCAGAATTCAGAAAAGGCTGTCTGTGTGCATCCAGGTGTTTATTTACACCTGAAGTAAGAGTAGCGTTCATGCTGCAGACATGTCCATTAGATCCTAAGGTACAGGGGTAGACAAAAATGATGTTTGAAAATGCTAAAAGACACATGGCTCTTCCAGACCTGGTCTGCTAGGGTTGGCACCTTTTTCTACAACTGCTTCACTGGCTTTCTGACACTTGAAAGCTTAAAATGTCCAGCACAGCTTTTCATAGCTGGATAGAAAACACATTGGCCAGGGACCATGATTAGGAAACACAAATCCATGACTACAATCTAGACCCATGCTTTCTTCATCCATGGCCTAAGGCCTACTTCCTCATGCCTAACTTCTAAAGAACAGACTGTGTGCAGAATTCTTCATTTGCAATCCCAGGGCATCCTGTGGGTTGGGGCTTTTTTGTACAGTCTTACTCTCCAGGGTACTCCTCTACTATTCACAGCTTCTATTATGAGTATTATAAAATAGTCTTACAAAAGTTTAAAAGTTCACCACTGGCTAAGAGAAATGTTTGGTGGACATACAGTATTCCAGTAGTTAACATGGACAAAGAACTCAAAGCTGTCAGAAAAGAAGGACTTGCTTTTGTCCTGTTTTCTCCATAGAGTTCTCTCTGACTGGTAGAACCCTGAAGTGTGAATTGATGTACCTGTCCTGCTATCTCAAGAAAAGGGGCAGGCACGAAAATCTGTGAGGTGGAAAATCTCTCAGCATTTGCAGGAATGGCACAGGAACTGTGAAAGTTGCCAGATGGATGGTCTTTACCTGAGGATGCCAAAATATGTCTTCATGTGCTACCAAGAATGATACAAGGGTTAAAAGGAGATCTCAACATTGAAATCAGCAGTGTGAGTTCCTAACAGGGGACTCATAGGAATGACACATGGATTGACTCCAAGGGACATGTGTAAGTTACAGAACAGATATACTCCACAGTCCTGGTGACTTTTGTTGTTCTCCATGTGAGCCTGACAAATTTGGTGACCGTCTATGATGGTGTTACAGCATTGGTGGATAAAGGAAGAGCAACTGACATCATCTATCTGGACTTGTGCAAAGCATTTGATGTGGTTCCACACAACAGTTTTTTGCCTAAAATGGAGAGACATTGATTTGACTGATGGGCCTCTCAGAGGATAAGGAATTGGCTGGATGGACACACTCAAAGAGTTGCGGTTAATGGCTCAATGTCCAAGTGGCAAGCAGTGATGAGTGGTGGTACTGGGACTGGTATACCACTCGTCACTGCTCGCCATTTGGACATCAAGCCATTGGCCGCAACTCTTTGAGTGCAGCCATCTAACCAATTCCTTATCCACTGAGTGGTCCATCCATCAAATCCATGTCTCTGTTTTAGAGACAAGGATGTCATGTGGGACAGTGTCAAAGGCTTTTCACAAGTCGAGGTAGATGTTGTCAGTTGCTCTTCCCTTATCCACCAATGCTGTAACACCTTTGTAGAAGGTCACCAAATTTGTCATGCATGACTTGCCCTTGGTGAGGCTATGTTGGCCGTCACCAATCACCTCCTTATTTTCCATGTGCCTTAGCAGAGTTTCCAGGACGAACTGCTCCATGAGTTTACCGGGCACAGAGGTGAGACCAACTGGCCTGGAGTTTCTGTAGTATTTCTTCATAGTAACACAAGTGCATGTAGTACACAAGTCCAATGCTGTAAAATGTATTCAGATGGGTATATCTTAGCTAATACAGCAGTTTGTAACGCGATTCTGAAAAGCTATCCTTGTACAGAACTACATAGCTACATAAGTCAGGTTTTCTATTTTATTGTTCTATGCAATTATTTCTACTAAACATGCATTTAGTCAGGAGTTAGAGAGATTTTGGAGCTATGACTCTATGCTTTACAGCTAATTTATCAATTTGTTTCTGTGTTAGATCAAGCTAAACTTTTATTCTCTACAGGTATGAGTTAATTTTCTGTAAGATTTCATAACAGTGCACACATTATACCAGCTGTCATGTATTTAGGGCTTTGCATCTGTAGTCCTTAATAAAATGATTACCCCCATTGGCAGAGATTTTTGGGGTGCCAAGGGGAAAGTTAGATATAAAAATAAAAGCAAACAAACAAACATGAAAAGAAGCCAGTTTCCTACTTTTTTTTTTTTTACTAGCAGTGATAAAAAGAATGGGAGAACATGAGCATAATTTCTGTAATTTTGTTCATATTTCAATATTATGAAGACTTTCTCAAAACCAGAGGAAGCCAGCAAAATTATTCAGTAACTTATAAGTTACTCTAGTTTTCTAGTTACTCTGCAACTACTGATAGTGGAATGCTATTTATAACATTGCAGGAGAAGATTCTTGCCATATCTTCCACGTATTAATTAACTCTGATGCAATCCACAGATTTCTAGGGCTAGGTATTACGACTGTAGTAGTTTAGTCAAATTCCTGACTAAAAGCCCTTTTGCCATCAAAACAGCACCACATATTTTTGCCTTTGAGCTGAACAGTGTGCTGTTCAGATGAAATGTATCTCTGACAAAAATGTGCGAGATCAAAAGGGAGCACAAGGATTTACAATTTTGGGGCATCTATTGAGCAGTCGCCACAGGCTAAGTTCCTGTGTCAGGGCTGGGATAAGAACTTTGGCCATCCTACAGGTTTATAACAAATGGCACTTTTATGGAGTGAATCCCTTTTCCCTACACGGCTGAAGCAGACTCCTCTACTTCACCAGATTCAGTGCATATATGTGTTAATAGGGGATTTTTTCACAAACGTTATAGCCTGCTTGGATTTCCAAAGGGAAACAATCAGTCACCAAAGTGTTCTAAAGAAACTAAGCAGCCGTGGGATAAGAGGGAAGGAACAGGCGTGGATAAGAACTGCCAAGAGTAGGAAGGAGAAGTGGGGGTGCGCAGTCACTTTCTTGCAGTGGGAGGTCACTGGGGAGTTTCACAGAAGTGATGGGATACATGCTGTTCCTAAATGGCCCGGGAAAAGGGGTAAGTAATGACCAGGCAATGTTTGCAGCTCATATGAATCACAGGATCATAGAATATGATATGTATTGTATATATAATGTGCGATGAAGTTGCAGCTCTTATGAAGACAGAACAAAGGCTAAATATAGAGAGCTGCAGAAAGGATTACATGACTGACTGACTGAGTAATAACATGGCAGATGAATTTCAATGTACGTAAATGCAAACTGACGCATCTGAGAAAGAAATGGGTTATAAGCTGACCATTGCCATTCAGGAGTGAGATCTTTGGGTTGTGATGGACACATCCATGAAAATGTTACCTTAGCGCACAGCGTCTGTCCAAAAAAAGAAAACAAAAACAACAACAACAAAAAAAAGTGAGTAAAATCTTAGGAATTATTAGAAAAGGGTTTAAGGACAAGAGAGAAAACAATTATGTTATTGTATAAACCCATTGTTCACCCTCATGCCGAAGCTTTTGTACAGCTCTGCTCTCTACTTGAGCAGGGAATGAAAGAACCTGAAGAGATTTGAGAGAGGCAGCAAGGATGACTACAGGCTACTTTTGTAAGAGGAATGACTGATCAGGCTGTGGTGGGGGAGCATGAGGAAGGGGCTGCTCCACAAGGAGAGGTAAGTAGGAGCCATGGGAGACAGAACAGGACAGTGTCCTCTCCAACAAGGTGCAATCCCAGATGAGCCAAGCAGGTTTGGTGACAGTAACCAGGGTCAGCCACAGTCCAGTGATCTTCAGGTAAGCCTGTAGTGATAAGGCAGGTGCAAGGTCAAGCCAGGAAATCAAGTCAGCAAGGCAAAGTCAAGACCAGCACAGGCCCCATCCCTGGAGGTGTTCAAGGCCAGGCTGGACGTGGTCTTGGGCAACCTGGTCTAGTGGGAAGTGTCCCTGACTATGGCAGGGGGGTTGGAACTCGATGATCTTCAAGGTCCTTTCCAACTCTAAACCATTCTATGATTCTATGATTCATGCAGCAGGTTGACTGACCTGATGATTCCATTTCAAGATCACTGTGGATGCAGTTAGTTTACAGGGATTCAAAGGGCAACTGGATATGCATTTCATAGAATCATAGAATCATAGAATGGTTTAGGTTGGAAGGGACTTTGAAGATCATTGAGTTCCAAACACCAAGAAATCTATTATGAGTCACTAGAGAGGTGAATCACTACAGGCTTAGGAAGTCTGTAGAGAGTAGAGAGGGGGAAATACAGTGTATGGTTTTTCTGTTCCCATTAACTTTTGGATAACATTTGTCAGTTCTTTTTAGGAGAGAGCATAAAGACAGCCCCCCTTTGCCAGATATTATCAGCTGAGTTTCCTGTGTTTGACAAAGTCAGAGGACCCAGCACACCCAGAACACAGAAGTTGAGCCTCACTCTGGGGAAACCATCTTCTTGGTGATGATGTCCCACCCACCAAGAAAGCTAGAGAGAAAAATGCTTGGCTTGGTGAACCTTTAGCTTGAAGCTCTATGGTTTTCTTATATTCCTCTCTTCTCAACCGAGTCATTTGACCTATTTTAGATATGCTATTTAGGATAAGATAAATTCCTTTCTCCTTTACTATAGAAGGCACTTAGGGTGACTAGTTTAGATGTATTTGTCTACTTTTCATCAAATGAATATGCATTTGGTCAAATACCCTTTTCAGGAATGGATCTCCAGACATGGATCTAAGAAACATCTTTCAGTAGTTCATATCCTCTACAAACACTCCTGCCCTTTCCCCTCTTCATCATAACAAAACATGCTCAAATTACCCTCATTCATCTCCTACTCTACCAATCAAAGCGCTAGACTGATTGTAATCCAGTTTCAGTATCTACATATTTCCTAAATATTTACTGTACATTTTTAGCCATCTTAACCAAAACACCTTTTACAGCCTGCTTCACTGAAGCAGTTATGAAGTATATCTTTACCATAAAGTGACTTTCTAGTATTACCTGAGTAAAGGAATACTGAATCCCATGTACCTCATAAATGTGTTCTTAAATTATTCGCTTTGAGGTTTGGTTGTTTTTTTTTGTTCCTAGGAATTATTATTTTCATTATGATTAAAGAAAATAACCATCATGACACGAAACAACTGGAAATAGTCATGCACCTTCAGTGATGCAGCAGTACAGATCGTATGAACTGGAATAATTAGCCCAATGAGAGATGATGGCACGTGATAAACCATTGAAGTCATGTCACATGACATCACTGGCCCGAGGTGAAGAAATGATAGACTATCAAATTTCAGACCGACTGACTAGTGACGATTTAGTGCCAAATCATTATTCTAAACAAGATACATGATGTATATAGAACATTCTAAAGGCTCGGCAGCAGCATGATGCACTCAAATATCACCAGCCTCAAAAGGCATGAACTATGACTTTCAGTGCACAGGAAAGGGGAATGAGGGATTGGAGCAATAACCTGTATACAATGAGTAATGCATTTTTACATCATTAGCAAAAGCAAAAGGTATGTTCTGTTTGTATAAGCCTAGCAAAAGAAATGGTGATCTTGTCATATCTATCATACTTGAACGGAGTTGAATCATTCTATCTGATCTGAGAGCACTGGATTTTCTGTTGCTAAAGCAACAGCTAAGTTATCTGTAAAATGAATGGACAAAATAATCCATAGGCACTTTAAAATATTATGTGTACATTTTTATCCTTACTGTATGTTATACACACAAACATATATTTGAGTATGCTTTGCCAAACCAACAGCAAATTCTTATGCTATGAATGTATATGTAGGGCAATCGTGACTCTGAAACATGTTTTTGCAAAATATTTCTTAAGTAGTTCAATTTGTAGAATTAGAAGTTATTATGAAACAGCTGTGCTAACCAAAGATAATTTATATAGATGTGATTCTGAGGAGTGCTCGGGGATTGAGTAATCCTATTTGGTATCTTTAGAATGTTTTTCAATCTAGACGAAATATGTTTGTTT
This sequence comes from Vanellus vanellus, assembly GCF_965231255.1. NCBI lineage: Eukaryota > Metazoa > Chordata > Aves > Charadriiformes > Charadriidae > Vanellus > Vanellus vanellus. The sequence continues at coordinate 205,900,293 of NC_138905.1, read as the reverse complement.
TATTCCCACATAACAGTTCCATATGAGAACAGACACATTATGATAAAAGTTGCACATCTTGAGCAGGACACGGTTCCTCCCCAAAGACCATACAGTCCAGCTACACAAGACAGGTGAGGTTTGGGAGGAATACTGGGAATGCCCATCTGGTAAAGTAACATATCAGTGACAGAAAAAGGAAAGAATAATGAACCTGTGGAGGCCAGAAGTGTTTTTCCTAGACCCAAACACTACAGACCTTTTCACAACCTGGAAGAACAGCTACCACTGTGAAAGAAAATGACATTTAAGGTGCTGGGAATCAGTTCACCTTGTGGATTTAGATAGGTTTCAAGCCTAAAGAAGGGCAGGGGTTAGACATGCACATCCTGGAAAGGGAGCGTGGCAGCAGAGGGAGCAATCAAAGGTGGAAGCGAACAAGGTTGACCAAGTAGAGGGAACAAAGTTCTCAGGAGGGCTAAAAGTACTATTTCCATAGTCTAAAAAAGTACAGCTTTCTGTTGCTCTTTTTGGCTTTGCCGCTTGGGTGGAATTGCCTTGATCTTTTGTTGGACTGCAAATAAAGTCTGAGAGACTTTGCATGACAGTGACCCCGGTACTCACTGTCCTGAATAGCAGGAGGCAAGAGCAACCTAACGCTATCTCTGCTGCCTTCATACACCACCCGGTGTCCCATGATAGGCCAGTGGAATTTATTTTTATTCTAACTTTTCATTTACAGCTAGTAAAGGCAGGAAGAGTTAATAGTGTTATGTAACAATCCGTTTTATAATTTCCAGTACTTTCAGATTACTATTTAAGTCTGTTATTAAATGCTTGGAAACGATTATCATTAATGAGCCAGTGTCAGTGCAGATACATATACAGCCAATTATAATTTATAAATGGCATTGTATTTTTATATTTATATACTATTTATAAACTGCTTAAAATAAAATACATGCAGATATATAAAATACAATACATACTGAAACAAGCAGATAGAAAGTGATTTAAGCTAATTAAATATTGTCCGTGCTACTTTCTTTTTGGCTCCGTTAGAGTCTCTTTCACCTCTCAGGTCTGCTGAAGCAAAATAAAGAAAATTAATTAGGATTATTTTATCCTTTTTAGTCCAGGTATATGGGTTTATTTCCTTTAAAAAAGAGCACTCAATAGAAATAAACTAGTACACTTCCCTGCTTCTCCATGAATTGTTATCCATTCTGTAACAGTAAATCTCTAGCATTTGCTGCTGTTGTTTAATTTATAAGACTGTCAACGTTAGCCTGTAACAGCAGCCATAATTTTATTAGTGAATGGTAAAAGGTCTTCTACGTTCTTGAAATCATAGGGAAATGACCTATGCAGAATTCAAACTATTTCAATTTTTTAACTTAAGGTTGAACCAAATCAATTCATAACGGTGCCAGTTGCTCTCCACAATCTGTAAAGACAGTTTAGGCTGACTAACATAGACGAATGCCTTCTTGCCTGCCTGTCTTCTTCCTATTCTCTCATCAGGAGGTTGGAATACGGAAATGTTTCTTCCCAGTGTGATACCACCAAAGAGAAGTATAGGAGGAAGCAGTATGTGGACAACATGGCAGGAGCAATTTTTTCAATTGTGCTGGATTTCCTGCTTCAGCAGTTCATAACGATGGTGTGGTTTTATGCCATTCTCTTACACTGCAAGGCTAGGCTTTTTGGATGTTCATTTTCATCAATAGTTTGGCAGCATACAAAACATTTCTAGAGAAACTTAGGCAGGAAAAGGTAATTTTAAAAGTCATTTATAGTTCAACTAGAAAAAAAAAAGGCAAAGAAAAGTATCTCTTTGCCCTGGCAGCTTTCTTCCTAAGGTGTCCTCTATACAACAGATACCAATGAGTGGTATTTCTGTGACGCAGACATATATATCATTGCCAAATTGCACTTAACATGCCCCTTGAGACAGGAATTTAAGCACTGTTAAACAAAGTTGACAATCTATTTTTTTGAATTATCACAAAGGTATTTTCCTTGCTCTTTCTAATTTGAATAAAACTACTCATTAAAAACAAACAAACAAACAAACAAAAAACACACAAAAAAACCCAAAACACAAAAATCCCCCAGCAATTAAAAAGCACTCCTGGTTTTAGAACAAATGTGCCATATTTCAGCCTTAAAGGTAAAATGATCGCAGTGTTAATAAAAATAAAAAATATTTCTCTAGAAAGAAGGGTGCAAACTATTTTAAGAATAAATACAGCTTGGTGTTCTATATAGCTAACATATATTTACTGTAAACAGGATTTGTTTGGAGTTATTGTGATTTGTGCTACCTTGCTTCTACAAAAATAATACAAATTATCATATTTAAAGTGAACATGTATGTAAGAAAGTAAATCATCGCTAACACTGGTATTACAATAGAGCCCAGAGCCCAGAAGAAATTAAGATTGTACTGTATTAGGCACTGAGCAATATTTTAGGGAAAAGTCAGTAGCTGGAAGAGTTTCCAACTGGAACAGAATGCACAGCCTCTCGTGCACAAGTAAACAGATATAACATGCTAGAGTGTAGGAGAATCACAGGAATACAGACTGGCTTAGCTGGGAAGGCACCTCTGGAGGTTATCTAGTCCAACCTCCTGCTCCAAGCAGGATCACCGACTGCAGGTTCCCCAAGACTATGTCCAGTCAGACTTCAAATATCTCCAAAGTTATTCTCTACCTGCCTCTAGTGTTTGACCACCCTCACAGTAAAAAGTTTTTTTCTTATATTCAGGCAGATCTTGCATCTTAACGGGCACCCAAAGAACTGCCTACAGATCTACTCTGGCAACTTCATTCCATTTTCTAACTTAGTGGGGAAAGGAAGTGGGATTTTGTTGGCAGGCAGTCCACCAAATGGAAAATAAAATACCAAAAAAGGGATGGTAATGTCATAAAGTTGTATTTAAAAGACCTATAAAGCTGAAAAAAATGGTAATAAGAGAGATTGTCGTTAAAAGCTGGCAGGTGGCTGCTATGCCCATAGGCTCTCAGATAGGTCTCCTTCCCTTCTCTAGCAATTTCCCAGAGGAAAGGGGGAGATTGCAATGGCCATGAAACCCTTGAAAAAGAAAGGGGAAAATTAGCTCTGAATAATCTTGGTACTAGACAAGGAAGTAGAGCTAAAAGGACTCTACTATTTCCTGGTAGGCCATTTTGAGGACTGGACTTGTGGAGAAACACATAGAAGGGGACATGCCTTCTCTGAGTTACAAGTGTACCTGCATCAGCAACTAATGGTAAAATCTGCAGCAGGATCTCCCACCTGATCATTTCTGTAGCCATCTATCTATTATTTCATTGTCTATATTTGTCTCTATCTATATTTTCAAAGAAAAAATGCCTCTGTTCTTACAAAATACAAATATCTCTGAGATAAATAAAGTAGATGAGGGAGAAAATTCTGAATATCACAAAATGATTTTTAACTGTGAGGGTGACCGAGCACCGACACAGGGTGTCCACAGAGGTGGTGGGCACTTCATCCTTGGAGAAGTTAAAAAGCCATCTAGACATGGTCCTGAGAAACCTGCTCTAGGTGACCCTGCTTGAGCAGGTGGGGTGGACCAGATGACCTCCAGAGGTTGCTTCCAACCTGAACCATTCAGTGATTCTATTTTTTTATAAAAATAGTTATACCTCTAGAGGAGAATACCAAAGATGTTACATTCACCCTCTTTCGGGGGTTCCTCATCTTACTTAGAAATGAGTTTCTGGGAAGTCTGGAGTTTTCAGTCAACACTTTAAGAAGAAAAGGCTCCATCCATGCCTTGAAAATAAACACTGTGTTGGAAGCCTGCAGGCTTTGTTTTTCTGTGTCCAACAGCCCATGGTTTTAATGGGACCATGACCAAGGGGTGCACCAGGTCCTGTGTTGTGCCGGTGTCACCAGCAGCCCCCAGAACTTGTTTCTTCCCCTGGGTGTCTGCAAACATGTGCTGGCTGAGAGGAGCTGATATATCTCGGGGATTTTTTTTTCTCTGTGCAGAGAACTGCAGCTTTCTCCTCTTTAGATGCTGTTATTTTAACTCACATCTTTTTACTGCTCAGTACGTTTACAGATCTGAAGGTTGCTTTGGAAAGTCAAGGCCCACACACCATACGTGAGCTGTGGCGGGGGAGGGAAGGAGGCAGTTAGTGATTTTTGCTGCTTTTAGAGACTGTACAGTAAAGCATCTTTAATTTCAAGGACTCCAGTTCCTTGTCCCTCTACAACACTATGGTTAGTAGAGGCCACACAGTGGCTATGGTTACAGAGAAGTGCTTCGCAGATGAAACACAATAAATAGGATAGCAAGTCAAACTGGGCTCGGATGACCATAACAGCATTAGAAAGTAGTAGATGTCAAAACAGTTCCAGGACTGGGGAATTCTGAAGAAACACTTTTATGAAAAGGGTTGCATGGTGACAACCACCCACTTCCAAAGATAAACAGCATCCATTCCTGTCGGTGGGAATTCTGCCATTCATTTAAACTGCCATGACTGAGTGGCAGGAGCTGAGGGTTTCCCCTACCAGGCTGATCACTAGGCTGCACATCACTGGGCTGCAGACATCCCTATGCACTTGAAGAATAAACTGATAAAGCCTGAAGAATGACAGAATCTCTAAGGTATACGCACTAGTAATTTAAGACGGACCTTCTCCTCAATTTCTCAATGATTTCCAATATGATAGAGGAACTGTTTAGATTGTTTCCTTGTAATTATTAGTAAACGTCTTATTTGCTATGTCTCTTATTAGAAGCACAGCATAAACACCTCAGTCTAATTATGAGTGACTCATTCATGAATGCCCGCTTCATTGTTCTAAATGAAAACACGCTCTTAGAGAGGTAATAAAATTAGCATCAGAATCTATTCAGAAACAAATTGAACAGTGGGTGCTCATAGCAGTGAGCACTAATGTCAGTTAGAGCATGTATAAGTATGCAAGACACTGCTGTATATATGTATATCTGTATGCAAGATAGTACTGTATATACTATTTAATTGTTACAGTTGTATTTCACACAGGAAAAAGACTTTTTTATTTGATTGGATTTGAACTTGCAAGGCTTGTCCTCAGCTGATTAAATTGCACAGATTCATAGACAGCAGAGAAGCTGTGTTGTGCAGTGCCAGATCAGCGTTTCAAACCTCAGCTGCATTTCAGCTAAGTAGCACCACAAGAAACGTAACATTAAGACACAATCACTATGCTTAGACACAAAGTCACTATCCATCACACAGACAAACTCCATTTCTCACAGCAAAACATTTACTAGCCTTCTGTCTGAGAAGAAAATGGCACTGTACATTTCAAAACAGTTTTCTTAAAATGTACCAAATGAGTAATATCCAAAACAGGCTTTAAAGGATAAAGATTTGAATATAGCATCGACACCAGCAAAATCAAATACAGTTCTTTTGAGCGTTCATTTCCCTTCGCCCTACTTATATCCCATACTTCTAATGAATAAACATATTGTTAACATATTAGCCGGAGCAAGAATCCATAATGAATTTAAGTACGATAATATTGTCCAAGATTTATGACTTTGCACATAGGAAGCAATGTTTTGTCGCATATGGAAGACAGGCAGAGCTGAGTATGAAAAAGCCAACAGAGCTGCTAAGACAGACAGATGCAAGTTCTGCTCTACCTATTCAGCGCTCCACAGGGAGCCACTGCAGTGAATGGAGGCCGGATTGTGCTTACTGTTGTACAGAGATGTGTTACTGTAGTCTATCCTAACAGCGATTTCTTCCATTCTGGTGGATTCATGCCCCTACAGAGTTCATTGCTCCAGTTCTCTGTGTGTTAAGCAGGAATGCAAGTCCACAGTTCAAAGGCAGAATGCTCCATGAGTTTCAACAGTCTCTTATCAGCTGGAAGACATGGCTCAAAAGACATCAGGAAAAAAGCCATCTGAGGTAAAGCTGGTCGCTTCAAAATCTTGTGTGGAAACGTCAAAGACATACTTATGTCATCTAGACACATGTAATGTGGATACAGCTTCTGCCTGGTAGAGAGCTAGATCATGGCAGCTGCTCTGCATTATACAAAAATACCTGTGCTAAGCCCATGGTTGATGCAAAACTATCACTTTTCAATGTGTGCAACCCCCAAATTACAGCCGAAGAAAAGTCAGCATGATATCCTGCTTTGGATCCTCTACAGTAAGCAATTCCATTACCTCCAAGCATACTTGACGTACATAACATAATGTTGGTTACAATTTAAAATAACACTATGGTGAGATATTTTTAATAAGTACTAGCAAAACGTAAACACACTTGGAACATGCAAGAAAGCTTTATGTTCTAAACAAGGTCTACAGAATAATTTTCACCTCAAGTGACAAGATCGTGTCTGACTTTATTATGCGTACTGAAAGTAATTTGAGTGTAGCTGATCTCTACTAAAAGAGTATCTCCTTAAAAAAAAAAAAAAGAAAAGAATAGGTTAATCTCAGAAAGTTATTACTGATTTAATGTGTTAAATACTTTTATGTATCCTGGTGGATCTCATGTCATTTTCACAAGCTTTTTATAAGGTAGTGTGGTTTCTGTGTTGTAATGCACTAGCTTGTCTCCCTCTGGAACAGAGGATTTGTTACAGACTATAGCCCCGAAACTTAATACACAGAAGGAAGGAGAGCATGCTAACTCAATCCTACGTGTCCTTAAGTATGTGTTTTCACTCCTAGACACATCTTAATTTTCTGTCTTGAATTATAAGAAAAAAAATTGCCACAATATTCCTTTTCAATGACACATCTTTGGTACTTCCAAAGCATAATACCAACAATGTAATGCAGCCAGGTCATATTGTTTTCTACATGCCGGTACAATTAAGGCCCGAAGGCACGCCGTGGCCTTTTCCACTGTTGACTACACAATGACTTCCAGTTTTGATTTGCCAATTGCTAATCTTAGTTGACTAAAACCACAGCCAAGTTCTCCCGAGAAATAGTTAGATTGCATTACTCAGTACATTACTCATAGGTTATATAGCAGTCGCTCACTACGGTGAACTTCAGTTAAACATTACACTGATCTTTTGAAGGGATTTAAATGATACTGGTTGGCAGTCATCTAACCTCATCAGCTGTGACACAGCTGCTATACACCTTTATGACCTCTTGGTACTTTATATTTTTTAATGTGTCCAGAGCTATTGGATAGAAATGTAGTAATGTCATAATGCCATCTACAGGCTCTAAACAGTCCAAGTTTCTCTCAGTGACCCTGTCTTCCATTTTCCATCAAATAACTAAAAGAAAGAACAAACAAACCACAAAAAACTCTTACAACTGAAAGTCAAATCATAAGTAATTCAAACAAAGTTCTACACGATGACTTTCCATAATGAGTTTTCTGGACAGCTTTCTAGTAATCTCTGCAAGTAACAACATGAAGATAGCTTTTCATGTAGTATTTATCAGCTTAAGCCATGGCCTCAAGTTAAGAAATAAGACACCGTAAAAACAAGACTTAAGTGAGCAGTTCTGAATTTTGCATTAAAGTTGCATTATGTTCTGTTCTAAAAATCACTGGTAAGTTATTGGTTTGCTGTGACTGGTAGTCTTATAACACAAATGCATCCAACCTTCCTGATCCCAAAAACCAGCTATCAAATTTTCAAATGCCCAAGAGCCACGGGACAGACAACACATATTGTGGAGGCCTGAGGGAAGAAGGGATCTCAAACTCTGGTTCACAAATGACGACAACACACTAAAGGGGTCCCACTGCTCCACTGACCTAGAGTTTATCAGTCTCAAAATCCCTACTGATTTGTTTCTCCAAAGCCAGAGATTCAGATAACCCAGAAGTTCCCATGCCAGCTCAGCTTCCCTGTTAGTCTGATGACACAATCTGACATATGACTTGAACTTCTGATGGTTCACACACAGCTACCCTTTTAGGCTTCCCAAGCATGGCTTTGAGCAACCACAGACTGTGTTAAAGCTGACTGATGCACTTGCCACTCTTCTGTCAGGTTAAATGGAAAGCAGAAAGAAAAAAAAAAAAAAAAGATTCTTTAAAAAAAAAAATGGCTGAAAAACAGAAACCACAGCGCAAGGAGCTGGGTCATGTGGCATGGGCTAGCCAAGAACACAAGGAGAAAATGTCAGTTCTTACAAAGTGTTCCTCTTTTCATGTTTCAGAGGCAAGGGAGTCAGAAATAGACAGGAAACTTCTGGCAATGCCTACTTTTCAGCTACTTGTGTTTCCTTTCTTTGGGAATCTGTGAACAGAGAATCCAACAGCATTCTTAATGCAAAATACAAGAGGAGAAACAAGACTAAAAATGCAAACAAACAGCTCATTCACATATTGAGTCTAACATACTTTTCACTGCCTTACTTCTTCCCTTGTAGGAATAGTAAAAAAACCTGTTACACATTCTGGTAAGCAGACATTCATCTGAATCTATGGGTCCCTCCCACTGGCTTCTGTTTATCTGCTCAAAATTACGTCAGTGTTTCTTATAGACGCCAACAGTCATTGAAATTACTCACACGAGTGTTATACGTACGTACAGCATATATACACAAGAGCTAGTGGAACAACATCTGAAAAGGTTTCTTTCCTAGGTGAGTCCCAACGCAGAGGATGAGATCACAGTATCACAGTATCACAGTATGCTAGGGATTGGAAGGGACCTCAAAAGATCATCTAGTCCAATCCCCCTGTCGGAGCAGGAACACCTAGATGAGGTTGCACAGGAGTCCAGGCGAGTTTTGAATGTCTCCAGAGAAGGGGACTCCACAACCTCCCTGGGCAGCCTGTTCCAGTGCTCTGTCACCCTCACTGAGAAGAAGTTTCTTCTCAAATTTAAGTGGAACCTCTTGTGTTCCAGCTTGAATCCATTACCCCTTGTCCTATCACTGGTCGCTACTGAGAAGAGCCTGGCTCCATCCTCATGACATTCCCCCTTTATATATTTATAAACGCTAATAAGATCACCCCTCAGTCTCCTCTTCTCCAAACTAAAGAGACCCAGCTCCCTCAGTCTTTCCTCATAAGGGAGATGCTCCACTCCCTTAATCATCTTAGTTGCCCTACGCTGGACTCTCTCCAGCAGCTCTCTGTCCTTCTTGAACTGAGGGGCCCAGAACTGGACACAATATTCCAGATGCGGTCTCACCAGGGCAGAGTAGAGGGGAAGGAGGACCTCTCTCGATCTGCTAACCTCCCCCATTCTAATACAGCCCAGGATGCCATTGGCCTTCTTGGCCACAAGGGCACAGTGCTGGCTCATGGTCATCCTGCTGTCCACCAGGACCCCCAGGTCCCTTTCCTCTACACTGCTCTCTAACAGGTAGCTCCCCATCCTATACTGGAACCTGGGGTTGTTTCTGCCCAGATGTAGGACCCTACACTTTCCCTTGTTGTATTTCATTAAGTTATTCCCTGCCCAAATCTCCAGCCTGTCCAAGTCTCTCTGGATGGCAGCACAGCCCTCTGGCGTGTCAGCCACTCCTCCTAGCTTAGTGTCATCAGCAAACTTGCTGATAGTACACTCAATTCCCTCATCTAAATCATTAATGAATATATTGAATAATATGGGCCCCAGTACCGACCCTTGAGGCACTCCGCTGGTTACCGGCCTCCAACTGGACTCTGCCCCATTGACTACGACTCTCTGGCTTCTCTCCTTCAGCCAGTTCGCAGTCCACCTAATTATCCGGTCATCCAGTCCACACTTCCTCAGTTTAGCCATGAGGATGCTGTGGGAGACCGTGTCAAATGCTTTACTGAAGTCAAGGTAGACCACATCCACTGCTCTGCCATCATCCATCCATCTCGTTATTTCCTCATAAAAGGCTATGAGGTTGGTCAAGCATGACTTCCCCTTGGAAAAGCCATGCTGACTGCCCCTAATAACCCTCTTATCCTTGATATGCCTTGAGAGGGCACCAAGGATAAGCTGCTCCATCAGTTTCCCAGGGATGGAGGTGAGGCTGACCGGTCTATAGTTACCCGGGTCCTCCTTCTTGCCCTTTTTGAAGACTGGAGTGACATTTGCTTTCCTCCAGTCCTCAGGCACCTCGCCTGTTTCCCAAGACTTGGTAAAGATGGTGGAGAGTGGTCCAGCAATGACTTCAGACAGCTCCTTCAGCACCCGCGGGTGCATCCCATCTGGACCCATTGATTTATGGATGTCCAGGTTGCTTAACTGGTCTCTGACCCAGTCCTCATCAACTAAGGCAAACCCATCCATTGACTTGACTTCATCTTCATCTGGGGTCTCAGCAGAACAGGACTCCTCAGGACAGCCCCCGACAGAGTAGACAGAGACAAAGAAGGCATTCAATAGTTCTGCCTTCTCTGTATCTTCTGTCACCAGGGCACCCACCCCATTCAGTAGTGGGCCAACATTGCCTCTGGTGTTAGTTTTATCTGCCATGTATTTGAAAAAGCTCTTCCTGTTGTCCTTGACCCCTCTTGCCAGGTTTAACTCTAAGGAGGCCTTAGCTTTCCTAGTTGCCTCTCTACATCCCCTGACAGCAGCCCTGTACTCCTCCCAAGCGGTCAGCCCCTCCTTCCATGATCTATAAACTCTCTTCTTCCACTTGAGCTTGCCAAGCAGTTCCCTGTTTAGCCACACAGGTCTCCTGGCTCCCTTCCTTGACTTCCTACGTGTCGGGATGCTCTGATCTTGAGCTTGGTAGAAGCAGTCCCTGAATGCTGACCAGCTATCCTGGGCACCTTTACCTTCAAACAGCTTTGTCCACGGGATTTCCCCTAGTAATTGTTTGAAAAGGCCAAAGTTTGCCCTGCTGAAGTCCAGGGTTGCAATTTTGCTTGCTATTCTGCTTCCACCAGCCGAGGTCATGAACTCCACCATCTCATGGTCGCTGCAGCCAAGGCAGCCTTCAACCTTTACTCCTTGCACCAGACCCTCCTTGTTAGTGAGGACGAGATCCAGCAGTGCACCTCTCCTAGTCGGCTCCTCCACCATTTGCATCAGAAAGTTGTCATCAATGCATTGGAGGAACCTCCTAGACTGAGGCTGGCTGGCTGTGTAGTCCTTCCAGCAAACATCCGGAAAGTTAAAATCCCCCACGACAACCAGGGCCTGTGACTGTGAGGCCACTCTCAGCTGCCCATAGAAGGCCTCATCAACTTCCTCCCCCTGATCTGGTGGCCTGTAATAGACACCCACAACAGTGTCACCCCTGCCAGCCTGTCCCTTAATCCTCACCCACAGACTCTCAACTTGCTCCTCAACTGCACGTGGACAGTACTCTGTACATTGTAGTTGCTCTCTCACGTAAAGGGCAACTCCACCACCTCGCCTGGCTGGCCTGTCTTTCCTGAAAAGGACATAGCCACCCATGACCACATTCCAGTCATGTGAGCTGTCCCACCATGTCTCTGTAATTGCCACCAGATCATGAGATGTCTCCTTTATTATTTGTACAGAACCATCACATTGAAGAGAGATCTACATGCTGTACAATAGTAATATTTTTAAGAAAGTACTCTAATATTTGGATTCGTCATCAACTAACACAACCAGAACTGTTGACTCTCTTCTAATTCAGTCCTATAGACTACAGGAAGAAAAGAGAACTACATCCGTATGAAAAGGAAGTCTTTCAAGCTTTACAAGGCATAACATTTTTTCAGTTAATAATATTTCTTAATCTAGGGCTTTCTGTGCTGTTTGAATAAAATCACTTCTCTTTAAAATGCCTATTGTAAATGTTTTTATATAAAAATACAGAAATATCTCAGAAGAAGAGGCAGAGTAACAGCTTGACAGTAAACAACACAGCAGATTGCATTTCTGCATGTATTCTTACTGCAACCCTTCTCAGGCAGTGAAAAAAAATTTATTATCTGAAGCTCTTGTACCTCACATTTGTTGTATGCAGCTATTATTTTACTTGGCTTTGATGTTTCACACAACTTTTTGAAGCAAAGAATCTGCAATGACAACATGACATTTCCCATATGCTCCCTTAGCTGTATGAATGGGAAAACCTTGGCTAACCCTAATTAGCATTGGCACTCTTGTTTGTTATCCTTGCATTGCTTTTTATACATTGTTTTAGTAACTTCTTAGGGTTTATGAAAGGTTCTGCCTGTGCACAGGGACAAGAGCTCTGGCACCATGCTACTGGGAATACTTGACTTCACATTTCTGGAGAGAGGTGACAGTCAAGCTCCCATACCTCGGCTAACCTTCCACCTCATAACTAGGTGGAGGTTATGGCAGGCTATGGTCTGGGTGCAGACAGACGGGGATTGCCTCCAGGTAAATTTCTCAACTCCACCTGCTTTCCTATATGGGGTGAAGGAAGTCTTCAAGAAAGCTGGTTGGTCAACAGATGGAGGAATAAAGGTTTATAGGAATCAGTTCACATTTTGCCTCCAGTCATAGGAAGCTGCTTTTCTCTTTTGGCTAAAATGTTGTTGTCAGCAGCCAAAGTCCTAGCTTTTTAAAATGTTACCTCTCCCAGTGAATGTCTAAACATCTAATCTCTGCACGTAATCTAGCATGCCCAAGAGCGCATCTGACACACTGGGTGGGAATCTGCTTTAGAGTTAGCCAGAGGAGAGTGCTGAACAGAGGAGAGTCTTGCTTGTCACCTCAGGTGCCTTCAACTCTCTGAGATTCAGGGTTCAGCATGATTTCAGAAAGCAGAGCCCTGTTTTGGTTACTGGGAGAAATGATACACCAGAGGATCATGCTGCCACCCAGAGGGACCTTGACAGGCTGGAGAAATGGGCTGACAGGAACCTCTTGAATTTCAACAAGGGGAGGTGCAAAGTCCTGCCTCTGGGGAGGAACAACTCCAGGCACCAGTATATGTTGGGGGCAGGATACCATTTGCTTTCTTTGCAGCAACGACAAGTTGCTGGATCAATCAACTTGTCCGCCATGACCTCCAGGTCCTACCCTGAAGAGCTGCTTTCCAGCCAGTTTCCCCCAGCCTGTCCTGATGCCTGAGGTTATTCCTCCCCAGGGGCAGGAATTGTCATTTCCCTTTATTGAAATTTGTGCAGTTCCTGCTGGCCCATTTCTTCAGCTTCTTGAGGTCCCATTGAATAGCAGCACACCCATGTGGTGTATCAGCCAGATACATTCCCTTCTTCAAGTTTCTTCAAGTACATTGGAGGCAAAAGGAAAACTAAGGAAAACATGGGCCCGCTGTCAAACAAGACAGGTGCCATTGTGACAGACGATGCACAGAAGGCGGAGTTACTGAATACCTTCTTTGCTTCAGTCTTTACTGGTCAGGCCAGTCCTCGGGAGTCCCAGACTTCACAGGTAACAGAGAAAGTCTGGAGGAACCAAGACTTTCCCTTGGTTGATGAAGAACAAGTTAGAGATCAGTTAGGGAAACTGGATACCCACAAGTCCATGGGGCCTGATGAGATGCACCCATGGGGAGCTGGTGGAATTCATTGCTGGTCCACTCTCCATCATCTTTGAAAGGTCCTGGAGAACAGGTGAGGTGCCTGAGGACTGGAGGAAAGACAATGTAACTCCAGTCTTCAAAGAGGACAAGAAGGAAGATGAAAGAAACTACAGTGCTCTCCTGGGGTGCACCAAGAAGAGTGTGGCCAGCAGGTCGAGGGAGGTCATCCTCCCCCTCTACTCTGCCCTGGTGAGGCTGCATCTGGAGTATTGTGTCCGGTTCTGGGCTCCCCTGTTCAAGAAGGACATGGAACCACTAGAGGGGGTCCAGCAAAGGGCTACGAAGATGATTAGAGGATTGGAGCATCTCACTTATGAGGAAAGGCTGAGGGACTTGGGTCTTTTTAGTCTAGAGAAAAAAAGACTGAAGGGGGATCTTATTAATGCTTACAAATACTTAAAGGGAGGGTGCCAGGGGGATGGGAACAGTCTTTTTTCAGTGGTGCCCAGTGATAGGACAAAAGGTAACGGGCACAAACTTGAACATAGCAAGTTCCATCTAAACATGAGGAAGGACTTCTTTGCTTTGAGGGTGGCAGAGCACTGGCACAGGCTGTCCAGAGAGGTGGTGGAGTCTCCCACTCTGGAGACATTCAAAACCCTCCAAGATGCCGTCCTGTGCAACCTGCTGTAGGTGACCCTGCTCTGGCGCGGGGGGTTGGACTCCAGAGGTCTCTTCCAGCCCCTATCATTCTGTGATTCTATGATTCTGATAATAAACTTTTTTACTTTTTTAATTTTCAACTTCTTTTGCTTTTGTTTTTGTAAAAAAATCAGTCTTTCTTGCTTTAAGGGTTTTCAAATCAAGTTAAAATTTCCATGTTCTGGTGTACACTTTCTTTTTTATTTTAACCCGGGGATAAGATATGTACTGGTTCCAAAGATGTTAAGGTTTGAAATTCTCAGAGATTCTGGACAAGTACTGAATAACTAAGCCTATTATTGCACATGTTGGGTTTAAGCCAAGTGCTTTATCATTAAAATTCAGAACTGCTGCAGTAATACAAAAACAAACCCACAAAATATATGGAGAAAAAGATAAAAGAACAGCAGTAGAAAGAGCTGTTGCCGGGATCTTTTCCTCTCTTTTCCTTGTTTTTCAAATTTAACTTTAAAAATAGCGAGTGACTGAATTGTTAAAAGAAAAAGAAGCTAACTATGAAGAATAAAGGCCAAAAATTTAGGCAAAAGCATTTCTGACAGAATGGACTACTGCTGTCTTCTCCAATTCCAGTCCTTTTTTCCTCTTATTCACTGTTTAACTACTTCTGTTCACATATCTCTCCTCATGTCAGCATAGCTTTCTTCAGCTTCTTTTAGATCATATATTACCTTTCTAAACTTTGTGTTAGCAATTTGAGAAATAGCTTTTTCTTGATCTAAAAAGAATTCAGGTAGAACAAGGTCAGTGTCATAAATTTATTCTTTCTTTTCCTGGATGTAAAGCTTGTGCAGCGAGGCAGTCTTTTTTCACTCCATATTTGTACTCAAGCTGATATAACTGATCCTGAACATAACATTCACTCCTAATCAGTGATATAATATTTTTATTAGAACAGGAGATCTGTTATAGTCCCTATAAACATTGCTTTTTCTGTCAATCAGTGATTTGGTCACCTGTTCCTTATATTTTATATATTCTTCTTCTTTCCCTGTGTACAAGAAAATGCACTTTCCTGTTTGAATACAACTGCATCATAACCACAGCAGTGGCAGGAAGGTTTCGAAGGACTTTTGGTAACCATCTAGCTCTGACCGCAAAAGTTCAGCACAAGTTAATATCTGATCAAAGTTGATAAATATCTTTTGGTCGATTGCTCTTTATTCACCAAGGGTAATTCATCAAGGTATCTGTGCTACTGGGATTCATACTGGAATTGCATTACAAGAGATCTCTATGGTGCTTCTGGATGTGAAATTTATTTTTGACCGATTTGTGAATCACTTGAAATCACTTAGTCCCCTCCAATTATTTTTCCCCGAGATTAAAGAAGTCCCCCTCTGGAATTTTTTTCAAGTGAGTATTTGATGCTTCCATCTTCTCTTCTTGTTAAAAGTTATTTTCATTTGGGAAGAGCTAAGAAACTCCCTATTCTTTCATGTGTATACGCTACATAGGCAGAGTATCTGAGAGCTTTTCAGGTCTGAAAAACGTCCTTTAGCCAAGTTGAACTTACTTATTAAAGGCTTGAAACTGTAGTCATGCCCTCTAGCTTTAGGTACAAAAGTAAAGTTAGTCCCTTCAGACAGTAATTCTTTGTTTTCTCCTGGTTTTTATGTTCTTAAAAAAAAGTTTGACTAGCATAAAACAGCTGTGTGACATATAAAGAAAATAGAAGCGAACAGTTTTGCAACTATAATTACATCCTTCTGAATAAGCAATCATTTTGGAATCCCATCCTTCCACTATCTTTGCTATTATACCTTGTGCTAACAATTCAAGACATGGTCCCATCCCACTATAAACAGCTTGGGTTATACGAGAGAATAAGTGAATGGGAAATTAAATATTCTTTTCCTCTAGAAACAGAAAAAGTCATAAGGATTGACATTTTTAAAAACCATATACTGCACAGCTTATTTTAGGTCCCTTACTTATGTTGCATTCTGGTAGCGGTGTGTGCTACTATTTGTCTTCCACCGAATTTCCAACATACTTTTATTTTATTCAGGGCTATGTTCCCATCTGGCTATTTAGACTTCCATCTTTCATGTAGAAACCTACATGATTAACCTTCTAACCTACATGATTTCCTTCTAACCCCATTTCTATATGGCACTCTCTTTGTTCCACCTATTCACCATCTCCTTATGTTGTTACAGTCATTATTGGTCCCGTTGTTTCTTTAGGAATGTAGACTTTTAGTGACTTTACCCACAGTGGATGGGTCCTAGGAAACTATGTGTTATGCTACACCTCTTGGCTTTCCTTCACTTTAAAAGTTCACTCTTGACCTTGACTTGCGAGCAGCTTGGTCCTCTTCTGGCAAAGTCACAGAGGCAGTGGTCTGGAGAAGATTATTAGAAATTGGATGCTCAGTCCTTCCTCCAACACATGAGCTAGAACATATCAAAGACAGGATAAAAGAAAAAACAAAAAAAAAAAGATGGTAACATGTAGCTATGGTATGCCTTGTCATCAGATATTAATCCTATAAAGAGTTTACCTGAGCTCAGGAAATGAGACATATTAATGAAATATTAATCTGCTGAAGTTTACTAGACACACAGAAAACATGTTCAGCTCAGGAAGCCTCTGAGTTACAGATATTTGACGCTAGCATTATATATATGATGCTGATGAAAATATAAGAGGAAGTAAACCTTTTACAGGCAAGTGAAGAACGTGTTCTGAAAGCGAAAGACCGTTTTGTATGCCTCTTTTAACCTAAGGGACATGAAACTCAGCATTTTATAGGTGACTTCTTGACGTGATTGAGAGACGGGACACAGCTTGATGCAAGCAGAAAGTCGTTTATTTGAAATCTTTCAGGGGTTATATAGAGATTGCATCACAATCTCGTTGGTTCTTTCAAACATGTGCAACTAACCCTACTACTTCTAATTGGCTAAAGATAACATCAGAAGGCCGTTGTTAGGGGCTTTCCTGGCACTTCTCACAGCCCATTGTTATCACCCCGTAGGTGCTTGCACCACTTAAGACCTATTCATCAGGTGGCTACTTCCTGCAACCTCTCAACCTTTTAGCAAGGTCTATGGCCCACAAGCTCCAGCAGATCTCTGCTTATCAGATGTGTAGAGCTTGGGGTTTTGTTCTTTAACCCTTCTCTTTCCAAATCACCTCGCAATCCTTGTGCCACAACTTCTGAAGTGAGGGAGCAAGGAGTGTCACCTTCATAGATCTACGAGAAGAAGGGGCACAAGGAATGACATTCTGTGGTTTAATTGCAGGTGTGTTTGAGCAGGCACTCAAATTTATGAACTCAATTGTGACTCCTATCATTAGAGCAGATCTTTTTCCATCAGGGCACAGAGTGAGCAGACTCCCTTGACTTCTCTTCCTCTGTACACATGATTTTTCGATTCCATTGCACGTTGGTGTAGCTTACCTAGTAAGGACACGGGAGGCAAATATGTCTGTGGGCTGGTGGCCATAACACCATGCTGCAGCAAAAAAAAAGGGAAAGAGGCAGCTGTTGAGATTTACATAATGTCAGATACATGAAGAGATTCATTCTGTCTAGGGATAGACCTCACCTATATTTAATTCAGGACACTTCCCTCCAGGATGGTCCAGAGAAGAGCAAGAAACCTGACCACAGGGCTACAGAACACAACCTGAGTACAGCATGAAAGAACTGAATTTCTTTAGTCTAAGGAAGAAATAACTGCCTTCAAATATGTAAAAAAAATGGCACAATCATCAGAATCACCAGAGACATGGCACGAACAAGTGAATTTATAGTGCCGTGAAGTACTTTTTGGTTAGGCAGTAAGAAAACCCTTTTATGTCTAAGGGCGGTTAAACACTTGAATCAATTACCTAGGAAGGATGAGGAAGCTCCATAATTGAAACTTTTAAAACAAACGTGTCAGAAATAACAGATACAGTGGATCCAGTCTTTGCAATGGTGTAGTCTAAGTGACTTCTTAAGTCCTCTTCTAGACATTTTTCTTTTTATTATTCTACTATATACTGAAGATCGTGATGCATTCATATACAATAATAGGAATGTTATGAGTAAAATACGTAAGTGGAGATCACTCTTGAGAATTTCACAACCATCTCACAACTGTATCACAGTCGTTGTACTAAAAGATCTATTTATTGGAAACCTAAAGTTTTGATTTACCCGGTGATTTGAATGAACATCAAGACACTGGACTAACCTCAGGCTATTCACATTCTGGATGCTTGAAAAATGGTAAATTACTGTCTCATTTACCTTGAATTTCACAGAAATGTAGTCTGTAGGTTTAAAAGCAAAGTTTGGATGAGACAATATTAACGTTTTATTTTGTATAATGTCCACAATTTGTACTTGAACAAAGACTTCATGATATTAATATTCCAACCCATAGCAGCTAAATTATTTATCAATTCATACTAGAGTATAATAATCAATAATAATATTAATCAGTGAGTTTCCTTTTCATATTGGAGCTTACACTGACAGAAATTATTATCAGGCCTAAAAATGGCTATCATATTTCAGTCCCATGTTTCCTTCAATGTTTGTTTTTGCATTACTAAAATTGGGTCCTTAGTTGCCGCATCACCTTCTTACAGTATCTTTTGTGTAAAATTACTGTACACTTTTTGCTTTGCAGGAGATGTGTCTAGGCTTGAAACTCAGTGCTTCCAAAAGTAATACAATGTTTACCTCCTGTATTGATTTTTCAGTGAATAGAAAATTTGAAGATTTTAACTCTAAGTGGCTAGACAAGATTTTTTTCTTTCTATGGGTCCTTTCTCAGAAAAGGTTCTTCCCATAACTGTAGCTATGTAAATTAGAAATTAATATTTTAAAAGAAGAATGATTTAGTTAGAAGTAATGCCATTAAAACTTAAATATACACAGTCTCTCTGTTTTGTTCTAACAAAAGGTTAATGCTTCTGACTTTAATTTACATGAACTATGCCTAGACATTAGAGCTGTAGTGATTCACAAAGCAGGTAACTAATTGAATAAATAAACTTAAAATATTACTTTAATTCCAGGGAGTAACAATTTCATCAAAAGCTTTTTAAAAAATATATATATTTTGCATGCACCTGAATGGTTTATATCTCTTCATTTTTTCTGTGTATATAAGAGACAAAGAGAGAACAAAGCGGGGATCTTAATTTTGCTTGAATTAAAGATGCTGAACAAGCTCATGCAAGCAGTATACAATAATGACTAAGTCAAGCAGAGGAACTAAATTCTACTTTATCTTACACACCTTGTCCATTTCTGGAACTGAAGCTTTTGTTCTTTACATAGCTGCTTTGCCAGCTTTTAAGTTCTCTTTCAATAATATTCATCCATCTTTAAGACAGAGTGACCCTATGTTGGTCGTACCAACAATAAAGCATGGAAGCAGAAGTAAAGCTATTTTTAAGTATCAGAGATAAAGAAAATATCTGTGAAGCCTAAAAGCTCTCAGTAATGTTATGTATAAAAAGCTCGTTTGAAATAGGAAGGAGTGAAGACATGGGAGTGAGAGTCAAGCCTGCCATGTCCTGTCAGCCTCCACTGTGTGTCACACACTCAATGGAAGAATACGTGCTGGGAGCCGATTGCTCTTCAACAGACTTAGCAGCTATATTATTTTACTCTTTGAAATATTCACATTCTAAGGGTAAAGGCAGCCTTTGGGTCTGCCCCTCACTGGAATATCTTGGGATATTTTATTGTGTCTGAGCATGATTATGGAGGCTCAGCTCAGCTGATTGACATTAATGATGACTGGGCAGATTGCCTTGCTCTGTGCACTCCATTACCCGTGATCAGCTTGTTGGCTGAATGTGATCGGGGTTTATTTCAGGTCTAGCTGTCACGATGCCAAAACCAGTTGTATTCAGGCAGAGGTACCTGAGCACACACCGTCTGCAGTCAGCTCTCTGAAATGAGTTAAAGCTGTAATTGACTTGGGCGTTATAGCAGAGATATTCATGGGCTTTTAAAATCACTCCACTCTAACTCTGTGCAAACCAGCAGCAAAGTCATTGACACAGAGCCCTTATCACAAAAATCCTCAGCGTCCATTTATTCCTCCTCAAGCATATCTGCTGGGGTAGAGATTTTCGGTTCTTCATCATTCCGAAGGCAGTCAATCACTTAATTTTTCTTGGCTTTATCTTCCTGAAGTATGCCCTTGGCGCAGGAGGCAGGAGCACAAGGTGAGTCATGTATCCTAACGCTTCATCTGTCCAGTGATGACGCATTGCCTGGTCCTGTTCCACCCCACCTTACGGTGGTGGGTCTGCACCACTGTTCAGAGACAGGCACAGGCTCACCTTTCCATTTCAAGCTGATAACAAGATGTGTTCATAATTAGCACGGCAATAAGTTTGGTGTTCTGTTAAGTATAGCAAAATAGCTTCCAGTCTTCTCAGAGTCTAAATGGTCTGGGCATATATTTGTCAACCAAATGCTGAGAGGGGAAAGCTATAGATCTATACACCTGTATCTGATTATACTTATTTGAGAATTATACTTGTTGGAGAGCAGTACAACCACCCCGGTAATCACAGCGAGATATTTAGCTCCTCTTCTTTCCTGTGTGCAATACACTGTTGTCTGTAATTTTATACTCTGAAGAAAGTGAAGTGAGTAAAAATAAAACAGTTATTTGCTTTAATACAAGAAGGATTGAAACCCAGGAGTGATTTTCCAACTCTAACTGCATTACTACAGTTCCTGTTTGGCTGCGTCTCATTTCAAGTGCAGTACAGCAGAAGGATTCTGGGGTTTTATTGATTGTTGTTGTCATAATTAGCCACTGTAATGGAATTAAGTAGGACCCTTGGACTTGTACATAGAGAAAATATCTGTAATGGAATTAAGTAGGACCCTTGGACTTGTACATAGAGAAAATATAAGGACAAAAACCAACCAAACAAACTCACAGTCAAAGGATGTTAGAGGATTTTTGCTTGATTTGAGCCCTTTGAGGGGAGAGAGGGAGCAGATGCAGAAACAGTGCTATTGCAATGCTGAGTTGGTGTCCTCGGACATTTGGAAAAAGTGCATTGCTGAGGGGTGAGTTCAGATGAGATTACCTGTGCAATGTGTAAGCGTTTGTCATTGCAATCTCAACAGTGTGTCTATATTATAAAATATTAAATGAAACTGCAGTATAATTCACATGGCTGGATTATTCAGTAACACAAATGACAGAAATAAGGTTAAACATTCATTCTGATGAAAATGTGCCCTGTAAGTCTTATACAGCTGTGTGAATCTTCCGTCACTGTAAGCAACAGAGGATTTGCAATCATGTGAAAACCATGTGCATTTCTAGCCAAGTACCCTGCTGTTGACAGAGACCATTGTTGAACATTTAGAGTTTGTTCACTGAGAATATTCTTAATGTGACCCTCAAAACAAACTAGAGATTAATTGACTGGAATTGACCTCTTATTTTTCATAATCAGAAAGGGGGGAATTTTTAGGCAATGTATGATTAAGGGGTTCCATCTCATCTCTTGTTATTGCATTATGGGGAGGTGAGGAATTTAAGAAATGTTACTAGCCACTAACCACTAAGATATTACCTTTAAAAATACCAAAGGATTTTTTTGAAGGTTCAGATAAAATTCATTTCCCTTAAAATCATTAATAGTCTGACAGGACCCATGACAATTGTCTGCCCTCTTCTTTTTTTCTTTAGCTTACCTGGCTACATCTTTCTTTGCATCTTAAAAGAACCTTTCAAGCATTTATACCTTAAAGCACAGTGAACTTCAATGACATTGGTTAATGTGGGTAAATTTTGGTTAAAAAAAGTAAGATGTTTTTTATCATGGGAATTCACCTCTCTTTCTTTATTCCTTTCATTCTTTCTCAAGCACCAGGAACTATAATCTTCAATAATGCATTTTATTCAAAAGGAATTCAAGAGAGAGCGAACTGTTGACATGACTCTTGCTTACAGTAAGGTTTGGCTGATTGAATTTAAAGTTGTAGTTTGTTGACATGGAGCATAGCAGATACTATTTATTTGTGTAAAAGTAAATTAGCTGTAGAAAGTGTTTGTGCTTTTTCCTTTCCTTTGCCATAAATCTAGCAAAATATTCCACCTTTTCTTGCCAGCAAAAGTTATAATATAAGAAAAATAAAAATATAAAAATAAAAGGTCCTGCACTTGGGCCACAATAACCCCATGCAGCGCTACAGGCTTGGGGAGGTGTGGCTGGAAAGCTGCCTGGCAGAAAGAGACCTGGGGTTCTAATTGACAAGCGGCTGAATATGAGCCGGCAGTGTGCCCAGGTGGCCAAGAAAGCCAACGGCATCCTGGCTTGTATTAGAAATAGCGTGGCCAGCAGAAGTAGGGAGGTGATTGTGCCCCTGTACTCAGCACTGGTGAGGCCGCACCTCGAGTATTGTGTCCAGTTTTGGGCACCTCAATACAAGAGAGATATCGAGGTGCTGGAGCGAGGGCAGAGGAGGGCAACGAAGCTGGTGAAGGGCCTAGCAAACAAATCATATGAAGAGCGGTTGAAGGAGCTGGGACTTAGTTTGAGAAGGAGGAGGGTGAGGGGAGACCTCATCACTCTCTACAACTATTTGAAAGGACACTGTAGAGAGGTTGGTGCTGGTCTCTTCTCACAGGTAATTAATGACAGAACAAGAGGGAATGGCTTCAAGCTCCAACAGGGTAGATTTAGACTGAACATTAGGAAAGAATTTTTCACAGAAAGGGTGGTCGGGCATTGGAATAGACTGCCCAGGGAGGTGGTTGAGTCACCATCCCTGGATGTGTTTAGGAGACATTTAGATGTGGTGTTGGGGGATATGGTGTAGGGGAGAACT
This sequence comes from Vanellus vanellus, assembly GCF_965231255.1. NCBI lineage: Eukaryota > Metazoa > Chordata > Aves > Charadriiformes > Charadriidae > Vanellus > Vanellus vanellus. Next base: position 205,877,368 of record NC_138905.1, on the reverse strand, counting down.
TTGTAGAGTAGGGTAGATGGTTGGACTCGATGATCCCAAGGGTCTCTTCCAACCTAGACAATTCTATGATTCTATGATTCTATATTTAAATATATTACAATGATCCTTTTTTTAATTTTTTTTTTTTTCCTAGCAGTTACCCAGCTACTCTGAAAGAGGACGGACAGCACTGTCATTCAGAGAAAATGAAAGAATAAAAATGCAACTGCAGAGATGCTAAAAATGTAGTTGTTTTACAAATCATTAGTGGGCCCAGAAAACAAGAACCTTCCAGTAGTATCCTATGAAAAGAGATTTGGGGGAAATTATGTTTTCTCCTGTTCACCCACTACAACACTACGTGTTTTGGAAAACAAGCAACAGTTTTGTACCTTAATCTTAGTGTTCTGTCTGGATGCAGGCACACAGCAACCGATTTTGCAGTCATTTCTGAATGTGTGATACCTTACTCACTCATTTCTAAACCTGCTCATTAATTTTAATGATGCTGACTTCCCTTCTAAAGCATTGTGACATGTACCTTTGAAAAAAGCAACATATAAGAGTTAGGTGTTGCATTATTTTATTAAAGGCCATAATTTCTCTTTGAAAACTCATTGGCATGAATGAAACTAATGATTTAAGTCTGGCACTTCTGCTGCAAGGTAGCTGAAATTGAATGAATATTTTTATCCAATATTTGATGGTTTTGCGTTTCAGATATGTATTTATTTAACGTTAATGAATTAAGCAATTTTTTGGTATAATGGAGAACTTCAAGAGACATCTAAAAATCTCTAAAATAAAATCACAGAATCACAGAATCACAGAATAGTCAGGGTTGGAAGGGAGCTCTGGAGATCATCTAATCCAACCCCCAGATCATCTAGTCCAACCCCCAAATAATACGCACAGTTTGTTTAAATCTCGTACTACACTGTTCAACTCACATCACTGGCATCACACAGTAGTGCACAACCGTAGCTCCTGGATCTGGATCATCCAGCCTTCGGAAGTCAGAAAACTTAGGAAAAGCCTGGTTTTGTTTGTTTGATTTTTACATAGCTTATGTTTTGTGCCAGTTGCAAAAGCCACCCCCAAAAGTATTCTCTTATTTACAAGAGGCATAAAGAGGACAATGTTCCAGTTCTTCTGTTCCCCTGGATCCTTGGGTCATTTTCACTACTGTCTCTATTAAAGCCTCTGTAGCTTGCCTCCTGCGGTGGGGTTAGCAGACTTTGACTTTATTGTAAGGACTATAAACCCCCAGACTTCTTCCATGTGCTTCGTTTCCCCAGGTGAGCTGCCTTTCTCTGCAGGTTTCACCTGTGTTTGTGTCACTGTCTTGTTGTCAACCTTGGGTCTTGGTTAGGCTTTGGAGACAAGGATGTGAAATATATACCAGGCTATAGCAGCAGCTGAGGAACAGGTGCTAAAGGAACAGGGATGTCTATTGAGGCATGAAGGAAGAAGCTGTGACAAAAAAAAAAAAAAACAAAACCAACTTATTCTTCTTACCAGGTGTTCTGACCAAACTAAGTTCTTTCTTTTGTGCATCTCAGACAGCAGCTGTTGCGAGGTTGATGCTCCAGCTATAGAAATTGCTTGGAAGAAACAGAAAGCAGGCTGAGGAGCAGCACTGACGTAAGCCAGGAGCTGCGGCCATGTCAGTCCACAGAAAGAATGAGACATCTGAGACGAATCTGGAATGAGGGGAACATCCTCGCTGTACTACTGCTCTTGATGGTGAATCTCCTCAGCAGAAAGCTAAGAGGCATGTAAACATGCTTTCGCCTCCTTCTTTCCCACCTTGCCATGAAACACCTCTAAGATGGCCTGCTCTCCTCCAAGATGATCCCTCTCTGAAAGAAGATTGAAGAAACCATGACTGGTTTTTTGGGATCAACTTTGGCATCATCAGTTAGAAATCAGCAAAACTCAGCCAGTTTTACAGTCAGGAGGTGCTGAAAAATGGGTGAAATGAAAGAACTGGCAGCTTGCATGAAGTTCTTCAGAAAACATAAATCAGTCCCGTCTGTTCACTGGGAGCAGTTAAATCCATTTAACTAAAGCAAAAAAAGATGAAGTGATTTTCTGGTGGGCAAAGAAAAAATCTGTTGCTTAGATGCATTGCCTCCACCTCCGTTTATGCAGAAAATTATTTTGCTGCTCTCCAGAACATGATAAAACCCATCTCTTCTTACACAAGGTAGCACCATATTTACCTAAGGCTCTTGAAGCATCCCAGACCCACGCTACCTTCAAATCCCATCTGGGCCCTGCTCCCACAGTTCAGGTCAGAACTGCAGTCCTGGGCCATCACTGCAAGAGCAAATTGAAGGCAGTCAGCTGAAGCCCGTTTAAAGAGGGACCTGTCCCTGCTGCACACATGCGTATTACAGAGCACAGCGTGTGGCCGAAGTTTTCATCCCCCTGAGCCAGTCCACCTGCTTTCCTGGCAGCCACCAGCATAGAGCCACCAGCAAATCTGGGTTTCAACTCAGCCTTTCTAAAATAATAGAGCAGACACGACAGTCCAGCAAGCAGACCTAAGGAGAACGCCTTTGCAATCTTTCTACTCAGGAAGTCACCTACTGTGGTACAGAACTGCGGCTGCTAGGCCAGTCCTGAGCTGCAGTTCTTTCAGAGTCGTATGCTAAGTGAAAGCTAGTTAGGCACAAAATGACAAAATATTCTGGTCTAGTTCCTTTCTCTAGGGCTACGTCAATATTTCCTCTATGCTGTGGCTGTAAGGAATGGCATGTAGTGTCCCAACATTCCTACATGAGACTTCTATTTGGTGAGATTCAACTGTTTTGAAGCTTCTTTGTTAAATGGAAGGTGCTACAGAGACCAAAGCAGAGCTAAGAACTTTACCACAAACTTTCTTATTTGGGGGCAAAGGCCTTCGGTGAATATACTTAGCCAAAGACTGGATGAAAGGTTGCAAGACCATCAGTAAATTTGCAAGGGTTTCCGTGAGGAAATGGAAATACAGAGTTATGTGATCCTCTGTAAAGGGGTCAGTGTTTGCCTTTTCACAATTCAGATCAGAATCCAGATCTGTGGAGTCAGAACTGTCTTGCCAAAGCTCTCCTTTCTTGAAGTTATTTTTGTGAGTTGTTATATAATGTCAACGGGGGGGGATGGGGAAGAACAAAACCAAACCCAGCTTTTAATGAATTAGTGCTTAATTCACATTGTTACCTGAAGACATATCATCCAGGTGAAGCACTGCCAGCTGCAATGACGTGTCCACGTAAAATAACATTCTGGGCCTTTTGTAAGCGAGTCAGATGCTCTGTTTGCTCGGGTACGCTTTGGGGGAAAAAAAAAGAAGCGCAGATCATTAAATCATTATTTTGGAAAGGTCCTTAATTACATGTAGTGCCAGAGAGAGTATGATTTTGTAAAACGGATAGTGAGGCTGCATAGCAACAGAAAGAAAAAAGGTGACTCTCTGTTCTGATGTTCTGAGACAGGAACTTCTGAATGCCCCACATTGATTGGGAAGTTAACGTATAGTTTAATAATTATATTATTTGCTCATCTATATCATTTTTATGGCACGCAAAGTACCAGCATGTTTCCAGCATCTTTCTAAACAAATCCTGGAAGTGTAAGCATGCAGATGAGTATGCCAAATGGAGATTTTAGAAGCACAACCACAGCAGATGTTCAGTTCTTAATATTTTTTTCTTTAAATTTTAAAATTAATTCCTTTAGCAGGCTCAGTACTTACAAATAGATTCTTTTATTTTTATAGAATTTTGCAAAGCAGGTTTAAGTGCAATAGTTTTAAATGTGCCTCAGGGTGTGATTCTTATCTCTTACTGCTGTGTGTCTAGCATCAATGGGAATATTTTTCTAATGGCGTGTGCTGTAAAAAAAGAATAGGGCTTTGGAGGTAGATGGAATGATAGGCAAGCTGTTTTACACATTGTTTATATTAATATCATAGCTAGCTTGGACAAGTCTAACACTATTGGGAACAAAGATATATACTCAGAACTATATCGAACATACCTGTAAAAAGTTTCCAACTTCAAATCATGTAAGTTTATTCAGGTAGGTAAATTCTCATGACCAAATTAACTAGTATACAAGATAGCAGTATTGGTCATAGAATCATAGAATTGTCTAGGTTGGAAGAGACCCTTGGGATCTTCGAGTCCAACCATCTACCCTACTCTACAAAGTTCTCCCCTACAATATATCCCCCAACACCACATCTAAACGTCTCTTAAACACATCCAGGGATGGTGACTCAACCACCTCCCTGGGCAGTCTATTCCAATGCCCGACCACTCTTTCTGTGAAAAATTCTTTCCTAATGTTCAGTCTAAACCTACTTTTCTGATAAGTAGTAACTCCTCTTATTTAATTTTAGGGGTGACATTTAGTTCACAGAACGTTCACAGAACATTCACAGAACGATGAAGGGTCTTGCATATGATTTTTTTAATGTAATTTTAAAGATTAGTATACCCAAAATATTCTTACCAATGTATCTGTACCTATAAACTGCAAAAAAAAAAAAAAAATTGTTGTCCAAAAATTCTTCCTGAAATACAGGGCTATGTTCCATGTGAATAACTATGTCAGGTAGCCTGAAATGTCAGTGTTGAAATGAGGTTTATGTAAACCGAGATGAAAGCACGTTAAGTGTTTTATGTTTTCTGGATGACAGTACCACAGTTTTTGACTGCAGCTTCCAAACAAAAAGGAGTCACAGGAGCTGCACAGGCCCGTGTGCCGCTTCTGTTCGCACAGCGGGTGGTGGTGGCTCTGCTGTACTACAGCATGGTGTCCAAAATGGATGTGAGCCTAATAAGAGCTGGTAATTAAACATGATTAATCAGACACATAATTCTCCACTGTGGTCTCTGTGAAGCTATAAACATACTGATGTTCTGTGTTGTAATAGAGTCCTCGTGAAAATTCAGCTCACGGTGCTGTTCAGGCTTTGTGGGTGTGACAGTTCCCACTGTCACACAGGTCAGCACGTGGCATGTGCCCATCTGCCTTTTCTCCACGTTGCCCAGCTGTCAAGGCACCCCAAAGTAGACCCCAAAAGAGGAAATCCCACAGATTTCCAATTATTTAGACTTTAGACACACAGGTACTTGCAGTCGTACCAAATTTAAGTACAATATGTATCGCGTAGCCTGTCCTTAACAGGCAAAATATGATTTCACTTGACAGGTAATAGGGTAATTGAGGCGCTTAGCACTTCTAAGTAGCCTGGACAGTGTTATTTATTTTGAGGTTAAACTGCTCCCAGGACTTCAACTACTTTGCTTAGAAGTAGCTTGGATGTCTATGAATATTTTAGGGGTATGTTGTACCCCTGGAAGGCAAAGCTGGGACTTGAATAGCCAAAGGAGGAAACACTGAGAGCAGATAAATGGAGTTAGAGTCCACTGGGACTGGTCAAACCTCCGAGAGATTTCAGCAGAACGAAGTTGTGAATCACTGACAAGAGAAAAATCTTGTCACAGTGACTCATAAAATGATTAGCACTGCCGCAGTCTAGGAAAAAGACTTCATTAGAGCTAAGCCGCGCAAAGAATGTTCCCTGCGGTTATATGGTATTATTTTTATTAAAGTAAATCGCTTGTTACAATACTTTTTTTTCCTGTGTGAAACACCATTATGCTACACTGCAAATATATATATATATGAAAAATATAAAGAACTATATTTTTTTCCTGAAGTAGACTGTTTTTTTGAAATCTGCTGCCTGAAGTTTTGTGAACCAGATACTTACTCAGGCTTCATGGTGAACTGCAGGGGTCAGCTCTTAAAAAAATCATATCGTGGTCACCACTGTTCAACATCATTGAAGTCACTGCTGCATCATGTTTCTGTGTGGAGGATTGGATTTAATATTCCAATAGTATTTTTCCTATGTCTTTACTATTTTCAAGCTTATGCTCCTCGGCCCAACACACTCATACATGTCCCAACTTGGCATGTCAAGAGTGCGACCTGAGAGCCCTCCAGTAGTTAAATAATGTACGATTGACAATTCTGCCCTGGAGTTCACTTGGGGGTTACTCCTGTATCCCAGCATGGATACAGCTAATAAAATGAGCCTTACTGAGCCACTGGCTTCGTATTCATCAAGCCCTGAAAGGGCAGGAAAAGTGACAGATCTGGCACAGCAAAGGAGGTAATAGTAAAAAAGGTAAGTAATGGGGTAAAAGGCATCGCGGTGTGCAGGCAAAAGGATTATGGAAGGTAATTTGGCATAGGAGGTATGGGTTAAATTCAGTTCTGTCACATGTGTTAAATATTATTTATATTATATTAATATATATATGGTATGCATAATATATTAAACTGGCAATAATTTCACAAAAATATTTTGTCTTACTGTATTTTAATTAATTTTCCCTAAGAGATATTGTGGGAGAGGAAGAGGGGGATTTTAGTGGGTGGAGAGAAGGAAAGGAGAACAATTTTTCTGTAGCACGAGAAAAGTTTTCAGAAATTTTGCAGCTTATGTTATACTGATATACATAAGGCTATTGCAGACCAGGAGAAAGTTTGAAGTTTTTATATGTATAAATATCTATGTCTCTATGGATATAATTTTTTATATGTAGACTGTTGTAAAATAATATAAATAACATAAATAATCTACCTATAGATCTATCTAGAGATATAGGTATAGATGACATAGAGACAGAGACAAAAGCAACACTTTCTTTCTGCCTGAAGCTTTTCACAATTCACCTTCAACACATCTTGCACTGATTACACTTAGGAGAAAAACTTAGTACGTATCAAGATAAAAAGTAACTAAAAGAGTTTATATTCAAGGGTCTTGCTTTCTAGATGCAGCGTGCCTTCAAGCTCTCAATAGAGTATTTCCACTAGCATAAGACAGAAGGCGTTCTTTGATACTTAGTGCATTCTTGGGGGAGATCTGGTGGGTGAAGCTGTCACATTATACCTTGTGTCACAACTACAACAGCTATATATTTACATAAATCCACATGAAAATAAAGAGAGGGCTTTGGAAAGAAAACCAGCCATGAAAACAGGAGGCTGGGAAAGTCCACAGTTAAATACGTTGCAGCTACGTGTCAGGGAAGGGTCTTCTCACCAGCAAAGAAGTCCACAAGCACCAGAGCTGTCAAAGATTTCACTCCTAACCTTGCCCTGTGGAAGCTCTGAACCTGATGAAGTGTGCACTTCTCACCTTTGCTCTCATTGCAGAGCATAAAAGATGTTTCTTTCATATCTAGTTGCCTATCCTGGTAAAACATGAAGGAACTTAACTCGGGGCTCTACCTTCCTCCTCAATCTGGTTGAACCTTGCCAGGGTTTCAAAAGGCTGACACAATTATTGAGACAGAGTAATTGAATAAGCTTTACTTTCTTAGGCAAAAGAGAGAGATAAAGGAAGAGAATCTCCACCAGCTGGTACCAATGGGTCACACAGCAAAGAGTTAACAACTAACTGACAAATGGCAAAAGCAGCAGCCGCTGGGACACGGCGACTGGAAGGGTGGGCCTTTAGTACATGCAGCATGTCATCAACGTAGTGGACTTAAATAGAAAACAAGCGCTGCACAAATCTGTGAATGATGAAAGCATTGGCAGAGCCGTAAACAAGAAAGGAGCAATCACAGAGCACAGTCTGTATCATTTGGCTCATTGGACACATTCCTGTAAAATGTGTTTTAATATAGTTCCAGCAAAGAATGCAGGCCCTATCAACCGAAGGGAGGACTGTCTTCTGGAAAATAACTACTCTAAAAAGGAGTTATTATGAGCAGCATAATGCAGTGGTAAAATGAGTAAATGTAATCCCGGGATTTATAAACTCAAGCACATTAAAGTGCTCTGTAGAATGTGAGGACAAAGAATAGCAGAAAACAATTGCTATAAATTGGAATAGAACTAGATAAAGCTAAAGCAGAAATTAGGAGTATATTTTTAATAGTGAGGATGATTAGCAACTGGAATAAAGCAGTTGAGTCTTATGTTGGAAAAACTTCTATAGCTTCAGGGAGATCTTTGTCTTGGATTAAACCAGAATTCAATTAAAATTAATTATTAGATGGAATTGGTAGCAAGTACCTTTTGCAATGGCTGCATGTCTGCTTGAGCTATAAAGCTGATCCTACACTTGTTGCAGTTAGCTTCAAGTTGCTTTCGTGATTTGCTGAACAGGAATGCTGCCTCTCCTTGCTTCCCTCAGCAAAGTAAGTCACTCGTGTGAGGAATGCAGTGGGGGAGGTCTGGTCTTATTAAATAGACACGGAACACACGGAAAGTATTTCAGAAATTATGCCAGAGAAAAATGGGATCCTCAGTGCACTCAGTAATATTGAGAGCTGTCACAAAGGAGACAACTGCTTCTGAAAAAGTAGAAACAGAAGCCGATTAAGGTGCGTGAAAGGAACCGAAGTCAGAGTATGAGCCAGAGCTCTCCCGTTTCCGACACGTCGAGAGGGTGTCCTCCGGATTAAGAGGCATGATGTAGAACACCACTTCTGCACACAAAACGGTATCATTTCTCGAATTCCAGAGAATGAAAATGACATCATGATTTTGAGGAAGGCTACGTAGCGGGTATCGGTGCCAAGGCATTGGCAGGGTGCAGGGGCGGCCGCTGTGGGCAGAGGTTGGGGCTGCAAACATTCCCCTGAGGCTCTGCCCGTTGAAGAGCCCCCACTGGATCAGGGGAAGGAGCAGCAGAGAGGAGCTGTTACGGACTGACCACAGCCCCCGTCCCTGTCCCTCTGCCCCACTGAGGTGGGAGGTAGAGGAGTCAGGAGTGAAGTTGAGTGTGGGGGGCGGGTGGGTGTGAGGGAAAGGTGCTCGTTTATTTTTTCCTTTGTTTCTCACTAACCAGATCTATTCTAACTGGTAATAAATTAAATTCATTTTTCCCCAAATCTAGTCTGTTTTGCCGTGACGATAATTGGCAAGTGATCTCCCGCTCATTATCTCGACCCATTTTCTCCCTGTCCTGTTGGGAAGGAGGAGCTAGGGAGCAGCTGGGTTGGAGGCTGGCCCTTAGCCAAGGTTACCCATCACAGCTATTCTCACTAAACAAAATATGAATTCATATCTTTACAGCTCTGTCTGAAAGAGCTCTTCGCTCATGCTGAAGAAGGAATTTAATGATTTCCAGGAGCAAGCAAGCTGGGGATGTGAGCAGAAGCTGGAAAAGAACTATTTTTTTCTTTTTTCCCTATTTTCTTAGAAGTGTACAGAGCCTTTGTTGATCAAAATCCTGCATCTGAAATTCTGCAAATAAAGAGGTATTTTGGGCCATCAGAAATGTAAATGGAAAAGGTTACGATATGAAATCTAACAATTACTTGCACACATAAGAAATACCACATGTCACATTTGCATTTCATTACAAACCTAATTAAGTTTTTCCTAGTTTCAGTGACATACTGAGGGTAAAAGAAAATAGCAGTGGAGAGTGACTGCAAAACATTTTGCATTTTTAATATATCTAGAAATTCATAGGATCTGATTGTCACTACCACTGACATCAACGGCTGTCATAACTAATCTCACAGTTCTTCACGGAAAAAGCACCATTTGGCATTTAAAAGTAGGGACATCACAGCAATATGCTTATTTTACCTGAGTCACAGAAGTGATGTTATTATGGGTGACCTCTTTCTTTTAATAATGACGCACTGACTAGATCTTGAAAACGTGTTTATTGCAGCTGTAATATAGTGGGGAGGGTGGGGGTAGATTTCAAAACCATGGCAAGTCACTTCTATATTTTATTCTCTGTTACTAATAATTATTTCCAGCTTTAGAAAGTGTGAGGACTACACCTCTACCAACAATCAAACAAATCAGGTTGCCAGAAAATTATAGTACCAAAACTGGGGAGAGGTGGAGGTTTTCCAGACTGCTTAAACACGAACTGTGCATACATCGTTGGGATTTGTGAAAGGTGACAGTTTAAAAAAAAAGATGCCTGTGATGTACGCATTGAACTATTTCTTACACTGTTCACCACCATCTAAGAAATAAATACATTCGATACTTGGCAGGCAAAAGAGATAGAAAACATTAATATAGAAAAAAATATTATTGGTAACATGGTAAAATGTACTCTAGTAAAGCACATAGAAGTACACTCAGAAAACCAAAACCAAGCAGTCCTTAGGTTAAAGACTTTATAATCCTACCAGTATCCTCTTGACCTCACTGAATGCATTCTAGACTGATGTGGGTATGCATGTGTGCTAACACTTAATCCCATTCTTTAAAAGCTTTTTTGTACATGTTTTCCTTTTTATAAAATACATAGTCTTTCACTACCTTAACAAGAAAATCCTCTTTTTGCATTTATCTTCCTCCCCCTTATGAAAACACTAAATCCTCATAGTTAAAGATCAATATACTTAAGATATTTCCTTCTGGATTTTTTTTCCTTTAATTCTCCTGTTTTCTTTTTTCCTGTTGTTTTTTTTTTTTTTTTTTTTTTTTTTGGAATAAGATGATGAACACTGTGATCTTTTAATAGATCAGTTTCCAAGAGCTGACAAGATGTATATTTAACTTTTTTTTCCCCGTGTTTCCTGCCCCATTTTGGGCTGTGTGTGCTCTCCTCTGCCCATACAGGTAGAGAAGACCATCAAGCCATTAATAATCCAGTAATAAGCTTAAATATCTGTGAAGTAAAGAGTTTAATCATACATTTCATTTCATTAGCCCACATATAAAATGCAGATAATACTCAGAAAACCCTTACATTCTCTTCTTGGTTATACCATCTTGTTCCACTAAATTAATAATTAGCTGCTCACGTTTCACCTTCCTTTTTCAAGGACTACTTATGCCATTCCCCTCCTCCTCATACTATTGCCAGACTCACTACTCATTCTTGATTGAGACATGAGCCAAAATAGTTTAACAAACAATATAAAATACCCACAAAAGGAATCTATGAGCACTAGTTCTACAACATTAAACAATATTTCTGTGAAAAGGCAAAGGAAGTTAGCAGACTTCTAGTATTTCAATTAGGATTTTAAGAAGATTCTAGGAAGATTTACTAAATTGTTCATCCACAATAAAAGGCATGAGAGAAAATGCAGTGCAAGGTGGGTGTTTTCTTTTTTGGTTTTTTTTTTTTTTGTGTTTGGTTTTTTTTTGTTTTGTTTTTTTTCAAAATCACTAATCCTGATGCTAACTCACCAGTTTTAATACCCTTCCCATTTCCCCACTAACCCACACAGTAACAAAGTTAAAAACTTGCTCAAGAAATTTACAACAGATGAGCTGAACAAAGAATGAAATATTTTTTAAATTAAGGAAATGACAATAAATGATTGTATTTTGAACTAATACACTCATATCTCAGAATATGAAGACGAAACAAGGGAGATGTTTGCGATGTGTCACATCTCAGTACTTGATGCCGTACTTACCAAAGACTCCTAAGACTTCCTTAACACTGTTGACTTGCCCACTTCTATGTGACAGAGACTGTTTGCTTTGGATGAACAGATTCCTTCCAGTACAGGAACCAGTAAATATACTGGTCCTATATAAGAAAGAACTTTACCTTTTTCCTGTATTTTCAGAAGGAAGATAAGGTTTATGAATACTCAACTTTAGATATTTTAATGCACTGTATTTTTCAAAATTGAACTACTTAGTATTTTCTGAAAATTTGTATTATTGAGTGTGTGTTCAATAACCAAAAGCAAAACACTCCACTGACCTCTCTGAACAGGAATGCTCATCATTGATAAGTGATTTCAGTAACTCTAGTTCTTCACTATATATCACCTACTTGATAAAGACATCATGCAGGTTAAGATAACATAAGAAAGTGGAAAACAAAGTAGAGTAGAAAAGAAAATGGAGCTCTAATCATGATGGAGGACATCAGTACCTTGTAAGATAGGCCTACAGTTCATCTACAAACATGATGATCTTAAAGGTCCCTCCCAACCTAGGCGATTCTGTGATTCTATGATTCTGTGATGAATGTATTTTGACCGTCTCAGTTTCACCCCAAAATCTCAGGTAAATAAATACATTAATATATGGCTTTTAAGATCCAAGATATACTTCGGCTTGAGTTTCTTTTTCAAAATATGACTAATCCATTTTTGTTTGTTTTTGTTTTTTTTTTTTTTTTTTCTCTTAGGATGTCAGAACAGTCTTTAGGAGAAAATTGAGGTAGCTCTACTTCTAAAGGAAGAATTTCATCAGTCCAGACTCTGCAGAACATCCCCTACTAAGCTCATCTGTTTGGCAGTTTAACCAGGGAAAGAGAATATTTGACTATGTCAATAGAAATGAGTTTAAATTGAGCTATCTTCCTCTACAGTCCCTCGACTGTCCTTAGGTGAATTGCAATAAATGATGATAGGGTAATTATACTCTGCTGTTTTACCAGATGTCTTCATTTCTCTGAAATACTATTTTGCTCAGTTTTCTAACCTCTGGCTCTCTAAATACCAAAAAGAACCAGTGTGGCTAGTTACTCTTTCTTCATTATTGCAAGAGCTATTCCCATGTCACACTTTATATTGGCTACTGTACTTCTTACAGGAAATTGTTTCTGTTATGTAGTAATGATAATAATTTTATTCAAATGGAGAAGATTTGACCGTAACTTTAAGAATATTATTTAGTTATAGTGAATGATCCAGAAAGCACAGTGCACATAAAAGAGCCCTCCTTTCCCCTCTCTTGAAAGCAGATGATTTGCAGTAATTGGCCTGCTTTTTCTGGTCCTACTTAGGGAGATTCTAGCTGATGGAAGAGTACCAAATATCTTTGAACTGAAGGCAGTCTTAGGGCTGCCACTGTGACCTGGTCTATATCATCATTTTAGTCATTTCCCATAAATCTTTAAGAGGTACAAGCAGTGAAGACACATTTCCCGTTATGGATCAGAGAATGGACCCATTTATTCCCAACTCAGAAACAGTGTTAGCAGGTGAAATGACACCAATGTAGAATCGTCACACAGGAAAAACTATTTTGAACATTCTTAACATGACTTAAGCACAGAAGCTTTGATGTAGTCAAGAAAGAAGGGAGAAAAAATGAAAAAAAATGGATCCTGTGATGTTTTCCTGCTCCTTTCACCTGAGTCAATGACACTTTCATGTGCTGATTTTGAGAGAGATGCCAAGAACATTTGTTCACATATCATGTCGTTTCAGAGCCCATAGTAAGGGAGAAACACTGCAGAGCACCTTACTTCAAATCCCTTCTTCGTCTGCAAAGTGAGCCATGACACAGTACCAACACTGTGTGCTGAAACTTTTCTTTTTTCCCTCTTTTTCTTTTTCTTTTTCTTTCTTTTTCTTTTTCTTTTTCTTCTTTTTCTTTTTCTTTTTCTTTTTCTTTTTTTTCTTTTTCTTTTTCTTTTTCTTTTTCTTTTTCTTTTTCTTTTTCTTTTTCTTTTTCTTTTTCTTTTTCTTTTTCTTTTTCTTTTTCTTTTTCTTTTTCTTTTTCTTTTTCTTTTCCTTTTTCTTTTCCTTTTTCTTTTCCTTTTTCTTTTTCTTTGATTTTGATTTTTAATTTTTAATTTTCTTTATATATTTATTTTTAGTTATGTTTTTCTATTTTCTTTTCCCTTTCCTTTTCCATTTCCCTTTCCTTTTCCTTTTCTTTTTCCTTTTACCTTTCCCTTTCCCTTTCCCTTTCCTTTTCCTTTTCCTTTTCCTTTTCCCTTTCCCTTTCCCTTTTCCTTTCCCTTTCCCTATCTCACTTGCAAGCCTGAAGGTGGAAGCCTGGATAAGATGCTTGGTGATTCGTCTCTCAAAAACGGTTTAAGAATCCCTTCAGTACAGCTCTCCATGTTAGTTTAGCAGAGCTTCTGAAAGCAAGTTGTCGCTTGAATAACTAGTAATTAAGTGGTCTCAGAGCAGCCTCAAAGCTTTGTGGTAGCAAATGAAAGCAACTGTGGGTAGGGACCAAATGTTATCAAACTCTTCAATAGTACAAGCCCAACAACATCATTTCCAGGAAGGACTTAAACCAGTGAGCAGATATCCAGTTCCTCTGAAATCAGGCATCAGCTCTTTCACAGAACTGTTGATGAAATAAATCTGCTTTATTTTCTGTGCTCAGGAAATAGACGTGACTTCCCTGCAGCTCTCTTCACACAGCATTCCTGGGCAGTGGTGTTTGTTCAAACGCATAACAATCAACTTAGGCATTTATAAGCCCAGACACATAAGAAAGAGCACAGCAAAAAGTATTTCTGCACTTACCTGTAGCTAACCTTTTGTTTTGAATGCATGGAAATTGCTGCTGTAGTTAATACCTCCTGCATGTGTGTTTTGGTATAAATTACCTACAGCGAGCATGGAAACAAGAGGAGTCTTACTTATGTAAAAAGAACACAGCTTCCACATTTCATTGCAGCTACAATATGTGAAGGACTCAGGCTGAAAATTAAATTGACATTTTAGGCATAAGTCTTCTTTAATATGTAAAACAGATGTGAGTTTGTGTTTAGCACTGGTACTGTATGACCTTGGAAAAATGTCAAGATAGCCTTGACCTCTAACGGTTCCATCTGTAAAGATGCTTATATTATCTTCTGTGAAGTGCCATTATCCGTGGAGCTGAAATTAGTTGCCAGTAAAGTAGCTAGTTCTTACTATGCTATCTTAATTGTGGACAGTGATGTTGATTCTGAGATCAGTAATTTATTTTTTTTTTGTTCTCCAAAATGGCTTATAATCAGCAGAAATTGTGGTTGTGCAATAGTTGTATAAAGTGTTCGAACAGACTTTTTACATACAAAGATTGAACTATGGAGGAAGTTTTATGAACATCTTTATTTGAAATGTAAAGAACTAATCCCCAAATATCCCATCAACTTAATAAAACAAACAAATGTACATGTCAGGAATCTTGTCATTCCATGCCTCAGACACACAAAGCATACACATTATGGTTTTAGAAAAAAATTAAATACTACATTGAAAAAAAGAAAAAGCCATGCCTGCAGTACAGCTGGAAGCAGCAGCCTGACTCCTCTGAAGAACTTTCACCACAATGAGAGTAAACAGACTTTCACTGCCTGTGAAAAACAAGTGCCAAGCTTATGTAAAACAGCATCATTTATGGGCAGCCAAAGTTTTCCAAACACAAAGATCCTGGCCAGCACAATAGGCTATTACCTGTTCATTTTTGGTGCTAGTTACTTCTGCACCAACTCCTCGATGTGCAGGAAGGAGCTCGCAGTAGCCTTGGAGTCTGTTTTATTAAATTCCATAAACAAAGTGAAAGGTAGTCTGGGGCAATGGCTCTCCCTCACAGGTATTTATGGGCACAATAGATGCTGCTAAATCATCCAAGTGAGGGGTGACTTATCTCCGCAGCCTTAAACCTTGACATTTAGCAGGACTGAACAAACGGCACATGTACCTCAAGTACACAGGATTTATTGTTTTCATCTACTTAGGTGCCCACTTTATGTGAGTCCCTTATATAAATATTACTGCAAACACCTAAAGCCTCAGTCCAAATTCTTGAGATGTCATCTTGGGTTTTGAATATTTGCTATTTAAGTGCGGTGTTTTATATATCAAATACATCCTATCTAGAGATGCCTTTTCTTCAGAGTTTTCAAATCGTAACCTGCCTGTTGTTTATTTAGTGAGCACTTACTTTCTGTCTCCAGAAAGGGAACGCTCCATAGAAGCGTAAGCCATCATTTTTATTTCATGCCTTGTATTGATAACACATTCAAACTCACCAGGAATACCTGAGGGGACTGCAAAACCCCGTCAATCACTTCTGAAGTACTGACTCGTAATATATCTTCCCAATAAAAAGGCTGAACACCAAGTGTATCATCATTTGAGAACAGAAAACCAACAGGATGGCTTTTCTAGGTTAGGCCAAAGGTCTGTCCAATCTCATCATCCAACAGGGACTTTGCTCTGTTGTCTCCAGAGAGAGCAAAGTGAGCAACAGCCACCAGGTCCCTGGTCCTGTGCTCAACCCTTTGGCTCTATTTTTCTGATCTGTTTAGGAATATTAATCACATTTGCTTCATGACTTTTTATTATTTTTCCCCCATTTCCTGTGGTTCTCAGCTTTTTTTTTGTAAGGACTTTTAGCTCCTTTTCAGGGCAGGCTTAGTCTTGTCCTTATCAGGCATTCACCAGGGATGAAGGATGCTTGAGGAAGAATATAAGAGATCAAACAAACAGCGGTACTTCTTTAGGATATTCTCCAGGAGTCTGCAACAGAGAACTGCCTAGCCCAGAGACCGTACCACTGTATTTAACTCAGGGCAAGCTCTTGTCTCCGCAAAGCTGACTGCTCTCCTCTTGGGAGGTACTGCAGACTCTGTGCCTCCAGTCACTACAACATGAGTGTAAAATTGGGTAGAATTGCAATCTATGATGCCCGGGGAAAAGCTGTGAAAAGGCAAGGAAAAAATTAGAGATGGTCACCAAACTCAGACAGAGACTCAGGTCTATTGCCAACCACTCCCAAAACAATATTCATGAATTTCATTCAACTTACATTCTAATTACACTTTTTAGCTCAAAATCTGAACTTCCAGAGTTTTGAAAGAGACCAGGTAATCAAAAGGTAATCACTGTTCCTTTTCAGTGTAATATACCAATACAATGGGACTAAATAGAAGCTCTCTGCTAGAATCTTTTTCTTCATAATTCAGTGAAATAAGGAGCAAATGCAGCTGGACTTATTTTGGGAAAAAAAATGTACATGATTCAGTAGTTAAACTCTGAAACATGGAGCTTTTGCATAAGGGCCACTCACTTAAATGCAAGAAAATGCATTACCATCATTTCTTGTATTTAAGCAGGTATCTTGTTTTTTAGGGTTAAAAAAGAGGTGGAAATATCACCAAGGCTTGTAATGACTCTCTTTCTTTGTATTGCACCTTTAAAAGAAACTAAGTCCTTTTTGCTGTACAGGCAGTTCCCGTTATATCTTCCATTGCAGTATAGTGAAAAGATCAACAGAAAACATGTGAATTACATTGACTCTGTTCTTATGTGTCCTTCTCTTCCTGAGAAATAAGAACTTTTTGTTGTTGTTGAAGAACATAAAGTAGAAGCGGAGGAAATACTGTCAGAAAATAGTTGATTGCATTTGTACTGATGTCTATGAGAATGGGACACACGGGACCTAGTACAGTGCATAGGATGTACACTATTAAACTATAAATATCTGCACTACTGTTGTCTACATATGAGCTCGTCGTCCTAAACTTTCTTTATTACTAATAATAAGAAGTAGACATATTTGACCTATTTCAGATACCTACATTAGACTGAGCTGCATTAGGTTTCAGAGGGATTACAAATCTTCTCCAAAGTGCTGCAAATACATTTTTTATGAGTTAACAGCCCATCAGGGTTTCAGTGATGAGCTTCCTATTCTTTGAAAGAATACAGGGAAGAGAAAAAAACAAGAACAAAACAAAACAAAAAAACCAGAATGTGTGAGAATGGCTAGAGAAAATTCTGTCAGAATCAATCCGTTTATATAAAACAAGTAGTTTTCTGCAGAAGAAAATTGGGTCCTTTCCATTAAGAAATTATGGATCAGCTGAACAAAAAAAAATTATGTGTACATAAACACTTATATGTACATACATACATAATCCAAGGATGTATCCTTGATACGCTGAGGAAAACTAGGATGTACTCCTGTGTCTTTTGATAGCTTTGGAAAAAAGATGTTAAAACCAGGACCATCTTCATGCTCTATTAGATACAAATACCCAACATCTACTTTTTTTAACTTCTTTGGAACCATTTCAGTTCCTTCCTTCAGGGTTGTGCTGGCACAGAAGCACATTCCTGGCTTACCAATTGGCTCTTAGTCTTTTCTGCAATGTGGATTAAATCCAGTGAGATTGTTTCACTCTTGTGGAATAGGTTTGAAACACAGATGTCTTTTTCATGTTCTTTTCATAGTTTGTCTCATTTGCAACTCACATTTCAAATCCAGAGTTATCTTGCCAGAAGGGACATTTCTGGTATCTCAGATACACGAGACCGTAAACGTCCTTGTGGGAGTTGCTTTTAAACACCCTCTTCTCAATATCAAATTGCAGGTTTCCCTCTGGAGCCTTCTCACAGTGGAAACTTCTTTACAGGATCCCCTGAAGGATCCTGGCTGGTTGTGTGGGAGTGATGGGGGGAAACTGCTCCTACAGCTTTGCTTTTCCTGCAGAACCACCCCAAAGAAATTCAGGATGCAGAGCGATTTCAGGAATAACCACAGGAATTAATTGGTGTTTCAAGGCACATAGAGGAAGGGCTGGGCAACTGAATGTGTGAGAAATAGGTGTGTACCCAGCCTCGGATCTCTGGAGACTTAATGGTGTTTGTGACTGCCATGTGCATTAGTGAAACAAACCAGTATTTGTCATTCCATGACTATTGCCACTGTTTCTTGTAATTCAATGGGGTTTCCTCCGCTTTCCACCTGTCCTACCTTTGGTGCAATCAGCAAGAACAGTGTAGGTATTCAAAACAATGAAACCCAAATTGTCTGTTTGAAAAAAAATAGAATTATTCAGTGTTTCGGATCTTGTTTTACCTTTAAATTGATGAAAAGGGACTCTCAAGACCACTTCTGGAATCAAAACTCTGACTTTAAGTCAACTTGTTTGATGTCAGATCTGGTGTCGAACCTGACACCGCCAGCGCATCATACAGCATAAGATTAAATTTTACAGCTTTCAAATGCAGGTTTCCCGTCCCACTCCAATCTCTGCAATGAGTTTAATGTTTCAGGAGTATCAGATTGACAGCCTTGGTGATTGAAGTCCTATCCAAAGCACAGCAATTGTTCTCAACTAAGTTGTAGAAGATTAAATTATTAAAACTTACACTTCTGCAGCCACACAGGCTTGCCCACAATTTTCCTTTAATGTAGCTCAGACCTGTGATGGAGGGAGACGTTGGCCCTTCTGCCAATTGCAATGACCATACTGATGGTTCAGTGATGTGAACGCCTGTCCCTTTGCAAACCAATCTGCAACATCCAATTAATTTCACTTAATAAGCTATGGGCACTGCTAAATGCGCCAGATGGAACCCAGTGGTCCAAAAGTGAAAGGTTTGCTATCTTCTTACCAGTAGCCTGAGATGCCCTTCCCTTTTTGGTGACATTTCGTTCTCACCTCAGTCCCTGGGAAGGTAATGGAGCAACTCGCTCTGGATTTCATCTCCAAACAAGTTGAGGAACAGGAAGTTACCAAGGGTAAATCATGCTTCACCAACCTGATAGCCTTCTATGATGTTATAACTGGTTGGTTGGATGAGGGGAGAGACGTAGATGTCATTTGCCTTGACTTCAGCATGGCTTTTGACACTGTCTCCCATAACATCCTCATTAGGAAGCTGAGGAAGTATGGGCTAGATGAGGTGACAGTGAGGTGGATTGAGAGTTGGCTGTGTGACAGAACTCAGAGGGTTGTGATTAATGGAGCAGTGTCAAGTTGGAGACCTGTAACCAGCGGTGTCCCTCAGGGGTCAGTACTCAGTCCGATTTTGTTCAATATATTCATCAATGACCTGGATGAGGGGACAGAGTGTATCCTCAGCAAGTTCGCTGATGATACCAAACTAGGTGAGGTGGCTGACACCCCAGAGGGCCCCGGTGCCATCCAGTGCGATCTGGACGGCTGGGAGAGCTGGACAGAGAAGAACCTAATGAGGTTCAACAAAAGCAAGTGCAAGGTCCTACACGTGGGGAGGAAGAATGCAAAGCACCAGTATAGGTTAGGGGCGGACCTGCTGGGAAGTAGTTCTGAGGAGAAAGATCTGAGGATCCTGGTAGACAGTAAATTATCTATGGCCCAGCAATGTGCCCTTGTTGCCAAAAAGGCCAATGGAATCCTGGGCTGCATAGGGAAGAGTGTGGCCAGTAGGTCGAGGGAGGTCATTCTCCCCCTCTACTCTGCACTGGTGAGGCCACAACTGGAATACTGTGTCCAATTTTGGGCTCCCCAGTTCAAGAGGGACAGGGAACTGCTGGAGCGAGTCCAGCGAAGGGCAACTAAGATGATTAAGGGAGTGGAGCATCTGCCTTATGAGGAAAGGCTGAGAGAGCTGGGACTCTTTAGCCTGGAGAAGAGAAGGCTGAGGGGAGACATTATGGCATACAAGTATCTAAAGGGTGGGTTGAAGGAGGATGGAGCCAGGCTCTTTTCAATAGTTCCCAGTGACAGGACGAGGGGCAATGGGCACAAGTTAGAACACAGGAAGTTCCGTTCAAATACATGGAAAAACTTCTTGACGGTTCAGGTGACAGAGCACTGGCACAGGCTGCCCAGGGAGGTTGTGGAGTCCCCTTCTCTGGAGATTTTCAAGACCCGCCTGGATGCAGTCCTGAGCAATGTGCTGTAGACAATCCTGCTTTAGCAGGGGAGTTGGACTAGATGATCTCTAGAGGTCCCTTCCAACTCTGAGTATTCCGTGATTCCGTGATTCTGTGATTTGTACAATTCTAAGTTAAGGTGTACTCGGTACCATGGTTCTTTCACCTTATATCTCAGGCCACTTCACTGTGCAAAGCACATTGCAGAACTCAGTCTCTTTAATTATTTTATAAATGGTATAGAGTTAAATGACCAGGAAGACATCATGCAATTTCCAAAGCAATAACACTATATATGTAAAAAGATAAAAACACCTGGCAGCTGGGTGGGGAATAATCTCAAATAATCTCTTACTTCTTTTTTCTTGGAGCATATTTTCCCACAGAGAGTGACTCAGCTTCAGGTGTTCTTTAGAACACACAGTCACTTCCAAGTTTTGCAAATACCTGAATTTTCAGTTTCTGCAGCACAAAATTAAAACTGCAAGTAGTCATCAGGACTCTGCAAAGGCAGAGAAAGTGCAGTCTTTTCTAATGCCTCTTAAACTGTTTAATATGAGATAAGTAAATAAAAGCCTTGTAAAAGCAGCAACTACTCTCTGAGAGACAATAAATGACCACCTCTAATATTTTTGTGAGCTAGCATATCTCCAGAAGGGCTTCTAAGATTCAGGAACAACCACAAATCCACAAGTCTATTTGCTTCTGTTTATTATATAATATTCGTCGCTCTATAGTGAAGAAAAATAAAGCCAGGAAAAGTTGTGGCTTTTTTTTTTTTTTATCTTTAACGAATGAAATGCACATCTTTTCAATGAACTGTGTTCAAACCTTAGTCTTATTCTAACAACATATGTACAAAAATTTTAGTGAAATATGCACCCACTTGAAACCTACTCTGCAAATTATGTGAATGTAATGTCATAAGTTTCTGAGTTTCAAGACCCAACCAAGGATTAGGCAGAAAATAGATCCCTTAAACCAAACAGGAAGTGGACACAGCCTAAAATGTACTCAGATACAAATCTCTTCTATTTTGTGAGAGCCATATTTTTAACATTAAGCTTGAAGCAGCTTGAAAAGGTAAGATTTCCATGTGGCTCTCTCCTATCTGGCGATACTGTTATCTTTGCTTTCCCACAGTCCTTTCCCTACCACAATATTACATCATTTTCGAGAAGTCTGGGTCCTTACCAGTCCTACCTTGTGCCCCAGTCAATCACCGAGTAAGACTTTCCCCTGAAAACCAAGCAGGTTTTTGACTTTTTCTGCCTCACTTTCTAGTAAGTCTACGATTATGTTGTTAGTGCGATAAAACCTCTGAAAAAGATATACAAAGCTGAACATAAAGTGTTACAGAACTTGCATGCTGACTAGCAACTTACAGATAAAACCTATGGAAAACAGTATATGTTTTATGGGATTGTTTTGCTTTCTCGCTTCCTGGATCACTTTCTAAATAGTATACACAAAACAGAACAATTTTAAGAGCAGAGTCTTGCGTCTGAAACTTCCTTGGTTACAGCTGTTCGCTAGGAAATTTACTTCTCTCGGGTGGAGGATGATACAGAACCTTCAACTTCCAGAAGAGCACACAGCAGAGAGGGCAAAAGACTCTTCCATTTCTGAAGGGGCAAAGGTGCCTTCACACAGCACTTCAGGACTTCAGGACGACACTGCACAGCAGGGAATACTAGGTGCAGGAAAGTTTTTATTCAAGATTATATGTGGCATCTAACCCTGAGGGCTTATTCCCAGGTTTCCTCCTTAATATTTCATTGTTATTTTAACATAGCAACTACTGCACTGGATTAGGGGGAGGAACTGTAAGAATTCCTGAGGACCATTCCAGGGCAGATGAATTTTTCATTGATTTTCTAGCTTAAGTATAGACAGAGCATTGTCACTCACTGCTCTTGCCTGTTTCTCCATAGCATATCACTCGTTACTCAGTGTAGACAAGAACCAAGAATCAGGGTTCTGATTTCCTTTAAGCAGACAGATGCCTCTAAGTGAAGTATTGCACTCATATGTCATTTAGAAGCTGCTTTCATCTACACCTAGTCTTCCACATTTTACAAAGATCCATGCATGGAGTCTGCGAAACAGAAATAACTGAATTTGCTAATTATAATGACTAGGTGAATCACAGACACAAGCTGAGCTGAGCAGCAAAATAAACTAAAATTAGTAACAGTGTGCCCCTGGCCTAGGGCAACATCCAGCTGATGAACAGAGACAGCTGGGACCTCATCCTCGCTCTGCATTCTGTTTACCAAAACAAATCGGTTGTGTCACTCTTATAATAGTAGGGACCATATCCACCTTCTGGAGCACCTGCACTGCCATTTCTATGTGGATTTTCTTCTTTGTGGTCCCAGTCTGCCTGCCTGGATGTATTCATCAGGAGATCATGCAAATATCAGGAGCGAGAAAGAGTAGTGAAATAGCTGTTATTAGATCTATCACTGATAATCCACCTAAAGCCCTTGCATTTGCTCTTCACAGGATCTATAAATCTATAGATCTATAAAGGCATTTCAAAGGATCTACATAGCCATGTTTTGATTCATCAGCTCCCTGTCAGCTTTTCATGCTTTTCTTGCTTGCCACAGATTAACACTCTCCCTCTCTTGGCTGTAAATGCCACAACATAGCTTTTTATAAACTAATCAATATTTAATCATTGTAATACTTCGGAGGTTAAGAGAGGTTCAGACATGGAGATTATATTGCACTTTCCTGATATCGAAAAGACCTCACATAGCCTCTGTGGGATTAATAAATGATATTATTCCCATTATAAAAAGGAATCCAAATCACACGTAGGTTATGTGAATTGCCCAAGGTTATACAATCTATCAGTAGCAGAGCAAAGAACCAAACAGGCAAAAACCTGTCCTGCAGGTTATTCTCAGTGAATTAGACCAATAGCATCTGTGTGTATGTTACAAGGGACATAAACTCTGATATAAAGTGTTATTGTGAACTGGCTATTCCTTCGCAGCCCACATTAATCGCCCTCTGCTTTTTTCTCCATTTAATATGACCTGCTTCATCATATTAATTAAGATGAAGAGCTGGAAGCACTCAGAGAAGAAGTATGTTAATCTTGCTGTGCATGAACTAATTAAGTAATGGTGAGCAGCTCGTCAAATGACCAGAATTTGACTGATGCTACTATCACCCAGGGTCTAATGCTGCGGCATGGAGTCTTTAGGAGTAAAAATGAACGTGTCAGTAGCAGAATAACTCACCAGCCTGAAAAATGGAATTTTTTTTCACTCCATGGAAATTATTGTCTTAGAGATGCTAGGTACAGATCAACCTCTTATCTTGGAATGGTAGTTCTAAGCTAATGTCTTCCAAGTATGTTGGCCTAAAGACACACATCCAGTTTCCACCTCTGCCTTGTGTTTTCCTTGAGGTTCCCTGAGGACCTCGGTCTCAATGGAAAATTAGGAGCCTAAATAGAAATTAGGTACCTTTCTTTGGGGATCTCAGCAATAGCCAATAACCAGGAAAGCTGTTTTACAGACCCCTTGTATGGCTTGGCTGTGGCAGCATCAATCACCTCTCAACTTAGGTTTGCAGAGCAGGAAAAGACATTCAACTCCTCCACCAAAACAAATGTCATTACTAACCCACAAACTGTGTATTAACAGCTAAGGTACTCCTCATGTATTGCAGTTCATCGTTTTCAATACATGAAGCATAGTTTTAGCATGCACCTCCTGTTCTTCTTCTTTTTGGTTGGTCTGACTTGTTTCACCCACTGAGCACCTTACAAAAGAGATATCAACATTTATTTCTCTAGCCTTTTGAAGACATATTTCTTTTTCAAAGCTCGACAGAAAACCAATGTAAATAATTACCAGATAAATTTGCAAGTTTGTTTATATTTCTCCTTTTCATCTCGCCATCAGTTCATGAATAAATGGAAAGAGTATTTTCTAGGAAATGCTTAAAGAAACTGGCTATTTAAATATATATTCAAAGGCTCTAGCTGCAGCAGCGACAAGGTGGGGGCTATACAGTTCTTCATTCAGGAATGAAAATCTTCATGAAAGCTTTCCTGAATAGCGACAAAAAATAAAATACATGTACAGGAGGAAAAAAGAGAACATTAAGACACTAATTCTCTTCAAGAATTTATTTCAGTAGGTTCCTCTGCCTCCTCCTCATTAGAAAATGTTGTAGTATCTAAAATCTACTGGTTCCCTCAAGAAGCAGAATTTCAAAGTGATTCTGCTGCAGGATGAAAGTATTTAGCATGCTGGTTAGAGCACTCACTTCTTTGCATTGATTTGAAATGGTATATTAGTGCTACTATACAGCAGATGACCTAGGGTTTCTTAGGGTGAAGGTTACACTGTCTCCTAGGACAATAATCAACTAGTCAAAAAAACCCAGCTTTTGTTCTTATCTTACTTAGTCGTATCTTCCTTTTAATAACAAGACCCCTTTCCCTCTTTCAATTATCTGTGCACACCGTTTGCCATTGCTGGATAGCTTTCCTCATATATCCAGCACTTTGCGCGGTGCATTTTCTCTCTAGCTTTTTTAACACTGTGGAATTAGTTGAAGGGGGCAAGGACCCCTTTATGTCCATTGTTTGGATCTTTTCAAAGGTGCCATTAGCATCCTCTCTGATTTTTTCTTTCTCACAGAAATGTGTTTAACAGCTCTAAAGCAATTGGAATGTCCTACTAAATGGTATCTCCTTTAGTTTGCAAACAACTCAGAAAAGTTCTTCCCTTTGTATGATACCTACACAACACAGTAACCTTCCTGGATCAGTTTCTTAAAATCTTCCCCAGGGGTTTCCTTTCAGCATTTTGGATAGTTTATTTTATATGAAAAAATTACAGAATAAGATTTAGGAGGAACAGGAAATCCAGTAGGAGTGAAGATCCTCACTAGAAATTAAAAGAGGTGAAATATTGTTGTTTTGTATTTTGTTTATGCCTTTGCAGCAGAGTTGTAAGCACCCAACGATTTTCCAGAGTTATTGTGTCCAGGAAAAGAAAACTGTAGAATGTATTACATTTGTGGATGCCACATCACTGGAAGGGGTCAAAGTCAATGTCAATGATGTCCCATCTTTAGAAGTGTTCGAAGTCAGGTTGGACCAGGCTTTGATCAACCTGATCTAGTGAAAGATGTCTCCATCCATGGCAGGAGGATTGGACTTGATTGATCTTTAAAAGTCCCTTCCAACCCAAACCAGTCTATGTTTCTATGAACCTGAGCTGCAATACTCATCTAAGAATAATTCTGACCATGCCTTGTTTTCAAATCTACTCTCCCAATCATGGACAGAAACAAGTTGAAGACTGAAAAAACAACAATCCAGCCACTAAAAAATAAAAAAAAAATCTGCTAAATGCCTTGAACTTAATGAACATTCATGTTTCCTCTCCCCGTTCCTCTGTGACCTTTTTTTTCCTCTCAAGATGAGGACCACTTCCTTGTGGTAACAGTGCTTATCTTTTAAAAATTTTCTAAGTATGTTATTAAATCACAGATGCTGAATCTTTCCCAGCTAGAAAAAAAAGCGGTATTGTTTCTGCAAAGCTCAAGTGTCTTACGTGTAATGCATTGTTATCAACTTCGCTGTAGATGCCATAGTCCACTACAGATAAAAAGTTGTTTTGAAAGATCCTGAAAAATGTGGTTACCTAGACAGCAGGGACTGGACTGATTGACCTGGGAGGTCTTACTCGGTCTAACATCCACAATTCCTGCGAAAAGGGAACACTAGTAAGTGAATGTTGAGGGTTCATTGTTTGAGAGTCAGAAGTGCTATTGCATCTCGATAAAGCAAGACGCCAAACATCTTATTGTAGCTTCCTGAATTATAAAACATGCTGTGGTAGCTCATGTTGTTCCCTTAAACCTAGAGCAGAGGTTTATTGAGCTGAACCTGCTAGGGAAAAAAATGAAATGACCCTTAGGAAAATATGTGGCAAATTGAGCTAAACTGCCTACTTTCCCTTTCCAACTCTTCAGAGGAGCTAATTAGTTTATGTTGTATTAAGCGTAGTGAACAGAAGAAGGAGGCCATACATGTAGAATAATAAGTCCATGGGATTTTTAATGATATTCAGTTTCAAGCAGATATATGTTTTCCTCATAGAGAAGAATGGGTGACAAGGCAGGCAGGGTAAACGGAGAACTCATCTATTCAAGGACCATACAAATAGACATACTACCATTTTGCCAATTCAAAAAATGTAGGCAGAAGAGATGAAAAATATTTATAACGTGTCTCAAACAAGAATATTCATTCCAGAGTAACATCGGTTTTGGTTATAATTGAAACTTCCTTTACAGCTAATTACCCAAATCCCAGCTTTCCAGACTTTCATGCTATGAATACAAGTTTCCATCCCTCAGTTACATTCAGAAGAACAGTAAAAAAAAATAATACAGCCTAAATAAAGTTATACATTTTGGCATAAAGAACGTAGGTCGTGTTTACAGAGTAGAGTAACATAGACAACAGTTACTCTGAAAAAGATGAAAGTATCATAGTTGATAATCAAAGTAATAGTGATCTCTTTCAGGCATGCAGCAGCAAGAAAATCAACGAAATAAATCCCTGGAAAAATTAAACAGGGTAGTGGTGAAGAGACACTGAACAATAATTTAATCTCTCCTCTCGTCAATACTGAGATCATGTTAGAATGGTGTCTGCAGTTTTACTCTTTAGAAAATGAAAAACTGGAGGGAATATCTATGAAAATTATTTGAGGGCTAGTGGAAATTAATTGTAAAATGAGATTTTTAACTCCATTAATTCAGTTTATCAATAACAAGCTATCATTGCTTTGAATAATCCATAAGAATAAATTTATGGAGGGTTCACATTAGTAGGGGATATATTATCCTCTTCTCCTATGGTCTCCATTGTTCATATGATGGTCCATAAAAATTCAGAATTATATCGTTAGCCTGGTTTATCACTTCAATGTCCTCACTGAAGATCATCTTCAATTCCATAATCATTCCTCAGTACGAGTGGTAGATTCATAGCAGAAGCCTTCTCTGTTGACCTGTAATGGAAGTATGGTATTCCACTGATCTATTTTGGATGATATAACAAAGGGACAACCTGGGGTTCTGGTCTTTGCTCCTGGGACTGTTTATGTGTTTTATGCTATAGAGTGTCTTTGGATAAAACAAGAAATTATCCTGAAACCAGAACGAAAATGCAAAAAAGCTATCTCGCAGTTAAGGGGCCGTCTTTAGACCTGCTGGTTCAGAGTCTTTCTCTCTGACCTCATAGCTCATGTATTTCCAGATTTGCAGTAGTCCAGCTTCAACAAGTGCCATCCTAACATCTTGTAATGCAGGGTAGGAAATTGCTGGTGTGTGAGAGCTGTGGGTGTGAGAGCCCTGCCCACTAGAGGAAGGTCTTCCACTTCCAAAGTGACTACTCTTCTAATCACTAAATCATGTATCCTTGAATAATGTTTCTCAGAGACTTTTGTTGTCATCAATAATGTTAAACAGAGCTATGTCTTGGCTCCAAAACTCTTCAACATCTTATTTGATCCATTGTTTCTTGTATTTAAAGACATTCCTTGTAACACATACAAGAAGGCAGCAGTTGATAGATAAGTCTTGAACTTGTGTCAGCTGTATGCAAATGCCAAAATAATAGAGGCAAACAGAGGTGAATAGTTGTTTGCACACAGCTACGCTCTGCTGAATTGTATCCCTAAGGATAATTCTGTTCTTTTAGAATTGTTTTGCTCAAATTATATAGCATCTTGGTCTTACGGCAACAAAACCACAAAGTATATTTGGACTAAGACTGGTGGAATTGAATCCATGCACAGATGACCCCCATTTGCAAAATGGTCTTCAAGCCTGCAAATTCTTGACCTTGGTAGTGTAAGATACTGCAGAGTGTACCAGAACTGTTATTGGCAAAATAGTGTCATGTATGAGTTACATCAGTCGTATTCATCTGTGAACTTTTTGGTAGTAATCTGATATCAGATGGGAAAAAGACTCTAAGATCATATTTTTTGTGGAGAGTTCAAATCAAGAACTTATCCTGGAAGAGGAAGATCAATATACAGACAATTCCCAGACTAGGCTAAATCACAGAACTAATCATAACATCTGAGTGATCCAGCCCAAAACAAGACTTTGATCACAACAACTGTGCAGTTGTTTATGTCTGACAAAATTTTAGGGTATGTTATTGAAAATTTGTTGAAATATGTTCAGCATTAAAAGAGAAAATAAGAACATCAATAATCCACTGCCACTTGTTCTTGCCTCTGACATACGCAGGTTGTGCATTCTGTCCAGAACTCCACTTTCACTATAGAACTTATCAAGTTGGAAAGAAAAAGATACTACAGCTTATATGCGAATTATAACAAAAAGTTCCATCAAGCTGTCTTGGAAAAGGTAAGATCATCCACACCCCTGTGACTGTGTTTTAGGAAAAAGCAGTTGTCTTTTCTTTTGTACCCTTGTACATCATTTTGATATGTGTTTATAGGAAGAAATTTTCCCACATCCCACCTTTGCAAAGATATTTCATGACTGGCATTAGATTAAGACTTCTTCAAACAAAAATGAACACTTTGGTGAGGTTCATCTCTAACCAAACCAGTCTAAAATTATCATAAGAGTTTCAGATTCTGTGACAATAGAGTCTGAAACACTAGTTAAGAAAAAATTCAGATTTACTAAAGCAATGGTCCCCACAGACTGTTTTGCACTTCACTTCCTTTCTCACAACCTTGCATTGCCAGGGGACTGACATCGTGGTAACTATGAATGTTGCCTTGAGGAATGTTCCAAGGAACAAATTCTTAAATATTTATCATTCTTATGTCTTTTTTTTTCCAAATCATCTCCTAAAAATATTAGATAATGCAATGCAGATAGGTTTAATTTGACCAAATGTAAATGCCTATAGCACATACATCTACGTCCCAGCTAAACACTCAAGGCAGTATATAGAATCATAGAATACCAGGTTGGAAGGGACCTCAAGGTTCATCTGGTCCAACCTTTCTTGGCAAAAACATGGTCTAGGCAAGATGGTCCAGCACCCTGTCCAGACGAATCTTAAAAGTGTCCAATGTTGGAGAATCCACCACTTCCCTCGGGAGATTATTCCAGTAGCTGATTGTTCTCATTGCGAAAAATGTTCCTTTTGTGTCCAATCAGAATATCAGCAGGAGTAATTTATACCCCTGTTACCCCTCGTCTTTTCCATGTGACTCCTTGTAAAAAGGGAGTCTCCATATTCTTTGTAGCCACCCTTTAAACACTGGAACATGGTGATAAGGTGTTCCCTAAGCCTTCATTTCTCAAGGCTGAACAAACCTACTTCTCTCAGCCTTTCCTCATAAGGCAGGCTTCCCAGTCCTTTGATCATCTTTGTGGCCCTTCTCTGGACCCTCTCCAGCCTGTCCACATCTTTTTGTATAGCAGGGACCAAATCTGAACACGGTATTCCGTGTGTGGCCTGACTAGCACTGAGTAGAGTGGGCTAATGGTTTCTTTCTCTCTGCTGGTGATGCCCTTGTAGATGCAACCCAGCATCCTGTTGGCTTTCTTTGCCACAGCAGCACACTGTTCACTCATACTGAGCTTGTTGTTCTGCAAGAGCCCCAGGCCTCTTTTCGCAGAGCTGCTCCCCAGCTGTGTAGATCCCAGTCTGTGCTGCACTCCTGGATTATGTTTCTCCAGGTGCAAGACAACTCGTCCTTGTTGAACTTCATAAGGTTCTTGTTAGCCCACTCTTCCAGCCTATCCAGGTCTTCCTGCAGGGTGGTTCTCCTTTCTCTAGTGTCCACTTCCCCAGTCAGTTTGGTATGATCATCAGACTTCATCAGGGTAGAGTTGATCCCATCAATCAGATAATTTATGAAGATATTAAACAGTGTTGGGCCCAGTATCGATCCCTGGGGGAACCCCACTTGTGACAGGTTACCAGTTTTAAAAGGAGCTATTTATCACCACCCTCTGGGTGCAGCCTGTCAGCCAGTTCCCCACCCACCCCACAGACCACTTGTCTGGACCGTAACACATCAGTTTCTCTAGGAGGAGGCTGTGGGAAATCATATTGAAAGCCCTGGAGAAACCCAGGTAGACAATGTCCACTACTCACCCCACATCAACCAAGCAGGTTACTTTGTTGTAGAAGGTGATCGGGTTTGTCAAGCACTATTTGCCCTTGGTGAATCCAAGCTGGCTTTTCCCAATCATGTGCTTCATTTGACTTGCAATAGCCTTCAGGATGATTCATTCCATAACTTTTCCAGAGACTGAAGTAAGACTGATAGGCCCTTCCTGGATCCTCCTTTAAGCCCTTCTTGGAGATGAGGGTGACATTAGTCTTCTTCCAGTCTTCTGGGATGTCCCCCTATCTCCACAACTTGTCAAAGATTATGGAGACCAAACTCTTGACGACATCCACCAGCTCTCTGAACATCCTCAGGTGGATATTGTCAGGGCCCGTCAATTTGTAGGGGTCAAGCTTCTGTAATACTACACATACCAACTCTTCCTTCACTGACGGTGGGTCTGTGTTGGCATCAACCTGGATTGCTGTTCCCAAGGCCTGGGGCCTGACGGTGCTGTAAAGACAGAGGTGAAGAAAGTGTTGAGAACCTCTGCCTTGTCAGTGTTGTTGGTAACTAATTCACCTGTCCTGTTTAACAGTGGGCCAATATTATCCTTCTGTTTCTGCTTGTTGTTTACGTACCTGAAGAACCTTTTCTTGTAGTTCTTGACATCTCTGGCCAATTTCAATTCAAGCTGAGCTTTTGCTTTTCCAACTGCATCTCTGCACACCCCGGCAATGTCCTTGTACGTCTCAACAGGTATTTGTCAGCTTTTCCACCTCTGGTACACTTCTCTTTTGGTTTTGAGCAGACGCAGAAGCTAGAAGATATAATGCCTAAAAAGAACTATAAACTCTCGATAGAAAGAGATGATGGACTTTTGGAGCATAGTTCAAACTATCCCAAAGCAGAAATTTAAAACAAGTTAGCTGCATAGCTAGGAGTACCTGCCTCTCTCTTTTGAAGAGTCTAAGGGTGACCAACTAAGAGACAGACATGCACATTTTAGAGCTCTAAAATTAGTGAGATGAATCCCACCCTCAGCACCTAATTTCTACAGGCTATGCAAAGTTCTCCATTATACGTGTTATGTTCACATTAGCAGTTGCTATGCAATTACTATGGTTATACTATTATTAAAACTTCAGCATGGAGCTGGCTTAACAAAACACCCAGTATCAAAACAATTCCTGGTTCCCAACCTTCACATTTCAACTAAACAAGAAAACATACCCCCGGTTACCTGTGATTTTTCTGAGCAAGGATGTTAAGATAAATTAGAAATTTTTGCCAAGCAGCACATCTCATAATTAATTAGGCTCTTTGGGAGTTTAATTTATCGTGTGTGAATTTCTGCAAAGCTAAAAATCTCTGTATGAGCCATCAACCAAGCTGCGTGCTTGCATGTCAGTATACCCTGAGATAAATATCCCTCAAGACAGAGTATTTTAGGTGTGCTTCAACTTCTGGCACTCCTAATCTGAATGAATGATCTATAGCACAGTTTTGAATCCCATTTTCAATGACCAAACCCCTTTCATTTGCTGTACAGAGAGGGGTGTGGCCCTGAATTTTCCCTGGCTTAGGGTTTGGAGTTTTGTTGTTGTTCTTTTATCTAAAGAACAGTGTTTAAACTTTAGGTTATGCTGATGCTTATTGTGTTCTTTATTGTACTGAGCGCCACAATATCCAAGTCCTTTCTGGAATTGCGCTCTTTATCCTCTTGCCTCAGGGTCAGGATGACTGGCACTTCCCATTTCCCAAGATATCGTGGTGTTAAACACAACGAAGATTGTAAAGTGTTAGGTCCAAACTGATACTTTAGAAAACAGAAAGCTGACTAGCAATAGACGCAGGCATGGCACAGACGTGTGCTGAGACTGCCTCGCAGGAGGTCACGCAGGGTTGAGAGTCTGAAACCTTGTCAAGGGGGAATGATTTCTGTTGTGATGTTTGGGATCAATAATAAACAAAACTATTCTAATGGTATTGTTTGGAGTGTCAGTTTACCTTTGACATTGCATACTGGTTTATGCCTTGGTCATTCCAAGGCCACCCTTGAGGAACAGGCAACAGGCCCCAGCCTGTAACAGAGCAAGACATTTTCTTGTCATTTGTGACAGCATCATTCTGTGAATAAAGGTGGGATCTAATTTACCCTGACAGTGCATTCCCAAACATGTCAAGTAATATTTGCACTATCTATAATGGCATTAGATTTGTTTCTAAACATCTGTTTCCTACATACAAATTTTATATTCATTAATATACCTATGCTGATATTTACTCCCTTTGTTGGCACAACAGGATCTCTTATATCAAAACTAATAGCTGAGTTTATGTGTAATTTGCTGCACTTTATGGTTCTGAGACACAAGATTTTAAAATAAAAATGATAGATAATGCATCCCTTTTGTTCTCATGCTGTCCTCTTCAAACATGCTTTCTTCTCTGCCCTTTCAACCCTACACACTGTGTTGCACTACACTGCCAGAGATGGTGGTGTCATTTCTTTGTTAAACACTTTCTGGGATGCTTAGGCATGATGGGTGTTATATCACATCAAGCATCACTTACAAGAATACTGCAAAAAATGCAGGGGAAGGACATTCCATCAGTCAGCCTAGGATTAAAAAAAAAAAAAAAGCAGATTCCATATCTTTATTTCCTACCTACTCCACTGTGAGTTTGAGACAAGTAATGAAAAATTGGGGTAAAAGGTTACCACAAATAAGTTAACATCAATGGCTAGTTATTTGAGTTAACTTAGTATATGGTAAAAGAAGGTAAGTTTTAATTTCTTTTTATTCTTTTGAACTGTGTTACAGTTCCTTTCAAGGAAAGGTTCTGTTTCAAGGAAAGAGTTATCTTGCATTTGCCATGAATTTTGCACACGCCTATAGAGAATTGACACGGTTATGATGAATGATTTTTTCACAGGCCTGAGCTCAAAATGTATGGGCACTTACCGTTTTGCCTATAAAGTCAGTATAGTGACATTTCCTGATTCATCAGGGCATTACAGGGATAAAACCATATCACATTGTGATCCACAATTAACAGCACGGATATTAAGTGCCCAAAAGGAAAAATGGAAGTAGAGGTACAGGCACGGTAAAGAGGAAGGGAAATGGATACCTTCTTCTATCAGTAAATAAAGAAAAGTCTCTGGAGCTAAATGCTCTGTGTTACTGTCTGATGGAGAGAGCAGAAAGCAGAGTTTTCCTTTCATGGGCTTTTTTCCCCCAACAGCAATCAAATTACACTCTGAGAGGTCTTTACAGGACATATAAAATATAAACCAGCAGGGTGGAGGGTGATGAGCAAAAAAAGGTAAAGGAAGGGAGAACTGTCCAGATTGCGGGGACAAGTGCACGCTTAACAGAAAGGACCCTCCTCAATGACCCTCTCCACTGAGGACTTTGTAACCAACAATGCCAGAGGTGACCTTGTGGTATGGTGTTCTTTATTGATATTGAAGAGCACAGGAGGAGTGGCCCTAGGAAGAGAAGAACCACCTCCAGTGGAGCTGGAGTCATTGTAGTTGGGTGAAATGATGGAAACGCATGGCCAAGACTATCAGTGTTTCACCTTAGAACCTGAGATGACCTTGCCTTTGTATCCCCACACAAACACAGGCACTGCCTGTCAGTATGTACCTGGGAGTAGAGTGTGATAGGGAAGAAAACCAAAATGTTAAGTAGTGTTTATTGGGCATAGTCAGAGGCCACCAGGGAACTGACTTAAAGATTGGTACCAACAAGTAACATGAGCCGAAGGGGGTTATTCATTACCCATTTCTGTAGGCTATAGCTGTGCTTTCCAGAGTTCCAGCAAAATTCTCTTGACTCACAATATATTCCCTCCTTGTTTTGAGTGCAACCTTTTTACCAATAATCAGGGAAGTCTTCCATTTAAATTGTATCCTCTGGATAGATTTAGTTTTTACATATGCCTGGATAGTGCCTCAGGCTGATGCTTTATGTTAATTTTAAGAGGAACCCCTGGATATTCAAACCCTTCCTGTTGCAAATAATAGCCTTCGGAACGCTTACAGAGAGAATTTACTGGGGCTGGCAATAATTCATATCATCTGCATAACATGCGGAAAATGTCGGTGATTAGTATTGCAGTAACATACCAGTGTTAAGATGGTCTGTACAGTATTTTTTAATTCATATTAACTTGTCAGCTTTATGATGCATTTTGTTTGGTCCTTACTCTGCATTTCCCTCTCTCCTTCCTCCTTCCATTTTTTTTCTGCCCCTCCTCATACGTGATGTGATAAGCATCTAGCACTCTCACAGCACGTAGAGGGTCTATAGATGCTTTCTGGCTTTCACAGATGGTGTTTGTATGCTAACCTTATTGCTGCCACCTTCCTTTCCTAACAGAAATTTCAGAGCATGCACTCATCTCACAGGGAAATATGGTAGAAACATCCATACTTCTGTAATCCTCAGGCAGGCACTAAGCTACTTTTAATTGCCAAATACTCCTGATGGGGAAGTCCTCCTATGTGCATATCAGTTTCACCTACCTCACATGCCCACCACAACCAGTGCTGCAGTGATATATGAGAAGGCAGCCAGTGTGGGAAGAATCCTCCAAAAAAGCAGATTTTTACTGTGCAGTAAAGGCAAAAATTGACTCATCTGAAGTTTTTGAGAAACCATGAAATTTGAGATGTGAAAGTAGTGTTATGAAAATAACTGGCTGCATCTCCTTACCTTCAGAACTGAGATCTGCTTTGGAATGACACTGCGTTTTGCTGTGTCTGCTCGCACACCAGGGTGTATTTTGGGCCTGCAACACAGCACAAACCACGATAAATGACCTTGTGCCACACATCTGCACAGGCTGGCTCACACGAGAACTCGGCAGAACTTGACATGTCCTTGACAGCATGTTTTACCAGCTGGAGAGAAAGAGAACCTTGGGCTGGTGGCACCCAGCTTCCACGGTAATATATGCTCTTTTGAAAACTTTGTATGTATGCCTTTGCCCTGGTGAGCTGAGAAACCTGCCAGCTAGCCAGCTCTTCTTTGCCTTATCATTCCAGTTCTTGCAATATATTAGTGCCACCATGAAGCAGAAACAGAGAAAATAAAGAAATTAAAGCTCACAGATAAAGGACAGATAATTACAGGTGCCCAAAAGTCAAGCATTGAACACAGGCACGTGTGGCCAGGTGAATCATAACCACAAGATTCAGAGTACACTAGGAAAAAATGCTTTTTACTTCGACTATTCTAAACACAACATTTGAAATAATTTCCTAAGAAATCAATTAAGTCAGTGAGAAATATGAATGTTGTATTGGAGTTACTGATTCTTTCAATTTTATTTCAGATGTCAAATGTACCCTTCAGATGCTGTGGATCAGCAAGTTTCAGCCTTTGTTCATTTTTGGCACATTAATGTTCATGGTTGGACTCAGTGATCTCAAAGGTCCCTTCCAACCTAGACGATTCTCCGATGCTATGATTCTATTTGATCCCCCAAACAAAAAACAATGTTTTTTACAGTTTGTTAACGTAACAGTTCTGTGCCCATAATCTAATAATTGCTTGGATTTACAGTACCCATATTTTTATACGAAAATCCTTTTTTTGTTCAACATAAAATTTAAGTCAAAACCAAATAAAGATAATGAAATTGTGAGAACACTAGGATATAACTCCATTAATGTTGAAAGACAATAGAACAACAACTCAGTTAATGTAGAAATTATTAGTGCCACCTATTGGCAGGCGATGCAAACAAAGCAAGCTATAAAGTAGAAGAATAATGCAGAAATAAAATGCTAATTAATTTCCAAAAGTGAAACTTCCTTTCTAAAAAAAAATTGGGATTTTTTTTTTCTTTTCTTTTCCTGGCATTCTTGTGTGTTTTATCTCCCTCCATGCAAATTGAAAAATATTTATAGGACCAGTGACTTTTAAGTAAATAATGGAGGTACCACTGAAAAACTCCGTTTGAAATTATGAATGCTACTAATCAAAGGGGAAAGAACTGTTGTAAAGAATCTCACTTTATTCTAAAGATTTATGTTTGTTCAGTGAGGAAACGAAATGTATGGTGTTATCCACTTGTGTAGCCAGCTAGTATGAGATAAAGAAGATTAAAAATAAACTATTTATAAAGTCGTTTCAGGAATGACACTGTTGATCACTGAAACCCACTGAAATGTCAATCTTTTCCATACCTTTCAAAAATGTTCAAATTATTACAGTTTATTCCAATTTATTTTATTTGTTAATGTGTTAAGGTAAATTTTATAGAGAAATTTTACCAGAATTACAAATTATAATGAAAGATATGAAAGTACTGAAAAAGATTTCCAGAAAATGCATAAGCTTTTGTGACCACAGTGCATTTAATACAGCCAAAGCATCGGTATAATTATTTCTATGCTTAATATGTATATGGAAGTATTGGTTTGAATGCCAGATACACGTGGCTAGAAACATGAAGGGTCAAATGTCGCTCAACCGGTTTGCTGAATCCTATGGTTCTGCCTGCAGATTTAGTAAGCATCATGCCAATTATTTCAGTAAGCACCGCGTCGATTACTTCTTCCTGGTCATAAAGGAAAATAAAAGCATCGTAGCTGTAAGCCACTTGCAACAAACACTTCCAATTTGACAGTGAGCTATTGGTAAGTGCTTTATCAGTAAAAAGATTCAAGTCTCTTTGCACCCACTCTCTATAACTTTTTTTGGAATAGGCTTCCTTGGCTTAATTATGAGAATATCATGAGGCAGCGTGAGAGCTATGTGTGACATCTGCTGCTTCTTTTCTGTCCACAGTTGCTCTCTCACAGAAGGAAATTAGATTATTCTAATATAATTTTGTCTTGACAAATCCATGTTGACAGTAATTTCCTTGTTTTCTTTTAGATGTGTACACTTTGACTATCTGTTCTCGCTTTTTCCCAGGAACTGAAGTTCATCTAATTTCCCAATATTCTTTCACATTCCTTTCAAAGATCACTACCACTTCCATTCCTGATCATCACCCACTGCCCTTGACTTTTCAGAGGGACTTCTATCATCTCTGATATTTCATCAGCTTATTCTTCAAGTATCAGAGCATCACAGCTAATTGAAAACATCTTAGTAATAAGTATTTAACCTGTTCTTTTCCACTTAAAGCCTTGGGCTTAAATTTTCTTCATTGTTACTTATTACTGTAATACTGAACTTCGTCTCAACCTTTTAAATAAGAGTGATGCAGAACAAGTATTACAAACCATATGTGTCAGTATCAGCTCTTGATTGCTTTTTCTTTTTTTCTGAATTGTATTTAGTTGGCCTTCATCCTATTTTTTTCTGTGATGAAAGAATGATTTTTATTATTATCATGGCCCTTGGGATTGCAATCTATTGCGTGCCTTGGTAATT
This sequence comes from Vanellus vanellus, assembly GCF_965231255.1. NCBI lineage: Eukaryota > Metazoa > Chordata > Aves > Charadriiformes > Charadriidae > Vanellus > Vanellus vanellus. The sequence goes on along the minus strand of NC_138905.1, from coordinate 205,839,525 downwards.
TTTTATTCTGTAGCATCACATTTACGCAACACTTCCCTACCCTTAGGAAGTGACCCAGCTTCACCTTTTTGAATGCTGCATGAAAAGCTCAAAATTTAGCACTCTTGCCTATAACTTAGCAAATCTTATACTTTCTGTCTTTCTTTTACAAGTGATAGATTGCATTTATGCCCTTAATACTGATCCCTTAAGAAACTCCTAGATTTCTTAAATTCCAATGAAGTCTTACAAGACAATTCTGAGTTTACTGAAGCCTACTTTCCTGAAAGCTGATGCTTTTTTTTTGCTGTTCTTCCCTTTTTCTGTCATAAGACTCATGAACTCTATTATTGTATGGCTTTTCTCACCCACTACTGCCTTTTACCCTGATGTTCCTCCCTATCATTAGAAACAAGGAAAGACATCTCTCTTCTAGTTGAGTTCTTCACCATCTGCATTTGTAACTGTCAACAGTTTATTCCAAGGACTTTGTGGGCAGTTCACATTTTTTCCCAACAGAGGTACACACAGTTAAAATGCCTCGCTAACCTCAAATCCCATCACCCGTATAATTTTGCCATTTCTTACAAGAAATCGCATTTACTTGACCGTTTATGCTGATAGCCTATTGTTCACCTATCTACTTTGACAATGCTCTTATTCTTTTTTATTTTAATTATTTTAAAGACACATACACGTATAGTAAAGAGGCAACAATCTATCAGGTAGAACTCCTAACACAGACAATATATCCCCCAGTAATCAGAGTAGGCCCAGCCAGCACTGGGGCAACTCACTGGGCGTTGAAGATAGAGATGTATCTCTAAGCTCTAATTAAGAGCCAAAAACACTACGCAAAAACTCTTCCCAAGCACTGTTCATTGAATCATTCTAGGATTTTTCAGTTCGCTGCAACACGAGTTGGGTTACTTACCTGGTTATTTGTGAAGAGATTATCTTTGTGTTCTTAAAATCACCTCTTCCAAAGTACAATTACAAATAAATCATAAGTATATATTGCCAGAAAAAGAACTCTTGAAGACTATTTGGTACTTAGTTTAATGCATATCAGTAAATATAGTCAATGAGGTAAAAATCAATAGAATCTCTTCTCCTGTTACATTGGTGAGATAGACATAGATTTCCATTTAATCAAAATAAATTCCTTACCTGTTAGCCATCACTGCAGCTTAATAACTGTCTTGCAAAGATTTTATTTTCTGCTGTCTGAAGTCAGAGGGAATTTTGCTACTGACTTCAGCGGAGAAAGATTTCACCCGAAGCAGTTCAGTCTAATGATTTCTTATTAAAATACTGGAGCCTAGTTTGAGCTTTATTACGTCAGACAACTGCATTCACATCTCTCTATTCCAAGGATCTTCTATTTATAAAGTTGATACCACTGAAAGGCTGCCGCTTATCAAGGTGATGGAATCTATACTAGAGCAGATCCTTTCCTTTTAAAGCATTTTTGAATAGAGAGTTGCATACACTTGTGGTTTTGTGATGGGGAATTTTCAACTGTACATCTTTCACCGCTGCTGGCAGACATAATGTAAGGGACCAAAGTTCAGCAATCAGCTAATTGATTATAGCCTCTGGCTCAGTGCTTGCCACAATCTTCCTTTTTGCCTATCTGATTTTCACAATATCTTTAGCTTCTTTATCCTTTCCCGTTAGTACAGATATCTTTTGTTAGAACTACACAAACACTGTAAACTACAGAATGCAAGTCCTTCACTTCTCTGCTTTCTCTGTCAGCATTTTAATACAGAAGAAGACCCCTGGGTGCTGCTGAGTAGTAGAGTTATTTTGCTAGGGAGCCAACAGCCAGCCCAGCAGGACTTTTCAGAAGACGTTGTTATGTTGTATGGCTCCCCAGGACACTGGACCGCATCACTTTCCTCGCACACAGCCGGCTGATGTTACTGAATTTGAGAAACCACCCAAACCTTTGCGGTTATGGTGACCATTGTGTGTCTCCTGAGGGATTTCACTCTTCCTTGAGAACCTCCAGAGTAAGAGCACACCAGCGCTGCTGTACACCAGGATAGTGATCTTGGACGCAGAGGTAGGGAGGTAGGATGGGGATGGATAAAAGTAATGCTCAACTGCTTCTTTTGTGGCATGGCATTTTATTTGGGTTGATAGCAATACAATTCTCTGTGCTCATCTGATTAGTGCGAACTAAACAGTCTTGTCCTTTGATATGAAGTCAGTCAATACGCCATAACCCCACCTGAAAACGTCCACTGGTAAGTCAAACACTGCTGTGCCTCCAGACAAACCTCAATGCCTCAAGACTCAACACCTTATATAAAATATTTAGCACCCTATTGTCTTCATCACTCTTATGACGTTGGCTGGTTTTAAGCAATAATATAAAAATCATTTTCTTGGCTCCAAAACTGGTTAAACTGTTGAGTACTAGCCACTGGAGGAAGTGTCACTGCACCTGCCCTGCTCACATCAACTTTCCTTTCACGTCCTGTGCAGGATGGTTTCACACAGGAGACTGGATTTGCTCTGACCTGGTGTGGAAGATCATACATTTTTATGTTGCTGGCAAGTTATTGACCAAAATATTGAATCTTGTACTGCATGACATGTGTTATAAGGCAAAGTTCTTAGTGTGATTTTTTTAAAGATAACTCCAGCAGGGAAACTTTTTTGCTGAAAACCTCGAGCAGTTTGCTGAAAATATTGCAGATTAAAGTATTATCAGGATTTTCTCAGACTACTGCAGTGAAGTGTCATTTCATTTTTCAGGGCTGACGCATTAATGAATTAATCAGAAAATGTGTTGAAGTAACAGCCATAGCAAACCCAACACTTCCACACTATAGTACATACTGATCTTTCTTAAATGCTGAAGTGAATTCTGCTTATATCTACAGAAGAAATCTCTATGACCACTCAATAAAATGTTAGTTTTGCTTTAATGCCTTAGCATTAAGACTCAACCTGCAGAATTTTATTTTAGAAAATATTTTGCAGATGGGTACAAAAATATTTGTTTTGTCATTACAATGCACAAAAGTCTCTTGAGCATGCGAAGCCGTACATCTGTTCCTACTGCCTGAATTAGAAAAAAATCCCACATATTTATTTACTTGAACATGATGACCGTGGCGATGAAATAAGTACTATTTATGAGCAGAAGGGTTTGCATGACAGTTTTGTTATGGTAAAATAGTGCTCATGGCAATGAAATACAAGTTTCATAAAAGGCCACTTATGCTAGAACCTTTATTTTAGTAATAATAAAGCATTTTCCTTTTCTGTGCTGAACACTGGATTCTAGAAAATAAAGTGTTTAAGGGAAACTAAGCATAAGATTGAGTTCAAGTCATAGACAGATACAGTGGTATGAAGGTTCCGGTAGAAGTAACAGCCCACAAAAGTCTCATAAAAGGTTGACTCGAGGGAGTTTTTTAGAAGCTTTTGTTATTTAACTGAAAGCAAATACTCAACCAGCTTCAGGAGGGAAGGTGAGCGCTAGCATACAATACCTGGTGAAGTGCAGGTTAAAAATAAATCAATCTGCTCCCTCAGTTCCAGAAATTGTCTCAAAAAAATAAGGAAGTTTTATTGCTTAAAGGAGCATTACATTATTAATTTAACTGCACAGTGTGTTGGCAATTGTGTAGTGCAGCTCTAGCATAGCGTCCCCTCAAAGCTCCCTCTGAAGAGAGTTTTGTTTATCTTTGTATTTATTTTCTAAGAAAGAGCTAGATGGTGATCCTGGAAAGATATTCCTCATTTTAACCCTGGGCCATAGAAGAGCCTGCTGGTGCAGACTCCTGTGTGATGAAGGTCCAAGGGGAGCTTTGAGAAACCAGTGGGCAAGTGATGGTTCAGATATGCAGCAGCTCATGACCCACAGAGCGTCTGAGCTCCACAGAGCTGGAGCTAAGCCGCTGCAGTGCTCAAGATCCCCATAGGAGCAGAGTTAAACAGTAGATTAGCTTCAGCCTTGCACAGTCACAGAGCACCACAGGACTGGTGCCTGAAGATAAGCTCAGCAGTTGTGAAGCTTCCCTCATAGCAAATCCAGGAGACATAACCAATAGGATGATGATAAAGGTGTAATATTCATGAATATCAACAAAAGACTGATCTTTGTTTTCTTGCCAACTGTCTGACACAGGACAGAGTTGTGAAAAGCTAATCAGAGAACTAGTCAGGAAATTGGAGTTTTACTCATGGACAATTTTGTGAGGAAACAGAAAAATCTTTTAAGGTTTCCCTGGTGGATACTTTACCGCATTAAATGTACAACAAATGACTTCCTCACATCCCCTGACTGCTTTCCAGCTTAACTGCGTTAAAACAGCAGAGTGCTAAAATCAGTCTTTCGAGATGAAGTAGCGTGGTCATGCTTTGAAGTGAAATAAACATGTAAAGGAGAAAGTGCTTCTTACCAACGTGAAACAAATTCTTTTTAAAAGGTAAGATGTTACCTCCTCCTTCCTTTTTTTAAAGTCCCCATATCCCAAGGGCTAAAAAAAAAGAAATAGAAAAGTTGGGTATTTTTCCATAATGTCCACTTCAAACAACCCAGAATCCCTGAAAAGACATTCTAGTGAAATCTTCCTTTTCAACATAAAAAAAAAAAAGTAACATTAGTTAGAAATTAGATTCTTTTCAACCTAAATATAATTTTGAAAGAAGAACGAATTGTTACTTCTTGTGTTTTGACAGGATGGCCACTATCTCTAGTGATAAGCATTAGTGCTATTGACTGACTAAAAAAACCCGGCCAAAACAGAGACAGTACAGAGGAAAAAACTTCTGAAGCTTTAGTCCAGGAGTGTATTTTACTTAAATTATAAAAAGAATAGAAAGTTAATTCTCAGATAGGACTATTTGGAAAATTTAGCTTCAGTCCGCAAGCCACAGCCTTACTTTATTCTACAGCCTTGCCTTGATTTGCAGATGGACCAGAGTATACCGGCTTTACTAGAGTAGTTCATTAGTGCTCTTCTAGTCCTCTAAAGATTAAGGAGAAACTACCAGTGTATGTGAAGGATACAATTTCATAGTCAATCACATCTTTGGACTCACACATCAATCATAAGTCTTGGCAGAAGTGCAGCACTGAAGTTCCTGTTCAGACAAATTAGAAAATTAATTAAAAAAAAAAAAAAATAGAATAACCTTTTGTCTGGTTACTTAAAACTTGTAATTGCATTTGGTAAATTAAAAAGCTGCTAAAAATGTGACAGAATTTAAAATAAAACAAAATACTATTAACTTAAAGATATTTGGAAATATTAATGAGATATATATGTAACTCTTGACGGTTTCCCTCTTTTCATAGCTTGTATTCTGCAGAAGGTTTTCCTGGCCTGTTTTCAGACCAATAAATTCAAAAGCTCAGCTGAATGACAACTTTTGACTTCCATCTGATGACCGGTGTTTCGCAAGAAATTAATCTCTGCTGCTGCCTTATTTCAGAACAATGTCTGCAGAACCGAGGATCCAACTGGGTGGAGGGGCAGTTCCCTGCATATACCTGTGAGACAGAGGTTGCAACGGAAGCACATTGATAAGGCACGTGTAAGAGATTGCACTGCTGCTGCACGTGCTCAGTCTCCCCACCTCATAAACGTGCAGATCATTTCTAAATGTAGAAGTAGTTATTTCCAGAAGCTCTGCGGGTGTCATTTAGAGAAATAGAGGGATTTGCCAGTTGTATAGCGCAGCTGACTCCCCAAAACAGGCTACAGACAACCAAGTGGCCTTCTTTTCTTCTGAACACTGTCCTTTTATTTAGCAAATAATTACAGAAGAGCACCTGAAAGAACTTGAGTCTGAGATCTGATACAGTGCCCTGTCTTTGAGAGTGGACCGTAGTGAATAGCGGGTGCTTAATAAAGTAACATAAGGACAAGACAAGTTTATATGCTATATGTATCTGATAATTGGTGGTTTAAGGATTTCCTAAATCAGGTATGACTTCAGACCTTTGTGTTTAACAGACCCTGAAGGATTTTTTGTTCTTTCTATAAATTTTTCTGAATCCATTTCTACCTTTGTCCTTCATAATATCCCGTGGCAATGAGTTACACATTTTAATTATGAGCATGGCAAAAAAGTACTTCACTTGTTTTAAACCCACTTCTTGAAAAATATCATTTCACAACTTCTTGCTCTTTTATTTTGAGAGCTAATGAGTGATCGTCACTATTGATTTTATATACTTGTACCGTATCACAGTTTTTCCAAATTGGAAGTCTTATTCCGTTTAATCTCCCTTAAAACCAAAGCTGTTCCGTGCTATTGCTCATCCTTGTCACATTCCTTCCTGCTTTTCTATTTCTGCCTAACCCTTTTCAGATGAAAATATCAGAATGCACCGTATTACTAAAAAATGTGTCCTATGCTGCCTTAATGATGTTTTCTGTTTCATTCTACCTTCCTTCCCGAAAAACTTCACATATCTATTGTGATATTTCACATATCACTAACAATACTATATTTTGCCTTTCTGGGCTTACCAGGCATTAAGCTCTCTTCATACAACTATCACAGTTCTTTTGAGATCCATTTGCAAAACAGTCTTAACTAATTTTGCGGTCATCTTTGTATGTGTATAGATATGGTTGTTTTTCCCAACAAGCAGTATTTTTTATTTCATTGAACATTTTATTATCAGCCAATAATTGAGTGACACTGTCAATTTCAAGATTCCTCTGCACGTTTTCACAGGCAGGCTCTGCATGCTTTTATCAGGGCAGGGATGGTTAATGCTCATATCCTGTAGATGCATTACCAATTGTGTGTAGGGGCCAAAAAGATTAAGACACACCCTAAAATTGCCTAGAAAACAGTGGCAGATCTAAGCAGAGGCAAAGGGGCAGCTGGAAATGGTAGTAGACTGCTCAAATGTTTTCACCATTTCGTCCCACGTGGTTTCTCCACCTTCCCAGAAAATTCTGATGGAAAGAGAACCACCTTTCCATTTCATTCCTTCAGCCTTAGAACAGAAAACTTCTGTTTTGTCTACAGTGATAAGGAACTGGAACCATTGATGTAAAATGTCTGTAGCTACTTGCTCACCATCAGTGGCCTGAGCAGTCTGTTTTTTCTGAAATCATTCATAATAAATCCTCTGACATACGTTGGAGGTGAATCCCAGAAGGATTCTAGAAAGACAATGCAGCCCTGAGCTTTTAAGAAAAAAAAAAGAGAGAAGACAACTCAATATTAGCCTGTTTACCATACGTCATAAATCGATATTTTCTACTCCCTTCACTCCATTCCTTGCAAAACAGGGGAACAAAATTTAAGAGGTGTACAAGGTCAGAAATATATTCCTAACTGTAAACTACTGTGAGAGTGTGGAATGAATCCCTATAGCTGATGAAAGAAATTTCATCCTGAGTAGCAGTTAGGGCAGTACCCTGCACAACATGCAAGAGGTCCCTGAGGGGGAACAATCCTGCATTGACAAACACTGCAGATGACCTCATTCCTTAGGTGTTTTCTATGACAAATTCCTGTTGCCATGTAATTTATCATTGGTTGTCAGTCTGTCTCAATGACCTGTGTGGTATCTGAAAGTCTAATCTATTTGAACAAAGATGATATGCTGATTAGTGCAGAGGGAAATTTCAAAATGTCTTTTCCCATATCTTCCTGTTGTGAAACGCAATGCTAATATATACAACATCTCATGAAAGCTTTGATTTGCCTGCCTGTATGTATTTTTTACAACAAAAAAGAATTCCCTTTATTCCAATTTTGAGATGGTAATTATTTGAACAAATACTATCATCTGTGACTCCCATGCTACTATGTGACTCCCTTGGTATTGAATGCAAAGTCGTTTTGACATATGGCTTACAGCTCAGATGGCATTTGGTTTACTCTTCCCTGTGGAATTGGAAGTCGTAGAAGTCCTACTAAACAGTTCCGAAGGAAATCAAGCAGAAAACACTCATTTAAAATGAAAAGACCAAAGAAAAAGTGTATAAAGTGGAAAACAATGGAGGGAGAAAAAAATGTAAATGTGAAATAATTTACAAAATAACAAAGTGGTCAATAGATTTTCTTTCTGATTATCAATTACAAATTCGCCTGGCTTCTGAACTTTCTCAAGTAAATAATTTTTACAGTCTGAACAAAATGTACCCTGGAGAAGATTCTATCTTGGTTTGAAACCAAGTTCACCCTCAGCCACAACAGTTTTACAATAAAGCAGATTTCTCTAAAGTATGGCCACTTGCATTACCAAAAAAAAAAAAAAAAAAAAAGAGTATCAATTCAATACATTCAATACTATGGAAAGGTTGAAAACAATCCAGAAGTCTTTCCCCCTCATCTCTCCCACCAAATAGTGTAAATTCAGGACAGAATTGACCATAGCGACATAGTGAAATAATGCTCTTCAGTAATGGGGGGAGAGGGGGAGTGTATCTATTTCTAATATATTACAGATGAATCCTGTGAAATTTAATTCTTACAGCACTTTTTCAGTATTTCTAATGGAAGGTCAATATTTTGCATCTAGCAGTGATAGCCTGTTTTATAAGTTATTTATCTATTTCATTTTTATTTCTTTTCAATGCTAATTTGTTCTGCTAAATGCTGTATTAATCCTCAAAAAAAAAAAAAAAGCCTATTCATCTCCTTTGACAATATAGGAGTCCTGGAACTATTAAAAGCATAATTAGTGCTGCTACTTTTGCCCTTTAGCCATAGCTGGTTTGAAAAAAGTTGTTTTAAAAAAATAAGCTTATTTTTCCCTATTACAAGTATACATGAACGTTGTTGGATTATAATGGCAAAAAAAAACTGATTTGGGATTAAACATGCTGAGGGATGGACTGCTTGATGGGACCAGTAGAATGATGAAGATGGTGGAAGACCCCAAAGGTAGATCAGATACTGCAAGGAGGATTAAAAGTTTTCTTTCCACATAGTAGATAGGCTTTGGGAGGGTGTCAGCCATTGCAGCGCATTACCATCTGGGCTAGAGCAACAGCCACAGCCACTCTAAACCTGCATCAACTCTGCATGGCCATGGCAAGCACAAACCTCCAGTTAGAGGGCTGAGACACAGGGCTGTGCTGAGGATGGGATGGAGGTGTATCAGGGAGGCTGAGGGAGCTCCTCAAAACAATAATAAAAATATAAAAATATAAAAATATAAAAATATAAAAATGCAGAGTATTTTGAGGTTTTACAGGAAGCAAACTGGAAATTCGTAATTCAAAAATATAGCTAATTGATGGAAATTAATTCAAAGAGGCTTTACTATGCAAAAAAAAAAAAGGCAAAACAGCTTTGTGGGGATTCAGGCTCACTACTTCACAAAATATATGCAGTTTTGAAATCTTTGCACTAGAAAAGTTGCTCTTTAGCTAGCACAAATCAACACAGTCTTCAGCAAAGCTAGTGTTTTACATGAGCTGCAGACATGACCCATTGCATTTAATTTTAGGCATCTTATAATAAGAAAGATATTCACATATTGGAGGAAGATAAGACGAAAGCTGCAAAAATGATTAGTCTTCTGGAGTGACTGATGTATGAGGATTGATTGCAAGTGCTAAATATGCACAGTTTGTCTAAGAAATGACTAAAGGGGGACATGGCAACAATCTATAAATATTTGAAGAGTCTAAATGCCAAGGAGGGAAAGGCATTTTCAGGATACAGAAGAGAGGCAGCAGGACAAAATTAGTAAAAGAAAAAAGAAAGTGAACTTAAAAAGAGGCCCTAAAGGAAGACCTTATAGACCAGAAAGATGTTGCCTTTCCAAAAGAAAAAAAAAATAGATATAGATGTATTTACAAATACATGTGGGGTTCAAGATTGTTCTAAATGATCTTCAAAGGGAAATTTTAAGGGCAGTTTTATGCAAGTGATCAGACCACATACATTGTTAATCTCTATTCACATTGGAGCCTGGGCTTTTTTTTTTTTTTTTTTAAGGTTTAAACAAGTGTCACTCCATGAGGAACCACAAAATTGGGAAAAATGTGCCTAAGCCAATTGCAGTTGCAACAGATTTAAATTTAGAACATCCCTTTTAGCCAAGAAGTACCATTTTCACTTTGATCAAAATAAGGAAAGACAAAAGATCTGTATTTCCCTGTTTTTATTGTCTCTGGAGCCAATGGTCTGATTTAGGAAACAACAAAGGAAAAGGTTGCCTCTGGAGATGCCTTCTGCATTTTTATGTTCAACCCAGAGTATTTTCGAAAACGAGTGGTGAGTTTAGAAAATATCTGTGTGTATAGCACTGACACGATCCCTAAAATTATGGCTTTATGTCTTACTATGTATTTCATTAAGATTCGATTTCAGTGTTCCAAGTAGTAGAAAGTATAGAAAAGACCAAGTATCTGTAAGATGCTGACAATAACAAAGGACATTCAGAGAAGGGGCCCTAAAACTAGTAGGATAAATGGATGTTCATGCTCAAAGTGTGGTATATCCCCAGTTCCAAATGTGAGTGAGAAAATATGAAAACAGGTTTGGGGAGATATAGAAAGATGAGAACTGGACATAAGGAATCACAGCTCCAAATTCAAAACAGGAATCCCTGAGACAATGTTTTCTTAAAGTTACAAATGATCTCAAAGAGTGAAAGTATGGAATCTAAAATTAAAATAAATGTCATTATCTGATTGTATTCCATGATATCATATATTTTACAGGTGTGGAAGCCAAAAGAAATAAGAATGTCCCTCTTTTTTACCTAACATAGGTTAGAAAATATCATGCATCAATTTATGTGACAAGTTGATCTAAAGGGTATCTTTTAAAAAGATTTTCAGCCTAGATTTAAAGACTCAATGATGGAGAATTCATTTAATCCTTTTGTAACCCATTGCAGCACTTGGCTCACCTCTGTATTAAAATAAATGTGTCTTATTTCAACTTTATCCTTTACTGATTCCAGTTTCTAGCCACTGGTGCTTTCTCTGAATAATTCCTACCATGTTTAGTTTTCAGAAATCCATTTATGACCTCAACACACACTTTTTTCTTCTTTGGTTGAAGTCTACTGACAATTTTGCCAGGACATGACATTTCCGAGATTTGGTAAGTTTGTCTTTAAACAAATAGTTTTCTTAAATGCATAATTTATTTTCCTAATTATTCATTGAAGATAATATGTATACATATATTGACCTGAGAGACCGCAACAGCATGCAAAGTATTTTGCAGAAGATTCACATAGACTGAGTTGCGCTGGCAGGAAAAAAACCCTACTTACCACCACTCATCATTGTAAATTACATCTAGGTAAACACCAACATCTGCTTTCCGTGCAAACACAGTCTGTCATCACAGGACCCATTATATTATTATGAGTAGATGAGATGGTTTAATATTCATTACATATATATAAGCAGCAAGAAACTGCTGCACGCACATGCTAATGGGTAGTAAACGTATGAAATGAATTGTACCAACCTCCACAGGTAGCTACATTTTTGAAACATTTAACTGATCTAATATGAAGGACTCCAATGCCATCAAAGATAGATTCAGAGGTAATATGTGTGCTTAGTGAATATATGCTGTAAAAAATCAAAAGGACTCGCCCATAAGGAAAAACTAGCATGGGTGCTTTAGGGTACCAACAATACCCAGTTTACTACTCCTTTGCACTGTTTTGTAACAATTCATATTACATTTCTCAGAAAAAATTACAATCCAGCTATAAATACTCATACAGCGAGACAGATTAAAACCAAAAATTCTATCTTGTGCCATTCCTGTGCACTTTTGTTGGATTTTAGACTTGGGATGTGGGAAAGAAAAGAAGCATTCCTGTATCTGCCAGCTCTACACTTTGCCTGCGTGCATCCATCCAGGAAGATGCAGAACAGAGAATAGGTAGGGCCTTTGTCACTTCTCAGCCACAGTACTCGAGCTCACAGAGCTAAGCCACCATGCAAAGTGCCAAACAAAATAATACAAATATAACAATGTGATTCTGTGGAATGTTTCTTGTAAGTTCACTTAGTGAGACCAGAAGACATAGATGTAAATAGCACAGTCATGGACAAGAATTCATGTTTTTGACAAATACTTCACCAACTAAGTGGTTTCTATGACTCAAGAGCTCAAAAAAAAAAAAAAAAAAAAAAAAAGAAATTAGGGTCAAAATAATTGTCCCTGAAAAAGACACAGAAAAGAGTAGAAATGTTTATCTTAAAGGGGTGCCAAGCAGACTACTTATAAAAGCATGCCCTCTCCCCCCCCCAAAAAAAATTGCAAATGCATCATGAGAATAGCTATGCTTCCCTGCTCTAACTTGAAGGTGTAAGGGGCAGTTACCTAATCCAAAACCAGTAAGTTTGAAACTGTGATATGGAAGTTTGAAGAGCTATTTTTCTTCCTTTTTTTTTTTCCCTACACTGTGAAATTGACATTATCAAAAAAGATCTTTGAATTTGGCAGTATTCACTAAAAGTTTTGATACTAAGTAGGCAAATATTAAAGTTATTTTTTCTAGATTTTGGGACATCTCAGGTTGGGAGAAAACTTTTATTGATGATCCCACAGATGATCCCACATCAACCTGTTACACGGGACTCCAACCTCTGTGGGGCAACTCAGGCCAATTATGGGTTAATGAAATAGCACTTATGCTGTACAGTAATTCCTGTAATTCTCACTTTGTGGTAGGGGGAACTAGCATCCACTAAATTTTTCTGCTGCTTGCCTTTAGATTTGGATTAAGTTCTTCCTGCCTACAGGGATCTGATTCTGAACTGGAGCCTTAGCTTGCATCAAGGGCTGCCTTTCCAATGGAAATAGTCTGTGACGGTCAAGAAGTTATCTGTTATCTATTGAAGTAATAATGTAAGGGTACTAATGTGGTGTACAGCAGAGGTCTGCATTTCATCTGCTTGCTTTATACAGAAAGATCTGTGCAGCTTTCACTGTGTAATCCATATAATGGACCTATAAAGAAGATATAGAATTTGTAGAGTGTTCTGGTTCATATTCTTGGGAGTTTCTTAAATCGAAATGTACAGGATTAACAGTGAGGTCTGTAAAAAACATATTACTCTAATACGGCAATGTCTAGTCAAGAACAAACCTAACTGAAATCTTGTCCCATCACATGATAAGTGTGATAAGGGATACTTCCCCAAATAACATCCCAGTCTGCGACTTAGGGACTTCCAGACTCAGAGGTTCTATTTTTAATAGGTCTTGATGGGATTTTCTTTTCTGAATTACTTTTTATTCTTTTTTGGACTCATCAATACCTCTGGCATCGCTAGCACCGTGTGGCTGTACGGTGGACAGCTTAATTATGAGTACCACAAAAAATTAACTTATTTTGTTTGCTTGAAGCCTGCTACTCCATAATTTAATTTCATGTCTGTTAGCTACTGTGCTGTGAGAAAAAGTGAACGGTTGTTTCCTACTTTTCCTTCCTGTGTCAGTCATGACTCTTCTCTGGGTTTTCCAAAGGTATGAGGAAGTATCTGAAAGGTCTTTCTCAGGATAAAAAGAATACTGGTTGATGTTTTCTGAAACTGAAGCATGTGCAAATCATTAATAAGTGTTTATGTTTTCATGTTAACTGTCATTTAAATAACAATTAGCTACCCTCATTATTTCTACCATCATACCTTGCTCCAACTGTAGACTCATAGAACTACTGAGGGCTAAAAGATACTGTAAAGGAGTTATTTTCTTATCTTGCAATCCACTTTTTGGCCAAGCTCTGATAAGCCTAGTATCTTCAGATCATCTCAAATAATTGTGACTGTATAAACAACAGCTGCCTTTTCTGTAACATAAAATTTCTTGTTTCTTTCTTTTTCTGCTCTGAATGATATAAAATACATTCTATGTTTCATGCTAGTGCTTAGCAACCAACCTCCAAGATACTAAAATAATATAGATTTCCTACCCCCTCACTTTTACCTGCTGCTCCCCATTATTAAAACAATGCCATTGATTCAGTATTGATATCTTCAACTCTGGTCAATTAAGTGACATTTCTGGGACTTTAGTATCAACCTATATGAAAAAAATAAAACAACTTTCATTTCATTTCTGACCTTCACTACATTTAGCAGCAATCTATTCTAGAAGTCTGAAGGCATGTATACTAGGCTTATTTTATCAGGAGTGTTTCTCATTCACAACATATTAGAAAGCGGTGTACTGTATTTGAACTTAGCAGAAAGAAAATATATAATGTGAGTTTTTGGGAGATTCAGAAAATGCCACCATTTCAAGTCATAATAAATATAACATACACCACTTACAGGGTTATTTCTGACACACATGAATTCTGTGAGCTATATTATGATGTTAACTTTGCAGAAAGGGAATGCAGTTATATCAGGTAGCAATGAGAATATGTGGTGAACTGAAATTAAAGAAAGCTTTAGCATTTATTTGCCTTCTGTATTTTTATTAGTTTAAAATGTTAGAAAGGCCCCCAGTCACCTCAATATAACTTAATAATTCAATAAAATCTTTATTCAGTCCTAAAAAACAATAGCACAATTCAAAGTTATGCATTGCCAAACTCAAAGAAATTAAACCACCCCTTCATTCTCCAGCAACTGTGTGTGCATGCACACACACACACAAATGTATACATACCAACTATTTGCAAATGCCCAAGGAAACGCATATGTTTGGCTGCACACCCTGAAGATACTCAGATGTTTCGGTCAACTGTTGATATAGCAATTTCAAAGCCAGAGAGCCTTCTTTGAGGAGACTCACTCAGTACTTCTTTTTACAATAGGGCAACTTTGCCTGAAGTTGGTGATTTCCCCATTAATCTAGAGCAAGGTGATGCCTCACAGTGAAAAAGAGATATGTCTTCATCCCTGAGAAATCTCAAAGCTCAAAAGATCAGTCCCTGGGCTATAGCATGGACAGATTCCAATGCTCAGTGGTGCAAATCCTGCAATGTGCATGCATTTCACACTGAAGTCAACACAAATTCAACACAGAACTCTGTGCAATAACTTCTCAGCTTCTATAGAAAACTTAGGAAAAAAAAAAACAAACCATCAACTATGCATTTTCTACATGTACAGAATTTAGTAACTTTGAAACCTCGTAAAGTCTTGATTTTTTAGCTATTTTTATCAAAGGGTAAGGGGGCTGCAAGTTTACTGTCTATGTTTTTTATGACAGAAATTCCGTAAGCACAGATGCAGATCATAGGAAGTACTCAGAAGGAAGGAAACTTCATCCATGTGCCAACATTAACTATGAAGAGGTTTTATGGATGGTAGTTTTTCAAAATGGGATAAAATGGTAGCTAATTTTCTGTGGAAGGAAACAACCAGAAGGTTATAAAAGGTAATGTTTTGATACTCCAAAGAAGGTTCTAGTTATGCACTCCAGACTAACCTATTAAAATTTGCCAGTTAGTTTGTTATTACAAAGTTGTAAGCAGAGGAGAGGCTTGTTCTTTCCCAACCATTTAGCAGATCTAATTAATATTTAAAAAACCAAACCATTCCAAATTTTATAATGCATAACTTAAGTACATGTGCAAATTTCAGAATAAACTGTTTGCAAACAATATTAAACTATCAACGAATTCAAGTGTCTCTTTTCCAGCTGGATAGAAAAAAAGTATATTTTTTTTAATCAGAACTGATTTGGCAGCAGTTTGATCGAATATTTCTTTAACATGCTTTAATGTGCTATTTTTAATATAAGGAAGCTAGAAAATACAACATTATACATTAAAAAAAGGCATACATAGTTACTTCTATACAATGTGCTTATGGGCAAAACAATTGCACACATGTCCTCTTAAGCACACTCAGTACTGTACGCGTAGTCCTCTTGGCTACCATGAGACTACTCGATAGGATTGAAACGAGGCACATGTTCAAGTGCTTTGCTGAACCAAAGCCTAGAAAAATGATCAGACAATTAAAGATTTAGAACAAATTTTAATTAAAGGATATATCCAATATTTTAAAAATCATTGAGGCATGTCCTCCAAATCTGAGTAGCTAACAGAAGACAAACTTTAATAAAAAACCAACTCTTTTATAATTTGGTCCTGATTCTGCTAATCTCATACAGGCCAAACTTTCAAAATAGAAATGGGATATCTCTGTGAATACAAACAAGCTCAAGTTTCTTTCTATGTTTTTCTCTTCCAAGAACTGAACTGATTTGTGTTTATAGTATGTTGCATAAATGACTCACTCAGGGAGCATCTGTGCTAAGTACTGAGTGGGCCAACATTTTATATCAAGTAATATGACATATTTTGCTCTTTTTGTTTGCAATTTACGAACAGATTTTACTTTTTAAGGGTTCTTCTCTCCCCTCAAGTTGGAAGCTGTCCTGTGGCTTTGACCAGGTTTTGACCCAGCTCCCACTGGGGCAGAAGCTAATGGCTTTCTCCCAAGAAATGAGGAAGAAGAGGACTAAGAATGGGGTTCCTATCAAGTCTAATGTACGTTTGCATCAGCCCTACCACTAGTGAACACTTCTGCCAGAATAATTTCCGTGACTTTCTTCTCTGAAGAAGCTGCTTGACAAGCACAGCTAATGATAGAGCAAGACCACAGAAAGGTTTTGTAATCTGCGTTCCCATGTATACCTATGAAAACAATCACAAACTTTTGCATTCTTCAAATCTGTCAAAGTTTTGTTGCACATGTCTGACAGTGGACATCGTCACATTGAAAAAAAAATATTCTCTGTTTGAGTGCAATTCTTGTACTAAAGCCTTATGGCAAGAATATGCCTGGTTTGATTTCACCAATGTTCAGCTATCTTTGCCAAAAATCTATTTCTTCCAATAATTATTATTAAATAATTCAGATGAGTATTCACAGAAACCCAGTCCTACTAATGGCAAAGAGCAGGCTCCATTTTAAAAGTCAGTTTTGCCCATGGAAACAGTATTGCTGGCACTGTTGGACTAAATATATCTTCCTGCAAATACAACTGTTTAAAATGTCTTTGTTCATAAATAATTTTTCAAGAAAATATTTTTCAGCAGGAATATGCAAAATTAAAATATGGATTCAGGTGAAACTCAGTGCAACATCCAACAACAAAGTCTGTTGTAAATGTTGGACACTGAACTGAAGGCATACAGAAACACCCCTTTTTCCCAAGTTTTGCTGGCTAGGCTTTCCTACGTTTACTTCAGTTTAGACTGGATCTGGATAATTGTTGTACTTGGCTGGTATCTCCTGATTCCAGTATACTTTCTATGCGTGCTAAAGTCTATCTCTTATCTGTTGAGCAAGAAAAACTTGGAAACTCTTATTTCAAAATATTGTATTAAGTACCATACTGGGGTTTATATTACCAAATCTAGGAAGGAAATGAAACAAAATTACCTCCCAATTTCCATTTTAACCAATCTTCCTATTAATTCAGTTCAGTA
Source organism: Vanellus vanellus (assembly GCF_965231255.1). Classification (NCBI taxonomy): domain Eukaryota; kingdom Metazoa; phylum Chordata; class Aves; order Charadriiformes; family Charadriidae; genus Vanellus; species Vanellus vanellus. The sequence goes on along the minus strand of NC_138905.1, from coordinate 205,822,163 downwards.
AATCAAATAAAGGACTTTTAAAAAAATTTTAAAGTGTCAGGTATAAACACAGAATACCAAAAGCAAACGAATGTTTGGGGGCACTGTAGAGTTCTCTGAGAATTTTTCATCACACAGGTTGAAATGAGATAAATTAAGCTGTTACCACAACAAAACCCAGGAGGCCTGCAAAGTCTGTGTGAGACAACTAGAAATGCAGAAGATTTATGAAGAAATAAGTCTTCTAAATATAGGTATAACACATTGGAGACTGACTATATGACCGGGGTTTTAATCATAGAAAATTCTTGCTTGGGTCCTTCCAGTAATATAGCAGCAGTATTTCCCTGTCTAATCATAACTCACATAAAAATCAATTTTGACAAATCCATAGTGCTTTTCTTTACTCAAGTTCATGAAAAATAATTTATAATATTAACCAGTAAATGGTGGCTTATACACACAGAAACTGTGAAAGATGTTCAAATACATGTTATGTTTAGCATAATAGCTCTTACCAGTTGTCAGCATTTGAGTTTTCTTTCCCCTTTTTGCTTTCTTAATGTGTCTAAATTATTTACTGAAGCTGTTTACACTGATTGATTTTATAGCACTCAAATATGAATCAATAGGTTGCTTCATAACTTAAATTTGTAAACTGGCTTTAAAAATGGCATAATACCTCGTGTAAACTAGTCAAGAAGCAGCTGTACACTGAGTTAAGAGATTCATTTCAGAGTAACTTAGAGCTTCAACAATAAATTGACAGATCTGAAAAGCAAATCCTGTACATTTTAGTGACTAGGACAGTGCTTTGTGTGCCTCATGGTCAACACACTACTCTTGGGCATTACCAGTATAAAATTCAGTAGCATATGAGTAGTGGCATTAAAAAATATGCAAATTCGATAACTAATTACCAAGAAAGCAACATATTCAGGTTGTGGATTCTTTTAAATGCAAATTAAACTGCAGTGTGCAGCAAAACAAAGAAAAAAATAACTGTGTTTTTTTCTGCAGAGAAGAAGGGAAAGACGTGGGGTTTGCTTCAATAATGCTACTGGGGCACTTACTCTGACTGCCTTGGAAAGAGTTGGTGGGGGACGTTGGGGCACCATAAGGGCGTCACACGGACAGGGGTCAGGGTCAGGCTCTGATTCAGGAGAATCAGGGTCGGGCAGCCCCAGGATGTCTCTGGGGACAGGGACAGGCTGAGGCCTGGCCTGGATGTCAGCCCGTGGCTCAGCGGGGCCATACCCAGGCCTGAACATGGCTGCCTTGTGGTGGAGTCATCACCCCAGGTGCAGGGCTCTCTCTGGGCCAGGTTGGACCTGGTCATGGCTTCCCCACAGCATAGTCAGGAGCTACCCTGTGGTCCCTGTGGCACAGAGCCCAGTGCCGGCCATGCCCGGAGAGGGATGTGCTCAGGGACTGGCAGAGCAGAGGAATGAGGAGATAGGTCTTGTCATATGTCTGTATTACTGGGAAGAAAAAGGAGTTTTCCTCAGAACAAGAGAGAAGCATAGATGGGGTACCTCCTAGCCCCTTTTGGGAGCTGTTATAGCTAGTTGAAATAGTGGGTTGAAGTCTGGTAATTAGCTTTCAACTGCCACATTTCTCATCTGAGCCAGGGCTGACTGCACAGCTGTGTGCATGGGGGTTGGCAAATCTCACCTGCATTTGCACAGCAGGCACGATTATCTTGTCCAGTACCTATCTGTAAATAAAATTCAGGGGATTAGAAACATGTCTGAGCCTGCTGCTGTAAACTTTGGACCTCATTACGCAGAGCTTCACACATCCTATAGGCAGGTCTATTCGGCTCCTCTTACTTGGCTTGTTCCTTCAACCCATGTTGTCATAAAACATCCGGACCTTGAAATTTCATGTAAAAATGCAACATGCAACAGCAAAGTGCTTCATAATATTGTGTTAAGGGTTTATTATTGATTCACAGACAAATCTGGTAAAGACTTTTTTTTTTTTTTTTAAAGGGGAAAATGAAGTTTCTGCAAATATTTTACCAAGAAAACTGTTTTTCATGTGAGGAAAATCAAAATCGTAATGCTTTAGGTCAGGTCAACCAGAATGAGAAAGTCTTGGGTTTTTTTGAAACTAATGGAAATATTTTATTTTGTAGTCTGCATTAACTTCTGTCTGTGCTTTGCTGCCGCAGGGCCTCACAGGGGTTATAACTCAAGCACATCCCTTCCTCGCTCTCTCAAACAGAAACAGCTCAGTGAATGGATTATATTTCCCATGACATATCACTGCCTTTTTATGTTTGAAATTGTGACACATGATGAAAATCATATGATTATATCTTGAAAACACATTATATGCAACAAAAGCTTAGCGAGTAAGAGGCATGTGTCACCAGAATTGTATCATAGTGCCTGGGAGGCACCTATTAATCCTAGCCCGAGCTGCTCTGCTTTTGGAAATATCCAAATATTTTTACTATAATCACAAATGTCAAAATTTAACACTTTTTCTAAAATCACAAAATTTAACAATTATTCTGAATTTTCTGTTTTATGATAAGGTAAAAAATATAAAAAAGAAATGTATAAAAAAGTATTCAAACTTGCTATCCCAATCAGAAATAAAACAAATGTGAAAGGATTAGCAATTGCCACAGGACAGATATTTCAATAATTAACAACTTTACTCAGAGACAAAAAAAATAGTTATAACACCATCTACAAAACTTTTAGAATTTCTTAATTGTCTTTGCAATTACTATTTAGCTCAGGAGATCTGGGAAATTCCTTATTAAAACTGGAGCCGCTGCAGATTAGGAGGTTAGATATTTTTCGTTTTCCCAATTACTAAATTGGAAAACGTTTAGAAACATAGGCATTATGACTTTTATATTGTGTATACACTCTGTATGTACACAAATGTTTGTATATCTAAACATCGGCACAGGAAATTATACTAGAAGCAAGTCTATTCTGAGGCAAGATGCAAGATGAAATAGTTGCTCTCTTTTGGAATTTGATAGCTCATTTGTGACTGTGTTAGACCATTTGTAAAAGTCATAGAAGATATCAAGTCTGATTACATATCTTAAACAGCCCTAATACTGAATATTTCCATATGTTGATTCAGGAAATGCAAACTGATTTCATAACACTGGCAAAAGACATAATTCTTAAGCTATCTAGAAAATACTTAGCAGCATGATATAATCCATGTTTTCAAGGACAGATTTTAAACTGCGCTTTCAAAAAGCAGAGGCATAAATCAATGGCAAGATGTTCCTGTAAACTGGATACAACAAGTTTTCCGTCTCCTCCTTCTCTTCTAATTTTATACGCTTTTCAAGTATCAAATGGAAATGTTGATTTGAGTAAAGTTTTCTAAAGCATAACTTTGAGGCAATATAAAGAATAATATTACACCTGGCTGACTTTCTATTAACATATTGATGAAACTGTAAACCATCAGAAATGTTTCTTCTATACACTGTTATTTAATGCAAATATAGTCATATTCTTATCAAACTATTCTTTAATAATCCAAATTCATTGCTAATAAGCTAGTAAGGAAGCACTATGTTTCCAATTTGTCATTGTTTTTTCACTAATGTAGAAAATTTTGATGTCATCCCGGTGAGTTCTGATCTTTGCTTGTGAGCAGCACAGCTTTTGCCTATATATATGGGCAGAAGTTGTTCTTCATGATGTTGTCTGAAGGTTTGAAATGTCCCCACTGAAGAGGACAAAGGGCAAGTTTTGTTAGGGAACAGACTTACAGAAAGTCAGACCCCTTTTATTGAAAATATCCTCTTCCTCCCTTCCCTTCTCTCTCCTCCTCTCCCCGCCTCTCCCTTGTCCTCCCCTCCCCTTCCCTCTCCATGGTGTCCTCCAGTATATGGCATGCTTTAGCCAGACTATGACTATAGCCAGGTATACAACTATAGCTAATTCATATTCTATTTTCATTTCACTTCTGGAAAATCACCAGTGTCCCTTTTCATTTAATTTATACTTTGTTTCTGAACACCACAATGTTAGGGAACTGTTTCTGGTCTCACAGCAGAAATCCAACTTGGCAGATAACACTCTATTAAAAGATTACAGTAAAGTGGTAACCACTTGGCCAAAGTCATAGGGTTTTAAACTGATTTACAGTCTTGCAATTGCAAACTATCACCTATCCCTTGGTTTGGGTATAAATATAAAAGATAGAGATGGATATTTAAGTATGGGATACCTTTTCTGTTCCCACAATTTACAGACGCAAATTATGAACACATTTTTACATCCACAGTGTTTGCTTACGCAATTTATCTCATTTGGATACGTTACTGCCTGATTACTCCTCGGAGGTAGTTATTATAAGTCTTCCTCAAAACCACGTTACACTGGTGTAATACTAGAATAATTTACTTGTGAATCAGTGAATCCATAACTCTACATAAATTGTCTCCACAATTATTTGTTCTAATATTACTGCAGATATTAAAAGAAAGTCTAAATAAGGTCATAGTGGATAATGAGTTTCTATTGTATATCCAAATCTCTTTGACTTTGCCTTCACAAGTCAGACATATCTTCCCATTTCTAATGACTAAAATATTAGCATACATTCAAAACCTCTATTTTGGTTTGGGTTTTGGTTTTTGGTTTTTTTTTTTTTTTAATGAAAATATTTCTGGTGTCTTTCTACTTTCTAAACGACATATGTAACCTTTACCTGGGCAAACATTTGGATATCAAACACCTAACAAATTATTTTAGCAATTAGGTCCACCGATCCAACAGTAATAGAATCAAACAAAAGATGTTTCAGCTCTTGTACATATCTTTTTATCAGAATTATTTTCACCCATGTAATCTTTACTTGTGCATATAGATGAGGAATTAAACCATTGCAAAATGTAATTCATAGCAATTGTAGAAGCATCATAATTTTGACTACTGTGGCTTGCAGGATGATTATATCCACTGTGAGATATGAGAATGCTTCATCTGTAGTTGCACAAAAACCATTATAAAATAATCATAAACTATTAGTGTTTTCTCTTCTGCTTCTTTTCTTAATAATTCTTGTTATACGATGCAGTCATTTTACTCTTGATCAAAATTTTCTTACTGAACAGTTGGCTCAGTATCAAAATGTGATGCATAGTATGAAAATCAGAAATCATTGCATAATCTTTTCCTGGGAATATGTGAAAAGATTCAAATCAGGAGGGTCCTGGTTCTCATGCCAGACTTATCTGCACTGAAAATAGTGAAGGGGTACCAAGAGAAAGCACTACAGTTTGACTCCAATATCATTTGTGTCTCTGCAGGTTTACACGATGTTGAGTCCACTGTTGTCATACACTGACTCCAGAATTATCTAAGGTAAGAAATAGGCCTAGCCCAGGGAACTTTATTTTATTATCCACATGAAGGTGTACATGACCTCAAGTTCATCGAGGCCAGGACCTCATTTCTGACAGGGGTCAATAACAGATGCATCATAGGATGGTATAAAAATCCCATGGCAGTGGTATACATGAAAATGTGGATACATGGGCTCTCATGGATGCACACTACTGAAATTCTTGAAATGACTTTCTGGCTCCACTAGCTTTTCTTTGCAGAGAAGAAATAACAGCATATATTACAGATATGCTGTTGTGATTAAGATTTAATGCAACTGGCAATTAATTAGGAGCCATTATGTCTGCTTATTTGTTTATGTTTTTAAAGCTTTGTAAATTCTATAATATTAAACTTGAATTTATATTACATTGCTAACTATATTATTATAACTAATAATTATTATGTGTACGTAATTAATCATCAGGAATGTGCATGTTGCAATACAAAGCACAATATAAGACACATCTCACTCTATGATGGAAAAGATAGGGCATCCTGGGAGGGTAGTAATGGAAGTAACATGTTCTGAGGGAGATTTGGCTTTGTGTAAAGAAATGCAGATTTTTTTTTTTTGCAGCCATGCTGAAAGCTATTCTTTTTTGTTCAAAGAGAACACATCAACTTTACAATCATTTAAAATACAAAAGAAGTAGTCCATGAGATCACTACAAACAAATCATGACTGCTGTCAGCAGTCCAGAGTGATGAAGATTTTTTTTTATTGTTAAAGACACTTTAATTCTTTGGAAAAGGTACTGAAAGCATCAAAGTGGTAAAACAAAACCAGGAACTTAATATTTCCCTGGGGATTTGATCAGAAAGGCTTTACTTTCTCAAGGCTGAAGACCAGGTTCGTTTTTAAGCAAAGATAATTAGCTGCACTAACCGTAAAAACATTTTGTACATCCAAAGGAATGCTTGCAACACCTTTGTGATATGGGCAAATACTGCAGTCTTTATGGACTGATGGGCTCACTGAAATATGAAATGGTAATGATTTGCACAGAATTGTAGAGGTAAGTCAGTATGAGAGTATGCTGGAGTATCTGACACTAACTCTTGCGCTTTGATGAATGTACTGCCTTTTGCCTCTCAGTCCCAAATGCAGAGTACAGGACAGTACGCGTTCACAGTACGGAGCAGATAACAATGCAATTGTCCATACTTTTAAACAAAGGAGGTCTGGAATTTTCTTACTAGTTTTCAGAGCATGTGCCGCTGTTCAGTTTTCTCTATTATTTTAGCCTCAATGTTCCTGAGTATAATTTTACCTCGTACTGCACCATATTCAGATACCAACTCATCCATCAATGAAAAGATACCGGATTACGTGTACAAATTTGCTTGGGTTAGGTGATCGGCTCCTTGTATATAGCCTCACCTATCTATAGAGCTTATTCCCACCAATTCCCACCACATTTGACTTTCATTCTGCTTGTTCATTATATAGAAAATGATAGCATTTCAATTGTAAAATAAAGAGGAACAATGCCCCAAAATGAAAGAAATGTGAAAAAATGCCTGTGTAGGAAGTTTTGCCTGCTACCGCATTGGTTTTGCCAATAGAAACATCAAATTCCACAATCTTATTTTTTCTGATTCATAATTTCTGCATAAATAACGGTATTAAAAGTGACAGAACAATACGTCTGACTTGGTGTTAATATGTATCAGAAATGAGAGATGATTAAGAAAAATGCTATGAGCATAGATCTATTTCTGTAAAACAAACTGTTCACATAAAAAAGGCAGACATGCTAAAAACAAGAAGCAGGCTGTATGTTGCTAGCAGTGAGAGCTTCAAAGCATTAAAAAGAAATAATCACCACTTTGTACTCACTTTTTTCTTTCTGTGCCTACATGACAGACACCCACGTTTCTAAGGAGCTTCTCTATCTCCGGTAAAGACAGAGAGGGATGATTTTTAAATCCTTTTCAAAATCAGATGACGATCCTTTCCTCTAAATCCTAAAACTGCATCAGACAAAAAAGATTAAATTAAACAGGACTATGAGGTATTCAAGCATCCATGCAGCTATTAAATTAAAAAGCAGTGGAAGAAAACACTCATAATATTGAGACATTCCATATAAGAAGCGACCTAAACCTTCTCCCATTTTGATCACTATAAATAAGAAACTGGGATCAGTGAATTTATATTAATGCAAAAATTACCAAGTAGAAAAGCAAGAAGAAACTCCTCTGAAGAGTTCTGCTCCTGCTTTCTGCAGCAGCACAGCCTCTCTTCATTCTGCAGCTATACATGTTAAATAACTAAGGCCTTTTTCACACAGACACAAAAGTGATCATTTCATCAGGCATCCTTACCTGAGGCGCTGGCAACCAGGAGGCCTAAACTCAGAAGATAAGAGCATTTTTTAACTCTAGAAGGCCTATGTGAAAACTCCATAAATGACCACACATTCTCTGCATCATATATATGCCCAAACTACCCTGCTAAGGCATATGCATGACAAAAGTGTATTTAAAATACCATAATTTTGGAATTACTGAGCAACTGCGATTCCCCCATTCTAACCTTGTTGCATTTCCATGCTGCCCTGGAAAAGTTAGGACAGCTCAGCCATGGGATCATTCAACATCACTGGACCATGAATGCCCTGCAACAGGAAGAAACTATTGTCAGCAGATATCCATCAGAACACAGCTCAGGAACTGAATGAAAATGGTCTGTGCAAATGTTTTATAGCTTCTCCTAAAACGTAAGGCTGGTTTGTCTGAACTGAAGCTATTCAAAGGAGCACTGTGGTTTCAGAGAATTTTTCCAGGTCAAAAGTTGTTGGCAAACACACTGTAACGTTGTTGCTACATCCCTTTTCAGTACTTTCAAATTACTTTTTTTCATTGGAAACATATTCTCATTCTGTGTGAGAGCTAAATCATAGTAAAAATAAGATTTAAAAAATCAAGGTCAAGGTATAGATTGAACAGAACTTCTTTTTTCTTCTTGTTGTTTTTCAAATAGGTCCCTTTGTGGAAATCTGTGGTACATTATTGCTTCCAGCCAAACTGTGAGAAGAAAAAAATGAAATCCCCAAAAAGATTATGGGATGAGAAAAGTACTAGGCTTTACCCAATGCCCTTAGCAGCTATTCATCATTCTTGCCTTGTTCTGTATTGAAAACCAAGACATTCAAATGCTTAAACATAGGTGCCTGCTGACTTTATACAAGGGACATCCACATGGTGCTGGCGAGTAAGTTGCAAGACTACCAGAGTCCCACTAGCTCTTCATGGGCATCTTGAGGCTGGACAATACCCTAAGGCATCTGCAGTGGCACACGACAAGGAAAACCTTGAAACTATTAAGTCTTTTTCCTTTAAACTTGGATTATTTTTCTGGTGAGTGAAAAATATGGGAAAAAAATCAAGTACGGAATGCCTGGCCTGTATTTTGATAAGTTGCGCAATAGTGTAATATGTTTAGAGAAACACACCTTGGCCACAGCTTGAAGAAGTGTACATCCTATGAGTCAAGTCAGATTGGAAAAACATTTCTGCTGAGTTGCTTCCAAAGGTATGCAGTACATTTATGTGTCTCAGACATTGATAGTGCATCCATATTAATTTATCTGTATTAATCTCAAGCAGGTAGACATGAGACATCATAAATAAAATATGCTTAATTTCCCTATACATGATGACATGTAATGGTATGCTTTTCTGTTGTCTGTAGTTTCTGTTTCTCCTCCAAGTGTAAGGGTATGTAGAAGGCGAGAGCATCTGTTTCATTAAAGTTATCTGATCAAGGACCTTTTCAATGCAAAGGGCATCATATATAAAGGAGGGAACGCTAAACAAGAACACACAGAAACACAAGCCCGGTAGATACAGGATAACAGAGCTGATGGCAAAGACCAAAAGTTCCCATTGACTAATTGTTGGGCCATTAAAAAACTCTAATTACAGTGTTCAAAAGGTCCAACCTGGACTTTGTCACTCATAAGAAGGGTGAAAAAAAGGAATATTTGGGATATTTGAGAGGGGGTGGTGGAACTGGTAACAGAATGCATAACTGAAGAGAATCAGGGAGGAACAAAGAGGGAAACAGACAGAAAGGGGTATAAAGGTGTGAAACTGGACTGGTCAGTACACTTCTCTGGCTGAGCACTGCACCTGATCGCAGAGTTTGTCCCATCTTTTAAATATTTTCTTAACCATCTATCTGTGTAGTTTCGTCTTTGGTTTGTGTGTGTGAGGGCTGCAAGAACTAAGTGCCAGCAACTGGTGGGACCAGTGTGAGGGGATTTGGGGTTATCAACTGGAGACAGACCAGGGGTGTAAGCACCCTGGGTCCATGTTGTCACATACTGGAGTGAGTGGAGGTCTCAGTGCCAGCTACTGGAGCAGGTGAGGTTTGCTGTTGCCAGCCACTGAAGCAGGAACAGTGTGTGTTCTGTGGTGGTGACTGGTGTGAGTGAGGAGAGGGGCTCACTGCTGGCAGCAGGAGCAGGACTGCAGGTCACAGCCTGTGTGCCTGGTGCTGGCTGAGGTGTGGGGAGAGAGTGTCTATATCTTCACCAAATCTGGTGTGCATTGGGGGTGTGTCATTCACTAGCAAACTTCAAGCTGGACTAGATGGTGAGTAGAAGGCCCTAGGTCCAGGTTGCGGTATCATGCAGGTGGAACGTCCATGCTGGTATGTGGGAGGACGTGCCAGTGTGGGGTGCCTGTGAGATGAGTGTGTGTATTGGTTGGACCAGAAGCACCGAGTTGGACCAGCCAGTGAGACCCATGGAATGATTAAGAGGGTCTGGGATCTAGGCAGTAGTATTGGATGGACAAAGGAGCCATGATGGTACTCGGAGGATCTGTGAATGTGTGTGTGCTTGTGAATCTAGAGAGTGCTGTGTGTGCTAGCACTAGTGAACTTCAACCCCTACCAGCTGAAGAGGAGGAAGGAGATTTGGTGTTGTCCTGGTTTGAGGAGTGTCTACAGTTATGTTCTATGTGGATATCCTATGGAGGTGTTGTTGAAGGCAGCACCTTGTCTGTGGCGGTCTGTAGCCAGCTGTATCCTTTGTCCGTCTGTGCATGTGCATGCATGTGTGTGTGTGTCTGAGGTACACACTCAGCCTCACCACTGGTTGAACCTGCAAATGAGCACAGCCACATCCATTGACCTGGGCTGGAGACCCCTGGGTCCCTACGTGCACAAGGCTGGGCCCCAGCAGCTGGGCAAGAGGAATCCCTGGACTCCCAAGACGCTGGAGGTGGTAGCCACTCCCAACACTCCTTAACTCAAAGAATGTCCTGAGGACGCTTTATAAACGAAATCAGGATAACGTTCAATTAATGAGGTAATGATTTTTTTTTTTTTTTACTAGGAAGCCAGACATAGCTATACGCTCCTTAAAAATTTTCAAGGACCTTCTTATTTCTCCTCAAACTCTGAAGATCCTTACACAGACAAGGATACTCGTTACTCCAGTCTTTTATGGATTGCTGTAGTTGCATTGCATTTTTATTGTGTTTCTGAAGTTTGAAAACACAATAGATATTTTGTAAATATAACCACCAGTGGATAAGCCAAATATTTCAAACTGTACAGCTTCAGTAAGGCTTGGATTTATCTGTAAATTGATCATAGTCAATGTGTTTACCACACATTGGCACATATGGATGAAATAGGAGATTAGACTTTTGCAGATATAATTTGTCCTTGAGGAAATAGTAATACAGTTATAATACCCTCACAGCCATCCATATTTCTGCATCTTATGTGTACTCTCCAATGAAAAATAAGTTTGGTTACATGAAAGAGTAAGTTTTAGGGGGTAAAAAAATCACACAGTGACATTGTTAAGCTATTAGAAATTCAGTGTTATGAGTTAGGCAGAGGTAGAGTAAGACATAGGTATTAAAGTTCTTTGCTTTGATCTACAGTTCCTGGAGGCACGTGGTGAGATCAGAATCTTTGTTCTCATGTTTCTATTACATTCCTAGGTCTTTAGGGTAGAAGAAAAACTTAAAACCATGAGCTGAGCACACACAGCACCTAAAGTGGTGTTAAATACCCTGGAACAATGCCAGGAGATGTGAATTGTTCTTTTCAGTCTGAACTTTGAAACTCTGAAAATTTGAGGGCAGAAGAAATCTTGCCTTTTGGCTTGTGCCACCTAGCTAAGCTGTGTTACCTGTCTCATCAGGGCTACATCCTGTGCAAATGTGTATTACAACACATTCTGCTGCAAAGCGTTTATAACAGAGTCCATGCTGAGGATGCACAAATACACAAAATCCTTCAGGGTAGACTCTTGATGGGTTGTTTACAAGGTCAATGTCTATTGAGAACAAATTAAGAAAAATTCTTGATTTTTCCTAAACAAGCAAATGTTCAAATGTAAACAGTTTATTAGCTGTATTTTCATATGAAAAACCACCATTTTAATTTACATTACAGTAATGGCTATTCCCCCCTCCCCACCCCCACAAAAAAAAAAAAAAAAGCTAGCAGCTTTCACTTGAGCAAATTCAATAAAACCTTACTAACCTATTTGTATTCTATGTTAGTCTCCTTCAGCCTTAAAGTTGAAGTTTTCTGCTGTGTGAAGAACCGATTGTAAGTCCCAAGCTTTCAACTGAAAAAGAGAAATTTCATATTTGTACAAATTATGGCATTTAATATAGCATACACAAATGGCCAATCTGTTTCTACCTTCTTGGTATTGACTTGCTTTTAGTTAATCATTTGTATCTCAGATAAAGCCCATTCTTACCTCAGTATCTGAGCAAAAATGGGTATATTATAAAGGACGTCTCCTGTTTGAGGGGAACAAGTTCTTAAAAATGTAACAGAAGTTTTATTTATTTATTTATTTAACTAATTTATTTATCTCTCTCTTTATTTCTACACTACAGGTATACAAAGATAGAGAGAAAGGGGAGTTTGAATGTAAATGTATGTTACTTACACAGTGTTTGTCTAAAATCCATAACTATATAGTCTGATTCTGCAATATTCTGAATGAATTCTATCCTTTTGAAGTATTTATAAATACACAGCTTTCAAGAAAAGGCAAATATTTTGTAGTAACAATGAGAAGATCTGGCATCTGCCCCAGAGAGTTTGTGACCTCTTTTCACAGATTGTGTTATTAGAGGGAATCACTGTAACAGCATGAATGGAATACAGATATATAGAAATAAATGCAGGAAATAATTGAGCAGCATTTAGAGGAGAATATCCCATAACCCAGCATTGAAAAAGAGGAGAGCACCAACAAATATTCTTTTCACCTCCTTACCAGATGTGGATCTACAAACCAGTGGATAAGGCTGAATTTTAGGGTCTACTGGTTGACTGTAGAGCACATGGCACAACAAGGTGCAACAGGTTCTTTAAAATAAAAGGTGTTCAGCCCCCTGGAAAGACAACCCACAGGTGAGAAGCGCTGAGTATGAACATAACTAAAGACCCTTAAATGTACCCAGTTACTTAATGACACATTTTATCTGTAATACAAAATTATTAGTTTGGACTCTCTGCTAGCCTTTGATTAATAAACACAAAATCCTACCACTGTTAAACTTACCCTTTCTTGATGTTGGTGGAGTTTTGCCAATTAGTATCGACTAGCAACCTGGTAAGAAGTCCAATTATTGTTTTCATAGAAAATTTAGAACTCAGCAGAAAGTGCAGATGCCCTCATCTCAGACGAGTTTTCCACCTCATTGTTTTGCAGGGTGATACCCTTTTTGCAGTGAGTAAAAATAACGCTAATGTATGCTGAAAATTTGTATTCCAGTTATTTAATTTTTTAATTATCGATCTCCCTCCTTTTCAATAGGAGATGTGGATTTGGACTACCATCTCTTTTCTGAATCTTGCAAAATTTAAGCTGAATTCATTATAGAAGCAATTGAGTTCAGTGCCATATAGGGCAATGAAGCAAATTCAACACAACAGATTTCTGTCGTTTCATTTCCACCTCAGGGTTTTTAGGCTCCCCTACTACAGTGTTCTTAGATCGTCATCTAGCTTCCTAGAAACTTGTCTAAAATATTAAGCAGCCAAAAAGAAAATAGCCTATTCATAATATATGCAAGTGGATTTAATCAGCAACATATAGTATGTTAGTCTGTGCGCTCAGTCATATGTTCTAAAAAGATATAAAGAACTTTGTGAAATAAAGGCAACCATCCATTCTGTCAAGAAACCTCAAAGTGATTTACTAATAGTAATAATTCTATGAATCATTTAGTGCTTTCCATCATCCAAATCACATTAACTCACTGTTATGAAAACTCTCTTGAGGTATATAAACATTTTAGTCAATGTTGCCACAAGATTATATAAATAAAACACACATAGCAAATTTCTTTAGAAATTGTGGGTCCTGATACCACCCTCTGTCTTTCTGCTGCAGAGAAGACTTCTCTGGATCTGTGTTTCCTTTCTTACCAGCATAGGAAGGCTAACTGACTATTGGCTTCAGTCGTAATGGATAATGACAAGTATATACATAAAGAAAAGTGAGTTGTCATAAAAAAACCCATTTAATATAATGAGTGCAAAAAAGCCCTATGGATTTCACAATTATCAGCATCCCAGCCAATAATTATCTGCAAATTATAATAATAATGTAAGCATCGGTTACTTCGCATTATTTAGACTTTTTTAGTACTGGTACAACTGTCAGCAAATTAGATGATGAACCAGGGTTATTCATGGTACAACTTTATGTAGAAGTTCAAATCAGAACCAGGAGTCCCCACAGAAGAGTAAAAGCAGTGGGTAGCGTGGCCTCTTCCACAGAAAATGTTCCACCTTAGTCAAAGAGGTTGCATGAACTGATGTGGCATGCATGAGACAGGGTGGAGACTAAAGAAGACTACACGGTCAGTTATGGCTCCTACGATTCTTACCTTAGAAATCTCACTACTCGCACTGTTAAAGTTTAGTACTGCTCTCCACAATCCCTACCGATTCTTAGGAATCCTTGGTTTTCCTTCAGCCCTTTCCAGCCTCTCAGTAAACTAGCTGCAACCGCTTTGTTCACTTCATATGCCTTCAAACCACTGAAAATGATACAAAGTTGATGTTTTGGTTTCTAACCATACATACACACAAGACACACAGAACTCTTTACCCTGCAGTTACTGAGCAAGTTGCACATTTACAGCCTTTGGGACAGGCTGTGTATTTACAGGGTGTGACTACTATTTCTTTCCCTGAATATCTTTGTAGTGAGTGCTTAGAAGTTTGCTGCTTACTTGCTAGCTTTACTTGCTATATTCACTCATATCTGACAGTAAAGCGTATTATAAGGCTCATTGGAAACATACTGAATATCATTTTAAAAAATACCTTTGGTGGGCATTGGATAAGGGCTTATCTATTACATTAGGATGTCTACACTGAAAATTAAACATGCATATTTGAGAGAAAACCATCATCTCTCATTTTGATATAGTTGGTCTGCATTCATAGAAAGGTCCTGACTTAGCTAATTAGGAATATACACTATTCAAATGCTGCTGAGGGAGGCACATCTGAATATCTCATTATGTCAAAGATGGCTATTTATGTTTATTTTCTTTTAGTGCATTCGCTAGAGCTGAAGAAATTATCTCATCATTAGGCCATTTCCCTCACATTTTGACACTGAACAGAAGAAAGGCATAAAAACCTGACCAGTATGACTTTGCTAAATATGTACCAAGGGCAGAAGAAGAGCTGAACTTCTGTGACTTTTTTTTTCAACCACAGAAGTCCTTCTTTCCAAGTGTCAGGCATAAGTGAGGGAAAACATTGGGTTTTTCAAGGATTGTGCCTTGCAAGATGCAAAATGAAAGCTGTTCTTACAGGCAGTTTCCCAAGCAAGCTCTGCTTTGCACCACCACACTTCACTGAAGTAAGGACTACTGACAGGCATGGTTTCCAGACACTACACTGCCAAGAGCTTTGCTGACCTTTTAGAAAGATACTATGAGGCGCTGTCTGTCTCTAGAGCCATTGTCATCATACTAATAGAAAAAGGGAGTCAGCGTAACAACACAGCCAGCAATAAGGTGCGGATTTCTAGATGTGTGGCTTGAACCTTCTGTGAATCCTGAGGGACATTTGAGTTGGAGTTCAGGTCACACAGCATTTTATTTGCACGGAGCAGACTGTGTTTCCTCCCAGGGAACAACGACAGGGAATTTCTAAGAGGCTATTCTCAAAGGACTTTTTCCATGTCCACTTTTGAAGCAGTAATGCGCATAGAAGACTCTAAAGAGAATCAAGAAGACAAATGTCTGTCCCAGGGGATAGAATTTCTGTGATTACTTTCCACCTTTATCCGAGGAAACAGAATTTCTGTATGTTTTGTAAAATTACACTGACTCATAGGGTCATTACCAGAGAGACTACTGTACAAAGTGACATTTTTCATACATAAAAAGAGAAAGGTAACTATTTGTATCTAACTGAATCCAGCACGTTCTGAAGAAGACTTACTGAGAATCTCAGGTCCGAAAGGTCAACTGAGGATTATTTAATATTGTGACCAATACATTTTTCATGATAATACAAGCTAAAATAGCTCACAACTCAGTTTCTGAAGAAGATGAGAATTCTCCTAGGTTTAATACTGTGGCCTTCCTAAGATTAAAAAAAAAAAAAAAGACCCACAACAAATTAATATAAGTGCTATTACATTTGCCAAAACTTTCCCTGGGAATTTTATAAATTATCTGCCAATTCCAAAATCACATCATAAAACCAGGGCTTAAATGGTGCTCGAAGCACCTACCTGCATTGTGGCTTGTGGTGATGGAGTCTGTTTTGCCTAACCAAAACTAACTAAATGTTTCTGCTTGGATTTCTGAGATCAAGGAAGAATTATTTAGCTCACATAGTGTTTCCCATCCTGTGGTTTCTGAGATCTACTGCAGGACTGAGGACACCCTACATGGCAGCAGGGAACAAAACTTGCCTTGCTCCTGAGCTAAATGCCAACCAAGCTAACCCCAGGATGGTACAGAAACATCATATCAGCATAGCACAGTAATCACATATAATCATAGAATGGTTTGGATTGGAAGAGACCTTAAAGCTTATCTAGTTCCAACCCCTCTGCCATGGACAGGGACACCTCCCACTAGGCCAGGTTGCTCAAAGCCCCATCCAGCCTGGCCTTGAACACCTCCAGGGGTGGGACATCCACAGCTTCCCTGGAAAACCTGTTCCAGTGTCTCACCATCCTCACAGGAAATAATTTCTTCCTAATATCTCATCTTAATCTACCCTCTTCCAGTTTGAACCTGTTACCCCTTGTCCTATCACTACACTACCTGATAAAGGGTCCCTCCCCATCTTTTCTGTAGGCTCCCTTTAAGTGCTGGAAGGCTGCTATAAGGTGTCTCCAGAGCCTTCTCTTCTCCCAGATGTACAACCGCAACTCTCACAGCATTTCTTGATAGGAGAGGTGCTCCATCCCTCTGATCATTTTTGTGGCCCTCCTCTGGGCTCACTCAAACAGATCTATGTCCTTCTTATGCTGGGAGCCCCAGAGCTGGAAGCAGTACTCCAGGTAGTGTCTCATGAGAGCAGAGTAGAGGGGCAGAATCACCTCCCTCGACCTGCTGGCCACGCTGCTTTTGATGCAGCCCACAGTAATTGTTCTAGACACAGCACCCCACTGGTATGTCCTTGCTTCCTTCAGACCTGAGCTGCCTGGATCATGTGGGTGCGTTCATTTACCAATAGCTTGAGGCAATAATGTATTGACACAGCACTTTGGAAGCACACACAGCTTCTCTATCTGCTCAATTAATATGGTTGTATTAGTCCCCATCAGGAATCACTCTCCAGCTTTGAGCCCAGCGGGATGTCATATCTTGTGTGTCTCAATGCAGAACGTCTCACCCAGCAGAAGAAGGAGGCACTGAACCTAAGCTGAATAGTTCCTGGCCCATGCCAACCTTTGGGCTGAGCCAGGGAATTGTGGGATACTGCTAGTTGCTATAGGCCAAAACTGTACCAGCGCGCATGATAATGGTCGCACAATATGGGTGATTACACATTGGCTCCTCTGCTCTGGGCTTGCCCTGGAAATACTGCATTTCTGGTAGAGATATAGCCATAGCTGACAAGTTTTTATATGAGCTGAACCTGGGCTAAATCATTCTGACTGTCAGCAGGACTTATTCCAGTGTTGGAGCTTTATCACGTGGCTTTCTGCTAGTTCAAAGCAAGCTAAACTGTGCTTGCAAAATAACATGCCAATATATTATAATGTAGGCCATTATACAATGAGGTCCTCATGCTATAAGAAATTACACGTTCCAGCAGTTCATGGGAGTTTATGCAGGAGCGGAGATAAAGCACAACTCTTTGTTTGTAAAACACAGAATTTTACATAACATACAGTTAGTAATCTGGGCAAACTGAACCAAGAAACTGCTGCTGATTGATATCTCCCTGCTGTCTATAGAAATGTTTCTATGGGCTAAGATTGTGAAGGATATCCCAAAGTATTAGTAATTCATACCACTTTATCATGGGCATATCTGTGTGATTGTAGTGTTTAAGCTGATGCTCTACTCAAATGTTTTTCTGTTAGAAGTCTGTAACTGTGTCTGTAACCCTGCCATGGTCCCAAATACTTTCTCCCACTTTAACTAGTCACATACCTCATTCGACTGCAGTCTGTATCTGAAAATGCTCCCTCCTGCCTGGCTTGTTGCATTCTGGAGGTCTAGATCTTCCAAAACTGCAAGCCTGAAAGCAAAGAACTAAAGAACTACCAAAATATCAAGGAATAAGTCTCCCCAGGACCAGAGCAGGAGATATGGCAGCAATGAAGATGGGGGCAAGAGAAACCTTTCTCCCAAATGCAACCATAAGGGTAAATGTGACCATCTGCCTGAACATTTCACCAACAACTATTGACTTCAATTCCCTTTCTGCCTTTGCCTTCCTTTATCTTTCTGTCTGTCATTGAAAGTACTAAAAATATAAGCTGCTGTCTGTATTCAGTGTTCACGACAAGGTGCTGGCAGTGGAGGGCTTCAGAGGTGGCCTCTGTGAGAAGACTTCAGGGGCTGCCCTGTGCCAGGCACAGCCAGTCCCAGCTGACTCCAACAGACCAACCACAAGAAACTGATGGTCCATCAGCCAAGCTGGTGGCACCTCTGGGAACATGGATTTAAGAAAGGGCAAAATACCCCACAGGCAAAGGAGGAGGAAAAAGAAAGAACGAGAAAGAGCAGTGCTATCAACAAGGTCAGCGAAGAAGGAGGGGGAGGAGCTGCTCCAGCCAGATATTCACTGCAGCCCATGGAAGACCATACTGGAGCAGATATGCATGGAGCAGGTGGCTATAGCCTGAAGGAACTGTGGCACATGGAGATCTTATGATGGAGAAGGTTTATCCTGAAGGAATTGCAGCCTGGGAAGGACCCAGGCAGAAGCAAGGGAAACATGCATGGAGAAAGAGCAGTAGAGAGAAGCTATTATGGACTGGTCCACAACCCCCATTCCTCATCTCCCTGTACACCCTGTAGGGTCGGGGGGAGGTACAAGCATCAGAGTGAAGTTCAGTTTGGGAAAAAGGGGGAGGTGTTTTCAGGTTTGTCTTTGTTTCTCACCATCCTACTCTATTTTTAACTGTCAATAAATTAAATTCATTTTCTCCAACTTGAGTCTTTTTTTTTTTTTTTCCCATGACAGTAACTGGTAAGTGTCGTTATCTGTCTTTACTTGATCTATAAGCTTTTTCATCCTATTTTCTCCCCTTGTCCTGTCAAGAAGGGGAGTGAGTGAGTGTCTCGGTTAGAGATTGGCCCTTAGCCAAGGTTAATCCATCACAACTGTGCATGTGGTTCACTGTCTCTAAACCTTATTCACAACTGTTATGGCCAAACTATAGGCCCTACAATAATAGAAATATTCTACAGCAGCATAACATTTCTATGTGCATAATTTTTTGAAGAGTGCATATGCAGGGTAATCGTAGCAAATTCCAAGCAGCCACTTCTTTTAAGGGAGCTAAGTGTTTTGCATTGGCCAATGGCTTTCATTAAGATCAGCTCTAGTTCAACATAAAACAGGCAAAGTGTCAGTCTGAACTGTAACAGAAGCACAGAGAGAATAACTAAAGATGGCGTAAGCATGTGTGACATAGGGTCCCTTATATCGGTCACAGTCTGCTAGGATGATACTCATTTCACTGAACTTCACCATTCCATGCTTATAGCTGAATTATGCCCAAGACTCCCTTCATAGTCTGTAGAGAAAAAAAAGCTCTTCTAAGATATGATTCATTTCATCCTAAATCAATGTCTGAAGCAGGTCAAATGAATGATCCTCAAAAGCACCTGTTTCTCTCCACTGGCTTAAAAAGGAGCCTACTTCAGAAGATGAGAAATTTGCATCATACGTACCAAAAAAAGATGAGGTGAGTCTCACCTCTAAAGGCTGCTTGGTCCACTCTGTGCTGGTTTATCAATACTCCTAAACAGATGCATAGTGCAATACATTCAGGGTCTCTAGCACAACCCACAAAAATGAGCATTTGTACTATGCTAGGTCATAAAAGATGTCATCCACTGAAATGTTTTGCAAAAAACCCAGACTTCAAAGTTTATCATTTGACTCACAAATACCCAATGGCCTGTGAAGAAGACTTGCACACCTATTGAGGCATTTAGTACAAGTAGGACAGTAAAATATGAAAATATTGATCAGCAACAAGGGAAAATACATTGAGAAGTCACACAAGAAACCCCACCTTGGTACCACAGAAATACAAAACATCAGCTTCACACACCATACCGGAAATGAAACTGAGTGATCAGGCATTCCTAATGTGATTAAGTGACCTGATGTCATGGTTTTTAAAAAGTAATTGAGTTGAGTCAAAATATGATCTGAGTGGTTTTGGTACCTTACACATCACAGGTCAGTAAAGGCCAGGCTCTTTTCAATGGTTCCCAGTGACAGGATGAGGGGCAATGGGCACAAGTTAGAACACAGGAAGTTCCGTTCAAATACACGGAAAAACTTCTTAACGGTGAGGGTGACAGAGCACTGGCACAGGCTGCCCAGGGAGGTTGTGGAGTCCCCTTCTCTGGAGATTTTCAAGACCCGCCTGGATGCAGTCCTGAGTAATGTGCTGTAGGCAATCCTGCTTTGGCAGGGGAGTTGGACTAGATGATCTCTAGAGGTCCCTTCCAACTCTGAAAACTCCGTGATTCCGTGACTCTGTGATCACTCATGAGAAGTCCCTTAACCCTGAACTGTATGAGATTTGAATCAGGTTTCAACTCTGAGGAAGGACTTCCAAAGTGAATTCGAAACTCTCTTCTTTGCACTCTTTTTGTCCGTGGGTGACAGACCGGGGCGAGGCAGCTTTCCATTTAGCATAGTCCAGACTAATCCACTGAGCCTTACACTGCACCTGTCCTAGAGTTATTTCAATGCCCCCAAGTGATATGTGGTGCAACATGACTAATATTTATCATGACAGATCTTTTTATAATACCCTTCCTGTGTTAAAGCAGTATCTCTTCTCAACTTTTTCTGAGGAATATGAGGATGTCACACGTGGCTTTCCAAAACATGACTTTTGTGCACTTCCTTTATATGCATTGACATTTCTGGGAGAGGTCTGCCTCAAAAAATCAAAGCAGGAGGATGGGAAACAACACCATAGATGTTAAATGGCCAATGAGTTTAGGGCTCTGAGTCTCATCTAGACAATATTCTAATTCTGTACATTAGTTGCATCCTATTATCTGATTAGCAATCTCACTAATTCCAATAACAATAACAAGATTCCTAGAAAGACAGCAAATGAGATTCCACTATGCAGGAATGCAGAGAGCACTGTGCCAGCTCTCATGACATAGTCTGCCCCAGAGACATCTGAATCATAAAAAATGGCTTATATACTTTGGTAAAACTTAGATTCTACCGTGAGTTGGGGAAGTTACCAAGATATAATTAAGATACCAGTATTGTATTATTGTCATTGACTTAGATTTAGGACTTTCTGAGAATTTGAGGGGTTTTAGGAAACTCTTTATAATGAATTATTGGAAAAAATCTTTAGTAATAAAGTCTGCGCTGGGTTTGACGCACTATATGCTAATATGTCAATCAATAAATTCCAGATAGGAAAAATATGCATCTTTATGTGAATCTATAGGGAAATCCATGGGTAATGGATGTTTTCTAGGAGAATACAGGTAAGACAGTGATATGTTTTCCTTTGATGGCCTCAGGTGACAATTCCCAAAAATAGAGCTCAGAATGCTCCAGCAGTGCCCTTGACAACAGATGATCTCGTGGTGAGGTCTGCATGGAGCCCGTGTACCACAGGCTGACCTCTGCTTCATGCCTCATCCCCCTGACCCAAGGGCGTGGTTCTTGGCTCACACCCCACATGTTTTCATATGGTTCAGAGATTGGCTGGTTTCTGTGTTTTGAAAGCACCATACCCACATGGTTTCAGAGCAGCCTCTGATTGGCTCCCCACTTCCAATATCAACAAGCAGAGGGGCAACCACCTTGGTCCCCATGGGAAACCCCTGCTCAGGACTCTGGCAGCCTCAGGCCAAGGCTTTCGGTCCCACATCTCCCTGGCAGCCAGGACACACCCATCCCAGGGTGCCATGGGCCACCACCAACTACTGCCCACTCTAGCAGTGCCACTGCCTCACTAGGTTGGTGCCAAGAGCTGGTGTCATTATTGGTGACTTAACTTTGTATCAGTGGCCTTGAAGAAGGTAGAAAATCACTGGCTGTGTGGGTAAGGACGGGAGTGTGCCATGGTCTGGTCCTGTCCCTGTCTTTGGCTGTGGCTGCAAAAGGCAGCAAAATATCAGCAGAGGGGAAATCATCCTTTTCCCCATGGGCCAGCCCTGCCCAGGTCTAAGCCAGGCTCAGGCCAGGGCTTTCAGTCCCACACATCCCTGGCAGCCAGGACACACCCATCCCATGATAATATGGGCCAACACCAGCCAACCGCAGGCTCTGGCAGTGCCATTGCCTCACTAGGTTGGGGAAAAGAGCTGGTGTCATTTTGGATGGCTTAACTTTGTATCAGTTGCCTTGTAGGAGGTAGCAAATCTCTGGCTGTGTGGGTGAGGACGGGAGTGTGCCATGGTCTAGTCATGCCCCTCTCTTTGGCTGTGGATGCAAAAGAAGGATAATATCAACAAACAGAGGGGCAAACTTCCTGGTCCCCATGGGACAGCCCTGCGCAGGTCTCAGCCAGGCTCGGGCCAAGGCTTTCAGTCCCACATCTCCCTGGCAGCCAGGACACACCCATCCCATCGTGGCATGGGCCAACACCAGTCAACCGCCCACTCTGGCAGTGCCACTGCCTCACTAGGTTGGTCCCAAAGCTGGTGTCATTTTGGATGACTTAACTTTGTATCAGTGGCCTTGAAAAAGGTCGCAAATCTCTGGCTGTGTGGGTCATGACGGGAGTGTGCCATGGTCTGGTCCTGTCCCTGCCTGGGCCTGTGGCTACAAAGGAAGGATAATATCAACAAGCAGAGGGGCAAACTTCTTGGTCCCCATGGGACAGCCATGCCCAGGTCTAGGCCAGCCTCAGGCCAAGGCTTTCAGTCCCACATCTCCCTGGCTGCCGGGAGACACCCATCCCATGTTGACATGGGCCAACACCAGTCAACCGCCCACTCTGGCAGTGCCATAGGCTCACGAGGTTGGTGCCAAGAGCTGGTGTCATTATTGGTGACTTAACTTTGTATCAGTGCCCTTGAAGAATGTAGAAAATCACTGGCTGTGTGGGTGAGGACGGGAGTGTGCCATGGTCTGGTCCTGTATCTGTCTTTGGCTGTGGCTGCAAAAGGCAGGATAATATCAACAAACAGAGGTAAAACCAACCTGGTCCCCATGGCCAACTCCTGCCCAGGTCGAAGCCCGGCTCAGGCCAAGGCTTTCAGTCCCACCTCTCCCTGGCAGCCAGGACACACCCGTCCCATGGCGGCATGGGCCACCACCAGCCAACCACAGGCTCTGGCAGTGCCACTGCCTCACTAGGTTGGTGCCAAGAACTGGTGTCATTTTTGATGACTTAACTTTGTATCAGTGGCCTTGAAGAAGGTAGAAAATCACTGGCTGTGTGGGTGAGGACGGGAGTGTGCCATGGTCTGGTCCTGTCCCTCTCTTTGGCTGTGGCTTCAAAAGGCAGGATAATATCAACAAAAAGAGGGGCAACGTCCCTCGTCCCCATGGCCAACTCCTGCCCAGGTCTAAGCCTGTCTCGGGCCAAGGCTTTCAGTCCCACATCTACCTACAATCCAGGAGACACCCATCCTATGTTGGCATGAGCCACCACCAGCCATCCACCTGATCTGGCAGTGCCACTGCCTCTCTAGGTTGGTGCCAAGAACTGGTGTCTTTTTGGAAGACTTAACTTTGTATCAGTGGCCTTGAAGAAGGTCGCAAATCTCTGGCCATGTGGGTGATGACGGGAGTGTGCCATGGTCTGGTCCTGTCCCTGTCTGGGCCTGTTGCTACAAAGGAAGGATAATATAAACAAACAGAGATGCAACCACCCTCTTTGAAATGGGAAACCCCTGCCCAACACTCTGTCAGCTTCAAGCCTTGGCTTTCAGTCCCACAGCTCCCTGGCAGCCAGGACACACCCATCCCATGGCGACATGAGCCACCACCAGTCAACCGCCCGCTCTGGCAGTGCACTAACTCACGAGGTTGGTGCCACGAGCTGGTTTCATTTTTGATGACTTAACTTTATATCAGTGGCCTTGAAGGAGGCAGAAAATCTCTGGCTGTGTGGGTGAAGACGGGAGTGTGCCATGGTCTAGTCCTGTCCCTCTCTTTGGCTGTGGCTGCAAAAGGCAGGATAATAACAGACAGAGGGAAAACCATCCTGTTCCCCATGGCCAAATCCTGCCTAGGTCTAAGCCATGCTCAGGCCAAGGCTTTCAGTCCCACACCTCCCTGGCAGCCAGGACACACCCATCCCATGATAATATGGGCCGCCACCAACCAGCTGCCCACTCTGGCAGTGCCACTGCCTCACTAGGTTGGGGAAAAGAGCTGGTGTCATTTTTGATGACTTAACTTTGTATCAGTGTCCTTGAAGAAGGCAGCAAATCTCTGGCTGTGGGTGAGAACGGGATTGTGCTATGGTCTGGTCCTGTCCCTGTCTTTGACTGTGGCTGCAAAAGGCAGGATAATATCAACAAACAGAGGGGCAACGTCCCTGGTCCCCATGGCCAACTCCTGCCCAGGTCTAAGCCAGGCTCAGGCCAGGGCTTTCAGTCCCACATCTCCCTGGCAGCCAGGACACACCCATCCCATGATAATATGGGCCGCCACCAACCAGCTGCCCACTCTGGCAGTGCCACTGCCTCACTAGGTTGGTGCCAAAGCTGGTGTCATTTTTGATGACTTAACTTTGTATCAGGGGCCCTGCAGGAGGTAGCAAATCTGTGGCTGTGTGGGTGATGACGGGAGTGTGCCATGGTCTGGTCCTGTCCCTGTCTTTGGCGGTGGCTGCAAAAGGCAGGATAATATCAACAAACAGAGGTAAAACCAACCTGGTCCCCATGGCCAACTCCTGCCCAGGTCTAAGACAGGCTCAGGCCAAGACTTTCAGTCCCACATATCCCTGGAATCCAGGAGACACCCATCCCACGGTCGCATGGGACACAACCAGCCAGTCGCCTGCTCTGGCAGTGCCGTAGCCTCCCTAGGTTGGTGCAAACAGCTGGTGTCATTTTAGATGACTTAACTTTGTATCAGTGGCCTTGTAGGAGGTAGCAAATCTCTGGCTGTTTGCTTGAGGGTGGGATTGTGCCATGGTCTTTTTCTGCCCCTGTTTGGGTCTGTGGCTGCAAAATGTGGGTTAATATCAACAAACAGAGGTGCAATCACCCTCGTCGCGATCGGCAACCCATGGCCAGTGCTCTGCCGGTCTCCTGATGCCTCACTTTTGTGTCAGTGTCAGATATCAGATCTCTCTGGCTGTGTGGCTGAGGACAGGCGTGCACCATGTTCTGGTTCTTTCTTCGTGTGATCCTCTGGCTCTGGCAGACAAAGGAGGAGCAGCCACCACATGTTGCGCCATGGGCAGCCCCCCCCCCCCCGCCCAGGCCCAGCAGCCCTGCCCTCCCCTCCCTGCCCTCTCCCTGCCTCTGCCTCAGCCCTCGCTTACCCGCATGCTCGCCCCCGTGGCCGGCTCAGCACACAGCTCTTTGTGTACCCCTCCTGGGTAGCCCTGTCACCACCCTTCTGTGACACAGCCACCGCCAGTGTTCTGCCCATTCTGACATGTCCACCACATCACCGGGTGTTCCAGAGCTGACAGAAGGCCGAGCTCTTGGCTGCCCAGGGAAAAAGGGCTGTCGCTCTTCAGCCTTGTTCCAATGCAGTGGCGTGGACAAACCCACAGCTCAGGCCCATGGGGAAAACAGCCACCATGGAGAGTCGCTGTCACTCCTGTCTGTGTGGGGACTGCCTCTTGCATGGGGCTGTCGTCGCCTCACAGCCCCTCACCGTCCTGTCCCACCCCATCCCCCTGCGCCTCTTTCTTGCTGTCAGGGCCAGGGCAGAGCAAGGTGGAGCTCAGCATGAGGGTGCGGAGAAATAAACGTGTGTATAAGCACCGGGGAGCAATTCAGGTGTTGAACACACTGATGTAGTGCCCCATGGGCTGTCTTACAGCATAATGTCCCATGGACAGACATGAAACTGGCGTGTGCTCACTGCATCGTCACACCCGGCTGCACAGAGCAGGGTCCGGCTGTCTGGAAACAGGCTCCACAGTGTCACTTCGGGTGCTGTGAGGAGCCTCACCTGGCCTGTAGCACTGCACCGGGACAGGGCAGGGCTGGTGTGAGCGCAGCACCATGCTGGTCTGCTCTGCCTGGGGGTCTCAGACACCCCACCACCTCCCCAGTAGCACTGGGCAGTTATCGGTTAGGAACTGAACACCCTGTGCAGATTAACTCACGTGCCTGAAGTGAGAGGTCTGCGGTGCACTTCAGGTGTCCTGAGGTATCTGTCCTGATCCCAAGAGGCCACTTCAGAGACCTCCTGTAGATCCTGTGTCACACATGGCAGTTCTATGTGGATGTCTTGGGGAGTCTGCAGTATGGGTCTACACAAATGTTTAGACTTTTTAAGTGCTTTCCTACATTTAGACTTCTAAATTTGGTTGTAAACAATATGTTGCTGACAAGTACCGTAAGAGTCAGTAAGAACCTCTGTGCCATGAATCCCCTTTATGAAAAGTCAGGTTGTTTAATAGAAAGCTGAGTTGTGCAAGAATAAGGCGGGCATTTTTACAGAGTTCGAATTAATAAGAAAACATTTTCTGCATTATTTTAGGACAAGAGGAAATGGGTTCAAGTTATGTCAGGGCAGGTTTAGATTAGATGTTAGGAAGCATTTTTTCACTGAAAGGGTTATTAAACATTGGAATAAGCTGCCCAGAGAGGTGGTGGATTCACCATCCCTGGAGGTGTTTAAGAAAAGGGTAGATGAGGTGCTTAGGGACATGGTTTAGGAGTGGTGGTGTTTTTATCAGGGTAGGTTAATGGTTGGACTTGATGATCTTAAAGGTCCCTTCCAACCTCACTGATTCTATGATTCTATGATTCTATGCTATTGGAGAGCATGTTTCATGCAATGTCAAACGCTGTCAATGTACAAAAAAACTCACAAGGTTTTGTATCTTCAGTGGTACTGTTACCAAGAGCTGGAGAAAAAGTACTGCATGACAACAGGAAAAAATCCTATTCAAATACTTTTTCATCAGACCATTAAGATGATTTGGAAAGTTGTTTCAGAACCGTTAGAATGATCAGGAAAATCTGCCAATATGCATAAGAATGTAAGCCTTCTGAGACAGATTAAATCACCAACCAACAACATCTTCAGGACTTCCCATTGGTTGGGATTCTTGTCTTCCACAGCATCCCTAGCATGACATCCAGTTCCAGATCCTATGGTTCACAGAAAAATAACGGACATTATTGTGACAAGCATTATTAATGATGCCACAATAATGTGCCTGTCACAATGACTTGTCACAATTATGATGCAATTGTCCTAAACCGGCACATTCCAAATGCACATCGCCGTCCTGCTACAGCAGCATGTACATTAACAAGATCACATCTCTAGCTGAAATAGTGACTTGAAAGAATTAAAAAAAAGTCATCATATAGATCTTCAAGTTGAACAATGCATATATTTGTATAGAACAAACCTATTCAGCTGGCATCGTTAGCAGGTATAAATCTTCAGACAGATTAAATTACTCCCCAAGGACCTCCTTCTCCCTCAAAATCTGTTTGCAAATAAACTATCACCCAAACTGCTGATTCTGTTCCCATTCTCTGTTCCCTGCATTTGTAAGCATTATAACGCCACTTCGCAGCCTCCATGGCGTAGCACCTTCTACAGCAGGATCTCAGCATATTTTACAGCTGTTAAGTAATTTAGCTTTGCAAAAGTGAATTCTTGCAAAGTGGAGAATCCTTAACGGCCTTCATTTTTCAGAGGTGGAAACTGAGGTGCAAACAGGTTAACCATAGCCTTTTTATTGAAAAGCTGAGCATCTGTGCCTTTGAAATCAAGAACAATCAAAGCTCAGCAAATTTTACAGTCAGAGCGATGACGAAGGAACCAAGAAGAGACACAGCCCTCATCATAAGACTTACAGAACTTCTTAACCTTTTTTTTTTGTACAGCATTCAAATCCCATGTAATAATGGAATCCCATGTAGAATAACTTTGTTTTAAAAGTAATCAGTTATGCAATATGTAACAAAGGATGTTCAAAGCAAAACATTAAATATGTGAATAAGAATGCTTTGATATTATGGAGTTACACTTGTTTAGAAATAAAGAAAATAGTAAGCAGGTAATAATTTATATTTTGCTATTTATACCACCAAGATGCTCATTACCAGAATAAAAAAGTGCATGCCTATGTTCTTTTCCTGTTTGAATTAAGCCCCAACAAATGTGGGAAGTTTTGAATGCTCTGGGTAGCATCATGCTGCCCCAAGTCTGATCTGGATGTTCTATAAACGCACCACTACAGACCATTAACTACATCATGAAGTGAGTACTGAGACCAGGCAGGCCTTGATTAATTTAAGGGAAGTGATTATCTGAAATCCATCTACTCTGGGAAAGTGATATCTAGCACGGCTTTCCAGTACCCAAAGGGGGCCTACAGGAAAGATGGGGAGGGACTCTTTGTCAGGGACTGTAGCCATAGGACGAGGGGTAACGGTTTTAAACTGGAAGAGGGTAGATTTAGTTTAGACATTAGGAAGAAATTCTTTACTGTGAGAGTGGTGAGACACTGGGGCACATTTTCCAGAGAAGTTGTGGATGCCCCATGCCTGGAAGTGTTTAAGGCCAGGTTAGATGGGGCCTGGAGCAACCTGGTCTAGTGGGAGGTGTCCCTGCCCATGGCAGGGGGGTTGGAACTAGGTGGTCTCTTCCAATCCAAACCATTCTACGATTGAAAGAAGCTCTGCTAATGTAACCTAAACTCAGTGTTGTTTGTTGCTCGTGCCAAACTGTTGAATTCTTTGCTGACAAGAAATAGAAGAAAGGAAAAGATTTGTGTCATGTACCTTGCAATAGTCCCTACGTGACCTATTTTGTTCATGCCCTAGCTGTTATAAAGAGAGAAATTTAGATGGGGTGAGTGAGTTGTAGAAGGTTAATTGCTTCAGAAGGATCTCTTCGCAAAGAGAGTTACATCTTGTCCCACTGAAGACTTGGGATTTTTTCAAGTGGCTTCCACAGCAAACCAGGATTTCACCCAAAGTACTTTTGATGATGTTTTACTGACAATGATAATTTAAAAAGCAGCACTATGGATACTCACCAAGAATACAGAATAAAACTTCAGGACATACAGTGGGGCATGGAAAGATGTATCCTTGCTCTTAAAGGAGGAAGCAAAACAAACACACTAGTAACAGAACAAATAGAGGTGAAGAACATAATGAAAACCAGGAATAAGTAGTGTTTCAGGGAGAGAAGATATAATACATAATATTCTCATGTCAGAATGAGGAATGGTTAAGTACATTAAGGGCTGCAATTAAAAAAATGATGGGAAAATAAACTGCTCCCATTTATATGAAGTGCATAGCTATGTTTTATCCAGAATAATTATGTTAATAATATCATGCTTATGCTTTTGCCTTGTAATGAAGTGTGGGTGTTTGTGAAAATGGAGCTACTGTAATGACTGCATCTATTATTATCTGGAAATGAATGATGAGATTCATCTCACTTAGCTTTATAAGAGCTGGGCATCAAGTCTAAGTTCATTACCTAGACTGCCTTTGGAGTCAACTGTCAAATAAGCATTTCCCAACTTAAGATGTCTAGGACAGCCAAGACAACAGCCTTTGGACTTGCCTGTCCATTACCACTGATTATAGAAAGAACTCAAAGACTAACTTTACTAGATACACAATTTTCACATGGCTAAAGTTAGGTGATAATAATTCTACCTTAGTAGTATTTTCTCACATTAAATCTTCTTGAGATGAAGTATTTGAAGTCTAGAACTGCTAATACATTTATATATAAACACATGCTTAAATGTTTTGCAAGATCTCAACCAGGCACTTGTCAGGAATAAAATTTGAGCAGATAGTTACAATTTCCTTACATCCTGCAAGAATGATAATTTGTAAACAGTTCATTTTGTTCAAGAAGCAATTAGCAAAGCATTTTAAGTATCTAGGATTGTCAGAGTAAGCCTTTAATTAAACTGCATAAAGATATTTTGTCAACCTAGTGGAGTTCCTCCTAGAGAAAAGCGATGGGTAGTGCTGGCATCTATAACAAGTCTTCCATTCCTGACTGCTGTACCACACTGCGAAACTTTTATAAAATAGCTGAATTTCACCTGTATAACATTCTAACAAAACAAAAATGTAATCAACAGGCTTCCTTTTCAATGGCACAGTTAGGTCCTGTCAGCTCCAGTGGTGCTTAAATCTAAGTCAGTCATCTAAAGCAGGTTCCCATGGATCCCCTGTTCACTTCTGTAAGTGATTATACCTGCATCAGTTCTGGGACAAGACTTTGTATTAAGTGTGTAATATTAGTTGCTGCAACACTCAGAGTGTGAACAGAGAAATCCGTGGAAACAGCGACAATAAACTGTGCTAAATAAGCCATGACTCTGCTGCAGTCAAGGCCGCCTTTGGTCAAGATGCTGAGGAGCAAACTTGATACACTTAATCTGCTTGCAAAGCTTTGGAAAAGAAAATAAATGCTAACAGTATCTAAGTGCTGGACTACTGCATCCAGAGGGGAAAGGTTCATAATTTCATTCTAATTTGTATTTGCCCTCTAATCCAGACCAGCTATGCTATTTTTGTGTTTAGTCGTATGCCCATGCTCTTCATCACTCTGCTTCTTTTCTGTCATTTTTTACCTCCATCATATCACACTGGGAGAAGCCGTTTTGGTATTTATATCTTTGGTTGATGTACAGAATTGAAATGGTCATGACTTTCAAAAATTTCTCATCAAGACTGTCAGAGTCTGGGAAGTAAGAGACACAGATTGTCAGCTTCACTCCTGCTCAATCCACACCCCTTTGCCCTCTTTTTTTTTTTTTTTTTTCCCTGCTCTCTTTTTATGCTGGAGGAGAAGCGCAAGAAAAAGGACAACAACGTTATGCAATAAGGCTGCAATACAGAATCTTAAGAGGTGAGGAGCAGAACCTGTCTGCAATGGTTCTCTGATTCTTAGAAAGCTGGGTGCAAAGTTAGCATCACTTACTTATTTGGGTCTAAGTAGCCCACAAGGGCTAGCTGTAAGAGCTAGATGCTACATTTAGCCTTTACTCCTGTTAGACATGTCACAGTCTGAGAGATCCCTATTTCAATACAGGAGCAAGCAGCTAACACTCTGCTGTACAGAATAGATGACAACTTTAGCTAAAGGAGTTGTTTTGCTGTTGTGACATGTTTGTAAGGAATGTGAGTCAGTAAGAATGTTTTGGACTTGTTTGCACAGCAGCTAACACAAGGAAGAAGCTGTCTGCATGGGCTTCCGCTTGCTCTGAGAAGGAAGAGTAATAAAAATAATTTACAATTTTGACTGGATAACATAAAACAAACTCTGTGAAAAAAGTTTTTTTTTCTCATATTTATCCAGATTCACTTTTTTCCCAGGAGAAC
Source organism: Vanellus vanellus (assembly GCF_965231255.1). Classification (NCBI taxonomy): domain Eukaryota; kingdom Metazoa; phylum Chordata; class Aves; order Charadriiformes; family Charadriidae; genus Vanellus; species Vanellus vanellus. The sequence continues at coordinate 205,790,613 of NC_138905.1, read as the reverse complement.
AGGATAGCTGATCAGCTGTGTGCTTGAAGGATCACTTGACACTTTATCACCTTTGCCCAGAAAATTGTTTAGCATGTTCTTGTGCCCTTCTACTTCTTTGTTGGCCTTGTTCCTTCAGGGCACTCTGAGTGCTTTGCCACTCTGATCAGCTCAAGAAAAAGGGATGGTAGAGGGCTTACTGCCTTTTACTCCCTCTTTTGCCTCAGTACCCTCTGTTAAGGTAAACGGTTAGCACAGCAGCATCCAATTCCTCTCCTAGGCTCAGCGTACAAGGAAGCCATCACCTGTACAAAGCATGGCAGCAACAATAAAATCTTCTTTATGGGAAGCTCTGCTGGGTGGATTCTGTCTGCATGTTGATTTCTTTTTACGTAGTCGCGTAGGCTGGCCTCTGTGGTGCACCACTCAGGTGCTTTTCTCTACTGCTCTCAGCATGTTCTGCTGCACAGTAACCTTCTTCATTCTTTCTTGATTTTCCTCATTTCTGAAATTCTGCATTTGCAATTTTGCTTGTTCTGCTGCTTTGCAGATTTGTATGGCTTTTTCCAAATTTAACTCACAATGACTTTTACCAGACGCTTATGTATCTCCCCATTACTTCAGGTCACCTCCAAGAATGTGATCCCACGAATCACAGAGAATTTAACTTCCTTGCTTCTTCAAGGAAATAAAAGTAAGTTTTCTTCAAACTACTCAAGCAGTTTCCAATATTCGTGAATCCAGATTTTTATTTTAAAGAAAGTGCATGAAATATAAATACAAGAAAATCTGTGGTCCAGGAAGCTTTTACACTAATTTGACATATACAAAAACAAAGGGAGAAAGAAGGGACTACGCAGCTCCCAAAAGCAAGATTAGGTGTTGACTTGAACTTTTATATTTTGTATTGCTTGCTCTTTCAAAAGATGTATGACAACTCTGAAAATTTACTTTTATTTTTTTCCCTTTCTTCTACTGATTTTCCTTTCTTGTCTGATATGTGCTTTACCGACAATAAGAGTCCCATGGAGAGATTTCAGTGTTCTCAATGCAGCACATTCTCTATTCGGAGGAGTTTTCAGAATAAAAAATAAATAAAATGCATATCGAGTGCTTAAATTATCTTTCTGCAGGACCTAAGGTGGTCATGAGCTCTCCACCCATATGTCCTTTTAGATATTATTTCTGTTTGCCTTCACTGACTGTCATTTGTAGATGTGAAAAAATAATAAAAATATTGTGAACTATTCAAGCCCACTTCACTCTCCGTAAAAGCTGCCTGTCCTTGTACATTTTATATTCCCTGTATAGGATCTACTTCCGTGGAATATTAAATTTTCCTCTTTTTTTTTTTTTTTTTTCCCAACATAAAGCAACTGTTAACATTTAACCTTGACATAATGTGACCTATTCATAAAAGATTCCACTCATGGATCCGTATTTTTAATCAGCTAGAGAACGATCAAGACGGAAACCAAGAATCATACACAGAGGAAGGCAGAGGTCATCAAACTGCTCTGTGTCCTCTTGCAGAGTCAGTAGACATGTCAGCAATGAGGAATGATCAACAACATTGAGCAGGGTTGGTATCCAAGGGACACTTTACTGTTTTCAAGGATGGGATCACTGGCTTTACGAGCACTTAATTTTCATGTTGACAGATGAGCAGCATCCTGCAAGCCTAGTACAGGATCTATCCAAAATTCATATTGAAGCCCTAACAGATGTTGGCTACTGTTCATGAGGGAGGAAAAAACATTGTGAGTGCTCTACATGCTCTGATGCTTTGATATGGAGCTCTAGGACATGGAGCTGAGGTCAAACTAGCAGTTGTATGGAGTAAGAAGTAAGAGGACTGACTTCTTTCCAAAAGTCTTTTTGCAAGGACTTGCTGCCTTTAGGCAACAGAAATGAGGAGTAACTGCTTTATCGTGCTTGGTCTTGTCTGTCTGCTATTCATCCATTAAAATGCCATGAAGAAGCCACAGAGGCAGAGCTGGAGCCTAACCAGATAATCTATTAAAAGTAGTCAAAAATGCAAATTCTAGCAACATACATTGTTGTTGCTCTAGATGTTTTACAATAGTTGACAAAATGTAAAAAAAAAAAGGTGTCTATGAGAGAGATCAGACTATATTTGGGGTTAGTATCTTACAAGCTGAGGAACACAAAGCCCATTTAATGCTAGGTTAAACAATATGATTTCTTTGTTTTTCCTGTGCTACACTTACTAATGGAATCTCCTCTAACAAATAAGTGTGAGAGTGACTTAATTGCTTAATAATTTGCTATATTCAGTTAACGTAGTAATAATTCTAGTCTATCAATTTGCTGCATAGTATTTTGCCGATTTTGTTACTTTATTAACAGAAAATCAATGCAGTAAATTATCATGATAATTATGTAATAATTTTTTTCCATAGAGAAGCATATAAAGATTAAAATTACTGTTTGAATGAAGATTGAAGTTAATAATTTTTTATTACTTTTTAATAGTAAAGAAACCAACAAAGCTCATCAAGAGGCCAGAATAATTCTCATATATGTGATACAGTATGTGTGTAGTACTGAAATAGCAATAGACAGTGTTACAGAATAAAAATTCTCTTGCATTTTTGAATGGTCATAAGCAAAAAACACAGAAAAGCAATCAGCTGTTGCTCTAAAATATTGGTGCAGGTTTTTATTAAACTGACTTTTTTAATTAATTGAAATATGAGCGATCAAAAAGACAGATGTCTATCTCAACTTGATATATTGCAGCTACAGCATTATAGACAAAGAATGGTATTGTATTTTGTAATTATTTAGTTGAATAGTTAACTCTAGTGGGTCTTAACCAATTTATATTTTTCAGACACCATTGATGTTGCATTCTATTGTACTAGAGAATTTGCGATGAACATTTCTCGAGGGACCCAGTTCTGTAACTGGCTGCTTCATTTGTGTAAAAGCCAACTGGGTTTCCAGGAATTTGCATGGGTGAACGCAAATCTGTTCAGAGGGGAAGGAGCTAAGTTTACAGATGCCTAGTTATTCGACTGCTGTTTCTGTGTTTGATTCCAGTCGTTTACTTACGTGTAAGGAATAGATTTATCAGCATTCAGCATTTCAGGGCATCAACTATCCGGTTGACAATGGCTGCTTCAGGAGGTCTATAAACCAAAACCTTTAGAACACATGTTTTTAAAATCCTGAAGTTGATAAGAATGTGGAAAGCATCATGGCTGCATGAGAAAGAAATAAATAGCAACAGGAGAAAAGAAGGTGTTTTTTTAAGAAGTATGTTAAAGAGACAAGAGACAGGCTGAGTAGCCTTTGTCAAGTTCAAAGAAAACATGAGCAAAGGGCCTTAGTCCCCTTTATATGCTTTTACTTTGCTATAGCAGTGCTAATAAAACATTAATGTAATTATGTAAAACTCATTTGATATGTTATTAATCTCCTCTTTTAGACAATAGTCTCCAATAGTGTTATTAAACCAAAATTATCATCATTTTGTACAGCTTTGGTTTCTTAGTCGTGCAACTTCAGTTTAAGGCAATACAGTCATCTGCATGTAGGCCTTCTTTAAATGCTGTTTGACTGGGATTCTTCAGGATGCTTTTCACGGATTATTATTTCTAGGGAAAATATGTATTTGATCTCCAGACAGTTATAATTTTTTAAACATAAATCTCAAAAATATGGAAATATTTTCTTGCTTTTGCAATTAAAAATTATTTAAAGAAAATCAAATAGAAGAAATTCTTTCAAAATGGAAATAAATGCAAAGCATCATTAGGGTACAGTCTTCATAAGCATGCAATGAGTAAATCCATACATGAGTAAAGCTGTTCAGGAAATGCGAAGATTTTGACACAAAATGTAAATGCAGAAACATGTTTCTGACCATAAAGAGACATCAAATTTCAAGCTGTAAATGTTAAGGGATGACAAAGAGTAATTGCCTATTTCTCTTCAGATATAGATTGACTAGTCCATGTGTAGATACCATCATATGACCAGATGAATTTTGGACTTAAATAAAAGATAAATTAGTAAGGGAAAAATTAAAGATCTTTTAAGAATTAATACTATTACAAGGTTTGAGAATATAAAGAGGGAAGTGGATATATCAAAACGTGTCAGTGTAGATCAGGGCATTACATGTAGCCTTAACAACTATCAACAACCACAAATTTTCCATCCATATTTTAGAACCTAACTTTGTAGTTTACTTTTTCTGCTTGGAGATATGATTGAAATTCCCCCTCACTAAATAATCATATGATCGTCAGTAAAGTTAAGAGTATCTGAAATAAGCATAGTCATGTACATATGTGTATTTACATTTATTTATGTGACCCTATATTTTTTAGTGTGTGCTACTTGAATTAGCTGAGAGTCTCATTCTCCAGCTCTTTGTCTTCTTGAAAGGCAGTGGCTATACTCAACGGCTTCTTTTGCACAACTAAGTTATCCTTTCAAACTTATCACTGCTACTGCTACAACAGTTGACTTCTTTTAATATCAAACCTCTGACATTGCCAGTGCATCCTAACAAATTACATGGAACAAACATGCAACATATTCCTCAGTTTGAAAACTTTAAATTCACAGATAAAATATCAGTGACTTTTTTACAGACACCTATCTTTGTTAATGTTTCAGAGAACAGAGTCTCTAAAAAAATATAAAGCACATCTATATATGACTATAAATCACATTTTATTTTCATTCTGACATGCTCTTATTTACAACTCTGTGCTCGGGGGTTTTTTTTTTAAGATTCTCTGCTTTTCACTCACGGAAAAGTTATAAATCTTCAAATTCAAATTCATGGCTTAAATCAAGATAATTAGAAAATTAGAATGCAATTAAAGCTGGGAAAAACATCAGAAATTATATATTAAATAAGTTCTTAGACATATTTGCATTTCTTCCTAAGTAACAGTGCTTTTGAGTTGTATGATTCTGTAACTTATCATTGCAAAGCACCTAAAGATGTAGCTTTGTCATCCTTAAATTTCTTGTATCTTATGTCTGCTGAATTCAATTAAGGTGCTACTCAGTAATAACAAAAGAACATGGGGTTTAATATTTACATGCTGCAAGTCAAGATAAATAATGCAGACTATATATATGATAATCTTATGAATTATCTGTGTACATCCAAAGCTATTGAAATAAGGCAGAGGATATTAAGTTTCACAAATGTATCTCATTTAAACTGAAAACCCATGGTTCACTGAGGATCTGATTTTGTAGGATATCAAATCCAGTGAGTGACGTCCAGTTCCACTGATTTTTATAGATCTTGAACACATTTACATTTCTTGAGGATTTCCCAGCCCCTTGCAGGATTGTGCCAGGAGCAAAAATCTCAGAAAAGACACATAGAGAATTACAGGCAGTTTCACAGCCCCAACTTCTGAAAACAATAAAAGAAGATAACCATGCATCTACAGTGCTCAAAAGCCCATTGGATGCAATGAAAGCAAAGAATTAGATTAGCAATGCAATAACAGACTGGCACATGAAAATCTGTATCCAACTCCATCCAACAGTAAGATGAAGCTAGTCTTGACCATCCTTTCTTCAGCCTTCTGCCCAAAAGACAGGAAATCTAGTAAAGCATTTAACTTCTTAAATTAAGAAAATCAAAGGTAGGAATTACAAGGCAGCTCATACAGCCACATAGGGTGAAATTCAGCTGACCAATGTAGAAAGCTACAGTTTTGAAGATAGAACCCTTGGCGGCATCTACACCAGCCAAGACATAGGCTGAAGGGCCAGACCCCTTTCATCCGTACTGCTAACCACATTGCTCACTGCCTGGCTTGGTTTGGGGCACTGATAGTTCCTCTAAAACCACAAATTATTTATTTATACTAAGATATTAATAAATACACCTTTTCTTAATCAGCCATGTAATTAAGCTACTAGACCCGTAAAATAAACAATAAGGTACAGAAGGAAATTTGCTCATTTCTAAAATTAATTGCTATATGTTATAACACTGTATCATACTTCCAAACCCCTGCAAAATTGGCAGCTGTCATCAATTTATAGTTGGCTAGTCGGTTACACCTGCAGTGAAGCCTGAGACATTGACTGCTTTCACAAACTCTGTACTCATACATTACATGTTTCAGTGGAGATTAACACTTTTAAACATTGGGTTTATGCTTCCAAAAATACAAAACTGAGTTTCAGCTGTTACTGAGTTGATATTCAGGGAGCGTCAGTTATCTGTACACATCAAAATGTGGGGTTTTTTTAATGAATAAGAATAACGTGATCTGATCGAAGACAAAATACAGCAACAGCTGGGATACCTCATTCAAAAAAGTTTTGTTTAAATAATAGCTGAAACATTGAAAAATTATTTTGATACACGGAGTAAGAAGTTAGATTTAGAAATCATTGCACTGGTTTCCCACATTCCTGATGAAAATTTGTCTCTCTCGTAATCTCTAAAAAGATGAGTGATATCATTATACTGAAGGTCGCATTCCTTAAATGCAGGTAGGAGGATACTGAAGAAGGCCAATTTATCTGCAGTGTTCCACCTTTTACTGTGTATAACCAATGGTCATAATGTTTAACGATCACATTTTTTACAAATTGTCAAACAACTTTGGTTCCTGTCATACATTAAATATGAACTGTGTTCAGGACGGGCTTCATAAAACACCATTTTCGCTGTTAAGGTGTGATTAACCTTCTATGTCTTATCAAGCCAGTGGAAGTGTGTGCATACATTTTTTTCCGTATAGAAGATACTTTTACAACATCAGAACTGCATCCATTCATATGAAAGGGAGGGGTGTGCTTTTTTAGATATATTACTACCAATCGTATCCCTTACCAAAATACTTTATCCTGAATGAAATGTCTGTTAACCATGTGATAAAAGAATTGTTTCTGAAGCTACTTCACTCAGAAACAACATGACTTGCAGAATCCAGCCCACCATGTGAATTTCTTTCACAGAGATTGTTTAAAATACGCTAGTAACTAGTTGATACTTGTGGTATATGCATATTCTGCAGTGCTATATAATTCTGTTTCGACTCACTGATTGGATGACTAGAATTTTCATAAATAAAGGATGGAGAAATCAAAGAGTTCTGAAGGGGGAAATCAAAGAGTTCTTAAGATAGACACATAGAATGGCATTCATGAGATCACAAATATAGACATCAGCAGTACAGATATTTTCATGTCAGCTAGTTGTCAAGACTTTTTTACAGTGAGTGGAGTAAAATTGGCACTTTCAAAGCATGAGTCATCTCATCCTAAAATAGATGATTAAAATAGGTCAGATGAATCATTGGATATTGCTCTCTATTGACCTTGAAGAGAGCATTGGGTTACTAGTTAGTATGTACACATATAAACTGCAGACATACAAAGCTGAGTGAGAGGCGGCCAACACAGGATATCTCTGGAAACTATTTTCATAACCAGATTTACAAGCACATCTGAGAGTAGACTAATATTTCCTGAGAGAAAAAAAAATAGTTGTTCGCATCTTAGTGGAAAATAAGCTAAAGATAGTACATGTGATTTAAAGGGATGCCCTATGTCTGTATGCAAAGTATTTGGATATAACAATACTTTCCTGGCCCTGTAAGATGCATACATTCTGCATGGGCAGAGAAGAACCTAATGAGGTTCAACAAAACCAAGTGCACCTGGGGAGGAAGAATGCTAGGCACCAGTACAGGTTAGGGGCGGACCTGCTGGGAAGTAGCTTGGAGGAGAAGGATCTGGGGGTTGTGGTAGACAGTAAATTATCCACGGCCCAGCAATGTGCCCTTGTCGCCAAAAAGGCCAATGGAATCCTGGGCTGCATAGGGAAGAGTGTGGCCAGTAGGCCGAGGGAGGTCATTCTCCACCTCTACTCTGCACTGGTGAGGCCACAACTGGAATACTGTGTCCAGTTTTGGGCTCCCCAGTTCAAGAGGGACAGGGAACTGCTGGAGCGAGTCCAGCAAAGGGCAACTAAGATGATTAAGGGCTTGGAGCATCTGCCTTATGAGGAAAGGCTGAGAGAACTGGGACTCTTTAGCCTGGAGAAGAGAAGGCTGAGGGGAGACCTTATTATGGCGTACAAGTATCTCAAGGGTGGGTTGAAGGAGGATGGAGCCAGGCTCTTTTCAATGGTTCCCAGTGACAGGACGAGGGGTAATGGGCACAAGTTAGAACACAGGAAGTTCCGTTCAAATACACGGAAACACTTCTTTACGGTGAGGGTGACAGAGCACTGGCACAGGCTGCCCAGGGAGGGTGTGGAGTCCCCTTGTCTGGAGATTTTCAAGACCCGCCTGGATGCAGTCCTGAGTAATGTGCTGTAGGCAATCCTGCTTTGGCAGGGGAGTTGGACTAGATGATCTCTAGAGGTCCCTTCCAACTCTGATAATTCTGTGATTCTGTGATTCTTTGAAATATTAGCATAGTGTTTCAGTACATCATATCCATATATGTTAACATCAGATGTCTTTATAGCTTCAAGACCTAGACATAGTACAGTGAATAACTGCTTCATTTGAGAAAAAACAAGTCCAAGACTTCGAATACTTCTAAATTAATCTTGAAAGATTCTGATTACATGATAAATGGCTTTGCAGTAAACTACAAATTCTCCCAGCAGAATTAAAATGTAAACAGTACACACGTACTGAGGTTTTGACTGAGGAAAATCGTAACTGACCCTTTAAACTGTAACTACAAAAAGCATATATAAAATGCTTTAACATCTTCAAGCGTCTTCTTCGGTTAATTTACTCTTGTGCGGACTTCCACAAGGGCACTTTCTTGAAATCAAAATCCAAAAATCATTCATCCTGACGTATCTGCCAGGCTCTATCCCCAAACCATCAGAATATTAACAGAAAGGGTAAAGGCAGCGTTAGGTGTCTGTGCTACGTGTTTTTTCATCTTATCTCTGTATGACCTTAACGTGAACTTGAAATCTTCATTCAATATAGATTAAGCTTTCCCTGGCTTTGCTTCACCTTCCATTTACTCATCATGATGTACTACTACATTGTTAACATTTGCTGCTCTGCTAGAAATGAAGACCAAACTATCTCAAATCTGCTTGACTAAACAGGTCTCCCCAATTCAGGTTAAATGAGACTGTACTAAATCTGGGGTTCCGAAGCCCAACAACCTGCTGCCTGATTTTGAAGTCAAATGAGGTAAATCCATTCATTAACTTTGAAACTCATAACTTTAGACTAACAGTCTAAAATGGATTGAGGCAGTGTTATAAATTCTTCAGTGGCTCTTTACTTCCACAAATTAGGTAACTATGGCAAATTCTCCAAGTTTTGTGAGTTTGTGTATACATTCAAGAGATAAGTGGTGTAACTTTGTAAACATTCAGGAAAGATACTTTACCAGACAATGCACTTTCTAGGGTACAAAACTCTTCACAAATTTGGCAAATAGTGATAAGAGTAAAGGAAAGTGGAAACATTTGATCTCCATACTTTCTAAAAGGAAAAAAAAAAAAGGGCAAATTATCATTTGAAAAGGTATTTCAACTCTTAGAATTTCCGAAATCAGTTTAAAAAAGGAGTTAAAAGAACAAAAAAAAAATCCATTTACCAAAACTCTTGTTATACTAAGTGGTAGATTACCCTGGATCCAGCTTAGTTAGTTATTTTGCTAACACAGGCCAAAAAAAGTCAGACATAATAGCTAGATATAGGAATCCAGACCTGTATTTCAGTATATGAACAATAACGTCCTGGTCTCTTGTCTTCTCTTCATACTGGCAATCCCTTTCTTCCCTATAACTACAGCTTCTCTTGTACTGCAAAGTGTACTTTGTGGACTTTGCAAGGATCAGAGTCAGAACGATGAGAAAGTAAGTCTCGTATTTGTCTTTAAAATGTATATCTGTAATGTATATGGTTGGATTTCAATGACGCAAACTCACCAAATTTTCATTGTATGCATACAAAGACCACTATGAATATTTGGTCAAAATACATCATCAGTGTGGTGTTGTTCTTGTAAGAAACTTTAGCTTTTCTTTCCAGTTATAATTTATAAATATTTCAAGTTTAGTCCCCAAAACCTTCTTTTTCTTTATTGCATGAATAAACATAGGTTTTATTAATTCTTTTCCTTAATCTGCTGATGTCAATACCATTTATTTATGTCTTAATTTAGTAAAATACCAAAGCAAGTAGTCCTGAAGCACATGTCAAACATTTAAGTTCCATTAAAACCAGGGAAGATAAGGTAATACAAAGGAAACTCAGTGAGAACTGCATCAGTGAGAGTACCTGACTGCATGTAGTAGCACTTCTTTCCTGTCATAAGAACAAAACAAACAGGAAGGCTTTGTCGGAAATAGAAAACTTCACAAATAAGATCTGGGTCTTTTTCCAAAAAACGCTAACTATTCCTAAAGAATACATGAAAATAAAACATGAATTACATTCAAAAAAAAAAAAAATATTTTACAAATGCTGTTTTTCAATTAGTGTGACTATCAACTGGTTTTGTCCAGAATATGTGTTGTTATACTTGGTTATTTGAAGAGACATTATCCAAATATTATTTTTCTGTGGGTTGTTTTGTTTCCTTATTAAAATATTTAATGAAGTTTGAGATGCTTTTTTTTTTCATCTTTTAATAACTATGAATACCATATAGATTTTGTACTTTGTTCATTCTTTTTCTTTTTTATAAGGAGAAGTAAAAAAGTGAAGAATATGAGGATGAAAACTATTTCTTTACATCTTATGCTTAAAAAAGGTTTACATATCCTTGTAATAGAAAGAAATTAAAACAATGTGTTGTTTATCTTTTTTTTTGTATATATTTCCATGCCTTTCTAATTTATTTTCCTGCTTTCCGACTTCTTCCAATGAAAAAGTCAAAATAACCAATTTTTTGTCTCATTCCATTTAACTTTTAAAACTTTCTTTCCTGCCCTGTCTTTGGAAATTAAAACAAGAAAAGAAAAAAAAAAGAAAAAAAAAGGAGCTATGCCACAGAAAGAGCTAAATATTGAAGGGCAGTGTGAGTAGACCACTATTCAATTTTCTCACAAGATCTATTTGTCTTTAAGGGATCTCATAGGATTTGGTAACCCTGATCTGGATACTGTGGAATATTTTTAATAGCTCTACTATATCAGTCAATAAATGAAAAAAAAATCATTCACAAATTTTACTTCCCTTTAAAAATAATATTCATTACCAATTATAAAAAACTAGCTGTGGCAGTCTACATGCAGTCTGCATGTAGCAGAAGACAAGTTGTCTGGCCAAACTGAAAATAAGCATTTCCTTCACACCCCTAATGCAAATGCATATAGCATAAAAATAAAAAGGAGCATTTCTCTCATTCACATTCATATCCAAGTGAAACTGCAACTCAATATATGAATCTTTTTACTGTACTTTCAACTTCTACAGTACCAGTTGGAGCTTCAGTGTGAAAGTTGTTCTTTTATTCAGGCTGCCATTTTTAATGTATACGAAGACCTCCACTTCATCCTAGCTCTCTTTCTAGATTAAAAGTATTTTGAAAACAACAAAACTGGTTGCTTTTTGTGCTATGAAACAAGTTGCTGCTCTCAGGCTGCCATAACATACTATTGGCACGATTAAAAATTCTGGCAGGGTAGGGGTCTTGTGCAATGTTCTCCAGATGAACTGTGCAATCGTCCTTGCAACAAAGGCTGTACAGGTCCTTCTCACCACAGACACTTTCCTAGAAGAAAATATTGTCCAGGGACCTGTGCTGTTACTTTTCTGCTGTTATCTGTCTTTGCCTCTGGGCATGATGGCTCCTTTTGACATGACCTTCTTTACTGTATGTCTGTCCACTGCCACATTCCTTACACCTTAAATTATTTCCATAGCTATATATCGTACTGCCTAGTTTATTGGTTAATTACCTGCTTGCTGAATTATTTACCTTTGCCTATTAGGTAATGTCTACAACGTAATAACAGGTGAGATAGCAGCATGCAGGAATACACTACGTGGTAGTAGCTTACACTGGACAGAAACAGTAGGTGCAATGAAGCAGGTGTAAAGAAGGGTGTACCGTAGCAATGAACTTCCAAAGTCCAGCAGGAAACCTGGACTAAGGTTACTAAGCTGTGCCTAATGTATGTTGACCCATCATCATGGCTACTGCCATCCCTGATGGTTACATGAAGGGCTGTGGGGATGAATGACTATGACCATTCTGTGATTCTGTGATTCTGTGTGATTCTACCAAACATCCTGAGCAGTTTTAGTTTGATAGATTTCAGATAACTCACAATCCTTCACAATGTGTGGATAAAATGCACTACGTACGCACTGTGTTGTTAACTGTCTAAAAGACTTCTAACTGTTGATCTACTGTTTAACAGTGTGAAAATATCTCAGGTATATGATCTTCCATAGATTTATTAGTCTGTCATCTAAAATCTAACCTGCATTTACAGCATTCATTTGCCTCCAGAAATGGACTGTTTTCCATTTTATTCCATGTAGTATTATCTCTCCAGGCTCTTATCCAGCTCCTCTTAAACACATTTGATTTTTTTTCCCAATTTATACCAGGTTTTCGATGGTGATTATGCTTAAATATTCCCTTTAAGACACTTTTCTCATCCCACATACTTCTATGCCTTTCTTAACACGCTTCCACAACTTAGAGCCAGACTATAAAGCCAAATCCTTTTCCTTACAGCAGAGTCACCACAACCTCAGCATATTATCATTACGACTATGGACCCTTCTCCTGCTTTCAGTTTCTTCTCTAGTATTGCCCATTACATTCTGTAAGTAGAGTTGGGTAGAAAAGAAGGACATTATTATAGTTCATTTTAAAAGAGACTGGAAGAAAAAATACTTTTTTCAATGATGTTTACACTATAACAATTCAACTTGTCATTGAAAACCAAGAACCAAACTTGGGTTTTTTCTTTGTAGACAGAATCTCGGTAAACTTTGAATATAAATCCAGGAATATTTCTGTTGCACCTGTGTAGAACTGGAAAAAAAAAATCCTTTCTATCTGGAAAGAAACATTTAGTGGAAATTGTTTACCCATTTCTCCTTTACGATGTGCTTGCTGATTTACGTAATGCTCCTGGCTCTTCCCCTAAAATCCTCTTAACAATATTCTTTCAAAACAGCTTGTATATCCCAAACTTCTTCCTACATAGCTAGAGCAATAATGGACAGTAGAATAATTTCAAATAAATAAAAGAGTAGATTAGAACATGTGTTGATTGTAAATGCGCTATCCACTTGAATGTTAATTCCCTTTCCAGTCCCTTCTCTCTTAATTATCTGTTCAGATGGTAAGTGGTGTTGTGATGATGCTTTTCTCAGATACTTATCCACGAAATGATGAGTTCACTTGTTCTGCTATATCAATTCCTATTATTATTTGTGGGATTAAGTCAATGAAGTGGGTTTTCACACTGTGTTTTGGATGAAGTGAGCAACCTGAGTCTCAGAAACCAAATTCAGTGCTCAAGAAAGCAAGCCACAGCCAGAAAATTGACTCTCTGAAGATGGTTTAATTTGTGGCATTATGCCATATCATTATGAATTCCATATTTCATTTGCTCACTGCAGCTCAAGTTACTCCTGTTAAAAACTGCATACTCATTGATGCTTCAAGCTGCTTTCACCCATGGAGTGAAGCTCCAAGCTGCTTTCACCCATGCCTGACTCCTTTAGGGGTTGTCTTTGCACCTTTCTTTAAGAATAAGCTTTCTATTTCACAAGAGCTGATTATGTTCCCAGGTAACAGCAGAGAGTTTGACCCCATTTTTACATCCCACAGTAAAACAGGGGCAAATCAGGCATGGTACTTCAATGCTTGCTCAGACCCTGTGCCCCAGAGACCCTGTTCCCCTCAAAAAGGGGGGTTTGTTCTTTTCACGGAAGTTTCAGAGTAGGAAGGGACCTCTAGAGATCATCTAGTCCAACTCCCCTGCTAAAGCAGGATTGCCTACAGCACATTACTCAGGACTGCATCCAGGCGGGTCTTGAAAATCTCCAGAGAAGGGGACTCCACAACCTCCCTGGGCAGCCTGTGCCAGTGCTCCGTCACCCTCACAGTAAAGAAGTGTTTCCGTGTATTTGAACGGAACTTCCTGTGTTCTAACTTGTGCCCATTGCCCCTCGTCCTGTCACTGGGAACCATTGAAAAGAGCCTGGCTCCATCCTCCTTCAACCCACCCTTGAGATACTTGTACGCCATAATAAGGTCTCCCCTCAGCCTTCTCTTCTCCAGGCTAAAGAGTCCCAGCTCTCTCAGCCTTTCCTCATAAGGCAGATGCTCCAAGCCCTTAATCATCTTAGTTGCCCTTCGCTGGACTTGCTCCAGCAGTTCCCTGTCCCTCTTGAACTGGGGAGCCCAAAACTGGACACAGTATTCCAGATGTGGCCTCACCAGTGCAGAGTAGAGGGGGAGAATGACCTCCCTCGGCCTACTGGCCACACTCTTCCCTATGCAGCCCAGGATTCCATTGGCCTTTTTGGCAACAAGGGCACATTGCTGGGCCATGGATAATTTACTGTCTACCAGGACACCCAGATCCTTCTCCTCTGAGCTACTTCCCAGCAGGTCTGCCCCTAACCTATACTGGTGCCTAGCATTCTTCCTCCCCAGGTGCAGGGGAGGAAGCACTTGCTTTTGTTGAACCTCATTAGGTTCTTCTCTGCCCAGCTCTCCAGCCTGTCCAGGTCACGCTGGATGGCAGCATGGCCCTCTGGGGTGTCATCCACCCCACCCAGTTTGGTATCATCAGCAAACTTGCTCAGGATACACTCTGTCCCCTCATCCAGGTCATTAATGAATATATTGAACAAAATCGGACCAAGTATTGACCCCTGGGGGACAACACTGGTTACAGGCCTCCAACTAGACTCTGTGCCGCTGATCACAACCCTCTGAGTTCTGTCCCGCAGCCAACTCTCAATCCACCTCACTGTCACCTCATCTAGCCCATACTTCCTCAGCTTCCTAGTGAGGATGTCATGGGAGACAGTGTCAAAAGCCTTGCTAAAGTCAAGGTAGATGACATCCATGACTCTCCCCTCATCCAGCCAACGAGTTATAACATCATAGAAAGCTATCAGATCGGTCAAGCACGATCTACCCTTGGTAAATCCATGTTGACCACTTCCAATAACTTCCTGTTCCTCAACGTGTTTGGAGATGACATCCAGAATGAGTCGCTCCATTACCTTCCCAGGGACAGAGGTGAGACTAACTGGTCTGTAGTTCTCTGGGTCCTCCTTCTTGCCTTTTTTGAAGATCGGAGTGATGTCGGCCTTCCTCCAGTCCTCAGGCACCTCTCCTGTTCTCCATGACTGTTCAAAGATGATGGAGAGTGGTCTAGCAATAACATCCGCCAGCTCTCTCAGCACTCGCGGGTGCATGCCATCAGGGCCCATGGACTTACGGATGTCCAGCTTGGCCAAGTGGTCTCTGACCTGGTCCTCCTCAACTGAAGGAAAATCTTCCTCTCTCCAGACCTTCCCCTTTGCCTTCAGAGTATGGGATTCATGAGGGACAGCTTTAGCAGTGAAGACCGAAGAAAAGAAGGCATTCAGTAACTCTGCCTTCTCTGTGTCTTCCACCACTAGGGCACCTGTCTCATTCACCAGTGGGCCTACATTTTCCCCAGTCTTCCTTTTTCTATTGATATACTCAAAGAATCTCTTCTTATTGTCTTTAACTGCAGTGGCCAAGCTGAGTTCTGATTGAGCTTTGGCCCTTCTCATTTTCCCCCTACATAGCTTTGTTATATCTTGATAGTCCTCATAAGTTGCCAACCCCCTTTTCCAGAGAATGTAAACTTTCCTTTTTTTCCTGAGGTCCAGCCAAAGTTCTCTATTTAGCCAGGCTGGTCGTCTTCCCCGTCTGCTTGTTTTTCGAGACAAGGGATTGGCCTTCTCCTGTGCTTCTAAGAGCACCTGCTTGATGTATGCCCAGCCTTCTTCAAAACTGCCTCCCAAGGGACACTCTCGACCATGCTCCTAAACAGGCTAAAGTCTGCCCTTCGGAAATCCAAGGTGGCAGTTCTGCTGGCTCCCCATCTTACTTGATCAAGAATTGAAAATTCTATCATTTCGTGATCACTCTGCCCAAGGCGACCTCCAACCTTTACATCCCCCACAAGACCTTCTCTGTTAACAAACAGTAGGTCCAGTAGGGCACTTCCCCTAGTTGGTTCCTTCACCAGCTGTGCTAGGAAGTTGTCTTCCACAAGAAGACAACTTTTGTCTTTTGCAAGAAACATTTTTTTTCCCTCTCATTGTGAGGACTCCAAACCAAAATTACATTCACAGATTGCTGTATAACAAAATTCATTTAAATAGAAGAAAAATCTTTTTACTGTGAAGGTGGTTGAATACGCAGGTCAGGCTGCCCCAAGAGCTTGTGGCACCTCTGTCCTAGGTGATATTCAAAACACAACTATACATGGCCCTGAGAAACCTGCTCTAGATATCCCTGCTTTGGGCAGGGACTAGACTAGATGACGCCCAGAGCTGCCTTCTTTCTTCAGCCATTCTACGATTGAGTGATATGTGAGCCTGCTTTGCATAACCTCATCTCTTATCAACTTATTTCTCAATTTATTATAGGATGTAGTGTTAATTGTTCACATTTTTGATTGCTTGTGTTCCTAATACAAGATGACTGAATGACCTGATTTGTTCCTCAATGCAAATTAATTTTTGAACAAGAAAGCCAACTGCTTATGATACCTTTGGGCACTATTACCCTGAAGGATTGATTTAAAATGATGGGTAATAGCATCTTATTCAGCACAACTGCAGAACCATCCATTTAACTTTATTTCAATCTCTCTCCTGTCTATGTATCATGACTTCTATCCTTATAACAATTATTAGAAACACTGACTCTGAAATAAGTTAGCCAAACAAACCAACTTCTGACTGTTTCATTTTAAGAACTCAAGATCTTGGTATTTTTCCTTTTTTTTAAGTATCAAGGATATATCATTGACTGTTTTTCCACTGATCTAAAAGAAGATAACAGTCTTACAGTGCTTCTGTTCAGTCTCAGAATCAAATGCATGAATTCTTTATCTGTCAGTCATTTAAAATAATAGCCTTTAATATTCAATCTTTGAAAAAACACCGGGACACAAAACTGTCTTTGTCTAAACAATATTTCTTCTGAATCATTTGTTTTCCTCTTCCTAATTATCTTCAGTGACTACTCCATATTTAATTCTACTTTTGGTTATTGTGAGGACTATGCTACTGAAGCACCTTTGTACATGAAAAAAAACATGCAGCCAAAGGCTGTCACCACACAGGGGTAAGATATTGTCCAAAGTATATCACTAGTTTCGTATAATTTTCCTTCTTCAGAAATTTTTGGGACCACTGTTACTAGTAATGCACAATTAAAAAGAACTAACACAGGAACAGTTGCAGGCATCAGACAAAAAAAAAAAAAAGATAATTTTCTTATAAGATGTACTCCTTTTCCTGTCTTTGTTTCCGGCTTAGCTACATACACTTCCTTGCTATGAAAGTATGACATCATTTTAGAAAGTGGATTTGAATGTCTCAAACTGGGGAACTGAACATTAGCAGTCAAATTTGAAAGCCATATCTAAAACTGTGGCCATGTGCTTATGTAAGAAAAAAGAAAAAAGAAAAAAAAGAAAGAAAATATTGCTCCGTGAGTTGTTTTCATGGACAATCGATATGCTTTTACAGGAATGAAATTGGGTTTTCTTGTTTGTAAGTAGAATTTGAAAGGTGGGGAGGACTTTGGGGTTTCCTTGTATGTACACTCCCACGGGGAGCATAACTCCCACTGCCTTTAAAGAATGCAGGGGAGGAAGATGATCTCGGCATTTTCCACCAGCATCTCAGCTGTTCTACCCATCTCCTTCTTGACCAATAGAAATGGTACACATTCATCACTCTGTGTGCATATACCACTTGAACTTGACTATATATCAGCAAACTTGTCTACTATAATCCTAACACATCATTATTATTATTATATGTGAAATTATGTGTATACAGACATGTACACAGCACATGCGTCTGTGCATAACAGAGAGGACAGAAATTGCATATAGTTTTTTATACTATTGCATTTTTCACTGAAGGAGAAAATCCTTCAGCCTTTTGAGGATCTGCTCCTTTTTATAAGTGCTTTCGAAGGGAAGGGTTGAAATCTTACATGGGTTAGTTGCTGACAAGCATCTACTCAGATAAGACTTCACTTCTTTCCCACTTTCAGTGCATTAAAATATTTATCAAAAGGAATTCTTCAGGGTAAAGTAATACCAGAGTTAAAACTTTACCATATGGTCAGCATACCATCTCTCACATACAAATCTGAAGTGCAATTTAAGTTGTCTTGTTGGATGACGAAAGCTTCTAGAGTACACAGTACCAAATATCAATTCCTTCTGTTAAGCCATGTTTTTTTGCTGATATTCTTGCAATAGATGGTTGGAAAGAAATGAAAAGTTTCAAAAAGAGAGAGTATTCTACTAAAAGGAAAAAATGAAGAATTTTGATATAGAACTTTTTTGACAACCAAACTGAAATAATGAATATCTTTCTAAGGTCTAACTATCTTTCTCCTAGAGTGATCCAAAGTCCACTGAAATCAAGGGCAGTCTTTCTCAAGCTCACCGAGTTTTGCATTGAAATCTTACTGTGTATTTCTATGGTATTTTGACAACAGGAGGGACTCAAGCAGTCTGGAAGAAAAATAAAAGAAGGAAAATAAAGATTAATCTTAGGAAACAGCCAAGACATCTTTCACAGAAAAATTCCTGATATACCCTCAAAGATTTTGTTTGTGAGTGAAAAAGTAGATTTGTAATTAAAGAGATAAATATCCTATTTTTTTATGTCACAAAACTACAAGAAATGCATGAAATACATAATTCTGCAAAATATCTGCAAATTAAAGATAACTACAACATATTCTATTGCAGCAACATTTCATAGTAAATTAAAATCAAAGCTGAATAATTCCATGTAACTTCTTAGCTAACTGCCTGGTTAACTGTAGCAAATTATTTTTTTTTATTTCCTTTTATTATTCTTTCTTTCTTTTTTAACAGAGGAGCCAGCGCTTTGAAAGGAAGTCAAACAAATGATAACTGACTCTGGAGGGTACACAGAATAATGTTTAAAGAACAGCTGCAGTTTAGTATCCACCTGGACTAAGCAGCAGTCACTGTAAATTAGGTTAAATGTCAACATAAATTACAAAGTGGTATAATCCTCATCTTAGTTTCTGTGTTTAATGTTTTAAACAGCAGTTCGTTTGAAGTTTAATGACAGTGTATCTATGCATATTTCATCACCTAAGGAATGCAAAACATAGAACTTCTAAAAGCCTTAGTTTTGACCCTGTGCAAAGTTGTTCCAGTACTCGGTGGAAATGCTGGCAATGCAATATGAACACCGAGAATGAGGCCAGTAATGGGTCCCTACACCACCACAGGTTATATTGTCAAAGGAAAGGAAAGCAACCCTAAAGAGAAGAAATGTCTGCACGCAGTTAGCGCTCTCGAAAGCTTTCCATTCCTGCCACTAACTTTACATGATTTACATCATCCACAGAGTCTACCCCTGAAGCAAATATCACCCATTGACTTGAAGGATGCATTTACTGATTCAAAGGTAATAGCAATATCCATGTAAAATCACCAGTGTGTGAGGCCATGGTAGAGTGTTTTCGTTTGTGGGTTTGGTTTTTTTCCTCCACCAAAGCAATGAAGTCTAACATCAAAGCAATTTTTTTTAAATTATTCCTGTTAAATACACAGTATTATCCAGAAGGGGTAGTATAGGGATTTAGCCGCAGCACTGTGCTTTGTGGGTGAGTAGATGTTTTTCTCTATATCAACAAAATCTACTCCAGAGAAATATATTTCTGTGCTGGAAAATAAATTCTCCCTCTCTTACCCTTTGTTACCTACACTCTCATTAAATCACTCCTTCTCTCTGTAGCTCACAAGTTCCCTCATTTACCTCTCATTGTGCCAGAGTTGATTGAGAAAAACAGTTAAAGTGCTGGACTTCAACCCTAGCCCAGCTTCTACACCCATCAGTCAGCTCAGTAAATCAGTCAGGCCTGCCTTCACCTTCCAGCACCACCTCAGTTCAGCTCCATACAAAACAGTTTTCTCTGTTACCCCCACTTTCCCCTGCGGTCTATTCAGAGAACTACAGAAGTTCTTTTTGTGCAATAAATCCAGAGAATAAACAAACAAATCACTCCATGGCATCAAATAATTCTCACCCGTTCTCCCTAGGTAAGCAATTCACTTCCCAGAAGGTTTTTTCCCTCTTATTCTAGGCTCTAACTACCTTTGGATCCACGGTGCTTGACAAAGACAGCAGACAGAGCTTTCTCAGTTGGAGTACAAATTGGGTTTATAGGCAATACCTAGTGAATAGTGTGGTTTTTACTCTTTGGAACACGTACATTAATACCTACATGTAGTTTTAAGATCTCCATAATCATCTGTTCTAAGATAGACGTGTCCTGTTTCTAAGTCAGCTATACACACTGGAGGGAGGGAATAAGGGAGTTATCAGTGTGTATTTCATGCTGTCTTAATACCATATAAAATTTTTAAACTATTTGATCAGAACAATTCCTGTTATTATGTCTGTTTTAATCCCAGCTCAATGGAAAATATTTCTAAGAGAATTTCACTTTGCAGTTATTTAATCATCCATAACACTGTTTTTCCAGGGACCTTGATGCACTGTTGTAGAAAAAGATGATGATATTGATCCTGCTCCAGGCAGGAAAGGAAGGCTGAGAACCAGGTGTTGTGGATTCCCCTCACATCCACTGCCTCTCTTCTCCCTCTCTATACAAATGCATTCATCCACGAGAGTGGTACCAAAGCCTTTCTCAAAAAGGAATGTAGCAATTTCTTTTTTTTTTTCTTTTTAATATGCTTGGCTAGTGAGTGGAGTGTATAAATAAGGAAGGCTGCATGCAGTTTGAAATAGAGTAAAAGGTAAGAAGAAGCTGAGGTTGAGATAACTTTACAGATCATGGTAACACGATAGGCTGGATATTTACAATACTGCGTGGAAGTACTTCGGCTGGCTGGTGTGTATTTCAGTTGTGCAGCTTTATGCGACCAGACAGAAGCTGGATCCTCCCAGGCAGGCATATGCATATAGAATAAGCAATGGTCCCTTGCTTGTTTTAGGTAGCCCAAGACCTTTAAAAGGGAGGCTTCCTCCCCCTCATGACCGATGAAGATGTTTTGCCATTTTTCACACAGTTCAGATGTGGAGAAGGAAAGCAGAAAAAGGTATCAGGAATCATGAAGATTAACTGTTGTTTTGGAAACAGGTAAATACAGCCTCTTAGAAGCGATGCAGGAGCAGGTGTTGATTGTTGCACATGCATTCGGTATCAAAAGTAGTTCCTGGGTACTTTATTTAGAAGATTTGTTTTAAGCCTGAGAATGCTGTTTTATGTAAGCAGGTTCAAGATTTGTTTCTTTCTTATAAATGTTTCATCTTCTTTTCTATATATCTAAAAAATGGAAAAAAAGGATAATTTTATCTAATGAGTAAATTTTGGAGAATCAGGTCCTAAAAAACCTCTTCGTAGATTTTCTGTCATACATACTTCAATGAAGAAACCGTTACAACAATTATAAAAAAAAAAACGGAAATGCTAGGTTCTAAACTTACACAGTGTGACCTGTCTTGTTGAAAATGCAGAACATTCTGTCATCGACTTCAGTTTCAAACCAGCTCCTTGCTGAAATTATTAAATATAAGCTCTGAAAACAGAAAAGACTGAAGAAACATAAAAATACTGAAAATTCATATTTTTAAAAAATTAATTGGCAGAGAGAAGGGGACAAAAAATCTGTGAAAACATACTGAAGAATGAAAAGATAAGCTATTCACAACTTTAAATAAAAGCTTAGTTGTTTTAGGCTCTAAAGAAGTGGAAATGCTGAATTCTAAAGAAATTAATAGAATTTCTTTCATTCAAATTTTTATTTTGACATGTGCTGGCTTGCTAAGTTATTATTCACATTGCTAAGGCTGATCCTATGTTTTCTCTTCCTAGGAAAAGCCTCTCTTTTTTCTTATGCTGGGAAAGCATTGCTCAAATAAATTTATACCATATTGACATCTTTTAAGGGGATGCACCGTAGATGTCCTATATCACTATTCACTAGAAAGTTCATTTTATACACATCCAGAGCCCTTTAGTGATTTTTGAGTGTTTGAAATCATGTGATTAGATTTAAAAAATGTAAATTCTGTAAAGAATATCTGAAAGCAGAAATAAATTCAATGTCTATATCCAAACTGTACTATGCTAAGTAGGTTCATACATATATTTACGAAACAAATTTATTGCTGAAACTAAGATTTTTTATCATCAGTAGACTTTAAAAATAAAAGGTTTCATTGATTTTTTTAAATTTATTTAATTAATTCCACTTGAAGCTCTAAGTGAAATTTAGGCATTATAAGGACTCAATTATTCCCTTTAAAAAAAAAGAAAAATCACTTCTGAAAAATGGCAAAGGTATTAAAGGCACATTTGCATGATTTGGTGCCAATCGCTAGGTCGTCCTGAACCAAACCAAACCACGTGAACCACCCCACTATTTCTCTGTCGTTATCTGGTACTGAAGTCACCTACAATCCAAGAATCACTTTTAAAGAAGACATGAAATTTGTCTCTCCTATTTTTACATACCCGCAATGTAGATGTTGGAGTGAGTCACTCCAAGATAAATAAAGAAGGAAAAGGGGAAAAAGGTAAAAAAGTAGACACATGTTAAGGACAAGTTCATCTGACCTATTTTAGATCTCTAAATGTTTCTCCTTCCAGGCTGCTCACTGTTAGTAAGCACACCAGAGAGGGGCAGAGGGACTTAGGGACTTCAGCTAGGAATGTGGAATTGTGACAGTGCTGCTGGTGGACCTCTGGCCCCCAAGTCTGGGGAATTTTCATATACTTCCAAATTTGGGGGAAGTTTCAAAGTGCAGGGAAAAGTGCATCTCTGAAGTGAAGAGAAGCAGCCTCTTCAGTATGAAAGTTCAAGTGAGAAACTGGGGTCAAAGTCCTTGAAGACACAGGAAGGATCTGGGCTGTTAGCTGGCTGGTCGGCAGAGGTGCAATGAGCTGTAAAACCTAGCTGCTCCCAACCTGCTCCCGGAGCAGGAGTCCATCTCACCTTGCCCTTATTGCTGCTCTATCACCTACCGGCGTCTTGAACACCAAATGTAGTCCATGACCAATTTGAAAACAACTAGTATAAATAATCCGTACTTTTCAGCTTCCTAGAGGTTTTTTTTTGAACTTCTATACTCCTGACACAGTTCTGGGTTATAATCCTGAGGACTACAGTAATTCATTCTTTATTCCATAGGCAGATATATGCTGCATTGGGTAGCTCCCTCAGATACAAGAAACTGGGAAGGCTGTTGGGGTGGGAGTCCATCACTTGAGTAAGTTCTGGTGTCATTCATGTGAGAGAAGGACATTTTAGGCTGAAAATTTTAAAACTAAATATATCCAACTTATATATGTTAGAAAATCAAAGCTGTGAACTCAGCATCTTCCATAGCCTCTAAGGGTAGAATGACTCGATTTTCCAAAAATTATAGAAATAAACCTGTATGACTTGGTTAGAAGAGCTTTAAGAATATGATTGCTTTGATGTGATTTCTACAACCTTGTTCTTTGAAGTTGCTGGCTGCATACTTGGTAACATTAGTTAGGGTCGCACACCTTGTGACACTACCATCATATTTGCTAGTAAGTAGCAAAATGTCTTCATTAATGAAACACAGGGAAAGCAAAACTTCCCTTTTTCTGTTTTTCAGAATCCTCCCTCCAGCAAAGCAGATCATTATCAATTAAATTTGTTTTATTTTTAAGAAACTTTCCAAAGCAAAAATGTGTATTTTATTACTTTTTTTTGTAAATTTTGTAAATTACATAGTTTCAAAATGCAATTCAACTGTTCTACTTTTTAAATGCTTCTTTAGTTACTTCATGGATAGCATGAAAAGAAAGCAATGAAACAAAGAGGAAAAGAACATGTCAATCATTTGAATCCAACAGGGGTCTGAAACTCAAGCCAGCTACTGCTGTTGTGTCTACTTTCAGGTGTAGAAGACTTCCTTTCAGTAACTATCATTGAAATACCAGCTGTAAGTATTCTGTTAGTCTTCTCAGTAAGGCCAAACATCAACTATATGTTCAAATTTACTTGCAAAAATAAATCATCTATTCTGGGAAACTATAATTATACATTTCTACACTGCCACAATATCGTATATTGACCATGATTGTTCATTTAGCAGAGTTTTCATTCTCTGAATTGCTTTTTTGGCCATTTCACAGCTCTGCGAGAGTTTTTTTGCATTGACACAGTTCTCAAACTGGTAAATCTCAGTAATATTCTTCTGAGTAAATATGTCCATCAGATTAGAGCCAGTCATTAACAGTCACTATCTTTGGCAGCTTGCAAACTAGTTTCACAGGGGTAATCACCATTTCTAATTTGTGTTTGGTAAGGTTTCCAGACTGTAAATTAACCTGTCAGATTCTAATCCTTCCCTAGTCTTTGTGACCCTCTGTCTCATAGTCAGTCAGAAATTGTTTTATGTACGCATAATATGTTCCCAGGTCTGCTATCTCTTACTAAAGCTAGTTGCAGCAAGCCCCTTTCAAAGCAAAAAATATCCCTTATTCTTTTACATGTTTCTTTCAACACTTAAATTACTGCTGTAGATTTTACTGACCACGAGAATACTTTAGAAAAATGCTTTCGCTTTTGTCATCTTATTTTTGGTAAACCACTTTGATAAGTCCAAGATCAAATTTTCAGCAATGGTGGCCTCCTGCAGTTTTCTTTGACTTCAAGCTGCAAACAAATGAAATGTAGTCATGCTGTCCTCATCCTTCTTATTCCTTTCTGACCTTCTTTGCCCAACCCAGTCTGGCTAGAGAAGATATGTGTATCTACTAATACCTTCAAAAAATGGGCACTCTACCTCTCTGAGCACCAGACTTATGACAATTTGGGACCCCAAAATTTACACTGCATTTCAAAATTTTGGCCCAAATATGATAGGCATAAAGAGCTAAAAGCCGCAGAATAACCAATCCATGTTGTAAGTATTGCCAGAGTTGAAAATCTCCAAGAGTTATTTCTTGCTCTGCAGCATCACAATTGGACTGTGGAAAAAGAAAGGCAGAGGCCCAGCTATAGATCATGCAGAGCCCTTTGCCAGCATCACAGGACCAAAGATGGATTGAGGTAAAGAAATCCCATAGAAAAGGTTTAACTTAGCTTTTTCACAGTGCAGAAATGTGTTTTACCATGTGGTGCTCGGTCTGATGCAGGGTGCAGTCAGACAAGACAGATTGAACCAGTCTAATGGCTTGCTGCCTCTGAAAGGCCACTCCTCTGAGCCAGCTCTGGTGCTTGTTCTGCCCCTCAGTGAGCTAATTCCATCACCTAATACAGCAGAAAAGGATACAAAGAGAGAGATTTCAGCTGGATTGGTGAGTTGCATTTTCTCACTGAGGAAAACGTGAGCAAGACTACCCAGGTACTCCCAGGGATGGAGCAGGGAAGGATGGGGGGAGGGTGGTGGAAAGAAACCTTTACCTTCTGTTATCTGAGAACTGTTATGTCAGTTCACCAGTCTCACTGAGTGCCCTTTCAAAGGGTACTGACACATCACATTTGTATCTTCTATGCTGAGAGTATATATGAAACACCCAGGAACTGTGGATGGACTACAATGACAGCATAAATTAGATGAAACATAGTAATTATCTTAACCCCTAAATAACTGTTTGATAATCGCTAGAGATATGACCTCAGTTAAAATAACACAATGTATAGGACAGTGTAAAAACTAAAAGATTATTTTATTTATGACACATTTCATTTCAGCATCATTGGTATTTTTTACCTCATTGGCAAGTGTGCCTACTTTTTATACAAAAGATATAGACTCAAGACTATCAAGAACAGAGAAATGTTCTCCAGTAAGTTGTTTTGAGGATTATAACGTGCTTTTCACTACCCTGAATCGTACCTGATGTGTAGAGCTGTCTCTGGAGTACAGGCATCCTGCACCCAGCACTGAAGATACAACATGTGGTCACCAGCGCTACCCCAGGGAAACATTTCTGGACACCGGGGAGTCATACAGAAGAACTGTTAACAGACCAAGTACAGTATATTCAAGACAGCAGTGACTAAGCCATTCAGTGACTACTTCTTATGATTTCCCGAATTCAGTCAGTGCTGTCCTAATACACAGAAAAAAAGCAGAATAAAAGATTCAGAGACAGAAATTTAGTATGTTCTAATGAATTTTGGGCCAGAGACTCTGTAAAGTTAAGTTCAAGAGCACCATTTCTAAAGAACAGTGAATCAATTCAAGGTAAAAATGAATGAAAGATACACTGAAGGTGTAATGGTTTCGCTCTCCAGCTTATTTCATGCACCTTCCACTTCTTCTAAGTTTTAAATCAGCAGTGTTCCTATGTGCAGCTCCCATAAGTGTCTCCAGATGACGTTCACTGGTGCCCAGATGTTCTGCTGGCTGAACATCATTTCAGTATTCTTAACTGGTAAGAGAGAATCAAGTACTGAGGTATCACAGTGTGGTTTTGAAGCCTCAGAGATCGCTGATAAGAACTACCTGATTCTTTGCAAGAAAACACTCTGTCTTTTCCTCTCCCCCATCTTTTATTAGTTATTCTAAAAAGTCATTTGCAGAGGAAACAGATAGACATCTATAATTACCTAAAGGAGATGCGGTGTCTTTAGGAAATAATATAACTGATTAAATGTATATTCTGATTCACCTTGTTCAAAAGTAAACAACAAAATTAGGTCACTTGAACCATCCTTTAAGTGCCTGTTTCTCTCCAGTACTGTAAGGGAGCAAAGGTTGCCTAGTGTAGAAACCTAGAAGTAGCTGAAATGAATCCAATCTTGGACAGTAGTTAGTTTGGTGAAAGCACTATGTTAAAAATTGAACATGTAGAATTTTATTTGGTTTCCTCTACTCACAGAATCAAAGAAATGGTCAGATTCCTGTTCAAATGAAAATTCTGCTTCCCATTCCCCTACACAAAGCAAGTTTTCTAACAAATCAGTGCCAAAAAGAGTCTTTCTGTGTGCACTGTCCTATAACTTCTTCAGGCATCATTGAGACAAAGGCCAGGATCAGGCCTTAAAACAAATACAGCAATGGGAACTCTGGCTCATAAACCAGAAGGGAACATAAAACCACTTGAACCAACATGATGTTTCATGTGATTTTTTGTTTTTCCAAGTGCTTTTCAACTTTCAGGGACATTAACAGTATATTAATTTTCCCATGTGGAATTCTACATTCAGGTTAATTTAAAACTGATTAATTTTTTCAAGGTAATGGGCCCCTAATGTATTGTACAAATGCATATTAACTACTATTTGTAGGAATAATTAAGAAAAGAACAGAAAATCAAGGCGAATATCTGTGATTAAATTCATAAAGTAAGAACTTACCCAGATTAAAAATTATAGTATTTTTTTTTCTATATTATAATGGTTAGGACATTGCAGAGAATATATAAAAGCTTTTATGAAAAGAGACAAATATCTGGTCTATAAATACATTGCTTAAGTATCATCTCTTGAGTTATTTTCATATTGCATTCAGCCACTGCCATGACAATTTCCCCTGCGCTGCTCACGTCTTTGTATTTAAAACCAAAATAATGCTAAGAAAAAACTTGGATAAGAGAATACCGGATGAGAAAGAATTGGATATCTTGCTCTGAAGAATCTGAGGAGGCAATGAGACATGGGGAGAGTTTCTTACCTCCATGCACATTAGTTGCAGAGAGGAGTAGATCACCTAGACAGATTTCCTTTATAACACAGGCCATTACCTCTCCATTCAAAGATTCAAATTACACGGATGTTGGAGAACAAGCATGATCTCTCTGCCACCCCTGCCTGAAAGATTTCTTTGCTCATGAGGAAAAGAAAGGAGAGAGAGACTTGCAATTCCAAAAATAAACTACCTTATTTCAGTTTCAAAACCATTTGACACGTGGTACCTGCCAATCTGCACTTGGTCCCTGCAGTACCCCCCACAATAGTAGATCGGCATTGTAGTTCAGCAGGAGTGGAGTATTTAGTCAATTCAGTATTGAAAGGGCACTACTCAAATTTCTCAATTGCCATCTCATTGAAGGTCACAGCTTTCCTACTGTTAATATAAGCTATTGGTGGACTCATATAAGCAAACTGCCACATTTGTTCAAATTTGTCGTAGTTTGAGGATTATTCTCATTTTGCACTCATGAGAAAGGAATACAAGGCCAATGGTGTTGAACCCGCACCCTGTTAGATATGTTAAAAGAAAAAAAGACAGAACCATACCCCTAAACCCAAAATATTTTTTTTATCATGCAATTATTAATCACACTTGCAAAATAAGACTTGGGTCATACAGATAGAATTCCATTCTGGACCCTCAATAAAATTACTGGGACAAAATGATGAACCACAAGCAGACTGATGCATGGTGAAAATCCTGGGTGAATCTGTACTCAAGGGGCTGGACAATTTCCATCCCTTTTTCTCGCTAACAACCATTTTCAAATCCAATGAACAGAAAGGGTAAAACTAAGGCTTGGTTGGGGAACTCTTTAAAATGTTTACATCTGGTTGTCAAAGGACACGTACAAAAATTTCTCTATTCATATTTATGCAAAAACTTTTTCAGCAAATGGTGAATAGGCCTGAATTTCACTTGAAAAGAATAAAACACCATGGTCTGTCCTAACACTTTTTCCCTAAGAACAATAATTGTAGCTTTTCCATCCATTACTGATAGTAATTCTGGCAGCCTGAGAGCCATCATAAACAATGTTGTAACAAAATACCCCAAAAATTGACTCTATCTCAAAAAATGGTAGATTTCAGCTGCATTTTACAGAAAAAAAAAAAAAAGGACAAGCATTCTACTAGAAGTGGTAAAATCTAACAATATTGAGAACTAGTGGTAAAGTAAAATGTTCTCACTAAAAATGTATTGTATTGAGGTATGATCATTTTGAAAGGACAAATTAATATAACATTTGACCATAGCAAAACAGTGAGGAAAGGAGACATGAATAAACAGCAGGAGACCAGAAGGTAATTCAAGGGCAGAGGAAGAAGAACACAAACACTGATCTGCATTTCTGCTGTGCCTCTGAGCAACAGCACTTAGAAAAAGCAGGTCAGCTCACCAGGTGGTAGACTGTGCAACTGTTTGATGCTGAACCCTCCTGAGGATGCTCTTTCTATGTAACACACGTGTCCAAGGAACAGTACAGTATATAAGCAGCTACAGCATCACGGAAAGTTTTTGTCTTAAAGGGGATGACAAACTCAGCCAACCTTTCTGGAATATTATCTCAAAAATCCAACCCCTGCAATGTCACAGAACACCAGGCGCTGACCCATCTCTGAACACATATTCCTGTGAACTTCACTGCTTTTCACTGGAAACATGAAAAGCTTCCCTCAACACTTCACCCCCACCTCAGTCCTTTCCAAACAGCACATACAAGTCCAGCTTCTGAGCCTCTGAAGGCTCTGCACATATTTTTCCTCCATCGATTAGTTTTCTGCTCTATCTACTAAGCTTTGCCCTTTGTCATTAAGGTCCCTATAACTCACAGTCTTCCTATTTCGATGCCATACTCTGGGTATTCTTTCGAGAGCGCTCAATACCATCACACAATGTGTTCAACTACTTCTCCCCCAAATCTGACCATGTGCCCTCCCACATGATCTTCTATGTAGGTTGCATATTTTCTGGACTGGAATAACAGACTCCTCTGCCATGCTCCCACTCAAATCCACTTTCTCATAGAAAGTTTCTCCTATGGAGAAAAAGAAAAAAAAAAAAAAAAACCCATAAACCAACAGTTCAGAGACAGAGAGAGTTTTTTTCTTTCCATTGTAGAACAAAAAACAAATTATGGAACTACAGAGGTGTATCTCTAGTCTCACTTTTTGTCAGTTGTGATCTCTTTTTATATGCTTTGGCTAAGCTAACAAAATTGGTATGAGCATGGGAACAGAATGTGAACAGCTCCACGCATAACTTTATCTAAATATTATAAGTATGATGCATAGGTGTATTTTTCCTAAAGCACAATTTACCTCATTTCAGGGAGGTAGGGGTATTTACTCATCAAAATCCTGGACTCTACTGATTGTGTAAATACGTAGAGTTGGCCTGCCTTTTGCATCTGTGTTTAAATAATCCCAAATGAGCTACAGTTTTACTGCAAATTAAATATTTATACATGCAGGCATTTACACATTCACAGAAAATAACAGATGAACAGAGAACTGGAACAGAATTCCTACATCATCCTTATAGTAGTAGGTAACCATATCATATAATATGCAATAATATAATATAATCAATTTCCTAAAATCTTTTTTCCCGAAAACTGGAGCATTTTACCCTCGTTTCCTTTCCAGCCTAAATTTATTCCTGGACAGTTTGTTCCCACTTGTTCTGAGCCAACACTATTCTTTAGCTTAAACAGTTCCTTCCTGTCTCTGGCTTTACCATCCTGATGTATTTAAAGACAGCAATCTTATCCCTCCTCTGCTTTTGTTCTGCTAAAATTCTAAGCTCTTTCAGTGTCCTTTCATGAAATAGACTCTTCCTTCCCCTGAGAATCATAAGACCCCGTCTCTTGCACTTTTTCAAATTCATCTCTCCTGACTATGAATGAGGAATTGAACACAATATTCCAGATGAGGTCTCATCCAAGCCTGCTACAGTGGCATTAATATTCTCCCTCCTTCCACTGGAAATGTCTCCCCTGACACATCCCAGTCTTTTACTAGCTTTTTTCACTGTCACATAACAATGGTAGCGCACAAATTATCCTGTGATTGATGAATGCACTGAGATACACTTCCTTCCCATCAGCACCCCATTGATAAGCTCTAAGTTTATTACAAGGTCTTTGTTTTATTTAATTTATTAGTCCTAACAATTAAAGTCCTTTGTACTTTATAATTTTATATGCTATTCTATTTACATTATATTAAACCTAATGCCAACTAAGTTTCTGAATAACATCCTTTTACTACTCCATATTAACTGTACCTGCCATTTTCAATTAATCAACACATTTCATTAGAACATTTCTACTTTTTGAGTGGGGTTTATTAATCACAACATCAATTGACCCGCTGCTTGAAAATGACTCTTTAATGCTTTCACTCTGAACATTTAGCTTAGGACTTCTTGGTTCAGCATTATCCATTTCTTTTCTTCCTGTTAGCTGTACTCACTTCAACATTTTTATATTTATCTCAGTTTCTCCTAGCAAATCTCCATGTGGAATTATTGTGTGCTTTATTGAAAGGTGAGTTACGTAATGATCCAGATCGATTAGATCTCTTCTAAGATCTCTCTGTTCCAAAACCCAATTATCTTATGAAAGAAAGATGTCATTTCAGTCTAGCCTAATCTACTTTTTGTAAACCTGTTCCTTATTATTCGATTTCATGTTTTTCTCATTTTTTTTCTCCAAAGCTTCCAGTTGTCCAAATCAGTCCAAGTCACCTATTCAGCAATCCTAATAGGTATTCACTTACTGCCAGTACAATATTTTTCTCCTGCTCCCTCCAACTCTACTTCTACCTTTATCTTTCTAGTTGTACTAATCTCCCAAATCCTCACCACCAGATCCATGACTTAAAGTGTCATTTTTCTCAGAATTATCGATCCCCAAGACAACTTTATTTATCTTGTTGAATTCAGTGCCAACCTCAGTTACAATAATTTCCATTTCTACTGCCTTACCTCATTTCCCACAGCATGTAGGCAGCATCACCATTGCAATTAAAAATTGCAACCAGCCATTCACTTAGTACTGAGGATTATTAGATTTACTGTGTCCCTTCCCTGTCCCTATCGCATCACAGCCTTACTTTTTCTGCCTTCATTCTTTTCCTCTTTCTTTGTTTTTTTTTTTTTCTTCTACAGAAAATTATTACAGTTTTTAGCATGTATATTTTGCTATAATAAGACCAGGAATAACTGCAATGGTACGTGGTGCTCCTTTCGATTTGTAGCCAAAAGAAACTTGTCTATCTACATGAATTTTCCACTTCTCGTTGCTGACTCAGAGTGCCAGGGATAAATTGAGCACTGAGAGTTTACATCAGAGGTATTGCCTATAAATTAAACTCATGCCTTCTATAAGATGTGGAGAGTGCTAGTATCATACACTTCTGTACTCACTGAAAAGCATAACCCATACAGTGTTTTCAAGGTGATTTTCACATATGGGTTGTTCAGACCAAGCTGTGCCCCACTCCCTACCTAAAGTAGCAGGGGATGTGCTCAGGAATGCATTCAACAGGACTTTGAATACCTAAAGCACTGAAGTACTAAAAATAGGTTTTGATTTCCATCCTCTAATAGTCTTCAGATAGTCGATTCAATTGACTCAGTCTTGCTCAGCTTCTAACACTTCTTAACCCTTCCTTCATAGACTTGGGGGGGGGGGGGGGGGGGGGGGGGAGGATCAGGGAGGAAAAGCCAAAGGGGTATACTGCCTAGATATGATTTTTTCATTTCAGAGATAACTCTATCTCCAGAGATCATCCACAGCAAGCTAGGTGGTTGATGCTAGGCTTGCTTCTTGGTTTCTTATGGAAGGTATGCACAGGTACTGAACACTCCTAAGCACAGGAAATTAATGGGAAATTCTTTTGCGCAGTTCAAATGGAGAATGCTGTTCAAATATTGCAGTCCCCTGAGACAAGCTGTATTTACAGGTCTGCATAACTGCTGAAATGCCACTGTTTAAAAATTTACACATCCACCACTCACACCTCAGCAAAATCGCATTTTAGAAATGAATGAAAAAAAAAAAGGCTCAAGTTTTCCTATGTTAGCCTTGAGGGTCACATATATAAATAGCTGCTACGACCTTTCTTTTTTTTTTTTTTTTAGTGAGATGTTGAATTATTTGGACATGCCGTAAAGCTATCTGGCATTGTGTGACCTAATAGAAAAGCAAACCTTCAGAATTTACTATTATACAACAGCAACCTGGAGAGGTAAATACTCTGTAGAGAGGGAAGGAAGTGTAAGCCACCAAAAATTAAGAAAAGCCATTTTTAAAGGTAAGAAGAGTGACCTATTCCTAGCTAAAATTTATTTCTTTCTTGTCTAACATTTCACAGTGTCCCTTATCTCTTTCTGGCTTGGGGCTACACTTTTCCATTTCCCCAGCTTGCATGCAGAGGCCTTTAGCCCTTTAAATTTGGCAAACTGAAACAGACCGGAAAGGGGTCTTTTGGAAAAGGTGACATCTTCTTTCTCAGTCAATAGGTCAAATGGTGCCTTTCTTTTTCTCTTACTCTGTTACTCTATTAATCTTGAAGTTGATGAATACTTTGAGTTTATCTGTAGGTAGAACATGTTAAAAACAGCTATGGGATATATATGGCAGGCTGAGAGCTGGGGTTGTTCAGCCTGGAGAAGAGAAGACTTCAGGGAGATCTTATTGCTGC
Organism: Vanellus vanellus; assembly: GCF_965231255.1. Taxonomy (NCBI): domain Eukaryota; kingdom Metazoa; phylum Chordata; class Aves; order Charadriiformes; family Charadriidae; genus Vanellus; species Vanellus vanellus. Next base: position 205,757,009 of record NC_138905.1, on the reverse strand, counting down.
CTTCCAGTGCCTAAAGGGGGCCTACAGGAGAGCTGGGGAAGGACTTTTACTCGAGCATGTAGCGATAGGACGAGGGGGAATGGCTTTAAACTGGAAGAGGGCAGGTTCAGATTGAACATTAGGAAGAAGTTTTTCACTCTGAGGGTGGTAAGGCACTAGAACATGTTGCCCAGAGAGGTTGTTGAGGCCCCATCCCTGGAGGTGTTCAAGGCCAAGCTGGACGTGGCCTTGGGCAACCTGGTCTAGTGGGAGGTGTCCCTGTCTATGGCAGGGGGGTTGGAACTCGATGATCTTCAAGGTCCTTTCCAACCTAAACCACTCTACGATTCTATGTCAGCATTGCTATGGCTTGAGCATGATGCAGCACCACTCCCATTATTTTCAGTCTTATAAAATAAGATGTTAATATGCATTATTTCCACAAAAATACATACTTTCATAATTTTGTACTTTCAAGGTCAAAGCTGACATTTGAAAGATATACGTATAATAAAGTTATCTATTTCAAGTATAAGTAGGAAGTATTTCACTTTTAAGAAACATGAAGAATGCTTTGAAGGGTCATGTGAAAGGTCAAAAATATGTCATGTTTTGTCACACTTATTATGGATAAGCCAAAGAGTTAAAAACAATCACGGCGCCCAGCAGCACTTTCTCTCTGGTGTTAATGGGGCTGTTGATCCTGAAAATAATTGCACCGAGACTCAAAGAAATCAGAAATATTGTCATTTGAGTCAGTAGCAGTATTCTTACCTTTCATTCTGAATGTCAGAGTGTTTATAAATCAACATCTGTGAGCTCTTGCCTCACATGGAAATGTGAGGCAATGCAGTTATTTGGAAATGGATAAGAAATTGAGGAAAATCAGCCTCTTTATATGGAATAGTCCTGGTTTCATGTTAGCAAGCAGAGACTTCTCGCATTTAAAAAGGATTAATTGGTACATCTGACATGCACTAGTGAGGATTTACTAATATGCAGAGTTGACATACACCCCAGATATTTTGGAAGCCATGATGGAAGCTAAGACCCATGGGAGATCAGAGTACACATTTGTTCACTGAATGGCAGGTGTGTTCCCAATAAAAACATCCTTACAAAGGTACCCCTTGGAAAGAAAAGTTGTTTCAGACAGATGTTTTTACTGTCCTATACAAAGCAAGCAGAACAGACGAAGAGCTGTGAATGGATCCTCACTGGGTGATTTCGGTTTGAATTAACACTGCTTTTCTCTGTGTGTTCAGCCAGCCACAGCAGGTGGGGAGGTTGATTTCCTTTGTTTAGTTCATAACTGAAAACTTAGTGGTTTGTTTTGTTTTTGTTTTTGTTTTTGTTTTTTTTTTATGGGCAATTTTGCTGCAGAGAAGACTGCATTGGTTAACAGTACAACATTCAAGAGAGAGGGTGGAATACCATTGTGTAAGATCTATAAATACGTGCTGGGTTTATATATATATATCATAAATGCAATTAGACTAGGAAGTGCTGTACTACTGTTATCTTCATGGAACAGGTATTACTGAAAATTTCTCTGATGTATCCCCTATCAGATGCTGCAGCACCTATTTTCCCAAAGTATGAAACTGGCTTTAATAGCTGTTAAAATCACTCTACTTTTCTGGGGAAAGTCCTTAGGTATAACTAAAGCTTGCAGTGGCTCCTATCGAAAATTAAATTAATCCTTCCAGGGAGGACAGATGAGTTGTTCTTGATGGGAAAAGGTGTGAAAAACTCTTTTTTGAGCAACTTTGTTTAACATAGTCTACATTGGATTTATCAGGCAACAAATAGCATTTGGTTTCCAATGTTCCTCACAGCTCCTCTGTGCTGGTACAGCTCTGGTTTCTGTTTTATCCTACAAGGAATCAGTTATCAATAACTTTCTTCTGAACCATAGCCATCACATTACATCACGTCATATGTTAGATATGAGCTCTTGATCTGCTATTAGGTTGATCTGCAAGGACTCATCCCAATTACCTCCGTGCATGACTTGCCTTATCACAATGGCAACAGTCTGAAAACTAACGTTACCCACTGCATTAGATAATCCCTACGAATACATCAGACATAACATGTAAAAGTATTTTAAGTGCATACAGAATACACCAAGTCCTCAGTTGTTGCAAATTAATTGAACAGAATTGAATTATTATGAATGGGGAATAAAATCTGAATTTGCTAAACCTAAAATGGATGCACCAGAGTCAAACAGTACTGAGTGCCAATAGTATGATAATACAGCATCAAAGATAGACTGCTGGAATAGCCCATGGAGCTCAGCGTGCAAATACGTATAGAACTGAGTGGCTTTATTTTATTCCAATACAGAGAATCAAAAAGACAAGGAAAAATAAAGCGAAATACTATATCTATCAAAAATAGGCTGCTAAAGAAAAGGGAAGCTTGCTATGAGGGCAAAAATATTTCCCTTGCAAAGCAGCATTTCTGGTTTTGATTCACTGCATTTTGCCAAAGTTTTAAACTGTAGTAAGCAGAAGATATTTATGCAGTCTAATAAAATGCAATTCTTTGTGTAGATAATGCATTTTTTTTTTAATTCCTAAATTCTGTCTCTGAGGAATGTTACAGACTTCAGTGGATTTTAGGCCTTTTTGTTTGCTTGTTTCCTGCTCTGCTGTATATTCCCCCCCAAAACACATATTTATTGATCTGGGTAGGAATCAATTATTTTGTCCATAACCGGGGATTCAAGGACTCCTAAACTGTTCATCATCCTGATCCCTATGAATTGAGTGGTAAAATTAACTCTGGTATGAGCAAAAACACAATTAAGAAAATATTATGTGGAATTTTCCTTTTTTCTTCTTTTTTTCCTTTGATTTGCATACTTCTTGTTTGTCTCAGACTCTACCATTTTTGGCTTATAAACAGTTTGACTAATAATAAAACTTAGAGACATCTGGGTATAGACAAGCGAAATAACACCCTCATTCATGAAAATCTAGAAAAATAACACTTCCACATAATAAAGAGGTTCTCTTATTCAAGGTTGCTTTCTGTGCAGTTAAAAAATCCATTTGTGAGACATGTCATAAAGACAGTATTTTTGTGACTAATTTTGTGCATTGCTCTCTGCCCCTATATGAGGTCCAGCCATGGAACACATACAGCTAAAATTCTTGTCTGTAGTGGCTGTCATAGTCCCTTGAAATATTGTTCTTAATGCTGGCTGAAAGACTGAACCTTCACTTTCAGAGGGACAATATCAGTTACTTAAAGGCAACATTTGTTCTGTTTCTGCTTAAAAAATAATTTATGCAAATTTCACAGTTATTTAAATCTCCCTCTTCGGGGACAGGGTTAGCAGCATAATTGGTCCAAACTGCAGATGTGCAGTAACTGAACAAACCTCTGTTGCAGTGAACATTTGTGCAGCTTAAAGAGAGCCTGAGAGCATCACCCCAAAGTGGTCAATAGTGCCATGATGAAGCATTTTGACTAAGAAGGTAAAAGAATTGCAGGATCTATTTGGATTTCTGACACTGAAGGCAAATAAACCTTTCGAATTCTAAAGGCAAATACACCCTCCAAACTCTTCTTGCCTGTCTGACCTATGTTGCTGCTATTATTAGTCATAAGAGATCTCAGTTTTGTCCCTCTGCTGCACTAGGATATTTCTGAAATCTGATTTTTTTTTTTTTTTTCTGTAGAGGAAAAGTATTTCCTGCCCATTCTACCCCAGAATATGTCCTTTTTATTTTTTATTTATTCCTTCATCTGCAGTGTCTTGAGACTTGATTCCATGTTGAAAGAAAGCTGAATTCTCTCTGTTCTGCTGGTGACATTCTGCTCTATGCTTCCGTTTATTTAGCCTGGAGCACCGAGATCAGTACCCTCACCTATATGATGTTGTACATGGCAGATGACTACTTTTGTGATGAACTAAGTAAACAAGAAATTGTTGGGAAGACAACTGCAGGATTACTTAGGACTGTCTTGATCACTTTGTAGTTGCTTAGTTTCTTTGAGCTAAAGTTTTCCATTACTGGGTTCATTTGACAATTCTTTCTGGAAAGTTTAGTGACATGGTATTACAACATGGTATTTTATCTGGGGTCTGAGAAGAAGCACATACCTTTCATTGACCTTTCTATCATAAAATATATTGCGTTGGTACAGTGAGATTTCATTTGGTTGAGCTTGGCTTACCCTTACAATTTAAACACTGCAATTTCTGCATGTGACTGCCTATGAAATTTGACACTGCAGTGGTCAGCCTGGAAGACTACTGTATGAGGAGCTAGTGATCCACATGACTAATCTCGGTGTATGCTTCTGTATCATGGATACCACATGACTGCTACTTAATCAAGGCATAGCTAATCAATAGTATAATTAATCAATGAATACACAGTCAATGCAAAGTTATTCAATGTACATGTAGTCAATGTATACTTAATCAAAAGTATGCATGTATTGTCTTGCCCACTTGAAATATTACATGCACCTCTTCAAAAACTGTAGCTTCATTAATGAGATAAGACTATTACACCATACTGTTCAAGGAACTCTCTAAAGCTAAATCAGCATATCAGGTTTGATTGTTCTCGGTGACTGATGAAGTTGTACTGTGAGGAATACTCTATAAGGACAGTAGTGAACCTCACCATGGATGGGATCTGTGGGGCATGCCAAGCCCTGATCAGAGGGCTTGATGATACATCATCATCCAATGATGTATCATCTCAGGGTTCCGAGCATCAGAAAGGGATGTGAGATTTTATAACTTGCTGTTACGTTTTCTAGGTTTTTAGTAAATAGTTATCTGTCTTGCAAGTATATGTACCTTTCTTATTGGGATCCAGATGAACCAGCACCACGTGGTGCAAACCAGTAATTTATAATGTGAAAGCTAGCTACATAAATAAATAGCATTCTGCCTTTAGGTATTAATGTCTGAGGCGCATACAATTAACAAAAATTGTTTAGAGTATAGAATTGGTATTTGCTCTGTGATCGGACACGAGTAGTCTAAAATATGGCAGCTACTACTATCTGGATTTAGTCCAGATAGTACAGGAACAATATCCTGAGGAACAGCCTTCTGAGTCCTATTTCTGATGACATACGCCTTCCTTTAATATCTAGCATGCTCAACTAGCTAGAAATTCCTTTTCCTCCCATTCTCAAAAAAAAAAAAATTAAACCTATACTTTCTTCATTTAGTCAGTTACAGTCATGTCTGTTCTGTATGCACAGAAGGTAACTTAAGATAATCTTAACACTATCAAGGAAAGTACCAAAATAAAAAAAAACATATAGGCCCCAATCATCATACTTAAAATTTCTTTTCATCACTAAATGCTAGAAACCTGTCTTTACAGATTTTTGATAGGAAGTGTTGGTTTAAGAGTTTGGAAGGTAATCCTTGCCTGACAATATTCTACTGTCTAAATCTTAGCGTCCTTTACAATTATTACTGAAGCATATAAGTGAAAGTAACATAGAAAGTCAGATGGGAGCAAGCAAAAACCTTGTAGCAGAGCACAAACTAGTAGTCTTAGCATACCACTACTTTTTTAACCAAAAAAGCGTATTTCAGATCTTCCCACTTCAGAGTGAATGTTCAGAACGTTCTTTTCACCTCTAAGTGTTTTAGTGGAGAAAACAATGAACTGTTTGAGTGAATGAGGTCCATGCAGCAAAAAATATAAACAGGCAGCAATAAAAAAAAGTTATTGAAGGAAGGAAGGAATTCAAATAATTCAAATGTAAAGCTCCCCAAATGCTCCCCAAATCTTGTCTGCTATAGCAATATGGATTTTAAAACACAAAATAGTCTGTATATTTGAGCTTATCAACATTTCAGGACCACGGCCAGCAACAATGTCCAGTCTGAACGTAGGTTTCCCACTGGGCTCGCAGGAGCAGGTTAAAAAATCTACTTGCCAGAGGCCAGCAGTGCTTTATGTGCAGAGCTGGGTGAGGATTAGAGCAAGAGGAACTGCCCAAGCAATACTCAAACATTTAGTGGGGACTGAGTGAATTCAGCGCTCCAAAAGTCATCCAAATACTTGAGGAAAGAGAAATAAATAAATGGTTACTTTAAAAATTTAGTACTTTAAAAATAAAGTATTCTGATATTAATACTTGCTTAACAGGTAGCACTGATATCGTCTTCAAAGGACAACAAGAGTTTTAAAATTATATGTTAAGCTTTCACTGTATTTTCATATTATCTAGATTTTTTATCTTACTGGCTCATATTCCCAAATCATTGTTTAAAAACAAAACCCCCAGTAATATAGTAAATTAAAAAACTTTATGGGGACTTAAATTGATAGAGGACTGTCAAGGCCAATCAAGGCACAAAGACTGAATTGTTAGCTCAGCTTAACAGTAATAGACCTGGTAACAGAAATTTTTGCATGTCTTCTGTGTATCAAAAGAAAGCAAAAATGCACCTGCTTAATGTGCTGTATCTGAAAACCTTTTCCAGCAACAATCTAAAACCCCAAATAGGCAGGAAATCTTAGGTCATAAGAAAGGTGTCCTATAAAATTTGATGCAGAATATTTTTGTTTTGCTAGAATATTTACTATCCTGTCAAAGTCATAGCACTGAATAAAACACATGAATCTTAAATTTTTATATCGTGCATATGATTTATGATTTCTTTGGTGCCTATTTTCTGTTGAATTCTGCTTCTCCAACCCTCAATTTGCTTGTCCTATTCTGTTTTGGGTATCGAATATATGTATAAATGAGACCATACTAGTTTGGACATGAAAAAGCTATTAAAAATTCAGTGATGTTTCAGTTTTATCACCAAATGGCATGAATTTCCAACCTATTTTCTATCATAGAATAATCAACTAATAATGTTTTTAGGGAGATAAATAGCTGGACATATAAATTTATCCACTTCTTTCTGTGTCTCTCATGTAGTTTTACACTATTGCTACTACACAGTGGATGCGCTCACCCCTGCTCAGTATTCACCACTCTGCTCTAATGAACCCAAGCTTGCAGACCTACGTTCCCTTGCTCACTGGGACTCACACAACTATGCAGCGTCATTCACTCCGGACATCCATGAAAATTTTCAGGTTTATACTCTATGGCTAATGCTTCCTCCATCTTTGGGATGCAAAAATAAAGTTTTATAGAGCCTAAAACAATTGTTAGATTTCCCATCCCGCCTTGAAAGCTTTTCCCCCGTGTGCCATTAAAATCTAAAGGCTTCAAATTTATCACTTACCCTATCACAAAGGGAAATATATTGCAAGGGGAAAGTAAAAGATAAATACAAATCCCTATAAAAGGAACTACTTGCAGGAAGATCCCACCCTTTGTCATCCTCATTCTACTGTGTCTTACTGCCTCCAGCTGCTCAGCCCTATTGTAAACTCGAGTATAGGAAGTTCCACCTAAACATGAAGAGGAACTTCTTTACCTTGAGGGTGGTAGAGCACTGGGACAGGCTGCCCAGGGAGGTGGTGGAGTCTCCATCTCTGGAGACATTCAAAACCCGCCTGGACGCGTTCCTGTGCAACCTGCTCTAAGGTGGCCCTGCTCTGGCAGGGGCATTGGACTAGATGATCTCCAGAGGTCCCTTCCAACCCTATGATTCTATGATTCTATGCCTCTCGGCTTCAGGATGGGTGCTGGAAAAGCCTCTCTATGTAAAGTTGCTGTTTCCTTTCTTAGGCGAGGTACTGTCTTTCAGTCACATTGAGTTGCTCAAACAGAATGAAAGACTGCCCACTCACTTGTCCAATACCTGTGCCGAGAAGGAGAGCTTCCAGGTCTGGGACTGTTACTACAAGTGGATTCTTCACTCTTTGTCAGCACCTTTTTGTCCAAGCTGGAGGCAAAAGGAAATTGAAAAGGTGGAAGATAACCTAGCAAGAAAAATGTTGTTTGCAAAACAAAATGGAACCTACAGTTTTATAAGAACATATGCAACCTTTTGTTAGGTCTTCTATCATCACAGAATAAGACTACATATAGAAACAGACAATAATTGTAATACACAGTTCAGAAGACAAGATAGACATATTTTCTGGTCCCCTGCACCTGCAAAAGGAAATGCGTATTTCAACATCCATTCGTACTTTTCTGCAGGCTTTCCATACCCTTTAAGTGAAAAAAAAACCAACAACAAAAAACAAACAACAAAAAAAACCCCAAACCAACAACAACAGTAAAAAACCCTGGGACAGATTCATATCTTGCCTTTTTTATGGTAAACTTCACTATCCTAACTTAGAGGACTTAAATGCAAAGCATGGTAGGAAATACTATTTCCAAAGACTTTTTTTTCTCCTGCAGAGAGTACTCAGAAGTGAGAGAGAGCTAACGGCGACAGAATTTGCCATCAATGGAGAATTTTTCCCCTCAGACATGTCTGATCTTTATTCCTGACTGACTGCTCTGCACTCTCAAGTGTCATTTGCTATGATCAACACTCAAAAGCTAGAAAATTCATACCAAATTTTAGGACTAAATGTATTTCTCACAATGCGTTAAAATACATTTTCTCTCCCTCTTGGAGTGATTTTTAACATTGTGCCTGCAATTTAGCAAACACAGGCTGGATGTGCACCTATACACCTGTAAATACTGTTCCCTTGATCAGGAAGCTATAAAGTGTTCCATCTAAAAACTTCTATCAGAAAAGAAATATGAATGCATTCATCTTTAAAAACTCTATCTTTCTTCGTTACTTCTAACAATGCATTATTATTGGTGGTGGTCATCCTAGGGAGAGGTTTTTTTCAAGCGTTCTTTTGTAACTTATCATCCACCACACCAGGAGAGAGTACTTCTTGATTCTGAGATGTTTTCCGTAATATGCTAATAACACCAGTCCATCCCTCTAGAGGTTACAGGAAACTTTTGACAGTGCTTTGCTCTCTTCCTGTTTCTGCAAACTTTGAAAATACAGTATGTCTGAATAAAATGCTAAAGTAGTCTTTGTGATGATGCATCCCCATATCCTGGCATCCTTTCATAAATGTGACAAACAAAATATTCCATTCATTGTAAACATTTCTCACACTTGGTTTGAAATTTTCACCAAGGATTTTTCGTTCTCAGGCAAATGGACACTCACTGTTACTCACTGTTCTCTGGGAAACAACAGAAAAAGAAATTCTTGTTGTTGTGGAATAATGTAGGAAGGTAATATGTCTTCCTCCTAACCTGCATCTTCCTTAAGCCATAGTTATTTTCAATGTTAATAGTACTTTATGCATTCATTTGGAACTTGCCTGCTTTCAAGCGACAGCATATCCGTATACATTCACTTTCTAAAGTTTTCCAGACGCACTATAGATTTGCATTTCTGATCTAAATAGATATAATTACACAGCAGATGTTTCAGCATTTTTGACATTTCAAGTGAAAATATTTGGTTTCTGTGATACATACCATAGTTTTCCAACGTTTTATTAGGAAAAAACACCCCCTTCTATCAGAGGAAAGGCTCAGAGGTCTTGTGGTGGGTTAACCTCGGCTGGCTGCCAGGTGCCCACCAAACCACTCTCTTGCTTCCCCTCCTCAACAGGATAGGGGGAGAAAATGTGATGTAAAAAGCTCATGGGCTGAGATAAGGACAGGGAGATCACTCACCAATTACTATCACAGGCAAACCAGACTCAATTTAGGGAAGATTAATTTAATTTTTTGCCAATTAAAAGTACAGTACGATAGTGAGAAACAAAAAACCAAACCAAACCAAAACAAAACCTAAAAGCACATTACTCCCACCCCCTCTTCTTCCCAGACTCAACTTCACTACTTCATTTCTGACACTTCTACCTCCTCCCCACCCCAGCGGTGCAGGGGGATGGGGAATGGGGGTTGGGGGTCAGCTCATAACACTTTGTCTCTGCTGCTCCTTTCTCCTCACACTGTTCCCCTGATAGAGCATAGGGTCCCTTGCCATGGGATACAGTCTTTCATGAACTGCTTCAGCATGGGTCCTTTCCATGCAGTACAGTCCTTCAGGTACAGACTGCTCCAGCACAGGCACTCTACAGGCCACAGTTCTTGCCAGAAAACCTGCTCCAGCATGGGCTCTCCACAAGCTGCAGCTTCCTTCTGCCTTCTCCGCCTGCTCTGGTGTGGGATCCTGCACAGGCTGCAGAGTGGATATCTGCTCCACCATGGTCCTCCATGGGCTGCAGGGGAATAACCTGCTTCACCATGGTCTTTTCCATGGTCTGCAGAGGAATCTAGCTGCTCCAGTGCCTAGAGCACATCCTCCCCCTCCTTCTTCATTGATCTTCATATCTGCAGAGCTGTGTCTTTCCCATTTTTATCACTCCTCTCTCTGATACCTGCTGCACAGCATTTTTTGCCCTTTCTCAAATATGTTATCACAGAGGCACCACCAGCACTGCTGAAGGGCTCAGCTTTGGCCAGCGGTGGGTCCATTGGAGCTGGCTGGAACTGGCTGTGTCTGACATGGGGCAGCTCCTGGTGTCTTCTCACAGAGACTACCCCTGCAGCCCGCCATCACTAAAACCTTGCCAGGTAAACAAAATACAGCTCTCTGAGCTGCATCCAGAACTCTACTTGAAGTATTGTAAAGCCAGAACAACTCAAATGGACTCAGTTTTTACCTCTTTTACATAATAATTACCTGTAATGAAATATCTGGTCCTCTTTTACCCTAATTAATGCTTTCTTCTTCCCAAAGTTTTCACCCTTCAAAGCACTTTATGTATCTACTTCCTCTAACCCTCTTAGAACTATACGTCTACAACATATCCTTTCTCAATTGTTTCTTTTTAAATTAATACTAGGTTTTAATAGCTTCCCATAGCAGTCTAACCCATAAACTCTATTATTCTACCTGACATCTGTGTCACTTCTGATTCTTTGTTATTTCCTGCAATATGGTGACCAGCACTGTGTACAACATCCTTCCTCTGCTTTCATTTTGAAACATGCTCATCTATGTCACAAATGCTCACATGACTTTCATTAAAGGAGCATGAAGTTGTGAACTTAGGTAACACCGGAGAATGAGGAAATACCAGGCATATGACCCAAAGATGTAATGCTACCAATTGAAGGACTGATAAGAGAAGTCCCGCTTTCCACTATAGGTCTTTCTATCCAGCCTCAATTTCTGTGTTCACTTTCAGAGAGATTGTTAGCTGTTTGTGTAAAGTTCTGAGCCTGGGGAAATTACAGCGAAGCAGTAATGTACCCGTTGGATCTATCCTTTCCTGGGCAGGATTTTGTGAATCCCTTCCGGAGGAGAAAGAAATGCATCATTTGGCCAATCCTTGAGCTTTTGGGGAAAGCTTACACCCTTTTCCTGTCATCTTTCACGTCAGCTATTCTTTGCTATACAGCAGTGATGTATATGTGGTAGAAGTTTGTCCTCACAACCTCCGTTAATTTGGATAGACTAGTAAAATTTCACTATCTAAATCAGAACAGAAAGTCGCAACACAAATAAAAGTTGCTTCTGAAATCCAAGGGGGGTTGTCCTGCCAAAATATAAAGGTCTGTGGCAAATAATGAGTGACTGAATGTTTAAGAAAACAAAACAAAACAAAAAACCCAAGAATTTACAATAAAAAAACACATTGTCCCTCAGATCTCTGCAATCCACCTCTCCTCCTTTTCAATTTGTATTCACTTATTGCTATAGCTTTGGTAGCTAAGTTTATGAAAAATTTCACTACTGGTAATGTATTCAGTAACATCATATACGACTCTTTCCCACAACACAGTACAAAAGGCCTTCTTGATCTCCACATAGATTATATCTCTCCCCCAATTCTGGTCATCTCTTATTGTCATTTACTCAAAGAAGCTAATCAGGTCTCTTGAGCCAGCCCTCCTTTTCATAAACTCATGTCATCAATCTGTCTGGTTTCTGCCTCTTTTTGTGAAACGGATCCAGGACTAAAATATAGAAAAATAGACAATGTCCACGTGAGGAAAACAACAACAACAAAAACCCACAGATGATGACAGGAGAAATAGGAAGGGTTAGAAGCATATTCAATCAGTGCAGCTAACTCTGTAGTGAAGGGGCTGGAGCCCCTTAACTGCTAGACTGGGCAGGCTCACAAAATCATCTTCAGCTGGTGAGGAGGCTGCAGCAATGCCCTTGAGCACCATTCAACTTCCAACTTTGAGGCTGCAGCCATTGCAAGTATATCAATAAGCATGTGTTTCATCTCAACATCTGTTGCCTAATATTGTGAGAAATCTTACAGGAAATGTCTGGATGTGATTTATATTCAGGTTGAATTTAAATCTTTTCTATTTCTCCACACTGTATTTTGGGCAGCAGATTCTCATTCAATTTTCATTAACCTCTGGTGTTTGCTACCATATAAGCATTTGATTTCACAAATAATATCTTTCCCCAAAAAAGCATGTGTGTACTTACATGTACTTTATATCTTACAGAATGGACAATGTAGCTATAACTATATATACAACATATATAGTCCTAATTCACCTCCTTCTTGTTCTTACTTTTGCTACAGTCCTGATAGATTTTTTTCATTTGTTTTTCTCAGTTTCCTTCTTCATTAATGTCTTCTCAATAGCTGCTTTGATCTTCCAATGTGTGTTCATACGCCTGTTTAACCAAGTACTTCTCAGAATTTGTATTACAGACAATTATTTTCTTCCTGTTTCCTTCACCATATAACTATTTCAAAGGCATTAACAAATTTAGCTTCACAGAATACCTGTGAGCTTAGATTGTAGGGTCAACTTCATTTTATAGCTGGAGAACAAAACTGCCAAAAGCCTATGCTAAAATGACTGTGTTTTCACACGTTTTGAATGCTTTGCTTTTGAAAGCAGGTCTCAGGGATCCTCTTTCTCAGCTACTTGAACAATTCACTTAGTTTAATAGAAGAACAATTGTGGTCCAGCCATGGAATTCAGACCAAGGTGTCTCTGATCAGCTTCAAAAGAGATCACACAATGCGTAGTCTTTTCCTTCTTGAATCCCATCTGCTAGTGACATAAGCCTCCAAACTCAGCTCTGCAGACTATGGCTTAGTATATTTCCGTCAACATCTACTTTTCCAGATTCTGAGTTCTACAAGCACATCTTTGAAGTGGTGTTATCTCCAGAATGACAGTATTTTTTTCTATATATTCATCTGCTCTTTCCTTGCAGCACTTTATCTTCAGTTCTCCCGTTTCATCCTCATCAATTTTGTCCTATGGTACTAGCGTATTCAGCACAACAAATTCCTCATGTATTTATGAAGGTTTTAGACAAATATTTGCACATGAATGACTATGAGTTTTTGGAAGTAAAGAGGTTACAAGTAAAATTGAAACATGTAACTTAAATATATTTGAGGACATCTTATACAAAATGTACTTAGGATACTGTTCAGCCAGAAATCTTCAGACCACATATTCACATGGCATCCTCAACTTAGACACTGCATCAGTGCTGGAATTCTTCCTTTATTATGCTTCCTCCCAACCCAGGTATAGATGGAGCTCCTGCTTTAATTCAGTGTAAAGGCAAAATGGATGACTTTTCTCTGAGATTAATATCTGCTATTCAGGATCCTTTCCAAGTTTCACCTACTGTCCTGTCCAGAAAGGAAATATTGCTATTTCAGTTTCAGTTTTCTCTTCTCTGTTATGATCAATACACAACCTTAAAATCTTTTAAGTTGCCATACATCATGAAAAGTACATGAAAAGACTTGTATATCAGCTCATTTAAATCTGAAACCTCCAATATATCCTCTGTTTCTTACCAAAACTAGTTTCAGATACAGAAATAAAACTTTATCCTGACAAGCCTCTGAAGACTTCCTCTTCTCTGGTCCCTTCCTCTCACTTCTTCAGATACATGGTTTTGGACACTCCATATGGGATGGAGTTGTGGTTACACAGGGTCATATTCACAGACTTCATATCTGGATGCTTCGACTGCGGGGCTAACTTCAACTGGCAACTGGAGAGGAAAGCTCCAGAAAGATTTAGGCTAAAACTTCCAAGTGCTCACCCGTTGTGAATGCTCATTTCGAGATCTCAGGGGTTTCCTTCCATCCTTCCTGATGGACTCAGAATGCTGAGCAGAGGGCCTCCATCTCTAGGCAGTCAGTTGGATGAAAGAAGCACCTCCAAGGACAACTTAATAAACCCACAGGGAGTCACCTTATTCTAACTGATCTGTCAAGTGCTGGAGCTTGTCTGAGAGCTTTACGCTCCCCAGAGTGTAACTGCCTAGGAAAATCCTGAAAAATGGAACCCCTATCCCCTCCTGATGATAAAACACCTTTACCAAAGAACTGAGAGAGATCGTATGCTTTCTTTTACATGTTGTGGCATTGCTGTGAATGCCATATGAAACAGGGTCGTGTTCTCTTTCATGCTTCACTCTCCATGGCTTCAGGGTTTTTCACTTCTGCACAAATCCCTGCCGGTATACAATTCACGGTAGATGGAAGAAATTCCTACTGACTGTAAACTAGTGTTTAGGGAGCTTTTGCAATAGTTAGAGAAACCTCTGTTCCCATCCATCTCTGAAGGAACCTCTGAAAGAATTTCAGCATTTTTAGGCTTAACTCTTTCTTAGGCTAGTAAACTACCAGGAATAACCATAAACCAAAAAAGGTCACATGTAATGTAACAGATTTCAAGTCTTAACTCCAAAACCCTAGCAATTCTTAAAAATAGTAGTTAGGATTTTTTAAACAATACAAAATTTTCTTCCACTTCTTTTTATTTAAGGAAACTACTTAGTGGTGTTACCTAAGATTTAAAGAAAGTACAAATCTATATGGACTAAAGCTACTGTCATGGTGTAGAAAATTCCAGCCCAAATGATTAAAGTTTCAACACAAATGACGAAAGATAATGGGAAGTGTCTGGTAACGTAGCTAAATATATGTCTAATTACAGACAGTGACGATGGTTTTTTCTGTAATGTACTTACATTTTTCACTAAAAGAGTAGATTTTTTTTTTTCTCCATTCCTTTTCAGTTATTGCCGTGTGTTAACCCATCTGCTTTTTTGTACGCTCTTTCTTCCTTCAGTTTCATTACGCTAGTCTTTGCTGATCACATGGCAAAGCCTGAGATCCTGTGTGGAGAATTACTGACTGATATTGAAGTGGTCATAAAATGAAACTAAGATGACTGATCGCTGTTAAGAAACATTGATCCCTGACTTTAATGTTATATCCTTAATATTATCCTCAATATATGAAATAATTTTAGCTTATAACTTAGTTGTTTAAAGTGTTTTGTCTCATTGCTGTCCCTTTGGAAATCTTCCGAATCACATAGTTTATGGTGATTGATAACCTACACTTGGCTCTGTATTAATCCCACTGAAGGAAGCAGCCAGTACCTGGTCCTTTCTCTGACAGCCAGTCTGTCCTGTGATTATTTCCTGAGTCGACTGCTCAGAGTTTACCAGCTACTGTGCATAATAATTGTTTCTACAGATGCTAGTATTGTGGGCTTGGGTTTTTGACATTTCTGTCATTCTTTGGTGATATACCCATTAAATAGTTATTCCTTCCATTCATTTTTTTTATTAAAAAAGCCAAATAACATCGCACTGAAGATAAAAACCATCCTTTACATAGTACTTGCTTGGATGAAGCTTTACATATACACAAACTGTATGGAAGTCAGAATATAATATAATAAAGACACTTAATAATTTAGAAAAAGTGTTGACAACTATTACAGAAAAACTCTTGTCAACGTTTTCAGCCAGATAATTTTCTGTCATTTCAATAGCACCAAAGTTCCAGTGTCAATGTCATGAAGAATAGAAGACAGTTGTATTTTCAAGAATGTATCTCTGGGTGCTTAGTTTAATATCCCTCTGGCCATTAATTCTTACCTCTCAAAGTGGTCAAATACAATGAAAATGTTATCAGTCAGTTTTAACCTTCTTTGCCAGTTAAATTTTCCTTTAACACATTGCATGAATTGCATTAGCGACCTGTACGCTTCATCCCGTTAGGAATCTTCAGAGTTTTGAAAGCTGTATTCATAGACATTACACATTCAACTTTCTCATTGCTTTTCATCTTTCCAGTATATTCATACTGTACAGAGCTTTTTACAAAGCCTGCCTTGTACAAAGGCCTGTGTCTGTTACATACGAACATTTTGGCCAGCTATGTTGTCTCACCTCTGTTTCTATCCAGTTCTTTTTTTGGCTGGCTGAGCTGAATTCTGTTAGATTCAGTTAATGTGCACTGTGAAAAAAAGGTTCTCTTGTGCTATTACCACTAGTTTTCGTGTATCACTCACCTTCTTGAAAAGTTAAATATTTCTCCTCCTCTCAGAAATATTTTCCCCATTTTTAATATTTTCAATCAAGATCCTTATTCCAAAATATTACATCAGTTAGCAGTGTCTGTCAGCACGTATGTTACAGGCTTTCTTGGCAGCAGGTCATGTAATTGTCATTCTCTGAATCATTGCCTGATTTAATGCATGTTCAGAGATATCAGTCTCTTGTAAATGACTTCAGGAATGCGTATTGTGGTGGTCAGCTTTTGAAGCCACTTGAGATAGTTCACACGCTGAAATTATATCCAGAACATCTACTAGCATTCAGAAGTTTTAAAAACATTTTACTTGTAAAACAACATGTTGAAACACTTATGAATTTGCTGTCATCATAAATCAAAGACTTATCAGAGTAATTTAGCAACGCGGAAAAATGTTACCCCAATTTTCTACAAATGAACTGAGGCATGATGATGAAGAAATAGCTTGTACAGAAATTTGCTGTAGTGCCAGAAAATGGAATTATATCTCCTGCCACAGAATCTTTTTGTTCTTCTTCTACACAGAGCATATAAAAATTGAATGCATATTTATCACTCAACTATATTTGCAATATTCCAGTTAGACCTAGAATACCTAAGACCCCCGACCTGATGCAAGCCCATATCTGTCCCGATGGTACACGTTTGAGAAGAAATTGAAGCTTCCTCCACATATGATGGGTCGATCACATTGTGATTTCTTCCCAAATCCAATTGACCTGACAGCCAACTCAATTCACATCTCTTTCAGAGTGCTAGGAAATGCAATAATAGCACAGATTCAGAGCAGTGTGCCCCCAGTGTTCACTTACTCTGAGGCGGGTTCTGCCATCCAGTTCAGGAGCCACCACACAGTACAGTGGAGCCTGGCATCAGCCCAGGCAGACTCAAGCAGAATTTCCCTGAATTGGAATGATCTGCAGAAATCTCTTTACATTCTGACAACTCAAAAAAAAAAAAATCTGAACAAATTTGCATTCAGATTTTTCCAATCAGACTCTACACTGGATATATAGCAGCCAAGGCCACTATTTCTCTAAACAACAGGATGCATTCGAGCGACATATTCCAGAATAAGATTTTGATTTGGTTTTTGCTTTGATAGTTTTTTGCTCTGATACTTTTTTGCTCAGCTAATCAGTGGAATTATTTATTTGTGTATATCCCTCTTTCAAGGTCAGTCTGACATGCAGGAGAATGTTATCTAATTACAGCTCTAAATTTCGTAGGTGGACACCTAAATAAAACATCAGGATTATGACAACAGATCACTGCACTTCATTTTCACTTATTCAGTAATTGAATTGTTAATTTTTCTTCTGCTTTCTCCTCCAACATTTCTTTAAAGACATAGGACATATTCTACAAAGACATGTTTCTAAAGGCAGCAGTATGCTGGTTGACAAAAGATGAATAGAAAATATTGTTTTCTGCCAATTTATCCCTAGTCCAGGCAGCAATCTAGACTATTTACATAGTTCTTTAGAGATCCTTCTGTGCTATGCATTATACAAAATCTAACAAAAAGGTAGTTCCCCCAAGACTGCTTTTAATCTGCTTCTAAGATGAAAGAGCAACACATGAATAATAAATGTATCAGCAGTTACGTTCAAAATTGTTACTATAGTAATCATTTACTTGTGGCCACAAGATTTCTTTTTTCATTCTTAAGTGTTTTAACAATGTCAATAAACAAAGTCACATTTTTTCCAAGAAGAAACTTACATGTGGAAAATTTAACTGACCAATATTTGCACTTGTCCACCTAAAAGCTTTACTACCCTTTTAAAAAAAAAACCAAACCCTGATAATTTTAAATAACATCCCCCAGAGTTCAGGCTTACTGTATAAGAGTTTTGTTAATGGAAGGCATCAGAAAAGCAGGCGCAGTGATCTTCTTTGAGGAACACTGTGAAGCCTGCAATGCTCAGCTGAACAGCTTTGCAATGGCAGGAAGAGCATTAGTATCAAATGGACCATCCAGTCTTGATCGTTCTTGCACCCCATACCCTTAAAATAAGGTCCTTGGTTTGCTACAGTGAGGGTAATACAGGGCTGTGGAAATGATGGTGATTCAAATGTTAAATTTAGCATTAGATTTTCAGACTTATTTCTATTCAAGTTAGGTAAACGTAATCTTCGTACATAACCCGTTAAGTAAATTACAAAATACAGTATAAATCCTACAAACATTAGATAATACTGCTATGGCTGCATAAAATGAAATGTATGTAGTTATATGTTTCAGTCTTGCAACATCTTGAATTTAAAGTCCTAAGACCATATTTTATATACCAGTAAAAGTCTATTTTATTGTAGCAGAAAGTCTAGTAAGATTTTGACCTGCTTCCCTCTTCTTAGTGTTTTCCTCTTTGTATAATGCTGCAGTCTATATAGTCTGTAATGATATATATACACACACATATTTTTCATTTTGAGTCACTGAGAAAATGAAATTACATTGGGTGTACTAAATATGTTGTCATCTAAACAGCAGCTTCATTAGAATTCATTATAAACATTACTTTTACAATTTAGAACTTACTGTAATGCTGACGACTGTTTATTTAGTTCCAGTAAAAAATCTGTACACTTTATTATGTGCAGACTGAACCTTACAATTATATTGCACCAAGATCTGAATATGCAACAGTAAGATTTGTAAACTGTTTTGCATTTCCTAAAGGGTAGCCACAGCACAGAAGTACAACTGATAAAATGAACACGTGCAAACTTAGTATGAGTGAGAAGCAAATGAACTGAAAATACAGGCAGAAATAAGGTAACCAAGGATTAATAAAACACATCTCCAACATCCTCATATAATGAGAGACACATTGCATCAAGACTACTAATAAAACTTATTATTAAACTTTACAATAGGGCCTAAGTTCCTAGCACCTACTGAACTGGACATAACAGAAATGGAGGCAAAAGACAGATGTTACAATTTCTCTCACCCAAGAGATATAACATTAAATAATAATAATAAAAAAAATGTACAGCAGTAGAGTGTATCAGAAAAAGTATTTGCAGAGGCTTAGGTAATATTAATGCCATTGTATAATGTACTCATGAGATTTCACCCAGAAACTCCATAAAGTTCTAGCTACCCTCACTGACAAAAAAGAGGAGTTAAAACTGCAAAAGCAACAGAGAAAGTTTCATAGCATGAACAGGGAAATGAGAAAGGTTGACTCTATATACAGCACCGAAAAAGCATGACTTACTCACTTCACTAAAATGAAGGCCGGGATGTGAAGAAAAATTATGACTGATTTTTTTACATAACGAAGGGATGGTGTAGGAAGATGAGGTGGGATGGTGTTAGAAGAAAAGAGAATCAGCGGGGAGGTAGAACTACATAAACCGCAAGATAGACTAACACAAGAAAAAATGTGTATAAACTGGACAGAAATAAATTTAGGTCGAAAATGAGAAGAAGGATTCTGATATGAGAGTAGTGAGGTTCTGGAACAAGCGCCTGACTTGTGCAGTGGAGACAGAGGAACCCATATCTAGTTTTAGATGGCCCTGATCGGGATGGCACCCTGGTAGCTGGGAGCTTGAGTCAAAGCCCAGGGCTTTCTTGCAGCTGTCACACTTCATATTGGTTCAAGGAGTTAACATTGAGTCTCATAGCAATGAATCCTGATGAAAGGACAGATCAGACACATGCAAAAAAGTTGCTCTTAATCCCCAGCACTACACTATAAATCTTTCAGAAAGTAGTGTGGGCTTGTTGGAGTTTCTGTTCAGCTCTTGATCTCTATATTCAAATTCCAGTGACATTCAAAACAGCTGACAAGGTAGAGTCATGGTAGAGTTCAGACAAGTGAAAAAAATCACAGTACTGGTGTGCTGTAGCCTTTTTTTCTACTAATTGATTTTCATAAAATATATTGCAGAGTATGTTTGCTCTTAATCCCTGAAATTTGACAGGGTATAGATTTTTATAGAGACAATCACCATGGTATGCCAACGCTTTCTATATTGGGACACTTCAACACTTGACTTGATCAGAAACACTTACAATGGATTTCCAGAAAAGTGTCAATACCTTTATGCTGATTTTTACTGTGTAAAAATGGATACACAAATTCTCAGCTAGAAAAAAACCCACAACATTACAATAATATAATTGGTAACATTCAAGTGACACATAATTTCCACATTCTCTCTGATGCTGGAATTAAAAGAATTGAGACAGACAAGACCCTCAACTGTATATTCCAGAATATCTACCAAAATGTTAAAGACAAGCTTGGAAAAAAATACAGTCAGCAGCTTCCACTTGTTTTTTTCTTCTTGCTATGGCTGAATGAAAATAATCTAACGTCAAAAACTGTTCCCAATACAATGCAAAAGCTGTGGAAGATAAATCTAAACTGAAGAAAATAATCTCATCAACTATGCTAAATACGTTAGTTGTGCTCCTTAATCTTGAAGAAAAGGTCATCAGCTAGATTTTGTTCTGATAATAGCTGCAGGATGACTCAGAATAAACTGTAAAAAAGCTAAAGCAGCACATGTAGTAGGTTTGAGAGCTGTGCCTATAGATCTGTTCATAGGGAGAGACCTGCGTTGCACAAAACATGTGCAGTGCAGCATCTTCTTGAGCGCTGCAATGACTAATGGCATTGCAGACATGCACAGACATGAGGTAACACTGGAGCAATATGGTCGAATGTAAGACCAGGGACCAGCAATCACATGCACACGTGTTGCCTTCTGTGCTAAGAGAAAATTTGTTGATCTTGTGAAATGATTTATTTCCTTCCCTTGCAGGTCTTGATGATGCCAAGGCTTTGCAGACAGTATGGAATAGGCAGAAATAATTTGAAATATACACTATGACCGCTCAAAATGCCATAACTTATTACTCAGATTTACAGACTATCCTAAATGGGACAATCTTTCTTTACAAAAGATAGGCCAAGTGTTAATTTCCTGGAAATTTCTAAGGAATCTCCATACGTTTAGGTCAGGAAAAAAATATCAGAATAACAACCTCCCAATCTCTTAATTATCTTTTATACATTTCCTACTCTCTGGATGCAACCGGACTACCAATTCCTCATCCACCAAACAGTCCACCCATCAAATCCGTATCTTGTATGTTGTGGGCGACCATGTCAGAAGCACTAGAGTGCCATGCCTTTTTGTGAAGGCACACTATGTTTCGTTTCCAAGACATACTTTTTTATTGAATACAGTAATTCAGAGACTACTTCATGGTTTGCATAGAAGCCGCAAAGTCTGGCCCAATATGCTGGCTAAAACTGGAAAAATCATTAACTACTACCTGTATTACACATGCACCGAGTTTCCCTCTTCCACTCCCAAAGTAATAGCAACCTAAGATTACAGAAGTTAAGAAGTTCTGGATATTATATAGAGGCATAAGTGAAACATTGGGAAGATGACTGTTGCATTGATGGACGGCAAACAGTTCTACAAGTTTAAAAATAATAAAATGGCTACAAAAGGAAATTTAGGACTTGAGAGGGAAAATACCTTTAATTGCTGTAAGAACAGAAGAATCTGTTAAAAACTTCTACTTCAGCACTTCACTGATAGGTACAGTAAATGT
Source organism: Vanellus vanellus (assembly GCF_965231255.1). Classification (NCBI taxonomy): domain Eukaryota; kingdom Metazoa; phylum Chordata; class Aves; order Charadriiformes; family Charadriidae; genus Vanellus; species Vanellus vanellus. The sequence goes on along the minus strand of NC_138905.1, from coordinate 205,735,136 downwards.
CTTTAGAGAAAAGGAAAGAGTGCAATTGGTTATTTACAGATACATCAGAATTTTCAGAGATGCCATTTATAATGTAATCTTGTAATGCATCATAAAATAAACCTCAACAGTGTGCTACAGAGCATCAGTGAAAGATGAAAAGGGGAGACAAAATTAAGAGCAGGATATGAAAAGTCCCCCCAATCCAACAGAATGGTGTATATTGCCTTATCCTTTTTCCAAGTTTTTCAGTACGCAAAGACAAGAAGGATGTAATCAGGGAAAGCAGCATACTAATTACAGAAATGCTACAAGCAAAATGAAGTGTAGGCGCTCTACCGATCTGATCAGAGGATATTTTCTTCAAGAAATATTTAAAAAAATTTAAGCCATCCTGTGGACAGCATACTAAATATAGCCAAAAGTGGATGAAGCATCTTTCTAACCTCATGCATAAGGTCCTGACCAAGTAAATAGCAAGAGACCTTTGTTCCAAGCAGGAAGACCAAATATGAGTAAAGATCTCCCTCTTACCATGCAAGCAACCTGTTCAGAGTGCTGTAAAATTAATCTTGCATTTTCTCTTGAAGAACAGATAAGAGATAAAACATGGGACATCTCTTTGGTCAGTTGGCTTCAGCTGTCCCAGTTGTGTCCCCTCCCAACTCCTTGTGCACCTCCAGCCTACTTGCTGGTGGGGAGATGGGAGGAGCAGAAAAGGTCTTCATGTTGTGTAAGCACTGCTCAGCAGTAACTAAAACATCCCTGTTATCAATGCTGTTTTCATCACAAATCCAAAACATAGCACCATACAAGCTACTATGAAAAAAACTCTATCCCAGACAAAACCAGTACACAAAGAGATCTCCAGGAAAAGCACCAATTATTTTATTCAGTAGTATTTTATATCCCCAAAGTCCACTTTTCTAGGCTTCTTAGGAGTATCTTCTAGCCATTACGTTATTGGGCAAAAGAGAAATTACCTTCTTCTGCCAAATGCAGCTGTTACTCAAAAAATATGTCTATTTTGTTACAGAACACTCCATTTGACCTGATTTTTTTTTTTAAATTTTAAACAAGTAATTTAGATATTTTAATATTATTCACTGGAAGCTCTGAAAATGTCAACTATTTGTAACTGTTTGCTGCAGACCTACTTTTTCTAAACTGGGGAGCTCATTCAGTTGTACCTCAACCTGAATGCTTCAAATGACCAGAAAAAATTTTAATGGAAACAGCTTTCAGTACAGAAGGTAATTCTATCAAGGTTAAACATTTGTGAAAACATTTTTATGGGTTGTTTTCTTAGGGGGGTTAATAATGAAGGGAAGAAAATCTGACAGAACAAGAGCATGAATTAAACATTCTCCTTTATTCCTTCCTCATTGTTTCAGTTAGTTAACCTGTCTGTAGACAAATGCCGTGGTCAGATTCAAATATAAGCCCTGATTTCTTGCTATTTAAAGCAAACAATCAGACTTCGTAATGGTCCCTTATGGCACTGATAAGTCAAGGACAACAGATATGTGCAAAGAGACAAGATTACATGGAAATTCAAGGATCTCCCTGTGAAAACTGCTGTGAAAAACTCTTAGTCTCTTCTTTTCCAAGTCAGGAATCCTGTGGAGGTCTGTGGATATTTTTGTACCAGTGTAATTATTCCTGACAAGGACATCTCAAAACACTTCTTTTCCAAAACTTGCTCTGTCCTGTGACAGCTGCTGACCTAGTGACAGTTACTGACAACAGCTTAAGCACAAAAGTGTCACTGCAAGGTAGGAATCATTTGAAAAGTCATCATTTGTTGGCTATTTTTTTCCAGCTACAATAAATATTTTGTTGTTGTTGTTGTTGTTATCTTTTGTTTAGCAGAAGCCAGTGACCAAGTGATAAAATGGCAGTGGAAATTGAATAGCAATGTGAGAAATAATGCAAGCAGGAAAAAACATCGTTATTGATGGATCCTGAGGACTCCAAGTCAGCCATTATCACTAAGAAAAAAACTATGAGAACTATTGTGGATAGTCCTCTAAAAATGTCAAGAAAATATTCAACCATCAGTTCTGGTAGTAACTGGATGTTGGGGGTCATTCCATCAAGAATTAAGAACAACCTGCAAGAAATAATTATGCCACCTTTTGAACCCACACATTTTCCATACTGGAAAATTTCATACGGGTGTGGTCAAATGACTGCAAAAAAAAAGTACACTGGAAGAAGAACAGAATTATACAAGAGTTTACACGTGACAAGAAACTACATAAACTTCAGCTGGGAAAAGGAATATGATGCCTTTACAGGAAAAGACCTGTGAAATCACTACCAACACAGAAAACAAAGAAAGAGAAAGATTATTCTTTTTATGTCATAACAAGATAAGTAGAGAACATATTAGGAAATTATCGGGCAGCAAGTGTAGATCAAACATGAAATGAAACTGAAATGAAATAAAATTAAATGTAACTGTGGAATTCATGACTGCAGGGTGCCATGAAAGCTTAAAATACAAGGCAGGATACAGATAGGTTAGACATACTCATAGGGTGTATTTCTGTTGCTATAGGTACTACATATGGTTGGTTATCAATGTAAGCTGGAGACCTTATGCTCTACGAAACATATTCAGTAGTTCTTCCAACAGACAGACATGCGTTTCATAAGCATGAACCACATGGTCTTCCAATCCTAATCTTATATCCCAACTCAGTGAACTACAAGAGTAACAGCCAGCCTCTAGCTAATAAGAGTGGCCACACAGGGTGAATGTAAACCTGGTAGATGATGGGAGATCTGTGGGTGTCATCTACCCCGACTTCAGTAAGGCTTTTGACGCTGTCTCCCACAACATCCCCACAAAAAAAAAAAAAAAAAAAAGCTGATGATGCACGGGCTGGATGAGCAGACAGCGAGGTGGATTGAAAACTGACTGAATGCCCAGGCCTACGGGGTACTGATCTGTGGCACAAAGTCTAGTTGGAGGGCAGTAACTAGCAATGTACCTCAGGGGTCAATACTGGGTCAGGTCCTGCTTAATATCTTCATTAATAATCTGGACAGTGAGGCAGAGCGTACTCTCAGCAAGTTCTATGGTGACACAAAACTGGGAGAAGTGGTTGATATGCCAAAGGGTCACCCTGCCATCCAGAGGGACCTGGACATGCTGGACAAATGGGCTGGCAGGAACCTTATAAAGTTCAACAATGAGAAGAGCAAAGTCCTGCATCTGCTGAGGAATAACCCTAGCCACCAGGACATGCTGGAAGCCAACTGTTTGGAAAGCAGCTTTGCAGTAAAGGACTTGGGGTTCCTGGTGGACACCAAGTTTACCAGCAGCCAGCAATGCATCTTCGCAGCGAAGAGGGCCAATAGGAAGGTTAATTTCAAATTACAACTGCAATGCCCTGAACACTCAGGGGACAACATCCATCTGGGATTATGTCCGTCAGACCAACAGCAAATCTGTCACTGGATTGGCTGACTCTTGCCTTCTGCCAGCAGAATTTCTCAGTCTTCCTGATACTGCTTTGTAAGATATTTTGAGGCTTTGGCTACAGTGTTGCTCTCCGTGTACTTTCTAACATATCAGAAATATATAGATAGGATAAGCCCATAGAATATGTCATTTTTAAGCCATTATGGTACACTGACCAAAACATGTGCATCTCTGCAACTGTATAAACATCACTTGACACAAATATGTCAGTCCTGCTTCTGCTGAAGGCTGCATAACTGTGTGAGAGAAAAAGACCTGTTCAAATACTTTATTTTCTTTAAAAACATAAGACTGATCTCTTAAAATTAGAAACTATTTATTCACAGAATCACAGAATGGCTGAGGTTGAAAGGGAGTCAGCAGAATGTGTTCTTTTCAATGTTATTATCTCCACGATGTTATCTTGTGTCCACACACCATGAGAAACAGTACTATTGTATTTTTTGGTTTTCTCTTTAATGGGTATTTTGCAAAATAAATTTTTAGTGCATGTCTTCAGCTAAACTTGATAGTATTAACTATGACACAGCTATTACTAGGCCATCAGATTGATTAGTTACCCACACCTAGCTGAAGTGAACAGCATTCCTAAGAAGAGAAGAACTCAATCCTGAGGCCAGTAGTAATTTCAGACTTCAACAAACACTGCCAAATAACTTAGAATTCCACAGTAGCTTCAAATATACCAGGAAGCCACACACACACACACAGTCGTCTGTTTTTGAGCTTCCAAAGCAGGATTCTCTTAAAGATTTGAACCGGCTTTTTACTTCAGAAATGTCAGTAACCTGCATTTCAACTTAAGAATTCCAGAGATATTAGAACTTCCCTGGGTATCTGATTAATTACACAAAGAGAAATGTGAAGGATGTTAAGGAGATCTTGACAGATATACATATACAAGCAACAACCCAATCCTCTTTTAAAAGCCTGGAATGGAGGAAATACTGCACACTCAGCAGTAACCTTATCTATTGCAGATGTAACAATAAGACTGGCTAGTTCACAAAGGCAAAAGTTTTTAAGAGCAAGTATTTGTAACAATCCTGCTTGAAAGAAAAATGCACGTTTACCATCACTTAGAGTGCTGCTCCTGCAACTTGTCCAATCCAGAAGAAAATCGAATTAGTTCAGGTAAAATATGTAAAAAAAAAAAAAAAAAAAAAAAAAAAAGTTTGCTAAAAGCATCAATGTAGTAAAGAGAAAATATAAATAACAAATGCAGAAGTAGTCCATCCATTCATGCATCACTGCCTGAATATGAAATCTATTTGGGCAGTAGGAACAAATACAATTCTGCGTCTTACAGTATCTGCAATGACAGTTTAATGTACACGTGTTGAGGGCAGAACAGCCTGCTGCAGCCTGAAAATGGACTGGAAGACTTTCTCAAAAGGAACAATGGAGCAAATCTGAGACACTGAGAGAACCAGTACCTGGCCATGTCTTATTTTCACTAGTGTTGTACAGTAAGAAATGTGAATTTTGTGCAGCTTTAATTTGCCTCTAAACTGGACAAGGACATCAAACTGGAACAGGCTGCTCACATGGGTTGTGGCGTCACCATCCTTGGAGATATTCAAAAGCCATACAGACATAGTCCTGTCCTGGGCTCTAGGTGCCTGGACAAGGAGGTTGGACAAGAAGACCTCCAGAGGTCCCTTCCAACCTCAGCCACTCAGTGAGGCGTTGATTCTGTCAACACCTGCAAACTTCTAACCAATAATACAGACATAAGCAGAAGCACGGAAGGAAAACAAAACTAGAATCAAATTGGTGAAAATGCTAGTAAATACATCAGGAAAGACATAATCTGAATTGGCGTTGACTGAGTTATAGAAAGAAAGAAGACATTCCAGAATTTAGAGCATAAGAAATGAGATTTAGAGTTTGAAATAGAATAAAAAGAGGCAAAACCCTTAGTCCAGTCCCAGGCTGCTCTGAAATAGGAGGACACTGTCTGCAGTACCAGAGATAAAACTAACTGGAGAGGTTTTTCAGAGGCTGTTTTGACGCTACTGCTCACAAGCAATAAAAAGTGCATTCTATAGGGACTGTGCTGGAGTGTAGCTGGCCTTCCATGGGGACTATAGAAAGTAACAAAAGCCATTTCCTCAGGTCATGAAAATAAAAATGACCTAGCAAGTTTCCCTTCTCCCTTAGGTCCTCTCTTCTCTAGATCTAGATGAACATAAAGGGACTGGAGAACAGGATGGAAGTGTGGAGCACAAAGGACAGTGTTTTTTTACCTTTATTTCTGGGGGTTTTTGCTAACAGGCCCAACACAGCTCTTGATTAACATGATTCAATGTTCCAGATTATTATTTGAATTGTCATACTGGGAAATAACTCAACTGGATTCCTGTCCTTGACCTACTAAATAATCAATTATTTATACAATGGAGCACTGCCATCAGGAGACATCAGTCTCCCACACCAAAGTACCCAGTATGTATCAGGGCATTCTTCTGTGTTGTGTAAGATAGAGAAACAAATCCCATCAGCTTGCAGAGGGGAATTCTGCCCATTGCCCACCCTGTGCAGGAAGGGGCAGGATTTTGTAGTCATGAATACAGGCTTTAAGCATCTCAAGTACTCTGCTCTTTTCTTCCAAAAAGAAACTATTTAGTGAGTTCAATAGTTCTTCTGAAGCTTCAGGTACTTTCCTCTGTGCCCAAATCTCTTTATGATTTAGCAACATGACTACTGCAGATTACCAGGTGTCCATTAAAGGGAGGCTAGGAAAACCATAAATGCCTGGCTAGCAATGCATTTTCTGTGAAACTATAAGCAGTAGGATTTGAAAACATGCAAAATCCACATGCTTCCAGAGAATCTTACGCAGGAAGCTCTCTTAGACAGGTTTTCAAAATACTGCATAGAGTGAGAACTTCTTGGCTTCTTGTCATAAGCCACACATTGCTAACACCTAGTGTAAAGGGTTTGAGCAACAGCAGTGTCTATTTGAAGCAGGCAGATTGGAGCTACATCTTCCCAGCCACCAGAAAGCTCTGCATAGCCTTTCAGTGCAGAAACAGAGCTGCTCCAAAAGCTAAGATTCAGTGGTACTCTGGCAACACTATACATTTATTTAACTGGATGGCATGAATACAGCTTGTTGTGAAGGTGCAGTGAGAGCAGGGATACACCTACAGGGTGCGGTGCCACTGTCCCAAAGGCAGGCAAGCAGGGGAGGGTGGTGACAGCACGGGGTCCTTCCAACAGCCCAGTGGTCACCAGGTGACAGCAAGGCAGCAAGTCAACACCAAGGTCCAGCCAGGGAAGCCAAGCAATAATCACAGAATCATAGAATGGTTTAGGTTGGAAAGGACTGTGAAGATCATCGAGTTCCAACCCCCCTGCCATAGACAGGGACACCTCCACAATGGGGTTGCAGGGTTGCTGGATAAAGGAAGAGCAACTGACATCATCTGCCTGGATTTATGCAAAGCATTTGACACTGTCCCGCATGAGATCCTGGTCCCTAAACTGGAGAGACATGGATTTGATGGATGGACCACTCCGTGGATAAGGAACTGGCTGGACAGCCACACTCAAAGTGTTGCGGTCAACAGCTGCATGTCCAAGTGGAGACCAGTGACGAGTGACATTCCTCAGGCGTTGGCACTGGGATCGGCGCTGTTCAACACTTCTGTCAGCAACATGGACAGTGGGATCGAGCAGACCCTCAGTAAGTGTGCCGACAACACCAAGCTGCATGGATCAGTTAACACGCTAGTGGGAAGGGTTGCCATCCAGAGTGACCCGGACAGGCAGGAGGGGTGGGCCTGTGCAAACCTCATGAAGTTCAACAAGGCCAAGTGCAAGGTCCTGCACATGGGTTGGAAAGCAATGTGGATGACCTTATCTACATTTAAGTTCTACCCATTAAAAAAAAAAAAAAAAAAAAAATGTTTCCTCCAAATGAAAAGTTCTCTGACAAAGAAGGGAAAGGCAGATCCTGGCTGCAGAAGGGGACCCAAGAGCTGAACACTGTGGCTGGAATGGGCAACAAGGCACACAGCACATGGATGACAAGGCTGAAATCTCCATCTGGAGACACAGGGAAAAAAAAAAATAATCCGATAATCCAGGAACAATAGTAGCAGCAGACACCCCTACAACAAAGCTCAGACAAGGACTGGTAGCCCAGGACTGGGCTTAAATGGAGCCCTCAGTCAGGAGGTGTGGGGAGGTCTTAGGTGAGGCTGGTCGAGGCCATCAAGGACTATTTGTGCCCTCAGGACTCTTATATCTGTATGTAAGGTGAACTCTTCTGCACCTAACAATCATGTGCAAAAATATTTGTCATTCAAACCGAAGCGCATATCTCAGAAATTGAAAGTACTGGGCTGTAAAATAATAGCAAGTTGCCCTTTGCAAGCTTAGCTCGCTATAAAAGAGTTGTTTTCACATTTCCCAATGAAACTCTGACATAGCTAAATTGATTTACAAAAGCTTTTAAAACAGAAATGTGTTGGATTTAAAAAACTGCTCATTTTCTAGTACTCTCACAAACCAGAGGTTTTATGCACCCTTATTAGGACAATAAGCAATTCATCAAAACAACGGTGCTTCTATAATGTGAACTGTTGGTAGCACCATGCACAAAACATAGAGCAGGAGCAGGTGTCTGAGCCTTAAGGAAAATTCAACAATAATGCTTTTATCCTGTTTTGCATTTCCAGAATATGTGAAATTACCCCATTAACTACTGCTAACTTCAGTTGTAGCACAGGTGAGACAGTGACACTGTCTCTGATTAATAATTCTCACTCACCCGGTCTGCAGTGAGAATTTAAATCAGCATCCACCTCCTTTCCTGCTTGTCTCACTGGTTTTGCCTGCTTTTAGTACCCAGTTATCTCATTTTCCTACAGTAGTCCTCAATAAATTAATTTTCCTAAAAAGTCTAAGAAGTCCTGGCATTCTACCAGCATTTGAAGGAGGCATCATCGCAGTGTGGCATTTTAAAACAGTGTTGTTGAGGGGGAATGCATGAACCAGCTCCAGGAGAAGACTGACACCTGCCACCAAGATCTGCCTGGGTTACTTATAGCTTATTATGTCTTGTGCTCGTTGTTTTGCCTGTGAATCAGGATATATATAAAATCAACATGTATGGAAAACCTTCCATTCTCTACCAGTCAGTGAAAATGTTTTTCTTTCTTTTTTCAAATGATTGAGGACTGTCTTACATCAGTCAACTTTGGTCTCCTGGAATAATCAAAACCTCTTTAAAAAACAATAAGCTTGCTTGAAATTTTATCTCTTTACTAATGGAATTTGCTGATAGTGATTGCCTGTTCATAGCTTTTATTACTTTCTTCCTATATTTCCTAATAAAATTTACATCTGCAATATATCAATAGGCACACGATCAGGTTTGTTTATAAAAAGAATATGTACTAGATGGAAAAAAATCAATACACTAACTTTGTACCGTAACAGCTAATTTATAGCAGCATTTGACATTAACTTCATATAGTTGCTTCATCATTCCTGGGCAGTGTTTACAAGGGGTAAAAAAAAAAGCTTCTCTGGTGTTAGGGCAACAGGAACTATACAGAAGAAATTCTTGATATGTGTAATTTAAAAAAAAGAGTCTACTAACCTAATTCTGGGCAGAAGTTTACCGCTTGTCTTCCCTCTGTTCTTGAATCAATGACACCTCTAAGTCTTACCACATATAAACAATCAGACAGAATTATTTTCAGCCCCAAGGACAGACTAACATGGACAACAATTAACTCGTTAAGGAGTACCATTCAGCAGTTATATTCCAGTACCACTGTAGAAACCAGCTTGCCTTTTTTCTCATAGTAAAGGTGACTTTCCATTACTTAATTTCAGACGCCTCAATTCCTTAGGAATTTTCCAAATAACAGTAGCTCTGTGCCTCACAGTCTTCCTCTGACCCAACAACAAAATATGCGTTAATGACTAAAAAAACACCCTAACTGACAACATTTCTGAAATTTTAGTAAACCTGCTAAGTAACATGGTTGCTGCCTAAAATCCTTTGACTTTGAAAATATTTATATGAGTAGAAGAGTTTGCTCTTAGGCTAGAAAAAAATTGAGTAGCACAGGAAAAAAAAAAGAAAAGAGCAATGAAAAGGACACACCAGATTATATGACACTTTCATTTCAATTGGTGACCCAAATATTAGCCCCCTTCTGCTCCAATTTCAATTTCGCTGTGTTATCAAGCATAACACCATTTCAGAGGAACAATACCATCAACACTAAATCTACCACACGTGACAAGCCTACATTTATAAATTATTGTAACACATAAATATTTTCCTGGGAATATCTACGTGTAAATCATAAATCTGAATGTCAAATTTTGTATCTGTATCTCCTCCGTATGACACCTTTTGTCTATACATCTGATGAGCTTAACAGTAATTTTAACAAGGCTTTTGCAGGTAAAACATTTGTGGCTGAAACACTTCAAATTACCCCTGGATATTTTACACAGCAGTACAAGAAGAAAAAAGTCAGTGATTTTGAAAATTTATCTCTTTCTTAAAAAGTCTGTTCACTTTCTGAGGATCTTCCCTACTGTCAAAGAATCTGAATGCTGAAGCTTCTGAAAAACTGGTGATATGGCAGCAAATGTTCAGTGAAGAATTTCTTTTAATTTCAAACTCATTAACTTCCTGAAGCCAACAGTTTTTAAGCAGGAAGCTGGTATTCCATCACTACAAATGTCAGTTATGATCCTGAAAGCAGACAAGATCTCAGTCCACAAGGCAGAAGTTAGAGACGAGAGACAGTGCTGGGCTCCGTGAAAAGAGGCCTATAAATAATACGCAATAAATACAAATGTAGTCTTCTTTTAAAGCTTAGTTCTACAGCTGTGCTCAAAAAGCATGGACCATGAACCACATGATGAATGTGTGTAAATGTTCACTGAGACTTAGAGTAAAGGTCAAAGTATATAATATCACTCAGTCAATCAGTCAAGCGACTGTTTCCGTTGATTTTCACAGATTGCTCTTTGGACACACAGATGTACGATTTAAACCATTTGCTGCCATATGTTATGTAGCATCACAATGGTCCTTCCCCGTACTTCAGCTTTGTGCTTCACATGCCATCTTAGTATCTCATTCTTGAAAAAACAATGAACCATTCTTCATTATATAAACTTTGAGTTCTTCAGAGATAATAGAATTATTTGTATATGAAGTTATATATGTGAATACTTTTACAAGATCAAGACCTTATTGTTTGGGACGTGCAGTATGTGTAAGGTATATTTAAATTGTATGGTTGAACTTGGTCCTACATTTGAGAATATAATACACAAATAGCCAAAGTTTTCAAATTTACGTATTATTATTTCTTAAACTCCTGTTAAAACTAATTGATATGTTGCTTTGATGTGCTGACACTTTGGGAATCATCTTGGGTCAAGGAAATACTAAAGCAAACTGCAGTAAGCCTTGATGATTTGGAAAGCATTCAAGCATGTCTAAATCTATCTCAGCTATCACTGGTTTTGCTATTATCTGTCATCCTTCTCAGCCAGCTCCCACTTCTCTATTTGGATGGGTTTTGTCTCCTATTATAAACTTTTTCAGTGGACCATCCAAACCAGTAAACTTAGTTTCCATCATGTGTACAGTACCTGAAGGAATCTCAGAACTCTAACATTAGTAAGAAGAACAACTTCAAATATCTTGGAATTCAGAGCATTGAATTTCCATACTATTTCTTTTATCCTCTATCTGAGGAAATAGGTCTAAGCTCTTGAGAAAAATTTTTGCTAAAAGTTAAACCAACACTGTATAAGTTTAAGAGCCAAAGAATAACAATGAAAACTGACACTGTTTAAGAGAAAAAGCCACCACCGACTTCCTTGAAATTTTATCTGAATACCAGTTTACTTTCCAATTTGCTGTAGTTTTCAGTAGTTTTTGCATATATGAAGATGGCTATACATCAATATTTCCTCATTCTCTGTCATTACTGAACATTTCTAGAAATACCAAGGGAGAAACACAGCAATTTCGGTTTCACACAAAACAGATAAATATTGAAACTGATAACCTTCCAGACCATTTTCTATTGGTTTCCCGGTAAGTTTGGCACATTGCAAGACTTTTATTTTGCAATTTGACCATGTCTTTAGGTTCAGAATTAGCTCAATATATTTTTTCCCTCGTAAACACAATATATGTCAGTATTTTCCCTCACATGGATCAAGTGCTCTCAAACTGTGAGGTTAGCTTTCCTAACGCAACTTTGATCTCTTCCAGAGCAAGATGTACCAAGCCCAGGGAAAACACTAAACCCAGCATTCATTTTCTCTTACTTTTCTCCATTTGGGATACAACAAACCTAGGAATTTCTAATTTATGATGAATAGAATAGGTGGTTCTGTTTTTTGCCAATTTCCAAGCAGAAGCAAGCTGGCAAAGCAAGAAACAACAGCAGGCATGTACCTCCAGACGTTGTAAACTATCACAACAGTGTGCTATTTCTAGAGAACTATTCGAAAGAAGTTAATCCACGGGTTTGTTTACCTCAGCAGAGGAAACATATTAAGTTGGTTTTATTTTGCAGATTTTTGACTTATGTTTCCAAACTTAATGGCTCTTCTATCAATAAGCCATTCAGTCAACTTTCCAAAGGTATGTGTTGGCTATCAGTTGGGGGGGGGGTGGAATAATTAGGCAGAAAGTTGCTCGTTGCAGGATTTCTGGGAAAGCTGGATTGTCTTCAACTTGGAAATCACATATTTTAAACTGGACTCTCAAGCCAGGTACACAGGTATCCAGATATGGGGTGACAAGTCATGTTAAGGAACAAAGTTTGAAAATAAATCACATAATTAGAATTGCTTCCCCACAGTGGTAGGCCAGACAATATGGATGAAATAAAAGAGAAAGGATTAAAATAATGCATCAGTCTACCTGCTAAAGTGAAGTGTCCCTTATTGAACAATATCTAGTGTTCAATCTGATCTTGTTTTAAGCTCTTTAAAATCAAGGACATATTTGTTCCCTTAGGTCAAGATCCCCAGTTCTCAATTCCCATGTCAATGACATCTTCAGCTGGTGCCAAAGGCAGGTTTTGAATTACAGATAACAAAATATTTTACTAAAAAAGCTAAATGTACTTAATATTTCCCCATTTTCTAAATCTTAACTGTATTTAATAAAGTGTTCTTTATAAAAATATTCTGTATTTGGTAGGAATATTTTTTTTAATCTGGATAAACTAACCAGGTATTACAAATTTTCAGGTGTTCTGATTAATCCCTCCTCTGCTCTATAAAAAATCCCTTCATTTCTTCCCGTAAGCAACACTTGTTTCCTTACTCCGACTTTATCCTGAAAAATGTCATTCTTTAGTTTAGCCAGGACTCACTCTGTCCTATATAAAGGGTGTTTCTGAGCCTTTGCATAAGTTCCTGTTGGCAAAGTAAATTTCACCTTCAGTAAAAAGAGTCCAAAATTTTTTTTGTGTGAGAACCTATTAATTTGTGAATGCGCTTTTACTAGACATTGTGAGTTTTCAAACAACTTTCTGTAGAAATCTGCTTGTTCATGCCAAAAGAAGAAACATACATTTCTTATGTCAGCGCTCATTCTTAAAGATACACCTGCTTATAATTGAAGTTCAGAAGGTTCCCGACTCCTTTAGAGCTGAAGAAATATTTTCTTTTTTCTTTCTTTTTTACTTAAATGTTAATCATGTTACTGGTTTTGGATAACAGTGAAAGATTCGTTTTTCCATACAGGTGGATATAGATGTGTTCAAAAGGCACTCACCATCACAAGGAAAATTTAAGAAAAGACAAGTACAGTTTCTAATATAATCTTTAAGTAAGCATTAATGAAGCTTGAGGAATACCTTTTTCTCAGTTTGACAGTCAGTAGTTACCCTGTTGGAGCAGGTTTTTTTACTGCTAAGTGCTATGCTATGCAAGAAGAAAAGCCGTACGATATATGCAGCTAAGCCAGTAAAATCAAGCACTTAGAACTGTGGAAATCAAGGAACTGGAGCTGCATTTGTAATTTTTTTTGCCCTTTTAGCCATACATTATTTATCATAAACTGTCATTACACAATTACTTTGAACACAACTCAATTCTTATTTGGAGTGTAGTCATTACTTGAGTGAGTAAATGTTTAGTGGCAAACTTCAAACAATTTTTTCATACAGGAACCTTTACAGAAATGGAGAGATCTGAGGAATATACTACAATGATGCATTGGCCAATAACATTAGGAAACACTGAATTTTAAATATTCTCCCACATCAAATGCCCTTGAATATATATACCATTTATTTATATGACCCATCAAGCATCCTTTCTCTAGGGCTGCTGTTTCTCCTTCTGGGACTATACTGTAGCCTAAATTCCAAAAATGTCAAAAGATGTTGAATGTGGAAATCCGCGCTGCTCGGTGCTCCTGGTAGCCCTCAGTACTGCGAGGCAGTCTATAACGGGTGGAAATGAAGGAGACATTTCATCTTGTGCACACAGAACAGCATAATAAATGCATAATAAATGCAAAGACATTTTCCTTCAGGATGTTTCCTTCAGAAACAATTTGTTCTGTATAATCTAATAAAATCTACGAAAGAATTAAAGAAAAGGTAGAAAGCCTACTGAATGTAACGATGAAGATATGAAGAGGGATTCAGAGATTTTACTGGCTGGAGACTTGGCACAACATGTATACACACACACACACACAAACCCTTAATTCAAAAATGAAAGGAGGAGTGAAGAACAGTTAGCAAAATTCCCTAAAAGCTTTTCTAGTAAGTAGCATAAAATGACAGATTCTTACATTAATGACAGCATTCCTATATTGTTTCATAAAGCTGTTAAACGTATTGCCGTTAATACCTAAACTTGTGCAAAAACGCACGTCACTTCACAAGTTTTCTTACGGGTTTTCTTTTTAGCGTTCTCTGCACATCGTGAAGCGATCAGCTGGGAACCGGTAAGCCGCCACAGAGGAACACGTGAGCATACACAGATGCACAGAGGGGAATTACCGACACCTCTTTCCAAGATGGTACCTGCCGCTGCCGTCTCCGTCACCGACCGTGTCTTGGTCTCGCTGTACGCACGGGGTGTTGGTGCCCGGGTGCTGGGACAGGGGGCTGCACGGGCTGCTGTGAGGAGAAGCCGGTTCCAGCTGGTTTCACCCGGTTCCAGCCCACCCCAACGGCCCCACCACAGGGCACCGCTGAGCCCCTCAGGCAAGATGGCGCCCCCCCTGGGAAAGCATATTTAAGAAAGGGCAAAACACCTCATGGTGGTGCGAGGGGTGAGGAAAAGACGTGAGGAAACAGCCCTGTAGACACCAAGGTCAGTGAAGAAGGAGGGGAGGAGGCGCTCCAGGCACCTGCAGCCTGTGGAGAGCCTGCGGTGGAGAAGGTGCCCACGCTGCGGTCGTGGAGGACCTCCACGCCACAGCAGGTGGTTGTGTCCTGAAGAAAGCTGCCACCATGGAGAGCCCACAGTGGAGCAGGGGAAAAGCGTGAAGAGGGAGGAGCAGCATAGAGGAGCTGTTATGGACTGACCACAACCCTCACCCCCCATTATTCTCCAAAAGCAACGTTTTAGGAAGTCTCTCCCTATGAATTTTGTTTACTCTCAAGCTAACTAGACCAATATTTTTTACTATATTTGATAAAGAAAAATACATTAATACACTTCACACTGACCTCTCCAAGAACGTTTCCTTTTTATCAGGTGTACCCAATAACACTCGTAAGTCTAATTTTTCCTCTCAGAAACCTGTTAGACATCTCAGGTAAAGAATTCTTACAAATATTTAATACATGTAATATTTGTCACGCATTTTCAGAAGTCATCTATATTTCTTGCAATTAATGGGTTTTAATTAAATCTTTCCAGAAACATCTGATTACAGATCAAATCATAATTTGTGAAAGTTAAAAAGAAAGTTCCAAATACTCGGCTGTCGAGTAGCAGAAAATTGCCAGTGAAATCTAAGGAAATAATTGGTTTTTAAACTTCTTCACACTTTTCAGTGTTTCTTGAGTATATCTTAAGACATAATTAGAAAGAAAACTACATATGTCTCAATTTGTCTCAATTTGTGCTATCCTCGAAACTTCTGATCTGGGCTGGATGCTACAGCAAACTATTCTTGGCAGCATTGGCTTAGTAAGTCCTGCTTTTCCTAACCCGTGCGATGGATTTTCAGAGCCCTCCCCGTGCTTCACGCTAGCACAGGGATCGGCTACTTGCATTTCAAGTATCTATTTTAAAACTAACTTGGTATCTCTAACCTACACCAGTGTCACAGAAATAACTGCCACCTAGACCTAGCCAAAGATTATTTGGTTGCATATGACATGACAGCTGCCGTTGATTCTATCTTAATATCATTAACCTATGAAAATACTTTCAACATAACTGCAGCCCGCCACGCTGAACTTCATAAAGTAGCTCAAATCATTGTTTGCTGCAGGTCATTATGAAACTAGTAAACAGACTATTTAACAATGATGCTAATGTAAATTTTCCATGACAGCAGTCACTGGTATCCTGCTGACAAACGATAATGTCATTGCAACGTGTCCTTAGAGCTCAGTAATTACTGCTGTATTCATAAGTGTATTTGGCTGGAAGTTTACCTGATCTGAATGTAAAACCTCTCAGTGAAGTTTACGCGGGCTAGGTGTGTCAGGTGCATGTACAACATGAATACGTTTGAAATACCTCTAAAGAAATAGTCTATTCATTTGGGGCATTACACTTTCTTCTTTCCGCCACTCAAGATTCTTCGTGAAATACTGCATTGTTAAACTATTGCTTTAGCTTCTTAGCTTACAAGATACTGCGGTAAAAAAAAAATTTCAACGAACAAAAAGTGAAATGCTTCCAAAGAACTGCAATAAACTAGATTTAAGTGTGCCCTGCCTACCTGCATGAAACAGGTTTTTGTTCTTTCAAACACCACTACCATATTTTGAAGCGTAGTTTTAGGATGGTGATGCTTTCAAGCTGCTTTTAAACCTTCTAAACTATTTGAAGGACAACATCTGAATTTTAGTAGTTGATATCTAATATTTCTAAATGAGTTTTATACATTAAAGTGTCCACGACCTGATTAAGTTTACCTCCAAGTAGATTAAGAAATAAATAACACTGTATTTGAAGCATCAATGATTACATAGGAGTCATATAAGATGGGAATAGTCTCAGAAAACAAGAAATCATGTATCTTTAAAAGAGGGATAATGGGGAATCCAAAGAAAACAGAATGCTTCGCCTAACTAGGGGCTACAGAAAAATGGAATAGGTGTGTGAGTGGTGAACTTACAAGCACCTGAAGAGTAATAAAAACAGCCAATATGGATTTTTCAAGAACAAACTATACCAACCCAGGCTAATCTCCTTCTTGGACAGGATAACTGCAATAGTGATTAAGACTAAGAAAAAAAATTGCCGTATCTTGAGTACAGTAAGATTTTTAATATTTTTCCATATTAAATTCCCACAGGAAAATGAGGGAAATGTCATCTATATGAATAAAACCATAAAGACAGTGTGTGACTGCTTGAAAAGCTCTTCTCAAAGAATAGTTATCAGTACCAAATGGGGATTTTCTTTCAAGCTGGTTCCCTCAGAGATTCCAGGCCCAACTCTGTTCAATGTTTTCATTAAAAATATGCATTACAAAGTAAATGGATAAAATGTGTAAATGAAACCAGGATGTGTTAGGGTTACAGAAGTCTGGAGAAGAACTTCAGAATTCAAAATTGTCATGATAAAGACATAACCCAGAAATTAAAAAAAAATGAAGTTTAGAGCACAATAACGAGTAAGGAAAAACGAATACTTAAAATGCCAAATGAGGAAAAAGGATCTGCAAGTTTAAGTGTAGTAGAAATTACCTCTGAGTAAACAGTGCAGCACTACTGCAAAGAAAGGAAAGGGAAAATCTCGTGTTGTCAAGAATTTTGCAGGTAAGATATGGGTGAGAATCCTTTTCTTCTACTTGTTTCCAGGGAGAATGCAGCTGAAGCAGTGTGAGCAGTCTTCAGTGCCACACTCCGAAACACACGTAGTCACTCTGAAAAGAATACAGCAGAAAACACTAAGAAAGAGAAAAGGCCTGAGAACACATTAGCCATGAGGGAATACTGCACAAAAAGGGTTTATTTTAGTCTAGGCAGGTAAAGATTTGATAAATCTTCCAGGATGTGGAAGATTGTTAATAGGAAAGACGATGATCGATTGTTAGCAATTCTTCATGAGAAAGAAAGATAAAAAGAGCCCAGCTTAACTTGCAGTAAAGACTATATAGGTCATATATTAAGAAAAAAATTGAGAGGAAAAAAGCTTGAACAGGACACCCTCAGAAAGTCTTTTGGCAGAAATTCTAAAAAAAATGTACCAGATATAAAAATCTCGGTGGGAAGCTGTAGCGTATTTGATCCTTCCCCAGTGCCAGGGGACTGGGCTATGTAACCTTTGGAAATCTATTCCATCCCTGCATTTCTAATTCAATGACCACATGATGTGCTTTAGCAAGGACCATTTATGGATTTTTTTTAAAAGAGTGCTCTAAGTGACATAAGGTTAGATAATTTCACCCTTTCCCAGAGGGGTATTTTCTTCCCCAAAAGGCACCCCTGCTTCCCTTGCGCTTACTTACAGATTACAGTGCTATTCAGCACAGATAAAGACAGAAGAATTTGCTATAAAATGTATTTTTATAAATTTGTCTACATGAATGATTAGGACAAAATCTGACCTGTTTCAAAAGATGCTCTGTGAATAATCTTTTTATGAATAATCCCCAGCTTCACAGAGTGTGAATCACTGTGTATTAAATATTAAATAAATCAGCATCTTTAAAATTAATTGCTTTTAAGGGATTTCGGTGCTAGATGAGATCATTACAGCACTGATTTGCTTCATATAACTTCACCTATTAATGTAACAGACATACCCACCTTGATGTTGGTTAGGACAACTCATCTTCACTACATATTTTTTAAAGAAAATATAACTGGATAAAATCAGACGTGTTTTGACTACAAGGATAGTTGTAGGAATATACACTTTGGAATAAATACCAGGTATGCTTACAGCACTTAAGGCATCAAAGACTGTTCTGATTTTCTAGGAAAACAGATTCTAGTTCTACAAACACGTAGCGTGTGGCTATAGCTGAACAGCAGCAATTATCCAATCTGCAGCTCTTGAGGTGTGGGGGACGGGTGCTGGAAGCCTGCTAGAGCTGAGGCAAACAGACAGATTTATTTGAGATAAACTTTAACCCTACCATAGAGAAAATAATAAAACTTTTTAACACAGAAAGGCCAAAACTGCGGGCTGAAAATACATCTCCTAATGCAGGCAATATTGTATGAGCTCTAATTAAAGTGAAAATTAAGCAGAAAATAGAGTCTGTGTGCGTGTGTGTGTGTTAAGAAAAGCATTAAATTGCTTGATCATTTTTTCCCCAGAGCTGAGAAATAGTTTCATGTAAATAACTACTGCTTTGATATAAAGGTATAGACGGTATGATGGCAGCATATTTCTCTCTCAAACATGCAGATACAGGTCTGTTAGAAACTGGGAAACGTAAGACTAGATCACAGGACACAGGTTAAAAGTATCATTGTTATTGGCAATAATCCTCAACAAAATGAATTTTTACGAGCAATTTACTGTATCAAACTGCAGTTACATTCTTTAAGTATAATTTTGTAGAAACAGCATCGAAGGTTTCCTGGTTATTATGCTTGAAAGATTTTTTATCAAATTTGCTTCACTTCATGAGCTAAAAAGACAGGGTGGTAGCTTCTTCTCAGCAATTTCACCATCCCCTTTCTCCCCTTAGATCGGGAATTCAGACTTGTCCTTTTGCTCATCCAACATCACTGATACTGAGGAGCTGATGTGGTACTGCGCACAAGCCACAGAGAAACCAGCTCACCCTTCCACATGTATGGCAGCACTAGGGAGGTGAAGAAGATAAATGAGCTAAAAAACTGCAACAAAAGTGAACTTTGGGTTTTTTTTTGGGGGACACACGTTGGTTTTTTTACAGGAAATTACAATTAGGTCAATACAGCAAGCTGCTCCAGGTAGTGAACAGATGTCATTCTTTATACTGTTCTGACATCTTCCTCACTCTGCCGCTTAGATTATGTCACAGAAGTTATAGCAAAACCTCCCCCAATACCTGTTGGAGTGACAAAAAAGCAGGGCACAAGCAATCCAGGAAGTTCTTGGAATGCTTCAATGACAACCTCCTTCTCCAAGTGAGAGAGGAGCAAACAAGGAGAGGAGCTATGCTGGACCTTGTCCTTACCAACAAGGAGGGGCTGGTAGGGACTGTGAAGCTCAAGGGCAGCCTCGGCTGCAGTGACCATGAAATGGTGGAGTTCAAGATCCGTAGGGCGGCAAGGAGGGTGTGCAGAAAGCTCACTGCTCTGGACTTCAGAAGAGCTGACTTTGGCCTCTTCAGGGGTGTGCTTGGCAGAGTAAAATGGGATAAGGCCCTGGGGGGGAGGGAGCCCAAGAAAGCTGATTAGTATTCAAGGATCACCTCCTCCAAGCTCAGGAGCGATGCATCCCAACAAAGAGGAAGTCAGGCAAAAAAGCCAGGAGGCCTGCATGGATGAACAAGGAGCTCCTGGACACACTCAAAAGCAAAAAGGAGGCCTACAGAGGGTGGAAGCAAGGACAGGCAGCCTGGGAGGACTGGAGAGAAACTGTCGGAGCAGCCAGGGATCTGGTTAGGCAAGCTAAAGCCCAGACAGAGGTAAATCTGGCCAGGGACACTAAAAGCAACAAGAAAAGCTTCTTAGGTACGTCAGTGATAAAAGGAAGACTAGGGAAGATGTGGGCCCTCTCTGGAAGGAAACAGGAGACCTGGTCACCCAGGGTATGGAGAAGGCAGAGGTACTCAACGACTTTTTTCCCCTCACTCTCCACTGGCAAGTGCTGTAGCCACAGTGCCCAAGTCGCAGAAGGCAAAGGCAGGGACTGAGAGAATGAAGAACCGCACACTGTAGGTGAAGATCAAGTATGAGACCATCTAAGGAACCTGAAGGTACACAAATCCATGGGACCTGATGAAATCCATCCGCGGGTCCTAAGGGAGCTGGCAGATGAAGTTGCTAAGCCACTTTCCATTATATTTGAAAAGTCAAGGTAGTCTGGTGAAGTTCCCACTGACTGGAAAAGGGGAAATGTAACCCTGTTTTCAAAAAGGGAAAAAAGGGAGATCCAGGGAACTACAGCCCAGTCAGACTGGAAGAGGGTAGATTTAGATTACATATCAGGAAGAAATTTTTCACTCTGAGGGTGGTGAGGCACTGGAACAGGTTGCCCAGAGAAGTCGTGGATGTCCCATCCCTGGAGGTGTTCAAGGCCAAGTTGGATGGGGCTTTGATCAATCTGGTCTAGTGGATGGTGTCCTTTCCCATGGCAGGGGGGTTGGAACTAGATGGTCATTAAGGTCCCTTCCAACTTATGCTATTCTATGATGTTATGATTCTATGATTTTGAGAACTGGTAAGAAAATGAAAAATAATTTCCATTAACTGTTGGTGAAAAAAGGAAAAAAAAAAAAGGTTTGGGGGGAAATTTTACTTTTTTTTAATGGAAATAGTGTGATATTTTGACTTTTTTGACTTCCAAAGAAGCTTTCTTTTTCATTTAGGGAAAAACAATTTTTATTCATAATAATAATTCACATTCCAAATATCTGTAATTATCTTAGGTCGAGTTCCAGTTTCCTGATGATTTTCTTCTGTTTTCTTCCCATCTTATTCCACACTGAATTCAGTTTCACTGCAGTTTTCAACCATGGCGGGCTGTGTTGTTACTGCAGCTGTTGTTTACTTAGAAGGTATAGAATCAACAACCTACTCCAGTTAAAAAAGGCAATATTTAAGTACTGCATGATATGGAGAGGCCATATACATGACTCCAATGCATAGTGGAGGCACATATGGGTGAATAGCCTTTCTAAACCTGTACCCTCCCTTTCAGGGCATGAGCAGGTTGGCCAGACTTTGCAGCGTGGGTGATTACCAGCCAGACGCCTCAAATATACCCAGCGGAACCCGTCCTTTGCTACTTTAGAAAAGTACTCACTCTAACGAGTAAGTATAAAGACAAGAATGAAATACACTTATTTTAAACATTATTTCATGTAAACTTACTGGCAGTTGGTCTAACTCGTACAGGACCTAGAAGTCTGGCAATAATTCACTTCCAATTTAGAAATTATTATAAACGATGGGCAGAAACCAGCATTAGCGAAAGTTGATCTTTTTTCACTGTATAAACAAGGCCAGATGGGCTCAGGTGGAATGCATTTAAGTTGGTGCATTTTCCCCACACGCACACCTCTAATTGATGAGGAAATTGCCCCATCCTTCAGAATTGCCTGGCATTTACTACTGCAATAAGCTGTACTTAGGAAAGAAACATTGCTTCAAATTTTCATACTTTTTCAGGTACATCCCGTGATGCAGCCCAGGTTATAAATCTGGGCCAGAAGAAACCTATTACACCATTAAAAATGTAACGAAGATGAGATCAAATTTAAAGAGCGTAGATTCCAATTTTGCTCTTGTATCAAATTCTCAGGGACTTAAACTGTCTGGGAAGTATTGCAAAAGAATCTCACAATACTAATTGATTGAGCAATAAAATGGCAGATGAAATTCCATATAAAAAAAAAAAACTACAAACCAACAAAGCAGTGCACATGGGAAAAATAACCTTAACTATACATACACGATGAAAAGCTCTAAATTAGCTATTACCACTCAGAAAAGAGATCCTGAAGTCTTTGTGGCTAGCTTCCTGAAAACATTGTCTGCGTGCTCAGAGGGAAGGGAAATGGCGTTTTAGGAACAATTAGGAAAGGAAATGATTAAATTAAAAACCAGTTTTACACCTGAAAAAAATGTGTCCTATTCTGTGTCCTATTTTTCAGAAAGCCATAAGAAGAAGCAGAGAGAATAGTGGCAAGGAAGACTGATACATATTATAGACTATAGGATATAGGAGGACAGAATAGATAGAGTATGATTTTTCATATTTGAAGAGGTGACCGAAGGGTGATATTAAAAGGTATACAAAACTATGGATGACATGGCATGGTACATGATTTTTACCTCTTCTTTCTGCCAGGGAATGGTCAATATAAAATGAGGTTTAAAACAGATTTAACTACTTTCTTAGAATGGGATTATAGAGCCCATCTGCATAGGATGTGGTGGACACTGGAAGTAATATAAGGAAATAACAACTGCAGGCAACTCTTCAACACGAGGATCTCAATGATATCTTCAGTTTAGAAACCTTAAAGGCCTGGCTGTCAGGAGGTGAGAGCACTCAGCAAGGAAGAACCTCTCCGAAGTCCCTTCAAGTTTAAACGAAAGACTGCTCAGCTTCTCATACTCTTCCCCATTAAACCACTATCAGTTAATATTACACATAGGGTACTTTTCTAAATGGACATTAAGTCTAACTTAACATGGCAGCTCTTAATTATATTAGTGTTAACACATTTTTCTCAAACTGAAATAATCCTGACTGATATCAGCATGATTTAAAGCATAATCAGGATTTTTTTGCTTTCTGCAGGATGACCACAATAACCTCTCCTTTCATGGCCAAGGTCTCTTACCATATAGAATTATAGAATCACTTTAATTTCTGAAGGCTGATAAGTTTGCAACGAATGATGTTAGCATACAGCGCGGTGGAAAGGAGTGGGCCAGTGGGTGAATTTATTCAAAGCCTAATGACTTGTACAACACTTGTTCAGTATCAACATAACACTCTTGATGAGAAGCACTAGTAAAAATAATTACCTGGTTTGTCTACCCTAGAATGAAAAATAAGTCAATAAGAACGAAAATGCGAGAAAACACTGTAAACCGATTTCCTGAAAATCAGTTCTGGTGCCCTGCTAATCCATTCAGTACTGCCGGTATCACTTCAAGAAGTGATGTGAGACCATGCCAAAGGGTGGAGTGTAAAAAATTTTACATAGATGATTTGGTTTTTATTTACATTTTATTGCCCAGAAGTGCTAAGCACTTCACAAAAGACATAGCCTTGTCCCAGAGTTTACAGTCTAATGGATCTATTTGACAGATATGTGAGCTACAACATTTCATAAGGCAAGAAAGGACTAAGAAAGGACAGAGTGTTGAGTCAATTGTTTGCTCCATCATTCATTTATTGCTGAAGCATTTCCAGTGACCGCACAGTGAAAGCCGCAATGAGAACTGCATTTGAAGCAAGACTAATCCAAATGACCGAATCCAGTTTTGGGATGGAACTCTGTGCCCAGATGGTTGTGCCATGGGGAGCCTTTGTGGTGCAGACATTTGCCTGCTCCGAAGGAGCTCATTTAGCAGCGCTGGCACACAGGCCAGGGTCAGGGTGTTGTCTGTTTTCGTGCTCTCACTGCCTCAGTGCACCTGGAACCCGGTGGGGAGGGGGGGTGGTGGATCTTTATTTCCATGTCTCTTCGTAGTGAAATTGCTCTTCTCTTTCCCTTTCCTCCTCTCTGTACCCCCAGTTGTCTCAACCTAGCCTTGATAATCAGCACAGCTTCCCTTTCCCCCTTCCTCACTCAAGTCCTCTTCTCCCTCTGACAGTTACATGTCTGCAGACACGTAACGACATGCCTCTCTAATAGATTGTGTAGCTGGGATTTGCATTTTGGTTGCAAGAACATACAAGTATGAATCAAAGCTGCTATTTCAGCATGTGGGTATTTATCAGCATATGTGCATCACAAACTCCGTCCATACTGCAAACCGTTTGTCTCCTTCACATCCTGCTTTTCCTCTGGGATTCCCATAAGGTGAATGCCTCTGCTATCTTCTCTGCAGTTGTATTCCTCCTGGCTAACATACAGCCTTCATTTCTTCTATAGCACAGATCTTCTCATACTCTTCTGGTTCCTCCGGGGTCTTTTCATAAATGTATTTAGTCCAAGCACAAGTCTATCTGATCAAGAAAACAGCCAAAGGTTTCCAATCCTTGCCACAGGGAAAAAAACACCATATTAATGCATCTTCTGCAGTGGAATTCATTCAGCTGCTTCAACAGATAGTCAACCTCTCAGCTGATGCTCTTAAGAGCAAGTCTTCTCTAGTGGGGGCCCCCAGGCAAGGCCAACATGAGCTGTTAACGTGCCCTAAGGCAAAGCAAGCATTTGCCACCAACAACCAGCAGTTCCTCTCCAGAACCCCTCTAGTCTATCCCCTCCACACTCTTTATACATTCAACAAAACATTTTACAATAATTTCTTAATTGCTCTGATATTTTCTTGTGTATCTCAGAGATCTGCCCCTCTTTCCCTTAATCTCCTACCACAACCTTCACGGTCTGCCTGAAGGGAACTAGGGGGAGCCAGGGACCCCAGTTCAGAAGTGGATTCATGCAGCAGCCACCAGGAAAACACACAAACTCTCCCTTCTGTTCTGCTCTTGCTTGGCAGTGCACAGCTGTACTGGGTTTGGTGGGTGTGGGGGGATGGGGGCAGGGAACAGATGCGGCAGGGGTGGCCGCTGTGAGAAGATGTCAGAAGTTGCCACTGTGTCAGACAGAGCCACTTTCATCTGGCTCCAAAACAGACCCACCACTGGCCAAAGCTGAGCCCATCAGTGATTCTGGCGGCACCTCTGTGATAACATATTTAAGAAAGGGCAAAAAAAACCACTGCACAGCAGCTGCATGAGAGAGGAGTGAGACAAATGGGAAAGAAACAGCCCTGCAGACACCAAGGTCAGTGAAGAAGGAGGGGGAGAAGGTGCTCCAGCCGCTGGAGCAGAGATTCCCCTGCTGCCCATGGAGAAGACCATGGCGGAGCAGGTATCAACGCTGCAGCCTGTGGATGACCCCATGCTGAAGCAGGTGGAGAAGCCTGAAGGAAACTGCAGCCCATGGAGAGCCCATGCCGGAGCAGGGTCCGGGCAGGAGCTGTGGCCTGTGGAGAGGAGCCCACGCAGGAGAAGGTTTTCTGGCAAAGGAAGGAAGGAACTGTGGCCCGCGGAGAGCCTCCGCTGGTGCAATCTGTTCTTGAAGGACTGTACCCCGTGAGCAGGACCCACACTGGAGCAGGGGAAAAGCATGAGGAGAAAGGAGCAGCAGAGATGAAATGTTACGGACTGACCAGAATCCCCATTCCTCATCCCCTCACGCTGCTCAGGGGGAGGAGGGAGAAGAGTCGTGAAAGAAAGTGTGAAGTTGAGCCTCTGAAGAGGTGTGTGTGTGGGGGGTCTTATACAGTTTTGTCTTTGTTTCTCACCATCCTACTCCGTTCGTAATTGGCAATAAATGATTTTTCCCCAAATTGAGTCTGTTTTGCCTGTGATAGTAATTGGTGAGTGATCTCCCTGTCTTTATCACGACCCATGAGCTTTTTCATCTTATTTTCTCCCCCCGTCCTGGTGGGAGTGAGAGAGCAGCTTGGTGGGCTCTCAGCAGTCAGCCAAGGTTAACCCACCAGAGCAGCAGGGAGTCTAAAAACTTATTTCACCTTTCTTCCCTTCCGGCCTTAATCTTGATTACATCCCCATTACCTTTCCTGTTCCAGTTTTTCTGTAAGATAAACATTGTGATCAATTACTTGATCATCTGCCATTTGCTTCTCAAAATTTACCGAAATGGGATTTTTCCCCTTTGACACTGCAACTTTCTTTTTTTCCCTTGCGTCTTTTAAACAAAATTGCCATGGCGGCCTCTTCCCCTTTCTCTCCTCTGCTTTCCATAGCTGCAAAAATGATCCTGAGATGTCTAAGCAGGGGAGCGTCAAGTAGAGGATGGGACTATTTCCAGGAATAGCCCTGAGTGATACCATTACAGGAATACTGGGTTCATCTCCGATAGTCAACATTAGAAACCGAAGGTAGACAAATGCAGGTTTTAACAAAGAAGAGAACGGCTTAGCCGGGAAAGTGATGGATTTCCTGTCTCTTGAAGTCTTTAAATCAAGATTGGATGTTTCACTACAATGTATGTTCCAACTCAAACAGAAATTACAGACCTGATGTGGGAAGTGCTGGGTGAGACTCTTGGTCAGATCAGATCAGACCATGGTATGAAATGGTTCCTCGTGGCCTCTAAAATGAAAATTCAGTTAACGCGCTACCATTGTATTTGAAAAAGATCAAAGCATATTCCTTATCTCAGTTGGTAGGCAGTAACTTGCTGTGGCACTATAATGGACATATATCTAAAATCCTAATCTTTTATACCTATTTGGCATGAATTCACACAAGTATGTGTCACCAAATTAACTATAAAAGTTTTACCTGTTTCCAAGTTCACTTGCTCCTAGCGGTGAAGAACCATGCAGCCATTAAGGAATGAAAATATTATTCCATTTTCATTACTTTTTACTTGGATTTACAAAGTCAAAAAATTAAACGCTAAAGGACGGAAGAAAGGAGGAACGCAATTTGGGGGAGAATTTAGGGAGACAAAGGAGACCAGGCAAGAAGGAAGAAAAGAAAGACAAGCAAGAGCAAAAGCAGAGGTCACAAAAAGCCACAGGTAAATAATGTGAAGCACAAGCCTGCGGATTCAGAGGAAGGATGGGAATACGTGGAGGGAAAGTAAAGGGAAGTAGAAGACTTACTGAAAAATAAAAGAATGAGTATTCCGAAATGCAGGTGAAGTCTGTCTGCCATTGATCTGAGAAGAAATCTCTCAAAGAGGAATTTATTTACAGGAACTCCACACTCTCCCGAACACACACACACACAGAGACACAGTCACGCACACAGTCACACATGCCCATGCAGATAAGTTTATATATAGTTTATATATATATATATATATCTGTTTTCAGTGTTCTTTGCTTGCTCTTAGGGGTATGTGGTTGATGCTAAGGAACTCATAATCATGCTTCAGAACTCACTGTCACCCGCTGCAGCAATGAAAGGGGGTGTCTTTCACCCCAAACCAGGAGAGCTTGGGGACATATGGGCTATAGCAATAAACTAAGACAGCAAACCCGAGCGAAAGCAGGGTGAACTCTGGTCTTGGAGCAAATGTGGGTGTTTGAACACACAGCCACAAAGTTCACCACAAAAATCAATATTCTTTCATATTAGCAATTAACATTTCAAAATTATTTTGCTGGATCAGTCATTCCCTGTGACTGACAGAAATTGCTCTGCAAAGCCACATGTAAAACTAGGAGCTCCCTTCTCTGACATACAGCTATTGTTGGATGATTTCATTACCTATCATTTATTATATATATCTTTTAATTATTAACTGCAATATCCCCAGACCTCTGGCAGCCGCTCTGGGGAACTTCCAAGGCTTGGAAAGCAAAATCCAAAGGCACCAAAAAGAAAGGTCTAGACACAAAAAAAACCCCTCCATTGTTTTTCCCACCTAAAGAAAAAAAAAAAAGAGAAAAAAAGAAAAAAAATTTAAAAAAAGAGGAAAGGCGGCGGCACAGGAGCAGCGAAGTTTTCCTTTCATCCGCTCTCTCTCCTTTTGGCATGAGTGCCCACAAGCGCTGAGCGCATCCCTCCTCGCGTCCCTCCGTTCCATCCTCTGCCGCAAACCCCGACGGCGACCAGAGGGTCCCGCTCCGCCCGTGCGGGGCTCCCCCGCCCTGCCCTGCCCTGCCCTGCCCGGCCGCGTCCCCCTGCTCCGCAGCTGCTCAGCACATGCAGATAAGCCCTGCCACCTTCATTAATAATAATTGCTACTTAATATCAACCAGTCCCAGCCGCGCGGATGATGGACTGCAGCGGCCGTGCCTCCCGCGCCCCGCGCAAAACCCGCGGCCGCGACTTCGCCCTACGCCCGCCGCACAAACTTCCGCGCCGCTGCGCGCCCGCGGATGTGCGAGAGGCAGAAAAGGGGGGAGCAAAAAAACAGCAAACCCCCCAAAAACTAACAAAAAAAAAAAATCACAGCACCCCATCGCTTCCGCGGTGGCTGCGACCGCCGGCGCTGCAGCGCTCGTCCGCAGGGGCGGGCGGCTCCGCGGGGCGGCGCGGTGTGGTGCGGAGCGGCGCGAAACGACAGGAGCGGGGCCGCTCCCCGCCCGCGGCGGTGCGGGCGGCGGCGGCGGCGGGAGGTTGGGGGGGGGGGAACGGGCGGGGAGAGGGGGGGGGGCGCGCACGGCGCATGTCCGCCCGCGCCGCGCCGCGCCGCGCCGCCACTAGACGCTCCCCCCCGCCGCCAAACTCACCACCATCTTCTGCATGTGCAACGTTTGCAGCCGGACAGAAACCGCTCCCCGGCGATGGAGACTGCGGGAAAAATCCGGCGCGGCGGGATGGCTTGCTGAAACGGCGGCGGCGGCGGCGGCAACCGGGAGAGAGGCAGAGCGCGAGCGGGAGAGAATAGCAAACAAATAAAACAAACAAACAAAAAAAAAACACAAAAAAAAAAGAAAGAAAAAGAAAGGAGGAAACCTCTCTTTTTCTCCCCTTTCCCTCTTTTTTTTTTTTTTTAATTTTTTTTTTAATTCTTGATTTTGTTTGTAGCCACCTCGTCCTCAATGCCTCTCTGAGCAGCATCTAGCGAGCGAGCGGGCGAAGGCGAGACAGAGAGGCAAAAGAGAAGATGAGGATAATTTGCAGACAGCTTGTCTTGTTGTTTTCTGGCTTTTGGGGACTAGCAATGGGAGCTTTTCCTAGCAGTGTGCAAATAGGTAAGCGCTGCATTGGGCTGTGTGCGTGTGTCCAGGGGTTCAATCCTTCCCAAAGTGAGTTGGAAGGGAGGCTCTGAAAGGCAGTTTGCGGATTTCTCCTCCGCCGCTCATCCCATTTCCCTTGCCTTCACGGAAAATCCGCGTGTATTTGTATATGTATGCCTCCGTGTGTGTGTGTATATACATACATATGCGCGTGCGTTCGCGTGCGGCAGGGAGGATGCTTGCCTTTTTGCAGAGCTCGTTCCCAGCCCCGGGCTGTGGAGGATCGGAAGGGGCTCTGGGCTAATGCCCCTGGGCTACTTGAGCCCCCTCCGGCACCCCCCGCTTTCGCCTGGCTCCCGGAGGGATGGCGAGTTTATGTGCACCGGAGGTTGCGGTAGCCGGCAAGGGGTGGGGGGTAAAAGGCAACGCTGCCCGTCTTTCCCTTCTCATAGTTGGAAAGTTTAGGATTTTGTAGGTCTCTCCGTGTAGTTCTGTGCCCCTTCCTCACCCTTTTCCCATCGCTTCCTGCTTCCCTCCTTTCGGACGTGTTTCGGATGGGACGCAGCTATCTGAATTCTTTCCAGCTCAGCTCCATCACTGCATCATTTCTCGTGGACTTGTAAAGATGCTGTTAATAAGGCTGAGCTGCTCCCTGCCTGCACATGGCTGCGGAGGAGCAAAGTTCATTATATTCCTGTTCAGTGCAGATTATCCTACGCTGAGTTGTATTTTCTTTTTTTTTTTTTTTTTAATCCAGAAAGCATCGTTCCCCTTAATCAGCCTGCCACTTAATGTAAGAGGCTGTTGAGTAGCTGATTTACCAGTGTGTTCGGTATCAGGGTGATGGAGGCTAAACACTTTCAAAGGTCACTGTAATCATGACAAATCTGGGTATCTATGTATGAAGGGCTGGAAACTGAGAAGTCAGAAAAGAAGCATGAATGCATCAGGGAGGTTAAAATCGATTGAGAACAGTGATTTAAAGGCAGTGGTTGTGATTACGAATATGATTAGTTCCTTATCCATTAAAGTCTCAGGACTCGCTTTACTGTGCAGCTTTGGGAGAGACAGTTGCTTGGTGTTACAAGATAGGAAGTAGCTTGCAGATAATTCACCCTGCTTCCTTTGCTTTTTGCCTTTTTTTCTGTTTTTGTGTAGGTGGTCTCTTCATCAGGAACACAGATCAGGAATATACTGCTTTTCGATTAGCAATTTTTCTTCATAACACCAGCCCCAATGCATCCGAAGCACCTTTTAATTTGGTTCCTCATGTGGACAACATTGAAACAGCTAACAGCTTCGCTGTAACAAATGCCTGTAAGTAAACGTGCCATTGATCTGACCACCTTACGGGTAAATTGCAGTGGAAATAACAGGAAACCACATCATTACCTTGCATCGCAAATACATCAGTAAGGCTGTCTTCAGTATAGATACCCTTTGCAGAAGAGCAAAAGGGGCAGCAATCCTGGTTAGTTTCTAACTGGAGCAAAATCCCCTCTCCTGCCTTCTGCTGACTAACCTGATGTGACATTTACTTTAGTGTTATTACTATAGTTTCTTGCTTCTCGGTTTCTATGGAGATGAATTTTGTTGTTGTAAAGAAAAATTACGAACCTCTCGATCAGTCTGTAAACCCCACAGTTAACTCTTGTTCGCTTTTGGGTATGGCGCGTCTTGTGTGTGTTTGAAAATACACGATAATGTTTGTGCTCACAAATGCTTTTCTAATGGCTGGAAAGGAGAGAAGGAAGCAGTGGTGTGCAGGATAATATATCTGAGTTGGTTGACGCTGCAGTTGATCTGGTGATGTCACTTGAGGCAGCCCTGCTCTTATATTCTAGGTTGTAAATGTCTCTTATCATCTCGTAATGCATACATCCTGTGGATATGTCTCTGTGCATCCATACATTGGTGCCAAATCAAGTTAGTATCTGATCTACTTGATTTCACAGACCTCCTCAACTGGAACAAATATTCTCTTCCTACTATATATTTTATACGCACACACCCATGCACACCCACAGATGCACATACACCACGGGAGGAAAACAGAAAAAGAAATGCCCTTACCAAATGAGGTAAAATTGACTTTTTTTTTTTTTTTTTTAAAGGAAAGTATAATTAGCTGAACTTCCTACGTTTAAATCATCTCAGGGTCTTTAACAGTGGTTAAAACGCGTGCTGGATACTGCTTAATCTCTGAGAGTGGCAAAGCGTTATTTCTATTTATCTTCATGTATGTCTGGCTTATAAAAAGGAATTCATGTCATTATGTAAGACAGCAGGATATAGCGTGGCAAAGCTGAAGACTGTAGTAGCATTACTACTTTGATGTTCATATTTCAGGACTCTATAGGTTTTCCTCTGTGGCCTTTAAGTTTTCGAATCCCTCCTCTTCATTCAGGAGTGAGTTGCCTCTGGAAGTAGACGCCCTGAGCAACGTTGGTGGATGAGTTTTAAATAGAAACATACTGAAGAAGGTCCTAGTGTTCATCGTGCCTTTAAAATACGTACTATGTTTCTCTCCACTTTCTCACAGTTATCTCTATGGCACTTTTTAATATGTAAACATACAATGTACTGTGCAGTTCTCATGTATAGTTGATTGAATGATTGCTAAATTTATTTTTATGAGTCTTTGGTACTCCAAGTTTCAGATGACCTTGCCACCTTATTTAACAGGAAAAGCTTCTGAGCTGCCAAAATGGCTCCATTCATTTTATGCAGGGAAGATTGATGTCCCATTAAGTGTGAATTCTCTATTAAGCAATGTATTAGTTGTGTTTAGCGTGAAAATCAATATCAAATTCCATAAGGAGAAAACATTTCAAAAGGTGCTTTGAAACTGGAAGGAGTCAGATCTATGCAGGTGTAGTTCATTGAGAAAATATGACAATGCACGTCAACTTTTGCAGGCACTGATTATATATTCCATGAAGACAAATGACACAGTAGCTTTTTTAAACTTTCATTTTTAGTGAAAGAGGAGGGGATTAAAATTTTTGTGTATTGAAATCAGTAATTTCAGGTGAAGTCAATTATTTTAGATTCTGCCTACGCATCCAGTTCTACCACATAATTTCTCAGGCTATTGTTACTTTTTTGGATTAAGGGTATTGCACAGTGTTTCCGTTCGAACGTTAGTGAATTAATTCTGATTTGCATAAATTTTAAATTGTCTAAAATTGAGCCACTTCTCTGTATGAGACTAACACCACAGATTCAAAAAGGGTTTGCCCCAAACTTTCCTCATTTGGACTATTCGCAGCAGATTCTTCTCTCTCATTCCAGCCACCTTAGGGTCTGTTTACCTTGCATTGTTTTAACTGAGGAAAACCCGTCCCCTTATGTTGGCTGTCATTTATAGCAATAGCGATTCATAACCTGATTTTTTTTTTTTTTTTTTTTTTTAACTGAACCCAGTTTCAGTTCCAGAGAGTTTAATGACTCGGAGATGATGCATCTTTACAGTATGGGGGGAGGCAGAGAAAGGGGGGGAAGGTAAATGTACATGTTTATGTGTGTGTATGCTCATATAATTCTGTACGTGTCTGTATTAAATAGGCGTAATCCCACAGGCCTAATTTAGGTCTGTACTTCCCACTTAAACCAACATGCAATGTTTTTGCATTAGTCCAAGTTTGTATTTATTTCGCGTTTTGCAGTCTCGTGCCAACAGTCCGACTGCTTCTGCCTCTTTTAAACGTTTTAATACTGAGGAATACTTTTTAAACAACAAATCTTCTCCTCATGGAACGTAGGCAAACTGACTGACAACTGAATGAACATATCGCATGTCCCTTAAGCTAAATATGAGCAGAATCCTGCAAAAATCAATTGTCTGATAGCTGGAGGACACCGGCTTCCATGTGATTGAATTTGCTGGCTTCACAGAGGCTTCTAAAGCGCAGATGTGTGAGATTTTCTAACCTAATTAAAGAACCCCCACCATCAGCTCTGAATTAAGTGATTTCATGGCAATATGAAATGATAACTCTTTGCCGAACCGCTGTGAAGCAGCGACTTTGGATCTTGCTATTTGTGTAGAAATTACTCGGTGCACACGTCCCCGAATATACAGTACAAAAGCCTTGGAGCTGCTGGGCTGAAATGAATATTCATGTGAGTTCAAGCGTAAAGCTCTGAGCCATGACCAGTTGCCTCTATTTCTGTTTCCATTTGCTGCAGCGGCTACTCGTGAAGATTCAGGGCCTGGCGCCTTGCATGTGTTAGGGACAGTAAACAGACTATTTCAAAGGATTATGGATGGCGTATTAGCAGGTAAACTCGCTGCAACGTTGGCAAAACTCGAGGTTTTTTTTTTTTTTTCTTTTCACTAGATAAAAATATATAGCCAAATGTCCGCCCAGGAGTACTTTTGGAACTGCCGTGATTTTGTATATTCATTTTAATACCTATCTTCTAATGGCTATCTTACACAATTTTGTTTTCTTTAAACAGGCCCAGAACATTAGTATTTTTGGTCTAAATCATGAATGCGTATGAAACAGGTTGCTTAAGCAGATAGACTCTGTTCTAAGTTTGCAAAATTGGTCTGATCTGTATCAGTTTGGAGATAGCCTTCTTTCGTTCCCCTTCCCGTTTGTGTGTTTTATTTAAACTCTGTTCATTTCTTTTGCACTGCATACATTATTCAGAGAATCTCTCTTACTGACAGAGAGAGCTGAAATTATTGCAAAACATGAATAGTACAAGATTCTTACTCATCAGAACACAATACACCAGAGCTGAAACATTTGACTATTGGCATACATTGGTTTGCAGATTATAAGCAGGAAATTTAGCTCGCGATTGGAAAACTACCTCCAGCTTGATTTCAGATGTTAGAGCAATGCATTGATTTTTGGAGAGGATTGTATATGTTTATTCTTTAGCTAAATGCAAAATAATTTTCTCCACTCTGTGCACCATCTATATTACATTAGTGTATCTCGGCAACGCAGGCAACGCTAAACCTGCTTGCATACTTCTGAGAGGTAGCTCTATAATTTTACAAAGAACCACTTGCCTTCCAGCTCTTGTCTTGTGATTGTGAATTTTTCTGTTGAAGTTTCAAAAATCCTTAATGTATAACCAGTCTTGCAGTTCTTGTACAGGACGAGGCTAAATGGGGAAGAAAAGAGATTGATTCAAGTCTCTCATCAGTGCTTCATACTAAAAGTAAACCTTTTCTCTTTGAGTCTGTTTGACTTCATGTGTATTCTGAGATGAATATATTCCTAATAAGTGTAATTCAGGGTAAAACAGACACTCCTCTTGTTTCAGCTTTTGCACAATTCAGTTCTTACCAGATTTTAATGCCAGTAGATACAAAACCCCCAAAATATAACTTTGTTTTTTATGTGCCACGTGGATCAGAAGAAGAAAAGACCACTGGAATTAAATATTTCGTATCTTGGAATAGCTTTCCTTTTTTTCCCAAGAGTTAGTTTCTTTGACTTTTGTGCCCTTTGGACTTATGCAGGGTTGATGACCTGAAACTGGAGGGCCTGATTCTGCCTCGCCGGCATGAATGCAGGTTCTGGGTGAGGTCCACTGAGGTCAGAGGCAGCCTTGAGGACCGACAGGAACCTCCCTTGCCACCCTGCCCTCGCTGTGGCTCTGTCTCTGGGCTCGCGCTTCCTAGTGAGGGGGGAGGCAATGTCGTTTTGGAGTTCACTTTTCTGCTGAGACACCCCAAAAGCTGAGGAAATAGACTCAAATGTAGTATTGCCTTTATATTGTGACTATCTGTCATTTTACTTACAGCAGTTTCAGCTTTGATTTGCTAAGCTGCATCATAATGGGATTTTCATTAAATTTGGTTATTAATTCTGCTTTATAATTACAACTCAATTTAGCAATAGGAGTGTAACCTTAGTTTAATCATCAGTGTCATTTAAAACCATGGCTTTCTTTATTTAGAAAGTGAGGTTTCATACAGCTGAATGGTATTTTGCTATCAAGAGCAGTACAGTATTCCCAAGGATGCAGTTTGGAGTATATTGAGAGTTACCATAAAGGCGTACCATACGGTCAGGTTTGAACTGCAAAAGCAAATAGTGTGCCAGTTGGCTAGAAAAATGGAACTGGATTAAATTGTACCCTTCTAAAATAGGACCGATTACAAAAACCCATTTGAAGTGAGGGTTTTGCTTTAATGCATGGAGTTTATCTCAAGCTGGACTCCAATTATTGAAAACAATTTCTCTTAAAATTTCTATTATTAGCACTTGCTGATGGAATCAAAGAATATAGGGGTACTTGGGTGTCATTTGCCATAAGAAGGGTTCTGTATATTTGTAAGACAGAACAAGATCCATATTCAAAGAGTTTCATAGCTCTAAATGTGATACTTGTAAATAGCTGTACAACAGAAAGAAAATCAACCATCAATAGCTCCAATCAGAAGAGTCTGGATTTAATTTTCAATGAAATCGAAAATTATTGTTGGGAAAATAAGCAATGGGCCTTTGCTGAAATATAGTCAGATTTCTTCAGTGACAATTCACAACATGCATTTCCCTGGCGTGAAATAAGACTTTTATCCTCGCATGTTACTGGACTGGCTAAAACCGTAAATTCAAAAGCTTTATTATAGGCTACAGAAATAATTGAATCTTTGTTTTGGAGGATTAATGACAAATACTTTGGTCCTTCATTCCTCCTGCAGAAGCCAATGCAGTGAAGTACTTCTTGTCTAGGACAAAGCACTTTAACAAAGAAATTAAATTGATTAACTTCA
Source organism: Vanellus vanellus (assembly GCF_965231255.1). Classification (NCBI taxonomy): domain Eukaryota; kingdom Metazoa; phylum Chordata; class Aves; order Charadriiformes; family Charadriidae; genus Vanellus; species Vanellus vanellus. Next base: position 205,699,237 of record NC_138905.1, on the reverse strand, counting down.
GCTTTATCATTGTAATCTAAGTTTGTATGCTAGTCGAAATAGCTCATGCATTTCATCTTTAGGTCTTGATTGTTTTGAGACTTGCTTGTTCATGAGAGAGGACGCCGTCTGCTTTGATTTCTTAACAGTTTTAGATTCTACTATGAATTGTGCAAATTCAGATTGTGAGCGGGTGAAGTTCTTTGGATTTAAACGCATTGGAACCAAATAATCTTTTCTCTTAGTTCTTATTCCTTAATATATGACTGATTTAAAGGAGATATTAAATTTGTGATAGGGCAAAAGTGAAGAACCAGTGTAATTAAAGGGAAAGATTGGCCTCCTCACTGGATTTCCACTCCTCTGGGTAGTTGGCTTGAGGCAAAGATTTTGGACGAGTACAGCACCGAGTCTGCTTCTGCAACGTAGCTAGGCATACCTCTATCGAAGTTATGTGTTGGGACACAAAGTCAAACTAGGTAATTTATTCCTTTGTAAATCAAGAATTGTTCTTCAGACTCTGGGAAAACAGAGAGCACCTGATCATGGCATCTTGTTGGCAAATTTTGGTGTTGCTTTACTTTTAACCATTTTCTCAGAAGTTTTATTATCTTCCTCTATCTAGTTTGGGTTCTTACATAACTTATTTATTTATTTATTTTTAATTTTAAAGATCTTACTGGCTTTTAACACTGCTGATACGTATTCAATTGTTTGTCAATACAATTATGGGTTGAGTACTCTTAAAAATTCCATGTCAGCAATGTCTATTTTCAGGCACCCAAGTTCAAATAGAGAGCCTATCTTACATTTTGACATTTAGAGATGTTCTAATGTTTTCCAGACGGCTCAGCAGCACCTGCCTTCCCAATGGGAACTGCTTACGGCCGAGCACTGTGGAAAATCTGTCCTTATCTGTGTGATAGCGCATGGGTCAGCTGTCTTGTCTCAATAGTGGTTCTTCCTTGTGAGGACTTTGTTTCTTCCCTGTTCTTTTCCCCATAGTCCTGATCAAGCATCTGCTTGACTTGCTCAAGTAATTGCAGCTGTTTGTTGGGTTCCTGCTTCCTTATGGAAAGAAAATGGAACCAGAGTGTCATGTACATGTCACCTTTGTGTTGGCAATGCACTGTAAAGACCCAGCTCGTCCTTCCTCTTCACCGGGTTACTCAGGAGCTGATTGTACATGAGTTTGATGTTGGGCTTAAGGGGGACTACCTGGATGCTTATTAACAAACTACTATTCTTGCTGGGTTTTGGCCAGCTATGCTAACGTTAACAAATTCCAGTTCAAATATTGTCCCTTGTCCTGCAGCTCTTTCCCCAGGCAGAGCTGTCGGTGCTTTAAATAGGGGCTCTGCCTGAGCAGGGATTGCAGACTGGAACCCATTATAATGAAGGAATAGCAGGAATCAGATTTTTTTTGCAAGGCAAACAGGTTCTCATTCTTTCGTCTCATAGCTCAATTTTTTAGAAGTATTAAATTGCTTAAGTCCTGTTATTTTTCTAAAAAAATATATGTTTAGAAATTGGACCCCTGGTACATAATTGCCTATTTTAAAAGAATGTCACTTGGGCTACTGTTTTCTTGTACTCCACAGGCTATTTCAGTGTTGTTGCATTTATATGCAACCATTGCTCCTGAAAAATGCAATCTTGTGCAGTACCTTTCTATATTCTAAAGTCATGGACAACATGAGCGTGACTGCAGTTGTTTGGTGTTTTTTTTCTGTAAATCCAAATAGAGCACAAGAGAAATAAAAGCACACTTTTCGCCAGCTTATTTATTAGGTTCTTTGTGGGGAAAGGCTTTAAACACATTTCGAATACTGATATTAAAATATATGAGCTTTTAACTATTCATAGCAGTTCCCCTGTTTCTCACTTGAGACCCTCTGTAGGGTAGATTCCGACCATTTCTGCGTGCACGCTCTTCCAGTTGCTTTTAAGGTGCGTTTGCATAAATCCATAAAATTTAAACTTCATTTTGATTTTCACATCACCTTTTCAGGTATGCCAAATGAATATCCATCAAATAGGTGTTTTAGGAAAGTTCACAGGTAGTGAGAGTTAATTGCTGAAAACAATTGAGACTTTTACGCTTTGTTTGCCTCAGTTTTCAAATCCATTTCTAAATGGATGTGGAATTTACATTTTCACATTGTGGTGCAAAAGGTGATGCGTATATTAGTAATAGAAATTATTATACAAAATAATTACAGAATGACAGAATCACAGAATTTTCAGAGTTGGAAGGGACCTCTAGAGATCATCTAGTCCAACTCCCCTGCCAAAGCAGGATTGCCTACAGCACATTACTCAGGACTGCATCCAGGCAGGTCTTGAAAATCTCCAGAGAAGGGGACTCAAATTAGGAATTATTTTACAAAATATTCTGGTTTTCTTAATTTCTGTCACAGTTATGTGTTATGCTTCATTTTCCTTTTGTTAAAGATTTAACTGATACTACATGACTTTTTTATAATGTCAGGGTCAGGTCTGTTTCCTCAGTGGGTAAAATGATTCATGTAATACATATTCAAGGTAGAGGCAGGGGAAAGAGATGAAATTCTTGTAGAGCAAAGAGAGTACAAAATGTAGCGTATTATTTGTCCTGTTCTGCTTTAATATTCCTGATGTACAGTAGCAGTATTTCATGCTTCTAGTTAATGTGAGATATGGGTCTGGATGGTGCCGTGTTCAGGTCTGGAAAACATTATTGAGCACAAGTGAAAAACACTTTATCAAGCAGAGATACATTCATGTAAAATTCAGGAGTAAAAAGCTATAATATTAAAAAAAAAGTGCAGACACATCAGTACACTTAGCCCTTTTTTCCCTCACCTAAGCTGATGGGGGGGGGAAAGGAACGAGACTTTACAGACCCACAGCCTCAGCAGAGGTGTGTGGGACCTCGTATTAGTGATTTCCTTGAGGTTTTCTGTGCGGATCTGTCCGGGAGAGGCTCGCTAATAAAGGCCTCCAGCCTTGGTCATTTCTATCTGTTTAAACTGAGAAGAGTGTTTAAGAATGGACTTCCCAAAAACGCTGCATCTGGGAGGATAATTTCCTTTGAAAATCAATAGTCACATGCTCATGACTGACTTGGGAGTTTTTCTCGCTTCTACTCCAAGTAGAAAGCACAAGCCAGGTAGGAAGCTGGCTCTTGGGGCTGTTTGTACACCCTGTTAACGCTGTCTCTGTACCTACCCGTTTGCGTGGCCTTCAGTTAAGAGCTGGTCAGGAGTTTTTCTTTCTCAGGTCCTTGTTTTTAAAATCAGTGTCCTTGTTCAGTGCTTCTCTTGAGCGGCAAAAGCAACGGGGCAATACTTTAAGTGATACATTATTATATAGATAGAAGTTGCTCTCTGGAGGCACAAGGAAATGTCCAAGGAAAAGAGCATAAGAAGGCATTGGTGTATTGGGAGGACACATGTCTGCATCTGTGGCAGGAGTACATATGCCCCATAAATGTGTGTGGCTGGCAGGTCGGGAGCAGTGCCACATGGAAGTGATCCAAGTTCCAAGTCCTTGTGGATGATACAGAAAAGGTGTGAAACCAGACTAGGGGATAAAGTGTTGTCTGATGACTATGAACATCAGTGCTTTAAAGAAGAAAAAGTAAAGGTCACCAAAATAAATGAGAGAGCGGATAGCATGTAATAGTGCTCCCAGATTGTGGTCTTTTAAGGCTAGGTGGGACCATTTTGATCACCCAGTCTGACCAGTGAGATGCTAATGAGCCAGCCTCAATTAATTTCTTTATCGAACCCATAATTATTTTCTGGTTGGGTACCCACTTTTTCCAAATAAATCCAGCGCTGAATTAAAGACTGGAAGAATGACGGGTAAATTGTCATGTCATCAACATGTCATTTGGATGTACCACTCCCTATGTTTATCTGTGTTGAATGGAGGAGTCACACAGAGTAGGCAAGCAGAAGAAATATTTCCCTACTGGGTTTGTTATTGGTCTTTAATTTAGAGAGGTACCATAATCAGCATGATTTGCATCCACTTGCCACGCTTGTGCAGCTCCCAGAGCCCCCTGAAGTTTGTTTTGGCTGGTTGGTACCATGTCTTGCCTCTGCAGAGGGGCAGTGAGGGACACCCGTGGCAGCGAGGCTTACGCCACAGCAAGACGTGTAAGGACGTACCGGGGCCTCTTTCAAGTTCCCTTGAAAAATACTTCCAGTGGACAGAAATGGTGTGTTTTTTTCCTCTCCTAAGAAAGAACATCTCCTAACGCCACAGCAGGGAGTATGGCTTGAAGCAGTAGTAATATAAGCTTGGTAAATACGTTCAAAGACCGTTAAGAATGTTTTTGCTAACAAATGTACGCTAATCCCCATTATTTGTATTCACGGGCTAGTCTACCTACAGATACAACTTAACGGTCATGTGTGTTAGACATATTTCACTTTCTATGAGCCACAGTGGATGTGAATCTATTACTGCTTTCACCTGGAGGGTTTGGGCTGTTAGCTTAAGGTACCAAGAGTTATGGATTTAGCTTTGGAAGTCCCTGGTTTCATCTGCTTTGTGTGTCGGAAGAGATGGCGGCCTGAACACAAACATGGTGATGAATGAGATTTAATGCACAAGGATATTTGCAGAAAGCAAAAGCCTGAATAAAGGAATGCCAGAAGTGCTCCCATAGCTGTCTTTGATGATCTGCTGCGCTATTCTGAATAGCAGACATATGTGGAAAGAAGAAAAAATGGACAAACTTTTTACTTCCTGATACCATAAGGCATTAAAAGAGGGAGAAATAATAACACGAGACCTCAGCAATTAATTATGGTATACTAATAGCTGTACTTGTGGCGTCCTGTTTACTACCACTCCATCCATTAAATGGTTTGCTTAAATGATTTATTACACAGTTATTATTAAAATCAGCTGGAAAATTAAAAGGTGTTTTTAGATAACTAACTCAGAAAAAGAACAGGCACTGTTAATACAAATGCATTTGTGCAGCGTACAACGGGCGAGGTTCAGCCAGGCGCTGCGTGCGATGATTTGGAGCCCAGGCAAGCGGTGGGTCTGCCCCAGTTCTCCGGGGACCCTCGTAGACTCAGAAGTGACAGATTGCCTCGAGTGAGGAGTTGAACGACTTTGAGACCTCGTACCTGAAGTTTCTGTTTGCCCTCCGTTTACCCTCAGTTGGGTGGGAGAAGGGGTTCAAGATTCAGTTGGTATTTATGACACAGCATTATTCAGCGCTGGGGAAGGAGGTTTCTGAGAGCGGAGGAAGTCACTGCTCGCTGCACGGGGACTTCTCTGCTTCTGAAGACAGAGCAGGAAGGTGTGGCTGGTGTTTGAGAATTGGGGATTACAGCTGGTGGGAGCTGACATGACTTTGACATCAAGGTGGATGTGTGGTTGGGCTAAGCTTAAAACTTAGTACAGAGGGGGAAGTAATTACTAGTCCATGTGTCCATCCAGTGGAGAACAGTAGAGTTAATAGACATGGGAGAGCATAAGACTGAAAAGTACCGTTCAAAGAGACAGAGGGAAAATTCTTTTCTCTTCCATCAGTCATCCTCCTCTCCCTCCCTGCTTTTTACTGTTACGTGCCCCATCTTTTCGTGATGATATGGGAACAGTCTGCGAGAAGCACCACCAGTGGAAGCAGTGGACATGGTGCTTCTCGGGCTCTGCAGTGCTGGAGAAATGCTGCTGCACTGGAGGCAGCAGCTGGTGTCCCTGGGGCTGGGTCACCCATCTCCGTCCTGCCCCACACCTGGGGATGAGCCGCTGCGGCGTCTGGGTTCAGCACGTGTCATTCGCTTCTGTCACGTATTGATTACAAATAGCCATCAGCTGAACTACTGCAGGGAGAGGAAGGGAAGGGACAGAGCATAAAACATTTGTTTCTTGGTTACGAACAGAGAAGAAATTATATCCTTACACAACCTCAGAAAAAATGTGCCTGTTTCCATCTCTGTCTTACTGCCCTCAGCCTGCCTTAGACTCCATCATGGTCAATACTTTAATATGTTAAGGGAGTGAATGGAAGGAGAGAGTGGTGGTGTTGTACCACAAAAGACAGTTTATACAGATGAATTGGATTGCTTTCCTCTATTCTTCTCTAGGTCTCTGACAGATGTTGAAGGACTCCTGTATTTTTATTTCCTGATGAAAGCCCCAGAAAGCCCATCATTCTTTCAGTTACTGTTTATGATGGGAATCTTTTGCACTTCAGTACAGCTGGCAGGCACCAGCGCTTCACACCTTAATCACATTTTCTTTGTCAGCCTTTCACATACTATGCTAAATGGGAGACTAGCAGAAAATCCTTTGAGCAATTACAGTAATAGGATAATAATAATTATTGCGGTTCCCTGCACTTATATAGTGTCTGTGAGATTAAAATGAGATCCAGCATAAAATTACCCCTTTGAAAAAGTGTGGATATCCCCTGCCAGCAGCATCGCCTTGAGAAACTGCTCTGCATGGCCTCAACTTCTTGCTCCCTTAGCTTTGGTATGGTCAAGCGGGGCTGCATTGCCACCTTCCTGTTCACGTCTCTGAGCAATTGACTGCGCAAATAAAGTCATTAAAGAGACCGTGAATGAGGGGAATCAGCAGCATGAAGAAGGTTTTTTCCTGTGCGTGGCTCTAAAAGACAGGAGAATGTTAAAGGGTAAAGTCTCTCCAGTTCAGAGGGAGCATGCTTACATGAGGCATTTTCCTTTCTTGACTGCACATCAAGTAGATCTGCGGAGCATTAGTGAGAGTTAAATGCGTGTAACCAAAAGTGTAACACACAGGTGTAGCTTTAAGCCTGTTGGTTTCTTAAGATGTGCATTAAGATAATGTACTGCCTTCCTATCTGGTCCTGTCTGTGAAAGTATTGTCTGCAAACTGTTGGATTATTGGTACAGTAAGTTAGCAGTTTCTGTCTACTGACATAAAATCCTTGGGGGCCTTTTCCTGGCCCCAAAAAAAGTGCTCCACACTTAATTAAAATTATGAAATTCAATGTCAATCTTTCAAAATGTTGTACCTATTGTTAGTGCCATGATGATGATAAGTTCCTTAAGGATGTGTGACCATAATAAGCTGGTGCCATAGTTTTTTCACCAAGACAAAAATAGCGAAGTGATTTAAAATCCTAGATTTTTTTTTTTTTGTGGTGCAGCCTGTAACTTTCCATCTTAAGAATACAGAACAACTCCAGCTTTTAGTGGCAGTCTGCCCCTTTTTCTCACCTCTCTCAGTAGGTCCAAACAGAGATTGAAGCGTCCAAACAGAGATTGAAACATCCAAACCCTGTCAGAAGACAGCAATGCAGCAGACTGCCTCCCTGCGTCTGTGCCATGGGTGACTGAAAAAGCTGTCATTGTCACCTCAGTTAATATGGCTATCCTGATGCTTGACTTCAAGAGAGCAAATAATGGCTCAGACTCCCTAAAATCCAGGATGTGCTATAATTCTGGCTCCCCGTACAGCCAGTTGTAACCCACAGTAGACCTCCGTGGAGGGCAGCCTGGATGTGGCCATTCCCGGTATTGCACTGGATGAGATGCTTTTGTTGGCAGCCAGCCAGCCCTCGTTGTATGAGAAAGCATACGTTAGAGGTTATACTGTAATACTTCTCACTGTCTTCTGTGGTCATCTTGACCAAGCAGAAGACGCTTTGGTCCCTGATGTCTGTTTGGATCCCGTCCCCTGGAAGTGGTAACACCTGGCAGTGGTCCCAAAGGAATGCAGCAGATGTTTGCTGGAGTATATTACATTTCGGCCACTCCACCATCGACCATGGTAATTCCAACTCTGTTTGGCTGTACTGAGGACATGAGGAGAAAAGAGATGATGGCTGGCAACCCTCACCTTCCCGGGGCCTTTTTCTCCTGCACCTACACCCCTCCCAGGAGAGCCCCGACCCGGGAAGGGCACGGATCTCTGCTCCCTTTTGTCAAGTGAGTGAACTACACGGGGAGCAAAACAAGGGTGGGACCTGCGTTCTTCTGCTCCGGGGTCTCCTGTACATATTTATGACTGAGGTCTGTGCTCTGGCTTTCTCACATGTATCTGCAAGAGACTTTGAGCAACAGTTTAATTTCTGGAGCTCAAACTGTTTTCTTAGGATTGTTACTTGTGTCTCAAATTATGCCCTTGGTTGACAGGAGGCTTGGGATGATAGGGAGATGTCAGTAAGACTACGCCACAGTATTTTGGGATAGTGTCTTACATGCAGCAGCAGAGGCAGACACATGTGAAAACATCTTATTTGTTTGGTTTCATCCATCTGTATGAAGAGAGAACTTTACAAAACACTTAAATACCTTTAAAGCTCTCTATTTTGGCTTTATGTTAGACATCTGTAGACATTTAGGAGATGCTTTCCAGGAAGAGACTTTAAGAGACTTGATGCATCGCATGTCCTGGCAGGGCAAATCCCGATACTCCATTGGAAGCATGGATGGGAGTTAATTTGCTTGAACCAAGTTGCTGTTCGTTTCTGGTTGAAACTGTTGCCCAGAAGTCTGTGTAAACGTGTGTACCCAACAGAGAGCTGTCCTGTACATGCACTGTTATACTTCTTTCAGCTAATTCAATGATTGAAATACTAAATCTAGCACTCAGACAGCTTTTGGATTTATGGCAGTCCCTGGAGGACTTTGACTTACAGTTATTCATATAGGTAGTTTTTAAAATTTATGACAGAAATAATAACTCTGTGATAATATTCGTCCTATTGCATATTTAGAGCACTGAGTGTGAGAACAAAAAATGGAGCAGCTGGAAATTCCCAGGGCAAAGCTTTGACTCGGTGCTCTGCTGTTCCTCACAGGATGTGGAAGCCAGAGACATTTCAGAGACTCTAGAAAATTTTCAGAGTTTGGAAACATCTAAAACCAAAGTGAAATTTGGCCCAGAGCAGCAACTAATATATTTAACTGTATTTAGATGCTCTGCTTATCTCTTTCCAGTTAATTATTGTTTTCCTCTATTTAGAGATGTGCACATGCACTGTACAAGCATTTAGCGAGTCGTCTCTGTCCCACTCCACATCCTCACAGGACGACGGTGATCTTTGTTCTTCTCCTCTCGCTGCTCTGTCGTCATCCATGGTATTGCCCAGAGCATGCTCTGCATCTCAAGAGGTTACAGTAGATCTCAGGGGTCTAGGCAGTAATGAGGACACCCTGGAAAAATGAGAACGGGGAGCTGGAGGCGAGCGTAGTCGTCTCAGCGAACCACCTGATGTGGTGTGTCCCTCCCTTCTCCCTTCCCTCTCCAGCCATCACATCCACCAAGCTTTATGAAGGGAACCTGCCAACAGCACTGTTTAATCAGAGTTAATATCTGGGATGATTTAGAGATATATATTTTTTGGTGATCCCTTCGACCTGTGTTTTGCATGTTCCTATGATTATCTAATGGAAGTGCGATGTCTTGTGGTACCCAGGAATGGGGAGAAGGACATGGAGCCCAAGTGGGCAAACAGTATTTTCTGGGAATAAGTGGGAAATGAAAACCAGGTCTCTTCTGCACTTGTCCTTAGGGAGAACAGAAAGAAGAGCTTTTCCTCAGGCTGAGGTCATGTTTTCACTGCAACAGTGTGAAAGTTAAGCTTTTTTATCTTAAGGACTAAGAAACTAACTTTGGTGCAAACCTATGACACCAAAGGGCTTCCTCGTAAGGGGAAAGGCTGTCGTAGTCAACGGTGGTTGTTTTAATTTGTGACTAAGGCAATCATTGTTCAAGTAGAGAAACTGTGACCTGAAGGAAAGCCCTTCTGTAGGGCAAGAAGCAAGCATGGCAAGACAAAAAATGTCTTTAAATTAGCGTCTTTCTAACATTCGTGTCTTTGTAAGAAGAGGGTTAGTGATGTGATCAGGTGTGAGCAAGATGAATGGGTTTCAGATATGTTTGGGGTGATGGCTTTGCTTTGTTGTTGGGTATTTTTTGTTGTTTGCTTTGTTGTATCTCACATTCAAAACCAAGAATCTCCTGTATAAATCTTACAAATCTTAAAAAAAATGTAAAACTCCAAAGTAGGTGAACATGGGCAAAGCTGGTACTTTCCATTTCAGCGAGGCATACCAGGGCAGGTGTTGTGTTGGATTAATGCTGTTTCACGGGTCATTAACGACCTGCAGAGCTGCTGCCGCCTCACTGGCACCCCCAGACGTGGCAGTGCTCCCGTGCAGGGCTTATGGCACCCCTCGCTGTGGGGTGCCCGTGTCCCTGCCACTGCCGTCCCAGCGACAGGGACAGGAAGGGACTTGCACGCACTTGAGTAACAGACAGGGCTGGTTTTGGGATGAGGACGGGGGTAAGCTGATAGGATTGCACTAAAGCCATGGGGGGGCTGCAGCTATTTGAGCATATAAATTTGAGAATAAAACCTGCATTAAGCTCCAGCCCGTGCTGTTGCTGCCCGTGCTGAGCAGTAGCCACCTCTGTGGGTGGCTGCCGGGGACTGGGGTCTGGACAAGGAGCTGCCTGGTGCCTGCCCACCCGCGTCCTCGCAGGGGAGGGGGCCGAGCAGCGGGGCTGGAGGGGGCATCAGCTGTTCTTCCGTAGAGGTAGGAGCCTATAAACGCTGATTATCAGCCTCAGGCTTACTGCAGCGAGTACTGTCATTAAAAGCTCAATTGCAACCCCTAAGGTGAATATAAGTGACTCCAAAAATAGTTGATTTCCGAGGAAAACTTTTAGGTCTTTTAATAAGCAAAATAGCTAGTGTGTGTGTGTGCTTTGAAATTATGTGGGTTTTTTCTTGCTCTTTAGGGTTAATGCACTGTGATCGTGTCGTAAGAGCATGTCTGCTAAGTGTTTCTAGCAAGACTTCTTGAAATGCTGCCAGAAGACCTGGAGAGCTGCATACCTTGCTTTTAACACGGAGCGACAGCTTTGCATCAGATGTAGTGCCACTGCATAGCCAGGATTGTAAATAACAAATTTTAATTATCGGGTATATTTATAATTCATTAATAGGAGGTAGACAAATAGACCGGGCTGGCTTTGCAGTGCGAGAAAGATAAATGGAAGATGGTGCGTAGATAATAGATGCTAGAGTAGAACGTGTGGAATTTTTCTTTCCTCCATTTTGCCTTGCTGCAGCTATTTTGCTTGAACTCTCGAAATTGTTCCAGGAAGAAGGGCTGGAAATAGGACAAACGTACATCCATCACAAATGTTCAGAATTCTGAAACTGAGCTTTAAGTACAATGTGAACCGCTGAACACAAAACCTAGAGAAGGAGCTGTAATATTTTGTTATATTCTGTGGAAAATATTTCTCTCGTTATTTAACAGCACCCATTTAAACTCTGGATATATTAATAAAATATTTCTTAACCATGTCCTTTCCAGTTGTTCTTGAAGATATAAGTTCAATTGACTTAATGATAAATATTCCAGGAACTGCTTGCTAATTTGGGTAGCATGATAGATGATATGTCATTGCTTTGATGACATAAACCCATGTTTAGGTAATGAACTTTTCACAGTCTTTCTCTTGTAAATATATAATTATCTACTTCAACAATTCTTTTTCAGGCTAAAGTAAAAGTAGCATGTGAGAAGCATAATGTATATGCAATATATCACATACTCAGCTGTAACTTGAGTCTAGATAGCAGAGTACACTGTTGCCTAAGCATCAGGCTGGTTTCAGAGGAGTAATCAGCTGTAAGAAAATGATGGGTACCTAATTTAGTATCATTAGAGATAATTATTATAACTGGGAATGCTTTTAACCTAAAGGTGAATAAATGGCACCTGTGCAATATATATGTCCATAGTTTGAAATATCGTTTTAAATTAAAGATGTATTGGGAGACAGAAAATGGAAATTCTCAGTTTGTTTGTGACACCCTTTTTTTCTTGTGGAGGTGTCTTCGGACACTTACCATGAAAATGACGTTTAATACAATGTACTAGTTGTGTGTAGGCTTAGTGGCGGATAAGTGTTAAGGTGCTTCTAAATGTGGTGGTTCTTTGTCTGTCTGGACCAGGGCTTGGCCAGGAGGCTCCTTGGTCCCCACCAGCGCCTGTGCCTGGACGTCGGGAGGGCCTGGGGCAGCACGAACCTCCACGGGGTAACTAAAAAAGCCCCCAGGCCCACTGACTTATTTTACTCTGTCATGCACCGTAGTTGGGAACATAATTCATGGATGGGAAGAGGGCATTTTTGAATGAAAATGTTCTTGTCATGTTAATAAGTCCAAAAAAGTCAAGAGCATGAGATACCTGGTTCCCAGTGGGGGCCAGACACCCCATTGCCTATGGGGAAGGCCCCTGCTTATAAAGTGATGTTCAGCAGCGTTCCTTCGTTTTTCTTCACAGCAGATAATTTTCCCTAAACAACAACAACAAAAAAGCAAGCTTTTGGATTCCTTAGTGTCTTTTCACATGGGGATTTCAGAAGTGTTTGTATTATTAACATTAACTAAGTTTCTGAATGTTTCACGATGTATGTGGAATGGGAAAAGATTATTTCAGCTTCTGTTCAGATGCATTTGGTTTCTGTGTGCTGTAACGGGTCAGGAGATCGGAGCGGAGCAGAGCAGACATCCAGAGCAAGGCTGGTGTCCTCCGTCACAGGTGGTCTGGGCAGGCGGGGGGTGAAAGGAAAGGTCTCTAATTCTTAACACCAGGAAAAATTCAGCAGCTAGTGCCATAAGGAGAGCTCCCCATCGCTGCTGCTGCAGAGAACAGAAGTGATCTGGGCTATTTTCTACCGATCAGGCATTTGGGGCCTGATTTCCAGCGCTGGTGTGCTTGAGGACACCTGCTGCTCCAGCAGCCGTAAAGCTAATGGGAGATTCTGTTGCTCACTTTTCTAAAACATAGGGCTCGATTTTTCTCCTGATCGAGTCACCGTATGTCAAAGGCAGTTTATTTTGTCTGGAAAAAAAAGTCAGAAGGGTTTCTGCTGGAGCACACACATTGGTTCACCCAATTACAGAATCGATAATTATGTGCAGTGACTTTAACCATCAACTTCTGTTTCCATTTTAGTTTGTAAAATGAACAGAATCAGCCAACCCCCCCTTCTTTTATAGTTTCTAGGCCAGCTGGAAATTTCAGAAAGATTCAGTGCCCAGCTATATATGCTGTATGTGCAATAGCATCTCCTCGGTACACATGTGTGGCAAAATGACTAGGTCCAGTTTCCGACAGTTTGATCACTATGTGCCAAAGACAGAAATTTCATTTGATCTAGATGTTCTCATCAGCAACAATCTGTTATTTTAAAAACTGAAAATACACAAAAAGTTGAAGAAAAGGAAATCAATGGTGTAAGCTATTCAGTGCCAATAATTATTTCAGGGCATATTCCTATTCCCCATTTCTGAGAGTTGAAGGGGGCACTTTTATACTTCAGAAATAAATTATTCCCTGTCAATGAAAAGTATCATTCTTAAGGCCCATCTCAGAGAAAATTGGTTTTCATGCCTTTTCACAAAAGCCTGCTTAAGTCAAAGTCATTGCAATTACGTGTATGCGTAAAGTTAAGGATACTTCTAAGTGCTTAGCTGAGCAAGGCGTTCGAAGCATTGCAGTGTTCTTCAGGCCAAAGCACAAATATTTTACGAATGGGGAAGGAAAAGTGGAATGTTTGCTTGAAGCCGAGGAACCTGTTACCAGCAGGACTGGAAGGAGCTAAATTCCCTGACTAGCTTCTTGACAGCCGGAGCACAGTTTGAGATCCATTTACATTTTTAGACATAGGTGTAAGAAACTTCATGATAGTTGTGTTTTATGGTTGTCTTTATCGTCTGGAAATGCTCTGACTGAAAAATAGGATTTTTTAATAAGAACAAATAAACTATTACATGACAATCTATTACTAGTATAAAAATAAACAGAAATTTATGCATATTTTCTTGTTTTTGTCTTATAGTGTTGTCATGAACAAGTTTATAGCCCTAGCAATATGTTTCGTTTTCCCTAGTACCATTAAAGCTGTCATTTAATTTTAGTGTGTGGTGTACAATTGCTTGTTGGTTTATCACCAAGTTTAAGACGGTATATTCCTGGAGCATGGAGTACACTTTTTCACAGCAAAATTAATTCCCTGATTGTAAAGGGCAAGAACAGTCGCTGACTTATTGTTTTACTATTCTGTTTTTAATTTTTGTTTTAATAATTTATTAAATTTGTAGTGTAAGCTTCTCACACATTAATTTTTGCCTGAAAAAAAAAATCTGAAAATAATTCCTCTGTTTGTTTTGGGGCTGTTTTTTAAAGAAAAATTATATGCATGCTGACTTCTTAATAACAATTGAAGTATGGAAACAATTGTTTCCAGAGAGTGGGATGAACTTTCAGAGTTTTAGAAATAATGGTGTAAATTAACGTAATTTATTTCATGTATTTTTACTGCATTTCCCCAACAATGTTTTTATGTAACATATTCAAACCAAACAAATAAACGGGTGTATTCTTTGCATGATGAGTGGTAGACCAATGGGACTCTTCTCAGAAGAAAACTGGGGATGCAAAAAGTTTGCATGGATTCAAGTTCAGATTAGCTGTGCTCGGGGGGAAGAGGTCCATGAGGCCAAACCACTCGGAAACACCCAGGAGCTGTAAATACTTGAGTGCTGGGAGAATATTCAGGGGAAATATTCAGTTCTGGCCACTATTGGAGATAGGTGGACCCTTTGCCTGGGGAAAAATTACCTTTCTTATTCAGGGGATATTTCCAATCCCCTCATGATTATAGACTCTTCGTGTAATACTATCCTGGCATAAGAACAGGCTAGACATGATGGCAAAGCAGCATCTTTGGAGTGGCGAGATTGATTCCCAAGCATGATTTCCTGCAAGCGAGGACCACCAGGAGAGTGCTGCTCATGGTATTGAGCATCAGCCTCGTGCGGGTGTAGTTGATGGCATGAGATGCAACAACTGGAGAGGCTCAGACCCAGTGAAGCAATTATGCGTTCAATGCACACGCTAGCACTAACGAAAGCCTCACAGGTATTTCCAGAGGAGAATGTACCCTTTCTACTCATAAACATCAAAGGATCTGTAGGGTACTGATTAGGAACTGCAGCTTTTACTTAAGGAAGGCATGGATAATTAATGATTTTGCGTTCTGATTAGAAAATTAACATTGCTAATGCTGTTACTAGATAACTGAATTTTGGTATTATAAAAGCCTTTTGAAATGCAATTTGACAGAGCATATATCAGATTAAATTGGATTGATTATGGGAGTTGTGAAGTTGTTGATTTCTTTGAGAGCTCTGTTAACGAAGCATTATATTGTAACAGAACCCATTAGTAGCACTGTTCTACTTAGCTAACAGCCCATTACACTCAATAGGTAATAAAGTACATATGCGAGACGCCATAGGAAGCAGGGTGGGACAGGGTCCTACTCCACTGAGTCCACTATAGATCTTAGGGTACAGTTCTAATTTGGCTGTGTTGTGGGGTCTTGTTTTCACTGTCAGCTTGGGCTGATAATACTGAGTCCCACAGATCGCTGCCATGAAGCGAGACCGTGGGTTTGCACTCTACTTTAGCATCAGTGGACTGTTGCGAGAAAACCACATGGCAGGATGGTGCAGTGACAATATTTCTTCTATTCAAGGAAACAGTGAAAAGAACTGACACACTGGGACACGCACTGTGGCCCTCTCAAAGTGGCAATGAGATAATAACCTGGATATAGTTTTCCTCGGTTTCTTTTGGGCAAGGTTCTTTTCTCCCTAGAGGCCGTAGCAACTGTGTTGTACTCTGGGATACCATGCAAGAAATGAAAAATGTGCATTAAATGTTAAAATGAGGAAGCCAGCCTCAAAACTAGTAGTAACTAGAGACTTCGGCTGCATACCAGAAGTTCTTTTCAATTCTTTTGCAAACTTCCCTGCTTTGAATCTTGGCCAAACCCCTATCCTTCTATATATTCAGAACTTTGGCATCTCATTTCTGAATGCTAGTGCAGCATCTGTGGAGCTCTTTACCACCTTCCTGTACATTACTGCAATGGTCCTATTGAAGGCAATGGGCAATGCCAAGGTACAACTCAAGAATCTCATCCAAAGTCCAATGGTACATAGATATGACAAAGAGTTATTTTTCATCTTCTGAGGTTTTTGATGATAGTGATGATGCAGGGAAAGATACTTGCACAGCTGGCAGCTGGAAACTGCACTTTTTGAGGTCACGAAGATAGGAGGTCAAAAAATAATAAAACCCGTGGTGGTATCTGTTGTTATTTTTTGCAGTAAAATTGACCTTAATGCAGATCTTTCCCAGTCCACAGTTACCTACTGTGGTTGTCTGGGAGCCCTGAAGAAGAAGCAGCCTGCAGAGGAAACAACTAATAGGGGAAATACATTACACTAGAGTTCTATTGCCATCCTGGCATGCATGGTCTGCTTCCTTATGCATAGGAGATAACACAATTTTTTTTATTTTATGCTGTGAGGAGATTTTTGGGGGTGGCAGGAAGATTAGGGATGTGCGAAATTACGTACTTGCTGGAGGTTTCTGTTTATTTACTTTCCCTGAGCATCCCTGCGTGATCTTGACTGTAAGAGGAGAAATCTGGGCTCAGTAGAGGTTAATAGGTCTCAGAGCAATAACCAAGTAAACCTAAACGCACCTGTCAAAGACTGATAAGAGCGTAGGCCTGTCAGCTGCCCTTATTGAAAGAATCTGCATTTCTGTAGTTCCGGAATTGTGTCAGCCCAATTTCCTCTCTATTTTATTACTTTTCAGTAACACAAAATTCTTAGGAGTGTTTGGTGCCTTGCAACCCCGCAACATTATTCAAATTTTTTGTCACCGGAACTGCACTCACAGTCCTAGAACATTAAAATTCTGCCTGCATTGCAGGGTGGAGGCAATGGCTATTTTTTAATTTTTTTTTTTAAAAAGCCCCAACAACAACAAAAGAAGCAAGACACAATACTGCTGGCCTTTGACGTTAGACTCCTCTTTCTTAGAATAATTTTTTTGTTTGTTTTAATGAAAATGGCTTTACAGAGATGTAATTAGACCAGGGTCATTGGCATTCATCTGAATTTACATTGGCTCTTGTCTCTTTTCTTTTAGCAAGTTTTCATTTTCAGTAATTTGGGTTTCATTTTGAAAAGTAGTCTCCACATGTGAAGTTGGAGACTTGTGTAGCAGGACCTAGAATCAAATAAAATTTTAGTCTTGTTTAGAGAAAAATATGGCAAAACCAAAATGAAAGAAGGCTTCTGAACCAGGAAGCTGTTTTTTTTGCTGTAGTAAAAAAAAAAAAAAAAAAGTTAATTTATTTTGAGGAGGGCCAAGCAAAATGGGGAGATGAAAAATGCTTTAAAGGAAAGGGCCAGCAGATGCAGGAGAGGGTGAAAACCCTGTTGTTAATGTAATCTCGTTCAATCAAGATAACAAAGGAGAGCAAAAAGCAGATGGAAAGGATTTACTGCCATGAGTCAAATAGGAAAGTAAGAAAAAGCAATTCCAGAGCACCGCAATGTGAGAATAGTTGTGCAAGCTGGACCAAACTCCATCTGAGCCCTGTCCTGCCTCTAATGATTGCTACTGGAGAGTACTTACAGAAAAAAAGGCCTGTCCAGGGTGATCACTGATTTGTGACCTGTGCAATTTCTGGCAGAGTGTAGAGATTTCTGGAGCCAACGCACCAACTTGCTACGCCATGATAACTTACTCCATCAGTTTATGTAACCTTCATGACTTTGCCTAATCCCTCTCTGAATTCATGTATCCTCCTGAAATCCACAGCAACCTGGGCAGGAAGGGGGCCTTCTTTGAGTTATGGAATGACTGGGAAGGAGACAAATCTTCAGCTATTGGCAGTTGCTGTTGCAGAATTTATGCAGAAAACTGCATCAAGCTGACTGATTAAACCAGACGAAATGTTTTCTCTAAAATATCATTTAGCCAAACATACAGATTTGTTGATATTGAGACATCTTATTAATCCATTTAGATTTTGCGAGTATGTTTGGCAGCTTGCTCTCTTCCTGTCTTGCTTTCCCCATCTCCTTAGGAATCGTTATATTCAACTTAGATATACTTAAATACCAATTTCCAGTTTTAGTATTTGATATTTTTGTTTTGACATCTTCTTTAAATTCAGTGTAAAGCTCTGAAATTCCAAAATTAATCAAACCCAGAGGAGATTTTTTTACATTCTAACTGTTTGATTGTCCAAAAACAAAAAAGGATTTTATCTCCATCCACAGCAGATGTTGATTTTATTTTCAGAATTGCAAGCAAACTGAAAAATAAGTTATTCAGACAGTTTTCCTCCTGCATCTTTGGAAAAGTGACATAAAGTTTAATTTTATTTCAGAAGTCTCAAACGGCAACATTTATATTGTAGGACTCATTGGTGTACTCCAGTCTTCCAAATAATCAAAATATGTGTGCCATTGGTTCGTAGCATGCAATAATCCAAGCAGTAGCACAAGGCAGGGTCATACTAAATTCCCCAAAATATACAGTTAACTGTTAAAAATTATACTCTTTACCCAGCTATGAAGTTGCTACAGTACTCTGTCTCTTTATGATTTTTGTGACTGCTCGGTCAATCAAAATTCAAGCGAACAACTAGCTCTTGAAGACACTCTAGATTTGTCAGAGTCCTGTGAAGAGGTGGGATTTGATTAAAAAGAAGATTGCAATGACAGAGTAAAATTGACTGTAATATCTGTGACTTCTTTTCCTGAAACCACTGCACTAAAATTTTGAAACATAGGAAGTGTTTGAAGACTTCCTCTTGGAAACTGTACTTCTATGATAAGTAAGCCCAGAACAATTTTTGAAGATATTACAATGTCTGTATGAACGATCAAAAGATGCAAATGATTTAATAAGTGGGCACAGTATTTTATGTTATGTCAGTGAAGCAAGACAATGCAGTGAGCAGGGACGGTGCTGAGATGTAGAAGTCTAACCCTGTGATGTTACGGGTAACTGTTCTCTGTACCAGAGTTATTAGGACTCTGTTTTCCTCGAGAAAAAGTAGAAATCCCTTTGCTTGCTTTAATCTCAGCTTTATACTCCACTTCATAGAGAACAAGAAATAATCCTGATGACAGACGCTGTAATTAGATCATTTAGAGTTTATTTTTCCCTGTATTTTATTCCACTCTGTGTTTTATTGCCATCTTCCTAAGGAGGGAAATACCCATGATAGGTGAGAAGATTGCTTGGATACCGGGAGCCTTTTGTTGGTTTATTTTGAAGCAGCAGAAGACAACTGGAATGACCACAAATGTTCATATTCAATGCTAAATATCAAACTAATTAATGTTTAACAGTCATTTATTTTGTAAAAGCCATTTAAAAAGAAATAATTATGCCATACTGAATGATAAGACAGGGAGAGAACTTCTAATGTAAATTGGTACAAAGCCAGGGCTCTGTCGTAAGTTTTAAAAGTGATATAAGTCATATAAGAAAATCTATTAGGATGTGCAGTTTTTTGTCCCTTTTTCCCTTCGTTTTTCCTCTTCAAAGCAAGCACATGTCCCTCAGTGGAATTTTAGTTTTCAGAATTACATGTGGCAATCTGTGAAATAAAGGTATTGGATAACTATTGCAGTCTACAAATGTGGCACAATAGACCATTCACATCCTTTCCTCATTACTACCTACTATGTTTCAAATGAAAAACAAGATTTTTTTTTCGGAATCGGACAGGCTTCTGGTTGTGCAGACAGTGGGTTAGACTGATTTTACATCAATATTCTCGGTAAAATTAGACAGATGTATTAGTAATCTTGCTCCAGTCTGTGTGCTGACAAGCAGTGCATAAGTAATGAAGAGGTCTTTCCAATGTGACCCTACTGCAGAGCACTAATGAACAGGGATGTGCATTATTAGTTGATAGTACATACCAGAATTAGAACAAAGAAATGCAATTTAAGGTGCTGCTTCCATATATAATGTTCTAGCTACTTTAATTTAGGGAACAGTAAAGGAATGGCACTTTTGTACTGGACCTGCGTAGCTAATGTTTTCCTTGTTTTTTTAAGAAATTAATGCTTTTTCAAGAAAAATGTAGGAAGCTCCAAGAAATTATTGTTCCTAGCTTTACAGTCAAAAAGCAAACTACATGAGCGGGAAAAATATTTCCATTTAAATTACAGTATGGACGAACAGATAAATGCTTAAAAAATGAACAGCCATGTTCAGTTAAAAGTAATGAACGTTTAACCTAGAAATGCAAATACATTTTTGTTTTAGGTTTTGTCACCCACTGCTACCTCAGAATTAGTAGTCAAATGAATAAACTGTTTTCTGTCTTCTCTAACATATCCTAGAAGACCTTATATTTTGCTTCCTTTTTTGTGATTTGTTGGTAATAGGCAACCATGCCTATATGATGAAATTCATTTCTGCGTACTTTAGACTGCAAATTAACCCTTCTTGTGTTTTGAAATTGCAATCGGTTCCATAGCAAGAGAGAAAAAAAGATAGTATGGGATAAAATTTCATCTCAAAGACACTACAATCCATAGGTGGTCATTCTAGTAAGATGATAATCATGGGAAGTTGTCACAGGTTCGTGGGTTCAAATCATAATGGCACATCCATTTGTTTAAGTTTAAGTCTGTATTGCTAACATCCACAACACATCCATGCACTGGGACAAAGGCCCACCCAGTGCAGACACAGTCTTTTCCTGGGGTATAGTGGCTGGTGAGATGAATTTTCCACTCCTGCAGACTTCCAGGTGTGTGCGCCCAGGTTTTCACTAGCTGGTCACCAGCAGAACAGGTGAGAACGGAGTGGTGTGATGAGCCGCTTGTTGGAAGTGGTGTGTGGCAGGGGGAATAGTGATGCTGTGTTCCCTCAAGGAGCCTTTGGCCCTTGGAGCAAAGGTATTCAAAGACAGCTCCAAAGACATCTGAAGAGATTGCAAAATATTTCATAAGCCGTACCACTGTGGACAAAAGTTTATCCCTCTCAACTTTGAAATTAAAGAGATGAGAATGATAGTTTAAAGGATGGTTCTTACAGCTCTTCTGAACTTCCATCTGTATTCTGCACCTTTCTTTGCCCCAGAACAATTGGAAGCTTTGGGGCAGTTCAGTTAACCTTTCCGGCAATGAAAGTTTCTCTCTCTGGAAAAGTTGTCTTTTGAGCAAGGAAAACTGTTGGGTTAACCTTAAGGCTTCACTGACAGGAAATGTGCTGTGTCGTCACTGTGACCCTGCCCAAGTACCCAGTCCCACCTGTAGAAGCTGAGGAAGTTGGCAGTCCCGCTGTCTTTAATTGAACTATTCATGAGCTTAAAGTAGTTCAGGGTCATGAAATATGTATGTAAAACCTGCGTTTACACAGTAGAAAAATAATGCAAATATGTTTTGTTTTCTAAACAATTCCTTGTGTTCTACTGTAACAGGCAATTTGTATAGTTTTTGTGGTACGGTTGTGATATGTCATCCAATTATATAAATATTTTGACAGTAATCTGAACAAGTGCTGTCTTTAATTAGTAAACATTGCTTTAAAAGAGCAAGTAAAATATTAACTAAAACTAGTATCTTATATTTTCATTTTACTGACTGGTAAACATCAACAGTGTTTTGTAGACCATTATGAACGGATGCTTGTATTTGCTGGCTGTCCACAAGCAGTTTAAACCATCAGAGTCTCTGCTATCCCACATGCTGAGTTTCATGTAATTTATCATTGTGCATCATGATTTTTGTAGAATGGGTGTTAAAGCTTTACCTTATGTTTTGTTAGAGAGTCACAATCGTCGTACACTGAGGATTTGTCATGCCTGACAAATCAAATAATAGGTTCTCATGTACTGGGACCAGTGCCCACCAGTGCACTCCAAATTAAGCCACGAGGGGCATATTTAATCATATTGATTAGATGAGCATATTTAGAGATGTAGAGGGAGAAATTCAAGTTGACTAAAACTCACAGGAAGAACTGAACTGAAGAAGTGCAGTGCTGAACTGCAAATATGATACCTGGTAAATGCCTCTGCCGAGCTCTGATCCTCGAGCTCGCAGAAAAGGCAGGGGAAAGGCATACGGTGGAGCCATGTGTCTGCCCATGTCCCTGCCAGCACAGCCCAGCTCTGTGCCGACGGACCCTGTGGGTGCAGTGGCTGTGGGTGCTGTGGGCTCTTAATACTGCACTAGAGTCAGTGCTAAGCACTGCTAAAAATTAAGAGAGTCATTCTGTAACTCAAATGGGGGCTTTCTAGAAGGCAGTTGTCATACGCTATTAAAGATTGCATCTCTTTGTGCTCTATTGACTAAAATTATAATTTAAACCTTTAAAATATACATCACAGTGTCTGTAGACTATAACATTAACAAGCTTGTACTATGCCAGGTTGACTGACAAGATAATATATATTTAAATAAAAAATGACAGTGGGGCTCCACCAGATTTCCCTGAAATTCAAGCGGCAATTACACATTACTCAGTCTTCTTTGTACCACAAATTAATGAAGAGATAGAACAATCAGCGAGGAAGCTCACAGCCAGAAAATACCATTTATGTAAAGTGATCATTAATCGGAAGTCAATATTTACCGCGCCGTAAATACGGAAAGTCTTTTCTTTTTTTTCAAGTCAAATACAGGGCCACGGTAAATGTCATTTCTCTACAGTGATGACTACTGTAGCTGCAAACAGCTACCAAATAAATATACTGCCAAACAGCATTAGTACTTGTGCTTGCTGCAGAAATTAGAAAAGCTTGCATAGAGTTCTTAAATGAGGGCAGCATAAGTAGCTCTGGGCAATAATTCAGACTGTCCGATCGTGTCAGTTTTACAAGAGGACCATGACTAACAATAGCTCTCTAGAACCAGGAATAGTGAGAGCAGCTTGGGATGGGATGCTCGATGTGGAAAATCAGGTTATGGGTTATCTCAGTGCTGCTACCTCGGGTGGATGCGTCTTACTTTTTATAGTGTTAATTGTAGATGAAGGACCCTGTTGGAGGCAGCTAAGCCTAGGCAGCGTCAGGGAGGTCTGTCTAATATTTAAGAATAAAGAGCTGAATATGTATGCAAGTGTTTCTTGCATGCAGTGACATAATTGCAAGGGCTCAGACCTTGTGGGCTTCTGAAAGGGATCTGTTACTTCAAGGTCCTGGGTTAGATTTGCAAAATGAGGTGAAGACCGTTAAGTGGCAATGTTAACCTGCATAGGTGGCAGTAAGCATGGTATTGCCACTGAATAATGCCAGGAATTCTCTGTAGAAGAAAAGTCATACTTATTAAAACTGATGGTGGATTTAAAAAGCACAAAATTAGCTGAAGTGAATAAAATAATAACTTATTTTATAGTATTTAAAATAAATAATCACATGTTCCTATCAACGCACCGGAACAGGGACGAAATCTCACTAATGTGAAGTATAACAAAATTTTTTTATTCAGTTCCAAGGTGGAACTGCTTGAAAGCTTGTTTCCTCAGTTCGGTAAAACACATGGTGGACTTGACAAAGGATAATCAAAATAAATCACTGTCTAAACCAAAATTCATTATAGCATTGGAGTGATAACCATGTACTTAAGGTTGCACTGCCAAATTCGTACTCATAAAATATTGTTCTAGGCAAGTAATAATGCTGAAATGCCAGTCATGCTTTTATTCAGGCAATGTTCAAAGTAATTAACAGATTCATTAAAATTAATATTATAATTAATAGAAAATGTTTTACGATTTCAAATATCCTAGCATTTGTCTTAGCTGGAGGTGACTTTTTTTGAAGCTAGAATCAACTCTCAACAACCTTGAGGTTTCTGAGTGTGGAAACAGCGGGGTTCTGTCACTTAGGATAATGGATGGAGACTTTTTTTAATACATATAGTTAAGAGAGCTTAACTTTCAGTCCTTATATTTAACATGCTAACATGTTCTATTTAACATCGCATATTCTTGAATGAAGAAATATGTGCTCTGTCTTCCTTCCTTGAAGATTACTTTAATTAATACGGATACTGTTTAAACCAGATGGAAGTCAGAATATGATCTGTGAATTCAGGGTTATAGTGAGGGTTGTAGTGTTGCTACTGAATTGGAGTAAGAATTGTATGTGTATTTCAAAATGAAAAAAATTACATTTTATATAATTAGCTTTGAGATAGAGTTTTTAAAGTTGCATAATGCATATTTACTTCATATGCATCAATCATAGTTTTTTTGTGTTGGGAGTTTCTAGAAAAGGGAGATATTTTTGACAACACTTTCGGAATAAAATGCATATTTTCTTTTTCAAATTATTTCTGTGTATTGTTTTGAAATAATGAGCAAAATTAAAATCTTCAACTAAAATTGACAATTTTTACTTTGGATTAAGAAATTTTTATGCTTGTATTTTTATCCTTTGGAGCTGAAAAATTGCAATTTGTGTTGTAGCCTGTTTTAAAATACTATTTTAATGGAAGAAGGGAAAAAAAAAAAGATATGTTTCCCCACTGAATAAAGCAAAAGTTTCTTCCAACAAAATTTGCAAAAATACCTGCAAATTCTAACCTGCTTTATGCTGTATGTTTCCTAGTAGGAGAAATACATTAAGATAGCATGGCTAGACTGTTTAACTGGCAACTTTCTCACTATCAGTCTCATGTAAATGTGTATTTTCCAATCTGGAGAAACAAAAGCATTACCAGAGAAAATGCCTTTATGAGTTGGGTAAAATCAAGATACTATTAAAGTTACTTTGCTTTTTGAATTTTCTATT
Source organism: Vanellus vanellus (assembly GCF_965231255.1). Taxonomy (NCBI): domain Eukaryota; kingdom Metazoa; phylum Chordata; class Aves; order Charadriiformes; family Charadriidae; genus Vanellus; species Vanellus vanellus. Next base: position 205,674,589 of record NC_138905.1, on the reverse strand, counting down.
ATACATGTTCTGTAGAGAGATGGTCTTGCGTACCTGGGCACGCTATTCAACAAGACACATAGGCTTTTCAAAGTCTTTTGTCCTCCTCTGCATTTTTGAATAGATGTGATGTTGTATTATTTGGTGTTAGGAAACCATCATTATTTAATTACAGAAACCCTAGTGATAATATTAAATATGGAATATTACCTCCTTGGAAGAATATATTATAAAAGTAACACTAGGCTGTGGTTTTGGAGGAATGATACAAACCAGATGGCCTTTGTGTCCACTATTGGTTTGATTTAATCTAATTAAAAGCCAAATGAAATGGTCTCTGATGAAATGCAGGTGATCAAGAACTCAATATTTTGGCTTCATAGTTCTTTGTTGGCAATGGCCCGCTTAGCAGTTAGGAGCATTATGAAATCTTTCTAATACCTGATGTGCTCCCTGGTTTCCTGGTAGGAGCCACTTACAATGTGGTTGCAGGCGCCAGCCCCGAGCCTTGCTGGGGTGGGCTGTCTGGCTGTGGTGCAAGCCAGAAATGTACTTTCCAGGTTGAAGTCCTAAAACATCCCAGTGTGCCGCCTTGGCATGTGACCTCAGATCCTCATCAGGCCATACTGCTTTTCATTGCCATACATAGACCTGAAGGACAAGCTTCTGCACTGAGAAGAAGAAGGTTTGGAGACTGTACGGTGGGAGGTTGGGTTCTTACTATTTTGATAAGGAAAACCTGAGCGGTGCTGGTAGAGGTATCTGAGTAAGCTCATGTGATTCACATTGTTAGATAATAATAATCTTTAGTGCAATAGTAGCTACATGCCATCAACACTTACTGTGCATGCAGCAAGTGAGATTGGGTTGTGGCATTTTTTTGGGGGTGGGAGAACAGTTGCTTTAATTTTTTTGCTAGATCCCAGTAGATTCTTGGGAGCTAAAGGGTTAATCCTCAGAAATCAAACCTGTGTGGTATTGAGCTAGAAGGACTACCCTTTTTATGCTGAGATTTCTGTTTTGTTTATATCATGTTTATGAGCGTGGCTGAGACTATAGCTGGTAACTCTTGGCTTGTCTGTGCTTCGAAGTTTTGGTAGCATGAATACACTGTGTAAATCATCACCCTAAAAAACAGGAATGTATGTAAGGAGGTTTTACTTCTGCACAATGTGGCTGCCTTGTGTATTTTTCTCTTTGGACACTAAGGTATCGAAGCCATCACATAGATTTATGACTGACTTTGAGAACTTAGAACAGCTCAACAAGTTTTTTTATGTGCACATTTGCTATCTATTTTAAGTGAACTTGGTAGATACTTTTTATACCCGGGTCAGTGTATAAATCCCTGAATATTATTCATGCATAAATTCTGTTTTGAAAGTATAACATTTATCAACTTTTCAGTCAAACAGAAGTGTAATGTTAATATTAAGTCTTGATTTAGTATAAAATTGACTATTGAGTATATAAAATACTGAATTTAGAATATGAAGTATACAGAAAAGTAGATAGCTGAGAGCTGCTTGTGTGAGTCATCAAAGAAGATTTAGACTGTGCGGTGCCATATCATGAATGTGCCACACTCTGATTTTCTAGTTCAATTGTTCACTACCAAAAAGTAAGTCTGATGGAAGCATTTCATTTCAACAAGTCACAGATCGTGGTCGCCATGCGTACTGTATATTATTATTGCCTTTGTTTCTAATTTGAAGGTGGTAACATGGAAGACACACTATGCTAGGCACTATAGCAGCATAAGGAAGCCAGTCCCTGCCCAAGAGAGTTGTGAGCTAAACCACCAGATGATTGATGGAGAGATTAGGAGTCCAAAAAAGAAAGAACAGGTCAGCAGTGCTGATATGGGCAGGTATTGGTAAGTAATGATACCAAACTGTACAGTATTTACAGATGCAACAGTCATACTGATCTGAGAAAGGAAGAAAATAGGTCTTTTAGCCTTAATTTTCAACTGGAAGTGTCTAATACCAAGTATTTAAATGAATAACTTGGGAGATGTGAGAATTTTTTACCATTCCCACTGAAATTAACTGGTGTAGAGGCCTGAGGGCAGCTCTCACAATCAGGCCTGACTTCATGAATTCACATTTGGAGGTGTTGGCCTTTATATCCTTCTCATACGTAAGCGTGTTTCTTAGTAGTTTACATCCATCAGTTTTTCGTAAGGTTGTTTATTTACTATATAATGGTAATTCTAGCAATTTCTCATGTTTCTAAGAGTATAGTAGGAAGGCAGAGCAAAACGAATAGAATTGTGGAGGACAGACCTGTATCTATCCGCAAATAGAAGTTCAACAGCTCAGTTTTTTCCAGGAGCATGAATATGTAAACTGTACACAAAGACCTGCAACATACTCTGTAATTCTCTTCCTATTTACGGGCAAAGCTTCTAGGAACTGAGCTCAAGAGCGGCTTGCTGGTGTTTCTGATGTAGTAGTGTTCAAGTAGTAGCGCTTACAAGAATGAAAACTTGGAGCCTGTCCATTCTTCTCAAGGATGCACCGGGAATTGCCCTTTAGCACCTATGGAGAAGAAAAATCAAGTCAGACATAAGTATTTTAGGATATAAATTGCTTTCAGTACTGTTAACAAAGCTGCACCCTTCTCATTTTCTCTGTGTCCCTTTCTGCCTCTCCACATAGCTTTCTTTCATGCATTTATTAAATATTAATTAGATGGTAATGTACTCTATTAAATTAGAGGAAACATTCCTGTGATTTTATGCTTTGAGCTTTGCAAAATCAGTAAGGAAATACATTAAAACATTAGTACAGACGTAGTGTAGATATATTCACTTCTGCCACATAAGTCTGTACTGAATTTGTCTCATTGTCATAAAACCTCTAGAAAATTGACATTTTTGCACAAATGCAGTAATAAACATTAGACTCATAACAAAATGGAAGCACTTGTTCCTTCAGCCTTCTTACTTAGGTAAGTCACCTTTGGAGGATATAAAATATCTCGGTACTTGAAAGATAAATGTAAACAGAATAAAATTACATAAATAATGTTTCAAGGTCAAGTATATGTTTTCAGATCTAATCTAGCCACTTTATGCACCTCCTGTGTGCCTGCAGGGATTGAGAAGGGTGCTGTATGCCCATGCAGAATTTGTGAAAGGGAGAAAGTGGCAGAGGTCTTCAATTTGCAGTAGTTGTTTTACCATAGTTTTTTTGATCAGCCTCCTGAAAAGAAGGTTTTGGCAAGTTGTCATCATTGGAACTTGCTGAAAAGCAGCTAGAAACACCTCATTTACAAAGGAGCTTTATGACTTACACGTGTTGATGCTGACTGCATCGTAGCATTGTTCTGGAAGCTGCTTAGGTGGTTTCTTACACTGTGGCTGCAGTTTGTGTCAGCTGCAATGACTGTGTCTGAGTTGTTGGAGCTAGAGGTGTTTCCTGCTTCCAAGGTCTGGCTGTATATCACACCTGTGCCTCAAATCCATACTCCAACACAAACTTATTTGTAAAATTGTCTGCTTACTTGTATGTTCCTGAATTTATTTAATTTCTAACCATAATTGCAGCTAGGATACAAGGCAGATGATAGACAGATAAAACTCACTCTAAATAGGAGATACTGAAGAATTGAGTAGAGACTGAGAATTTTGCATATTCCTTAACAAGTCTTTGCTAACAACAGCATATTGCAAGGTAAATCAGCTAGTTTATAGCTCAATGGAACAAGACTTTGAAAACTTGGAATTCAGTACAAAATAAGAATGGACTCTCTTCCAGAGTGCCTTCTATGCACCATACTTTTTCCCACGCCAGCACCCTGAAGTCTTCTCAACCTCCCCTCTTCTCTGCATTATGTGCTTCCTTGGGTCCTTCTCCCCACAGGACAGTACTTCCTTCTGTATCCCCTTGCTTGGCCGTTTGAAAATTTTGAGTTGTTTGCAGGGGTCCCTCATTTCCTGTCTCCACTGTGTCTTCGTGTCCTCTGAGCTCTGCTGTCCTCTTCACCTGCATCACTAGATCTTCACCTTCATGAGGTGTATTATACAGCACTTGTGGCATAAAGAGCTTCTGGCAAATCTTCAGCCTTGCAGGTTTGGCATCCTGTTACTTTTATGTCTGGAGAAGATACCTCTATGAAGGCAGCTGCAAGAGTGTGCCCCATACTCAGACAGTTCACAATTTATTTAGGAAGGTGTCCTTAGAGAATAAAAGTGACACTGTTACTGTTTTGTCCATTGTTAATTTAGAAGAACCTTGCCATGAAACCTATGCTCATTTGAAGCATAAGTGCGTATTATTTGCTTGAGCAGTTACAATATCCCTTCTGTCACATATACAGGTTACTAAAAATGTTAATTCAGTTTTTCATTACTTATTCTTTGTGCAGCTGGTAAAGCAAAAGCTTTGTCATAATGCTGCCTACACAAGTTTCTGACATAGAACTGGTAACAAGTATCGTTAGGATGCTAAAAAAATCCAGTGTCCATTTTGGACTGCATTAATTATAAACTCTAAATCCTGAACACAGGCCCCACTTCATGAGCTCAATTCCATAGCCTTTCATGAAGGTATTTTCTCTTGTAGACAGGTTTTTTTTGCTTATTTTTTGTGTTACTGTAATGTGCGTGCAATCTCAAAGTAAAAGTGACATCCTGCACTCGTATGCTGAACATAGTACAGAATCAGGGAACAATAATTCTGCAACAGACAGAAATACAATTGAGTTGTATTATATCCTATGTGGAATTAGTGAGTGTATGAATTGATCTGATGTTACTTTTTCTCCCAGTTGTCACCAGATGGATCACCACATTTATATAGCACCAGTCAGCTGTCTAATGTCTACTTTATATTATCCAGTGTGAAGTAAACAGTGCTAAGTAAACAGCAGAATGGTTCAACACCCTGTTCTGATTTATGAACACATGCAGTATAGCAATGAAATCAGAAGCAATTACAGTGTAAAAGAAAAAAATGTCATCTTTGTGTACACCAGGAAATCTGAAATGGTGTTACCAATTTGGAGTAAATGTGCAGTGAAGCCTTTTCTCACAAGAGGATTTTAGTATCTAATTAACAGCACCGTTTCTTGCTCTGATTTGGACTCCTACCCCAAACAAAATAGTAGGTGTGCTACATACTTGGTTGAGAGAGTGAAGGTTGATTTAGTCAGTGGTTCACTCGCATGACCTTTACAATTCCCTGCTGGAGTGTGCGGGGTCCATTGCCTCGCTTGCCTCCTATAAGGGGGGAGGTGTAGAGTATCTCCTGCTTAGGATGCACGCACTTAACTCCTGTTAATCCTTTTGGGAGTTACACTGTGGTATCAAAGTAAGTATATACTTTTAATCTCTAAAGCAGCCCTCCAAGAAGTAACTGGAATTTATAGGTCTTATCAATTTGCAGCAGTGCAGGTGAATAAAGAGAGTCTTTAAAATAAAGCAGCTGCTGACTCAGCCTAGATAGAGGCTTGGGAGTAAAACTGAAAATTCAGCAGTGCTAGTCCCTCCTCATCTATCAGCTGATTGAAAGTATTACCCTTTTCCTGCTAATCCTCAGAGACTGGTGTAATGTAAAGAATTGGAGATATGGGTGTCTAAATAACAGGAGATCTCTAGTGTTTGGAGACCCTTTAAAGGGTAGCTCCGCAGGGTATCCTCCCACAGCTGACAGAAAGAAACTCAAAATATTAAGGTTTACTTTACATCTAAAAGCTAACAAAACTGGTTGGGTAAATTCAGTAGGGCTCACTAACATGGAGATGGTTCAGCTAGATTTCCTTTGCTATCAAAAAGTGGTAGGAGCATCTGTACTTGATCACTTTTATATTTTGATTACTTGAGACAACTAAGGTTCGAGAGTCATCCTAATTTGAATAGCAGCTATCCAAATAGCTCACTGCCAATATGTGTTGAATAACAGCGTCGTTGTGTAACATCAGATTTATGTAATACGCTATTGTCAGATGATAGATAATAGAAATGCAAGTTTGTTGTATGGTACTGGGATGAGCACATTTTGAATCCATGTTTGAGGGCCAACCTTAATTAAATGAAAGATCACTTCAACCCACAAATAATTATGTTACCCTTCTGGTCGTCCAAATGGCTCAAATATCTGCCTAATGTTCGTAACTATGTTGAAAAATGGATACTAACACAGAGTTTAGGAATAAACAGCAAAGAGATGCTGTTCCTGCTGATAATTTAAAATCAACATACTTTCCAGCAGTTAAGTTTATTTCCTTAGATACTGGTGATATGATGAGTAATAGGAAAAAGTACAGTGGAATAAGAGGGATCATATATAGAAAATAAATATTATTTTGTAGAGTTAATAAAAAAGAGCAATGGTGTCTTGAAAAGCTGGAAATGTTCAATGGAGTTTCTGATATTCTGCTGTAAATTCACTTCTAATATCTGGTGCTTGATTAATTATTTCTAGAAAATAATGACCTTATAGTTGTGTCACTTAATATTTTTTTTCTTTGTAGTTGCCTAAAATCATTCTGGGTGTTAGACATTACTCAGGGTGCTTTAAGAACCAGAAGCTTGTTCTTACTTAGTTGTCAAGGAAGGTTTTTTTCAGGTACCATTGAGAAGTGTTTCTTCCTGGAAGATTGTAAGACCATATTGCAGCCAACTTCTTAGTTTTAAAATGATAAATAACATTGAATGTTATAGTTCAAAGATGCAGAAATTCCAATATTTCTGGGTTTTATTCTCATAACCCATTACACATTGCTTTTGAATAAAATGTACACCTACCTACTTAAGCCTACTTCACTATGTAGAATGCAAGAAACAAGTACTATGAACAGAATTCCATAAACTAAATATTGCCTGTAGTTGTAGATACAAAGGCAATTTGAAATTGCAAATGCAATGAAAAAAAGTGGAAATAAAAAAACTCTGTGCTTGCAGATATTTATGGAGAAATTTCCTGGATCATTAAATGCCTCTTTTCATTCATAATACGGAAAGGTATCAAGGTGCACCTGGTGTTTCTGATGGAAGAAATCCCACTTAATTTTTTCAACTTCCTGAAGTTTAACATATCCATGATCTGAATAACAGCTTTTGTAACAAAAAGCTGTATGGGTTTATTCTGAAGGCTGATAAAATGAGAGAAAATACCAGAACAATTAAGAGTATGCATAAATCCAGATAAAAAGCCAAGGGGGGAGTCTTTAAAAATCTTAATGAACCTATGACATGTTTTGATTACTGTTCTATAGAGAGAAAATACTTTTGTAAGAACTCATGATATCTGCATTTAAATTACAAAGAAGATGACATTACACAAAATGAAGAAATGTAAATCTGAAGTTTATGTTCATGACTTCAACGTCTAGACATCTGTATTTCATCTCAGAAGTGAAAAAAAAGCCAAACCCTAAATCAGCTGCTATTCATTATAATTTACATACATGTATGTAGTTAGACGTGAATGAGACAGCAGAAAAATATGATAATTTCCTGTCTTTTCTTAAAGAATTGTCTGTAAACTTCTTGTGTCTTCTTAACTTACACTTGATGTCCTTCAAGGACAAGAAATTGCTGTGCAGGTCCTAGCATGGGTCAGGAGACTCCATTACAATGTGTAGCAGTGCTCATGTGTAGCGTTGTGAAATTTTGGCCTCAGATTGATGTTAAGGACTTCCCCAGCAATGCCAGCTGTCCTCTTCTGGAGCTAGCTGCTGATGTTTTTAATGCTGATAACCCAGCTCCATGTTATAGCCTGAGACTCCTGTGGTACAACTCAGTGCGTGGTTGACTGCTGCCTTCCCTGTTCCCCTGACCTTTCCCTTGTTTGCGTGTTGAGTCAACCATATTAGATTGAAATGCTTTCACTGTTGATTGAAGATAAGAAAAAGAAGATTTTGCACTGGGGCATTGAGCACTTGTGGGCTCCATTTAGTTCACTTTGCTGTTGTCATGGTGATGTCCAATATGGAGGTGCTAAAAAATGGCCTGAGGTAATAACATTTGCAGCTCTTACAGTTGCCTGCAAAGTAAATACATGTCTGTGACATTAGATTCTAGGATGTAGTTTTTTAATAAGTGATAAATTTCAATCCCTAAAATAAATGTAAATTTTAAAAATTAACCCTTTGAAGTGTATATTTATTTAAGTCTATAGGACAGTGTTGAAGTCTATAGGACCATATTGTAATTCCAGTGTAGTTAACAGTATTGAAGGTAACTGCGTGTTTATGCTCTGAGGATGTATATCTCAGTTCTTAACTTTCCCCAGGCAGACTCTAAGATCCTGTAATCCTCCCAGGTCCAGCGGTAGAGACAGTCTTGTAAACATGAGAGTTTTCTCCATAAATCTGTCCTTGAAAAATAAATCTATGCAATTAGCCTCCTATCACTCTGTTCAGCACTTACTCCTGCAAATATAATGTTTCACTATTCAGTGGGTCAAATTTAGATTAAGTCTTCAGATCAGGGCTGTAATTTCTCTGTCCGTTTACAACTGTGATGCTATTTAAAGATGTCATATTATTGACCTAAATCATAACTTAACAGATGTTTTCTGTCCTATAAGGATTGGTGAGGCTTTCTGATTACAAGGTGAATGGAATGGGGAGAAAAAAAAAACATTGCTGGAGGGGCTGGAGAGCTTTTTTTCAGTCTTTGCATTTTCTGAGATACTATGTGAGGAAACTGTGAAGGATAAAGGAATCACGTAGTGTGTCCAAGGCCTCTAGTTTCTTCTGCAACGCCTTAAAGGAGTGTGAAGAAAATGGACCATTTCCCAAGACCTTTTCTGTTTGAAAGCCATGCTCAAAGGCCCTGTGAAGAATGTTCTGGTGGTACCTGGCCACCAAGATGATAGGGGACTCTTCCAGCAGGCCTCAGATTTCCTTTGTCCCCACTTATGTTGCTACTTTTAGGCACATGATATGACCGTAGAATGGGCATAGACCATAAGATGACTTGTGGCAATGTCCATTGGGATCTGAGGTCATATCTGGCACTGTACATTGCACTGCCTTATCTCTCTGCAGTTCAAAAAAATCTTCTCTTGCATCTCAGAATAATCCTTCCTTTAGGTGATGTTTCTATCTTTATCTAGCCCTTCTTACATGCCTTCACTCTTCTTAAACTATGCAGTATATTCCTTCAGCACTGGAAGAAGACCTGCAAATGTATCTCTCACTGGCCCCGATTCAGACTGTGGGAAGGCGGCAGGCTGGTTGCTGCAGAACTGTCCCAGCAGTTAAATCTGTATCTGTCAAAGCTGATGTTTCATTTCTCTGTACATTTCTCTATTCACATCTCCAAACTTGGAAACTGAGTCTTGGAGTTATACGAATCTGTGATCACAGTTTTGTACTTTGAACCTGAAAGCTTAGGACAATTCTGGACTAGGCTTTCATGTTGGACAACCTGTATCCAAGTCTTAGCCTGCATGGCTAGGTGTGGTTCCTATCGATAGTGCTCGCACAGCCAGCAAAGCTGAAACAAGTTCTAGGTAGCGATCGCTGAGTAGATTTATGTACAGTACTTAGTGCACAGTCAAGATTAACTAGGTTTTAGCTATACTCATGCATATATGTAAGTGACTTGATATTTTGTCACTTGATATATGAACTGAGTAAACTCAATGAAAGAAGGAATATTGGAGGTTACAACATAGCTGCTGTCATTGGTTTTGAATGTAAAACAGAGGCCCTGAGCATGCATAGTGTTTCCATGGGAGAGATGGAAGTTTGGTGAGTGCAATGTGTGGGATTTCGTGGCAGGAGATGTTCCTGTGGTTCTCCCGAGAGGTTTCCCACAGAGCATGAATGTGGAGCTAGCCAGATATCCTGTGATCCAGCATTGATATACATAGCTCAAAGAGGTAAAAAGTTAATGGAAGCGCTTTGGAATAATGCAAAGGGAAATAGATTTAATCAGGTGTATAGCTCTGGGTGCCTTACAAGCATCGAAATTTGTTCCTGAAAAAAAACACTGAACTGAGTTTTGGAATTTCTCTCATTTGATTGAGAAAACCATAACAGCATCAGTAGAATTCTATGACTTGAACTCACACAGGAGGGCTAGAGGGCAGAGTCAGGCAGTTGTTTGGTATGCATTTACAAGCTCAGTTTCAGTCTGATCGTAAAATAAAGTTGTAGCTAGGTGCACTTAACCATACATCAGTGCCTCTATGGGTAATAAATGGGATGGTGGAGGTCTGGTATTCCTGGGCAAAGGATTGTATTTGAATGATCTGATGCCATTTTATTCTTGCTTTCCCCTGGTATGAAAATTATGAAGGGGGAGGAGTGGGAAGCTACATTTTTAATTGTCCCAAACAAAATTTAAGCATTAACAGAGTTAACTGCTTGTTTCGTAATTATAACTGATGCGAACATACAAGAAGTTTGTTTTCCACTACTTTTTGTAACTGCTTTGCTTTACGTTATTTTTTGCAACTTGGTAATTATAAAACAAGTAATATTGATGGTGGCTTTAAAACAGGAATGTATAGTAGTTTATTTAGCATCTCTTCCTTCTTCTTTAAGATGCCTTAAGCTACTGGAAAATTATTTATTATGTCACGAAATTTCCTGCCTTATTAGTTAAAGGAAAATATTCCCCTACAGTTATTTTCACATGTAAAGCTATTTCCCATATTTCACAAGCTGTTTGCAGTTTAAACTTAATCATGTTTGCCTCTCTGTCACTAAGGCTTTTTAGAATTACCTTAGAGATCTAGATCTTATTTGGATATTTATAGCATAATTAGATTTGACGTATCATACTTTGTTTATCTCAGTTAATGCCTAAGGGCTTGATTCTGATCTGAGATCTGCGGAGGCATAGCACCAAATTTGGAATAAACTCTGTATCAGAGATGCTAATAGCAGCCTCTGTCCAAAAGAGTTACTCTGCTCTCCTCCTGTCTCCTAAAATGTGTTAGGTTGGAAAGATGTATTTGGTTTTTTTTTAGAATGAGATAATGCAGGAAGTGGAGCCAGTCTGCAGGATTTTAGTCTTTTGTCCCGGTGCTCTCCTATATATATTATTGTATAGGTAACATATGAATACATTTTATTTACTGGAATAAATATGGTTTTGAACCTTCAAATATACTCTGCCACAACAGACCTGATCACTTGTACTTTTGCTTTATATTTTTTCTCTCTGTTTTTAATAATGCAGAGATCCAGATATAAAATTCAGCATTCCTGGAAAGTCAGTCTCGGCTGGTGGTGCTCCCCAGAGAACTTTATTCTCATGTATTGATGAATTAATCATCAGCCAGAATTTGTAGTTTTCCCACAGTAAATGAAAAATAATTTTGATTATCTTTCTTCATGTGCATTCTCCAAGGATAAGTCTAGGCATGTGACTGCCATGAATTCACATCTTTCTTTGCTTTAAAAAAGTTTGGTATGGTCATGCCACACTATAGATACTCCCCGTAGCACTACAGCTAGTGCTATAGTACTAGAAAGAGTATTGCAATATGTATTGGCTGGTGATACATCAGTTCTTATTAACAGGTTATTTGTGTTTGGAGCGCATTGAATTAAATATGGAAAGTGCTATGTTTCCTTGCCTTGCATGGGTTGGTGAAACAGTGTCATCATCCTCTCCCCAGACACATATTTTCATCAAGAGATTTGGTAATGTGCTAATACCTGTCACCAAGCTGGTTTACTATGTTGGTCGTGAAGGCTGGTCATATTTCAAAGCAGGAACACTTAGGTGGCTTACAATAGTTTGCCCACGTTGAGTAAAAGGCATGGGGAACCTTCCTATGTTCAGCTCTGAGAACAGAGTATACGACAGGATAACCCTGGTGTAAATAGGTTCACGTGTGTACTGCTTTTGGCTGAAACCCTAAAATATATTTGCCAGAAAATCAGAGCTGGTACTCCATCTTAGAGCTGGGCTGCTTTATACTCTACCCAGGCTTTGCTCTTCCCTAATTTAGGTATTGAGTAATGCAACCTACAGACTGCAGTTGTTAGGAAATGTATTTCAGCTTCATAATTGTCTGTTTGGGGCATTTGAACCCTGATCAGAGTAAATGAAACTCAACGGCCATATTCAGACTTTATGGCTGCTATCGCTTTTGTGAAAGGGGCCCTTTTAAAAACGTGTAAGACTCCCAAAATGTTTATATATAGGCAGTCTCTTTGAAGACATGTAATGCCTTTGTGGATTTCCTGAATGACATAAAGTAGGGGAGAGATATTTTTGAATTGTCTGTTTTAACAGTTTGAAAATTTACAACTGTGTTTTGAAGGTTATTTATAATGTTATATTTTTATGGAAAAACAATATGCTAAATTAAAGTCTGATAACGTGCAATACAGGTTTGGGCTACACTTAAAAAGAACAATACACATAAAATATGCTGCAATTATCATAAAAATGCAGGCACACAGACTGATTTTTCTGGTCTAACCTTTAGGTGCAGAATGCTGATTTAGTATTCATAAGGTAGAGGGTAATGTCTTGCTTTTCGAGTTTGGGTGCACTGTAGCAAATAAAAAAGGGCAGTGCTGAAAATTACTGTTTCTATAGAATTTAATTTCTTATTGGACCGTTTGTGTGGTTTTGGAGAAATACAGCTTTATTAAGAAAAGACAAATGAATTTCCTTTACTCATTATTCAGAGGTTCTGCATACACTAATTAGTACTATGTTATTTCTCTGATTTTCAAATTACAGTGTACAAATAAATTTTAATTGCTAATGATTTATACAAAAGTTATTAATTTCATTATTACAGAATGTTGATACTGTGGAAAATTATTAATGTGGTAAGTATTTTAGGCAAGAGTAGGGCAATAATTATTGTTACTATTAGTATTCCAGTATTATCCAAAATTTACTGAGCCCTTTAGAAATGCAGAGGACAGCACAGCTTGCATCTTAAAAAATGCATAAAGCAGTGAGAACAGATGTATATGCAGGGAGTCAGATTGATGCTAGGCAAATGTCTCATTATTTACAGGTTTGTTCCTGTCTGAATCTAAATTTAACGCATTTGTGGTATTTAAGCTGTTGCTGTCTGCACTAATACATCTAAGTCAGAAGAGACCAACCTGTGGCTCTTGAGTAGCCTACATGCAGCCCCCTGCCAGGGTTGTATGCTGCACCGTGGTGAGGCTGCCCATCACAGGCATCAGTGGACAAATAAATGCCACAACTGTGGGGGCTGGTGGATGCCACTGAGGCCAGACAGGCACTTCAGGATAATGCTTACACCCAGCCCTGGTTGCTCTGGGATGGGAGATGCTCCTGTGTCATCCTTCAGGTATGAACTTCTTGAGAGCTTTGCACCAGCTTCCCTGCTCCACTGCATCCTAGCACCATCTGGATCTAGATCATCTGGACTAGATGACCTTTTGAGGTCCCTTCCAATCCCTAGCATACTGTGATACTGTGATACCATGCGGGAACATGCTGTCTTCCACATTCACCCTCATGAAGCTCCTGATATGTTACATGTAGCATTAGGATGTTGGGCTGCTTCTAGCGTTTTTCCTCCAACAGTGTGGGCTAGATGAATGTGGGCTTTGTACCTGGGCCCCTAACCATGCATATCTGAGAGCTGTCACAGGGAAGAAGAGTGTCTCCAGGAGAGACCTGGCAGGGGGCGGGGAGCTTTTCCAGACATTTCAGAGCTGGTGATTCCATTGGAGTTGAAGCATGGAGGGAAGTGAGGGCATATCAGTGAGAAATGTAACAAATGAGGCATGAATAATGCCTTCGTGACTATTTGCTTTCAATTTGCTGCAGCTGGAGATCTCAGAAGTAAGGCTGGTAAGAGCTCAGAGATGAGGCTGTGTTGAGAAGAAGCAAGAGAGACCTTGTCAAAGATGACTCTTACATGGAGCAGAAAGGAATGAGTGTGATCTCTGTCAGGCCAGTGTTCAAGCATCTCTCTGAATTGGCCTAGTGAAGGCGCAATAGGAGGGCAAAGAAAAGAAAATATCTTAGATGCAATTTGAGAAAAAAAGTAGTAAGTATTGGACATGACTTGTGGGGTGAGGTAGGTGAGGAAAAGGGGTCAAAATTATGCTGGGTTATGTCAGAATCTCATAGAGAAGCGTAAGTGATCCTGAAGGAAGCAGAAGAGCTCTGTTTTGCCACGGTGTGTTTCAGCAGATACTGTATGAGTTAGGTTGATTTATGGAATTGAATAGATGGATACAGGCAATCACTGAAGAAGCAGCTTTGCTTTGAGTCACCTGTACAAGACTATTACCTAACAGTCTTTGAACAAGCAAAGTTAAAAAAAAAAAAAAGAGAAAAAAGGCAGCTTCAAGAGAAGGAATTTAAGAAAAAAATCATGGGAGGCTTGGGTGTTGCAGAAGAGAGGGAATCAGTGAATATCGATAGACAACTGCATTTGACTGGGCCGAAAAAATAGAATGACCATTCTCACTGTTTTCCAGTTTCTCAGCTGATGGTGACCGTGTCAATTGGTTTGAATTTACAACAGCTGAAACTCAGACCTTCAGTACTGAAACACGGTGGCATATGTAAAATGGACAGAGAGACCAATAAATAACTTATTTGACCTTTATATATTATTTATAAAGTGCTACGCATGCGAATTGCTAAGCACCTTCCATTCTCAATAACCAGCCTGCAGGAGATACTCATAAAAGCATTGCTTCAGTCTAGCAAGGAAGGAAGCCAGGTTAATTGGAGGATTTACCCGTCAGTAGGATACGGTGTGTTCTGTTGCCTTATTGACATGAAACAGCTCTGTTGTGATACCCAATATAAGATTTTAAATAAGTCAGTGCAAAAAGTAACTGTGCCTGTGTAGAAGTGGTGGCAAAATAAAATAAGAAAAAAAAAAAAACGAAGTAATCTACTATAGATTAATTTCAATATGGTTTGTATTTAAGACTTTATTTGTAAGATTAAAAAAAAAAAAAACAAAAAAAAATCGTAAGGCAGATGAACCTAAAGTTCTGGTTTGTGCAAGGGTGTTAGCTGAGATTGGCCCATCTAGGAAACTTATTGTAGGTCAAGCTATTATTTATATAAGGCACCACATTCACACCAAAGAGAAAGGGCAAATGGAGGCTGTTGCAGTTGTGTCATTCCTCACAGGTTTACAGTGACAGTCAGGATTTGCAGGATTCTGCACTGGCTCATCTTCGTGTCAGTGTTGTTTTTCCCCTTCCTCACAGGATTTTCCCCCTGTTTAGTTTGTGGTTCCATGTGTCCGAGGCAGCAGAGCTTTTGCCTCTGTTGATGGGGCAGTTCACCTACATGTTGCAATGGCAGGATAGGTCCTTTGTATTCATCCTAAATCATGCCTTACTTTCATTCTGTCCCACTTGATTATACTACGTGTGCAAGCCTAAGTGTCTTTTTTATCCTTCTATTAATTTGTGTGCAGACTAACAGCTACTACTTTTCCATCCTTTGTAAATGTTTTTCTGATGGCATACGCTTTGAGGAAGCAAATTTAAAATTATTTTTCCTTTGGAGTTTTCTTTCTCCCGTCCTTTTCCTTCTCCCCTTTGTATATTTGTATTGTTTTGTTCTTAAAAATGTGTAGAAAAGCACCTCATAAAGGGTGTGGTGGGTTGACCTCGGCTAAGGGCCAAATGCCCACCAGCCACTCTCTCACTCTCCCCCTCGACAGGACAGTGGGAGAAAACAGAATTTAAAACTTGTGGGTCAGGGTAAGGAGAGGCAGGTCCCTTACTGTCGTGGGCAAAGCAGACTTGACTTGGGGGAAATTAATTAAGCACCTTTTCCCAGGCTCACCTGCACTCCTTCTCTCCTGAGTGCTTCCCCCCGGCCCTGAGCAGCGCAGACGCCATCTTGTCTGAGGGGCTCAGCGGGGCCCTGCGGTGGGGCCGCTGGAACCGGCCGGAACCGGCCTCCCCTCACAGCGGCCCCTGCAGCCCCCCCTGCCAGCACCCGGGCACCGACACCCCGTACAAAGAGGCACAATTCCATGAAAACATCCAAAGGAATATTTTTCTTCCCAGCCCCAGGCACATTTTCTCTATTCTGTTTTCCAGCAGTTCTGGACTAAGGCTTTTTTCCTGTGTGGGTGTGTGTATGAAAGCTCACTCTCTCGTTATATAAATAAAGCTGATATTTTTCAAATTATGTTATTTGATTCCTAAACTACTGCTGCTTCTTGCTCAGGTTTCTCTTTTCCCCTGGTTGTTCCCTCCATATATTTTTCCCTCACCATCAACTCTTTAATAAGGTTTACTGCTCCATATTTATCAGAACTACTCTGCCATTTGGTGGACTGTTAGACCTCCCCCATAGCTTTTGTTAAGAATAAACGGGCTAGTCCTGTCGCTGGGCCCAGTCACTTCTTCCTCTTCTCACGTGCTAATGAAGCTGGTTGATGCCGGAGTACTCCCCAAACCCTGTTGGAGCCTCTTTTGGACACCATTGCCAATTCCAGCTTTCTTCTTGCTCAGCTTGTCCATTGCCTTCGGGAGTAAACTTGCTTTCCTTCTTGGGCTTCCTTTTTTGTTTTCCATGGGCCAGGTTGTTTTCTTCAGCCTCAGACATTTGGTTGCATGCTGGCATAACTGTACTACCTGCTTCACATTCTTCACTTCTTTTAGATGAATATTTCTATCTTAGAGATTTTGTGAAATATGTATATATAACATTTATTATATATATTATGTTTCATATATTATATATAATATATTAACATTTCCTCTCCTTACACTTTAACCACTGCTATAAAGCATAAAATGTCTTTGCCAGATTCTGGCACTGTGATTGAATTGAACTGAAAATTATAAATGTTTCTCCTTACATGGGCTACCCTATATTCTGATGATTTCAACCTTTTCCTCTTTCTCAGACACAGATCATTTAATTTTTGGAGTCTTCTGTCAATAGGACAACTGATATTGAAAATGGGAATGAATAGACTGAAGCTGATATTTTTGGGAGAGTTAGTTAAACTTCCCTGATCTGAAGAAAGCTTAACGATATAAATGATGCTACTATACCTTTGTGGAGTCCATCTCTGGACAGCTTTTGAGCCAAACATACACTGAGCCGTGAATACCTGATTTCGGCTTAATGAAATGTTATCTTCCAAAGTCTAAAAATATGATCACTTCAGGGCTCTATTTAACAAGTTGCTCGAAACCTGAGTCACTGAAGCTTAATTGCAGGACAACTGGTATTTTGTGAAATCCAAGTCAACTGTTCTTATCTTAAAAAAATATGACTTCGTATTATCCTTTTAAAACTACCATATATTTTGATGTGCTTATTTCAACTCTTGATGGTGTTGAAGGTATATGTATTATTTATGATCAGTGAACGTCAGCTGTATTTTCAGTTGCATAGCTCTCAAAGACAGACTGCTCAATTCATGTCAGTTTTTTTGAGTAGCACTGGCGTAAATTATGGCAAAGCCACATGTTCAAAAATCCTGTTTCTGCTTTTTTCATAAAGATTTTTTTATATCAATGCAGCATTCTGTGAATAAACTAATCACTGTAGATATGATGAAGATTCAATAGTTGTATTAGATGGCATATGCTTAAATGCCTTTTGAATAACTTGAGCTGGAAAATGAAAAAGACTGATTCCACTGTTCCTCCTCCCCTCTACCCTGGCTGCAGCTCTTGTAATAACCCTGGTCAAGCAGCCAGCAGAAACGTTGTCTTCCATCACTGGAAATGTAGTCCGCCCAAAGTGTTCTGTCCTAAGTGAGAATGAAAAATTGACTGAAGAAGGTAATGACAAAGGATGGACAGTTCTAAAACAAAATTTTCTGAGTCAGTTTTAAAAAATGAAATATTTTGATTTTATTAGAAATGTAAAAATTTGTTTCAGTTTTACTGATGAAAAGATGGAAGTTTTCTGGTAGTTGAAGCGGTTGGCAGAGACTTCTAATTTTATAGAAATTACGCTTTCCTGATAGTATTCCTATTTAGGAGATGTCAGAAAAAGAGATAGCTTTTTCAATCACACTCTCGCGTTACCCTTGTGCCTCTTTTATTGAAATTAGAACCATTAGTTCTCATTAGATATTTTTATTGTTTTGATATTATTTAGTAGTCCTTGTTTTTTGACATGTGGAAGCTCATGAGATGAGCAGACTAAAATTACAGAAAATAAGGTCAGTAAGTAATAATGTGTGCAATCAAAAAAACTTAATGTTTACAAAATCCAACCCAGACAAATGTAAGAATTTCTAAGTTTTTCTCATGTTAAATATACAGAACAAAAATAATTATAGCAGATGATAATTTGAATGTGTGTATATATATATGCATGTAGCTACCTTTTTACTTCATTATTTGTGTACTGTATTATTTTATGTTTTGTCCCTATTATATGTCTAAAAATTGTACATGATGTAGTAAATGCAATTTAAAGACAGTAGTCTCAGAAAAAGAGAGAAGATATGTTGTCTTTGTCTATGTGATGCAGTACATACAATAGCACAAGGAAAAAAATTGGCAGCATTCTGGATAAGGGAGGGCACTCAATATCAGAGACCACTTAAGGCATATCTCACTAGCTGCTTGATTTCCTGATTGCTCAGCATTTTGCAGAAGATTGAAATTACACTAAAAGCAAACTTACATGTTTTGTAGAAAGTACTCACTATTTCTTAGCTGCAGGGCTATTGCAAAAAAAACAACTTGCACTTTTCTAATTTTTCACAGAGGAGCTTTTATAATCAAAGGCAGTGATAACCTTGCTTCACCCAACCAGATGAGTGTAAATCAAAACACTTTGCTCAGTGCTAAATACCTGGTGTCAGACAAAATTTAAGCATCAGAAGTTGTCTAAAGTGCTGGTGTTTTCCTCAGTAACAGTCAGTTCATTCCTTTATTTCTAAGGAAAATCATTCCTGTCCATCACACACCTCATAGCGAAGCGCTCTGTGCTGGTGGAGTCTTATCTTTCATGGAAATTTTAATTTCAGAGTTAAAAAAAATTAACAGCTCAATTTTTTCTGTTGGTGAATTTAAACTTCTCTTAAATCTGACATACATCTGTGTGATATTCCTTAAATGGCAAACTGAATTATATTTCAAAGACCTGCATCTATTTTTTCACAGTCTTCCCATTAACGTCAGTGCATAGGTTGCTTATAGAAGTAAGTCCTATGTCTACATAGCCTCCTAATTTTGTTAATGAAGGAATCTGCTATGTCCATACAGGAACTCATTTCCACAAGTATTCTGTTACAGCTCTGTTTCACCATTTACTTTCTTGAGGTGATATGAAGGTGTGACAGTACATAGACAATAGTACGACAGGGTGAAATATAACCTCTAGAGCAAACCCTTAGCCCTATGCTGACATGTCTAGACTCGTGCCTTAGGCTGTGTACAGTGTCAAATAATCAAATTGTGTTGTTTAAAATACTCATTGATATATGTTGTTTTATTTTCTGATGCTGAGGGATGACTTCAGGCTAGATTTTACCCTTGCGTGTGCACAAGCGATTCCCACTGACTTTGAAGCAAGGTGACTCCACACAGGAGCAGGATATTGTCCCTCAGCCTTTATGGCAATGCAATTATTTAATCAATTGGAGTTGTGTTTTTGTGACACCTCATAGTGCACACAATCAATAATAAATGATCAGTCAGTATTTCTGTGGGAATAAAACATGTTCCTCGTGTTAATAACATTATGTCATAGACTCATCCATGCATAAGCAGGCTTGACTGCCATTTTGTTTCTACAGTTGCCTTACTCATGGTCCAAATTTGGCATGATATAGAAGAATATGATTGTCAAGTGCAAATACGATGTACTCAAGCCCATATTTTCAGAAGTATATATACCTTTGTGTTCATCGACATTGCCATTGATAGCCTAGGTTTTTAAGGTTTTTGTTTGGTTGTGTTTGTTTTTTCTAATAGCTATGCTGACTGTGTTCACAGCAGTTAATTACTGCTTGCAATGGGCAATGAAAATTGTGACATCTTGCAGGTAGTATCTAGAGGAGGGCTTCTTAACTGATATGTCATTATTTGCGAACAGAATCCTGAGCTGTATGAACAGGAGCGGTGCCAGTAGATCAGGGGAAGTTACTACCCGCCTAGAGGACTTGCACTGGGAGGAGAGACTGGGGGAGCTGGGCATGTTCAGCCTGCAGCAGAGACAACTTCAGGGGGGCCTAACAGCAGCCCCCATTGCCTATCGGGCGGTCATCTAGGAGTTGGAGCTGGGCTCACTGAAGTGGGACAGGGTGGGAAGATGAGAGACAATGGAAATAAACTGAAATAAGAGGTTCAGACTGGATATTAAAAAAAAACGCAAAACCAGCTGCCCCCATGAGGACGTTCAGGCAGTGGCAGAGGATGCCCAGAGGTGTTGTGCAGTCTCTGTTCTTGGGGGTTTTCAACCTTGACCAGGTGATGCCCTGAGGAGCCTGGTCTGGCATCAGAGCTGACCCAGCTGTGAGCAGGAGGTTGGACCAGAGGCCTTCTGAGGTCACTCCCAGCCTGAATCATCCTGTGACTCTGTTTGTACCCTCCAGCCAAGTCACTTGAAATCTCTTGTTTGCTTCTTCTGAATTTTGATCTCAATTTAACTCAGGGATAAAAAGTAGCATGATAAGGACCTCCTGTGGGGTTGTGCCGAGTGTGTCAGCACTCAGATCAGAGCATTATGATGAGGAACGTGATGCTGGAGGAGATTCCATTAAGCCTCCAATGCAGTCCTCCCTGTTCTCACAGGCGACCAGTTGGCAGGCCATCCCTCTTTTCTTCCGTCTAGAAGAAATGAGACAAGCAAATTATACAGCTACTTTTTTTTTAAACTGTCTCTTGATAGTATTGTACTTGTACCTAGAGGAAGAATTATCCAGCAAAGCATGGATGTGAAGTAGATGATCCGGACATTGAAAATCAAGAAAATACAAGTAGTACATGGATAGGACTGGATCCTCAGTGTGATTTCGGTGAAACACACATTAAACCTTGTAGCACCGGGAAGGAAGTAAAATGACCCTACCTAGATTAGATTTTATCCCTGGCAAAGGAGTAGTTGGTGCATCTCTTTCTGAGCTGTGTAGGTATAGAAGCATTGTGGAAAGTATTGTGGAAATGCCACAAAAAAAAAAAAAAGCTTAAGAAAGAGGCTGTAGAGAAACTCAGGTTTTAAAGAGACAAGTTTTCTGCACTTCTATGTATTATTGCTTTTTCACAGCAACTCTTCCTTTTCAAATCAAGCTGTGAAAAATATTTTATTCTGTAGGTTTAGTGGCATCTCTGTTCCTTTGTGTATCCATAAACAAAAATTCATCAGGCTAGGGGTAGTCAGTTTGGTTCTGCATAGTTGTGTAGGAGAGAAAAATGCTTTATTCTGTACATTGTTCCTGACATTGTTTAGGTATATGATGTCAACATTTCATTTAAACCTTTGATTGGTTGAAAAGACCTTTACACAGCATGATCAGCGTTTTCTAAAGTTGAAGAATGATTATTTGCAGAAGTTGATTTTGGCCAGTAATTGCATATTTGTATAATAAAATCATTGTGGTACCTAATTACTAACGAGTTTAGTGTATGTTAGAAATGAAAAGATCATAAAACATTTTCAAGACAAATATAATATGATTTTTTTAAAAACGTACATGTTGTGGTAGCTTTGGGCTACCAGTAGTTAATAGGTTTTAATGGCAGGGGTAGTTTTAATAAATATGCTAGTGTATATGCATTAAAAAAAAGTGTTGCAATCCTTACTCAGGAAAAATTTCATTGACAGAAACAGAGCGGAGAATAAGCAAGATAGTCTCAGAGAGAAAGGAAGATCTTGCTTTATAACAACTGTTTTGAGCAGGTCTTGCTGGAATCAAAACTGTGGAAAACTTTTTATTTTTTTAATATAATTTTATAACTAAAAAGAAAAGATTGAACATTTTCCTAAAAACTCTACCTACAGCAGTCTGCTTTTCTCCAAGATGCCTATGAGCAATACCAATCCATTATCCTAAGACAGTCAGTTTGATCCTGCAGAGCACTGCGGAGAAAAGCAACATGTACAGAAGCATTTCTGCACTTCGGTGTTTCGCGTGATTGATTTGGTTTGGGTGCACATTACCACAGTCACATTTCATCCACCAACTCTTCAGCCACTGTTAATGATTTTTTGTCATTTTTCTTTTTTGTATATAGCAACAGACTATCTGGGAAATATGAATGAATTTATGCTAATTAAGACAATAAAGTAGTTTAAAGATACACAAATGTTAATAGGATTTGAAATAAGAGGTAGCTTGAGGCCGCTGCTGTAACTAACAGGCCATTTAAAAATTATTAGCATCAGGCCCAGTGGACCAGTAGTAAAGTACAGCTGCCTTTTTAGTACAATATCAGAGCTAGCGGCCCCTAGACCCTGAGCTTTACTCCAGTGATCACAGCTGTGAACTGTGCTGAACTAATTTTGCTTATTCCTGCAAATGCCAGCATAGACGCTACTAGCCTTACATAATGCCTGGGGTGATATATACAATATTTTGTTATTTATAAAGCAATCTTTACAGCAAATTAATTTAAGTACATCAACAAAGACATGTTCTTGCATTATTCACATCAAGCTGTTAAATGTTTTATTAATTTTCAGTGGTGTTTTTTGCAGACTAAGATTGATATATAAAAGAAGATGGAGTATATTGCTCACTTTGTTGATCGAACAGTTCAATGAAGTGAAGGACTCTGCTTTGGTCAGCCTTAAAGTCCAAAAATAAAATGAAAAACAAGGGTTTCATTGGAGAAGGCTACTATTTGAACAGCAAAAGAAGTTTACATAAGGTGACAGCTATTTTAAATCTCCTGTGATAACCACGATGAAGAAAAATATTTTGTAATGGCAAATTCTGTTTGACAATCTGTCTCCTTTTCCCCCAGGCCCCACAGTACACCCTCCTTTGGTCCATTCACAGAGATAACAGGGTGCCAGCCAACCAATCTCAGCTCCCTTCTTATCTGTCTTCTTTTCGAAAACCATCACCAGCACATTTCCCAGCTTTGTAAAAATCCCAATTATAGATAGTCCATTTCAAAATGCCTTATGGATGAAACCCCGTTCCTGCCAAAGATATGAGAGAACAAAATGAGAGGCTTGTGCTCCTGTTTTCAATTAGTGAAGTTGTGGAAATACTTAAGATGGTGCCTGAAAACCTGGCATAGCGAAAACAGGATTAGCTGAAAACTCAGGAAGAAATGAAGGCAACTGAAAACATATTTCTGTTACTGCTTTTTTTTTTTTTTTTTAGGCAGTTTCAAAGTACCAGAATCATGATCTGTACATTCAGAAGGTAATTTTTTTTGAGAAATGAAGAAAACTCATTGCATGTGGAAAGATGTGAAGTGGTGCATGAAACGGAATATTAACAGCTGGTTTAGGCTTTGACCAGCAATGCCCTCTCACTTAAGTGGATCTAAATACATTTTGCCATCTTTTTATTAGGCTTTACAAATTATTGTTCTCATTTATAAGCTCACAATCTGACAATGTCATAGGAAGAGAGATGGAAACAGCATTTTTGATTGTTGTGCCAAGAGCAGGATAGGAACCAAAATATCTGCATCACAGTGCACATAAGGAGAAAAATGTGCAGGTAGTTTTTGAGGTGCAGTTTGATTTCTCTGGGTTTATGATTTTAAGCCCATAGTTTGGACAGCCATCTTTTCGTTTATTGGGAAATACTGTGAAAGAGAACCGTGATTGCAAGAAAGATTCTGGCATTACTGTTGTCAACGACATAATAATGCAATTTAGTGACATCAATTGATTTTAATGCAAGTTAGCAATTTTGCTCTTAGAGGAGAATATGAGATAAGCTAAGCAATTTCTGCCTATTGAAAGGTTGTGTTGTGTTTCAGAATGGCTACTTGAGTCAAGGGGAGATAGGTCATGCCAAGCATTCAAAACCTTTGCCTACATTCTGCAGGCTGCCTTTAGTCTGGTAGCCATTAGAAGCTCCAGTTTTGGATAAAGACACCATTTTTTTAGATGTTTTACAAATACGGAGTTACCAAAGAGATGTTCATTAATCACAGAACTTGCAATGTAATTATTTCATGTGAAACAATGTTTTGTGGGTGGTAACTATGTTTTATAACACAACATAAATGTTCTCCTCTCATCAACTGTTAGGGTCTCAGCAGCGTATTCCTTTCATAGAATCATAGAATGGTTTAGGTTGGAAAGGATGCTAAAGATCATCTAACCCCCCTGCCATGGGCAGGGACAACTTCCACTAGACCAGGTTGCTCAAAGCCCCATCCAACCTGGCCTTGAACACCTCCAGGGATGGGGCATCCACAGCTTCCCTGGAAAACCTGTTCCAGTGTCTCACCACCCTCACAGTGAAATTTTTTTTTTTCTAATATCTAATCTAAATCTACCCTCTTCCAGTTTAAAACGGTCACCCCTCATCCTGTCTCTACATGCCCTTGTAAAAATTCCCTCTCCAGTCTTCTTGTAGTCCCCCTTCAGATACTGGAAGGCTGCTGTAAGGTACCCCTGGAGCCTTGTCTTCTCCAGGCTGAACAACCCCAACTCTCGCAGCCAGTTTTCATAGGAGAGGTGCTCCAGCCCTCAGATCATCTCCGTGGTCCTCCTCTGGACTTGCTCCAACAGGTCCATGTCCTTCTCATGTTGAGGGCTCCAGAGCCAGACTCATTATTCCAGGTGTGGTCTCACTAAAGCGGAGTAGACGGGCAGAATCACCTCGACTTGCTGGCCACGCTTCTTTTGATGCAGCCCAGGATACAGTTGGCCTTCTGGGCTATGAGTGCACATTGACGGCTCATGTTGAGTTTCTCATCCACCAACACCCCAAAGCCCTTCTCCTTAGGGATGCTCTCAATCCATTCTCCGCCCAGCCTGTATTTCTGCTTGGGATTGCTCTGGCTCATGTGCAGTACCTTGCACTTGGCCTTGTTGAACTTCATGAGGTTTGCACAGGCCCACCTCTCCAGCCTGTCCAGGTCCCTCTGGATGACATATCTCCCCTCCAGAATGTTGACCACTCCACACATCTTGGTGTCATTCGCAAACTTTCTGCAAGTATGTCCTGCCCCAGAATTGAAATGAAATAAGCTCTCTTTGTTAAACTAAACATGGAGAAGTTATACAAGTAAGACAAGTATAGTAGCCACAGTTACAAAGTTACGTACTTCATTTGGCTTATCTATCTATTTCTTTTAAAGACATCTAAGCTAACATCTATCCTATTTTATAGTAGAGATTTATATGTGTTTAAAATAAACAGCTGTGCAGTTTGCCTTAGAATAAAAAAATTTGTGGCCCACAGCAATAGTAAACATGCATACATATTCTTATGGTGTATACACAGATGCACTTCTTTTCTTAAGTCTTGTTTTAGCTGAAAAGAATTATTTAGAAAGCATACTCCATTCCTGGCATTTGACACTGAACCTGCCTTCCGTATCAAGCAGTTAGAGATTGAAGTCATTAAACACAGGGGCATATTTTATTTTTTGAAAGGTAATTCTATTTTCTCATTATTTTAATTATTATGTGAGACCTACAGCTATTTAGAAATGCCTTTTATACATAAAAAAGGCAGAAAGATTAGTGTTTCAGAGGAAGAAGAAAAAACTTGGTAATAAAAAAGGGAAGACCATGGAAGATGCATTTCCAGTAATCCATTCCAAGCATTTGATTTTAAAACCATCCAACTGTATTGTGGACAGTTCTCACTGGCATAATCATGGGAGGCTAAGAAGCAGCTCTCTCTTAAAATGAATAGCGATGAAACTGCAAGACACACAGGGGAAAAAACAGGGGGGAGGGGGGGAAGAAAAGAGATAGCTCAGGGTTTCTTAAGCTTTGGACTTTTGGCCCTCCACAGACAGTAATTCCCTAATGGCTTTTTGACACAACATGTCCATAGCAAGTAGAATCTACATCTGAAAAATCCCGTAGCTATGATCACTGCATTATCTGGGGAAAACAGGCAAGCTACAAGATGCTGAAAAAACTTCAGTGCAGTGAGATGATCAAAACAAGGCAGCATAAAGGAATAAGTACAAGTAATGAAAACACAATCTGTTTGAGATGTCGGTGTGAGGTGTCTTAAATAACCATATTTCCCAGATATATATAGTCACCAATTCCCAGATATATATAGTCACCTAAACAGGCCAAGACCCAAATTTCTAGGAAGAACAGGACAGAAAATCTCTTGGTATGGTTTTGTTTTTGTGAAGTTAAGAGTGATAGTGCTTAGGATGTTTGAGGAAGGGCTGAAGTATGAAGTACAGAAAGATGAAAGAAATCACAGAGAATTCTTGGTGAACAGACCAGGGATGGATAATAAGGGTGTCTAGTCATTCTTTGGAAAGATTTTATTCATTATTCCAACTATATGAAGGACTTAAGTGTTAGGATCTTTGGTTTTCAGATTGGAAGACTCAGAAAAGCAAAGTGATGTGTCTACAGCTAGCAGAAATTAAAATGGGAGTTAGACTGAAAATTTACCAACTCCTTGCCTTTCACTTAGGCTGTCTTATCTCTCCAGGTACCATTTGCCAGTTCATTAGATCAAGGCTAGGAAAAGCAGTAAAAATAATAAGATCACACAATTTATGGGGTAATTCTAGGCTGTCAGAAGCACCTAAGTGTTCTGGGAAAGCCATCATTACCTATGGTGATATGTAAGAAGAAACAATCCAAACAACAAAGTCGATTTTGGATGTACATGAAAAAGTCATTTTCAAATTATTTTTTTATTTATTTAGTCATCAGAACATGCACTAACATCAAAGTAAAATCATGGAAGCATGGAAATCTTTTATCCACTATAAATAAAACCAAGGTCCTCAAATGCGGGAAGACTAATAGAACAATTGGCACTTCGTATATCTTGATCTCTAAAACGATAGCTCAGAAAATACCCCTTGACTGGGGAATACCTTCAGCAAGTCCTTGTGCACGTTGTCAGGCACAGTCACAGACTACAGAAGGCACCAGCAGAATTTTGTTTTTATATCTCTGACTAAGTTGTATTATAAACTCATGATGTGATACCGTGTTCTATTTATCTGACAGTAATACTAGTTTCAAATTCTGCTTCGTACCATCAAAGGGAAGAAAGTAAAGGAAAGGACAAACAACAGATTTTATCAAAAGTGTTCAGAAACTCTTCTTCTGGAAGTCCCAACTGTGAACAAAAAATTACTAAAAAGTTTTTTTCAAGTTAAGGTGATTGTAATTAGATAATAGCTTTCATTAACCCAGGAGAAATTGGGGAAAACGGGTAAGATTTTCATCATACGTATCCTCTTAACATTGACATTGTTTTCAAAAATTAGAAACCATGTTTTCTGGCTCTTTAAAAGATACTTAGGTCTAAGAGTGGCCAAGGAAGCAAATTTGTATTTCGTGTTACTTAATCAACATTGTGTGGTGAATGTCTGTTGATCTTACTGAGGCCAAAAGGAATCCATGGCTTCATTCATTTTAAATGGCAAACAGCAAAGCAGGAAGAATTATTTAAGATTATATCCTTGTGCAATAGCATAAATCAAAGTAAGCAATGATTTAAGTTGCTAGTGAGGGGACTCTTGATGGTACAAATTCTGTTACTGAAGGAAGAAAGAAGCAAAAATCCCAGCCTCATCCCTGCCAGCTTTCAAAAGCCTGGACTGGACAGAGAGCATTTCCCTTCAGCGCACAACCCACATTGGCTGGAAGACTAAGGTGAAAGAATAAGAAATTGGGAGACAGAGTCACCAATGAAAGAGTAAGAGTTCCAGGGATGGATCAAGTGGCATCCTTCCCCTCAGGACAGGCTTTAATTCTAAAAATAAAACTACAAACCAGAGAAAAAAAAACCCAAAGCATCTCAGTTCAAGTTTGTATGACATCCACCTAAGGACCTTCATCTTCATGCAGGACCAAGTTTCATGATTTTCTGCCTTCCTTTCCTTCCTTTTCCAAGATGTTTCAGAAATCTGGGGAGACGTTTCCTAAGTCAGAGGCAGCAGTTAGATTACTAGTCCCCTTTTAAAGTCACATGGAAGTTTAGTACCAAACTTTCCCAATACTTTAAAAAATGCTTTACATGAGCTTCCTCAAATTACATCAGAGTTCATGTTTTGTTTCAGTTCAGTTAAATTAGAACACAGGGTTTGACATAAAGAAGCACCAGTGGTTCAAAGTGCAAGGTATAAATGATGATAATGCATCCATCAAAACAATTTAGGTCAGGAGCATACCATATGGCTCCACCTCTCTTATCTCCTATGAAATTCAGTTAATTCCTGTCAATGACAGTTTTGCTAGCAGGAATACTGCAAAATTAACATGTATTTCTCCAAAATGAAGAAAAAAAATTATTGTTGCTATTTTTTCTCAAAACTACAAATAGATCTTCCTTTGCATAACAAAAATCTGTGATTATGTAGCTATGTATAAAAAGCTATTTTTATGTAATCAACTGCACATTTTATAAGATACAGTGCCATTTAAAATTGTACTGATTTTTTTATAGTTCTTTTTCTTCTGGAAAGAAAAATGTCCATTTAAATGTGCCTATCTTCTCCCTTTGCAAGATAAAAAGAAAAAAAGAAAGCTAATGTTGTAGAGAATTGGGCCATCAAAGGATTACTTCTTTAAACAAAATTCAGACTTCTCTTTGTTCTGTTTCATTAAAATGGGATATGGGGGCAGGTTTTATAAAATCTTACATTTTGGGGGGAAAAACAAGCTGCAAAGAAATTTGTTTTCTCTACAAAGGAATGTTTGGATGAAGTTCAAATTTGAACTGAAAAAAATAATATGTCTCATAAGGAAATTAATCAATCCAAGAACAGCAAAAAAAAATATGTTTAATCACAGAAGCAGAAAATGTTTAATCACAGAGGCAATCTAGGTAAGTTATAAAACATGATTTCCGTAGATATTCATCTAATGAGGATGAGCTTTCCCTCAGCTAGCAAACTGAAGAGGTGATATGATAACTACCGCATAAGTATCTGAGTTGAAATGTTAACCTCAATTAAGCAACTGGGATTTTTACCATTGATTCCATAAACCATTTTTTTTTTACCGTAACCCAGTCTAATTTTCATGCAATCTGTTAGCCGCTCTAAGCTTCTATCCTGAAGGGGGGTGGGGGGGGGGTGGGGGAGGTGGGGGGGGGTGGAGAAAGAAAAGGTAATTGTAGACATTTTATCCTTGAGAAAACCTGCCAGCTTCATGGGAACTTTCTACCAAAACCTTCATGCTTAATGTTTTAAAAAAATTGTATGGTTTTGAAAAACCTGGCAGTCTTACGTGGTGGTGATATTTTTATCTTTTTTTTTTTTTTTTAAATGGCCAAAAAAGAACTTCTGTACCAATGCAGATTCTCATTCATATGACTATGAAAGGTAAATGATGCATGTGGATTCTCTATGGGAGAGTGTTCA
Source organism: Vanellus vanellus (assembly GCF_965231255.1). Taxonomy (NCBI): domain Eukaryota; kingdom Metazoa; phylum Chordata; class Aves; order Charadriiformes; family Charadriidae; genus Vanellus; species Vanellus vanellus. The sequence continues at coordinate 205,645,228 of NC_138905.1, read as the reverse complement.
AAGAGAAAGTTTTGGCAGAGTTAGGGAAATGCACATGTATGTGCATTGCCAGACAGCTATAAATACCAGATCCGTGGAGTGCAAAGGACTGGAGGACAAAGGCACAAAGACTGGATAATTTATAGCAGAGAGAGCTGTAAAGTACTTTTAAAAATGAGAAAAGATTTGTTAGCATTCAGCAAATGCGAAATTCACGAAGGGAGTTCTATCAAAGAGATTAGCCAAGGCACAGTGGAAAGACAAATTTTATAAATAAACCCAGTGGAAAATGTTTTCTTGTTGTGTAAAAATGTTCCATTGGATTTAAATTATTTGGAATTATGTATTAATGAAAGTAAAATACTTTAGTGGTGCAGAAGTTTTCAGATGGAAAGTACTTAAAGATTAAAACAGTTTTCCTCATAGAAATTTATGAAAGGCCAAGCTACTTTGTGTTCTCCATCAAGAAATGAAAGTTGTCAGCACTTTTCAGGAAAATAGAGATATATGGTCTGTATCTGAGAAATACCTGCAACCCCTGGCTGCGATGGATCTGTATCCGTTGTGTGAGAAGGGACTCAGAGAAGGACAGCTCCAAATCACATTGAATCTAGGGCTGGACAGGGGAGAAACTCACAGAGATATGTTTCCTAAAGTGAGATTTTTTTTTAATAATTTTTAAATGTGGCTGTCTAAATGTAGGTGCCAAGTCTTTCACAGTTGCATAGACTCCTTTTACAGCAAAAAGAGATAGGTGCCTCTAGTGGCTGAATCAGTACACCTATTCTATCACCCATCTTAAACTGGGATAATCTGTCTTCTGAATATACCTTTTTCTGGTTTAGACAGGAAAAAACAAACAAACAAAGAAAAAACCACCCAAATTTAAAAACCTAATTTTCAGGTGGTGAGAACCAGATGAGGCAGTCCCCTTCACTCTCCCTGCGTGCACACATCACTCCGTTCACAAATTCTTTTGGGATTGGCTTGGAGGAAACTTTAATCAATGTATTAATTTGTGAAGAGCAAAGCTTGCTCCTTGTGAAGCAGGGAGAAGAGTTGAGCAGTTGGATCTACAATTCAGTCTTGTCTGGTCTTTATGATCCTCTCTTCTCTGGTTTGGGCATCTCTCAGGGTAACCTTCTAAAGTTAATGTTCTGTAACTTAGTGATCTGGTATAAGACATCGTCCACAAAATACTATATTACAATGCACAAACTGATTTTAAAAGAAGAAAATACTGTGCATGTTAATTAAGCTAATTCAATTCCATTTTCCATTCAATAGGCAAGAAATGCACTATCACTTTCTGCTATAGTTTCGTGAATTGTCTTGGAGCAGAAATAGTCTTTTAGAGACAATTCACATAAATTGTTTCTGGAAACACAATTATTAATTAAAAAATGTACTAAGTTTGTGTCTTGCTTTGCAATATGTTCTCACATCTGCAGTTGCACAAACAAAATTGCATTTCCCAAATTACCATTTGATCTAGCACATTAAACCAAGGTTTTCATTGTTCCTAGGAGAGTATTTTTACATGAGCTGGCAAGTCACCTAACAGAGTACTAAAAGTAACCCATTGCTGTGGATTAAATGTAGAAGACACTCATGAATTTTCTATGCCTCAAGTTTGGTGGATCCATCTGTTGATCTCCAGATAAATACTCCTGCACACTCTTTAGTACGTGCTTAATTTTATGCGTGCAACTAAACACACTGATCTTTAGGACAGGTGCTTTCTTGTTTTTAGGGTTCCAGAATTTGCTATAGAATCACAAGATAAAGGTCCATTAGGTGTAACGTTTATTCACATTGCTATAGCACTCAAAAGCCACAGTTGAGACAGTTGGACCACTGTGCTAAAGTTTTTACAGACAACTGATAGGACACTGACCTGCCTGTCAAGTGCTTACAGTCCAAAATAGACCAGGCAGTTGAAATGCTGAGAACTGAGACATGGGGATGTGGAGGGTTTTGCTCCAGAGTATGAATTTAGTTTCGGAGTTTCAGTGCCCAACATACCAGACTTCTCATGATGCAGTTACATCATAGGAGGATAAACGTTTAAGAGGAATAAATATTTGAGATGGTAATGTTTGTCATTCAATTCTTTTTTAACTGAAAAGATCTTAATTTAGTCTCTTTGTTCACCTCCAGCATTAATACTCTATAAAATTGTAGAACAGTAAGCTGATTTTAGTTAAAGTAATGATGTATATTATTTCTGGTTATAATGCTTTAGTCATGATGCTACACAAAGTGTGATGCATGCCTCCTGAGCACAGGGGAGGATAATTCTTTTGCTTGAAAAAAGCTTGTGATCAAAAGGCAAAGGTAGATGATGATTTAGAGAGTGCAGTATCTACAAATAGAAAATTATTGAGGTTGTGATGGGTGCTTGTTTCATTAGACAAAAAATCTAACCATATAATTTGTAAGAAACTCCTTGTTTCCCTTTTCCCCTTTTTTGGATAGCAGTATTTAGAAATATCCTTTTCTATTCAAGACAATTCTTAAGATAGTAGTAAACTGGTCCTAATACATCTATAATGTTTTCATCTGCCCGCTTTATGTAACACTGTTTTCTCTTTTATAATCCTATCTGTCATCTTATATCAGTGATTTAATTCATGAAGGTACCTCATTAAGTTGGTCTCAGTGCTGGGAAGTTTTCTTAATGCAACAGCATAATTTAGTATAAAATCAGCAGTTTCAAAACACAACCCAGAGGAAGAGCATATTTGTCTCAAATTTGTACTGGATTTGGGTGCAAGATAGTTGAAAACTACATGCTGATGAATTTAGATCACTTGTCTTGTAATTCTAGAGCCGTGGCTGGCCTTGTGTCCTCTTACAGGAGGTGGAGGTCAGTGGAGTGATCAAGAGGAGTTGGATCAGGGAGCACAGAGGAGAAAGAGAGTATAGGGATCTTCTGTGCAAAATGAACAGAAACGTGTTTTGACATTTTAACAGGAAACTCTAATCTCAAAGCTGTTTTAGAAATATTACTTAGTCTCATCTCAAGTGTTGGAGCTTTCACACATATAAGTTGATAAATCATTTCACCTTGGGAGGCAGGTCCTTATTTAGATTAAATGAATCTCCCTTCTGTGCTTCATCTCACTTGTAGAGCTTGCATCTCCATATGGCTAGGCTGTTCCTCTTGGAAGGAGTTCTTTAGGTTGAGAAAATTCACCCAGTACTTTTACATCAGTGCTGGCAAATGCAGGTGCACAGCAGCTGAACAAAATAGAGAGTATATGACTGTGATCCATGAGGACATGGATCACTGACTGCGTTGCAGGCACATCTCAAATGAACGCCTTCATATACTATTGTGGTGGCAAGGAAATGTCACTCCTTATATATATATTTGAAATTTACTGCTGTCTGTAGTTTAACAGGTATTTTGGCTTTCTGTGGACAGGTTTTGGTGGGGAGGCAGCTGCAGGGGTGGCCTCTGTGAGAAGATGCCAGGGGCCACCCCCGTGTTGGACAGAGCCAGTTTTCAGCCAGCTCCAAAATGATTCCACCTCTGGCCAAAGCTGAGCCCGTCAGTGATTGTGGTGGCACCTCTGTGATAACATGTTTAAGAAAGGGTAAAAAACATTACATAGGAGCAGTGAGAGGAGTGAGAAAAAGTGAGAGAAAAAACCCTGCAGACACCAAGGTCAGTGAAGAAGGAGGGGGAGGAGGTGCTGCAGGCGCCAGAGCAGAGATTCCCCTGCAACCTGTGGAGAAGACCACGGTGACACAGGTTTTCCCCCGGAGGACCATAGTGTAGCACATATCCACTCTGCAGCCCATGGAGAGCCCCATGATTCAGGTAAATGTGCCCTGAAGGAAGCTGCAGCCTGTGGAGACACCACACCAAAGCAGACTTCTGGCAGGAGCTGTGACCCATGGAAAGGAGCTCTCGCAGGAACAGGTTTTCTGGCAGGAACTGTGGCCCATGGGGGGCCCACACTGGAACATTCTTTACCTGAAGGACTGTACCCCATGGAGAGTACTCTATCTATGGTGTAGCAGTTCTTGAGGAACTACAGCCCATGGGAAGGACCCGTGTTGGTGCAGTTTGTGAAGGACTGTATAAGACTGGGGAGCCCCACACTAGATCAGGGGAACAGTGTGAGGAGCAAGGAGCAAGAAGCAGCAAGTTGCTACGGACTTACCACAACCCCCACTCAATGTTTGGATCTCCAAAGCATAGGAGGAAATGAAGAGACAGCAAGAGACTGTCCTCATATCTGGAAAACTTCCATAACAGAAACTGCTCTGAGTCTATCAATTTTGGTACCTCCACAGTTTCTGACTTTATGGCAGATCAGTGGGCCTGTCAGTATTATCTGTAGCAACCAGCTGTGCCAGAGCTCCGCACATAGGAGTCTAAAAATTAGGGAAAAGCATTTTAAAATGCTCGTTCCAGAGCTTGTGTCCTGCAACACTCAGGGTCTCTGAGTCATGGCTCTGAAGCAAGATCTACCATGTTAGATAGTCGGTACTGGGGCCTGTACTGTTCAACATCTTTGTTTGGTGACATGGACAGTGGGGTCAAGTGCACCCTCAGCAAGTTTGCTGATGATACCAAGCTGTTTGGCAAGGTAGACATGCTGGAGGGGAGGGATGCCATCCAGAGGGACCTGGACAGGCTGGAAAGGTGGGCCCAAGCCAACCTCATGCAGTTCAACAAGGCCAAGTGCAAGGTCTTACATATGGGTCTGGGCAATCCCAAGCACAAGTACAGGCTCAGCGGGAAATGGCTGGAGAGCAGCCCTGAGGAGAAGGACCTGGGGGTGCTGATTGATGAGAAGCTCAACATGAGCCAGCAGTGTGCGATCGCAGCCCAGAAGGCCAACCGTATCCTGGGCTGCATCAAGTGTGGCCAGCAGGTCAAAGGAGGTGATTCTGCCCCTCTACTCCACTCTCGTGAGACCCCACCTGGAGTACTGCATTCAGCTCTGGAGCCCCCAACATAAGAAAGACATGAACCTGCTGGAATACGTCCAGAGGAGAGCCACAAGGATGATCTGAGGGCTAGAGCACCGCTCCTATGAGGAGAAGCTGAAAGAGTTGGGGCTGTTCAGCCTGGAGAAGAGAAGGCTTCAGGGAGATCTTATTGCGGCCTTCCAGTCCCTAAAGGGGGCCTACAGGAGAGCTGGGGAAGGACTTTTTACTAGGACATGTAGCGATAGGACGAGGGGGAATGGCTTTAAACTGGAAGAGGGCAGGTTCAGATTAAACATTAGGAAGAAGTTTTTCACTCTGACGGTGGTAAGGCCCTGGAACAGGTTGCCCAGAGAGGTTGTTGAGGCCCCATCCCTGGAGGTGTTCAAGGCCAAGCTGGACGTGGCCTTGGGCAACCTGGTCTAGTGAGAGGTGTCCCTGCCTATGGCAGGGTGGTTGGAACTCGATGATCTTCAAGGTCCTTTCCAACCTAAACCATTCTATGATTCTATGTCACTTCTGTGTTAAACTGTGGGTCCTCTAGATTCTTACCTATATGGTATAGGTACCATATAGTCTGCTGAGCAAAACTAATGCTGCTGGCAGACCAGCTGTGTTCTGCTTATCAGACTTCATTTTGTAAATATATGTTTAGGGTAGTGTTTTATTTCTCTTTTGAAGAAATTATAAAAATTTTGGGTGTGACCAAATAATAAAGCAAGACCAATATCATGTAAATATGTGTGCAGGTATGTATATGTATGTGTATTTGTACATAGGCATTTCTCACAAACTTTCAGTTGACCTCTTTGTGTCAATTTCGTGGTTATATTTACAGTTGTATTTGGACTCTGACTTCCCCTGTGCCTGTTTAGAGGTTTCAAACTATATGGGTATAACTTCTGGAAATCAGTGAGTAAGAAGATGTTGGGATTTTTTTTTCTTTTTGTTTTTCAAGAAAAGATTTAAGTGTGGGACTTGTCTTTAGAACAATAACAGGGACTTGGGGAAGTCTTTCTCTCACAGAGGAAGAAGACCGCATGTGGCTTGGCTGTGTCTCAGTAAACACCGCTTTGTACAATTTTTGACATTTTGGCATTTTGATTTCCCATGAGTCATCTATTCTTTTAAAGTGATAGTACTATCACGTAGTTCAATCTGCTTGAAATAACATATCTAATTCATATTACAGCTACTGCAATAACATTATCTTGGCTATTTAAGGTGCATTGCAATGTGTTCTCTGGAGTCTGACCTGCACATTCATCTTGTCTTTAGTGAGACCAATGGCATTGCAAAATTTGCAGGAGAAAATCATATGTGTAATACTGGAATTAAATTGTCAGCTATGAAGAGATGTCTGGTTTAAAGGCAAATTATTATTCAATATGTTTCAATGTTTGCCCATGAAAGTATACTTGTCACTGCTTTATATTTATGGGGAGGAAAATCTTGAACAAAATTTTCTTAGAATGCTAATATGAGACTGTGTTTTACCAACCATAATTTAGTCCATTTATAATAACGAGAATGCCTTTAGAAGTGCAAGAGAAATAGATAAAGAATTGGGAAATCCGGGTAGTCATGTTTGCCTGGAGGCATTTTCTGAGAACAGTAGTGAGTCAGAATGCAAATCCTCATGGCTTTGCTGATTTTTCTGGTTGCTGCTGATTACTGTAAAATTGATTCAGTAGCGTTGCAGCATCTCTGCATATGTTTAAGCCTAATCTCCATAGTGTCACAGGCATTTTTCCTCTCTGTGGCTATTGTACTGAGTAAGAAAAAATTCTCATAACCTTCATTTTAGTGTTTTTTCTTATCAAGGAGCAAAGAAGGACACTGTTCAGTAACTTCCCTGTCTTGATCTTGAGTATAGTAGCACAAATTTTCATGGACTGGTTATTTCAGTACTTTAATGATAGTCAGATAATGTTTTATTGTATTTGGATCTAGGTTGTGGCAAGGATAGTTTGCTTTGAAAATGTGAAGAATTATTATTCTGTTATTTTTAGATAAAAGTATTTTAGGCTCATATCATGTTATTTAATGCAATTTGAAGTTTGACTTTTTATCTTTTTTTTTCCCTCTCTTTCTTTCCTCTATCCTGAGAATGAATTTGAGCTTTAACTCTACTCAGTGTACAATTTCACAGCTTGACATTGATTTCTTGAATTTTTCATCATGTAGAATCCTACTGTATGGACCACGTGTTACAAAAAGTACCCTTTGCCCATCTAAAACTGCAAAGAAGTAAGGCAGTGCAGGACCTTAACTAGGGTGTTCTCTAAACAGAAAACACATTAAGTAACTACCACTTACGTACACAAGGTTTACATTGAACTATTTCCGTTGGCAAAGTTAACTGGACTGTGTTTGAAAATAGAGGAGGCCTGCCATATCCTCACAGAAGCATTTGTAAAACACTGAGAAATCCCTTTGCAGTGGAAAGTAACATGCAGGATGTGACTTCAGAACTGAATGAATGATTATACAAAAAGATATAAGAAACAAGTGTTTAAAAAGGGTTATTAGTAAGAGAGATTGTGTTGAAGAAATCAGGAGGTATAGAGGACATTTGTTGCAGAAATGAGAGCCTAAGTTAGGGCTGCCAGTGAAAACTGAAACTTGCAAAGGACATTAAAAAAAACAGTAGAAGGTCATTTACATCTTTAAATACAAAGAGAGGAAATAGCAAAATAATTGAAGCTGTTATATATTGATGGTGGGACAGAGAAACGGGAAAATCTGGTTAGAGATGTAAAACTAATAGATACTTCACATTGATTTTCACTCAAGGAGGATGTTGACCTTAAAAGAGGCGTGATGGCTAATGGGAATAGGGAAATCACCTCTTTGTTCCGTGGTTCTTAAAGAAACAGTTTACTGAAGGACAGATGCAATAACAAGTGCTTCTTAACAGAGCTGTCAAGTGAGTTGTGATACGTATGATCAGTGAATAGGAAATAGAATACCTATTTTTAAAGGGGCACATAGAATCTGGCAGCCATGGACCTAGCAGCTTTTCATTAGTAGACTGTGAAGTTATAGAACAGATTTTGATGGAAAGAAAACTTTAAAATATGGCTATAAACAGAAAATTACATAAAATGCAACCAGAAGTTATTCAGGTAGAAAGTATGGGGTTAATCCATACCTTCCAATTGCCAAGAGAATGACGTAAAATAGACATCCTCCTACGAGAAGTGGTTTATGAAAATAGAGACAAACAGGAGAGTTAAAAGGTAGGCATGAAACTAAGGGGAAGATGTCAACAAATGCTGGTAAAAGAGGAGGTACCAGGCTGGAGAAGTAGGAGGAAGATGCTAAGAGGCTGATTTTACAGTAGACACAGATAAAAAGCCAGAGTACCCTCATGGAATTTGCTGTTGAGGCAGATACAGACATCAATAGAAGTTCAGAGCAGACTAAGAATGCAATCGTGGAAGTAAATAATTTTGAGGAATACAGTAATAGATGTGACATAATGGAAAATGAATAATAGTGACTAATAAAAATACTATGCTATAAGCAGAAACTCAAAATTTGGAAATGGCTCAGAAGGGAGAAAGAGCAGAATTTTGATCCCAAGATGATCGTCAGCCGTCACTGAGGTGCAGATTTAGAAAAACACAAAGCGATATTAGGGTATGTCAGCAGAAATATTTTGCAGTAGAGATGGGGAAGTAATGTAAAAAGAAGCAGAAAGTCTTAAACTGAAATTCTAAACGTGTTGGTCATCTGTGTTCAAGAAAGATGAGATGAAACTGGGAAAGCACAAAACAACACTTTTTGGGATGATTAGTGGAATGGCAAGTCAGTCATTTGATGGGTCTGGGAGAATGAATGTTGTGTGGTCCAGCAAAGAAAGCACTAGGAAGGTTTGTAAGGTTGTGTGTCAACATATTGAAGGGGAATTTAGGGGAAGGAAGAAAGCTTTTTAAAAATCTTTATATATAATCTGGCTATGAAAATCCTTGGGTTGGGGGCTGTAACAGTGGGGCAGCATATAAAATCACAGAATTGCCCTCAGGCCACTTTTCCAGTTCTGGCCTCAGAACTGGATAAATCACCCAGCTCGAAGGAGAAAAATGCGCTACTTGTATTTTCTGCTTTTTATGCATTAAATGTAATAGGAAAGAATTAAAGCTGAACTGGTTTGAATCAGCCCATTTGCTAAGTGTGTATGCTGAATCCTGACTGTGCTGCTGTCACAGGATGACTGTGACCTCCAGGCTAGAAGAGAGGAGGCCATCATCTAGTTAAAAGGGTGTGACGCAGGATTTTCCATGTTTGGCCTACGTGTAAGATTCGGTTGCTAGGAGGGAGGGTCTGGAACAGGAGAGCATAGGAAATACATACTTAGGAAAGAATGGGTATGATGATCCCCTAACTGACCCTTTTCCATTTTCTGTGATTCTGGGCTAGGTAACACTATTAATGGTCACACAGTTTCCAATAGGTTGTTTTGTACTTCAAAAAAAGTGGGATGTTTTTCATTGGGCCCTTTATGAGTTGCTTGAAAAGCAGTAATTTCTCAAGAAAATACCCTTATGCCTGCTTTTATGTGCACAGGTCAGTAAAGCCCTTATCCAGTCTGCTGAAATCAATAAGTCTTCTCTATGTCTTCAGTGAGTCCAAAAGCAAATCAAAACTCAGAATATATATTCAGGTCATTTGATTTCTGGTTTTGAGGTTGACACAGAGTAGAAATTAGAGGTTTGGGGCAAAAGTCTGGTCACATTGACTTACTATGTTTGCCTGTCAACCGCTCTCCTAAAGTCAAGGAGATTATTCATGAAGCAAGTTGTTACTCAGTTTCTTCAGCAGAGTTTTAATGTAGCACAAGGGCTCCCTGCTTAAAAGGGAGTGAAGGTTCTACATTTTAAAGATGCAAAATGTCCGAATTTTACTTATGAGGTCAGTTACTTTTTTTTTAATAGTTTTTGCATTTTAAAATGTGAACGCTTTCCTGTTTAAGGTAATGGAAATGATCAATGCCTGATAATATGCAGAGCTATGATAAAAAACAGCATATGTTGACTTTTCACTGGTGTGCAAAAATACATGTTATTTATTTTATATTTTATTTTAGAGTAAAAACACTACAGATAATGCAATGCTCTTTGAATAGGGTGCAAAAGTGACAAAATGTTATTTAGCTATTTATTTATTGGTTTCCAGAATGAAACATATATGAAAAATGTGTATAGCTAAATACAGGCAGAAATTGGAATCTTCGAATTAAAAATTTGAGGATGTTGGAATGTATAAGTATGTGTTTACAGATTTTTGTCACTAACTGAACTCCATTGTCTTCTTTTTCTTCCAGTTTGCTCCCAGTATTCTAGAGGAGTTTTTGCCATTTTTGGACTATATGATAAGAGATCAGTACATACCTTGACCTCATTCTGCAGCGCCTTGCACATCTCCCTCATCACGCCGAGTTTCCCCACGGAGGGTGAGAGTCAGTTTGTGCTGCAGCTGCGGCCGTCTCTGCGGGGAGCCCTCTTGAGCTTGCTGGATCATTATGAATGGAACCGCTTTGTCTTCCTGTATGACACCGATCGAGGTGAGTTGCAACCCAGCTTTGTTTGTAGTTCAAATGACTTTTGCAACGACCGTGCATTTTCGTGTCGTATCGAGAGCTTGGGGAGTCAAATTTTAAGGGCCTTTGAGGTGAAATACCTCTGACTGAGTAGCTGTGTGGCTGATGGAAGAATTCCTTCGTCTGCAAATATTGGATGTTGGATGCACATAGTATGTAATTGAACAGCCAAAGCCTGTGCTCTAAGTCTAGAATACTAAAACTTTTTAACTAACATTAGTGAAACGAAGACACAGTTCGATAAGCAGAATTTTACAGCTGCGTTCACTCTTCAACTCACTTCATAAGTGACAGCAGTATAAAAAAGTAGAGGACCAGCCACTTCTCTGCACCTGCACTGGTGTAAGCTGAGATGCGAGCGAGTCCCTTGGGGCTTCCATGCTTTGGAAGGTCAAGGCAGAGAGAGGCTCGCTCGGTGTGAGGCCCTCAGGCTGTGGCAGAGAAGCGGAGGTAAGAGGGAATACCTGCCAGGTGAGGAGTATCCATGGGGCAGCAGAGGGAAGGAGCTCTGCAGTAGCCTGTCTTCTGCTCCTTTCATCTCAAGTTATCTCTTTGATGGACTACACTATTATAAAATATATATTGTGTAGCACAAAAGGCTACACTTTCTATTCGCATTCTCCATTCCACATCCCAAAGCATCTCAGAACCTTTTAAGTGGTAAAAAACTGCAAGAGCATCACTGCGCTTCACCACTCAGTGCTGAATTGCGAAGTAAAATCTGTTCTCCGCGTCGTCTGTTCAGTCCTCTGGCAAAGCCCTTTGCCTGTGTTTATGGAGTAGGATTGAGCCAACGTGGCTGAGCTTCTGTGAAAGAGGCAAGATTTTTATGTTGATGGCTTGCTTTCAGGGGGGAAGTGAGCGGCATAGCTGTAGTCAAATAATTATTTTACTACAGCTGTTTCAATATAGCTCCCCATGTGGACAGTCTATTCTGGAATTAAAGTGGCTTTATTCCAGTGTAATTATTCTGCACTAGAAATAGGGAATTATACTGACCTAACTAAATCTGTTTAATTATTTGATTATGGCTATAGAAGTCAATTTTCTCATATATACAAGCACTAAATTTTAGTGAGTTTTTAACTTCCTATACTGCCTAAATACCTGAATTTAAATCAAAATGAGTAATGGAACAAAACGGAAGTGTTTGTATTATTCCATAATTGCTTTGTTTTTTTTTTAAATACAGATTTTTTTTAATGTTTGCTGGACCTACAGGGGAAGTTCTGAGAAGCATTATAGAATGTATTAGATAACTGGAAAGAGAAAAAAACAGTGTATTTAAAAGTATTCCTACTCAAGACATAGTTACGTGTAACAAGAAAACAGCACACGTAGGATCTGATCCTACAAGTTCAACAAATTGTTAAGAGAGGAAGTGCACAACCTGCAGTCACCTTGCTCATCTAAATTCACACGCTTAATTAGATTGAGACATCATTTTTAAGCATGCAATATCACACCAAGGGCAGTTTCAGAACATCTTCTATAACAGTGTGGTTAATAAACTATTCTTATGGCACTGAACTCAGCAACTCTGAGCTCATCAGTGTGTCTTTGGTAAAGAGATGACATTTGCCAGCTTGGATGCAGGGGGTGCTAGCTACATTGGATAGTCCCTCAAATTCTGAATAAGTCTTGTGACTCAGTTTAATGCAGGAGAAAATAAGATTCAATGCATCTTTAGGTATTAAGATGACTAAAAATATACCATTGCTGAATAATTTTCACTACCATTCCACAACAGAAATTTTTAATGCGGAGCTGAGATATGACAAGTAAAAGGTAAGTATTGTCTCCTACTATCAGTGTAACCAGAAAAAGAAAATAAAATCGTTGATGTTGAGTCATAGGGTCTCTGTCAGCGAGGCCAGAACTTAACCTTGCCCACATTTTTGCCAGAGATCCTTCCTTTACATGCCAGATGTTTCCCTGTCTCTCAGAGCAGCCCAATCCAACCAAACTGAAGGAAGAGGAACCCCCTTAGCCTTTTGGTTTTGATACTGGACCTGCGAGTTGATCTATGCAGCTTAACTGGGAAGCTATAAATAAGCTTTTAGGGGGGAAGGTAAGCAATAAGCATAAATTCAAGCCAGACACAGTAGCTGTTGTGAAGAATGCCGCATTTAGCAGCTATCATTATTGTAAAAGGCAGAAGTCTTTGGCAGAAGGTGATATGATAGTATAAACTTCAGCAAACCTTCAGCAGCAGGGACGATGTTACTGTGGTGGGTAAATGCCTGTTGTTTTCAGACCTGCTTTCCCGGCCTTCTCATCCTGGTTGCTTCTTGGTTCTGTTGCATGTGGCTCAGTTACTGCTCTCTCCTAGGGGGTGAACAATTAAATCCTATTATTTAGGTAGGTTTCTCTGCTGTATCACTCCATTCATCTCTTTGGCAGCCCCTCAGCTCCCTGCAGAACCTGTTTCTTTGCTACTGGGAGCATCTATGTTAGCGTTTCAGTTCAGGTCAGGAATGCACTCTTGTCGCATCTATCTAAGTCATTCCTATGTACCGCACTTGGCTTTACACCGTGGAGTAGTCTTGGAGCTCACAAACTGATGAGATGGTGGCTTCAGCTATTATGTTAAATATCTTTTCCGATGTTCTGCCAGACTCACAGTCTGGAAAATCACTGTCCTGTGACAGGATGAAGATACTAGTAAGAATGGCAAAGATATAAAATGAATTGGATCTAGCAGGGGACATTACAGGAAAGAACAGGTTTTGCAAAAGATATTAGACCTAAAAGAAAGATGAAGGAAAATTCAGCTCATTATTTAACAGGGAAAGTGAACAAGTAAAGAGTGACACAGAAGGCTAAAGCCTCAAGGGCCCTTTTGTTTCAACATATTCTTCTTTCTCTTACCCTCCTTCCATAAAAAGGTTTAATTATGACCCGGTGCTTGATACAATTAATATTAACAGCAAAGTGCCAGGAACACAGATGTGAAGGGGAAAAAGCAGGCTGAAGCACACTTACCTGAGTTACACAAAGCTTAATGGGAAAGGGCTTAAATGTAAACCGCGCCTCCTTGAGTATCCAGAGGAGAGGGAAGTCCAGCAGGGGTGAAGTACTCAGTATTTGATGTCACCTCTAAAGGGACTTCAGTCAAAGAATCAAATGAGTAGACCAGAAGAACATTTAGTTTATACACGTTGTTTTATTGTGATTAAGAGGCATACAATCAAGTGGAGCTGTGCATCTGCAAATCCGTGGGATTTTTGGCCTAGCACGGATATGCCTAAAGTATGATTTTGCTAGTTGATGACAATATTTTCTAGCACCAGCAAGCAAAAGTTGGACCCTGAAACCACAGAAGAAGGCTGGAGAAGTTTGTGTGAGGTGTGAGAAGCTATTTAAGAATAGAATCATAGAATCATTTAGGTTAGAAAAGACCCTTAAGATCATCGAGTCCAACTGTTAACATAATACTGCTAACTCCACCACTAAACCATGTCCCTAAGCACCATGTCTACATATCTTTTAAATACCTCCAGGGATAGTGACTTAACCACTTCCCTGGGCAGCTTGTTCCCATGCTTGACAACCCTTTTTGTGAAGATTTTTTTCCTGATATCCAATATAGAATCAAAAGGTACAAGAATCGAGCATACAAGAGGTCGGTGCTCATTTTCCACAGTGTGCAGCCTTGCTGAGAGCTGGAATGGCTGAAGTTCCTATTAAAACCGCAGGGATTGCCCAGAGCACAGGGGTCCCAGCGTGGAGAGGGGTAGAAGGGCTGTGGAGCAGCGTGGGACACCAGGGAGGATGGCAGCTCAGCAGCCATTTGAATTCAGCTGTGTTTCCCAGAAAGTTTTCGGCCCCTGACTGTGACTAAAGAGCGGTAGCAGGAGGGGTAGATCTACCAGCTGGCATAGCAGTTGGCTCACCAGAGGCGAGGACTGTAAAATAGTTATAGTTGTCTAGAAATCAGGCATTGTGTTTGAGCCTATTTATGTACCTTGTTGATGCTTTTTTTTTTTTCCCTTTGCTCCTTGCAATTACATATTGTTCATTAAACCAACTCAGTCATGGTTGCAGGTGAGGAAAATCAGCTTGCTGCGCACAAGATTAATTTTCCCATGTTTCTGGATAGTGTTTTTATAGCAACCCCTTTAAGGCTGAAACTGTTCTGTTTTATGACAGTCTAAACCTGGCAGAAGGGTTACACAAGTCCTGATGGCCTGTTCCAATTAATCCTACAGAAAATAGAGTGGCAATCTCCAAGCTTTTGTCTTTGAGGACTTGTGGAGGATAGGTAAGGCCCCGATGTCTGGAGATGATAAAGAAAGCTACAAGAAATTTATAGCTGTCCCTTTTATGTTGAGGGAGTTTATTTACAGTCAGTTTATTAGGCTAATCTAATTTTCTCCTTTGGCAGAGTAGCTGGCCCAGCACTAAGAAGTAGGTTTGGTGTGTCCATGCTTAGTAACTCCAGTGATATTGCTTCATGCTTGATATTCTCCCCCCAAAAAATAGAAAATAGAGATTCAGCTATAGTGTGGTGTCTTGAAAATTAGAAACCGTAACCCCGAAATTGCTATTAGTGATTAATGACATATTTTTTAAGTAAGAGGACATGTCAGGTGAGGTGCAAGGGATTTGCCTTTGCTCTGGTCTAGTGAATACCCAGTATGAATTTGCATGATAGCACAGAGAATGGCTTTTGTGGGTACCCAGCCTGGCCAAGGTAAGAGTGATACAAGACAGGTTCAGAGTTCAAAGTGATCTTGCTAAATAGATAGATCAAGAGGGTGAAATATGATAAAGGTACAAAGGGTAAACTTAGTATGGAAGAATCAAAGGTGCAAACACAAAGTGCAGAGTAACTGGCTCAGCACCAGTGTCATGGGAAATGTTTAAGGACTTGTGATGAGCCATAAGAATAATGTAAGTCCTGAAAGCCATACTGTTTCCAATAAAGTAAATGTTATTTTGAAATTTAGGAAAAAGAATGTTGCACATGAGAAATGAAGGTTAATTATTGCTTTCTCCTGTCTGGCTATGCTGTTGTGTCACTTGTTGGGTTTTCCACTGCAACAGAAAAGATCAAAAATTTCCAGTAAGCTGAGGAAGTGGAATGGGATCGAGTGGATGAGGCACACAGAAGACACGATGGTGGCAGCACTGTGTCCCACCACTTTTTCCTTGCCCTTTGAAAGCATTGGGTACTGTTCACAGGTATATCAAGGGCCTTCAGTGTGAGCACGGCACAAGGAACTGTTGCTGGAATGGCACTGTGGTCACTGACCACCACATATAGGTATCACATACATAAGTTTCAAGGGTCCAGAGGAGAGGAAGAATATTAAAAAAAAAAAAAAAAAAAAAATCATGGCCTTTGAGAAAAAGCTTCAGGAACTGAGATTTTTTATTTTAGGTCTCTTAAGGAGCAAAGACCAATTCTTCTTTGTGCCCATGGAGATCAAGGCAAGAATTAGAATTATTTTTCAGGAAAGCAGATTTAAGGTGTTACTAGGAAAAATACATCAGTAAGGTTAGAATAAGGTGAGGAGGCTGTGGGGATTCTTACCACTAGAGGTTTTAAAGAAGAGGTTAGAAAATATCTGCAGTGGTGATCTGCTTTGCTACATCCTGCCTCAGATGATCTCTTATGTCCCCTCAGGATTTATATTTATGTAATTTTCATGATTTCTCTAGGAGACTGGGAATGGCTTCTTCACAGTACTTGGGACACTGAAAGGACAATTTTCTACTCTGGAGCAACTTTCAATAATATATTATTGCTATTCAATTATATATATAGCCTTTGTAAAACATTTAGTATGTTCTATTATTCAAAAATCAGATCAAAACTGTTCTAAAGTGACTTAGACAAAAACGCTGTAAAATCAGGTTGAAGGACTATAATTATAATATGGTACTCAGTTAAGTTATCGTTAGCTGGGCATTTAGGAACTGCAAGAACGGGCCCTACATCAAGCTTTACTTGATACTTTTACTGCACTTCTGAACGAATTTGTGAATGTCTTAATAATGAAAGGAGTAATAATATAATAGCAACTTGGAAAGTTATTTCAATAGTTAGCTCAATTGAAAGACCTAGACATAATAAAGCCAGTAGTAATATAGAAATATCACCTACATGTTTATCTGCATTAAAATACTGAGTCAAGGCTCTTATTCATGAAATAAGTTAAAAAGAACAAGTGTTGCTAATAAACAGCAAATTGTAGATGAAATTACAACATGTTACTGCCAAAAAAAGGTTCTGCCACAAAGTGCTGTTTAGTTATTAATTATTTTCTTCATATCACTGTTAACCCCAGACCTATATTGCTCTTACCTTAGACTGCCAGAACATCACAGGGGATTTCAGGTAAGCCTGAGAAACAAAAGTTATGTGCATAGAGAAGATCATGTTGGGAATCTAACTTTGTTCAATTGTAGTGATCCACTTACTCTTGGGCCCTTTTTTCATTATGATCATCAGGAAGAATTTGGAAGGATTCCCACCATAAGGACTTTTCATCCTACTGACCTTTGGCAAAATGTTCAAGAATAAAAGAGAAGGTTCATGACTGCGTCCACTAAAAATGAAAGGCATCATGCAGTTATGTACCAAACTTCTGTGAAACAAAGATCAGTGCTGTCATGACATTGCAGAAATATTGATGTGATGTGTTCCAGAAAACAAACAGCATCCAGTGCCTGATCTGGTAGTGTTTATTGGATGACTCTAACATCTGGTCTGTAGGTTTGAACTTTTCCATATTTTGTGTCTTTACAAGTGCTGAGATCAAAATCATCAGTGTTTTCATCGTGTCAGCTGTTACCTATTTCAGAGTACTTCCATCGAGTCAAATTGCTGTGGAGTTTCAGTAGCCCAAATACATCCCAGGAATAGGATGGCACTTATGCTGTAGGTGAATAGAAAAAAATCCTCACTGGATTTGATAAAAAAGCTGCTTGTCTTCAGCAAACACTCTACATGGGCAGTGGATCAGGTCATACCTATGGGATCCAAGTACAACTGTGTTTGTTGTTTACCGAAGTCATGTTGTAATTTCGTGCAGGCCAATCTGAACTGATACACAAAACATAGAGAAAAAGTTGTTTTAGCAAATATCGGTAAGCGTAGAAAACTGTAGTAAGTTTGTCAGCCTCCTTCATATGATCTACTGCTGTCTATACTCAGTAACAGTAAATACCATGTCTTTGATGAAATAGACCAATGTGCTTTGTCCATTGATAATTGGTTTGCAGCAAATTTTGTTTTGCCAGCGTCAGCTCATTAATAATTACAGCAGCAACATGCCGGCTTGTCCTCATCTTTTCAGCAGCTTGAAAGTATAGTTAGTAAATGCACACATGAAACTAAGATGCAGCTGGATCCTAACATCGGCATCGGTAAAGATACCATAACTTTCCATATTTTCCTTGTTTTACCACCGAAGGGATGCAATTATGGTTAACTGGCATGGTCATGGTGTAATGAGCTCAGAATTCACTACATACTAAAATCTTCCAAGAGCTTTCAGACTGATTCATTAAAGAAAAGTACTCCTTTTCTTGATTTAAATGATTGAACATTAGATCAAGGTTGAAATTAACAAAAAATACAGGTATGGAAATCAAAAGCTGATCATTAAGTGTACAAATGAGTCCCTTGAGTTTGCAGTTCCATGTAAGATGTGGATCAAAGTAAGCTGCATCAGAATTTTTACGGGTGTTTTGGTCATCTAGCTAAACACTCAGAATACGCAGTGCAGCCTAATATGCAAATGCCATAGAAATATATAAATCAGAAAACATTAAATAAACTGCTGCTTATTATATTGCTGATCTGAAGAATTTGCTTTCCTTTGTTCTGGGTTAGAGAGTGCCATAGAGAAGACAAGAGACTTGTGATAATTTTAAATATTTCTTTTCAAGTTGCCATGCCAGTGAATCAGCTTTGCCCTTTTTAATGATTTATTTGTGGCAGTGCTGCAGGATCCTTAGAGCTAAATTCCTTTCCTAGTAGCATTTATCTCAGGTTTGCACATGTGTAACTCAAAAGTATGCCTGTAGCTTCTTCTCTATGCTTTTTTATTCCAATATTCTAATGGAAATAACGCTGCTGCTTCCAATAGCTTTTTCTAATAATATCAGAGCAATTCCATTTCCAGAACCTGGCATAAAGAGTTAACTTGTTACCTGCATGTGTAACACATTCCTTTAAATGGAAGCGTCATTTTTAGCCCTTTGTTGCACACATTCTGTATTTACTTGAGAGCAGGACAGTGTGGTTTGTAATTCTGAGTATCTGTTTCCATTTATTTAAGAGCTTTTCCACGCAAGGAAGTTGTACTGCAGTTAAGAAAGGAAGTGACTTAACAGTATAGCAGATTTTCTGGAAAAAACAAAAACAAAAACAAACCAAAACCAAAAACCAAACAACAACAAAAAACCACCAAAGCCAAAACCCCTCCTGTATTGGCATTTTTAGTCTAGACTCTGCACAGCAAAGTTAAGTTCAGTTGCTCTTCTGAGTTACCAATAGCAACTCTGAGCACGTTTCTGAGTACGTGCTGCACCTGAGTCTGTGAAGACGTATTGCTTTGAGTAGCAACTTTATTTCCTTGCCCCATGCAGATAAGCCATAATAAAAGGTCTGCATACTGTATGTTAGGAACTGTATGCTGTAAGAATTGTTTTTATGATTATTTGATCCCAAGTAAGAGCAGGTGATTTCTATACATACGGATAGGACTTATATTCGTCTTTTCCATGGATTAAATAAATTACTCCCAGAGAAAAAAAAAAAAAAAAGCAGAAATCAGTGTTGTGTTTTACTGATATTTAGTTTTCATATGAATCTTCAGGATAGACTCTGCCCTTCCTTACATTTATCTATATCAGTGGTGTCATGATTGACAAAGCCTGCGAAAAACTGTCTTCAGTGAAGGGACTGCGGCAGCCTTACATCAGCGTAACCGAAAGCATCTTTTCTAAGTACGCGGCTGTCCTATGTTACCACTACACATTGGTCAGTAATAACACTGCAGACAGTTGATCGATACAACATCCAGCAGCGCGGACCTCCAAAGAAGGCCTTGAAAAGACTCAGACAAGGAAGCCAGCCACACATCCAAATGCTTATGCTTTAGAAATTTATTTCAGCCTGGACATCTGAGTCCCGCAGCTGCTGTACATAGCCTTTTATATGGCCACAGGTGTCGGCTTCAGTGCTGGAGCACGGAGTGGTAGCAAACAAAGGGGAGTATAGTCGATGCTGCCAGAGACCAGACATAGTGCCAATTTAATACTGAATGTAAAACAAATACTTGTGCCAATTTGTTTCTAAATGCATTTTTAGTTAGAAAAATTAGCTTGTCTTTTGAGAGCGTTGTCTATGTGTGGATGAGTGTTCCAAGTTTTAATACAGTATAAAGCAGGCTTTTTAAAAATCAAAATAAATAAACAAAATATAGACTTACAAGTATCAAAACCTACTATTCTATTGTTTCTGCTCTTATTGTTTAACAAATAATCAAACTGTATTAGGCTTATTTAATTCTTCCTGATCACTCCCTGATATATTTTGTGAGACAGATTTATCCTTTATGTAGTACAAATTACTCCTCTGGAGTTGCAGCAGGAAGTAAAGGTAATTCAGCATTAGAGTATGTTGTGAAGTAAATCTGTTTGTATTCAAGGGCACTTCTGGAGTTGCACATTCGTAATTCAGCTGATTGAACTGTCATTGTATCATCTATGCAATCTATGATTTTAGGACTACATTTCTGCTTCTGTGAAGAGTTGTATTCCGATATATTAAGATTTTCACTATTTTTAGGCGCATTTTGCCTGTAAATGGAATATATTTTAGGCATTTCCCTCATTAATTACAGCTGAATCCTATTTGCATACATATTTATACAAATAATTTGTCTTTGTTGGATTCCAAAAGGAGAGGTGGAAGTGTAGAGATCCTTTTAAAATGATTGACTACTTATCA
This sequence comes from Vanellus vanellus, assembly GCF_965231255.1. Classification (NCBI taxonomy): domain Eukaryota; kingdom Metazoa; phylum Chordata; class Aves; order Charadriiformes; family Charadriidae; genus Vanellus; species Vanellus vanellus. The sequence goes on along the minus strand of NC_138905.1, from coordinate 205,624,727 downwards.
CAGTACTACAGATGCTATTTCTGCCTCTGTACAGGGAATTTCCTGCACTAGTATTTACAGATAATAGCATTAACAGCTGCTTCTGTTACGAAAATTGCAGTGAATGTTTGAGGTATTTAGCATTTTGCAATTGGAAAGAGAGTTACCAAAGGGTCCTTCAATCCTAAGGACACAAAATCCTTCTTTTGTACTACTACCTTGGCGGGGTTTAATATTAATGCACATCTGGATGCTGCAGGAAGTTCTCCTGTGGGCAAGGGACATACATTTTGTTCCAGTTTGACTTGGACTGCAAATGGCAAGAAGAACATTTAATGTATTTTGAAGATCTGGGCATAATAAGTGATGAAAGCGTCACCAAATAGAGGAGTTTTGAATGCAAAACTGTGGTTGCTAGTCTAGATCCCTGGAACAAATAAGCATTTTATGTTAACGCATCACTAGGAAAAAAGAAACAGTTCTGGGAGTCAGGACTTGTATTCTAGATCTTCCCCCTCCTAACGGAAAGCCCAGTCAGCATGGGACAGTTGTGACTCTGGAAGGCCCCGTGTAGACTTTTTTTATTTCATAAAAGCTATTGGAGCTAATTTTTCTCTGTAGAGAGTTCAGAGTAAGAAAATTAAATAACAAATGGGAAGTGTAGGTACACATTACAAAAAATGGACAGTAGTAAACGAGCCTTGAACACATAAAGATAATATGCAGCATTTTTTAAGTTCCTCATAACAGAGAAATGTGTTTGTAGGTGCTTGTTATGAACTGGTTTGATTCGTATGAATGAAATCAAGTGGGAAGGAAGCAGTTTACTTTGTTAGTAAACCTGGTAAAAGCAAGGCACTAAGATATCTCTGTATGCAAATACATCCTTTTTGTAAAAAACAAAGTACTGCCTTCTATTTAAGGGGGTAAGGGTAGTTTCAAATAGGTCTAAATTATTCAAAATACTCTTAAGAAACTTTTAACTACTGGTAGTGAAATAAGGCTGCTTTGCCAAACTTAGATTGTAAACAGAATTTACATTTAGTAGTACAAAACAGGTCACGAACCTGACTCTTAAACACAAGGGACTATCCCAAGCACAGACCTAGCAATTATTTTTGAGGAGGATCTCCTTTTGTTTGTGTTGATGGTGTGGATAGCTTTTTGTCATTTTTTTATATGTTTATACATATATGTGTGTATATATATGCCTAATAAGAATTGTATTTCCTAGCTTTGGATGGAAAACAGTTGAAATCATTTAAATATCAAAAATCTTTGTGTCTTAGAAATTCGGATCATACCACTGAAAAATCTTCAAGCAGTTATTTTAGATTATATTTTCTTTTGTCTATTTAATTTATATTTTCATTCTCATTAAGCATTATTTTAAACCCAAATTTATTTTACAATGTTCAGCTAGTATGTGTCAACATCTTCAACATTTTGTTTCAAAACATTTGCTTTATTTTTTCAAAGAAATAGAGCTTGGGGGAAAATTTCTGAGCAAATTCTATCAAATAATTGTTTTACTAAGTAAAAAATATCCTTCCTCTGAAGTGTTTCTTCAAAAAAAGTTTTTAAAGATCAATATGTCATTGTATATGTCTGTTAAGTTGTGCCTTGTGCTAGATTGATTTCACATCAAATTTCTCCCTAAATGAGCAAAGCATTCTGCCAGGTATTTCCTAATACAACTACGTGCACTTGCTCTTGCGGCAGAATGAAAAACCCTGTGCAGGTTGATGCCAAGGGTGATGTTTCTGCACACTTCTATTATTCTGTGAAATATCCCCAAAACAGCCCCACTTGATGCACACTTCTCATTTTAAAACTGTTCTTTTCACCTTGTGAGAAAAGGAACTTTCTTTCTCCTCTGTATCAGAATATCCAGTTATCGGTTCCTAATCCCATCTCTGGATCATGGGCTGTGTATAGAACTGCAGCAACTTCATCTCTGTCACTTCAGAAACTCTTTAATAGAGCCTCCCAAAACTTGGCTTATCTTTTTTGTTGCTCACATTTCCACTACTGCAGGGAGGTTTAATTATCTTCAACTGCATTAGCTCATGAATCACCTGAGGATCTACGTCTGTATTCCTACTTTCACATATTTGCCCAGATTTATTCGCTTGATTCTGCATTTCTTTTCCTCTGATCACGTAGCATTGGCTTTTTTTCTATACCTTCTTCTACTCCTTTTCCAGTATGCCTGACTCACTTTCAGCCCTTGCACATTATTTGGGAACCTGGAGGCATCCCATTGCCTTCTATTTTTATCTATGCCATTCACAATTGTCACAGATTAAGGTTTTTAGCCTGAAAAAAGTTCAAAAACTTGTAATATGACTTAAAATTAGTCTATGTCTGTGGCTGCCATGGAGGAAAACATGCAGTTTTGTTTCCAGGGTTAACAAAAATTATCAATATATTCAAACTCCAGTTTGAATGAAACCAAAGACATGAGAGAGAAAAAAAAAAAAAACACAACCAAAACCCAGATACTGGTTTTTTTTTTTTAAATTCTAAATCAGTTTAGAAAGGGAAAGAATTCAAGTTTTGATTTATTTACTTTATTGCTGCTAAAAATGTGTATGGACTTCACGTATGTGTATCATCAAACAGCAAAAAGAGAGGTTCACCAAGTGCATTATCTTGTATCCTCAAATGCACTTCCAGGCTACCAGACAGGAGTGATAATAGGAAATGCATAAAGGTGCAGTATTTTGTCTGCACCAAGAACTGAATTCACAAGTAGCCTAAATGCCAAATTACATAATTTCTCCTCCCGCAAGTCAGGCGCGTTGCGGTGGCCACCGCACAGCTGCTGGCCTGGGCGACATCCAGGCAGACACAGTCACAATTGTCCCTTTTCATCTGGGTCATTCTGAATTCCCTCAACAGGAAATGGAACACAAGCAGAAAAGTTTTAAAAACATCCCAGACATGAATCAACAAAAACCCCGAACATCTGCTCATCAAAGCTCATCAGAAAACAGTGTATTTTATTTACACTACTCTTCTGGATGTACTGAGAATGCCTAATGAGGTTAGAGATCACTGGAAAATATTGCTGGTATGAAGAGTCCATTTCACTTTCCAGATTAGTGGCTTAATCTACCCAAAATATGTGAAATGCAATGTATCATATTCACAGCCTCTGCGATTCTGTTGTTTGTTTTAGCATAAAATAATGTAGTTTTATAAATCCGCCGTTAACATGAAATCCAAGTTGGCTAAAAATAGGTACAATATTTTAATCAATATTTTAATTCCTTCTGAAGATAAAATAGTGCTAGCGAATGTAAAAAACGGGATAATAGAAAGGGCAGTTAATATAAGTGGATTCAGCAGAGGAATGAGGAACATTTTCATGTGTAAGGAAATGTGGGCTCAGATGCTCAGACAGAGCAGCTCAGCATAATCTACTGACTGCATCCTACACTGAAGGGAATTGGGCCTCTGTGTTTAAATGACTAACATGGTATAGTTTTTCTGTTCCACCGGACAGAACCAATGCTCTGTCCTCGTTCAGGTTTTATGAATCCTCGTGTCCTTGCAAAAAGTCTCGTTACCAGGGCAGGTCTAATTCCAGCTTTGTCCAGAGTAAAAGCGCAGACGCTTACCCTTTTTTTCACACAGGGAAGTACTTTACTCAAAGGTGGATTCTCAGTTACCTGAGCTATTTCTGTTATTTCAGAGAGAGGCTCATCTCAGCTACACCGAGAAAATGTTGGCTTACGGTGGATGTGACCTTGTCCTTGCAAATGTCTTCACGCTTCTCTCTGCATACCAGAAGGGAAACAAAATCTTCTCTTGCAGACGTAAAATTTGTTGGAGAGCGAAGGGAGTGTTTTAATTTTACTTGCCCACTGATTCCTGTCTTTTTGAGGCTTTTTGAATGGTGCATATAACCTTACCATTAAAATACCACATAGTATTTCACAGAATCATATAGAGTCATACAGTCATAGAATGGTTTATGTTGGAAGGGACATTAAAGATAATGCAGTTCCAACCTCCCTGCCATCCATGAGCAGAGACACCTCCCACTAGACCAGGTTACTCAAAGCCCCATCTGACCTTGCCTTGAACACCTCCAGGGAGGGGGCATCCACAGCTTCCCTGGAAAACCTGTTCCAGTGTCTCACCACCCTCACAGGAAAGAATTTCTTCGTAATAGCTCATCTAAATCTACCCTCTTCCAGTTTAAAACCATCACCCGTCATCCTGTCATTACACTTCCTGATAAAGAGTCCCTCCCCATCTTTCCTGTAGGCTCGCTTTAGGTATTGGAAGGCTGCTATAAGGTCTCCCTGGAACCTTCTCCAGGCTGAACAACCCCAACTCTCGCAGCATTTCTTGATAGGAGAGGCGCTCCATCCCTTTGATCATCTTTGTTGCCCTCCTCTGGACTCGTTCCAACAGGTCCATGTCCTTCTTATGTTAAGGGACCCAGAGCCTGAGGCAGTACTCCAGGTGGTGTCTCCTGAGAACAGAGTAGAGGGGCAGAATCACCTCTCTTGACCCTTTCCGGCATGTAAGCCACCCCTCCCAGTTTTGTGTCATCAGCAAACTTGCTGATGGTACACTCTGTCCCTTCATCCAGGTCATTGATGAATATATTGAACAGGACTGGACCCAGTACTGACGCCTGAAGGACACCACTCATTACCTAACTCCTTTTCCCTGACTTCCTCTTTGTTGCGATGCATCGCTCCTGAGCTTGGTGGAGGTGATCTTTGAATACTAACCAGCTTTCTTGGGCCCCTCTTCCCTCCGGTGCTTTATCCCCCATGGTACCTTACCAAGCACATCCCTGAAGAGGCCAAAGTCTGCTCTCCTGAAGTCCAGGGTAGTGAGCTTGCTGCGCACCCTCCTCGCTGCACTATGAACTCCACCATGGTCACTGCAGCCCAGGCTTCCCTTGATTGTCACATTCCGCACCAGCTCCTCCTTGTTGGTCAGAACAATGTCCAGCATGGCACCTTTCCTCATTGGCTCTATCACTTGGAGAAGGAAGTTATCATCAACGCATTCCAGGAACCTCATGTATTGCTTATGTTGTATTGCTGTGTTGTCCCTCCAACAGATATTGGGGTGGCTGAAGCCCCCCATAAGGACCAGGTCTTGTGAACATGAGGTTGCTCCAATCTGTCTATAGAGGGCCTCATCTGCTCGGTCTTCCTGGCCGGGTGGCCTGTAGCAGACCCCTATTGTACCTGTCCCTGTGTTCCCTTTAATCCTTACCCACAAGCTCTCCTTTGGCTCCTCATCCATCCCCAGGTGGAGCTCCGTGCACTCCAGCTGGTCCTTGACATAGAGGGTGACACCCCCTCCTCATCTCCCCTGCCTGTCCTTCCTGAAGAGCCTGTATCCTTCCATTCCAGCACTCCAGTCATAGAAGCCATCCCACTGTGTCTCCATGATGCCAATAAGATTATAGCGCTGGGGGTGGGTGTTTATTCCCCATGCTACATGTGTTTGCATAGAGGCATTTAAGTTGGGCCCCTGATGAAGCTGACTTACTGGCTGGAGTGGCTGGAATTCCTTTGTGCTGCACTTCAGGTGCTCTCCTGCTGACCTGTCATCCTTCTTCAGGCCCTGGGCATCTATTGCTGTCATTGCCATCAAACTGGTAGAAGTGGGATGGATTGAGGTTCCTCTCCCCTGGCAACTCTAGTTTAAAGCACTCTTTTCTCTGAGGCTTTTCTGTTTGTGTTCACAGGAAAGCATCTTGCTTAGCAATGAGTGCTTTTAAAGGAAGCCAGTGTAGAATCCTGGTCACTCTCTTGAAGAGTCAACTTGGAGATGATGCAGTTTTCTCAGTAAATTCCAGAAGAAGCAATACTTTCATAGTGTTGGTTTAGAGAAAGAGGACAACAGCATTGATGAATGACTAGAGCAGCTGTAAGTCACATAAGGGGTAATTATTTCTTGCGAGTGTGGAAAGGAATTTTATTCTGCATGTCTGCTGTGTAGCTACAAAATATTGCTGTCAATGCCAAAAAGGATAAACACCTGCTAAAAGAACTGTGGAGAGGATTATCTCTCTTTCTTACATATAAACTTATGAAATATGTACTACATATTGGACCATCTCCAGTTTGTTTCTCTTTCTCTCGGTATTTTTCTAGCCATTGAATCAATTGTTCACCCTCTCTGCCTGACCTGTGAAAAAGACATCTGCTATGTAGAGAGGCCAAATACCAGCATATGACATGCTTCAGTTACCTTGTGCCGACCTGCTAGGACACGACGCTTGTTTGCTTTTTAGCCAATCTCCTTTTGAGTTCCGTTGCATGGTTTTGTTGTTGGGATATGGGGTCAGTACTCTCTCCTGCTCCTTATCCCTCCTCACCGGGCTGGAAAGAACTACTGGCTGATTTTTCTCCACCTGTGCAGCTGTAGTGGTGCTCTGCCAGCAATGCTAATGCTCCCTTGCCGGTTTTCAAACATTTTTCCAAGTAGAGAGAATTAATAACAAGATCTGAATCATCTCTAAAGTAACCCCAATGCCCCTGTGTCCTATTCCTTCAGTATTATGTCATTTTTCAGCTCCTGTCCAGGATAATAAAAAGGATCTCTTATACCCCCACAGCTGAGAAGTGTGTCAGGGCGGGCTGCCCCATTTATTCAGGCTACCCTTTTGCCTTTGTGGCTCTAAACATTTAAAAACCTTTAGGCCAGATTTTACGGTCCGTGCTCAGCTGGTGCAAAGTGGATGGACTCCAGCCAAAGCTGGCAAGTGGCCACGGCCTTCCCCTCGTGCCCGTGAAGGCAGCCGGGAAAGGGCAGCGGGGTTTCGCGTCCTCGCAGCCCCTCTGCAGCGTCGCGTGGGAGGCAGCTCAGCCCCAGGCCCCCATCAGCCGGCGAGGGGAGCCCCGGGCTGGGCTAAGCCCTGTGTCTGCGCGTGCTGGGCGGCGGGTGGGGACATAGCTGATGTTGCCTCCTCTGAGGACATCCACTTTTAGAGTGGAGCTTTTGATTTTCAGCCTGGAAAACAGATGAGTTAAAACAATTGAAGGGTTTGAGTGGAGCTTAAACCATTAGGGAGAAACTACTAAACCTGAATGCTAGCTCATAATGTCTGCAATATACATGCCTGCTCTAACTTCAGCGGCAGCTTCCCACTGTGATGTGGGCTTAACTTGTTTGATTTTCTTTCTTTCATTTTGTTTCATCCTTTTTGCTCCATTTGCAAGCAGAATCAAAGATCTTAAAACATCAGGATGAAGTGTCAAAAGTGAAAAGTGGAAGATACTTTGGGATAGCCATGCTCAGTGAATACCATACCTCCAAGAAGTGCTGCCAAACATTCCTTTTAGGTTTAAAAAACTAAAATTTTGTTTCAATGGGAAAATACGGCCTTTTGTCTACAGAGACCTCTGCAAGCTGTGTGATGGTGTGCAGAGCAGGGACAGAGGAGCAGGTCTTGCTCCAGTCAGCTGTGGCACCCATTCCTGTTCCTAGCACCTTTCATTCTTGCTGCAGCTGCTGGTGGTTTGCTTTGGCTGGGTGTCACGCTTTCCTGCCCCAGTGCTCTGGGGAACATCTGCATAACCTGGTACACTCTGAGCTTCTCCCCTCCCTTCTCTTCTGTCTCTCTTCTACCACACGTGTCAATCATAAACTTAACTTTACTTCATATTCGGATGGCATCCTTGCTTATCTCCAGCTCTCTGCAGTGATTTGTTTTTCCCCTGTGCATGAAGCCTTTGAGGCAGCAGTTCTGCAGCTCTTTGTTTCTAACTCTGCAGCCTACATCTTCTGTCTACTGTTTGGAAAGAAGGGCAACACTAACTGCCTGCAAGGGCATCCCTAAATACCAGTGTGGAGATTCTGAGACAGCTTGTGCTGTCAGCGTGGTAAAAGGCAAACCTCTTTACAGAAATGTAAACATGCTCCGATACTTTGGCATCCACCTCTCAGTGGCCGTGCATTGGCCTTTTCCTGCCCTGAGCATGTGAGTTGCATATATATACCACATCACGTTCCTTTTTGCCACATCTTACACCCACTGCTTTTATTAATTAGGGGTTATTCCACTGTGGCTGTGATGACAACAGAGTGGTCGGTTGTAATGAACTGACCTCAAGTGCTGCGTAAAGTCCCGATTGGAGGTGTGAGAGAAAGAAGACATCTTTTTAGATGAAGTACCACATGCCTTCTTTGTCCTGGTCAAAAAGGTCACCTGCCTCAATACATCCATCGAAAGAATCTTCTTAATTTTTTCCAGGACAATCTTCCATCTGTTTCACTGTTAATAGCTTAGTATGACAAATAATATATATCTGAAAGAGCTACCTGATACAAGCCACTACATTTCTTCTGGTTCTCTGCTCCAGTTGGAGTAAAGAGACAGTTTCTGAAGGCCTAAAAGTTATCTGGCTTGTAAAGAAAAACCCAATCTCTGGCAGAGACTGGAGTTATAAAATTTGACCTACTTAACAAAAAATCCTATTAGATGGATTTACACATGGCTCCCTGAGATCAGACTGTCCAAGATGCAGAATAGGACCTGAAGCCTTTTAATGGACCTGAAGCCTTAAAGCTGTTTAATGCTGTCAGGTAATTTTTCTAGGTTACTTTTCCCTGCTTCTTTTGGATTCTGGTGCTAAAAACAATGCAAAATAAAGTCCGGTCCATATAGAACTTACAGTTTAGAATATCATCGTGCCCAAACACTAAATCTGTTACATTACAATTTGATAAACAGCATTGCTGTAAACAAGAAAAAAAGACTTAATCTTTTTTTTGCCACAACTAGTTACATGGCATGGCAAGATGGGCCTCCTCAGAGGCTATTCTGAGCTCTGAAATAGTCAGTTCGCCTTTTAGCTTGCTGTAGTAAAAACCATTTTTTCTTGACTCCATACTGCTTCATCTCACCCCATGCTTCAAAGCCATGTGACTTTATTGCAAAGCGAACAGTATTGAGTGTTTTTTTCTTGAGTCTCTTGCTTGAAGAAACAGGTGGTTTTGTGAAGCTCTCAGCACTCCTTTGTGTTCAAAAAGAAAATACAAAAAAAGGAAATTTCTGTCCCCCTTGGTTGTAGAAAAGAATTTGTCACCCCAAACACTTCAGTGGCTCATAAACTAGGGGACAAACCAAAAATCTAAGTATATATTGTTATCTTTAAATCCCTTTTTTGTATTAGTCATGTAATTTTTTTTTAGTTTCAGGCAATGTTTTTTAAAGTTTGTTTGCTTGGCCAAAATTTGGTTATCAAGGTCCTACCAAAAAAAAACAAAACCAAAACCCAACAAATTAAGTTCAAAACCCAAAACCCTGGAAAAGATCCTATGAAATCCACAATTGCTAGTAGTTTGATTCATTGAGATCATCCCATGCTCCTTTGTTCTCGTCTCTTTTAGACAACCATGTTCCTGTAAATGGGAGATATGACTGCCAGAATCTTGGTACCTCCTTTGCGTAGCTGTCACAATTTCCATAACCTGAGCAGAAGAAGCAAATGCCCGTGACAGCCTGGCATAGTAGTGAATTTGCTTGCTGCATTCCCAGCAAGAGGTACTCAGGGAGTCACCCTTGGCAAAACTTGGCAAGATGTTTTCTCCGTAAAGCGTTAGGGGTGCTATTTCTGGGCCCTGAGCAAACACCTTTTTCTCCAGCATCCTACAATCCAAGTACAAGGAGAGGACATTAGTGTCTTGGGCATATTGAGCTCTTACTGGTTATGGGCAATATTGGTACAGTGTAAGCAGAACTGCTTACTTTCTAGGTAATAAAGTAAGGATTTCAATTCAGCATTGTCATTTCCTATGTTCTTTATATGAGGGCTTATGGGGAGTCTTTGACAGAGAAGATATATGTATATTTTTAAAATCTATAGCAGTAAATATGTACTGGCCATAGCAATACACTTTCTCCATCCTTTAGCTTTTAAAAATGATTGTGAATAACTCTATAAGAGGACTAGATTCCCAGCTGTCATCAAAAGCGACAAAAGAGGCATTTAGGCATTTATCCTCTGAAGGCTGGTTCCCAAGGCTCCCTTCTGACATGACTGCTGTGCCAGGAGCTTGCAGCTTTTGCTAACCTCAAGCTAGGGAATCCCCATTGCAGGAAGGATGGTTTCACAGACTTAGGATACAGCCCAGGAACACTTTCACTTTTCATTAGAAAGGTACATGTGTATTCACGAGTAGGTATATGCATACATGTGTGTGCATGCGTGTGCATGTGCTTTAGACTTTTTTTTGCCCTGTATCTGCCAAGAGGAATACTGCGTAGAATTTCATTTCAACTTAGTTTGACTTGGTTAACTCAAGCTGAGAACATACCTCTTTTCCATATGATGCTTTCTGTATGTTTTAGTCTCCATAGACTTGAACAGTAATTATATCCATTAGAACGAGTGCAAATGGAAGGTGAAATACTATTGGTCTGAATTAAAACACTTTACACCAGTTTTGCCTTTAGTTGTCATAAGTGATCATGAAAATACAAGGCTTTAGATATTGATTCCTCATTCTTCATCCCATTGAGGTTTACAGTACCTTTGACAAGTGGGTATTGACCTTCCTATGGGGTTGGTCAATGTTATCTCTTAAAACATTAAAATCTTAGTCTCATCTAAACAGAAGTGGATATCTCCTTATTAGCTCTTGTTTTCCCACATGGATTATTATATTATAAATGACACTATATTAATTTAACTTGGCTTTACTTTGAATCATACATACACTTGAATTTTCAAATAGGGTATTTGAAATGAAAATAATGTATTAAAGATCTCTGGTGAGACCTAATGGATTTATAAAAATAGAAAACTGCAAGTACAAACACATAAATATTTATGGTGAATTTTCTTATCCCTGTTGATATTTCATGTAGCGTAATCTTTCTGTCATAGGATTAGGCTTGGGCTACCTTTGGTTTATGTGACGGGAAATTTAGAGCAGTTCATATCAATCGACATAAAATACAGTGTGCAGCGAGTTAGTATCAGAACTACCAATGTGAAAGTTTTTTAATGCATGACTAATGTATGTGTATGTCTTGTCATTCTGAATTAAAAGGACCATTTGGGGCTGAAAATTAAATCCTAGCTGAATTGTTTTTCAATTAATAAAGTCAGGGGAACAAAGCTTTTAAAACACTTTGTGATTCATAGATACCCTTCACGGAATGCACATGGCAGTGGCTGTTCTTCAGCCTGATTCTGCTTTCACTGACAGTGATGAAAACCAGGAGTAACTCCAGCAGAGTCAGTGGAACTACCTGGGGTAAGAAGAGCAGAAAATGAGGAATTTATTGTCACAGCTGTGGAGCAAATATGTAGCAGTGATGGATTATTTCTTTATGGACTATGACACAGCTTGAACGAAGAAAAAATAGAAGTGGCCTATAAGCAATTGATTTTTTTTTTTTCAATGCTGAATGCAGGTAGAGCCATTGTTTGCCACTGCTCTTATGCAGAGAAACAACTGGAAAAGTACAAAGAAATTGTACTGGATGTGAAGATCTTTTACAAAGATATTTTCAGTTTAATGATTGGAACACAGTAGTTTGCCTTTTTATAAAGGAAAGTATATGTCTCTGAAACTGCTGGCAAAGTCTGCCTGATAGAAAACAAATTGGAGAAGTGTATGGCAGAGGTTTCCTCAAATATTCTTTATTTGCAGCTAGTAATCTTTGAGTACATTCAGACTCATTCAGATTAAGGTATTTTATTGTATGTCAGTTTGAACTACTGGATCTTTCAATAACTAGTGACATATTTCATGTTTTAGTTAATAAATGATGGATGACTTGGGTTAAACAGATCAATCTAGACTTTAATTTCTGATGTTTCTTTCAAACTGCTGTTAACTCCCCTCAGCCCTACCACCATTCAGGTTAGCACAATGGGTGTATATGATTCATAGCGAGTATTGCAAGTTACTATCTGGTGCTAGTAACATTTAATAACCCAGTTAATTTGTCTTTTCCTTGCTGTTCCTTGTCCTCTGCAAATTACCTAACACTAAGTTTTGATCCTTAGCACAAAAAATGCCACTGATTTCCCTTCTAAAGGATCAGATAATACAGAGTAAAAACTGACAATTCTGCTTAAAATGCAAAGGGCAGAAGTTTCACTCAAGGATAGCATTTTAATAGCCAACAGGACTAAATTTAGTGAAAGGAAAGCAGAAGAAAGATGTCGAACTATTACTTTTGTTTGGTAAGAAGATTAAAAAAGAGCTACTAACAAGATTGGGAATTTAAGAATCAAAAACTCCTGAAGAAAATTGCTTAGAATACTATTTTAAAGTGTCAAAAAAAAATTTCAAGGGGTAAAGTCCTAGGCTCAGAAAATGCCTAGTGGGATGAATCCAGACTTTGGCAAATGTAAAACATTATAACTATGGGACTATGAAGGTTTCACTAGAGCGAAAGGAAGCTACCACGGGAATCCCCAGGGATAGACGGCTTTAGATTTTATTCAGTGCCTTTGAAATGATTCAGAGGAAATACAGAAGCTGTCTAAGAAAGAGAATAAATCAACCCCTTGTTACAAGAGGCCAGGTGTTCTCTTTCTCTGTGTGAATGCTTATGAACAAAGATATAATAGATCTATAGATACTATAGATTGAAATGGCCGTGGAAAGGTGGCCATTTCAAAACTCATTAAGAACTTTTTAGACAGTTTTCAGATTTTACCGTGAAAATGATGCTTACAGGATATTGCTGAAGGCAAAAATACAACGTTCTTCAATTATCAATGGAAGAGTGCTATGAGTAACAGTATCTTGAGTTATACTAGTAAAGCCAAAGAAGAACTATGACAAGGAAGACAACAACTCATGTCAGATTTTAAGCCAGTATCTGAACACTAGCAAGTATGATGAAACTGACAGGGTGTAATACGCAGCAACTGTTTTTTGGCCTTTTTGTGAAGCAGCTGGTGTTGCATATGGTAAGAGGTAGGATACTGGATGCATTGGACTTTGTTTTGTTCAGTGTCAAAAATTGTATGCTGTAAAGTAAAAATAACGGAAATGACTTTCAAATAAAATGATACACAGCCTGTCTCTCAAAATTCTCTGGCCAAAATTCCTCCTGGATAATTCATCCGACTGTATTCAGTGTGGTAGGACTGTGGTAATTTATCCCAGGTGACAGTAAGCCTTAGAGCTTTAAGATAAGCTGCAAAAAAAGAAGAGATTTCAGCAAAACAAACACTGAGAAGTAATCGGTCTTTAACTCCTGAATGAAAAACTACCATAAAGCTAATAAATTGTTTTTTAAATTAATGACAACATAAAGTGAAAATCTAGTTTTTGAGGCGAAGCAGCACTTCATTCTGATTCTCAAGTTGAATCACATGAAGTTTCCTCGCAGGCAGCAGCTCCTGTGTTTCCCGCTGTTAGCTGGTAACGCTCACCTTGAGGTGATGCCATTGAGCTCGTACAGCTGGCTAGTGTTTTTGTGGAAAACTGAAAAACTCAAATGCTTCAAGCTAAATATTAAGCTACGTTTTGAGCAGCTAAAATTATCGGGTTTGGGAGAAATAAAATTATAAATATAAATGATGGAATGGTAGAAAGAAAGATGTGGGCTTTTTTGTACCGTTTGTTATTGCGTTGCCTAAGGAGTAACAGTGAAAGAGACTTGTATGTCTGGTGCTGTGACAGTCTAAGTTACCGCAAACTCTTTTACCATAGAGTGAAAAAATTATTCAAATACGTAGAAAAAAAATAATTGGTACCAATATTGTAGAAAACATTGTTGGGGTTTCTTCCATGATCAGTCTTAGGATGGCCACCACCCACCAAAACCATGAAGAAATAGGATCTTCTTTTCTGAACTACAGAAATAAAAGTTCTGTGAATACTGTAGTAAATAGTTGAAGTGTCTAATGAAAAAACAGAAGAAGCAGACAAATTCCTCTGCTTTCTGGTAGCTCAAAAATGCTGTACTTCAAATGTAACAAGACATAGATATATAAAAAGAGGGAAACGAGCCTAAAATCTGAAATCACTTTCAGAGAAGTTTCAAAACAAATTTTTTCGTAGATCTATGATGTCTTTATCAGGTCTTACGTATCTGCATTGCTTAGCAAAGAGTATTTATGTGATATTTTTAGCATTTCTCTAAAAGGCTAATATTTGTGATAAACTGGCAACGAGCTAATTACTGAACTGCTTTGAGACAGATTGTCTCATTTGGAAGAAACCTAACTAAAGGTATTTGAATCAAAAAATTTTAAGGATTTCCAGAACTATTGTCATGTGGTATATTCGCGTATAGTAGAATGGACATTTTCTCATCTTCTACTAAGATGAGAAGTAAATAATTTTCAGTTCAGAAGTCTCCAAAACATGTATTAACCCTTTATCTACTGTGTTCACACATATTCCCAGTGCACATCTGGTGGAATGTAGAGTTATCAGCCACAGTTTTGAAAATATACTCATGTTTTGGTATCCTTCCATTTTTAATGCAAATTCGATTACACATTTGTTACCTGGGGACCTTAATTTATGTGGGGCTTAATGTAGCCTTTATGCAAAGAAGAATCCAGTCATGTGCTTCAGGCTGGGCATTGAAAACTATGTTTTGCTTTTCAATATTTAGGTAATCAAAACATGGACTGATGTGGGTGGTTTGTTTTTTTTTTAATAACATAAGAAGCTATAAAGTATGTGGTATTCAAAGCATATTGATTGTTTACAAAATATGTTAGGACATCTGGGCAGGTAAAAAGGAGTTCCCCTGAAAAAAATGAATATTATTTTTCTGACTTGTTATCCTTGAAAACCATTTCACCTGACTGAGTGACCAGCCACTGACCACTGTGATTTGGGATTACTGTGCCAGGCCTCTGCTCTTCACCTCTACCTCTATTTCTCTACATTACACTTTAACTCAGGGACTGTTCACAATATGCAGAAAAACTATGTTATCACTATCTATTAATTAGGAATAGGTGCTGTACCATACAGCTGCACACAGCTGAACTGAAGCTAATATGTATTTAGGCAAATTCAGCTGACTGCTAAATGTTTGCTAAAACAAACCAAAATCAGCTCAGGCCAAGACAAGTCCAGGCAAGTCCAGAGGCCTACAGTGTAAGGTAAATAAAAAGCCTTTGGTCTTTTCTTAGTAATGGCGAAATCATGTTTATTAGTGTATAATTTGGATACTTCAAGTTATCTACACCTATTTTTGGATATGGATATTTATTTCATGGCTCAGGTTCACTGGTTGCTGAAACAAGTGTTTGTGTGGATGAGGGGAGGGCAGTGGATGTTGTCTACCTTGACTTCAGCAAGGCTTTCGACACTGTCTCCCACATCATCCTCACAGGCAAGCTTAGGAAGTGTGGGTTAGATGAATGGACAGTGCGATGGATTGAACAGTGGCTGCCAGATAGAGCTCAGAGGGTTGTGATTAGTGGTGCAGAGTCTAGTTGGAGGTCAGTAACAAGTGGTGTCCCTCAGGGGTCAGTACTGGGTCCAGTCCTGTTCAATATATTCGTCAATGACCTGGATGAAGGGATAGAGTGTACCATCAGCAAGTTTGCTGATGACACAAAACTGGGAGGAGTGGCTGACACACTGGAAGGCTGTGCTGCCACACAGCGTGACCTGGACAGGCTGGAGAGTTGGGCAGAGAGGAACCTAAAGAAGTTCAACAAGGGCAAGTGTAGGGTACTGCCCCTAGGGAGGAATAACCCCATGCACCGGTACAGGTTGGGGGCTGACCTGCTGGAGAGCAGCTCTGTGGAAAGGGACCTGGGAGTCCTGGTGGACAACAGGATGACCATGAGGCAGCATTGTGCCCCTGTGGCCAAGAAGGCCAATGCTCTCCTGGGGTGCATCAAGAAGAGTGTGGCCAGCAGGTCGAGGAAGGTCATCCTTCCCCTCTACTCTGCCCTGGTGAGGACACATCTGCAGCGCTGTGTCCAGTTCTGGGCTCCCCAGTTCAAGAAGGACATGGAACTGCTGGAGAGGGTCCAGCAAAGGGCTACGAAGATTATTAGGGGATTGGAACATCTCTCTCTTATGAGGAAAGGCTGAGGGTCTTGGGTCTTTTTAGTCTAGAGAAAAGAAGACTGAGGGGGGAATTTTATCAATACTTATAAATACTTAAAGGGAGGATGCCAGGTAGATGGGAGCAGTCATTTTTCAGTGGTGCCCAGTGACAGAACAAGAGGTTATGGGCACAAACTTGAACATACGAAGTTCCATCTAAACATGAGGAGGAACTTCTTTACTTTGAGGGTGGCAGAGCACAGGCACAGGCTGCCCAGAGAGGTTGTGGAGTCTCCCACTCTGGAGACATTCAAAACCCGCCTGGATGCCGTCCTGTGCAACCTGCTGTAGGTGACCCTGCTGTGGCAGGGGGTTGGACTAGATGATCTCGAGAGGTCCCTTCCAACCCCTGTCATTCTGTGATTCTGTGCGATGGTGGAGAAACAATGAAACATAGTGACAAATGAGATAGTAGATGCTGCCTTCTCTGGAGAGATGCTGACAACCAGTACATTAGGAAAACCTGTGATTTCAAGAGAAAATGCAAGCTATGATTTAGGACATTCTGAGATGTGCTCTTGTTAGGAGATGATGGGTCTTTACAATAACATTGGAACAACCCCCCCACAAATTTTGCATAATATATATGTATTTGCAGACTTTCAATATCACAATAAAAGTGCTTTGTAACAGCAACCTAGTAATGAATAATGCAATTATAAATAATAAGAACAGCCAAAGCAGTAGTTCACATCAAGCGCCTGCAAAAAAAAAAAAAAAAATGCTATTTATTGTTAACGAGTGGGAGAATATTAACTAGAAAGCTGATGCTAGGATATGTTCCTTGTCACTTTTTACGTCTTTGGCTAGAAATAGACATTCATGCTCGTGTCCAAATTACATTGTGAGAGTTAATCAAAGAACCTGTACCTAAGTTAAAGGAAGTATAATTCTCGTTTCAACAGCTGCTTAAATTGAGAGGGGTCTGCCCCAGTTGTAATTTTAAAATGAGAAACTGGGATACCCCCTTTAAAGGACAAATCTGTCAGCTAAACTAAAAAAAAACAAATGAATGAACAAAACCCCCTATTTAGTTGCTAATAGACGTAAATTCATTCTAAGCCTTCAGTTAGTATACAAGAGAAACATCTGTCTTCTTCATTGTGAAAATACTATAGCTCCTGTAGTTTTGATCAACACCCCTGCTGAGTCTTGGGTTGGTTGTTCATCTTGGATTACACTCATGTATTCTGTCTTTAATTATATGAGTTTCTTTACTTCATTAGACTTGATGTACTTTTAAAAACAGGACTACAGATGAAAAGAGAGGGAGAGACTGTGTTATTAGATATGGACAGAAGTTCACTCTTACTTTTTCTTTGAATTAGCATTGTAAAATGGCACATTTCTGACTGATAGCACATAAATGGTGAAGAAATGCAGTGAAGAAATACTGTTCCTGTCAGTCTGACTCAATGAGAATGAAGGGGTTATAAGGCCAGATGGGTTGACTGTGTTCATCTACCTGGGCGTTCTGCCATACATGGGGCCTTGATTTTCTGATTTTTACATGTAACTGGGAGTACTTCTAGTTAAGCTTTTGTGAATATATTATATATGGAATATACCTGCTGGGGAGCAGGTTTCAAGCAAGGGCAGAGCAAGGCTGAAACACACATCTGAGTCAATAGAAAAAACATACCAATAGTCCTGCTAAAATCATAGAATCACAGAATAATTTGTGTTGGAAGGGACTTCTGGATGTCATCTGACCAAACCCTTACTCAAATATGGGCCAACTTCAGCCTTAAGCAGGTTGCTCAAAGTCTTGTCTAGTGAGATTTCTAGTATCTCCAAGGATGGGTATCCCAGATCTTCTCTGGGAAATCTCTTCCTTTGACCACCTTTGTTATGAGAATTGGAAATTCTGGGTTTGGAACTTGTGTCTATTGGGGCTCTTCCTTTTACTGTTCACCACCAGAAGAATCTGGCTCCATCTCCTTCATGACCTCCTATTATGTAGTCGAAGAGAACAATAAGATCCCCCTTAGCCTTCCCCTCTGTTGCTGCCTTCTGTCTTGTGTGAGGGCTGTGAAGGATGTAGTTCTCCCAATTTCAATTGAACTTTGTGAACCAGGAAAGACTTTGGCCCAGTATATTTAGCCTCAGGTAGGCAAAGCAATTATTCCTCAAAGAGTTAATATCCTTCTGATACTGCATTTTGAGTAGCAATTTGAAAAGAGTAAGGAACCTTATTTGGAGTCATTTATGCCAGTAATAGCCTTTTTCAATCTTAGTTATGGTGTCACTAGTATGATATTATAATAAGAAGATTTCTTTCCTCTGCCTTAAGGTAAAACTGACTGCAGAGACAGAAAATACTCATTGTAGGTTAGACTCTGCTGGTTATATGCCCTCTTAGCATGGGGAAAAACAAGCTGTGACATCGCTCCATTATGTATTCTGTAGATTATCATCTCCCCTCCACCTCAGCCCATCCTTTTTCTGGGACACTCGATGCAGAAACAGTTCTTGAAAACCAATGAGTGTCAGGATTGAAATCGTTCCTGACTTCAGTGGGTAGCGCATGAGGAATTGGTCACACGAGGAGCAGGGACAACCTAATTGCATGGAAATATCCCCCTTCTTCTTAGATATGCAAACACACAATGCCAAGGGCTGATTTTTTTTGCTTCGGTGCCTCTGCAGATGGGGGCACAACGTAAGGCTGATTGTGTTGTTGGTCTGCTAGCCACGGGGAAAAAAGGAGCAGCCACCTTTCAGGCACTATTTCCCCAGTCTGCTGCACTTATATGAGCTAGTGGAGGAAGGCTAAAAGAGGCAGAGATAAGAGGTCACCGTGGCTCTGACCCCCAACACTCTCCGCACAGCAGCTGGGCTGCCAGGAGGGCACGTAAGTACACCTGGTGCGTGCCTGACTCCAGCTGCTCCCATTGCAAGGGGGAAGGAGGGGACTTAAATGTGACTTTCTGGGTCACACCCCAATCTGCCCCTGAGCTATGTAATTACAGATTTTCCTTATTCAGGGCTCATGTTGACTATGTGATCTAAATAAATTTCAATGCTTCTGTTCATGTAACTGTGGTTAGATAAGGTGGTACAATGGCTGTTGTTGTACAACTGCAGTGCACTCTGGTCTCTGTGTGTGCAGGGTCTAGTGAAATGCAGGAAAGAAAATTCTGAAATAATACTTTCTTCAACTGAAATTTGGTTTTCAAGTTATAAATGAGGGATATTTTTGAAAGGGGTTTAGCTGGGTATTTTTCTCCCCTGGGAGATGTGTGCAAAGCTCTCTGCCCCATAGATGAGCCAATGACAAACCTAAATTTGATGCATTAAATGTCATTCTTCTAAATTTTCTGGTGGGCATACATTGTAATGGTGTTTACAACATGAATCAGCATAATTGCTCCTGACAGGTTGCTTGTATCATTTTATCTTTCCTCCAACAGAGACAGCTCTTTACTTCTTTTCTTTGAAAAGTCGAGTATCTTTTATACAGCATAAGGCTTCATAACTGAATTTAATGTTTTTATAAACGCCAACAGAAATACCTTTTATTGTCTTTGTTCCTGATGGAATATTATGCAGGATGAACATTTTTGAGCTTAGTATAGCTCCTCTGAACCATAAATATATTAATGCAAAACATCCAACATCAGAAGATTATAAATGTACAAATGTCAGAAAATTTGAAGTTACTGTTCCCACACAGATAAGAATTTCTTTTCGCTGGGTATATGCAGTACTTAGTATTTCTCAGTAGTGCTTTACTGTACTTATTTTTTATTTCACAGGCACCTTATGCATGATTTATTTTTACTGCAAGAGCTGATAATTCAGATTTTCCAGGTTTTCTGCGTTTGCACTGTAGATTTTTCCAATGTGTTGTATATGGAAAGGTGTTATGGGTCCTTATTTGGGGGGAAAGGGAGAATCAAAGCAAAGTGAGGAAAGGAGGGAAGATACTTATATAGATAACAGCGTATATTCCTAAAAGATACTACGAAGTCTGTACCTGAATCGATGCTTTTTTCAGGCCTTGCACTGTAACTGAGGCAACATCTGATTTGGTTGTATTTATATTGGGACTTGACAAAAACGCACATTATGATGAGACAGTGTAACGAGAAGCAGAAGCACTTGTAGCCACTGAAGTCTCTCCTTGCCACTGCTTGTGTGCAGCTGTTGTATGTAAAGACTGACAATTCTGTGAACTCAAGACGAAAGCATTAGCGGGAAAGGAAAAACAACTATATTTACTCAATAATACATTGTCAACAACAGCCAGGCTACAATTTTAAAATGGATATATTTGTTCTAGATCCAATTTAGAGTCATTCTGCCAGGGCAGAGTTAAAAACTGAAAGCGAGGGAGGTTGAGAAGTAATTGTATCATCCTGACTCGTCTTTGGAAATGATCTAACTAAAGTACATACTGAAGTATGCCCGTCTGGTCTATCACAGTGACTCCCACGTACTATGGAAATGCAAACAATGGTGCTGCAGAATCAGAATGGGATAAACATTATTAAATTATTAAAAATAACAAAAAAATAATTAATATCGTAGTGAAGAAAATGAAGAAATACCAGAAACCAACTTTTGCGTGGGTTTGGAAAAAAAAAAAAAACATAACAAAGTATGAACATAAAAAATAATTGTATTATTAGTGTGCTTTATACCGAACTTTGGTTCAGTATTTTTTAGCAGTGGTCAAATTATCACTATCCTGTAGAGAGGGACGTGTTTGTGAGCACTCATTGGAAGACTTTGTAGTCTTCACAGAATCAGACTAACATCACGTGTCCAGTAGGGCTCAACAATGACACTGCAGTTTATTTATCGTTTTCTACTTGTTAATTCTACTTATTAATAATTTTCTACTGTTTTGAAAAACAGAATGATGTTAAGTTCTACCTATCCTTGGATCATTGAAACACATCATCTCTAGGTGCCTATCATGGATGACGCCTTGGCATCTAGTTACAAATTCAGAAGGTTTATATTACATGAAATGAACAAGGGCTGGCCAAGTTCTTCATCTGTAAAATGGGGGTAATATCTGGTCTCCACTGCAAGTACATTTTCGAGATGCTGACATACAGTGATACCAGAAGGAAGAAAAAGGAAGCTGAAGGTTGTAAAAGATGTGATAAGTAATAGAAAATATACTTTTTTTTCTCATGTCCTCTTTTTTGTGATTTTTCAAATCACACGACCATGGGACTTTTGTTTATGGAGAGAGTAAAATCAATATATCATCAGTCACATTTGTGGAACAGGCAGCAGCCAGTTTATCTCATAAACTGATACCTCTTTTTTGCTTTCTGAGCTATACAGAGTTCACATTTTTATTTTAAAAAAAATTAATTAATAAAGTGATGGCAGCTACATGTAAAAGGTCAAAACCACCAACTGCTGATGATTCCACTTCAATATCTGTCAAGTATAATTTTCCAAAGCATGGAAAAGGCAACTTGCTCAATAACCCTCTACAAATGCTCTCTCCCACCTCTCTCTCCAAGGAGAGAAGGGAGAGAGAGGTTTATGAGTTTAGAAGGAACTAAACTACTTTAATGAAATATTAATAATAAAATTAAAAGGAAATAATGAAACATATGCAAAACGCTATCAAGCTCCCAGGGTGATCCCCCCACAGGCTGGCACTGGGGAAGACTGGGCTCAGTGACAGACAGGAGCTGGATTTTGGATCTGGATTCAGGATTGGAATCAAAGCAGATGAACAGTATCCTCCTCAAATGCCGGACGTTGAAGGAAGAGTGCTGACCCTTTGATCCCTCAGCTTTTATACTGAGCACGAGGCAGATGGGATGGAATACCCTGTTGGTCAGTTATGGGTCACCTGTCCTGTCCGCTCCTCCCCACAGGTGGGACCCTCTACGCTTTTCCGCTTCCGACCCTCCAATGGGGCAAGTAACCAAGTCAGCTGCCCTTGGGTGGTATAGCAATAGGTATAAGCAGGAGCCTCTCTGCATACCATGCCCGGGCATCAGCTATAAACACAGGTCTTACCGCTCTGAGAGCAAACGGTGTCTGCACAATATGCTGTTAATGTCAGCAGTTAGAAGAGGCTTAGCTAAAAAGTAAAGTTACTGAACAAAATTGGTCCTGTTTTACCTCAAAGCAGGACGTTCCTCTTTGGAAATCTATTTCATAAATGACATGCAAAAGTATATAGAGAGGAGAATACAGGGGCATCTTATTTTGGTTTTCCTTGCAGTCGGGGTTCGGCTTTCTGACTTCTCTTGCACTTAAAAAAGTACAACTACTGATAATACTAAAATGTCATTGTTACGTGGTAAACCCTTTCACTAGTGCTGTGAATTAACAAATGAACAACAATGGATTTATCTAATTTCATTTCTTTTTCCAACCTTTCCTTCTGATTCCCCCTGTACTCTAGCATAGAGCTTGAGCTCCTTTAGCTTCATATGACTGCAGAGACATTCAAAAATTTTGGCAAAATTTTGCAAAGAAGGTGGCTACAAGGCCCAGATACAAAATGACTGAGGACTATTGCACAATGCTCTCATTTTTCTACTCTGGTAGAAGATCATTCAATCCCCAAAATGGAATTCTCTTACAAATGGCAGAATTGCTAAAAGGAATTAATGTGGGAGTGTGACATAGTCATGACTATTTTTTCCCTCTAGTAGGATGGAAGAGCTACTAACAAAATATCCAGGTGATTGTTTCAGCTAGTATTGTTCAAAATCTTTGCTTTTAAGCTTCCAACTTTTCAGATATAGAATTCTTGGTTCACACAGCTAGCTGAAAAGTGATTCATTAAAGAGAATTAGAAATGAGTCAAGACAATGCGGGCTATGCCTACAGTTCATGTTATGCTTTGATCAGAAGCCTTGCTTTTCGGGCTTTCTGAACCGCTGTTTCCAGGACCAAATTACCATTTTTGGCATATTGCATGCGAGTTTCCTGACTGCTCAAGAAACATTCAAAAAATGGGTCTTCTTCAACAACCTTAATGGCTTAATAGCATGACAATTTTAGGACAGAATTAACAGCAGAACTACCCAAGGGCAAACTGTACCACCAAAATGAAAATAGCATGGTCATTTGAGTATTATTTGTTGGTGTCATCGCAGCACTTGAGAACTGCAGTAAGACAAAATTACTTACACATAGGAGTACAAAAGAAAGAGACCATCATTACCTAAAGCAGTTGCATCTATGTGTTAAGCAGGACAGGAAAAAAAAAAAAAAAAAAGAAAAAGAGCAAAAAATGGGAGGATTCAGTCATACAGGGAGACATGAAAAGTATTCTTAACATCATGGCAGTCTAATCATTGTTAAGCCTTCTTGCAGGTATTACGGAAAGGCAGTATTCAAGGGAGGATAATGAGGTGACTAAGCAAACACTCACAGGGAGCCTCTGCTCAGCCTTCAGAACCACAAAGCAGAAAGCAGAGTTGAATGTTAGAAAATCTAGTAAGTGGGCATGAGATTAGCATCACTGATTATCAACATCTCTGAAATAAATTATAACACGGTGCAGGTAGGTCAGAAAGGGCCTTGAAAGTGGGTAGAAATATTTAAATTTGATGCAATATGTAAAGAAGAGCAGGGTAAAAGAATACAAAGAATGGGACATTATCACCAGAACAGTGGGCTAAGAGACTTTCATTGAATAACATGGATGGATATGAGTGAGGAAAAATTACATCCGTCAGAAATAAATAAAATAATGTTGAAACAGCTGAGAAGGAGGATGGAATCTATGGTGAATTTACACTGCAGGATAGATACAATACACTAAATATTAAGGAATTTAAACTGTGAAGGTAAGATTGTATATTAGCATGTTTATTGTGATAACTTATTAAAGAGTTCTGATGAGTAGGCTAAGAGCCTGCCTTATGAATAAGATGTGGTGTTTATGTTATTACATTATTTAAGAAAGTAAATGGGCAGTTCAAGAAGGAAAATTATTCTATGAAAATTATTCATGTTGATCCTGAGCTCATAAGGAAACAGTAGAAAGGCAAAGGACATGCTTCAGTCTGTCAAAGAGACAGACTGGAATAGCATATGTATAGGTTATACATATCTATTAAGATGGCAAATGATCTAGGAAAGTAGAGACAGAATACAGTCTTAAAGGTTTGAGTAGAAACTGTAGCTGATAAAGACAGGTAGGTGGGAAAGCAGACCTGAAGATATGAGAGGGACCTGGCGGAGAAGTATGCTTAAAGGGGTTATAAGCAATGAATTGGGAGACCTTAGAGAGAAAGGAGAGTTGAGCAGTAATTGTAAAGGCAAACGGAACTAGGATTGGTATAAATTCAAGCTCTGATTGGGAGGAAAGGATGATAACCAATGTGTGTGTTAGGGTATATGCCTGTGTATGCATATTTATAAGCTTAGAAAATAAAGGCTATATTTCAAAAGGAAGCATTATTAGAGTTTTTTGGTTTCGTTTTTGTTTGTTTGTTTGTTTGTTTTTTACTGTAGCTGCACTGCCACATTATTTTTATAGTAAGTATGTGGGTTGTTTTTAGAATTTAGCGATTCCTTAAGAGTAAAAAGGGCGTAACACTGGCTTACTTTATGAAGGGTCTTTATTAAATTGTTCTATTAAGAGCTTTGTTCCACTAATTATATAGGTAAGTGCTAATATAACTGGTTTATATTACATTTAGAGTATAATATGCAAGAGGACGGATGTTGCTTTTCTAAACCTCCTTTGTTGCAGAAGAAGATAATGAGAGCTATATAAAGTCCTGGAATCATAGCCAATTTATCCGGCCCACTATGTGAGCTAATGCAAGACTAGAGACATACTGCATTGACTGCTGATTATTTTATACCACTTTTAATGCCTTGAAATGAAAAGAGAGAAATTAATGGGGAAATAAAGAGAGAAAATGGAATATAAATAATGTATTTTTTGACATTTTGAATCTTACCCTATTATTAGTCTTTTTATATGGGGAAAAAAATCCAATCAAATCAGACAAGTATTCAGATTTTCTGCTTTATCCCATATACAGGGATTATAGAGAATACTCAAAGAAGTGTTGCAAAATAATATATTTTTTGATAAGGATCTAAAGTGAGCAATGAATGGGAACTAACACAAATATGGTTTCCTTAGCTATGATGCTTCATAATACCATTATTATTTGTTGTTTATACTACAATAGTTAATATTTTGTAAGCATTTCTTTCATAATACTATTATTAGAAGTCTAAAATTTGCTTATGAGGCTTCTTTAGTCTAAGAATTGACTTCTAAAATGTAAGCTAAATCATCCCATCTTATTTGAAGTAAAGGAAGAGGGAGAAGGGTAACAAGGACAGGCATATTTGTGTTCCGATAGCATAAAACTTGATTTGATTTCCAGTCTGAACTGTTGCATTTTATCCTAAAAATCAAAATTATCTGGATACCTGTTTACTTAAGATGATTTCAGAGGACTTGACCCAGTGGGGAATGGGAGGCCATGAGGAAACACTTGGGGAACAGAGTGATGGGAGAGGCAGTCATGCTCTCACCTGCTGAAAACATTGTGACTGTAGTCCCATCCCAAGTGTTTGTGCCTGAATGCAGGCAGCGTGGGGAACAAAAAAGCAGTCATAGATGTCCCTGTATAGCCATGGAGCCAGGAGTTTGTGTGGGATCACAGAAAGGAGTGGGATGATTTACAGGATGGGAGTGCTGCAGGGGATGGAGGAGATGGACTTCTTCAGGAAGGATGGGCTGGGAAGGTGAGGAGCAGGAGCTGTGCTCTGTGCAAAGGAGTGGCTGCAGTATGTAAGAAGTTACCTATGGGGCAAGATGGCCCAGAGCGTGGGGGTCAGGAGCAGAGGACAGATAAGCAGGACAGATAAGCAGGGGTGGCGTGGTTCTATGTCTCCTGCACAGTGGCTGGTCAAGAAGTGGGAGCAGAGGAAACCTTTAGACAGCTGGAGGAAGCCTCTATACTGCAGGCTCTGCTACTCATAGAGGACTTCAGCTGTCCTGATACCTGGCCAAAAGACAATAGGGCAGAGTGCAAGCAATGCAGGAGATTTTTGGAGAGCATCCAGATGATTTCTTGAAACAGGCGATGGAGATAACTAGGGCAGACCTGTTGGACCTGCAGTTACAAGCAAGGAAGAGCAAGGCTGGAGATGTGCAGAGCAATGGAAGCCTTGTCAGCAGCAACTATGAGATTCTGAAGTTAAAGACAGAAAAGTAAGCAGGACAAATAGCAGAGTCACAGCTCTGGTCTTAAGAAGAGCAGCTGGTTTAGGGATCTTCTTGGCATCATCCAATAGACTTCTACTGTAGAGAGGAAGGGGTCCAGGAATAATCCAGTTGACCTTCCAGGACAGTTTCCTCAAAGCACCAAGATAGTCCATTCTGGTTTGCCGCAAGTCAAGCAAGTGTGGCAAAAAGTCAGCATGGATGAATGGGGAAACCCTGACCGACCTCAAATGCAAAAAGGAGGGCCACTGAAGGTGGAAGCAGGTACAGGCTACCTGGAGGATTACAGAAACATGGCTCAAGCATGTAGCTATGGAGTGGAATGAAGACCAACAAGACGTGTGAAGGGCTTCTAAAAGCATATTGGCAGCAAAAGGAGGAGTAAAACCCTGTGAGTCCGCTGCTCAGTGTGTAGTGGAAGTGGTGGCCAAGGACACAAAACTCTTAGTGCCTTTTATCTTGATTTTTACTGGGAAGATCTGCCCTCAGGCCTTCCAAATCACTGAGCTTAGTGGCACAATTGGAGTGAAGAAGGACTGAGTGAGAGACCTTTTAAGTCAATTGGATTTATACAGACCCATGGGACAAGATGGGATCCATCCAAGGGTGCTGAGGAAACCAGCTGACATCATTTAAGGCTGTTCTCTATGATCTTCATAAGATCTTGTTCAAGAGGAGGTTCATGATGATTGGGAAAAGGAAAACTTCATGCCCATCTTTAAGCAGGGGAAGAAAGAGGGCACAGGCTGGTCAGCTTTGGCTCAGTGTACAAGAGGATTGTGGAGCAAATCCATTTCTACATATATGAAAGACAAGGAGGTGATTTGGAATAGCCAGCATGGATTTACCAGGGTAAGACTGTGCCTGACCAATTTGAGGGCTTCATATGATCAAAATACTGGCTCCACAGACAAGGGAAAAAACACTAGATGTTGTTTAGTTTGACTTTAGCAAGGCTTTTGACATTATCTCCTCTGCTATTGACAGCTGAGATACGGTTTGGGTGTGTGAGTGACAAAGTGGGTGTAGTATTGGCTGCCTCGTCATGCTGAAAGGGTTGTGATTAGCTGTACAAAGCCCGGTTTGCAGCCAAGTATTGGTGGTGTGCTCAGGGGTCAATAAGGGAATTAATAATCTCTATCAACTCTGTTAATGACTTGAACACTGTGACAAAGTGAATGCCCCTGCACGTTTGCAGATGACATCAAACTGGGGAAAATGACTGATATGCTGGACAGAAATAAAGTTCAATGAACACAAACACAGGCATTGCACCTGGGACAGAATAACCTCAACAGTGAGCCCTGGAGGCTGATGGGATAGAAAGCAGCTTTGCAGAAGAGGACCCGAGGCCCTGATGAGTTGAACATGTCAGCAATGTACTGGGTTTGTTCAGCCTCAAGAAGAGAAGGCTCTAGGAGGATCTTAATGCAGTCTTCAGCTGCCTGATGGGAGGGTGTAGAAGGAGCCAGACTCTTCCTTAAGGTCAGCAAAAGGAGAGGAGGCAGTGTTCAAAAGTTGCAGCAATGGAGTTCATGGTTCAATATTAGGAAAAATTCATCACGGTGAAAGTGATGTAGCACTAAAATAGGTTGCCTAGAGAGTTTCTACAATCTCCCATCAAAATTCAGATGTTCAGAGTTCAAATGGACATGCCTTGAGCAACATGCTGTAATTGACCCTGCTTTGAGCAAGAAATGAAATCAGATGGCCTCCAAAGGTCCCTTCCGGCCAAATGTATTCTATGATTCTGTGACTGTGACAACAAATATGCATAAAATTCTTCATAACAGTACCAGTGATGAGCTAAAGGCCAAGGTCTCATGTGAAGTCTATTCATAAGCAAATATCTAGCTTCAACTTCATGAGTACTTCTGAATGTTGATGAAAGGAGGCATGGAGCACACAGTCAAGGACCTGAGATGCTCCAGGAGAGGGAGGCTGAAAACATTTTCTAGTAATTACCCCTGGGTCTTTCCACAAAAACAGCTTCCCACTAGGAAAAATGTGTGGCTGATTTTGGTCAGCATGAAAGACCAGGTCTACATAAGTACTTAAACACATAATTTCTGTTGTTTTCCATAGGATTTTCTGATACTTTGGGGTTCTGGTCTTTACATTCTAGGAGGTCCTTTTGGGAAATAAATATTTTTTATTTCCTAGTGGGTCTCGTGTCCTATAATTTAAGCGCTTATATTTCCATAGAATCATAGAATGGTTTGGGTTGGAAGGGACCATTAAAGATCATCTAGTCCAACCCCCCTTTGATGGCCAGGGACACCTTCCACTAGATCAGGTTGCCCAGAGCTCTGTCCAATCTGACTTTGAACACTTCCAAAGATGAGGCATCCACAGCTTCTCGAGGGAACCTGTCCTAGTGTCTCATCACCTTCGTCCGGGTCTCCCTGGAGTTGTCTCTTGTCCAGGCTTAACAACCCCAGCCTCTGACTCTGTTCCAGCCTTCTGATCATTTTCATGGCCTTCTTCTGGACCTGCTCTAACAGGTTGGTGTCATTCTTGTACTGGGGACCCCAGAGCTGGACACAGTACTCCAGGTGAGGTCTCAGGAGAACAGAGGGTAGAGGAGGAGAATCACCTCCCTTGACTTGCTGTCCCTCCTTCTTTTGATGCAGCCCAGGATACGATTGGCTTTCTCGGCTGCAAATGCGAATTGCTGGCTCATGTCCAATTTTTCCTTCCGCCCCCAGCCTGTATTGGTACTGGGATTGCCCTGACCGAGGTGCAGGACGTTGCATTTGGCTTTGTTGAACTTAATGAGGTTTACATAGGCCTTCATCTCAAGCTTAAGTCAAGGTCCCTCTGGATGGCATCCTATCCCTCTAGCATATCAGCTGCACCACTCAGCTTGATGTCATCTGCAAAGTTGCTGAGGGTGCACTCAATACCACTGGCTATATCATCAGTGAAGATATTAAATAGTATTGGTCCCTGTACACCCCTTGAGGGACACCACTCATCACTGGTTTCCATTTGGACATTGAGTCGTTGACTGTAAATCTTTGGATACAGCCATCCAGTCAATTTCTTATCCATCTAACAGTTCATCCATCAAATCCATATCTCTCCAATTTAGAGATAAGAATGTTGTGGGGGACTATATCAAAGCTCTTACAGAAGTCCATGTAATTTTTACTTTTTTGGGAGACACAGAAAGGAACACATTAAGTACTGCTAATGAGACTGAGTATTATAAGCATTACTGTTTTCATTCCTCTTCTTCCCCAGAGAACTGTGTTAGGAAGACTGGAGTAGTTTGTATTAAGCCCATTAAAATATTTTCCTGTGTTTTAATTAACCTCTTAATTTACAAATGTGCACATTTTCCTTTTTAAGTCTCTTAAATAACTGTTTTTATGTTTTAATCTTCTTTCCGTGCCTTTTGTTGTTTTTTCTCGAAACAGTAAAGTATTCAGCAATGGTAGGTTTATTTTGAACCTGTATGAGTCTTACCAGTTTCAGTCCCTAAATAAGATGAAGTTCTGTGGTGTGGACAAGGGGCATAAATATTCAAGTCTGTATACCTTAATAAGAGGGGAAGAAAATGGAATTTCTTCATCTTTAATGTTTACAGTAGGTATCATAATGGTTTCTTAAAAAGCAATATGGAAGACCTGACAGGTGTGTGGAAGTATTTCTCATGCATGAGTCATGCCTTTCCCTACCCCCACCAAAAATGCTGTCTAAATGGAATTTTTTATCCATTCGTCATTATTACTAAACATATTAGAATGGCAGATTACTGTGTCTAACTTATGATGTTCATTGATTCATTGGAAACTGCTGTTCTCCTTTCTCAGCTTTGTATTTCATCTTTCTTCTTCTTAAGTAACAGTTTTCTAACATATTAGAGATTTTTTAAACAGCACTGAGACAAGTCTTAGGGGAATGTAGTCCTCATGAAATAATCGTACCTCTGGAGAACTGAATTTACTTGGCTACCACCTTGATTCAAGGTGCTGTAGGATATGATTATCTCATGAGATTTCATGCTTAGTTATGTTATACAGCTTATGTATTTCCTAACACTTTTTAATAGTTTTGTATTTCTTACTAAACTTAAAACAAATAAATAATTTGTGCTTTAAAAAGAAGATTGTTGGTGTTTGTGTAAATGATGCTAATCATGATAAAGCTTTTTTGATTTGGAGCATGGGTCATATGAAAAACTTAAAGCTACTTAGGGGTGCAAAAGACTTCTAACCATGGCAATTCTTGTTGCTTCTCTTCAAGAAAGTGGGGTTCTGAGAAGGTGTGCTAGGATGGTCATCTCTATACACAGCCTGTGTCGAGAGTAAAAAGCCTGTTCTGTAAATGAAAAGTGATTTGTTTTCATAAATATATTAGAAGAGTAAAAGTAATGGAGGAAGAGGAACTTTTTAGGCTAAAGAACAGTGTTGACTCAAACGCAAAGCAGTGTAAATGGTAATTTTGGGGGGATCAAACCCACTTTTTAGCTTAAAACCTATAGTACTGATAAATACTATAGAATGCTTTGAAGACTATGAAGTATAAATCAACCGTTATCAATAACCAATCAATAAACTTCATAGTACTGGTAGTACAAAATAGGCATTTGTGCTGTTTTCCAATTACCAAACTTTTTCCCCAGTCCTAGGCTTTGTATTGTCTTATTTTTGCAAATGTCAATGCCATTAAGGAAAAATCAACATTATCTGAATAGTCCAAGAAGAGTCCAAGATAAATACAAAGTGATCCTGTTCAAATTCTCCATGAACATCTAAGGTTTAATTTTGTAAACTGAGGGTCAAGTAATATTGTCTGTCTAGAAAGATCACTAAGGTAAAAGAAAGAACAGGCTGCTGAGAAGATAAAAAACAAGAACTGTCAGGATTTTATGCACTTGTCAAGAAAAAGTAAGTTTCTGAAAATGAGTCGTCTGACCCTTTCATACAGTTTGCCTCTCTGTTTCTTATTATATCTCACTGTCTGGAGGGGAGTTCTTCTGCCTGCTGGGGTCAAATAACTCCACTCCTTTATTAGATACACCAGCCTTTGACAGGGCTTTTAGGAAATGAATTCATTTCCCTTTGGATTTCGTCCCATCCCCAATACCTAACCAATATTTTCAGGAAGACCTTTTCCACTAGGTGTTTCTCTAGGGTGTTATGATTTACTTGTCGGATTAAAAAAAAAACTGAGGTTTTGACCAGCAAAATGTGCCGGCCTCTTGAATAAAAAAAATAAACTGTTAATCGGCAAAAGCTCCTTTGGAAAGCATTTTCTACCTCGCTGACTGTGTATTTTACCTGGATTGCCATATAATTGACTGAATTCCCCCAGCAGATTACTGTAAGTACTTTGGGTCTCATTGGGAATATGCACACAAAAAAAAAAAAAACAAAAAACAAAAAACAACAAATAACCTGCTTTTAGATCACATTTTTTCATCCATAGCATGCACGGGATCCACATATGCTAGTGGGTCAATGAGCGGGGCACAAAGGTTTGCTTGTGGGGCAATTACGGACAGGGCACAGCAGGCATCCAGGAAGGATTGCATCACAGGATGGGGCCCGGCTGCTTCCTGATGCCATAAACGAGCCCTCTGTGTTTATCAGATTGGAAGCAAAAGCACCAGATGAAATTCTCTACTGAATTGTTAGAGATGAGGTGGGACTAAATAGCATAAAAAGGTTTAATTCCCCTTTTATAATTCAGCATATTTGAGTGTGGGCAAGAACAACAATAATAACTCTCTAGAGAACTGGAGGAGGTTTTAACTCAAGGTAATATACCTGTACCACATAATGAGGAACAGTCACGGTTTTTATATGATTATCATCAGTATCTTTGAACTTGATTACTTCAATCTTTAGCTAATTCTTAATCTCAGCCTTGGAGTGGCTAGACACTTGGAGTAGCTTGGCACTCTGGTTTTCTGAAAAAGGAGGAAGAAATTAGTGAATGTGATTTTGAGGCTCTCTAACCCTATAGTACAGAAATAGAAAGTAGGGTTATTTCCCAATCTATTGGGCACTTTCCACATAGTTTTTACCTATTGATGTGGGTACATTATCTTTGTGGCTTAAGTCTTTGTTTTTGTTGAAAAGAAGCATTTAAATTAAAAAAAAAAAAAAGCGGCATAAAACAGATAATCAGATATAACAATACACCTATGGATCTGGATTCCTGTAATTTTACTAAGGTGCCTATGAATCCTTGTAAATACAATGAAGTACTCTAATGCTGTAAGGATTTGGTCTTCAGGGAGAGATCAACATGAAGATAGCTTGCAAATCCTGAAAAGACAAAAGGACCGATATCAGGGAAAAAAAAATGGCATGATGCTTATTTATAGGATGTGCCCCCTTTATTGCCTGCTCTTTCCAATTCCTTGTTTCCTGCTAAATTTTCTTTTCCACTTTGTTGGCAAATCCATACATTCTGCAAACCCACAGAGTGCCAATCTAGTATAAAATTTAATTTTAAGTGTATTCAGGTATCCCAAGTGACTGACTTGACTGACTGATCTTGTAAGTTCATTCTTTACAAGTCATACTTTTTAAGTTTATCCTATACATGTAGCTTGTACTGCAAGTCATTGTTGTGGAATTTGGCCTCTGACATTTCTGGGAACTAGCATTTGGACATGTCTGCTATTATTAGGGTTACTGTACAAAAGCAGATTCTCAGGAGCCTCTCCAGGGTGTAGATGGAAGTTCCCAAAGATGACGTAGGCATTGACCCAGGCTTTCTTAACATAGGAACGTTAGGTATTTTACCACATTTTAATTATACATCTCAAATGGATCAGGGCGGGCTATCTTTAGCTGACTTTGTAAAACTTTAATTGTAATAAATCTGCAGGACAGAAAACCTTTGGAGTGCCAAAGACACAGTGTAATGGAGAAGCGTGGCTTTTAGGTAAGAACGCGCAATAAGATGTGAAGAGTTATTTAAAGAACAGTGTAGCTTTCAGGTTTGAGTATTACCGTCTTGCAACATAAAGACCTTTTCTGGTACCAGTTTTGAGTGGCATGAGACCACAAGTTCAATTCCCCGTGGGTTTCAGTAGACATGCAAGCCTGAAGCGCGCCTGGAGCAAGTTACTGTACCAACAAAGAAAGTTGCTATTCAAACTGAATGTTGAAATGTCAGTTTGCTGCAAGTTATCCTTAATAAATTCTAGCATCTCCCTGGTAAATGTTTGTAGTATTTGTCAGCATGGTAGGGTATTTTAAAGTTTCTTTCCTACCCAGGTATTGACTATCTCGGATACTAAGTGACTGAGATCATTCCAGGGTGGAAAAGGGGTTTTGCCATTGCAGTCCATTGAATATGTCATACATTTCACCCACGTAGGTCTCCTCTGCTAATAGCTAATATTGACATACTGGCATGCTGACAATGAACTGTCAAAAATGTAATGAATTCTAAAGAGAAAAACCTATGCTTAATCTGTGGTAGACATGTTTGGTCATGTTTTAAGTGTTGTTTGCAAATAAGGCCTGTCATTTAAAAATCAAAATCTGTCGCTTCTTATCTTTTGGAAATGATCACGAAACATATGCAGTAGCTTTTTAAACTGTACTTTTGATGTGCCAAAACTGTGCCACACATGTTGTGACCATCTTGAAACTGAGTGTATATGAAAGATACACAAGAGAAAGTTGCACAGAAGACATGAACGTTCAATCTAAAAAGTGAAAAAATCTATTTCTGGAAAAAAGTGTATCAAGACAAGATTTAACATAAGGACAAAACATCAGTTCCGCTCCAGACTGTGATTTGAGATGTTTATTACCCAAATTCACTGATAACATTTGATACGTTTTGTGACAGGGCTGCAGTTTTAGTGTATAGTACATGTCCTATGAAGAAGGGTCCCCTGCCTGCCTGCCTGCCTGCCTGCCTGCCTGCCTGCCTGCCAGCTGTAAAGTTTTTGCCTGAATACTGGCGTCTCATTTTCCTATCTGGTTCTTTGTCAGCTTTTACTTCTTTCTGTCAATTACATTTTCACCTGGCACAGAATTAGTTGTTTTACACTTAAAATCCAGTGAATGTGTTAAATGGGTTTTGGAATTAAATGCTCTCAAATTTTAATTACATCAGATTTCAAATATTGGAGCAATTTCTTCTCCCTTGAGTAATTCCAACTAAAGTCAATACGAATATTTTATGAGTTATGTAACAGGAATTGTCCTATCTTTTCTAAGTAACCTTAAAAAAAGCAGTATTTATAGTACTTCTCTAGTTCTTATCTGCGAAAATGCAACTTAGAGTATGGACCATGTAGTGACTCATCTGTAATGTTGCAAAGGAATGACAGAAAGGAAAATGCCAGGTAAATTAGCTAAATCATTTACTCCTAAGTATATTTTAAAAGAAACAAATATTAATATAAATAAAAATAAAAAATATACATATTCAAATATATGTCTAACTTGTATTATAAACAACTTGCCCTACCTCCGAGCCTCTTTGGTTTCTCAAGTTTTCTTTTTTGAGACTTTTTCTGCATACTTACTTTGTACAGTACCTGGGACAATGAGGCCTTTGAGCACAACATTGTTTATGTAAATACAAACAATTATTCCTAGCAAGGTGCCTAAAATTTTATCCACATTCTCTATCATAAAGTGTATTGCACAGGCCTATCTCATATTTCGTGAGAGTTGTCTCAGGATCAGAATAACATTTTTAATAATGAAAATGAATTAACACCAGACTCTTTTGCTCGAAAAGGACTTGTTCATTTAAACTACCATGGAGATGAAAGCTAAATAGTGAATATTAACATCTTAGACAGAGATAAAACCTTAAAGAAATATCTATCAAGTAATTACAACTCTTTTTTTCTTGCACAAATACATTCCTAAATTAAGCCGCAAAGGTTTTTTTAAGTGATACACAAGTCGAGATGCCATCATCAATAGAATGCTAAATGTAAGTAAAACTAGCATCTTGTGGAGTATTCTTCCATGAATAGATGTTTTATGTCTGCTTTGTGTCTGTCACAAACAACCTCGGGAGACACTTACAACGTGGTGCTTCAGAGTAGCTCCAGCCCATGGAGGCAGCCTGGCCCTGGGACAGAGATCTCGGGGGGGGGGAAACACCACACATGAGCGCTTTGCAATTTCACACCCTCCTTCCAACTGCAGCAAGGTCTACGTGCAACTTCTCACAGGGTTGTTTGGTGTAAATGTCCTGCAGTGTGTAAATATTGAGATTGTTGGCCTCATATCATCTCCAGCGTTAACAGCCCAGCAGGGAAACTCCTGATGCTGCTTATATCTGTGCAAATTGTCATGAAACCATCTCATAAGAGACATAGGCAAATGTCCAATTTCTGTAATGGTCATGTTTGTTTATTTGTAATTAATTAGCCTGAGATCTGGCTCCATGATTTGGAACCTGATTTAGCAGTTAACTTTAGCAAGAGGAATGAGCTCACCCTGTCTCTCCTACCTTGGGAGATTGTACCACGTACATCCCAGCCTGGAGTCACAGCCCAAATCTGCCCTGTGAGCATTCCTTCGGGGTGCCAGTAGGCAAAACTTCCGTAGCACAAGCAAAACACGATGTGCTTAAGAAATTACATGCGATTGTACAGCTGTAGCCTGGTCTCCTGGAGACACTTAAGCATCACCAGCAAAAGAGCTGAGTGTGGTGTCTGCTATCTTCCACTCTGCTTCCAGAGAAGATGCCCTCAAATGTTCATTGTGGCCCACTGACCTTTTTGGAATAATGTTTCGACCCTCAGGTTGAAAAGGCTGGACATCGCTGCATTAAGCAGACTGGAAAATTCAAATCTACATTGTATCTCTTGAGGAAAATAAGACAGTTGAGGTAATTTATAGTGTTTAAGATGCTCTATTATGAAATAATGTCTTGTCAGTCACATTGGAAAGGGCAGTGGAAGCAGAAACCAAAACATATACAAAAGTATTAGTGGGCAGCAGTTTTTTTCACTATAATAAGCAATATATATAATGAGCAATAAACATAGAGGGAGTTGTTCCGGGCAGCACTTTGTAAGACAATTCAAGATAAATTAAGTAGTATTGTATACTTAGATGGATTGTCATCTCCTATAGCTTTTTCAGAAATAGATTTTAATTTCCAAGTACAGCAGTGGGAACCTCAAAAAAATGGTGAAGGTGGGATTTTTCTGGTTTTACACTAGTGCAACTGAAATCAGACTCTATTTACTATTTTATGTTCAACTTAAGTTACAGTCTGAAATGCCAAAGATATGTTCTAGGAAGTATAGAGTATTTTATATCTATTGAGCAGTTACCGGGTTCTCACTTCTCATTCCTCTCAGATACAGAAAGTCCCTCTCTTGTATTTTTATTTTTCACCGCCTTCAGTTTTTGCAGCCAATTCCCACATCCTCTGCAGCTTTTTCAGATATTCTTTTATAAACTACTTAGCCACTGAAGCAAAGATTGCAATAAAAGTTTCCCACCTCTCTGATAAATATTCTTTGTACCACGCCGCAGAGTAATTTTCTCTGTCTTTCTCTGCCTTGGTGAATATTTTAGCATTGTTTCTATGCTGTGGAGCTGCTCCAGATGGAGGGATGAAGACTAAAACACCCAAGACACTCTCAGTCCTAATGATCATGACACAGTGGACTCAGAGGCATCCAGTGACACATGCAGAGTCCCGTGCTTTCTTGGAGGGGAGAGGTTATCTTGCTACTGCTGCTCTCCTGGGTAACAGTTTTGCAGATACCAAATCATGTCTTTTGTTTCTATTCATGGAGATGTTTAAGAAATGTCCATTTTTATTAGATGCTGTTTCCACTTTTTCGAAACCTTGGTCGTTTTTTCTTCTGGCAAGTCCTATGCAGAAAAATTCACTCATATTCATTAAGACCTGGGATGTCACCAGAGTGCACTTTTCTGTGAATAAACAGCTGTTCAGGGGAAGAAAAATACCCAGCTCTGAAATGAACAAAGTTCTTAAGACCATTTGCTTTCAAAATGGTCAACACAAGTGCCGTTGTATAATGAAACGTCACAGGCACTTAACTTTTATGGAGCAGTTATTGACTGGTCACTGTGTTCATTTTCAGACATTAATGCCAAGGTCAGTTAAAACTAACCAAAGTCCAGATCAACATATATTTAATACAAGAATATTGTCAGGATTTTATCACAATATTCTATCCTGGCTTGTTTTCGCACAGGGCAATCACAGATTTTAATGTCTGTATTCTTTTACCTGTTATCTTTTCATTATACCTTGCCCATTTCCATGTTTCCCACTAAATGTCAGTTCCTACAGCTGAAATTTAATTTGAATTGTTAAATATATTCATTCTACCAGAGCTTTGAACATGAGTTTATGATTACTTCTTGGAATATAGCTTGCCTCAGTGGGACATAATAAATTAGTCTAATCATATGGTGAGTACCTCATCCTGTGTTTGTTCCTGCTAGGAACTGAAATTGTCTCTGTAATTGTATGCAAATCCCTTCACCAGAATAATCAAACGAAACCTATGTGTAGCAGCCCATCCTCCACGAGAGGAGCATAGAAGTAACCTGACTTTTAATTCTACTTAAATGAAAAGTTGTATCTTCATATGTAAAATGTAAATACAAAATAAAAGAACTTAAAAGGCATGTGAGTAGCAAACAGATACTTTGCTAATATTGCAGGCTGCTTTTAGCCCTGCTTTATTACATATGCACAACACTATGTTCATATCATTGAACCTGACAAACAGTAATGCTGGGATTTTCCATTTTAAACATGGGGAATTTCTTCTCCCCTGAAATTACATGAGACAGATGATAGGAGTTTTTATGAAGTGCCTTCAGAAGGTGCCTCTTTCCCTCCACTGCTGGCAGAAGGATACTGGAGTAACTAGCTCAGACTTAGCCATCGAACTTTCAGTTGAGATAAATTCTCCTGTAAGTCTCTTACTCTAAGGCATGTTTTATGTATTGGCCTCAAATCATTTTGATTTGCTTCTTTGAACTCTGTCAAATATTTTAGCATTAATTTTTTAAATGTGGACACCAAAAAGAGATTTAGTCATGTAGGAGTAGTCCAGTGTCCTGGATGAAGATCGTATCATTCTAGCCTTCCTTTTCGCTATTTCTCTACTCATGTACCTAGATGTTACATTAGCTGTCTTATTCATAGCATTGCTGGAAAAGATCAGTTCTGCATATCTATGACTGTGATAGCAATGTTTGTGAAGAAACTCAAATGAGACAAGATTATAAAGTGTCTTTTGCCCCATCAGTTCTTTCAAAGGAGGGGTGAGAAGAGAGAGAAGAGGGTAGAAGGTGCTGAAACAATTTCTATTGGTCCATTTGCCTCCTTTAAAAATTCTGTCACTTCTTTGCGTGCTGTTTTGCACAGATTCAAATAGAGTATTTACATATATACATACATATATATGTATTTACTTCAACGAACATATACATATATGCTTGAAATGTCTTCATACATTTAGTTCAAAGGTATTAGAATGCTTTCTCGCCTTTTGTTTTCTTGCAGGATTTTGTTCTTTTTAAGAAACTCAGATTCTAAGCCACTTTCAGGATTTACTTGAGAGTGACTCTTGCTGTCCCTCAGATGAATTGCCTGGGAGATACAAGATTATAGAGTGTCATAAAATCATAGAATAGTTAGACTTTGAAGGGACCTTTAAGATCATCTAGTTCCAACCCCCCTGCCATTGGGAAGGACACCATCCACGAGATCAGGTTGCTCAAAACCCCATCCAGCCTAGCCTTGAACACCTCCAGGGATGGGGAATCCACAATTTCCCTGGGCAACCTGCGCCAGTGCCTCACCACTCTGAGTGAAAAATTTCTTCCTGATATATATTCTAAATCTACCCTCTTCCAGTTTGAAGCCATTACCCCTTGTCCTATCACTACATGTCCTTGTAAAAATTCCCTCTTCAGCCTTCTTGTAGGCACCCTTCAGATGATGGAAGGCTGCAATAAGGTCTCCCTGGAGCCTTGTCTTCTCCAGGATGAACAACACCAACTCTCTCAGCCTGTCTTCAAAGGAGAGGTACTCCAGCCCTCTGATAATCTTTGTGGTCCTCCTCTGGATCTCCATGAACAACAGATCCATGTGCTTCTTATGCTGAGGGCCCCAGAGCTGGATGCAGTACTCCAGGTGTGGTTTCACAAGAGTGGAGTAGAGGGGCAGAATCACCTCCCTCAACCTGCTGGCCATGCTTCTTTTGATGCAGCCCACAATACAGTTGGCCTTCTGGGCTGCAAGTGCACGTTGCTGGCTTATGTTGAGCTTCTCATCAACACCTCCCCCCCAACTCCTTCTCCTCAGGGCTGGTCTCGATCCATTCTCCACCCAGTCTGTATTAGTGCATGGGATTGCTGTGACACAGGCACAGGACTTTGCACTTGGCCTTATTGAACTTCATGAGGTTTGCACAGGCCCACCTCTCAAGCCTGTCCAGGTCCCTCTGGGTGGCATCCCTCCCCTGCAGCATGTTGACCACACCGCACAGCTTGGTGTCATCAGCAAACTTGCTGAGGGTGCACTCCATCCCACTGTCCATATCGCCGACAAAGATGTTAAACAACGCTGGTCCCAATACTGCCCTCTGAGGAACGCCACTCGTCACTGCTTGCCACATCAAGCTGTTGACCACAACTCTTTGAGTGCTACCATCCAGCCTATTCCTTATCCACTGAGTGGTCCATCCATCAAATCCACGTGTCTCCAATTTAGAGAAAAGGATGTCGTGTGGGACAGTGCTTTGCCCAAGTCCAGGCAGATGACGTCAGTTGCTCTCCCCTTACCAACAATGCTGTAACCCCGTTGCAAAAGACCACCAAATTTTTTAGATTTGCCCTTAGTGAAGCCATATTGGCTGCCACCGATCACCTCTTTATTTTCCATGTGCCCTAGCATAGTTTCCAGGAGGATCTGCTCCATGATCTTTCCAGGCACAGAGGTGAGTCTGACTGGCCAGTAGGTCCCTGGGTCTTTCTTTCTTACCCTTTTTAAAATTGGGGTTATGTTTCCCCTTTTCCACTCCATGGAAACTTCACTGGACTGCCACGACTTCTCAAATATGATGTATAGTGGCTTGGCAACTTCATTCACCAGTTCCCTTAGGACCAGCGAATTAATCTCATCAGGTGCCATGCGCTTGTACACCTTCAGGTGCCTCAGCTGGTCGCGAACCTGGTCTTCTCCTACAGTGGGCAGTACCTCATTCTCCCAGTCCCTGCCTTTGCCTTCTGCAACTCGGGTGGGGTGGTTAGAGCCCTTCCCAGTGAAGACTGAGGCAAAAAAATCATTGAGTATCTCAGCCTTCTCCATGCCCCAGGTGACCAGGTCTCCCGTTTCCTTCCTGAGTGAGCCCACATTTTCCCTAGTCTTCCTTTTATCACTGACATACCTATAGAAGACTTCCTTGTTGCCCCTGACATGCCTGGCCAGATTTAACTCTATCAGGGCTTTACCTTGCCTAACCACATCCCTGGCTGCTCAGACAATTTCTCTGTATTCCTCCCAGGCTACCTGTCCTTGCTTCCACCCTCTGTAGGCTTCCTTTTGGTGTTTGAGATTGTCCAGGATCGACTTGTTCATCTGTGCAGGCCTCCTGCTTTTTTTTCCTGACTTACTCTTTGTTGGGATGCATTACTCCTGAGCTTGGCGGAGGTAATCTCTGAATAGTAACCGGCTTTCTTGGGCCCCTCTTCCCTCCAGGGCTTTATCCCCCATGGTACCCTACAAAGCACATCCCCGAAGAGGCCAAAGTCTTTTCCTGAAGTCCAGGGTAGTGAGCTTGCTGTGTACCCTCCTTGCTGCACTAAGGCTCTTGAACTCCACCATCTCATGGTCATTGCAGCCAAGGCTGCCCTTGAGCATGACATTCCGCACCAGCTCCTCCTTGTTGGTGAGAACAAGGTCCAGCATGGCACCTCTTCTCATTGGCTCCTCTGCCACTTGGAGAAGGAAGTTATCATCAACGCATTCCAGAAGTCTCCTGGATTGCCATAAATGTACTTTTGGCATATACCTCTATATATGTTTGGATATATTCACCTCTATTAATGCTTGTCTTAAGAAAGGTTACAGGATTTTGACGTTAGTTTGGAGGCATTTAGTGAAGTGGGAAGGGTGATGCTATCTGAAAACTGTGAAAACACAAGCAAAACTATCTGACTGCCTTCAAAAGAGGGCTTTTCCTCAGTCCTTCTCAAGTTTCCACTCGTCTTTATTACTTGGCATTTTGATGAGACACCTTTACAGTGTATTTCATATGAAGGTTGCAGACTCTGAAATGCAAAGAAGGCAAAAAATCTTGCTGCAGAGTGGGTGTAGTATAAATGGGACCTGACACAGCCTGAATCTTTGATCATGAACTCCCATTGTGGAGTAAGCCAAACCTCCCGCCATATGCTCATTGAAAGCACATAACTTGCACACTGTTGTTCCACTTACAACTTTTTTGGAAAAAAAAAAATGGTCATAGTTGCAATATATTGACAGTATTTTCTTGTAGCTTTATGTCCTCTTCAGGAAAGAAGGATTATTAAATGCTGTAGATGAAGCTGCACAGGTACCTGTCTCTACAGGATTAAGGGGTAGGAAGACAGAAAGTCTGACCATAAACCACTGCTAGAGCTTGTTTTGGAGGTGTCTCACAACACAGAGAAAATATTCAAGGTCATAGTTCTCAGGGAGGCGAGAAACATAAACTCAGATAATGAAGGTAATTTCCTTTATCATCAAATATTCTGAAATCTTTGAAGCAAAATAGTGATAGAGGAGATGGCTAAACTGCATCCATTATTTCCTCAGTTTTGTTTCAGAACCATCTGTAATAAAAGGTGGTGGATTCACCATCCCTGGAGGTGTTTAAAAAAAGGGTAGACATGGTACTTGGGGACATGGTTGAGAAGTGGTTTTGTCAGGGTAGGTTAATGGTTGGACTTGATGATATTAAAGGTCCCTTCCAACCTCAACAATTCTATGATTCTAAAATTATCCTGGTCATTGATAGTATAGGTGGCTTAATTCACAACCTACATCTTAACAGCTATATTTGAAAATACATAGCATTTGGAAAGCTAAGTAAACCCAAGCATGGATTTTCCAGGAGCAAATCTTGTGAGAGAAAGGAAATTTCCTTCTATTAAAAAGTAATGGGGTTATTAGACATTGGGAAAAAATCAGGTGTCTCACTCTACTATGATTTTTTTACACGGTTTGCATGAAATTTTGCTAAATGAGTGTATTGGGTTTGCATGGCAAGGCTTTGGTAGCAGGGGGATTATAGGGGTGGCTTCTGTGAGAAGCTGCTAGAACCTTCCCCCATGTCTAATAGAGCCAATGCCAGCCAGCTCCAAGATGGACCCGCCGCTGGCCGAGGCCAAACCAAACAGTGATGGTGGTAGTGCCTCTGGGATAACATAGTTAAGAAGGGAGGAAAAAAACTGCTGCACAAGAGCAGCTGGGAGAAATGAGTGAGAATATGTGAGAGAAATAACTCTGCAGACACCAAGGTCAGTGAAGAAGGAGGCGGAGGAGATGCTCCAGGTGCTGGAGCAGAGGTTCCCCTGCAGCCCGTGGTGAAGACCACAGTGAGGCAGGCTGTCCCCCCTGCATCCCTTGGAGGTCCACGGTGGAGCAGATATCCACCTGTAGCCCGTGGAGGACCCCACGCCAGAGCAGCCAAAGGAGGCTGTGACTCCATGGAGAGCCTGCACTCGAGCAGGGTCCTGGCAGGACCTGTAACCCTGTGGAGGGAGAGGAATCCATGCTGGATGTTGAAGCAGGTTTGCTGGCAGGACTTGTGACCCCATGGAAGGGACCCACACTGGAGCAGTCTGTTCCTGAAGGACTGTACCCCATGGAAAGGACTCACACTGGAGCAGTTCATGAAGAACTGAAGCCTGTGGGAAAGACATTGGAGAAGTTCAGAGAGAACTGTCTCCCATGGGAGGGACCCCAAACTGGAGCAGGGGAAGAGTGTGAGGAGTCCTCCCCCTGAGGAGGAAGGAGCAGCAGAAACAACATGTGATGAACTGAACACAGCTCCCATTTCCCATCCCCCTGCGCCACTGTGGAGAGGAGGTAGAGAAAATTGGGAGTGAAGTCAAGCCCAGGAAGAAGGGAGGGGTGGGGGGAAGGTGTTTTAAGATTGGGTTTTATTTCTCATTTTCCTATTCTGATTCTGATTGGTAATAAATTCAATTAATTTCCCCAGGTTGAGTTTGTTTTGCCTGTGACAGTAATTGGTGAGTGATCCCTTCCTGTCCTTATCTCAAACTATGAATCTTTCATCATGCATTTTTCTCCCCCCTCATCCAGTTGAAGAGGGGAGTAATAGAGTGGCTTGGTGGGCACCTGGTGTCCAGCCAAGGTCAACCCACCACAATGAGCTAAAGAAAATTTGTCTTCATGAAATTTCTAGAAGAGATGTAAAACACTGGTCACACACTTGAACTCAGAAAGAAGTATGTGAGGTTCATTGTCAAATGAGGGGGTATTAAGTAGTAATACATTCTGGTTGCAGTTTTTTCCCAGTATCTTTGTTAATGACTTGGATGAATATAGAATAAGTTTGTTAAACTCACAAATGATAAAAAATTGAAAGGACTGTGTGTACTTTGGAATACATTTTTAAAATACATCACATTTTCACCAATGCGCTTCACGCAAGACTTGGATCAATTGCAACATATCCAGAGGAAAGCAACGAAAATTGTCAGAATGTAGACTAAAACATGTTCCACAAGGAAAACCTGAAAGAATCATGTTTCAGCAAGAGAAGTGCAGACAGAAAAGAAATGAAACAGCAGTCTTCAGTTATGTAAAGGATTTCTTTAAAGAAGAAGGGAACAAACTGTTCTCCAGGTCTACTAGAGATAGGACAAGAATGAGT
Organism: Vanellus vanellus; assembly: GCF_965231255.1. Classification (NCBI taxonomy): domain Eukaryota; kingdom Metazoa; phylum Chordata; class Aves; order Charadriiformes; family Charadriidae; genus Vanellus; species Vanellus vanellus. The sequence continues at coordinate 205,580,622 of NC_138905.1, read as the reverse complement.
GGCTTTAAATTGTGCCAGGGGAGACTTAGGTTAGAATTTAGGAAACATCTTCTAATGATAAGGATAATTAAGCAATGAATATATTACCTAGGAAGTTACAGAATCCTCTGTAGAGATTTTTAAGGACAAAGCAAGCTATCTGTCTAGAATGATTTAAATATAATTTCTCTCTCTTGGGGGATGGAGGGATAGAGAGGAGTAGATAAGATTATTTCTTGAGCTCCCTGTCTTATTTTCCAATCTATGGGTCATTTCTGTGAATTAGACCCAAGAAGGACGCAGAACACACCTGTAGTTCTAGCTTTCACTCTGTCATCTAAACTGACCAGTTTGTGTGTACTTTTTGTTGAATGTTCTGGCTCCAACGCCGAATGCAGAGAAAATTTGGCCTGCAAATGAGTTATCTTATGTCAAAGGTTATACGATAGAGCTTATAAATCTTACTGGTTGTGTTTGAGTTCTGGAAGCTGTATACTGACCAAAAATTTAAAACAAACCCATATGTTAATAAAAACATCTTAATCATAAGGAGGAAAAATAAAATAAGCTTGAGTTTGAGTGAGTGTAGTTATCGGTTGAATGTACAGTCATGCATCACTCATACTGTAAATTTCTTGTATGGTTTTCATCACTGTAGTGTCTGGATTCATCTCCCCAAGATTTGGCTAGATAAATGGTAGGTATTTTCACTAAGCCTCATGTCTAGACTGCTTCCGTATTCATTGGAGAAAAAGAAAAGCACCTCTGAGATAGATGTCTGAGACCAAAAAAGAGCTTTTTTATGGGATATATTTCTCCCCTTTGAAAGCTTGAATGATTAACTTAGACAACTGCTTTATAGACAGCTAGAGTTAAGTGACATGAATCCAATCCTGAATGTCGAATATATTGGCTTATCCATACCAAATGATTTGATCATTTATTCTTCACTTCTGCTGTGTGTTGGATTTATAACAAATTTATTTCTTCTACTGATCTTGATATGAATTCCAATAGATAGAAATAGCTTTCGTAAAATAGCTCCAACATTTCAGTGTCTGTGGCTGTTGGGATCACAGCTAATCTTGGGAATGGAACCAATTCCTATTTGAAAGTTAATTGGACCAGAAAGAGAAGAAAATGAACTTGCATTTCAGTAATGTGCAGTATATGATGCCCATCTTTGGAGAAGACCCGTGTTTGTCAGAGATGTTTTCCAGTCCTGGGGCCATAACAAATATATTGTATATGCTGTTTCCAAGTAGACTAACCTGTTAACTTCTGTCATTTGGTATTGTCAGTCTGCTAGCCATGGTAAAATACTGTAACAATATATAAATATTGCATCCTCTTCATCATAGAAAATTAATAATAAGTTACTTCCTGCACAGTAGTTCCAAAATAAGAATTATGAGTGGGGATGCTACTGTTTGCAGCCGGCAGCCACTTTGCTGTATGTCTCCTGGCAAGACAATCAGGAATGATTGCCTGTGCTTAGAGGGGCGGGGGAAAAGGTTTCCCAGAATGAAAAGGCTGCTGGAAGATGAAAGATTCTGAAATTTAATTATAACACTGTAATTGATCACCAAAATATTTCTGGTGAAAGCAAGCAAGCAAGCAAGAAGAAAAAGAAAAGAAATAGGAAAGAAAGGAAAGGAGAAAAGCCAACCATGTGCATTCCAGCAGAAAAATATGTCAAGAAAATACTCCTCTATCTCTTTAGTTTATTCTGAACACACTGAAAAGATTTAGGTAACAGATTTGACTTTTCATTTAAATGGAAATAAATGAAATTAAGTCATTGACTGCTGAAATGAAATTGGATAGGGGATAGCCTAGCTGGTACAGCAGAAGACAAATAAAAAAAAAACTGAAAGGCCACTGAACTTTTAAAATCAAAAAGATTACTCATGATTTCAGTTACTAGGGTGGAGGGTGGTTGTGTATAGGCTCCAGTTGCAGCAATGTTGAAGTCACTAGGAGGAATCCTGGACTCCCAAACTCCTGTACTTACAAAGTGTTCCTAAATACCAAAATTGGTCCAGTGCTTTATACACTTCAGCTGCCAGAAGATATCGAAGTCTCCCTGAAGAAGTACTAATCTCTCTCTAAACAGATGTAAGACCGAGTGCACATCTGGCATTGTGTTTGTGTGGCTGATGTATTTTGCAATGGAAAAATGCCTATGGAGTGTGGAATGAGGGAAGCAGGGTTCAAAAAATCTGAGATTTTGTTTGTAAGGTACTTAGCTGTAGTATCAACCCTAATATGTACATTTTCTTCCGTAGGCATCTCCAGCTCTGATTTTACAGGAAACAAATAGAGTAACTCTTCATTTACATGTGGGGATTTTGTTGGTTTTTTTTTTCCCAACATGATGACTGTGTGGTATCTTTTTGGGAAAAAAATAGCGGTATGTTAAATCATCACAATTCCACCTGACCAGGGAACAGAAAAGCAAGGAGAGAAGGGATCAAGAAAATTAAATCTTTGAAGATTTTCCCTGTCTCTGGTTTGGTTCCAGTATATTCAGGTGGAATTGGTGTTACTGGTCATTAAGCAGGTGTCAGTAGTATCTACATTTGAGCGATGACCTACAAAAAGCAGGCTTCTAAATGAGGAAAATTCCACAGAATCATAGTCCTTTAAGGAGGAAAAAGAAACCATTCTTGTATATGGTGTCCTTGTGTTTGGGAAAGACTTAATCTGTGTTTCCAGGCAGTTGTATTGGTGTTTTATCTTGTTCCTGGATTTGCTAATTTAAAAAAACAATCAAACAACCAAACCAAACCAAAGCAAACCAAACCCACAAAAAAAAAAAAAAAAAAAAAAAGCTCTGGGAAAGACCGGGAGCTTGTTGATAGAGACTTCCAGGCTTGAACCAGTTATCTTTGGGCACGATAATTTTTATTTTCTGATAAATGAGTTATCTGCATTTCAAGGTTGAATTAGTTGGTGAGGAAGGGTTACGATATACATTTGTGAGAACTTACCTTTTATTTATTGGCATAATCCTAAACATATTTTTTTAAATGATGGTGTTTTAAAAAGCATTGATTGTGTAGCTCAGTTCATATGAGTTAGCCCGGGTTCTTTTAGTTTGCTTTTATGCAAGAAATATATTCCGCAATACATGGGACAGAATGTATTCCAGAAAATGAATCACTCACCAGCCTGTAGCATAATGGAGGATAAACAATAGATAACCAGAAAATAACTACTTTTTCGACAACAGCTGTAAGATTCATGTCTGCTGTCTTTACTTGGGCAAACATCTTTCTGAAGTTTAAGAATTGTGTCTAAATAGAGATGCTGCACTCAGTTTCTCAGAATTACCCCAGGTTAGTTTCAGGTTTTTTGCCTTATAAAATGTTTGTGACACTACATACAACTAATTTTTTTCCCTGTCAGCTGTAGCCAATTATTTTGGACAAATAAGCATTCTCCTCAGCATGTCTGATTTTTATGCCAACTGAGCCTGTGAATGCCTTTATTCATTCTGCATAAACTCCGCCCTCGTCAGTCTGTTATATTAAAAATTGTTTCTGCACGCTGAATAGATGACTGTGCCACTGATTCCTTGCACGGGGATTCTGAACTCTTCTGATGGAGATGTTGCACCATCTCCAGTTACTACCATTTAGCTGTGTTATGCTATGTGTGAAAGACATGCTAACATGAAAACCCACATCTGAGTGCCAGCTACTGTCAAGAAGCTACAGAAGCTTCAAATGCCTAAATGAAGGCGGTTGCTAATGAAATGTGGCAAGTCAAACCTTGATCCGAGGTAGAAGCAAAGCTTTTCTTCGTGTTTGTCTGATATTTGCAATGCTTTATGCTGGGATAAAGTCCCAGTTTGATCAAAACACATCTTAGTAAAGTTGTCCAAGCGAAATAAGAAAGGAGTGAGGGGATGTCAATTGCTGTTTCAAACACCATTCATTCTGAATCAAAGAAAATGTTAATCTGTGTCAGGAAGCTGAATTAAGTAAACGTTGACTGCCTTTGTAGCAAAGATCAAGTCAAAGTTACAGTGCAAATGAAGCAGGAACCCCTGTAACACTGGAGTCGTTTTAATGTATGTCTATATATGGGAATTAATAGGAAATGAAGCAAGAAATACAGTGTTTGGGAAAGAATCTCGTCATGATTTGCAGAGATAATTACAGGCAAAAAGGAGATTGAATATAGCAACAGGAAAAGCAGAATAATTATGCAGCAATTAACAGGAAAGCTGTGTGGTTCTTTGAAAAAAATAACAGTCATCGGGTTAAAAATATATGCTGAGTACAGAAATGTTTTAGTACTCAATACATCAAGTATTTGAATTCATTTCCTAAAGTAAAATACTGTTTCATAAAATAAATATCTCATTTATATGATAAAATATGTTATACATTTTATATATTCATTTTAATTGTTTGTATTTTTGTCTTAAATATGTCATCTGAATCGGAGAAAAAATTCGGATTGTGGGTGCATGGTGTCATAATGACAAGAAGATACAGATTTTAAGGGAATATTTCAAGGACTGCAGTAGACAGTAGAAAAATAGCTACTCCTAGATTTGCAAGAGAATTAGTTTCTCATGTGTGCTAAAATCTTCATGTTTTGATAAAAGTATTGTCTACTTCTATTTCACTGGAGGCAAACTCGAGTTTTGGTGGTTTTGTAGGTCTTCTGATAATTAGTTAGCAACAGCACACTCAAAAGTACTCTTTCTGAAATGTAACTTGCAAAGATTCCTCTGGCAATCTGTGGGAATGTCTGATAGTGCTTTTTACAGGGAATCTCACGCAGTGGCATCTTCAAGTGCATTAAAATGACAGCTGGGGGTCACTGCACTCAGGCGTGGGACCCTCTTGTTGAAGAGAGCAAGGAGCCACCACTGTGTAGCCGCATCACTAAGGATAGTTTTCAAGAGGTGAAATCTTTCGTTTAAAGCTAGTGGGGAAAAATCAGCTTGATAATGAGTAAAAAGCCACATATTTTGTGTTGTAATTCGAGGCAGGGGGACCTTCTCTGAATTGTGTCGTTTGTGTCAGTATGTTATTAACAAGCATATCTGTCCTTTTTTGGCTTTCTTAAACATTGACTCTGGATCTGAGATATGCAATCTCCATTGCTTTAAATACATTCACCATTTACTCCAGATAAAAGATGGAATAATACATGCCTCCTCCTTCAGGAATTGCTTGGGCAAGTCAAGACCACACTTGCAAACTGTCCTGAAATATGACACAAGCTCCTCTCCTGCCTCTGCACTGCACATCCCCAGTGCGAAAAAATGAGGAGAGGGCAGAAGGTGAAGGGCTGGTGTGCCGGGACACGCTGAGACTGTGGGCAGGGAGGGAGTCTGCCCCGTGGGTTCAGGTGGAGACCTCCGAGAGGATGCTGCCTTTCCCTTCTGCGAATGGGCTCTGAGACAACAAAGAGGGCATCAAATACCGATAACGATAAAAAGCAATACTCCTGCCAGTAGTAATAATTAATGCTTCTATGGTGCCCTTCATTCGTTGACCTCTAATCACTTTGCATCCGTTGATTAAACCTACATAGAATCTCTGAAATAGGTCAATATAATTTCTGTTCACGCATCTATACTGGGCTATCTATCTATACGTATAAATCAATGAAAAAATGAATTCTCACTAAGAAGTATTAAAAACTGCTTGGATTAAATGTTGTCAACAAACCCCACCCCAGCAACAGATAAAAGCAAAGCATTTGAACATCTAAGATACTGCTTTTGTAGTATACAGATACTACCGGTGAATGCGTAGGCTCAGATATTTTCTTTGCTGTGTGGTGAAATGCCCGAATATAGAAACCTGTACAAAACCAACGTGAATGCTTGACTGGAAGAGTTCGTGTGTATAAATCATATGAAGATTATCCGTAATGCTGAGAATCATTCCAAGCATTCTGGTCACAGGAATTATAATTTGTGTTAATTGCATGCTGTGCGCTGACCGTGGCTGGCAGCATAGGTGCGGATACAAACGGTCTTTTATTCCCTCCCCTGCAGGAGCAAATATTAAGAGACTTGATTATTGATTAAGGAAAATTCCTACTCAAAAGATGCAATGATTGTGTTACTAGTGCACTGTATCCTTTTCTTTTTAGGTTATTCAATACTTCAAGCTATTATGGAAAAAGCGGGACAAAATAGCTGGCAAGTCAGTGCCATCTGTGTGGAGAATTTTAACGATGCCAGCTACAGGCGGCTTTTAGAAGATCTGGACCGAAGGCAAGAAAAGAAATTTGTAATAGACTGTGAAATAGAGAGGCTTCAGAATCTCTTAGAACAGGTAATACCTGCTTTTAATGTCACTCTAAGCACATGATCTCCAGATGAGATACCATTGTGCGCTGTGTTTCGTTTATTTTCTCAATGGAAATGAGACTGCGTGCTCTTTCTTTCTGTTTTTCTTCATGGGCCTATATTTGCGAGTCCGCTTGCCCGCTCCGTTCTCTTTTCCTGTATGATTCTTGTCTTAACAGCCAGCGCAGCAGGGCAGGGAGCCCCCCCTTTCCCACTCAGCAGGTCTGTGGGCTGCACCTTTGGGGCTGCGTCCCAGCGCCTCCGTCCCTGGCGCGTCTTGCATCGGGCTCTTAGGGCTGGCAGAACAACGCGGTGTTGCTGAATTGCCGAGCTGACCTCAGCCAGCACCTTCGTGTGGGTAAAGCTCGGTTCTGTTTGAGGGAAAAAAAAAAAAAAAAGCTTATTTGAATCCACTATGACCTTCTATTTACCGAATAGCATAGGCCATGTATTTCTAGCCATAAAATGCTGTAAAATTATTATTACACATATTTAAACTGGTAGTTTTATTACCTTAGCAGAGTATTTATGGACATGAAGAACAGTAAAATAAAGGTGCTATTGAACTGGGAACAGGTTCTCCGTTCTGTTTTTCATGGAAAGCTGCTATTAGATAAAGAAAATACTGGTCAAGACAGACGGGCTTACACTGGGTAGTACCTATACCAGTGTGTAAAGTGAATATAAAATCCTGCTGCTCTGATGTGACAAATCTATCTCTATGATGAGCTCTTTCTTAAATGATTGAAAAAATAAAACAATGCTTTGAAAGGACCGTTTTGTCAAGTGATGGGAAAATAACTTAGGGTTAACTCTCTGCTTCTTGCATGATCCCACATATTATGCTGATGTGGTGCAAATGCACCGTTCAGAACCTCCTGCTGCTGCTGCTGCTGCTGCTGCAGGAATTGCAGGGAATGAATGCCATCTGCTGGTGGTAGATCCTCCGCCGTCACGCTGCTTCTCTTTGCTAGCGTATTAGAGAATTTTGAAGATTTTGTTCCAAAAACGTTCACGATGCATCTGCTACTGAAGTCACAGACATATGAAATGTCGTTTGTGATACAGAAATGCATAAAATAGTACTCATAGAAATATATACGTCAATTTTGCTTTCATTGGCAGGAGATAAAAAGGGAAACTGAGAATTAATAGCGTGGCTGATTTAACAAGGACTTTTTCTGTGACTGTTGCCAAGAGAAGAATAGATGATTCCATATTGCTATAGATATTCATTTGGCCGTTTTTTTTTTATTCTGAATGCCATTATGTTTTAACACGTGCTTTCTATAGCTTATAATGAAATCCTCCACCAGTTCAGCCTATGTTGTAGTGAAACAGAACACCCATTTGAGGGTCTTTTAAAATACAATTAGAAGAATAATTTCTCTCTCAGCTCTGTGTGTGCGCACATATGTATGTACCTGATTTCTTTTACACAGCAGGCCAATGCGACTTAGAAAAAGTGTGCTATATTACCATAAGTCTTCAAGTACACCCACCATCCCGCGTAGGTGTATCTACTGAGTATACACTCAGTTTCAAAGCAAAATGAAGTCATCCAGTATGTGTTTGGATCTCACGTGTACATTTTGGTTGCTTCCAGAAAATGCTGCTCATTTTCCTGCCAGATTGGCACCTGCGTAGTTGGTTCCCTTTTAGAAACGTAACCTGTGCTCTTTGTTCAGATCATGCAGAACTGAACTGGATATTGATTTTAATGTGGTTATGTTCCTCAGACTTCATACAGGTCTGGATTTTGCACGCCTAAAATAGATACTTAATGCAGGTATGGTAAGTCATAAAAATGCAGTGCCTGGCCCCAACAGACTGAATAAGATGTGGGGAGTTTGGCTGACTCCTCTACAGGGCCAGCCCCAAAGCTAACTGAGTCCTCTTTCCATTAACTGCACAGGGAGAGCGGCAGGTAGGAGGTAACACCTAACTGGCAACATACCTGTATCTTAGCCAGTCATACAAGCACTTTTAGGAAGTGATTCATCTGGCTACTCTCTAATTTTGGACGAGCTCAATTTTACCCAGGAAATGAGCTCTTCTTTACTTGTGCTGGTGTTTCATCACACCTAAGTGCAAAGCCTCTGGCCTTAAATCTATTCTAAGGGAGATAAATTGACTTTGAGGCATGTGTTTTTTTCTTTTCTCAGTAGTCACTGCGTGTATATATATAAATATATATATTTACACTTGACCTAATTAAATTGAATTAATATATTTCACAACATTTATGTAATTTTTCCAGGTCATGTGAATTCTTTTCTTCCCCAACATGCCTGGATATCCTCTCCATCCTTCCAAAGGAAGGTCACTGTGCAAACAGGAATGGCATTATAGCCAGAATAGACAAAGAATGCAGAAGAGCTGCAGCTTTGCTCTGCACTGTGAAGGCCCTGGGCTTCCTACACAGGCTGATCTCTGTGTAGGCCCGGGGTGCTGGTTTGGGGCTCCAAAATGAAAGGACTTTGCCTTCGGAGATCAAGGGGTGCTTAAGGATGGGCAGTCAGGAAAAGTCTCAGACACAAAAACATTTAGTCTGCCAAAAATGAGATGAAAGCAAAAAGAGCCTCGCTCAACGTAGAAAATGCAAAATAACAGCCATTTTAAAATATCGGCCGCTGACTTTTTCCCTTTGCGTGATGGCAGACGGGCAAGGTGGCTTCACAAATGGACTAAAAGTTGGCGTGCTCTTCTCTGCATACACAGAGGAATTGATTAAGCTTCAGTGACTCTAATTAACTCAACTTCTTTTCTGCCTAGTTCTCCTGTAATTGAGAGCCTAAGTTGTGACTATACTGTAATACTTTGCAATGTACAAGTAAATGTTCTGCAGAACATTTAGGAAAAGTAATTAAATCTCAGTAATGAGACCGTAACTCAAAGTGCTTTGCCCTTAAATCTGTGCTAATGAAGGGAGAGAAACTGGCTCGTGGGCTTGTGGGTTTCTTCTCAAGTGACTGCCTATATATATACACATTCACACTTCTCATGACTGTGGACCTCAAGCAGTGGAGACTGGAGACTTTTTCACTGGCTGTGTTCAAAAAGTGAGGATGTGCGCTGCTCCCCTGCCCATACATGGTGTCCACTCATCTGACCTGGGTTCTGCTCGTTGTCCTCTCCCAGGTGCCCAGCTCAGAAAAAGAGCACCTTGCTGTTTCCTCACTTCTTGTGCAACTCTAATCTTACCATTTTCTGTTTCCTTTTGTCTCGTATATTTTTCTTAGTTCATTAGTTTTTCTCATTTATTTTCTTGTCTCCGTGTGCCTTGGGGTGTGTAAAAGCTGCTTCCACACTCCTTACCTGAGGCTTGTTTTCAGGGAAAATTTCTCTCCTGGAACCCAGTGATGTATCTGAAATCCAGACTCCCCCTCTGCGCAACCGAGGTGTCATGCATTTTTCACCGTATGATCTTTTCAGGGGTTTATGTTGCTATATTGAGGTTGCGGTTTTGGGCAAGGGCCAAACCTGTACTCCTTTTAATGGTGAAGTATAGAGAGATGGAGTTTCATTGTCAGATTTTCATTCTAGAAAGGGAGAGCAGGGCCAGCATTAAATTCAGGAGCTGCATCCAGCCTGCACACAAGTGTTCATATCTGATTTGCTTGGATTGCCCACTACTGTCTTAGCTGCAGAAGAGGTTTCAGATCTTGCCTGTCAAGGCTCTGCCAAGTCTTACAAGACTGTGATGGTTTTCTTAATAACGCTATGCTGCTCTTCTTTGGTCATGCTCACCCACACATGATCACAGTCTCCAGTAGCAACAGGATTTATTTGGGGGTGATTGGAAACATTTTGCTTAGTTTCTGTATTAGAGCCAGTTGGCATGGCTTAGCTCAAAGCCCAGTTTAAACCCAACACTGGAGCAAGACATCAGTTTCTGCAGGGTCACAGAATTGTTGCTTTGATTCATCAGTAACACAGACAGTGTCTTCAGCCTATCTGAGTCAGTAGATCTCTACCTACTCCTGAGAATCTGCTGTAACTCTAAGCATACCAAGATAATGTTAGCTCTTTTTTAGGCTTTATTCTCAGGATGGTAAAAGAACACCATACCTCTTTTATATGTTACAACAGCCATAACCAGGAAAACCTTTTTGTTACCTGTGAGTGAAACTCCTCCTTTACACTCCTCTGGGTGACGTTACCATCCTGCAATGCCAGGCTCTAAGAGACAGACCACAAACATCAAGACTTTTGCCATAAGTGTTTTCGTTACGTGCCCCCTTTAAGTGGTGCACATGATTTGCCTTTGGGGAAGAAAGGCAAGTCCTGACCCATTTTAATTTACTGCTGTAGACCTGCGGTATGGCTGGGGGTGGTGTGACTCGCAGCACAGGGATCTCGTAGCACGGGGTGTGACATGTAGCATGGGGAACAAACGAGAGCAGTTAAAGACATGTGCACACCTGCAAGTCTGTGATCTAATTGGCATCGCAGAGACATAGTGGATGGCTCCTATGACTGGAGTGTTGAAATGGAAGCATACAGACTCTTCAGGAAGGACAGGCAGGGGAGACAAGGAGGGGGCGTCACCCTTGTCAATGACCAGCTGGAGGGCATGGAGCTCTGCCTGGGGATGAGATGCAGACCGAGAGATTATGGGTCAAGACTAAAGGGCAGGGACAGGTGATATTGCAGTGGGGGTCTGCTACATGCCACCTGAAAAGGAAGACAGAACAGATGAGGGCCTCTATAGACAAACAGGAGCAGCCTCGTTTCCACAAGCCCTGGTCCTCATGGGGGACTTCAGCCACCCTGATATATGTTGGAAGGACAACACGGCAGGGCATAAGCAATACAAGAGGTTCCTGGAATGCGTTGATGATAACTTCCTTCTCCAAGTGGCAGAGGAGCCAATGAGAAGAAGTGCCACGCTGGACCTTGTTCTCACCAACAAGGAGGAGCTGGTGGGGAATGTCATGCTCAAGGGCAGCCTTGGCTGCAATGACCATGAGATGGTGGAGTTCAAGAGCCTTAGTGCAGCAAGGAGGGTACACAGCAAGCTCACTACCCTGGACTTCAGGAAAAGACTTTGGCCTCTTCGGGGATGTGCTTTGTAGGGTACCATGGGGGATAAAGCCCTGGAGGGAAGAGGGGCCCAAGAAAGCCGGTTACTATTCAGAGATTACCTCCGCCAAGCTCAGGAGTAATGCATCCCAACAAAGAGTAAGTCAGGAAAAAAAAGCAGGAGGCCTGCACAGATGAACAAGTCGATCCTGGACAATCTCAAACACGAAAAGGAAGCCTACAGAGGGTGGAAGCAAGGACAGGTAGCCTGGGAGGAATACAGAGAAATTGTCTGAGCAGCCAGGGATGTGGTTAGGCAAGGTAAAGCCCTGATAGAGTTAAATCTGGCCAGGCATGTCAGGGGCAACAAGAAAGTCTTCTATAGGTATGTCAGTGATAAAAGGAAGACTAGGGAAAATGTGGGCTTACTCAGGAAGGAAACGGGAGACCTGGTCACCCGGGGCATGGAGAAGGCTGAGATACTCAATGATTTTTTTGCCTCAGTCTTCACTGGGAAGGGCTCTAACCACCCCACCCGAGTTGCAGAAGGCAAAGGCAGGGACTGGGAGAATGAGGTACTGCCCACTGTAGGAGAAGACCAGGTTTGCGACCAGCTGAGGCACCTGAAGGTGTACAAGCACATGGCACCTGATGAGATTAATTCGCTGGTCCTAAGGGAACTGGTGAATGAAGTTGCCAAGCCACTATACATCATATTTGAGAAGTCGTGGCAGTCCAGTGAAGTTTCCATGGAGTGGAAAAGGGGAAACATAACCCCCAATTTTAAAAAGAGGAAAAAGAGACCCGGGGATCTACAGGCTGATCAGTCTCACCTCTGTGCCTGGAAAGATCATGGAGCAGATCCTCCTGGAAACTATGCTAAGGCACATGGAAAATAAAGAGGTGATCGGTGGCAGCCAACATGGCTTCACCAAAGGCAAATCGTGTCTGACAATTTTGGTGGCCTTCTATGACAGCGTTACAGGCTTTGGTGAACAAGCAGAGAGCAACTGATGTCATCTGCCTGGACTAGTGCAAAGCATTTGACATCGTCCCACAGGACATCCTTTTCTCTAAATTGGAGACACATGGATTTGATGGATAGACCACTCTGTGGATAAGGAACTGGCTGGATGGTAGCACTCAAACAGTTGTGGTCAATGGCGCCATGTCCGAGTGGTGTTCCTCAGGGGTCTGGGTACTGGGACTGGTACTATTTAACATCTTTGTCAGCGATATGGATGTTGGGATGGACTGTACCCTCAACAAGTTTGCTAATGACACCAAGCTGTGTGGAATGGTCGACATGCTGCAGGGAAGGCATGCCATCCAGAGGGACCTGGACAGGCTTGAGAGGTGGGCCTGTGCAAACCTCATGAAGTTCAATAAGGCCAAGTGCAAAGTCCTGCACCTGGATCGGGGCAATCCCATGCACAAATACAGACTGGGAGGAGAATGGATCAAAAGCAGCCCTGAGGAGAAGGAGTTGGGGGGGAGGTGTTGATGAGAAGCTCAACATAAGCCAGCAATGTGCACTTGCAGCCCAGAAGGCTAACTGTATCATGGGCTGCATCAAAAGAAGTGTGGCCATCAGGTCGAGGGAGGTGATTCTGCACCTCTACTTTGCTCTAGTGAGACCCCACCAGGATTACTGCATCCAGCTCTAGGGCCCCCAACATAAGAAGCACATGGCCCTGTTGGAGCAGGTACAGAGGAGGGCCACAAAGATAAGCCGAGGGGTGGAGCACCTCTTTTATGAGCAGAAGCTGAGAGAATTAGAGTTGTTCAGCCTGGAGAAGACAAGGCTTCAGGAAGACCTTATAGCAGCTTTCCAGTATCTGAAGGGCGCGTACAAGAAGGCTGGAGAGCTACTTTTTACAAGGGCATGTAGTGGTAGGATGAGGGGTAATGATGCAAACTGGAAGAGGGTAGATTTAGATTTAGAATAGATTTTAGGAAGAAGTTTTTCACTGAGTGTGGTGAGGCACTGGCACAGGTTGCCCAGGGAAGTTATGGATGCCCTATCCCTGGAAGTGTTCAAGGCCAGGCTGGATGGGGCTTTGAGCAACCTGGTCTAGTGGGAGGTGCCCCTGCCCGTGGAAGGGGGGTTGGAACTAGATGATCTTTAAGGTCCCTTCAACCTAAATCATTCTGTGATTCCATGACTCTGGTCATGGACTGCTCCCTTCCCGTGGCTTCTTAGGGCAGCCTTGGCAGCACTGGTGCTTTGGGCAGCTCCACAGTCCTTGACACAAGGGGATTGACATGACCACTGCTGCTCACTCCCAAAAATAACACCAAACAGTACGTTTCAGTGTTATGGAGGAGCAGCAAAAGCAGTAAAATAAAGATGGAATGTATCCTTGCACATGGCAGGAGGGTTGCAACTAGATGATCTTTAAGTCCATTCCAACTCAAACCATTCTGTGATTCTACGAACTATCTATTTGATGTCGGCTTTCCCCAGAACTTCCAGAAAGTGTGTTTCCATTCTGGAGAAAGTACATCAACTCTTAACAGTTATGTAGGACTCTTTATGCTTAACGGAATGTTTTTTAGAACCTCATAAGTGATCTCACTAAATCTCCCCAGTTTACTTACCCGGACCTTTGTTTCATCTGTCCATAAAAAGCCATAATAAAAATTTTTAATTTAAAAAGTAAACTATGGTAGTTCTTTATTTGTATTTCATAAATGAATAGAGAGAGAGACAAAGCTCCATTTTCCTACATGCATGGAATTAGAGATTGTTTTTACCATTACCTTTCCAGCTTACTGGGACAAGATAGAAAAAAGGAGCTAAAACAAAGACACAGAAAGATAAAATGACATCTCCACAGTTTTATATAACAGATGTAGCTTATACAGCAGAATGAAGTTCTTGTGATTCATATTTTTCTGTCAAGGACCGTTATGTCCTTGTTTATCAACACGCCTTTTTTCACAACGCTTTCAGCAGGTGGTCTTTTAAAAGCACAAAAATATTCTGTTTGAATCAAAGGATGAAAGTCAGTGAGAGAGATGGAAAATTCTCTGCTTGTGTGTCTCTTCTTTCCAAGTTGTGTTCCTAAAGTGGTCCCTTGAATTTAAGGCAAAGAACTTTCTGCTTAAGATGCAATGAATACTTGAAACACATTGTAACGTTGTGATTTCCATTTCCTACCAACTAATCTGCTAACGGTGGCAGCAAGCAGTACAGCATCTGAACAGTCCAGGCCAAAGTAGTCGTTTACTGCATATGGCACAGCAAGAATGAGGCCCATGTATTTCTCTCACTTTTCACCAGGAGTTTTGCTTCTTTTCTTACTCCTTCTTTTCATTTTATTCTTCCTGCATTCTAAAATTTCTTGCATTTCTGGCTCATTCACTGAAAATCAGAAGTCAGCCTAAGGATAAAGGGTGTATCTGCCAACATGAGAAAACCATTACTGTAATCTTATTATCTATACTGAATCTCTATTTGAAATACAGAAGTCATGTTTCAAAATAAATATGCCTACAAAAGAAATGTGTTTTTATTTATTACTGAGAAAACCCAATCGAAGTTAATACCAGATACCTATTTAAGCTTAAGTTATGAAACCCCAAGTCAGGCTTCCTAGTTTAACAAAATTATTCTTTTATTATTTTTATTTTTCTTCTCATATTATTTTATTCTCATTAGTATGTATTTGCTTAATTTGTATCAGTACAGTCTGAAGCAATCCAGAAGCTACATATAGCAGAAAAAAAGCAGCGTTTACAATTACTAAAACACTAAGAAGTGAGGACTGATAACCCCTTGGGTTTTGTGGGCTTTGTTTTTCTTTCAGATTGCCACTACCACCAGCACCAAAAAAATCTTCTTCCTCAAAAAAGTACTGAGCAAGCAATAAATAGCACTTACTATGGCAAAGCTAGAACTATGTGCAAGTTGCCTGACCAGGGAGTACCATGAGCTGACTAGTAGCTGTCAGGCGGGAGGTGCAGTGCCTGAGTGCTTCTTATCCCTTCGATGGCAAGAGCATATGGGTCTTTGTTCTCCACCCAGCAGCCAGTATTAATAAGGACTGTACAGACTTAATGTTTTAGATGTCTTAGATGATGTCTTAGAGGCATTGTCTCCCTTGCAAATACAGCTGAAATTGCCGAACAGGTTAAAAAATATTTTACCGGAAAATTGATAGACAGATCCAGAGACAGCTCAGTAGCTCAAATGTGATTTCCTTAGGAAAGAGGACTAAAAATCTATAGCAAAACACACTCATTTAAGGAAATTTAATATCAATCTTTTCTAAGTTTTACTTGCATTTCTTTAGTTGGAATCATTTAACTTCAGTAAATACATGTCAGATTTCTTTTGTTATTTCTTCGTTTGCTAACTTTCAAGCAAGAGTGAAGTATAATAAAATGATGAAATTGTGGTCAGATCTGAAGAATAACACAGAAAATAATTTTGAAGATTTCCATGAAAACATATGTTATTTTTTTCAGCCGTTGTATTTGGGTTTTTTTACTTCTTCAGACACTAATAACACTTATTACTAGAAAAGCAGACTGTCATTTTTGCAGCCGTAGCCGATCTCACAGCTATTACTTATAGTTTGTTCAGTGCTCAGAAATGTGTTCAGATACACAATGAAGTCAGTGCTCCAAATAGATTTTACAATTAAGCTGAATAATATCAGAATCATTTAGATTGTGATGGATAGCTTTGTTAACTGTAAATACTTTAGCCCTTTTCTTTTGCCCTTTCGTTGTTTTTTTTTTTTTCTTTTTACTGTTGATCTGTGTCAAAAGGACATTTAAAATTATGTAAGGAAGCTTTCAAAAGCATGAAATGCTGAAGTTGGAGGTTAACAGCTATGATCCCCCGTTTCTTTTTCTGCCAGAATTCTCATCGTCAGCACATATTGAACACTGCAGAGCAAGTGTTTAAAAGGAAAAAGACTGGAGTCATAGGGCTCTGAGATTTGTTTTTAGGCAGATTTTGGACCCGGTGTTGAAATTCAGGCTGTGAAGTACTGACATGCACAGCTCTCTACAAACAAAATAACAGAATATTTGGGGTTGGAAGTGACCTCTGAAGGTCATCTGGATACTCCTGCTGCTCAAGGGGGCAAGCTTAGATCAGGTTACTCATCTAGTCAAATTTTGAACGCTTCCGAGGATGGAGTTCCCACAACCCCTTTATGCTCTGTTTCAGTACTTGTCTACCTCATGGTAAAAAAAAATCCAAAAAATAAATCCTCGTATCTGGCTGGAATTTCTTGTATTTCAGCCTGTGTCCTTTGCCTTTTGTCCTATGGTTGTGCACCTCCAGGAAGATTCAGATACCCTCTTCCCTACTCCATCCCTTTGGGTATTTATACATATCACTAAGATCTGCCTGAGCCTTTTCTTCTCCAGGCTGAACAGTCCCAGCTCTCTCAGCTTCTCCTCGTATGACAGATGCTTCAGGCCCTCAGTCACCTTTGTGGCCCTTCTCTGGACCCGCTCCAGTATGCCCGTGTCTCTCTTGTACTGGGAAGCCCAACGTTGGACACGGCACTCCAGATGCGTCTCACCACAGCTGAGCAGAGGGGAAGGATCACCCCCCTCGGCCTGCTGGCAACGCAGGCCAAGAGGCTGTTGGCTTGCGTTGCCATGAGGGTGATTGATTGGCTCATGGTAAACTTGTCTACCAGAACTCCCAGGAGCTTTCCTGCAAAGCCTGTTCCTAGGCAGCGTGTCCCCAGCATGTCCTGCTGCGTTTATCGAGTCAGGCTGAGAGTCTGGCCAAAAAAAATAAAGCACGGATCCACACAGATGAGCTCATTTGTTTCTCACTGCTCTGTTTGAACACCTATAGGCAACTCTCGAGATAGAATTACCTTATGAGTGGGTGAACTGTGTGTCGTCTTGTATTGAATCTCGCAAACCCATAATGCGCTTGCATCAGAAACAGCTAGAAGGAATACCAGGGTGATCAGATCAACTTCTGTGCTGCTTTAAGTGACCACATCTAAAAAAATCCTTCACTAAGCCAGGCAACATGCTTCTCCAGTATTTTGGTTCCTCAATCTCTGCTGCTAAATACTCTGCTACTTCTTCCGAATTTCTGACAGTCCTCTTGGGCAGAATTTTACTAGGAATCGAGTTTAACTGTTTCTCCGTAATGGCCTTCATGCAAAGCTCAGCAAAGCGAACTGAAAAACACAAGCTAGCTGTAATTGCATTTGCCTAGGACCTTTATGTTTACTTCTTTCTGAAAGAGCGTATTGCTACTCCTGATTTCTGTTTTCTCGGGCTTTTTCTTATGCAGTAACATTTACAGTGTTTGTTTCTATGTTTGTACACACACACATACATACATAAACACACCCACGTGGACGTATACAGGACTTTATTTAGCAAAAAACTGTTTATCCTTTCCGCAAGAACGGCAATGGATTTCCTTTCTTCTTCCATCTGTAGCAGCTCCAGCCTCTCCCACCCATCTCCGTCTAACAAAGGCGAAACCCCAGCACTCCGCGTGTTAGAAGTCTTCCAAGGTGTCCGCTGTTAGCAGCATTTTCTTCCGAATTTTGCACAGTGAATCAGTTTCACTGTCAGAGATCATCAGTCTGCCTCCTGCTCTAACAGACAGGCTGATTCCAGGCTTTTTTTCCGGCTCCCTGCCCTCCCCTGCCCATACGAATTAAATGGGATGTTTCCCAGTAGGGAGGTGCTTTTCTCAGCTCTCCCAGTGCTCTGTATCAGCGAGATCAAGCCTCCCTGCTCATCCAGGGCTGTGTTTGCCTTTAAACACAGAGGTGAAAACTGCTGTGGAGCATCTGGCACATATTTAATGCTTCGATGTACACAGTTGAATTGATACATCATAATAAAAAGAATGTTTGCAATATTAAAAATTAAACGTGGATGTAAAGTTGTCACATAGCAAAGTATTAGTATCATTAATCTTATCTCGTAAAAATTACAAGCCAATAAACTCTAATTAATAGAAGCTAACAATTCTTATTAACAAGCGTGATAGGGATGTAGCTGCAGTGTCTTGACGCTGTTCTCGGCTGTCTGACTAACACAGTTTTTCAATGTGTTGTTTGGCATCGCTGATCCTCAGCTTCCCCGGCCTTGAAGAGCTTTGAGATGTGTAGCTGAAAAGTACCATGTTTGTGTTAGCACTGAAGACCAAATCTCTCTGATGGCTAAGATGGAGCAGGCTGTCACAGCAAGGCTTATTATTATTATTATTATTATTATTATTATTATTATTATTATTATTATTATTATCATTATCATTATCATTATCATTTTTATTATTATTACCATCAATACGGAAGTAAATAAATGTGTGGACGGAAAAAAGTACAGAAGCTGACAAATTCCACTCCTTCTTGGTCTGCTCTTATATTTTGCCACAGGAGTGCTAAACCTGGAAAAGCAATCTTTGACTGGTGGAGTTCTCTAAAGTGACCAAGTTGTAAATTTTGCTGGTTTTAAAAATGTCGGTTTTCTCATCTTAATTTCTGGTGTGTCTGCTAACTGAAGCTATCAACCGGCATTTTTGCAAATAGTGTTTAGATCACTGGCATAATTCATTCACGATAATAATAATAAATTAAAACACAATACCTTATTAAATTACAACATAATACTTACAGAAAGGCAGAAATTAACCAGACACATGAACTAAACAGAGTATTAGCTCAATCATTCCTCCACAGTTTCTTCTGCTTTCCTGTTTTTCATGAATGCAGCAGCACATTGGCACAAAAGATCACTAGCACAACACAAACAAGTATTTATCAAGAGGTTGCATTGCTTTTGCATGTAGTTTAGTTGCGTAACGAGGATTTCTTTATCCCTTGAGTCAGAAATGGCATGGACTTGCCTCGTCTCTCACCATCTTCAGTTTTCCTGTATATCTTTCTGCTTCGCCTGACAGAAGGCGGGTTTAGTTGGGCTCACACGGAACCACAGGAGCAAATCATTAGCCAAAGAATTTGGTATGTGCACAGCACACAGTAATTTGGTAACAGTATTGTTGGACTTACACTACTTCAGGGACATAGTAGCTGCTCTCTGTGTATCTCTTCAAAGTCCCGGGGGGGTTGGGAGATTCATAAAGTGCCTTTTCTTCATCGAAATTCCTTTCTACGCTTCTTTTTTTTTTATTTTTTTTTTATTCCCCCTAGAGATCTATGGAGTTGCTTCTAAGCAACACTGTAATGTCAATGCAAACTGATAGCTCTTCTCCTTGAGGGAGGCAGCTGCTGGCACTGCCACCAGCGTCTTCCTCACCCCGCAGAGCCAGGAGGGGCTCTCTGCATAGGCTCATCTTCTGTGAAGCAGCTGGGATTTTGCACACAATAATAGTCCCACACTGCACAGTAACAAAAACACATTTTGTCACTGCACCGCTCAACTGATGAGGTTTGGACCCAAGAAATAGGCTATTTCAGTTACTGAAAGAACAAATAGGCAGTAGAAGACAAAGGATGAATACAAATAGTTCGGAGGATTTGTAAAGTGACCTTCTCCTTACACCTTTCCTGTCTTTCCTTGCCTCCTTTTTCCCTACAAGTCTGCATATCCCATTTAGCTCTGAGCAAGCCTTTCACAGCAGTAGGCTTCGAACGCGAACAACTTTAGCAGCAGAAGGCGGCAACCGGCCACACTCAGAGCGCTGGTTGATGGCCTTTGAGCCACCTCTCCAGGTCTTCTTCCCCAGCAGCTGCCCGCACCATGCCGGGCTGTGCCCTGCCAGCTGGTCGCGGGTGCGAGGGCTGTGTGGGAAGCATCCCGCCTCTGCTCGGCCACGCGAGGGGCAGGTGTGTGCACCGCTCTGCCGGCTCGGCATCTGCCTTCGCAACAGAGGAAGAAACGCTGATTTGTAAGAAGCCACTTCTGCTTTGTTTGTTGCCTTCTTCAACATCCTCTCTGGCTGCTAACAGTCCACCCTTTCCCTAACGACAGTGCCCTTCTGCGAGCACTAGCTGTTGAAATTAAGCTTTTTGCTCAATTGCTTTTTTTATAGCTTTGTAAAAGATTTATCCTTGCTTCAGATATTGTATAAAATCCCATTTCAGTTGTGGTTTATATCATCGCCAGTTCTGCCACAATATTTCAGGTCAGGTCTCAATCTTCCGTCTTTAACAAGTCTCCACACTTTTTATATTGTGTTAGACAGACTTCATTTTATTGCAGGTGTTCTTTTTCTTCAGGCAGAGGATTGTGACACAATAGCAAAGAGGAAAACCTTTGTTAAAGTCCCATTGGTAGTGCACAGCTATCACCCTTTGAAGACATCGAACTGAAAATAAGTCCTTTTCACTCCAGCTGTACTGACCTCCATCTTCTGGAAATTATAATGAGGGACATTTCATGCTACAGAAGTTAAGCATTCTTTTAAAATGAGTTATATGCAATATCTATTTCATAGTAGTAGAGAAGAGAGGATGACTTGGGGCCTGATTCTCTGTTCAGATGATGGTGTAGGTCTGGAAATGTTTTTATCAAAGTCAGTGAACTTGCCACTCCTTGGGAAAAAAAGAAAAAAGAAAAGAATCAAAGCAGATTCTGGTAGCTTTTCTTTTCGATAGTGGAATAGTTTCCAAATTTCCTAGGCCAGGCTATTGTTCAGCTAAATGGAAAGTACAGTGTTGTATGATAAAGTCAGAAAGTTCAGAGTTGTGTCTAAAGCCTAAGTTGGATTCAAATCTCACTGGCCCTGCTTTTGCCACACTTTAAAGTCAGTAGTATAATTCTAGCTACTTTTATTATCACTGGAGTCACAGACTCAGAATAAGATGTTTTCTTAATTGCAGTATGGTAGATCAGCAACTAAAAATTCTCACAATGCACTGTTCTTTTTATTTTCTCATACATAAATGCATTTAGTAATGTGAATAGAGCCTAAGGCTGATTTTTTTTTCGGAGTTCACCTTTCTGCCAACGTCCACATAGAAAATGATATTTGGAAAGAAAAAAAAGTTGCATTGTATTCTGAAACAACCTTTGTAGCCTAATGGCCTTAATATTTCACTTCCTTTGATTCTACCCTGTTGCACTTACTGAAATGAAATATTCACTAATAGTGTGACTACGAGATAATACATGGAATGACTCCTGTTGTCTTTCCTGTTAAGGGTAATTTGGGAAGCAGATTGTATTTTCTTATTTATTCTTCTTCATAACAGTGTTGATTATTTAGTAATTTCTTTAGTTTTACAAATAAGAGTATAAAAGAGCTCCAATTCTAGGTGCTAGCCTCCTTGGTCATTGAATTAAAACATGCAAATCAACATACAAAAGCCAGTGCAGCATCCTGCTTTCCCCTGCTCTCATCCTTCCCAAAAGAAGTCACAAATCAGTTCATCTTTCCCAACACTTTCTTCCCAAAATCTCCCTGAGCAAGCCGAGGTCGCCTTAAAGTCTCACTGCAACTAAAGCCAGGTGCAGTATCTGTGTGGGGGGTTTAGGGAGTACAGAGCAAAAATAAATGTTTAGAAGGTGTAGGTGAAGTAGTACTACTTGAGGCGGAGGAACAGATCTGATTCCACTCGCTCAGGTTCCTGGCGCGAGGACAGTTTTGAATCAAAGCATGCCGAAGCAATGAAAAGGACAGTTACACAAACAGAGGGTCCTCCTTGACCTACCGTGACCGTGACCTACCATATCAGCAGTTTCATGGTGTATCACTGCTTATGTGACTGGCAAAGCCCATCTTTGATGCCTAGCCCTGCCTCAAGTTTTGCAACTGGCCAGGGTGAGAGCCGAGCTAGACCTGCTCCCTGCGTTGGGCAACCACGGGTGCCTGTGGCAGCGTCACACTCTCTTCAGGGCTTTCCTTTTGAAATGAAGACAGTTCTCACTACTCAACCTTGTGCTATACATGCATCTGCCACCTGCCCCACGGATGCTTAGGGCCTGTCTAGGAGAGCAGGGCCCACAGGCACACAGAGTATCTTAGCTGGCGTCAGGAACGTGCTCTTTTGAAGTGAATCTCCTGATTCCTGCACTTCACATCAAGGGCAGACTCAAAATACATGAATTGGTTTTCTTTTGGATGGTGCCAAACAAGAAGATGTGCCCAGAAACACCCCTGAAGTATAGTGTGAGTTCAGTCTAGTGACCAGGTTGGAGATAGTCCAGAATAAACCCCTGAAAGGTGCATGCTATGGATGCCAGCTCCTTCGCACCAATGTTTTTGCTATACAGACCCTATCCACCAACTATGCTACTTGCTAATGTAGGTGTTGGGCAGTGCAACTCTGCCCTCTCTCTGGACTGGGACTGAGCTTGGACGTTTGGCCTGAATTTAGGGATGCATAAAGAAGTACCTGAGTTTTTAAGCTGCCCCCCCAACTTAAAGAAATTCTATAGCAAAGGGTTTCTGGAATGCTGTTTTACCTCAGTCGAAATCTCAGTCCTGTTTTTCCCTTTCAGAATAGATTTGCTGAATCTTTTAGGGCCCCCTCTCCACTCTGCCATAGAAGAAAAATATTCTTCCCTCGCTTACCAGCACTCATCAGGTTCTGGGTAATATCTGCTGTTATATGTATGGAATAGTTGAGATCTCATCCCTGTTAAAGCTCTAGTCACTGCTAACGAGTTAAAGAATGGAGAAGAAAAGTGTGAGAGTTTCCATTCCAGACTGAGTAGCGGTCAGTTCATTGTTTCAATTTATCTCAGTGCAGAAGTACAGTATAGAGGAAGGTGGTTCTTCAGGTAGCGACAGTTCATATCCTATTTTATAGATCATAATCTGCAGCTTTGAGTATTCAAGAAAGGTGACTGTATGTATATATTGGATATTCAAAAGTATGAGATGATCATAGAAAGCTGTTTCACTAAACAGGCACTTTTTTCCTAAATCGTGAGCAATTCTTGGTTTGCAAACTGGGTATGATCAATAACCATAAACATTTTCAAATTCAAAATCAGAATTGTATCCAGTCTTGGTTGGAAATGCAAGCCATATAGCATCGTTTCTCTTCTCTGTCTGCATGATCAACATTCTTAGGGTGAAATTTGTCTCAGTTAACAATGGGGTTATAAAATGTAGGTGTCTACATCAGAGCTAATCATCATCAACTCTTTTCTAGTCAGTGCAGAAAAATATGCACTTTCAGGGCACAAGCTGTCTAATTAATTTTAGGCATGTGCTTTAGGATAAGATGAATCATTTCCACAAAGTGTCTGCTCTTTCCACTGACTATAAAGGAAGTTAAGACAACTAGATGATACATAAACGTGTACCTACCACCCTAAGAGGCAAGTTTTGAGAGAATACACTGAAAAAGACAATTTTTTTTCCAAAAATATTCTGTATTGTTCACATTAAATCCAGGAATTTTGCAGTCATTTCTAGTTGCATTTGCTGGAAACAAGCACAGAAGTAAATCTGGTTAATCATTTGCAGTATTTACTCATTTTGACTGTGACAACTATGGACATGTGTCTGGCATACCTCAACGGTTGCAGGTTGATCATGTGCTTGTTTTGTTTGATGGATATGTTGCAATGATCGTCACAATTGGTGTTATGAAACCAACCCAGGAAACAGATCACTAAGGGTGTTAATTGCCAAAGCTACGTCAACTTCCAAGAGCTCCAAGGAAGTTGCTGTGATTTGCCCACGCTGAGGATCTGGTGAACAGTTACCATGTCACATACATTTTAAATCATGTCAGTCCACAAACATTCAAACTGTGATGCTGGTGTTATTTAAAAATGTGAGGTTTTAGTCTATATCAGTTTGCCTATAATGATGATGCAAACACATTTTCATTACCGTGTATTGCTGAAGGAGTACAGATGTAAAAGCGTTACTGGTGTCAGGGATCACATCCCCATTGAAGCTGTTGAACTCTTTCCTCCTGCCAGCAGGGATTTGAACCCTTTGTACTCAGTGCAAAAAAAATGGCTTGACAGTACCCTCTTCACATGTTGAGTTGTTGACAGGGAAAAATGAGATTTCTCCCTCTTGGTCTCTGCCACCCCCTAATAAAACAGTAGCAATGGTATTTAATCACCAATCTTAATGGAGTCTGATTGGGTGCAAAATAAGCAATTCATTTATATGAACGGAAACAATCTGGTCACGGATTGGGGGGTTAAGTGTCGTTTGTTTGGTTCATTTTTAGCTTATCTTTTGCTTTTAAATATGATCATTTTAGCTACAGACTAAAAATAAGCAATAGGGGTTGGTAAGCAAGAAGAACAAAAGGATAACAGACAAATTGCTTGCTCACTTTATTACTTTAAAATAATGAAATTAAAACAGTTCTGACAAGCTGCTTATGCCACATCTGACTTTCCCTTCCACTCTTCTGTAGGAGCAAATTGACTTACTGGGACAGAGCTGGGAATCAAGCATTTCCAAGGCTTAATCCAGATTTAGAACCTGGATCCTTGGGTGTCTTTGACCAAATTATTTAGTCCTTCAGCAACTTGTCTCTCATCTCCAAAATGTAGGGTTTTTTTTTTTTTGTTTTGTTTTTTTTTTTGCTGTACTGGGAAAAGGGGCTGCAAGGCTTAGTGAATGTTCTGTCTTTTGAACACGAGGTGCGATCCACGAAGGCAAGAACTTGACAATTCTTCAGGACAGGGCTGAGAGCTAAGATTTTAAAGCCAGAAAGGAGGCAGATCTATAACTTTCCCATTACTTATTGAGTAACCTGCACCACATGGAAGACTTTTGCCTGTATCTTATTTATTCATTTCGAAGGAAGCTAAAATGCTTTGTGGAGATGAGTAAATGAGGGGAAAAAACCCCGCATATTTGGGCTGCAAGCAGACTTTTTCTAAATGAGTGGTAAACTATCAACAATAAGAGTTAAAAACTTTGTACAGGTAATAAATGCAAGCTGTATGTTACAGGTATTACTGTTAGTTTCTTTAGGAAAAACAGCTTTAATCCGTAATGAAACTATTAACGCCGTTCTCTACTGACAAAATATTCTCTCTTCAGTGTTGATTTTCAGCACATTAAATAAGAGGCATTCCATCATAGAAATGGCAATAATATTGATACAAAGTGCAGGCTGACATCGTTTTTGTCTAATCCTTGTTGTTGATCTTGCCAGATCCGGACTTGCACATCATGGTTGTTCCCTTTTTGCATCACTTGATGTTGTATTTTGGTTAAACGCTCAAGGGCAGCCCCGCTGTCCGTTCTTGCCCTGATGTTGCTCATGCCCATTCCCAAAGTCTTTAGCTTTAGAGCTGGATAACACTTGTAGTACTTGACCGCCTCAAGGGCAAACAGCTTCGGTCCCAAGAGATGAAAACCCAGTCTGATTCATACATTCTGCACTTATTTAAAATGAAAAGGTCCATCAGCGGGTAGGCTTTCTAGCTAATATGTGACCTCCTCCTTCTGAATTTGTATCCCATAGATAATTGCTCTATTTGATAAAATAGTATACCACAGTAACATTTTCAATCATACAGAAGACACTTAGATTACCAGTTCATTACTTTACTCACTTTCATTTTAACTTTTCCCATGATTAAGCACCTGGAAAGTTATAGCTATCTTATTGGAGAAAGACTCTCAGCGTTATATTACTGATGTTATATATTTCAGAATTTATATCTCTCTGGCTATGAAAACACCTTTCTAGAGAAAACAATATGACATTGTTTTTTCTTTCTTCTTATTTCTCTCCCACAGATCGTGAGCGTGGGAAAGCATGTTAAAGGATACCATTATATCGTTGCCAACCTGGTAAGATACTTTTCTAGAATTATACCCCTGCTCGGTAAGTGAAACACTCAGTTTTGCTTCGAATTTATAGCACTTCACACAACATTTGCCATTTGTCACTAATATGTGGTTGCGCATAATACATTCTTTATGGTGCGTAAAAGAACTCGGTTTTGTTGTTACAGCCATCTAGACCAGAAGGGCACAATGTTACCCTCTTAAATTTTATCACAATAAATGTAGCGCAAAGGACTGCTAAGTGTATCTTGTGGCTGAATTAGAAATTACAGAACTACGCTACGATTTTTGGTTCATTGTTTTGATATTACTAACATAACAATTCTCGAGGTAACTTTTCTACCTTCTCCAGGGAACATTCATTTTGCTGTAAGATCGGTTATTTCCAGTTCAATATTTTCACTCCAAGTCTAAACTGCACATTCACACAGCTAATGTTCAGAAGAGGGCAAAGAAAGAGTAAATATAATATTTCATTATTAAAATACCCCATTCTTTAAGCTGAAATACCTGCCTGGCCAAGCACAGTGAATGTAGGACAGAGTCTAATGTATGCTTTAAATTGTTTTGGTTTTACTCTCCCTCAAGCAATTTTAGTTGACATGAAATTTTTATTGTGCGTTGCTGTACTTGTGCCTTAACTTAAGATCACTTCAGATTATTTTTAAGACCTCGGGCGTTTCGAATGAGACATGTCTATTCTCTTAGGTCTTACAAATTAGATTTTCAGCAGTACAAATTTATAGTTCCCCAAGTAACTTTTCCCATGCAAAATAGTTGCTGTAAACAAGGAAACAGATGTTGCAGTGAACTGCTAGTGGGATATACAGTGGAGA
The DNA here is from genome assembly GCF_965231255.1 of Vanellus vanellus. Classification (NCBI taxonomy): domain Eukaryota; kingdom Metazoa; phylum Chordata; class Aves; order Charadriiformes; family Charadriidae; genus Vanellus; species Vanellus vanellus. The sequence continues at coordinate 205,553,762 of NC_138905.1, read as the reverse complement.
CAGGCACATCTCCTCTGCTTCGGCAGGGGCACACATTGCTATCTACTGGCTGTTCGATAATGTGGGTAATATGACCTCCTGATGTGTCACCTTTTATATTTACTGCCAGTATCCTTTAAGACATGAATCAAATCTCCGTCCTTAACAGGTTTTTTTCCCTGGGGTATTGGGCCAGGGCCCCAGACATTTTTTTTTTGTCTGAAATCTTTCTTTTTTAAGTTAAGTGTGATCATACATGTCTGTTTGCACTGATAGAGGCCAATCAGAGGAATTTAAGAAAACAAAAATAAGATACTTCTGAGCTAGCATTAAACATAGCAGCTAAGAAAGGAGCAGAAGGATTCATGCTCGCTCCTTAGCTTGCTTTATGCAGTATGCATCATGCTGTTTCTTAAAGTTCAGTTATGTCTCTAAAGGCAAATTTTATTAAAGAATTTGTCTTTATACATGATGAACAGATTAGCTTGGGAAACTAGTAAGTCAGAAAGTATATATACGGGTTTTTTTCTTTCAGTGTTGGGGGTCACTCAAGGCTTTCAATATATAGCAGATCCGAGAGCCACCACCATTATATTTCACAACGGTGTGATTCTGATGTTATGTTTTCCTTGCATGAATAGTGAGACGCTTATGTCCTGTTTCTGCCTTCTAGTGTCTATTATAGTATCTCATTATCTCAGACACCTTCAGCCTAAACAATGAATCCCGGAATAAATGTATTTACAGAATAGTGTAGTTCATTTTGCAGACATGCAAAGAAACAGGGATATATTGGTTAAAGCACCAGTACAGTGCTCATTCAAATCTGCCAGCTTTGATGGAAGTTGGATTAAGGCTTTAATATTCTGCAGGCACTTTTCTGTTGATTCGCCAAAGGCATTTCTTCAAAAACTGTCTGCCATTCCCAGCAATGTCAAGACCACCCTAGCAATAATGTGGGAAGTTGATTTCTTGGGTTTGTTTCATACTTTATTACGCAAATGGAAATTATCAACAAATGTACAACATTATTATCTGGTTTTAAGTTTTGCCTTCTAACAGAAATGTGCTGCTGTACATCCTTTATGCTGCCTTGCTGACCTAGAACACATTGGACCCGCAGTGGTGTATGAGTACAAACAAAATCTTAAATTAACTTTCTAGGGATTCAAAGATATTTCTCTGGAGAGATTTATGCATGGAGGAGCCAATGTGACTGGATTTCAGCTGGTAGATTTCAGTACCCCGATGGTAACTAAGTTGATGCAGCGCTGGAAGAAGCTGGACCAGAGAGAATACCCAGGATCCGAGACCCCACCAAAGGTACTGGCTGATCTGAAGCACTACCAAAGATATCCCTCAAGTGTTCTAATTTCTGATTATCATTGTTGAATACATGAATGAAGACCTTAATATTTAGGCAGAGGAGAAGGCAGCTGGTCTTACTATTACTGGCAACTAATTATGCCTGTCCTTATGATTGTATGATAGAAACATGAACTGCAACACATTTCATTGATGTACTTTAATGTCCTTTGTCACTTATTCTCCAACTTAACCCCTTTGCTGACAGGAATTAAAGGTCAAATGCTTAACTGACAACTTAATTTCAACCAATTTTACGTGAATTAGTCTAATTATCTAGATTCACTTAGAGTTCAGAGCTTTCCTGACAGCTGAATTCTTCTGTATGTAAGATGTAATCACAATTGTAAATTTACTACCCTTAAAATTTAATTTACAGTTTCCCCTGGAAATACTATCCACGCCAAAGGCTGCTGTAGTAATCACTTTCAGGCATGATCTTAGAGTGAAAATACCTCCCAGTGTTCCTCTATCCTAATCCCTCACAGATGGATAACAAAACATCTCTCTCACCTATTATTTTCTTGGCAGGCAAATCACAGCATAGCTATAAAGAAACTTCATCAAAATAGTGCTGTTATTATATGAACTAATGCGTATCAGACCTAGTTGAGACTGTGCTGCTTTGTGCTGGGCACTGCGCAAAGATAAGCAGTCAGCCCTCCCTTGGCTGGGAGAGGGGTAGGTTGGAAAAGTCTAGAGAAAGCATCAACATGGATAATACAAACTATAACTAGGTAATTTGGTGAATATTCAAGAAATGCATGTTCTGGAGGAAAAAAAAAAAACAAACAAGGATGCTGTGGGCTATGGAGTGCAGACTTCCCCAAGTACTGGTGATGGGAAAAATTTAGCCTATAAGAGTCCTTGACACATGAATGAGATTGTGCTGCCTCCCTCTGAGAAGTCAGCATGATTTAGGGGGGCATCTTATTAATGCTTACAAAGGGAGGGTGCCAGGGGGATGAGAACAGTCTTTTTTCAGTGGTGCCCAGTGATAGGACAAGAGGTAACGGGCACAAACTTGAACATAGGAAGTTCCATCTTAACATGAGGAGGAACTTCTTTACTTTGAGGGTGGCAGAGCACTGGCACAGGCTGCCCAGAGAGGTGGTGGAATCTCCCACACTGGAGACATTCAAAACCCACCTGGACACCGTCCTGTGCAACCTGCTGTAGGTGCCCCTGCTCTGGCAGGGGCGTTGGGCTAGATGATCTAGATGGTCCCCTCCAGCCCTGACCATTCTGTGATTCTGTGATTCTGCGATTAACCTGAATTGCACATAATTCACCTACAGATAAACAAAATTTGAGATTAAAAGATAAACCGTGTCCCAAAGAGCTTATGATATGCAAGACAAAGGAAAGGAAGGAAATTAGACTTGAATAAGTGAATTTAAATTTTGGGAGTTACAGGGCATATCACTTGCAGCCCTGGGCATGTTAGCAACTTCTCCTGGTGCAGTATGTTCATCAGAGGACCATACTGAGAAAATGCCCCTTCGTTTATATGGCTCCAGGCTAACATCTGTTGAAGGCTTGCTCTCCATGTTTCATTTGACATGTTCTCAACTTAAAGCAATTACTGTAGTTAGTGTAGAAATACAGACTGTTCAGTGCCCTATGTCATTCAGAGAGCCATCTTAGGTTTTCCAATAGGAGGAACATACTTGATCATTCTTAACAATTCCAAGAGCCTGGATGTCTGCTCATTAGCTGTGCATTTTTTTCAGTTATATTTTCTCAGTGAGTTACAGTTTCTTTTTATTCTTTTAAATTCGGTGGGTGTGGTTATTCCCTAACGTATAAGACAACTGAAATAAATAAAAAAGAAAAAAGTAAGACTTGAATATCTTCAGTTTAATTTGTTTCTTTTAATAATTCTTCAGAGGCAGATTTCTCAACCCTTAAGAAGTACAGTTGGAGATACAAGCTGGAGCTGCTGAAATCTACTCTTCTTGGTCCTGCATTTGTTCCTTAGGCAAAATCGCTTTTGATTTTGAGGAGAGGTTTTTTCTAAATGAAGGTGTAGAAACTGCTGCATAGTGAATCAAGCTAGAACTATCTGGGACAGCTGATTTTTGTAAAGACATGCCAACTCTAAAGCGGTGTGTTTGTCCATCTATTTAGTATACATCTGCATTAACATATGATGGAGTGCTTGTGATGGCTGAAACTTTCCGTAATCTTAGAAGACAGAAAATTGATATTTCAAGGAGAGGAAATGCTGGTGATTGTCTTGCTAACCCTGCAGCCCCATGGGGTCAAGGAATTGATATGGAGAGGACATTAAAACAGGTAAGGGTAGGCTTTATTCTCGAGATCTTTGTGAATATTAGATACTAGTGGTATACTCTATGATTTGGAAGATATTACACACAAGTGCAGTAATTGGAGAGGGCAAATTTCTTTTTCAGTTGCCATTTGGAAACAGCTGGGGCTGTTCTGGTTGTTCTGGTTTATAACTTGGGATGAAAGCAGAGGGGAGCTATTACTATCTGAAACTACTGTTAGTTCTATTAAGATGGTCGGGACTTCCTCCACTGAACTGGTGAGCTCATCTGTTACTTTTGGCTGCACAGATATTGCCATTTAAGGAAAAAAGTATAACTACATAATATAATCTTTCAAATATGTTTCTGTTGTCTTGAGTAAAAATAGATTTCTTCCAGGGAAATCACATAGGTGGTATTTTTTTCTTTAAAAAGAAGTAACCCTGAGCTATTGTTCTCTGATGTCAGGATTTTGAATTCCTGATGAATATGGATGCCTAGAAAGTTCCAGATCTCTGTCAAGATGATTTAGCCTTTCCTTTGAATGGGACAGTAAGAAAATAAAAATCCTGCAGTAGAATTTAAATCATTGCAAATGAGCAGGCTCCACTCAGGAGAAACTGCTGAGGAGAAGTGACTGCTGACAGAGCTGGCAGCTCTGTGCCTGGAAGCCACAGTTTCAGTCCTGGAGAAAAATCAGCAGAGATAGAAATGGACAGAGGGAAGGAGTAAGTGGTTTAAATCCACATCCAGACTCTTAGGGAGAAAAATAAAGCATTTTGTATGCTTCACATACTCCGTACAGATGCACAGATCTCTAACAATTGTGAGAAGCGTGCAGTCAGCCTTCTGTGTTAGGGAGGACAGCATCAGCCTTTGAATCTGGCCAAAGAGGTTTGTGTGGCCAGATCCTGCTACAGTCAAAGCCAGCAGCAATATTGCCACGGCTTCTTTGGGATGAGGACCACAGTCTGGGTATCTTTTGGTGAGGCAGTAAAGCGCTAAAAGAAACAAAAAAAGAATTCTGATTTCAGCTGAGTCACAGGTGGTGCAAAACTGCCACAGACAATCTTATGGCTTTGCATCTGTCCTTCTCCACTCTGAGGCTTAGAAAACGTTCTTTTCAGGCCCTATGTATGTCACCCGTCTTCTGTGTTAGTAAATTGCTTTGCTGGGGCAAGGTTGTTGTCAAGTTTACCTTGATGAGCAATATATACTCAATTTATACATTTAATCCACCAGAGTGTGAGCTAAAAAGATATATGAACTCAGGCTGAACATCCTTTAGGTTTATTTCAAAATATTCTGCAGTAGTGATGAGAATGGTAAAAAATGTACTTTTCTTCAGGACCTGCAGCTGGAAAGTGTTGAGCTGCACAGCATGAGAGAAGGTCCATTGTGTGTCTTTGTGAGCATTTGGATACTGGCATATCTAAGCCTATTTTGAGCATGGTTTCACAGGAAAAAAAGAATACAAAGGAAAAGTAGCCAACTTCTTTGCTTTATAATGCCTGCCTATTCTAGAGTAGTGCTGTTATGGTAATCTAAGGACATGGCCAGGATAACTTGCACTGCTCTGTGGCATTTGGAATAAAGAATATAAGGCTGGATCTGCATAATGCTTTTCTTTAATTTATAGGTGCGAATACAAGGATTGACAGGAAATGTTCAATTTGACCACTATGGTCGCAGAGTCAACTACACCATGGATGTCTTTGAGCTGAAGAACACGGGCCCTCGGAAGGTATGTACTGACAATGTTTGCTATCACGATATCATATAACTGAGTTATGTATGGTGAAATGATTATGCAAACTTATATTAAACTGGACCACTGTGTGGTTTAAAAACATGCAATATATTGAATACATGGATAATATTTCTGGTGGAAGCAGATTTAAACTGTGTTTCCTACTATATACTGTTATTCAGTGGAACAAATTGGGCAACACAAAAACAAGTGTGCATCTTGGAGAGGTGGGAAGTCAGTCAGTCAAGCATACTAATGAAAACCAGCTGCATGGCGTGTTACTAGGCTGCTGGGTGATGGAAAATCGTCAGAAGTCTGAAGAGTAGATATTTGTTGTATCTTATCCAAAGATTTATGTCTTGCAAATTACCAGTATTTTTAGGTGGTGTCATTTGTACATTCTGTGTAAACATGAATCATAGGCTGTAACTAATATAGGGCTTTTTGAGGGGGAAAGAGGAGAGAGGAGAAAGAGAGAATGCCCTGAATACTTACATTTTCTGAAATTAATTGTAGTGTCTAATCCTGCATGCTTGATTGGTTGCTTGTAAGCAACTTAGGCAAATGCACATTAATATATGTCTAAGCAGATCCTCCATGTCTCAATGCATATAGCTTATCACTCAGCCCAATCCCTTTGAAAAATTAAGCCTGGGTAATTTGTTAACCCTTTCTCTTCTGTGCTGAAATGTGTCCGTTTTTCATAGTGTAAAACAAATAAAGATCAGAAAATGCACTCAGGCTCAAGGATTTTATTTCCTTTGGAGGCACTGTGGCCTGTTTTGTTTGCAAGGTCATCAAAATAAGAAAAAGTGAGAAGCTGATGGTGAATAGGAGAAATGTGGCCGCTTGAGCAGGGCCAAGGCAATCGGAATTTAATTAAATAGTCCTCTGCTGTCGGGCCAGAGGTGACGAGCCCAGTAAATAGTACCCCAGGTGAACTGTGTGTCCCCAAAGACAGTTACATGCCGCAGTGATGAGAAGGCACAGCGTTAAACTGCAGACCCAGAGGAGAATTACACGTTAGGATGAACAAACTGCCGGTATGTCATAGTGCAGAGCTGTAGACCAAAGCAAAGCATGTGCCTGTATATAAGGCGTATTGGTGCAGTTGCTTTCTGAAAGTATGACAGATGGCTGCAGTATAAATTGGGAAAGGTGAGTCTGTCTTCCTTCTCTCTTGGGAAGCCCAGTGTCTCCTGCCAGGCAATGTGTCTGACCTTGCTGCCACTCCTGCTCCCTTCCTGGCTGCGTGCTGCACTGTCGGCAGCCAGAAGGATGTGCGGGTGGCTGGGGTGCATCGAAGGCAAGTGGCAAAAGATGACCTTTCCATCCTCAATTCCCAATTGTACAGGAGGGAAGGCAAGGTGGAAAAGATGTGGTTAATTAGGTCACAACTTCAGTAACTCATTAGGGAATTCGCTTGGCAGCAAACTGTCAAAAGGGGCCTATTGTTCCTCTTTCAGTATTTGTCACCTGTTTTGGGAGAGGTATCTCGCTGGCATCGCTGCAGGAATGTCCCCACCCTCTCTTCCTGCCTGCCATTTGAGGGGGAGGGTGGCTGCAAAAAGAGGAGCTATGTCTATTCTGTGATAGAGTCCCAAGGTGCTTTTCTTACCTTTTCAGGCATGCCTCTCTGCCACTCTTAAGGCATTACCTGTCTTTGACATAACAAGCCGTAACAGCTTTGACAGATCTGGCTACTCACAAGAATTTATTTCTCATGTATTACATAGTATTTTATTTGTGATCATTGGACCAATTATGTGCTCCAGCCTGACAAATCCTATATAATACGTGAGAAATGGCTATACTTGATTGAACTAAGAGGCCTTCACTTTTAATGTCTTCTTCTCATGTCCTACATAACATGACTTATGAGTCACCCAGCAACATCTTTTCAGGACTGGACTTTCCAGTCAGAGTAATGCATGCCTCTAATCTTTAGAAAAGTGATTTTTGTTGCCCACAGCTTTAAGGATGTGAACAGAGCATTACAAAATGGCACAGCTAGTCAGAGGCAGACTTCAATATAGTTTAATAAAATGGGAAACAATAACCAATGCTCATATTAGTTTAATTTATGCAGCATTTCTTACTTGGTTCTTGTTTTCAGAACAATAACACTACCTGCCAATGAGGGGAAAGGGTGTAAGGAGAGAGATCGTGGAGATGTGGTGTGATAGCTTCTCTGACTGGAGGGTTGCAGCAAAGGGATACAGGCTCTTTAGGAAGAACAGGCAGGGAAGATGAGAGGGGGAGTTGCCCTTTATGTGTGAGAGCAGCTGGAGTACGTGGAGCTCTGCCTGGGGATGTATGAAGAGCAAGCTGAGAGTTTACGTTAGGATTAAAGAGGTCAAGGTGACATTATAGTGGGTGTCTGCTCTAGGCCACCTGACCGGGAAGGACAAGTGGGTGAGGCCCTCTACAGACAGATAGGAGCAGCCTCATATTCACAGGCCCTGGTTGACATGGGGGACTTCAAGCACCCCAATATTTGCTGGAGGGACAACAGCAAGATATAAGCAATCCAGGAGGTTCCTGTAGTCCATTGACAAGTTTACTCCTATGAGGGACAGAGGAGCCAATGAGAAAAGGTGCTCTGCTAGACCTCCTAGTGACTAATAAGGAGGGGTTTGTTGGGGATGTGAAGGTCAAAGGCAGCCTTGGCTGCAGTGAACAAATGTGACAGCCATCCACAAGAAGGGCCAGAAGGAGGATCCAGGGAACTACAGGCCTGTCAGTCTGCCCTCGGTGCCTGGGAAGGTTATGGAATAGATCATCCTGAGTGCCATCAGGCAGCACATACAGGACAACCAGGTGATCAGGCCCATTCAGCATGAACTCATGAAAGGCATGTCCTGCTTGACAAACCTGATCTCCTTCTATGACAAGGTGACCCGCTTAGTGGATGAGAGAGAAGCTGCGGGTGTTGGTTACCTGGACTTTAGTAAATTCTTTGACACGGTTTCCCACTGTGTTCTCCTGGAGAAACTGGCTGTTCATGGCTTTGGTGGCTAAAAACCTGGTTGGATGGCCAGGCCCAAAGAGTGGTGGTGAATGGAGTTAAATCCAGCTGGATGGTGGCTGGTCACAAGTGGTATTCCCCAGGGCTCAGTATTGGGGCCGGTTTTCTTTAATGTCTTTGTCAATGACCTGGACAAGGCGATCAAGTGCGCCTTCAGTAAGTTTACAGACGAAAAGAAGTTGGGCGGGCATGTCAACCTACTTGAGGGTAGAATGGCTCTGCAGAAGGATCTGGACAGGCTGCATCGAAGGGACGTGGCCTATGGTATGAGATTCAACAAAGCCAGGTGCCAGGTCCTGCACTCGGGTCACAACAACCCCACGCAGCGCTATAGGCTTGGGGAAGAGTGGCTGGAAAGCTGCATAGTGGAGAAGGACCTGGGGGTGTTGGTCATCAACTGACAGAATATGAGACAGCAGTGTGCCCAGGTGGCCAAGAATGCCAACAACATCCTGGCCTGTATCAGAAATAGTGTGGCCAGCAGGACTAGAGAAGTGATTGTGTCCCTGTACTCAGCACTGGTGAGGCCCCATCTCGAATACTGTACTCAGTTTTGGGCCCCTCAATACCAGAAAGTCATTGAGATTCTGGAGTGTGTCCAGAGGATAACAAAGCTGGTGAGGAGTCTAAAGCACAAGTCTTATGAGGAGCAGCTGAGGGAATTGGCGTTGTTTAGCCTGGAGAGAAGGAGGCTGAGGGGCGTCCTTATGGGTCTCTACAGCTACCTGAAAGGAGGTTGTAGAGAGGTGAGGGGTCGACCTCTTCTTGGTAGTAAAAAGCAATGGGAAGAGGAAACAGCCTCAAGTTGCGCCAGGGTGGGTTTAGATTGGATATTAGGAAAAAATTCTTCACAGAAAGGGTTATCAAACATTGGAACAGGTTGCCCAGGGAAGTGGTGGATTTGCCATCCCTGGAGGCATTTAAAAGACAGGTAGATGTGGTGCTTAGGGACATGTTTTAGTGGTAGTTTTGGCAGTGCTGGGTTGATGGTTGGACTCAATGATCTTCAAGGTCTCTTCCAATCTAGATGATTCTATGATTCTGTGAACGTGAAATGGTGGAGTTCAGGAGCCTAAGGGCTGGGAGAAGGGTGAAAAGCAAGCTTATACCCAGGATTTAAGGAGAGCAGACTTTGGCCTTCTCAAAGATCTGCTTAGAAGATAAGGGGTAAGGCCCTGGAGGGAAAAGAGGCCTAATAGGTTAATAATCAGAGATCAACTCCTCCAAGTTCCAGAGTTCTCCTCCCAGTGAATAAGAAGTCAGACAAAAACCCCAGTCCTCAGGCGTCAGTACTGGGACCTGTACTGTTCAACATCTTTGTCAGCAACAGGGACAGTGGGGTTGAGTGCACCCTCAGCAAGTTTGCTGATGATACCAAGCTCTTTGGCGAGGTAGACATGGTGGAGGGGACGGATGCCATCCAGAGGGACCTGGACAGGCTGCAGAGGTTGGCCCAAGCCAACCTCATGCAGTTCAACAAGGCCAAGTGCAAGGTCCTACATCTGGGTCGAGGCAATCCCAAGCACAAACACAGGCTCGGCAGGGAATGGCTGGAGAGCAGCCCTGAGGAGAAGGACCTCGGGGTGCTGATTGATGAGAAGCTCAACATGAGCCAGCAATGTGTGATCACAGCCCAGAAGGCCAACAGTATCCTGGGCTGCATCAAAAGAAGTGTGGCCAGCAGGTCAAAGGACGTGATTCTGCCCCTCTACTCCACTCTCGTGAGACCCCACCTGGAATACTGCTTCCAGCTCTGGAGTCCCCAACATAAGAAGGACATGGACCTGCTGGAATGTGTCCAGAGGAGAGCCACGAGGATGATCTAAGGGCTGGAGCACCTCTCCTATGAGGAGAAGCTGAAAGAGTTGGGGCTGTTCAGCCTGGAGAAGAGAAGGCTCAGGGGAGGTCTTATTGCAGCCTTCCAGTACCTAAAGGGGGCCTACAGGAGAGCTGGGGAAGGACTTTTTACATGGGCATGTATCGATAGGACAAGAGGGAATGGCTTTAAACTAGAAAAGGGCAGGTTTAGATTAAACATGAGGAAGAAAATTTTCACTTTGAGAGTGGTAAGGCACTGGAAGAGGTTGCCCAGAGAGGTTGTTGAGGCCCCATCCCTGGAGGTGTTCAAGGCCAGGCTGGACGTGGCCTTGGGCAACCTGGTCTAGTGGCAGGGGGGATGGAACTCGATGATCTTCATGGTCCTTTCCAACCTAAACCATTCTATGATTCTATGAAAAAATGCCAGGAGGCTTGCATGGATAAGCAAAGAGCTCCTAGCCAAACTCAAACACAAAAAGGAAGCAAGAGGGTGAAATCAAGGATGGGTTACCTGGGCAGAATACAGAAAATTATCTAAGCATCTGGGGATGAAGTTAGGAAAGCTAAAGCGGAATTTAATCTGACCAGGGACATCAAAGACAATAAGAAGGGCTTCTAAATGTACACAGGTGACAAAAGGATTACTAGGGGAAATGTGGACCTTTTGCTCGATGAGACAGAGGACATGAGTACACAGGACATGGAAAAGGCTGAGGTACTGAATGCCTTCTTTGCCTCATTCTTTACTGGCAAGACTGGCCTTCAGGAATCCCAGGTCCCGGAGACAAGGGAGAAAGGACAGAGCAAGATGTACCTTGCTGGGGGAGGATCAGGTCAGGGGGTACTTAAGCAAACTGGAAATACATAAGTCCATGGGCCCTTACAGGATTCATCCACAAGTGCTGAGGGAGCTGGCAGATGTCATTGTGAGGACACTCTCAATAATCTTTGGTTGATCATGGTGACTGGGAGAAGTGTCTGAAGACTGGAGGAAAGTAAATGTCACTCCTCCCTTCAAGAAGGGCAAGAAGGAGAATCCAGGGAACTACACTTTGAGCCCTGGGAAGGTGATAGAAACCATTTCCAGGCACACTAAGGACAAGAAAATCATCATGAGTAGTCAGCATGGCTGACTTCACCAAGGGAAACCATGCTTGATCAACTTGATAAACTTCTACAATGAAATGACTGGCCTAGTAGATGAGGAGAGAGCAGTGGATATTGTCTACCTGGGTTTCACTAAGTCCTTTGACACTGTGTCCCATAAGATCCTCCTAGATAAGCTGTTGGTGTGTGAGCTGGATAAGCAGATAATGAGGTGAACTGAAACCTGGCTGAAGGTCCAGGTTCAGGGGGTGGTAATCAGTGGTCTGAAGTCTAATTGGAGGCCAGTAACTAGTGATTTACCTTAGGGATCAAAACTGGGTCCAGTCCCATTTAACATCTTCATTAATGATCTGGATCTGGGGCAGACTGTGCCACCAGCAAGTTTGCTGATGACACCAAACTGGGAAGAGTGGCTGATAAGCCAGGGTGTTGTGCTGCTGTCCAGAGAGACCTCGACAGGCGTGAGAAATTGGCACCCAAGAACCTCATGAAGTTCAGCAAAGAGAACTGCAAAGTCCTGGACCTGGAGAGGAGCAACCCCAGGCACCAGTACATGCTAGGGGCCAGCCAGCTGGAAAGGAGCTTTGCAGAAAAGGCACTGGAGGTCCTGTGGACACCAAATAGAACATGAGCCAGGAGTGTGCCCTTGGAGCAAAGAAGGTTAATGGTGTCCTGGGCTGCATTAGGCAAAGTATTGGCAGCAAGTCAAGGGAGGTGGCTGTTCCCCTTTACTCAGCACTGGTGTGACCACACCTGGAGAACTGTGCCCAGTTCTGGGCTCCTCAGTACAAGAGAGACATGGTCATACTGGAGAAAGTCCAGCAGAAGGCCAGAAATATGATTAAGGGACTGGAGCACCTCTTCTATGAGGAAAGGCCAAGAGAGCTGGGACTGTTCACCCTAGAGAAGGGAAGGCTCAAGAGGGATCTTATTGATGTGTACAAATACCTGAAGGGAGAGTGCAAAGATTGAGGCAGACTCTTTTCAGTGGTGCCCAGGACCAGGGGCAATGGACACAAACTGACAGACAGGAGGTTCCCTCTGAACAACAGGAAACATTTTTTACTGTGAGGGTGACCAAGCACTGGCACAGATTGCCCAGGGAGGTTGTGAGGTGATATTTAAAAGCCATCCAGACATGGTCCTGGGCAACTAGCTCTAGATTGAGCAGGGAGGTTGGACCAAATGACCTCCAGAGTTTCCTTCCCACCTCAATCGTTCTGTGATTCTGTCATTCACCATTCATCATGACACCAAGATTTTTTAAAAAAAAAAAAAAGGAAAAAAATGTAAACAAAGCATATACATATACACAAACCACAAACATGCACAAGACAGTCCAAGCTAAATGCCAGCTTGGGCAACTAACATGAAAATTGGTTATCAAAAATTTTGAGCATTCTGTTGCCCTTAGTGACCTGTGGGCTTCAGCAGGAGCACTTCAGCGATTGCTACAAGGCACACAGGCCTTCAGAAATGACACTATTCATTCAAATGCCATGCTGTTGTGACAAATTTACTTTGAGGCAGATGTTGTTGCAATATAGTTTCTTAGAAGACAAATTCAGACTCTCTTTAAGTGGATGCAACTGCTATAAAGTCCAATTGCAATCCAAATAGAATTGGATGTACTTTTATAGCTAAATTCAATCCTATCCTTTGAGGAGCTTTTCTCCTTGGGCATTTGAGGAATTTATAGGAAAACATTGTTATTTAGTGCTGTTAGAGTGACTGTGAATCTATATAGTTACACAAGTGTCATCGTGTATCTTACATATTTCTTCAGTAATCTAGTTCTAGAGCTACTTTGCGCAGGTTTGAGATGCACACATGCAAACTCACACCCAGGCACACAAGCTAAAATTCCTTTAAAAAATGCCTGCCATTCCTCAAAAAAAACCCCTTTATCACTGTCGGCGTTTTCATATGGTACCTACTTTTAAAACACAGTCCATCATTCACTCTCTGCTTTCCTTCTGAACTTCCCAGCAGTGAAGAATTGCATAATGAAAAAGAATCATTCACTATTATAATGAGCTTCCCAAACTGCGAGGTTTTGGTGCACATATTCAGCCTTTAGCTGGTCACAGTTTTTGACAGGAACTTGACATTTTCAGCTATCAGTTGTATCTGTGACTCTATAGTTGTCTCAATGAAAAAGAATCTTTGTTAGCAGTGCATCCTACCAGGAAGAAAACCTCCCTCTCCACTGTAGCAGCAATGCTAAAGCTTCCTGTTAGCTGCAGATGCCTAAATCAAGGCTCCTGTGCTGTAATACCAATTGCAAAGAGAAAAGGAACATTTCAACTAAATATACCAGAGAGTCTGTGCTTGTTTGCTTCACTAGTAGAAAAAAAAATATTCACACGCATTGACTCATACTCACTCCCTCTCATTGAATTACTTCATCTAGTTGTAATTCTCTGTGGCGTGTCTGCACGCTGCTCTAGGAACTGCTAAAATGACCTGCCTCTACATAATTTTTTTTTTTTCAAAAAGGAAAATAGTGAAATAGTAACTGTAGGAATGAAGAGGAAGGTGGGCTATTTTAAGAATATGCAGGATTATTTAATGCATACGAGACCAGGAACCAGAAGCACTCCCCTGCACTTCTAGACTCTCATATCACATCACTGCATTGATCTGAACAAGATGTTTCTCCACATTATGAAGGCAGAATCCTATGTGATGGTGAATTTTGCTCTGTGTTCTACAATAACGTTAGAAATAATATTGGCTGCATAACTGATCTGATCATTTAGCCATTTTCCATCATACTGAAGTCTTTTCATCCAAGGCACAGACTGTCCTTTGGCACTGACAGTTACACTGGAGCTCTGCCTGGAGCCTGCTTTCCACTAAAATTCCCTTCTTCTGGCAAGGTGGACAAGGTGTTCCTCTCACCCAGCTCTTGGTCTCATGAACACCTAATTAAGCCAGGAAGGAGGGAAGGGAGAGTTGCTGCTTGATTGGTCCCCAGGTGCTTCTGAAAATGAGCTGTGCCAGCTTGAACTGCAACGCTTTGATAGGAACCTCTAAAAATCACTGCTGCTGTCTGCACCTTCCCTGGAAAAAAAGATCAGTCTCTTAATTCGTTAGGTTCTCAACAACCTGGAGAGACCCTTTAGATGGGATTGGAGCGCTGTTGTTCTACTGACACGTTTGTGTTCACGTTGCCTGTTTGACATGGAGCTGAGTGCTGTGGGTGCTGGGTCAGAGGCACAGGCCATTCCCAAGCAACTTTGTCCAAGGGTCCACAGACAACCATGATCTAGTTGCAGAGAAGAGAACGGCAAGAAAGGGGGAAAGGGAGGGTGTTTGCTAGGGAGTCACAGGTTAGATGTGAGAACAGCTTCAGCTAAGGGACCTGTGTCTGGCATACTGAAAGGATGGGTGGGAAGGTGGAATTAGACATCTCCAAGTAAAATTGAGACAAGGGACCACTGTCATGAACCACTTGCCATTTCATAGAATCATAGAATCTCTTACGTTGCAAAAGACCTTTAAGATCATCGAGTTCCACCATAAATGTAACACTTCCAAGTCCTGCCAAACCATGTCCCTAAGTGCCGCATCCCTGGGCCCTCACAGAAAAGGCCGTTGACTCATGTCTTGTGCCCGGCAGCATCACTACCAATGCAGAGGGCACAGCTGCAGGCTGCAGCAGTGTGCACTGCAAAGAGTGATGTCTGTATGTAAGGGAAGGCTTCTGACTGCAGGCATACCACTTTTAATTTTTTTTTTTTGTCCATGGGAGTACGAGAACGAGTGATTCAAACCTGTTTCTAGTGTAGAGCCAGCAATGAACAAAGGCAGCTGTTTCACCATAAGGCTGCTCTGGGAAGGGTTGTGGCAGCCTGAATGCAGCCTGGGAGATGAAAACCTGATTTGTTCCACCTCTCTGTAGGCACTTACCAGAGAAACTTTTTGAGTGAAGTGACTCTCACCACGCTGTAGAGTCAGTGGGGAAATCAAGCACTTTTCTAGGAGGGGTGCTTGTCCTGCACGAGCTGAGTCACTGTCTGGTGGTGCCTGTCGGTCCAGTGAGTGTAAAGAAAGCTTTAAAAACAGGGCTTCAAATGTACATACTAAAGGTCAGTGCCAGCAGTTAAAAGTGGAACGAGCCTGGTGTAAGTCCCTGGGTTGGCATCTCCTGGGAAGCCCACGGTGGAACAGGGAAATGAGATCAGCCATTGAATTGCAAAGCTGTCATCCAGATGTCTTTCAGTCCTCCATCTAAGACTGGAAGATCTGGAGGATTAGAGAATGAAAATTTTCTGGTGGAGAGCAAAAATTCTCATTTATGCCCCAGGAAGGCTTCAAACTATTGAGAATGGGCTTTAAATTGTGCCTCTGGTTGAAGCTAGCTCAGATCGTTCGGGAACAGCTGAGTAGCAGCGATACCAGTCTGACTCTGTGCAGTGGTGGTGCAAGATGGTAGACCCAAAATGTTAGATACATACCACCGTGCAACTGTCTATGCATGACAGCACTTCCTTTGGTACAAAATTATGTTTGGATCGATCTGCTGTTCTTATAATCATTTATATTTATGATTATACAGAACGTAGACTTTTCTACTGTAAATTATATACATTTTGATTTGCAGGTTGGTTACTGGAACGACATGGATAAATTAGTTTTGATTCAGCATGAACCTACACTTGGAAATGACACTTCAGCCATTGAGAATAGAACAGTAGTTGTCACTACAATTTTGGTAAGGTGTTTCTTTTTTTTAATGCTTATACTGGTGTGTGACATAATCTCATTTCTAGTTATGGTCTAAATTAGTCTGCCAGTTCCTAGGTTAGTGGGAGGGTGAGAGCCATATATCTTAATTATCTTGACTGTCATGTCTGTACAGAGTTTTTTTGGTACGCATTTAATATAATGATTCACTTGAAATCAGATTTTTAAAATTGAGTTGATGCAGTTTTTTTCCTTTGTTCAGTCTTTTCTATTTTTATTAAAGTAAGTCTCAGAAATATAAGTGAATTCTTTCAAGGTCTAATTGATAAATATTGACTCACAAGAAACTGGAAGAAAAGAAAAACCCAAAACCTCTAAATGACAGAACTGAGCAGAGGGTATAAAATTAGGTGTCTGTAATGCCAGTGTCCTTTTTTTTTGATGCGTTATAAATTCAAAATTGGCATTAGCAAGAGCTAAAATTCTAAGTAGTTTAGTTCAGTCAGCCAATCAGAACTGGATTATCTACTTTTAACTGTGAATGAAAAGATGAATTTAGCAGATGCATTAGAACATATTTCTTAATATTTCTTCAGCATTTCAATAAAATTTCTATTTAAAAAAAATCTAAATAGATTTGGGGTTTGATTTTCCAGTGTTGTTGGTGTTTTTAAAGAGTGGTTGCAAATGAGAATGCAGTTGCCTCATTCATTTATGTTTTTTATACATAGTTTTTCAAAAACATTGTTTCTTACAAATCTGTATTTTAAACAAAATACTTAGCAATTTTCCCTCTGAAGTCAGACATGCCCTTTTAAGCTGATGTTTGTGAAAGCCAACTGGCAAAGGGTGACCTTTACCTGACCGCTTTTAAGATTTTACATCTCAGTTCACTGCCCTTTTCACCTGCTTCATTTAGACAAGATATTTTAACCCTTTAGAATAAGCTGTCTCTCAAATGGGAAGGAATATTCCGTATGTGTTGTTAAGCAGTATTTTTTCTAAGTTAATGCAGAGTTGAAAATAATCCAAAGGAAAGTGTCAAGACATTTTCTTACTCAAAAATGCAGTTAGTTACCAGATTTCCAGCAGTCTGTATCAGCATTTATACATTAAGTATGTTTTAACGAATCTCCTGTTGAAGATTATCATTCCAGGATGCAAACCAACCAAACTGCTATGCAGGAATTCAGAATGTAGCTCCTAACCAAATTGTGTAACTTTCTATTTTATTTTAATTTTTTTTGCATGGGACATTTAAAATATATGTATCTTTTTCCTAAAAAAAAAAAAAAAAGACTTGGTGATGGAAAAAAAATATACTTCAGTACAGTCCTCCTCTTTTCAGCCTCTGATGAAGAATCCTATTTTAAGAAATTGATCAAGGAAGAAAAGAGTCCCAAGATGCTGCGAACATTCCTAACTAAGGCTCAAGTATTAACCACCAGTCTAGTAGCATTGAGCTAATTTTTCCATATGGATTACTGTTCCTCTGACTGGATGACCAGGCACTGAACCACCAAGAAAAGTTCTGTGACTAATCTGAAATATCTAGAACAGATGACGTTAACCTTCAACTTTGCCAAGCTGAGAAGAGAACGATGTGAATAACAAGCTTTCAGTCGAAATTTTCCTCTCATACCAATCCTGATATCTTTGACTGAAGCTACCTACCATACATGAATATTGTCATTTCTATAAATAGCTCCAAGCTTAGGAGAAGCGACTAAAAAATAATAATGAAAAGTAATATAGAAGGTTCCTGTTTGCCAGAAAGGAAAAAAAAGGAAAACAAGAAAGCTTTTAAAATGTGTTATCTTGCCTGTCCTGTTTGCATTGAAGCATTTTGATGTGCATAATAAATGTTATCTTCAAAAGAACTTTTCCAGTCCCTGTATTGAAAGGACTGGTGGGATCATTTTCAAAACCAAAAAAGACGAATTAATATTCCAAAGCATGCCCTATGTTTATGCAGCATGTCATTTTGGGATAAAAGCAATTATTTGAAAGCAGCACCGCTTCTTGGCCAAAAGCGTCCCCTTTCAATGTCTCAAAATCACAGTGCAAGAGAAATATATCAGAATTTGGTTTGAATAAGAATATATGGTGAATTCTGCCTTATCATGTCCATCTCCCATCGTCTGCACTGGAGCTGCACACATGATGCTGAAGGCAGATTAGAACCATGATTCTTAATATTGGCCTGCCAGGGCAATGTATTTAGCATCCACAAGCATATGATCACACACACAAAGAAAAGATATATTTAACTGGAGTAACTTTCAGAATCCTGTTATTTTGCTCTTCTCTGTATTATAGTCATGTTGCAAATGCCAGACAGAGACTTTTTCACCTCTTCATTGCCCTCTTCACATTGAAGGGAAGTTGAACCATTGTAGACAACACATATAATTTTGGTTGCATGCATATTTTCCAACATTAAACTGAAAAGCTTTTGCAACCAGTGCTGTCAGGCTTTCCAGTCTTCAAAGACGGGTATCGCGGCAGCATAAGAAAAGTTTACTACAAGTTTTCAGCATGGCTCGCTTTAATTTTTGCCTGAAGCCAAATAGCACAAGTTGATTTGCCTGCCGTTTCTTCAGTTGTTATGTGTCTGTGCTTACTTTGCTGTAATGTGGCTGTATGGCTATGGCATAGAAGGCGCAGTATAACAAATTAGCTCTGCAATCAAAGAACTTACTGCAGTGTTTTCTACTTGGCGGAATGTTATGTTCATTTGTAACGTAGTGAGAGCACGTAGAATTTATTCTATAGTTTTGGTTTAGGGCACAGGCAGTCAACCTATCTCCGATTAGTGAGGTGGTGAAGGAGCCGCCCAGAGAGAGGTGGCAGCAAGGGCAGCCGATGCGCTTTACTCTATCAGCTGCTGCGCAGCCCTGTTTCTTACAGTTCCTGGGAGAGCCCTGTGTCCTGCACCTTATGTGATGCACAGCCTCCTGCACGTCTGGCCCTCTGGAAAGGACAGATTTGCTACCTGTGTGCAGAGGCATTCCCTGCAGGGGTGGCTTGGGACCTCCAAGTGCACAGTAGGCTAACCCTATGACCGGAGAAGGGATGCCATGTATAGGCTTCCTCTAACACTAAGGTCAAGTGAGTGACTTTTCCAGCTCGGAAGAATGATCATCTCTCATTTAGCAACTTGAGAAATACGATGACAAGATGTTGAGGTAGAATATAGGAGGATAGGCTGGGGAGACTACTCCAAACTCTCTAATCCATTTCATGATACAGCCAACTCTGTACCTACTCCCAGATTGCAAAACTTAAAAAATTGTAAAAATCCTTTAGAACCAAAGCTCAACGTACAATGAGCTGTGTCTGCATTGCGGCTACCAGCTCAGTATTTTAATGAGATAGTCTTGGTGTTGGCAGGTTAAGCTTTAAGGGCAGGATCCAATTCAAGACCGAGTCTCCTAAATGTAGGTGACTTTACAAAGGGTATTGATTCAGTTGCCCACCCAGTGACATTTAAGATGCTCTAGGGTATACTGTCTCCCCCCCATTTATTACACCGGCAGGATGACACTTGCCTGTTTTATGCCATATATGACCACTCTGCGTGGACATCTCAGCTACTGTATGTTGCTGCAGGCATGTGGGATGAGTTGTGCCCCAAGCATGTAAGTTTTCATCAAAGTCTGCAAAGATTTAGAACTTGATTCAGTGGCCCATAGGTGGATGCCGAGCACTGAGGATATCAGACTTATCGGTAAAGGGGCAGCACAAAGGACCTGCAGAACAGCACTTGGAGGTCGAGCAGGTTACCTCAGGGCGTCTCA
Source organism: Vanellus vanellus (assembly GCF_965231255.1). Classification (NCBI taxonomy): domain Eukaryota; kingdom Metazoa; phylum Chordata; class Aves; order Charadriiformes; family Charadriidae; genus Vanellus; species Vanellus vanellus. The sequence continues at coordinate 205,533,950 of NC_138905.1, read as the reverse complement.
GATAACAGATACCTTCATTAGGTGACTGAGAACCACCCTCATTGTTTTGACTGATAAACTCTTGATGGAGTCTTACCTCAAAAATTCTAACTATAACCTCCTTTATCATAATAGAAAAATATTTTTTCATTAGAAATTTTATTAATTAAATCCTTTAGTAGACTGGAGAAAAAATTGGTTTGTTGCATGACAATTGTAAAGACTTCAAACCGAATCCTGGACACTTTATTCAGAAAAAAATATCCCAAACCAAACCAAAACCACAAAACCCAAGAAACCTTCCATTGCTATCTACAGAAGTTTCTTTCAGAATAAAGTGTGATAATGTGTGCTACTCCTGTTCTAAAAATGAGACATTTCCTTGCACAAATATTTGTCCTTTCACAAATTATTTTTGCAATGTTTAAAGATTTTGAAATGAACTTTAGAATAGGAAAGCCAAACATAAATCTGTTTGGTATTTGGGTTAGTTACTTTCTCCAGCTTCCCTTATAGTATGAATCATCAGTTGCGAGCATTTTACTGTACACATGAATTTGTGGCAATGTGGTGGAATGATTTGTTTACATCTATAAAGGTAAATGTTGCAGACATCAACTTGTATTTACAAATGTTAAGTATTGTTATAAAATTGTGAGTTATATAAGTAAAGCTTGCACCATTTCAAATCTCTGTTCCGTGCTAGTCATTGATCATTTCAATGTGGACTTTTCCTTGATTCACTACCCCATAGACTACTATTAAGCAGCTGAAATCTTGCAAATATTCCGGTGTTAAACCTCATTCAGCAGTAAGTCAAACCTGTGTTTTACATCAGTAGGTTAACAGGTTATAGTTCACAAATGTAGTAAATACAAAGATGGTGGGGGGAAGTAATTTTTTTATTAGACAAGATACTGTAACTGGAAACGGTGAAAAAGCATGCCTACTGTTTTCAGCTATTTCAGCTGATTTAATAGAAGATATTACCTCTCCATAGATATGTTGCATCTCTCATATCTCTAGACTAGCATGGTGACAATAACATTACTACTAATTTAGAAGATGCTATTCTAATAGATTATACAGGAAAAATAATCCTTTTCGGTGCCACAGATAGAAAAGAGCATCAAGGTATGGCTGAGTACGTGCTCTCGATCAGTTCAGATATTTGATGACTTTGCAGTGTGACCTTACAAGTTCACCTTTGTAAGTTGCTTGTTAGCAAACCAGTAAAACTTGCCTTTCAGTGCCCTGATGTTATTAAAATAACATCTGCACACCTCATTAGCTTGAAACATCCCCAAAGTTTGAAATAGACAGAATTTAAAACTAGTGCTTTTTTTTGTTTGCAAACAGTCTTTATCAGAAAGCCACATTTAGTCCCACCCACATACCCCCATCAAATTTTACCTTGAAAACACATCTCTCATTATTCGGCAGGTAAAGTAGGTAGGCACAACAATTAAATAAACTGTTATTTATTCTGCGTAAAATAGGTAGGAGGGAAAGGACAATATAGTAAGCAAAAGGTAGTAGGTGTTCCCATTATTTTTAATTGCATTGTTTCACATTGGCAGATCTCACTCAATTGCTGCCTCTTTTAAAGCCGTCACAGCAAGAGGTACTACCTTACTTTATAAGAGCATTGCATTATAAGAGATGTTCCTTGCTGTATTTTGCTGTAAATTGGTAAGATCAGAGTGTGTAGAAAGATAAGTCAATGGGTAGAGAACCGACGTGGTTCCTCCAAGTCACCCAACAGATCCCTGCCAGAACCCAGGTCTTCTGAGCCCTCACTTGGTGGTCCCTCCACTGTATGGGATTGCCGCTGCTTGCACCTACCAGAGATGGTATTGGACCCCACTGCTTCCCTTCTCAGCGTTCCCTGAGAGAACTCATGGGGAGGAGGGCTGAAGTTTATTTAGCTTTTAAGAGGAAAAATAAGGCATCTGTCACTTTGCTTTGCTGTGCAGAGACAGTGGAAATGCTTTTTCGTAGCAGCTCTGTCAGCGATGAGGTGCAGGCAGAAGCCCAGTGTCTGGATTTTGGGAGAAGGAGCAGGCTGACCTGGCCTCCTCTGTCTGCTTTGTGTCCCTCTCCAGCATCATTATTGCCTCGTGTGACTTTAATTGTATGCCTTTGGCTTGGGACTTATAAGAAAGGCTGGATCGGAAGACCTAGCAGTCACTAACCCTGGTCTTTAAAAAACAAAATTGCTTGTGAGGTGCAAGAAGCAAATAACTGAAGCTTGTAAGGAGAGTCCACAAATGCAGGATACGGACAAGACTTGGTTGTATTTCTAGCTAACAGTTGGCTAAATCACGGTCAGGAGTTATAGAATTTTTCTCCTCTGTTTTTAAACATTTTTGTGAAATAACATCTATAGAAAGACACAGATTTTGGGTTTTCCTCTCATGGGAAGAAAAAGCCTACATAAGGGAGGAACATTTTTTTCATGTGTCCAAAATACTTCCCCAAATTAAGATCTACTGTAAAGAGAGGGCAGGACCCCTTCTCCTTGCTTTCCTCTCTCCCTCCCTCTGGAAGACAGGTGGTTGAGATTGAGCTGGTTTAACTGGGGATAGGAATACAAGAAATGGTGCAGGCTGCTGGTAATACTCAGCAGTTTTCCTTTGAAGATACAAACTCTGGATGGGCAAAGGTATTGCACTGCATCGCCGTAGTGATTACAGTATGTAGTTAATGCTGTAGCTCAGTGCTCTTCTCAGTGCCCAGGCCACACGCCTCAAGATGATAACAGCTTGCTTTGTGATTGCCCCAGTTTTAGAAGTCCTTGGCAATCCTTAGCCGTGCAGTGGTCATAGCCATGTCCTCAAGAAAGGCATCAATCTGCTGTTGTCAACCTCAAATTTCTCTGGGCATTTATACTTACACGTAGGCCAAGGAACCACGTAGTCAGACAGAGTTTGAGTTTGGAATTGATCATTGTGGACGCTTTTCTATGCTGTGTGGTTCCTTAGCTGAAGTAATGGTCATACTGCATCAATGGCCTCCCACACTGAATTACTGGTAGGGGATTGTGGCCCCAAGAGGCACGTCCATAGCAGAGAATAACATAAGAAGGAGACGGTGGGAGAAGAGGTGTTCTGAGAACACACCTGAGAGCGAGACATTCCTGCGATACTTAAGAACCTGACTGTGATTTAAAGGAAACACTAACACTTCCTCATTCCCAAACCATTGGATTTAATCTGGGACCTTTCTCTCACATTGAAGTAAACGAACTAGACAACTTTCTTCACTCACATTACCCAAAGCTCTGTTCTGCGATCCTTATATGGAGGTGGGTCCTGGGCAGAATTACCACAGGCAGTAAACTTACATAAGTAAAGAGAATAGTGCCTCCCATGTATAATCTCTCTCTTTTCATTTTTTCTGCCTTTTTCACCTTATAATAGTAAAAAAAGATACTGTTCAGGCTTGCTTGTCAAGTTCTTCTCTTGGGTGGATCCACACCCTGCTAATAGAAGCTACATATTAGTATCCAAAAGGAAAAATTTACCTGACCCACTGAAAAATTTTGGAATTGGTTTCTTCAGTCCCCTTATTGCTCATGTAATGCCATGTATCTTCCATTGTTAAACACCTAATAGGGGTTACAAAATTGTTGTTGCTTACAGCTGATGTTGATGTAGTTTCAATGAAGTGGACATTGTCAGACTACATGTTTACCTTTTTTTTATTTTTGTTCTAATTAAGAATGTAGGAAAGATGTGAATAGAGCAGAGTACTACCAAGGTTAGTGTCAAAAAAACAACATTCGCCAGGGCTAGCACAGAGAAAACTTAAGTTGCCAGTATTTTGTGATGTAAATTCAAAGAAAGGGTGACATAAGTGACAAGTATTTTATCTGGAACTGACTAGGAATATGAATTACGTGAAGTAATTTAAAATACCACCAGAAAGTATAGTTTAACATAACGATTGCTAATGTCTGAATCCACACAGAGCAAAAAAGAAAAATGTGACCTTGTTTTCCCAATGCTACCTTGATTTCCCAATCACACAGTGTTCACTGTTGTGTTAGTATAGTTTACACAGGGAATGTAAGACCCACTTTTTGAGACAGGTTTCACTTGTTTTCAGTGGCACTCACCAACCAAAAATCTTCTGGTACTTCTTTTTCATCCAGCATGTAAAGTCAGTGTCAGCTTAATACCATTCTTGTCCGTGCATATTGTTTAGATTTGATCGTAAACGACCTTGCAGAGTCTGCACTGTTTATTCGAAAGGGAAGACATGTATTTCCTCGGGAACGTATTTACATGTTCTCACTGAAATGTATGTAGACTCTTAGTGACTATGCATTCTAAAGCCCGAGAAAGCAAATCATTCAGCCTGTGCGTCTAAAATTACATGACAGTAACCACACTATGTTAGAGGATATGCTTACTAACGGAAGTCAAAAGGGTAAATTATACCTTGCATTATCCCACACTCATTTGCATTGTAGAGGTGCAACCTCTAGTCACGCTTTAAATTCAGCATATACTGCACGAAGGTCTTTCATTTAAAACAAAGTACAATTTGTGTGCATTCTTGGATAGTTTTTGCGTTTATAATTTTTAAGGTTGATAAATCTTATGAAATGTATAAACCAAATTACAGTGTAAATAGTATACCATTACAGAATCATTTCTGTTCATACATTTTAATTTAAATGTGTTAATACTATCCATGAACTTTTTATAAGATGTGTATTGTTTAGTTGGCAAATTACATGTTACTTTTCAGAGTATATTCTGTATACTTCTCCTTTACAGTTCTACTTCTTTCATTATAGGAAGCCCCATATGTTATGTTCAAGAAAAACCATGATACGTTTGAAGGGAATGACAAGTTTGAAGGATACTGTGTAGATCTGGCGTCAGAAATTGCAAAACATATTGGTATCAAGTACAAAATTGCCATTGTTCCTGATGGAAAATATGGAGCAAGGGATCCAGAGACAAAAATCTGGAATGGGATGGTGGGAGAACTTGTTTATGGGGTAAGCATACCAATTTTTGAAGCAGGATTTAATTTATCATAGCATTAGTCATAAAATAGGAAGTATTTTTGCATTTTCTTTAACCTTGGGGTCACAGAAAAGAAACAGAATTCTGTTTCAGATGTCTGTGCTTTCATTTATTTTCAAGAGAAAATCAAATAATTTCCTGCAAATTCTACTATTTATTTAACTAGTACCTTCTAACATTAGAACATCCATAGTGTGCACATCTCAAAAATTCATTAATGTTAAGACTAACATTAGAGAGCATCTATTCCCCATGCATTGTAAAACTTAGTTGGGAAGAATATCACTCATTTATTCATTTTCATGGAATGGGGGACAGATCTTTTAAAAAAAAGATAGGACTCTTGGTCTAGTTTGAGAAATGGACAATCCACTGCCATATATAAAGCATATATAATAAACCACTACAGACAAGTACGCAATTATGCAATTCAGAATTTAGACGGACTTTCAAGATGAACATCAATTATAAAATTTAAGATCAAACCTGGTAAGTTCAGCAACTAAGAGCAACTAGGAGTTATAAAGTGGTCTGGAGAAGGATTCTTCATAATAGCATAACAGTTAACAATTCTGTTGAAATATAAAGTTGTCATATTTAATGAAAGCAGTGCAAACAAATCCAAAGAAATAGTATCTGGTGTTACCAAAAGTATCAAAACTCAGAGCTGTGCTTCCTGTTGACTGCAGGTGCTAATATCTGCACTGAGAATAGATCAAAATTCTTAGAGAAACTTTTCATTTCAGTGATGGAATAAAAGAAAAAATCCTAAAACTATTCAGGTGAGAACATTTCCAGCAATGAACTCATAACATGCCTTAATCTCCCTATAAAAAACTACTGCACACCAGTTGGTCCATCCGCAGTTGCAGTGGTCCATGCACAGTTCCAGTGATGGTTAGGGCCCTGTGTGGCAAAGCCTGGTGGCTATTCTCACAGCTCCGTTTCTGTGCCTTTCTGTCAGCTAAGTATAGCTGATAAATTTTGTCAGTCTTCTCCACTAGCATCAGTTCAGGGGACTCCTCAACATGAAACAGACTGTGTGCTGTAGGAGGGTGGGAAATGGTGCCCCAGAGTTTTGTTGATTTCCCTTCCACATGGGAATGGGAAGGTTATAGCGGCCTCCCCAAACCCTTTATGTTCTTGCAAGTTCTTGGAGAAGCCAGCCTCACTTGTGTCTTTAAAGAGTGATCACGAAGTATGTATATCCACTTTAGTGGCTTGGATGCAGCTCAACTCTCAGGATTTTAAAAGCCAATGTTATTTCCAATTTATTTTATCAAAATGGAGGTAACTCCTTGTCTAGCTTTTAATCGCAATAGCCACTGCATGGATGTCAATGGCTATGCACCGTTTTACACCAGTAGCTTTTTTAAAACATCTGAAAAACTTTACATATTGTGTAAAAATTCCCTTGCCCAGAGGCAGAGTTTTAATAGCAGAGTTTTAGTGGTCTGTAATGAAAATTACCATTGAAAATTATAGAGGAAACTTGAAATTACACTTTAGTTTTCAGTTTGTTTGGGGTTTTTTCCCTTTTATTTATCTTCAAAAATTTACCTCATCAAACCCAAGCTGTCCTAGTGCTCGACTAAAACACAAAGTTCCATGAGGAAGCTCACACAGAGGTTCATGCCAGTGCTGGAAAGTGACCCGCTGCTGTTAACGTAGCTGAAAGCAACAAAACACAGGCACGAGGAACATGTTGCAAATCACCTGCATGAAGAGGATGGCCCAGAATAGGTGGTCATTTTTTGTGATGGAAAAGAATGAAGTGAAGACTCTTTCAAAGGTTTGATGGCCAAGTTTAAAAGCTCCTGCACAACTATCTGTTTAGGAAGGCTGCAGTCTGATTGTGAATCTGGATTTGAGCTCTGGGAATGGGCCACAGTGGAGCTCTTGGAGTTGCTCTTTTATTGAAAGAACAGAAGTCTGCTGTTGGCCACTATATTTGCTGTGCTGTCCAAAAGCTCCCTTAGCCTATATCTATCCCAGTATATCAGTGGTACCAGGGAATGTCCCCGGGCACTGGAACTCGCTTGACTAACTGTTAAATTGCAACAATGGTCCCTGCTATATTTTTGGCTCATAATTACTCTCCAAAACAATTTCATAGCCCAGCTGGACACTACTATGGGGGGGAGACCGTTTCCGATAAGCAGCTTGAATGCAGCCATCCTGGTTGAGAGGTTAAGTAACTGTCATGGTAGTGACACAGACTGTCCTGTACCAGCTGGCCTTAAGGCCAAGAGCTGCTCCAGGCATGTTTGATGTACCTTTACAGGTGGAGCTTTAAAGGAAATCATTCTTCCTGTCAACTTATAAAAGTTTGCCGCTTAAGATTTCCATAGGAAATCCATGAGGAGCATCCTCTCTGCAACTTCCTTGAGTCCTTGCCAGATGATTTACAGAATGTCAGGTTCCCCAACCTATTCCATACAGAGAAAGCAGAAAAATCAGTCGGTCAGAGACTTTCCTGCAAAGCTGTGCTATAAGAGGATGTTCATCTTCTCTGGTAGATCCCCAAATCATAAACGCGAGAACTCTGAGCAGCTGGCTACGCTTCCAGCAGGGCTTTTTGTAAGCAGCCAGGATTGGGACAGAATTTGCAACGGAATTAGCAAGTTAACAAGACAATCTATTCGGGAAACATTTTACAGCTTCTAATTCCCAACCACATTAAAGGATTAGCAGACAGTTTTGTGCTGGCCAGTGAGAGTGATCCTTTTCTGTGCCACATGAAAAGGTCCCCTCCTCTCCTGCTCTTTACACCGTACCCCAATGCCTCTTAGCCCTATCCGCGCTACTGAGGGTGGACACGTGTGCCAATTTTATCCCACCTTCCCTTGAGACCCATATGCACCGTTGGTCGCTCTGGTAGCCGGACACCTTCAGGTACTGCACAGAGCAGCTCGGTTGTCACCTAAACTCTCTAGCTGATTTTTCCATCATGTCCTGGGGGAAACAGTGTATGAAGTGTTGTAGTGTACAGTTTTGCTACGGCTGTAGAAGGTCAGGGGGGAGTGTTTATTTTCCTGCTGCGTTTTTAACATTCTCTTAAAAACTACCAGGAAATCTTGGTCATTTGTCCCTGGCTTATCCGAACGCCCGCAGTATTCCATGTGGGGCTCTATAGCCCTTGATACCGACCTCACAGAAGGAATGCTGGCTGAGGATGAAATACCATTAAGCACATGTAACAGGTGTTTCCAAATGCGCTAACAGTCAGGTCCAATTAAATATTCATTCTCCTGACACAGAATGCTATTCTTTCACTGCTTAACACAAAAGGTCACGACTCGTTTCTGTTTAAAATCTGAGAAGCTTAAGCTTCTGAAGTTGAAATGACTGCCTGCATGATTTTTCGCAGATAGGCTTACCACCTTCATGCAGCTTGTACCAAGGATAGATTTTATTCAGAAGGTTATAATACTGGAAAAGTAAAAGTCTCTTGCCATCAGACTCAATCTTGCCCCGTTGTATCATATTGGAAGGATACAGAATCCATCAGTATTATCTGTACTTGATAGTGATGCGGCCGTCATTGAAATGCTGTTACAGATGTAGTTGCGTCAAGTGCGAAGTATCATTAGCCTTTGTCAAAACAGCTTTCACTGGCAACAAAATCGTGAATTGTTCGCACCATTGTTACAGTGTTAATCATTTAAATCCATAATTATATGGTGCACGTTAACTGGGCAAAGCACAAATGCTGATGATTACCATGCACAGCTATTGTCATTATTTAGCTTTCAACAACAAAAAGTTTATGTAGGCCTTAATGTGGCACACAGTAGTCTTACAAAAATAATAACTAATACGACCAAACTGGGGAGGCTGCACTTTTTCCAATTACTTGGCTTCTAATTGTGACCTAGCCGTGGACTGTCCTTTTGCATTAATTGGCATGAAACAGGTTTATCTACATTATGAATAATCTGTCATTAGATCGCTATTGCAATGAAATGGGTAAGTTCCTATTTCTCCTCTTTAACTATTTAGAGGAGTGTAGGCAGCTAGTGCTGATGTAGTTCGAGTTCTGCGTGTTCTCTGTAAGCTTTTAAATTTAGTGAGATGAATCTTGTCCAGTGTTTCACATACAGTATGCAGTGTGCTAATTAGGTCTTTAAAATCTCCACAATTTGCACTAAAACGACGCTGTCGCTTTTCCACCTCACATCGTAAAAACTAAGAGCCCTCATGGATCCTTTTTTTAATCCCAGTAGCGATCTGCGGACACAAAAGAATGAGGTGTTACCCAGTGCTTTTGAAGACCATTGACCGGGTCTATTATTTACACTGTGTTAACGAAGATACCACTATGTGACAAATAGAGAGATTAGCGGTAATAAATCACCGTTTCCCTGAGTCTTTCAGTTAATTCATTTCAACGACTCCACATTAGGTGTTCGCAGTGGCTGAAATTTAGGAATATAAAAGACAGTGACTCTAAGGAAGGAAACCATACTTCTAGAGAAAAGGAATTCATGACTGAGATGAAATACAAAAATATGCAGCAATGCCAGTAGCCCAAACCATCCTATAGTCCTTAGACTACGGAAACCAAATTTACTTCACAATTTTCAGAATATTTAAAAATATATTTTAGACATGTTACTTCTCTTCATACAGCACCTATCTTAAAATATCTATTTCAGTCACACTTATGTAATCGCAAGACTTAAAGAGGCCAAATTTTTAAAATTGCCTTGTATTACAAAATTTACATGAAAATTCAGAGAATTAGCAATATTATCATAATGTTTACCCAAAACAATAGCACCAGAGATAATGTCTGATATGTTTGCAAAATTATGATTTTAATTGTGTTGCTTAAACTATAATATCTTTACATAAGATTATGATGCTAAGTCTTTGCATCACAACTATTTCAGAACAACAGATGTAATCTGATGATTAATATATAGCAATTTTAATAAAAATTTGTATTTTGGGGCAACTGCACTGGAATGACTCAGTTCTTTTGCGTTATTCACAATTATACTGCTACCAAAATAGGTTTAAATTTCAATTATATTAAATTAGTTTTAAATTAAATTCCATAAAATATGTGTCACTTAGTATAACAGTGTATAAAATAACAAAAACATAATATTTTAAATGCATTTATCTGTTTCAAAGTTGTGAGATGACAAAAAAAGCCTACATTTCAGCTTCTTTTTTTCTTTATCATACAAGCTATTTAAGTAACACTTGAATTAAGCTATTTAAGCACATCCTTAATTTTCACCATGTTTTAATGTCACTGAAATTGATGGGATTTAAATATATCCTTGTATATTTTACTGCGTATGAATGTCCCTAAGAACACCCTAAAAGGCAAACGTGCTTAAATGCTTCGCTAAACTATGGGCTTTGTACTATATCTGAAGATGCTACCCCATAAGGTGAATTTGGGTCAACTGAGTATTTAGAAAATAAAACTACGACAGTTCTATTATGGAGATTTATGAATAGCTCTTGATTGCGCCTGTGAAGATGGCTGGGCCTGGGGTGGGGTAAATACAGGCAGATTATCTCATATATTGGGGCCTGAAGCAGAGCAACGCCACTGCAGAAGGCAGGTTGTGACTCTGCCTTATTTGCAGCCAACACCAAGCGCTCCCAAAATATGCTGTTACCCCCCTCAGCCCATGAGCTGTGTAGAAGCCCGTGCTGGCCACAGAGCACGGCTCTGCTCTCTGAATCCACCTAGATAGAGCACCCCGATGGTGAACAGGAGAAAAGTTTCAGCAGCTTCTGCACCTGTTCCCCTCCCACCCGTGCATCTTTCGTCCCAGTTCCTTATAATTCCCATCTCAAGTGCTGCTGTAATGACGGCTTTGGCTTACGAGGCGAGGCGAGGCAAGGAGCAAACCTTGGTGTAACGTTGAGTCCCTAATGACAGAAATGGCCCATTAGCACAACTGCAATACCTGACAGTTCATGCAGACATCATTGTTAGCAGCCGTAATCACCATCATCATCAATAACCATTCATTCAAGACATCTTAATTTTAAAAATGTATTAGGGAAACATACTGAAAATTATTCCTGTCTCTAATGGGAATGGATTCGGCACACTTTTTATCCTTTATTGCATGGTTTTGCACAGCTGTTTTCTGTGTACTTGCCTTTTTGCACTGTTTAAAACCTGATTCATTCCTAGTGAACTATCTTTCCCCCAAGACAGCTGCGTGCCGTTTTGTGGCATCACGGCAATAGTTAATCACCTTCGCTGCTTCATGCTATTTAGAATTTCCTTGGGTCTGTGAGCTGGCTTCCCTCAAAGAATGATTGTATCTTATGAAAATATGATAATGAATGACTGTTTCTGGGATCTTGTAAAAAAGTCTCTATACATTCAGTAACAAGTGGGTCGTTCTCATTTTCCATTCTTCCTTGAATTCCTTTACTTTAGATTAACACCTAAAATGATCCACCTACATTGCTGCCCACCTCTACAAGATTTAGGAGTCTTCTCCTTAGCAGGAAAATTAAGTATTTCTATAATTCTGTAAAATAAAAACCTGCAATATATATGTTTTACTAAGAATATATTGAGTAAATATAGACTGTGATAGAAAGAAATAGAAAGATGGTGTAAAGAACATTTAAGCCACAGTGTCCTGATGTTAATGACATACCTTTGGAATTAGCTGCTTAGCCGAGTGTATAAGCCAACTCCAATTAATCTATACATCTATATTTCTTTTTTTCTTTATAGAAAGCAGAGATTGCTGTTGCGCCTCTGACCATCACTTTGGTACGAGAAGAGGTCATTGATTTTTCTAAGCCTTTTATGAGTTTGGGGATATCCATTATGATCAAAAAGCCCCAGAAATCTAAACCAGGAGTGTTCTCCTTCTTGGACCCCTTGGCGTATGAGATCTGGATGTGCATAGTCTTTGCCTACATTGGTGTCAGTGTGGTCCTGTTCCTAGTTAGCAGGTTTAGCCCATATGAGTGGCACACAGAAGAACCAGAGGATGGGAAAGAAGGACCCAGTGACCAGCCTCCCAATGAGTTTGGCATATTCAACAGCCTCTGGTTTTCCCTGGGTGCCTTTATGCAACAAGGATGTGATATTTCCCCAAGGTTTGTGTCAAATCTTTTTACATTTGCATTTTATCTTCAACGCTGAAGCATAAAATCTTCCTTCATTTATTTTCCTGGCAGTGTTTTGAAGTTCATTCTTTAGGAAGCCTTTTCATTTTTTTCTTTTTTGATAGCTATGATAAGGGCAACAGAGAATCTGCTTTGAATTTCAGTCATTACTATTATTTTACGTATGTCAATGTGCATAAACCACAAACAGCTCTCAGAACCAGCGGGCGTACGCAGGGGTAATTCCACTGAGTTGACTTCAGAGGAACTGTGCTGTTGCTAAATTAGTTCCATTGTATTACAATTATGAAATGCACACTATTGTGCTGATTATTTGCCTTGCATGAATGAATGTCCCATTTCTGTTCCCTATCAAGTTCTGCAGCACTGCTTCCAGAATATCGCTGTCTATGAGAGAGAGAATATTTGGCTATCTGTTTCGGAGAAGCCACACTGTATGGCTAAGCTGTGCCTTACACAGTGGGTGCCTCAGACGTAATATATGATCCCAGTCCTGAATTTCTCAACCTTTTCAGATGTTCGGGAACTTTAGCGTGCAGTAGCTACAATTTCTTAATTAAACATTATGACCCAATCATTCAAACTTGAATGCTTCATTTTAGCCATTAACAGTGAGATTTTGAGAGTGTTCAGCACTGGCCTAACTCTGCTATTATTGAAGGTAGCAATAAAACTGCTACTGATTAGGACTGGATGTACATTACTCCTCAACAGCCTTCTCATCAAATAACAGGTATTAAAATGGAAAATATAATTTTTTGCTTAACATAAATATCTGTTACCACAAAATGCTTGCTTCTTAAATAAGAAAATTGTGAAAGTTCAAATGATTGCAGTAGCTTGTAGAATGTTTTATAAGTTTGGATGACATTTTAATCCTAGAGCCAACATAATCCATGTGAAAAGCCTTTTGTGTCCTTTTTTTTTAAGAGGAAACAGAGAAACCTACTGATTTTCAGCTTCCATGCTTTACCACTGTCTCCAAAAAGAGATTACCTATCCAGTATTTTTGACAATTTTTTTGCTATGTTAGGCATTTCCTGAAATAATAAGAAAACTGGGATTACTCTTCAAGAGAATTCAAACTTCTGTACGTGCATGATACATATTAATACAGTGGACTCCGTACTGTAGGCATTAAGATTCAAGAGAAAAAGCATTTGTTAGTATTTAAAATGCAAATTATCTCCCTCCCCTTGACTGTTATTTAATGAAACGTTCAGCAGTAATGGTGACTTCTCTCTTTCTCTCTCTCTGTTTGTGGCTTAAGAGACAGGAAAATCTGCATTATCTTATTCATGTTTAGATCCCTCTCAGGTCGCATTGTTGGAGGTGTCTGGTGGTTCTTCACGCTCATCATTATTTCATCCTACACTGCTAACCTCGCTGCTTTCTTGACTGTTGAGCGAATGGTCTCGCCCATAGAAAGTGCAGAAGACCTTGCCAAACAAACCGAAATCGCTTACGGGACACTGGACTCAGGGTCAACCAAAGAGTTCTTCAGAGTAAGTTGGCATGTCCGTTAGAGCAGCTGTCTCTACTGACTGCTCTTATAAGATGCTTGTAAGGGTCAAATAATGTTACTTTGCGATTATATGTAATACAGTTTGTAACTCCTGCAATATTTTAGCTACGTTTTTGCCCCCACAACACCATTTGTTGGTGTTTTCAGTTATTTTAATTTGTGGAAAGCTTATTGATCCTGTCACATTGGGCAAAAGAGGTGCCCTGAGGGATACTCAAGCCCGTGATAATTAAAGCAGCATTGCACTATTGATTCCTCTGAAGCTACATTACCGAAATGATGTGCAGCATTGAAAGCCTATGATGATAACATGGAGTCTTGCAGGTTTTGTTTCTACTTATGGATTTGGCTGTGTGCATTTTGCTTTAGGGTCTTGGAGGGTGGGAAGGAAATGCATTTTTTAATTTGCTGACTTTCGGATGAATAATAAAGGGAAAATATATCTCGGGGGGATGTGGTTGGAGCATTAGGAAATAGCCTAAATAGCCACTCATATGTCTGTGCTGTCTGTATTGATTACTTCATTTTCGTTTGCTTTCCCGTGTTAGTGTGGTTGGTATGTAATCCTCACTGTTTGCCAGCTGGAAAACAGGGGGCTTGGACATCGCAAGGAGTACATAATAAACAGTCCCTCCTGCTTTATTTCATGTCTCTAGCAGATGAAAGTTAAGCCTAGCTGACTGAATGCGTGTGAGTTCAGTGGCTGAACATGGCTCTGGATAAATGCTGTGAGCCAGTAGTCCTTCCTTGGAAATCGCACAGTTTAGGAGCATTACTTATCTGAAAGGTAAAAATCTGAAAGGCATTTTTAGAAGAAAGGAAGATGGAGTGACAATTTCTTCTTACTGTCTAATTGAAAGGGGACTGTTCTGTGTTAGGTAGTCCCACGCACCTTGGCTGTTTTCAGTCCGGCCAAACTGAACTCAATGAACCATTAACAAAATTACGGATGGGATTTGTGAACTATAGACAGTATCAAGTCAAGGGCAGCGGCTGAGTGACCCCAAAAGGTCTGTACTGAAATAACCTTTTTATTGCAAGTGATATCCCCATAGAAGAACTTTCAAATATTTCTCTTAGCTGTATAAAGATGACACCTTATGAAATATAAATGGCATTTAACCAAGACACAGTGGTGGACCTGTCACATAATGAAGCTGTCCAAGGAGCTTAGTCTGAGCTGGTTTTCTAGATTTCTGCTGTAGAACCCCTGTGCATCCTGTATGGGACAAGTGTGTTATGTTGAAATAAGTCACCCCTTAAACTATCCTCCTCTTTGTAGCAAATCTAGAGGGATCCCACTGAAATGGCTAGAGAGCTTGGTATCTCATTTTTAATAGATGCAGTTCAATGACAGGTTTATAACTACACCTGTCTTCTTCCAGAGCCAGGGTGTCAGTATACACCTAAATATGACACTACACACGCTCTCTGGGAGCCTTATTTTTTACCCCAAGTGGTAGAAACTTAGCTTGAAGCCCTGATTTCACATGAGGTGTCTACAAAAATGGTGGCATTAAGATATAGGCGGTTTGTCGAAGAACTGAAATATTTTGATCCTGATATGGACGGATTTCCTACTTTCTTGAAAAGAGTATAAACCCTCAGAACTCATTATTTATACTCATCTATGATTAACCCATATTTTCTTCTTTAGCTCAATTTTTGGAAAGTTAGGTATTAAACGCTGGGAATTCCAGTTTCAGTCCATCACAAGCTGAGGTGGTAACCACAATATACGCGTACAAATACTTATTTCAACTAGAATGAAGCTGCGATGATAGTTAAAAACATGATGCTGAGGACCAGGCAAGTTTATTTAAGTTTAGATTTATTAACTTGTTGCATTTCCAAGAGTATCCAGTGCTTGCAGGTTTTTTTCGGTGATGATGCAAAAATTAATTCCCAAGGAAACAGTAAAGAATGAAGGAATGGAGTTGTTTTCTTAAGAGTTTCAAAACACTTTTACAAGCTATTGTTTTGAAGTAATGAGGTCAGGTCTTTTGACATAAAAACAGTCTTGGTCACCAAAGTTTCATGATTCTTTTAAATCATCCTGTAAACACAGATACTTTTTTGTTTGAAGCAATATTTCATACAAAATCTCTCCTTAAAGAGAAGATTCTTTCTGTGTCTATAATGACAGCCATTCTTTCACTTTAATCATAAAGGGTCAAGAGAAAGAAGAAGCAAAATCAATGTTCTTTATATATTTTTTCCTTTATTTCAAAATACAAAGGGAAACATTAGAAGTAACTACAAATACTAACTATAGTTGCATATGCAAAATTTGAAGCTTTATAAAAATTTAGACTGTTGATCACTTTTTTTAAAAATGGTGTAATTGAGGCCCTGGTATTAGATTTCTAATCTCTGCAACAGTATAGTGATTGTTAATGATATTGTATGCGCCATTTCTAAAAATATTTTTCACAAAACAGGGACAAAGATAAAATAAGGATTTTAAAAAAGGATAAAAAGGATAAAATATCATTGACAGTATTTACACAAACACTGTTTGCATAATACATAAATTAAGACATAGCATGAAACAATAGTAGGAGAAGACTTGTTTCCCGAGTCTTCCCATTTTGTGTGGTCAGAAGCAAACATCGTCAGTTTGGGGATTAAAGTCATGTGTAACTTTTCTGTCACTGATTACTATCTGGCTAAAGATGAGCCTTCAGGTCATTTTCTTATCATTTGATCATTACTGATCAAAATGTCAGAAACTCTGAACAGCTATTCAGTCTGCTTTGATTCCAGACTGAAAACAGAAAAAGGAAAAGTCATTTTAAACCAACAGAAAGAAAATTTAAACTTTGATACTATTGGCTATTTACTTATTTCCTGTTTTGGATAGCGAGAGTTGCATTTTCTGAGCCACTTACTCAAGAGGAAAAGAACTTAGTTTTACCAGTCCTACTCAGAAAAGCCCTAAATGAGAATTACCCTATCCTGGCTGACTGCAGGGGAAAGCTCCAATATTTCCTCATATGATAATAAGGAATCTCTGTTGGTTCACTCTTCAGTTTTCACTCTGGGTTGACATGTAGAAATTGAATGCTAACAAATGAAATCTTGGGAGAAGAAAATGTTCTTACAGAACAGATGTCTTGTTAGACTTGCCATATTTTTTGTCTCTTGATGGGCAAAGGAAATTAGATCCTAAAAAAACAGCTTTACATGCAACCTTTTTCAATTGATGTAGGGCATTGTTTCCTCTTACTAATAGAGCTATTTCACGTGTTGCATGTTTTTAGTTTTGAAGGAAAGCGACCTATTAGATGTTTACTTTACAAAGAATCTGATGATATGGATGTTAAGATGTAAAAAATGATTAGAAGTGAAGGCATACAAAGGCAAGTAAATATTCTTGAAATAATGCCTGATTCATTACTGCTCTCTTCCAATTTTTTTTTCTTTCTGTAAATTTAAATCCATGAAATTACATCAGTGTTGAGCAAAAAGAATACATGGGTGGCTTAGTTGATGCTGCACTCTCAGCCACTATTATGTCAATGAAAAGTAGCTGTGACTACAGCAGAGAGGGTGACAAGGCGGGATGTGATTATGGACATGCACAGCTGTTGTTAATTTACATTTTATTATGTTTGACAGAAAGAGAAAATGATGCATACAGACAAGCTAAAAAAGCAAGGATAATTTATCATGTTCTGTTATAGGGTATTTTTATTGAACATTTCTGGTTAAATGCCACTTACTTTCAAGTAAGACCAATTATTTGGTAATCGGTAAAAAGTGCTTCAGGGAAATGACTCTTACCTATACAAAGGCTCAGTTGCAGGCTTTTTAAAGCCATTGTCAATTGAAACAATACCTAGATTATAGGATTTAATATTTGTTTAAATAATCTAAGGCCCTTTGTTTTGAGACTTTATAATAATGAATATTTTCCTGGAGTACTCAGCACAGTGTAGGAATGGGCTCATAGACCAAGTCTTGCTTAGCTAGAAACTGCTGTTGACTCAAATAAAAGCTGACTTAAGCATTGGGTTAAAAAGTCCTTTTTGCAGCATGCATAAGCTTTATTTTTGCTTAAGTCTTTACTTGTGGTTACACCATGCATTCCTGGACAGGAAAATTTCCAACTGATGTTCTCTAAGCCATGAGTTCTTGTGCATTCTTTGAGCCAGCACATTTCTTACTCAATTAGTTGCAGGATCAGAGTCTTTAAAATAAATCCACTGATACTGTGGTTCTAAAAACATACCTAATACTTCTTTAGGGCAAATGCTTAGGGCATTTTGTTTCCTTCAATAGCGTATTTGGTCCAATTTGCTGTTTCCATGTTTTATTGTGAACCATGTCTTGAAATGTTGTGCAGCCTTGCTGAATGTAAATTGAATGAATTCTGGACTCTGAATGTTGAAAGCAGAAATCTTACTTAAGCTGTTGTGGTTTTGATGGTGTAAGAAGTGGGTGTTAGAGCTGAGAAATGCTTCAAGATTGAGCTCCGTATTTACGGGGAGATTATTTTATTGTTTCTCTTTCCCATACATTCCCCAGATATTGTGGATCTCTGTTTTGTATATAATTCCCTAAAACACTCTTTGCAACACCTTGACTGTGTGAACTGCCTTTATCTAACAGCAAATTCAGGGCTTTTAGCTTTCCAGTTATGTTATTGTGACTGCTAAATGCTAACTGGACCTAAAAATAATATCTGATTTTATAGTATCAATATTGTTATTTCTTGTTTCTTTTAAAATAATCATGGAATTCAAAGAAAATCCTCATCCAAGTATGATTTTCCCAATCCCAATTGTTTGAAAAATTTAGTATGATTGATATTATTTTGGACAGTGCCATTCTGAAATGTAGCAACATTCTTTTTTCTAACTTCTTTTTGATTTTCTCCAGAGATCCAAAATAGCAGTGTATGAAAAGATGTGGACCTACATGAAATCAGCTGAGCCATCAGTGTTCACTAGGACTACTGCAGAGGGAGTAGCTCGTGTCCGAAAATCCAAGGGCAAATTTGCCTTCCTGCTGGAGTCCACCATGAATGAATACATAGAGCAACGAAAGCCGTGTGACACCATGAAAGTGGGAGGAAATCTGGATTCGAAAGGCTATGGCGTAGCCACACCGAAGGGTTCTCCATTAAGGTGGGTGGAATAGTATAACAATATAAAATGTGTTGTTATAGTATTCCACCTTCCCTGATGTCCCTGATATAGCTCTTTTTGTTTTGTGTGTGAACATGGTATGTTATTTTTCTTTTCTTCCATTTCATATTTTTTTGATCAACAAAGGTAAACATTTCTAATTGCAATATGGATTTAGCAGCTATAGTTGGCATATCTTTCAAGGCCATATAAAAACCAAACTGGTTGAACACTAGCTACTTGAAGTCAGCCTCAATAGAATTAACATCAGCTATTCTATTTCACCAGCTTTTTTCACCAAATTGAACCCTTTATAGCAGTATTATGCCTACATTATCTGCATCAGTATCTGCATCAATAATATGCCTACATTTTATGTTTTGTTTATTGATCTTGGCTGCTAATTTCTGAATAAGAAGCTGCTTGTAACATCTTTTTTCAAATGTCATCACTTGGAGGCAATGAGTCCTTCATTAAAGCAACTTCATTAAAGTACTTTTTATTAAAGCACCTTCTTATTTAGGAAAAAAAAAAGTTTGTGTTTCTAGCATTATGCATTTCAGTACTGCCTTCAAACTCACCAGTATTTTCTTTATCATGGTATCAGACACATTCGGTTAAGTTTTTGATTCACGGGCAAAACATCATTTGCTTTTCATTCAAATTGTCAGGGAAACAGAAGTGAAGGTAATAGTTCTGTGTCAAAATTGGCAGTATTTACCGCTATGTTGTCTTTAACGTTTAAGGCAAACAAAAATTGCCTTTTTCCTCTGGTAGACTTGCCAATTTTCTTCAAAGCAAAAGAGCAACTAGCAGACGGAGGGAGTGTGGCCTATGGAGTCTTTACAGCCATAGGGCACATGCGGGTGGGGGAGAGGGAATGGCCCGTGGAGCAACCAGCACCCCAATTCCCAAATTTCATCCATGTGCTCATGATAAGGGATTACAACAGGCTCCAGTGAAATAGACTCACAAAGGAGACAAAGTGAGTTGGAGGGAGGAGTTGCAAGTGCAGATGGACCCATAGTTCTGTGCAGGAAGTATCTAAGGAGGTACCTGTCTACATCTGTGACCGCAGAGGAGACATCATTACCACTATGCAGATAACTAGACTCACTCTAAACTCACCGGTTTAACCTGCACATCATGCCACAAACCTCAATAGCTTTAACTGTGTTACACAGATGGGAATAGGAGTGTTATCAGAATCATTTCCATCTGCAGCAAAAGAAGATTTGTATGTGCAGGGAAAAATCAGGCCAGTTATTTCAGTGACTGAATATGAAATTTTGGTTCTTAACATCCAGTACCTCTTGGATTTAAAAACTGCCACCTTCACTGCTGAATAAAGTAGTATGAGAACAAAAGGAGGTGAGAGAGGGAAATGACAACAATAAAAATATTAATTATAAAGAAAAACACGTCCAGAACTCATGGGGTTGTTAAAAGTAGAAGGCAGCAGATAATAGGAGAGGCTGGTCTATTATCTGGGCATATTTTCAAAGCACTTATGTTTTATTTTATATATCTAATATATTGCTATCTCCTTCTCAGTGTTTCAGACAACCTAGAAGTGGCAGGCAGCCCGGCAGTTTAGCGGAGGTGCTTTCCCGTAGTAAGGAAATGCCCGTTGCTGACACAGTCATGCTTTGCTGTGCCAAAGCTAGGGCAAACTTTTTAGGAATCACTTTAGCTGCTGTCATATATATCCTAGCAGTGGGCTGTTTGCTCTAAGCATGCATTATGGTGCTCTCTAGTCCCTCTCACTTCTTTCTGCAGAGTATCCAACACCACCGTCAAGAGACAGCCTGTTATAATGAGCACTAGCAGCCAGTGGAACTTGGTTTGTGTCAAATTTGGGCTTATTTCAGATTTGCTCAGTTGGCTAGATAAAAATATCTAGAAGCGCTGGGGACAAGGCATAAAGCAGTTAGAAGGAAGAGGGCCTAGTAAGACCGTTTAATAAGAACAGAGAGGAAGAGCACAACCGTGATTGTAAGGGTCAAGTGTGAAATCCTGGTTCCATCCCAGCTAAAGACCAAGCTCCTCTATGTTTCAGTGAGGCCACAGTTTGGTCTAACTGGGGGTCGGCAACTATCATTAGGGTGATGTGATCCAAAGCATTTAGTTTTTCGCATAACATGTTTCGAAAAGGGGAACGGTGGAAATCCTACCCGACATAAAAATTGGACCAAATCTTCTTTCAAGCTGTCTCGACTGGCTGTCCATGTCCATGCCTTTCCCGAGCCTTTCTTTCACATGTGCTAAGCTGCTTGTTCTTCTGCTGCACCCCGTTCCCTCTCCAGCCCCAGTGACGAACCTCAGGCAACGCCTCAGGGCTGCTTACCTATTAAAAACATTAAGCAACACACTTAATGTTCTGGACAAAAATAAAGAACAAGCAATACCTCATATCCGTACCGCCTCTTCCATGTATGTCTATAGACAGTAGTTCTTACTGAAGAGGGGCAAAGCTTCCCACCCCTGTGCTTTTGAACAGAAAAGACTCAGCTGTAAATTTTAATTGCATGCTTCAGTATTTTCTGAATTGTTCAAAATTGTAGAATGTGCTGGGTTTGCTATTTTGACTGCATCCCACATAGTAGCGTTTCTGTTACTGATCAGATGACTTACGTAACTGCTGCCTGCACAGATAATTGCAAATATTGAACATGCAGTTTGAAATCCATGAAGGGCAGACTAGCTAAGATTATTACATAAATTAGTCAAAAGACATAATTTGCTATGGGAGTTGTAAATTCTATATTTTATTTAATAATCATAATTTCCTATTTGAGTAATGCGTAGAACACAAATTACTGGATGTAGTTCACAAATAATCACAAGTAGCTTATAAATGTTAAACATTCACACTCAGTTCTTGGGCTGTTCAGGGCTAGGGAAAAATATCAATTTTTTTCAAATGAATTATTCATATCAAATAATTCACTAGACTCTTTGAACACCTATTTCACTAGAGATATTTTAGTCTTAATCCTCCTCCTACTTACAATGCTTATAAATCAGGGTTTTTTCACTGAAAATGTAGTAACAGCTGCATAAAATTCATGTGAGTGTATGGAGAAACAGACCGTATATTTTTTGCACGTCCAACACTGACAGAAAATTGGGAATCTAAATCAGACTTCTTCCTGTAGCATAGGAGTAGCGATGGATCCCTGCCATCACATCACCGGGCTCATGTTCATTACAGGGCACATACCCATCACTTCGCTCATGCAGATGAAATCCACCTGTCAGAGCGATCCGGGGACTGGTCTCTCTGTTGCTCATGACCCTACACATGAGCAGGGTAGTGGATTTTAATTGGAAACTCTTCCTGATTGGGTTCCATGCTACACTCCTGCAGTGTTCAACCAGTACCTATTGGCTAATTGGAATGACTTCCTCTCAGTGCTGGTGCAGTATTAGGCTTCATGCATATCACTGGATGGAGGAGAATGGGAAATGCCTGATGTGTGTTTCTTTTATGCCCACCGGGCAGTACCTCCGTACACATCATGTGTGTCTCCTTCCTTCCTTCCTTTTCAGTGATATTCATTTCTATATAATGTTGTAAAGACTGACATATTTGACAAGGAACGTGGGATTGAGGGCAAAGGCTCTCATCACAACAAAGATTGAGTTTCTCTCATTGCACTACCCAGCTGTCTTTACTGTTTCCTCCTCCTACCACGGTAGGTATCCTTCCAAAACTACTGTGCAGTAATCAGTGTGAATTAATGAGTTTTTCTCTTCAAAGGTGGTGTTTTCAAAGGTGGTTAAGCGAGTGCTGCTTGTCTGCTTAGCAGGACCTGCCTTTGTAATGTCTTGTCATTAGAAGACGTTCTCGTGGCCAGACTTCTGGCCATTGTGGATCACCCCTGGCTCGTCTGCCTTGCCACTTGCAGTAATCTGTGTTTCTAGTGGGCAACACCTGGAGATCTTGTACTAAGGAAATCCTATGCCTTGCATGCCTCTGCTTTTCTGGCTTAGATATGTAGGCATCTTAAACAAGTTTGAATAGTGATGAAGATGAAAGAGTTCTCCACTCGTAGAGGTAATGGAAAAGAAAATAGGGGCAATATTGCCTTAAAGGTACATCAAAAGCTTTTTCTACTTTTTGTACTTTTTGAAGTTGTTTGATGCGAAGCTGAATGACAGGTTGAGCTAAAAAACGAGGAGTTGTCATTGTTGTTTCTGTGTCTGTTTTAACTAAGACTGTTTGGCTGTCCTGTTCTGCAGACAGTATGCAGTGTGGATGAGTGAAACCTGCTCAGATCATGAGTGTCTGGTGAGACACCTTGAGTTCAGCCAGATGAGAGTGGCAGGATTAGAACTAGCCAAATAATAAAAAACGGTTGTGAATGGATGTGTTGATGTATTTTAGAGGCTGGTGATGGCTGTTCACCAACCTGATGAAATCCAAAGCTATATTAAGTTCCTACTATTGCCCTTACAGCTAATGTTTATAGATATGAATCTGGGATTCTATATTTCATTATTCAAGTCTCCATTCTTTTTATGTAGTAAAGAAGTAACTCCAGTTCGACTTTAGGAGGAAATGTTTGTGGGCTGGGGAGGAAGGAGAAAGGGTCCACATGGTGTTATCTGCTGGTTCTTTGCAGTGTGACAGCTGGTGACATGAACTGACTCTTTACACCAGCTAAGGGCCAGTTCTTTATCCATTCTTTACTGTGTTTGTATTAACATGAGGTGGGAAATGTGGGAAGTGCATCAGTGAAGCAGGTGATGTGGATGGAATTTTCTGATCATTCTAGCAACTTGTGTGAAGTGCAAAGTACAACATGAGTGAAGCTATGGATTTTAGTCTCCATTCCTTGCAAGGGAGGAGTGCCCTGGAGAGTGCTTGAAGTGCAAGAGGTATCCAGCGCTACCCTGTCGATATCTTACAGATTCTCCTGCTTTATGTAATTGTGCAATACCTGAAAGAGATTTACCCTAGAAGTGAGGGATCTGTGGTGGAGGGAACTTTTTTCTTGACAAAATCTGTGATTTTGTCGCCTGAACCACAAAATTAAGGTAAAGATCTGTTATGAAGGAATTCTTTCTGTGCATGGGCTTTATAAATGACCATCTTAATCTCATTGACTTCCGCTAGTCCTTGTTTTCCCAAGGTCAATCTCTAAAATTGCCATTCTTTCATTGCTTCTTTTCAGTGTGGTACTACAGCTGACAATATTACCTTTGCTTTTCAAGGATATATCCAGTATGGTCCCTTCATTAGAAATATAGTGTTGAAGGAAAACTTATTTTGGTAATGCATGTACGTTAATACAAAATATTGGCTGACCTTATATAGGGTGGGATATTCACTACTCTTTTTTTTGGGGGTGTGTTTTTCATTGACCTGAAAAAAGCTTGGGAAAATAGTATAATTTTTTTCAATGGGACTTTTTATCAAGTTCTGTCCTTGATGTTTTTGGAGACCAGAATATAAGTAGCTTATTGTGGAAGGAATTCCCAGATCATCATTCACTGTCAAAGCTGTTTATTGTGAACTTAATACAATATGCTGAGATGTACCCTAGTTCTCTTTTTACCCTGGTTTTGTAGATCAGCAAATTGACAGTTAACACCAAGCTCTGTGGGAGAAGAATCATAGTCATGACACAGTAGTCACCTATAAGGATAGATAATTTTTTTTCCACCAAAACTTCTTGCATTCTCTAGTTTTTTATTATTTCTATAAAATTGGATTTGTGTGTACAAAAAAAGGGCTATGATGTTAACAGATTCCCTCAGAGTAAGAGGAAAACTAGGAAAGAATGTTTGAGCTGTCCACCCAAATTATGTCCAGAGTCAAAATTTATTTACTATAGAGTTCTTTCACTAGTGTTTTTCAAAGGTTTTGTACTATAGAAATCCATGTATCTTCACAAAAATAGAATTTTCCCATGAGTGAAGCTTCCTTGTGCAAGTTGTGTTGTGTCATAAAGTAAGCATTTCCCTGGACCGCTCTTCAGTGTACCCTATATTGTTAATTTTTCGAAGGACTTCGTAGATTATTGTTTTTAACCGATATCATTGATGTAGCTATTCTAACATGCGGTATTTCTATGCATCTGAGATGCATTGTTTACTCAACGGTGTGTTCCTGTTTCCCCGAAAGGTACAGAAACAGGCAAAGGTGACTCTTGAGTCACCATGGTGAGGTCTGTGCCCTATATGCTTTTGAGCATTGTTCTGGCAATTCAGAGACAAGAATGGGTATTTCTTCTGCTGGCTAGCTTTCCTCCAGCTGACAACCCTGGCATCCAAAGACCTTCCCCAGATCATTCTGAAGATAAGTGACCTTCACAGTGAGGAGAGATGCAGAGGAAGCAGGTTCGCTTATTTTTCACGTTTCTCTTCTCCTGCCAGAATGCCTGGTCTTGCCGTAATCAGTGTGTTATCCGTAGAGGCAATCATTTCAGCAGAGCACGGAAGGAGCTAGAAACTGGTGTTATTTATGCTTGATGTAGAGAAGATACTGGCGAACAATGGAGATTTGAGGATAAAAAATGAGTGATGTGAAATTACTGAGTTGGACCTCTATTCTTTTAAAGCACGGGGCAGCGGAGAAAACAAAAATCCCTTCATAGTTATGGGGTGGTCTGTTGATATTTACAATAACAGGATTTTAGTCAGGAGTTTCACTTACCAGGATTTTACAAGGTCATTTCTTTCTGTGATACAAAATGATTTGAAAACTAGAATGTGATCTATAACATTTTATGCATATTGTAAACATTATCCTGTTTGACTGATGGTGTGGATCATACTGTATGACTTTGTATAATATTCTTCCCTTCACTTTAGGCATAACAAGGCTTGAATTACCACCCCATTACCCATTCAGTGTCAGAGCTTATAGCCTGGATATTTCTCAAGCAGGTCAGATCCTTCAGAGCTCGTTGGGTTTTCTGTCAACTAAAAATAACATTTACTAGGTGAAAAGGCAGAGAGTGGGCCACTGCTTAGAAAGGAATGTAAAAGTCAGGGGTCAAAAGAAGATCAGTGAAGAGAGAGCCTGGCAATGAATGTTAGCAAGTTGTTCTTTCGGCTGAGCCTGAGAGACATACTTAGTTACAGTTATCTGGATTATTTCTATCTAAAAGCAGAATGTCTGTTTTAAAAGTAAAAATAAAGCCTTGAGAACAGAGATCAGAATCCCAGTTTACTCTGTTCCCCAGTGATGCCCATTGGATTAATTTTCTCATTTTTAATCAAGATAAGGGTCTTCCCCATATGAAAAGAGTGCTATAAAAAAAAAAAGAGGAAAAATTGATGATGGCTAATGAGGTCCATTTCAAGACGTACGAGAAAATGTATTTAAGCAAAATCTACTACTTGAAGGAATTTTGCCCTTTCTTGCAATGTTTACATATAGAAGCAGGAAATTGTAATAATCCTGTTTTAAGTCACCAAATTGCAGTGAGGAACAATGTTATTGAAAAAGTTTCTGATATTTGTATCTTTAAAAGGAAACAACTCATTAATGTCCATGATGCTGCACTCACTGAATTTTCTCTGTCCTGGGAAAAAAAAAAAGAAAAAAAAAAGCATCATTATACCTTTCAAGTACTTCCAAAGAGCCATCTGTGATCTACCGTGCCCCACAGAGCCTCTTTCTTCATTGCCACTTGCAGGAAGTTTTCACCCTCAGACTTTTGGGGGGATTCATAATTGAACAAAGCTCTCCGTGGTCTGGAGGAGAGAGCAAAAGTCACAGGAATTTGTTCTGTTGCCATTTCTGTTTCCCTACACTACAAATGACATTAGAAGCCACTGACAGAAGGCAAAGCTCTTCCAAGAAGCCCGGCTCCCATTTTGGTCGCACGGTCACATTCCGGTACGTTTGTGCTAATATCATCCTGCTGCTTACTCCAGGGAAGATCCCGGGATTTTAGTGAGAACATTAGTGAAACAAGGTGCTTCTGAGCAGGAGTGAAAGGACAGAGCACGGAAACAGCATCAAAACTATTGCCTAGAAAGGTAATTTTTTATCTAAACATTGCAATGGCAATAGGTATTTTTAAATTAGCAGTATAGTCAGTATAAAAGGTGAAACTGCCATTCTCTCTCTTCAGCTTTAGCATTGGCTTAACAGCACAATGAGGCTTCTTTTTCCTTTATTTTATTTTTTAAAAGATATTTATGCAAGAGCTTTGTCCTTTGATATTTAGCGATTACTAAAGGTGAAATTTCTGTGCTGTCATTGACAGAGCACTGGCACAGGCTGCCCAGGGAGGTTGTGGAGTCCCCTTCTCTGGAGATTTTCAAGACCCGCCTGGATGCAGTCCTGAGTAATGTGCTCTGGGCACTCCTGCTTTGGCAGGGGAGTTGGACTAGATGATCTCTAGAGGTCCCTTCCAACTCTGATAATTCTGTGATTCTGTGATTCTGTGTCATACAGAAGCATTGCTTGAGCCAGTCCATGATAATCAGCACCAGCATAAGTTTTATAACAACAGGGTCATTTTCTACAATCAGAAAGAAATCAAAGCATCAAACCCAATCACAGTTCTTTTTTTGTTTTCCTGCTTCAGAAATATCTGAATGCAAACAGAGTAGGAGCTTCACAATATCAAATCTGTCCAAATGGAATTTGTCAGACAGTTCACTTCTCTGTCAGGTAAAAGGGGGCATATTTTTAAGTACAACCAATGAACTTCCCTAAAACTATCACTGAAGACCAGAATCTCTCAAAAATTGGTACCATTGCTGTGCACATGTCTACTGACTTTCTGGAGTTTACCAAGGTTTGATAAGCGTTAATCCTCAGAGTATGCCAGTGGGATACAAAAGGGTTATTGTTTCCAATCTAGAGAACCTCCAAGGAACAAACTCTGCTTCTTGGCACTTCAGAAATAAATTTATCCTGCCCTTTTCCCTGCCGTTTCCCCAATCCATCGTAAAGCAGCTCAGCAGAGGGCAAGATGCAGCCCATTATATTTTAACAATGCAGCTCGTTATTATTTCTCTCTTTTCTTTTCATTACAACTCTCTTGCTGTTTAGGTGTCAATTCCCAGGAAACTGCCAGGCTTCAGAATATGCGTTTATTAAGGGCACAAACCAGCTACCCTTTGAAGTGGATGGTACAGTTCCCGCCAGGTAAAAAGCCTATCCCACTAAGATAATAATTGTCCAGGTAAATTGTAGGTAGCCTAAAGCAAGGGAGCAGGCCACTGAAAGGCATCTCAGCAGCTCGTAACAATACCTCTCTGTGGAACTGACATTTGGGGAACAAATAGCACCTGAAAAACAGTTTGCGATTAATCTGTGTGATAGTTGCAAAGCAGCACACTTCCAATTGACAGTATATACTAGAGGGACTCCCGAGAGGCACAAAATATCCATTTAGTCTTTATGCAGCCTCGGCTCTTGTGAGAAATCCCAAACCAAAAGTAGGAAAAAAAGTTTCTTTTCTTTCTCGTGGAGCTTCTTTGAGCTGAGAACACTATCTTAGACCAGCACGCTGTGCAATGGAGTAGGCATTATGGAGGAAGTGAACGTCCTAGAACAAAAGGTGAAAATGTTACCAATGAAAAAAATCACAAAACAAGATTCAGGAAACCTGGGACTGACGCCCAGCTCCAACTCCCCGGGTAGTTTTAATATATCTTTTAAGCTACTGTGTGTCTTGGTATGACATCTCTGAAATGCAGGTATTACCTCACATCAGCAAGACGTTCCCACGGTGCTCAGGTTCCAGATAAAAATGGCCATATGTGTATCTCGCTGAACAACACAAGTTTAAAAGATTGTGTGATAAAGCGGGGACTTATGGTTGATCAGTAGTTTTCTCTGAACTGGTCTACCTTGTCTGTGGAAGGAAGTAGGGTCAAAACTACTGCTCTTTTTCTTAGTTACCTCTAGATAAACTTTTCTCGAGTCTTCCTGTATTTTTATAGCTAGAAACCTTACTCCCGTTTTCTGTCTTCCTTCCTCTGCTTCCCATTCTAATTAAGTCAATGAGTAAGACCTTAAATCAAAGCTGAAGAAGAATTTAGCTCCTATTTAACTATATCTTTTAGCAAATCACATGATGGTGAACAATGCTGTGTGCTCTTTTATGGAGTGAGACTCTCTTTTAATAGGTTTTGGCAGGATTAGCAGTTTTCTGTAGTCAAAGTTTAACTACAATTTCCCCTCCACTTTTTTAAAGCGAAAAGTGAACTGGATGAAAGTGGCCCAACCCTGACCTGATAGAGAGACCTATTTTATTGTTACGCTTCAGTTATTTCTTCCTACTCTAAAAGAACACATGAAAAGAATAATCTGCCTTCAGGACCCAGAGAAGACAGAGCTTCTTTTTATTCTCCCCCCACCTGCCCCCGCTGCACTTGGGCAGGAATAGCATCAGTGTACAGGAAGATCCAGATCCTCTGTTTCTAGCATCTTCTGTTTCTAGCAGCAGGGACAACCGAGGCCTGCAGGTGACAGCAGCCCCAACATCTGGCAGCCCATCTGTTACCTCCAGAATAGGCTTTCTCTGTACATAATTACACATTAGGCTCATTCCAATCTAGTGCTTAGACGGTTCCATCTAGTGCAACTGTGTTTGTCGTAAGAGAGGCTTTTACATTTAGGATGAGACCTTTGGCTTCCTTGCTATGGATGTAGGCACCTGATTTTGCACACAGCAGTATGGAAATTCTTTTTATAGCTTTTCATGCTGTGTCATTTGTGTGGTTCATATCTATTTTGGATCTTAAAATTCTGAGTCTACAAAAGAATTCATCGGACCTGGTTGGAAATCTGCGAGTTAGTTCCTACAGAATGTCTCAACTTTTTATAGCTAAGTCAAATCACCCAAATTTCAGATGCCTAAATGCAAACATCACTAGGCAATTTTTCAGATTTTTACATTTTAAATTTTTAATTTGAACGTTTCCACAAAAGCTTTTTACCGGTTGCAACACAAACAAGTAAGAGCCAGGTTGTAGGCTGATGCTGATTTTTTTGTTGGTTTTAATTAAAAAGATCATGTCTTTCTGTTTGAAAAGCTGTGGGACCAGCCTACATTTGGATGCTCTCTGCTTTCTAAGATCCACCACCTCAAGTTTTAATCAGTATATGTTACTGTTTTAATTATATTCTAACTTTACCTGCTAATGACTTTTTTACTTTAAATCTACATGAACACTTGACAATTAGTTCTCGTGCAGAGTTTAAATAATGCAAACTCAGGCTAGGAAAGTGTAGCTGAAAGTGAACAGAAAGTCATCACAGTTTCTTGAGGATTTAGGAACTGTTTCTATCACAGTTAAATAAGCAGGCTGCTACTTTTGGCATCACTTTTAGATAGTGGGCAATTATCCAAGGCAGTTCCAATTAGAGTGCTTTTAGTTCATCCAATTTGTAGGCCACAAGAAAAGATATTGTGGCATCAGATAAAATAATTGCAAACATTCAGACCACATCTAGAATACTGCATCCTTTTTGGCCTCCTAATTCAAGAAAAAACATCAATAAATTGAAGCAATTTCAGTGGAAGGTGATCAAGCTGGAGCTGGAGCTGGAGCACCTACCCTGTGAGGAGAGGCTGAGGGAGCTGGGCTTGTTCAGCCTGGAGCAGAGATGGCTTTGGGGGGAACCTGATAGCAACCAACAGTGCCTATGCGAAGGTCTTTGAGGAGATGGAGCCAGGCTCTTCACAGCAGTGCAGGACAGGAAGGTAAGAGACGATGGGCATAAACTGAAACAGGAGAAGTTCAGACTGGATGTAAGGAGGAACTTCTCCCCCTGACTGCTTGAGAACAGTCTGACAGTGACACTGGTTGCCCAGAGAGGTTGTGCAGTCTCCATCGTTGGAGATTTTCAAACCGTGACTGGATGAGGCCCTGAGCAGCTTGGGTTGACCTCAGAGCTGACCCTTGTGTGAGCAGGAGGCTGCACCAGCCACCTCCTGATGTGCCTTCCACACTGCACTATGCTGTGCTCCCTTTTTGACTATTATGTATGTGCAAAGGACCTCTTCAGCCATCACATTCAATCTCCTGGAACTACAGGAGTATCTGGAAAGTTGTAGGAGCTTACGGAGAGGGATGTTTAAGTTTTCTCTGTAGTAGAAGGTCTTCTCTCCAGCTTGTACACAAGCTGCTCTTGACCCCTAGGCTTAAGCTTTGATTTCTGTGAATCAAAAGTCAATCAGATTGTTCTCATCTAAATCCCATTCTCATGCTGGAAAAGCAAAAGAGAGTGAGAGTATTTGAATTCAGTGAAATAACTGGCAGTGCTTTGTGTCTCTGCTTTGCCAGGGCAAAGGGAGCCCTTAACTTCTCAAGCAGCCTCATACAGCTGCTGAGTGACTGACAGCATGGACCCTTGTGGAACCCCTAAGAGTGGGGTCAAAAGGTGGAAGAGTGTTTTTGTACAGGAGTTGAACCACTCAGGTTGGCTGTCTCACTTCTGGCAGGGTCTACAGAAAAAATAAGAGTATTTCATGGTTAAAGACTGAGTTGAGGGAATGCGCACAGAAGTTTAAGCTTAGTCGACTCTAGGAAGTGATCTGCATTGGGAGGCCAGAAGGATAAATGCTCTGTGAACATTTGCCTGAAAAGGCCCAAAGATTTCTGAGCAGCAATGAAGTGTGGTTGACTGAGCGCGAGGTTGGAAGTCATGTTGTACTGATGAGCTTAATTATGTTCCTGCCCCGATTTCCTGGGAGTCTTGGAGGAAGTCAGTTCACCTCTTGGCTTCAGTTTCACCTTTGCAAATTGAGGGTAATGACAATTGCCCATCAACCTCAGAGGGACAGTGAAGATTAATAGCGTAGGTTTTATTGTGCTGTGAATATTTAAAGTCCATTCCTACTTCCGATGTTTGTATGATTATTTCAAATCCATGGAGGCGTGTGCCTCAGAACAAACCCCACAGTAGATTTCTCAGTGTCTTTGATCAAAAAAAAACAGTTTTGGAGACAAAACAATAGGGAAAATGTAACTTAAACTAATGGTTTCTTGAACAGTCTATGGTCTATGACCACGTGTTGTTCTCTTTTCCTTTTAGAAAGCAATAGCAGAAATCTCTACCACCAGTGGACCCTGCTCCCTTCAGCTTTTTTTTTTATTAAAAGTGACAGGTGGGCATGTGTTCAGGACAACAGCAATTACATTAGTTGGCTCTCCGTATCCACTGCGGAGATCTATTAGTAATTTCCATACCTTGTGTTCTCTATAGCCTGACTGCTTGTGTTTGGAACATTACAAGTGTGAGTATTACTGTATTGAAGTGGCTGTGGTTGGTCTGACTGGTATGAGTGCTGGTGTATTTGCGTTTGCTGCTATGTACATGTCTCTACCAATGGTGGCAACATTATATAGCTGGTTGCCAGAGGGATTGGATTGCCCTTGTCTGATAATTTCACCTGATCTTGTACTGATGTTCAGCTGGCTTCAGGGCATTTTAATTATCAGCACACTGGCTATTGGACCGACCATCTCATCTGATTGCTGGCACCATTTATGTTTGTCTCAGCCTATCAGATCTTCCTCGTTAACTTCTGCGATAATATTCAGACAGAAAATCCTAGGAACTCTTCCAGCTAATCCCCATTTTGGCTGCTGACCAAATAAGGCTTTATATGACACAACTGTAATTGCTTCATTTGTATAGTATTGATCTGCCATTAGACAAAACACAAGCCAGCATTTCGCTAAGGCTCAAGTTATGCAGTATTATTTATTGTTTGCATTGCAGTTGCAGCTAGAGTTCCCACCTGGGGAATGGACCCTCTGTTTTTTTCTCTCAGTCTCTGCTTCCGATTAAAATGATGAACTTCAAAGTGCTTGCATTATAATTAGACCAAAGCTTAAGAAACCATCTCTTAGTGGGGATCTTTCTGTTTATTGCCTTCCTTCTGATACTTCTTTATGGAAAAACAACAGTGTGGAGTCAGAAAGAAGGATGCATAGTTGCAGAAATCACTCATACCTCTTCTCAGTCCAAGTTTAGATCTGATAACAGTGTATCAGCTGTGCAGGTCTTAGGAATCAGTGGTCTGTTTCTGGCAACCGTAAAAATCAAGCATCCATGCTGATTTCTCAGTGTTATCAATGGCTTTTGACATAGTGGCTCCATTACTTTCATACTTTTGTGGACACTGATGTCAGTGAATGAATTCCCTCAGGAGCAGACTGCAGTTTTGCCCTGTAGACTTCCCATGGGGAGTTGCTTTCCTCACTAGGAAAAAAATAATGGATGAGCAGACTGCTTGTATTACGGCACTTTCAGTACTGTACAGTATTTGGCTTTGCAGTCATGTCATGCTTCATTCTCAATAAGGTGAGACTGGGACTTGATGGCTGAAATGTCTAACCAGAAAGGCAAAAGATTGGTGCTCATTGGAAACAGCACCTATTTTATTTTCTAAAATAAAAATATAGAAATTCAGTCGAATCTGGCTACTTCTCAAATGCCTGAGAACAGTAATAGCAGTAAGTTCATTTTTTTACCAGTTGCAGCTGCTGAGCATCAGAGGTTTTTTGTCAGCACTGTTACCTATGTCTGTCACCCTGAGAGTGGTAAAATGCAACTCATTTTGTATGACTCTTCTCTGAGGACATCGCAGACACATTAGCTAGGACAGAGGACTTCTATCACCTTTTACAGAGTATCTTAAGCTGACGGTGAGGTAGCTTGTGAAAAAAAGCATGCACAGGTGCATCTTTACTTGTAGAAGCCACTCCATTGTGACTCCTGAGGTGTTTTTACCATTTCTTAATCTTAAAATGACATCTTAAACTAATCAGTTGCTGTCATGAGATTTTGCTGCTTGCAAGGAAAAAAAAAAATGCAGCAACATATCATAAGGAGTAGAACAACAGGAGATGACCATGTCAATATAGTTCCTCTTATCCATCTTACCATTATATGTTCATAAAGGGCGAGATTCAGCCTGGCGTAAATGAAAAATTGGAGAAATCTGATAGTCTTCGAACATTGCCGGATTTGAACCTGTGTCCAAAAATGTCAGATATGTTTAGTACTGCATTAAGAAAGATCTTCGATTTTTTATATTAGCTGCCCTGCTACCCACCAAATCGAACATACATTTATACAGCACATTGAGATGTGGGGCTGGTTAGGAACCAGGAAACC
Source organism: Vanellus vanellus (assembly GCF_965231255.1). Classification (NCBI taxonomy): domain Eukaryota; kingdom Metazoa; phylum Chordata; class Aves; order Charadriiformes; family Charadriidae; genus Vanellus; species Vanellus vanellus. Next base: position 205,500,035 of record NC_138905.1, on the reverse strand, counting down.
TTATTTTTGCAGTGGGTCCAACAGGATATTTTACTTTCCGTGATTTGTCAGGGAGAATCCTGAGCGGTTTTGGAGGTCACAGTAACATTTTTTCTGGGGATAGGTGATTCAGCCTAGGGCCGGGTCTTCCTGTGGATGAAAGCTGTGAAATGCTCAGCCCAAGGCACAATATTTCTGCCACTGCTGGGACATGTTGAATGGAGTGAAAAATTAGAAGCTGCTGAAACAGCTGCCACCTGCTTTGTGCTGGAAGATTTTGATGTAGTAAAATCTTGCTCTGTGTAGGGTGGCCCGTCTGTGATCTCAACAGGCTGTCTAGTGACCCGTCAGTCATATCAAACGGATTGAGATGGAAATAAAGAAGGAGCAACTTTCTAAGTTATAAGGGACCACACCCTATTTCTAGTCAATAAGCACTGAATTGCATCCAAGAGATACGTTTTTCCTAGCCTTATTCTGGATGAAAATAGTCATTCAGAAGCATAAACTTAAAATACCTCACAAAGATGGCTAAGATATAGTGTAAAAGAAAATTTAAATCTACTAGCCAACATCAGCAATGATGAATAATGTTTTCAATCCTGTTAAAATCAAGGCAACCATTCGAAAAAGAAATAGATCATTTGTGCAGACAGTAAATGGCAGTGTTTGGCTTTTTCTTGTGGATGGCGTAAGGAGTCTCAATGACATGCGCCTGGGTGACGTAACACGCTGTCACTTAGACAGCCTGCACTAATGCAGTCCAGGTAGGAGAGGAGAGGGACAGCGTGAGACCTGGTAGAGCTTCTCTGCTGTGCCCCCCCCAGTACAAACCATTACTCCCTGTCTTTCAGCAGCACTAATCCAACACTGATGGAACCTCTGCCCGGCACTGAACCATGTCCTGTGCCCCACCATGAAACCCCTGCCTGTCCGTGCCAATAATCCCTTTTTCTCTCGGCTGGGGACCCCTAAATTTAGGAGTTACTGGAGAGGCAGGTGGAACGGCATCCAAACACCCTGCTGTGACAAAACCATGAGTCGAGATCTGCTTCACCTGAGGTGCAAAAAGGCAAAAGGCTTTCTGCCAGCCATGCCGGAGGTAAATGTTACGCTGTCTGAAAGCATTAAGTGTTTGGGTGGGCAAGTATTCAAAAATGCTCATTTTGCACATTTCAAATTTTAAATTATTATTGTAAGTGCTTTCGGCAATATCAAATGTATAAAAACCATAAAGGGCTCCGGATTCGTCATGTTTCTGAGGTGAGAGAGAGTTTCGAGGCAGTTGGCAGAGGGCTAAGCTTATCCTCAGAGCGATCCCTGCAGTGTGGAGCAGCGTTACACCCGCGCCCAGACGCGTTTGAAAAATCCCACTCAAGCCTTTAAAACATGTATTTTGAGTTACCGGTGTTGGACTGTAGCAGCCTATTCGTGTAATCCTGCTTATGCTGCAACCAGCAAGAAAAATAGTGCTTTGAAAAGGGGTGCTACTCGATGAGAACAGGATTAGGTAGTCCTTAGTGAAAATTAAAATAGCTCAGAGTTGAGAGAAACTGGTGTTTCTGCTTCTACTAAAGACTGTACACTGAACCAATATGAACAGTTACTCTAGGGACAGTTTTATGTGTTTTTTATTTACAGCAAAGCTTTGTACAAGGCGGAGAAACAAGCAGAGTTGCCTTCCTGGGTCAACTGCTGTTGTTTTTGCATAAGCAAAATATATATTTAATTGCTTGTGCCAAGAAGTGTTTGCATACTGTAATTGGAATATCTTGCTGCAAAACAGCTTTCAATTTATATAAATATTTTAAACTACAGTCGTCAGGCCCCTAGCTGGTGTAAATTGTCAGAACTTCTTTGAATTCAAAGTAGCTATGGCAATTTTTAGCAGCAGTGGGTCTCCCATTAATTGGAACTCCTGCTGATCCTCAAGGTGTCAGTTTGGCTCATATTTGTTTACAAAGCTCAGTTCAAGTAACTAAGCTGCATACTTAGGATATACATAGAAGCTGTAAATACTCAGTGCCCCTGGAAATTAACCATCTTGTTTGGATGGCTAAGTGAAGAGCGTTATACTTATTTTAATTAGCCATAATTAAAAATTATTTGAGTGCTGCTTTATATTTCCCATCTCTAGACAAAGAATAACAATACATACACCTTACACACCATTGTAAAGATATTTTATTCTTAGTGTTTGTAGAATATTTTGAGATATTTTTCTGGAAGAGGTGTCTTAAATGCAAACAGGGGATTTTTAAATAACATTTATAAATGGTATTAACTTCTAATGCAGGACACAACCTGCCCGTGGCTTTTTTGCCTGACTTGGCTTTCTGCAGACCAGTCAGTTCCTCAGGAGTACATGGTTTTTGCAAGGTGGATTTCAAGAGACACCCACTGTCCTGGTGGATCCTCAGCGGGGTCTGGGCACTCAACTGAGATGGCCGATCACGTCCCTTCTGTGATAAGCGTGTATACAGCAACGAAAGAGTTTAGCAGGAAAGCCTGAGAAACCCATTGCAGAAGAGCTAATATTGCTTTGAAGACACACAACTTGAATACTAGTAGCTCTTTATTTAATATAAATGCTGGGCAAGCTATCGCGGCAAGCACCAAGGACTCTATTTTGTCTGAACTATCAGTTACGTGTCAAAATGTCTTGATATGTGCTCTGCTTCAGTATTTGAATACAATCTTTTCATACAAATAGCATTACAGCATGCAAACCTTTATAAATACCAGTACAAAATTTTTTCCTATAAATTTTTGAATGTGTTTAAAAAAACATGATCTCAAAGTTGGCCTTTGTCATTAAAATTTAGGTTGTTTTTCTTGTAAAAACGCTCTTGCATTAACTCTCTCTTTTTAATATTTGCATTATTGATCCTTGAAGCCTTCTGAGTACAGAATGATATAAGCTTTGGCTACATCTTCCTCATTAACAGAGTGCTTGTTTCATTCCTAATTTATTGAACATATTCAGCCAGTGCCATGCAGCTTTACACTTAATTTCTCTTGATGAATTGTCAAACACCCTTAAAGTGTGCTGCATACGTGTCACGTTACAATCTGCCATCAGCACTTTTCAAAACATGGTTAAAATAAACAGCTCAGAAGCTGGGCAGGTTTAAATTTTTTGCTGGGTAAGGTTGCATTTTAATTTTTTCCCACTTAAAATCATTTGAATGGATTATATGAACAAGCTTTAAAAATGCATCCGCTTGTGTTTCACTCAATACGTCTGAGGCAAATCCTCAGCTGCATCCAGGGAGCTGTGGGTTGTGCGGTGAGCGGAGGCTCTCGGGCAGCTGTGGCCTCCTCTTCCCAAGCCACCTGGGCTGGATACACATTAGGTCATGAGAGTATAACCGCGATCCACATCACTGAAATAAGGTCACTGAACTCGGCTTCCCCGGGCTGTCTCGCTGCCTTGTCCCAGGGGACGATAACCTCCAGCCTGCGCCAGGAGCACTGTGGGACTTGTCTGGTAGATGGCTGCATCAGCAGGTAGCTGCAGGGAGAGAGGTCCAAAGTGCAAGGAAGAAAATGAGCTTTGAGTTGCTTGAGACACGTCATCAATCGCCGGCACGTCGGCGGCTGTGACATTGTGATCTTGGCACGGCTTGTTCCTTCAGTGAACTCCTCCTCCTCCAGGTGCACCACCGCATCCGTGGCTTCACTTCCCATCCTGCAGTAGTTTACTGATCTCCACTTCATCCAGGCATTATGGAGACATAGTAGTATGTCTACAACAAACTTCTATGACTACGTAGTCGTGGATTTTACTGGGAAAAAAAACCAAATCCCTGTATTTTGCCAGTTGGTCCATATCTCGTGTATGGACCACCTACGGTGTTTTGATCATTTAACATGCAGGTACTCTTTGTTTGAAGTTTGCTGTACGTTCAGAGAACCTAAGGTTAAAGCAAGGTGTCATCCCTCCCCGCCGTCTGTCTTCTAAGTGACTGAGCGATTTCTGAGGCTTTCAAAGCCCTGTGAGGAGGATTTGTGAAAAGCCTTTTAGAGGGTCGGGGTCTCTGCTTCTGCTCAGTAACCACAGTGGTGGCACCAGCGGTTCTCAGATGATACACTGTGCGATCCGGCTGCAGTTTAAACAAAGCTGTATCTGTGTATGTAGAGTCTCATTAGTGAGTGATGTTATTTTTGCACATCCTGCTTGTTCATTATTGCAAGCGAACAACATCCCCAATGCTAAGCAGTGAAACAACAGTGCCGCCGTCTGTAAAGATAACAGCAGAATTTCACCAGGAATCTGCCTAGAATTCAGGGAAATATTTTGCTATCTAATGTGCCAGTTACACAGAACTTACGTGCCTACGTTCAGGAAAGGGATTCAGGAAAATGTCAAACCTGTTTGAATAGCTAAGACATTTAAGTTTTCCTGGCAAAACTCTCCCAGTTGCCTAAAAAATTCTTATTAAATGCTCCCAGCAGAGATCCTGCCTTTGTAATGAGTACTTAGGGATCTGCCTGTGCCTTTAGGCCATTTAGTATTCAAAACCAGGTGTTTTGGGACCTGACTTCATGGAGGGGATCTCCTTTGCCCCGTGCACTCAGGCCGAGGCTGACTTCTCTGAATCGCATTCATGGATGGTGCTGAGTGGTGCTGATGGGTGGTGGTTTCCATCCATCATGTGAACCACTGCGTATCCCGGGATTTGGGGAGCTGAAAGACCTAGACAATAAGCAGCTGCGGCTGGGACTGCAAATACTTGTTCAAGTCTAATCAAGCTGGAGAGCGCCGTTCCTACCTACTGCACTTATTCGTGCTTTGGACATTAGGCTGTTGAAAACAGGCTTGATTTTACCATGCGAGATGCATTTCGTGTTTTAGTTTCTGGTTCCTTCAACATACTGTGTCACTGTGATGAAATAGGTACTTAAAGGGGTATGTTAGGCAGCATTTGGTTCTCCCTTCTGTGCTGTTCCCCTATGGCTGTCTCAGACTTCCAGCAGTGCTTGTGATGTTGGCTGCCGTGGTCCCTAGCCTGGGCCTCTGTCTCATTCTTTCATGATGCCGGGACCTTTGTGTGTCTCTTTTGCGAGGTACCACAGTGTTGTGTGCCATAGCATTCAGGTCATTTGTTGAGCGCCCGCCTCTCTGCTTCATAAAGACTGAAGTTCAATGGATGGGTCGTCTGTTAACCATTGCTATAACCCAAACTCACTGGAAGTCAAAGCAGACCTCTCGGCCAGCTTGCCTGGGCTTTAGGCTAGCACCTTACCGCGGTTCTTTTGGATGGCAGATGAGTTATCCCTGCCTGGAGCCATGGATTTTATTTTGCAAGGGACGGGGTAGTTGTACTGTCGTCTGCCTGTGCAGTTTTATCTTTTGCTAAGTGCGAAAGGCAGTTGGCACAGATAGGCCCTTTAGAAAAAGAAGTGACACTGATTAACGTTTTAAACTGCTTATTACTATTGACTTACGGGGAGATGGAAAGTGATTTTAAATAAAGGAGAATGATTTAATTCTCATCAAGTTTTTCATCGTGTAATTCTGTAGGCAGCTTTAAAAAAAGCTGTGATCTGTACATTGAAATCACTGTCCTTGCACTCAAGTGATTGTGAAGTGAAGTATCACTGTAATGGAAGGGCTGCAGTTTTGGTTGAACTGGCTTGACTGTCACATACAAGGACTCCATTTTCTTCTGAGTAATGGAAAAGGCAGGATTGTGCAGTGACAGCAAGGATTAAGAGTCAAATATGAATGCACTTGCCTGCTTTCTACTATTAAAGCCTTACTCTTGCAAAGATTTCAATTCCTTTATTGAGGAACACATTGTTCTTCAGTGGGAGCTTTGACTAAGCGCGGCATTGAGGATACAGTCCCATTTTTTAAGGATGAAAGAACAGTTTCTGCCACAGATATTCAGGTTTCAAAATACCTTCCTCTGTGGCAGAATGAAGCACTGTCTGGGATGCGTATGAGTGATCTAGCCTGGCTCTGAGCTCTCAGGTATATCGTTTTCAATGTAGTCACCATTGCACCTATTGAGATCTGAGATATATTCCTGTGGGAGATACAGCAGTGTTGAGCAAAGGTTGTCCGTGTTTTGCTGACCAGAAGGAAATTATTTATTTCCACATGTTGAGGTGGACCTGGATAACAAAGCAGCAGAGAAAGCAGTGTGAAACTAACCTGGTTTTACATGGCCTACTAGACATGATGAGGACGTTAATGTGTTACCTTTATAAACAATACAGTTTAATTTCAGAGCAATGATTGCGGCTTAAATCCACATTTACTTCTTCATCCTTTTTATTTCCATTTCTCTATTGTGCTGTGAAACTGTCTATGGATATGGCTAATAACCCAGCTAAATAACCCTCTCATGAATGGGTTTCATTTATTTATTTATTACTCTGGGATTACTATCAACCAGCTGCAACTTCTCAAAATGACTGTGGGAAAATTTTCCTTGATAATCATTAACGCTTTGAAAGACAAATTCGAACATTTGGCAAGTGAGAAAGCTCTTTCCCTTCAACATGAAAATTAAACATGAAAACTTGAACTTACATTAGTTGTCAAACAAAAATTCACATCGTTGTTTTTTATTCATTTTAGAATATCCAGATAAAATGTCTAAGTAGACATTAACTTGAAAAGCTTGAAAAAAAAAGTTGTGAGTTTTCAGGTAACATCTTCACACAAGATAAGATAAAGATAAAAAAAAAAGCTTTTTAAGGATTTTAGCATAAGGACTTTGTCTAATTCAATGATCTTTACTGTTCATACTTGAGAGACTACAGCTTAGAGGAAATAGTATGAAGATGCTTTTACAGATAGACTGATTGATAGGGCTTCCCATCTGCTTAAAAATAAGGCTGTGCTTAAGTGACTCACTGAATTGAGAGTTAGTGATACTCCTTGAGATACATTTCATTTTTCATGGGAGTGATCACTCCTGCCCGCATCTGTAGCACTGTCAAAGCAGCTGTTTATGTTATTGCTACCCAGTGTGACAATTAGACACAGCAGCATTAAATTAGAACTTGGTTTGGTTCCCGTTGAAGGGAGAAGGAGTTTTGACATTGACTTTGTAGGCAGCAGACTTGAGCTATATATCTAAGCCATTTTCAGAATAAGTCATGCTGCTCAGTGTCAAAGAAATAGAGTTTCTGGGATCATCTTTCAATCTGTGGCTCAGTCTTCATGTCCTTACAAAGGTAAAATTTACATTTAGTGTACTGGAAATCTGTCTGTAAAGTGTCGAGGCTGCCCACACAGTTACCTTTCTGAATGGGGCAAACAGGCCAAAAGCTTTTTTAGGCTTTGTAACTAAAAGCTGAGTAGGAAAAATCTGTAGTAACTATGACTGGTTCAAAAGCAATTGCTTCCAAGAACAAAAGGGACAAATGAACAATTTCATTCCAATTTTTCAATTGCTCTTCTCCCTCTGGAGTGTGAACCATAATTAGAGCCCTTATACAAAATCGCATTTGTCAGCCTGGCTGCTAAATTCCCCTTAAAGCTTTATCCACAAAGAGCACTCTGTTATCACTCCCACTAGAGCCTACAGTTCTCATTTTCACTTTCAGGGACAGACAAGCAATTACTTTATCTGTATTGAAAATCTCATCTAAATGTAACTCCAGTGAAGCTAGGTAAAGTCACATCTACACACAAGCAGTTTCCAAATTTCATGACCAGCTAGCAAAGACCTGTCATATAGCAGGAGCTATATGAAAAGCTGTTACCAGAAGACCATGAAGGCATGTCCTGAAGCCGACATTCGTCCCACAAACAGGGTCAACATTGTAGGGAATGCTCCATAAGCTGTGAATACCGTTGTCTGTACCTGTCTGCCAAGAAAATATCTCTCCTAATGAGTGGGAGAAAAATTTCCATTCTAAGGGCAGAAGAGACCCCCGAGGGACCAGGGACCAGCCATCTCTAGAGAAGGTGAATCACAAGCCTGGCTTCTAGTGCCATAAGTTCTGATGGAGCCCTGGCACCAGAAGGTCTCTCTTCCCCAACCCTTCTCTGAGTGGTTTGAAGGTGTGACATCCTCTCATAATTGATGAGGGGAAGATGCCATTGACAGACATAGCTCTTGCCAAATCCCACTCAGCCCTGACAGATAGTTCTTGACAGCATTAAAGAAATTCAGAGAGTTAAGTTCCATCTTTCTCAAACGCATATTGTCCCTGAAACCTACTGGCACCTCACAGATACGTCTCTCCCTTTGGAGATGAATGGTGCTTCAAAGATACTGCTCCATATGCCCCTGCAGATCTGCAAGCAAGCCTGGGCAGACACCCACCAGAAAGGGTGTTCATGTCTGGTAGGCATGGATGCACTAGGGGCCTCTGAACATGAAAAGAGGAAAAGAAAAGTTTATTATTACAAATTATGAATAAATATTGATGTAGTTGTATACCATTAGGATATGTGGCTGTTGAGGCTCCTTAGTAATAAAGATGGGAAGTCATACACTTAAGCAAGTGCAGAGGTTCCTCAGGAGGTGATGAAGCTGTGTCCCTTTCTTGCCTGAGTTTCAGTGCACTCCCAGCAGCCTCGAGTTCATACAGAAGCGGTGATTCTGTGCTTTCGCCTTCGTGTTGGCAACCCTCTTCTGCCAGCACAGATCCAAAGTCTCTCTCAGGTATTTCCTTCACCTGAAAAAAGAACACTTAAACATGAGATGGAGGACACCAGGTTCACAGAGCCCCTTTCAGTCTGTTGTGCCTACGCCACTGTGCTGTTAGCAATGCAGGATTTGTCCTTCATCCAGTGGTAGCGTAACATGTGTAAACCCTGCAGGGAGAAGTCCTCAGGATATCCCAGCTACCTGCTGGTGTCTCAGCACCCAACGAATGGACTGGGTTTGGTCCTCCCAGCGCTTGAGCTTCTGCTTGGCTGCGCTGTCCCCAGGTTTCCCCGGAGATGATGCCCTCCATCGCTACGTTCCTCCCCGACACTGCAGGTATCCCGCAGGCTGGGAGACAGAGCGCTCTTCCAGGATAGCAGGGGAGTCCCTGGAGTCACGGCACTAAGCTGGACCCCGGGTCTTGCATTTCAGCTAAGCCTCTACTGCGCAAAGGGAGCTGGACTCCTCTAGAGCCTACATCCCAAAGGTACGGATGTGCCTACAGCAGGCGATGAGGCTTCAGACAGGCAGGACTCCTGGCACCGCTTTGGGCATTGTTTCCTATTGACTGGTCTAGACAGCATCATGGTTGGCGTGCAAGCTGTTAGTGCTCCTCATCAGCTGTGCCTCACGCCGCCTGTTTCTGGAGCCTGAGCCCACAGCTCATGCGGGACCGCTCCGATGAGCTGTACGTCAAAACTGTGTGTGACACAGTGGCTGGCAGCGTCTAGCATAGGCCGTCTGGATCTTCCCTCTTTAGTGTATGGGAACATATTTTCCCATCTACTTGCAAAATCAGCCTGGGCCCATGCTAAACAGATATTCTAAATATAGAGTCAAATAAATCTGTGTAAATCATTTATAATTCCGGGCAGAGTTTTATCATCATTTTGCAAAAATTGTTTTGGTTGGTTGATAGAATTTTCTTGTTAAAATCCAAGCCATTCTGAAAATCATTTCTGCACTGGAAACACATTTTTCACATTTGAAAGTAACTACAATCATTTGCGCTGCCAAGGGCTTTGAAATATGGAAATGAGAGGTTTATTTAGTGTGTGGATCAAGCTTATAAACAGCTTAAGTCCTCATTCCTTCTAACATCTTAACAGCTGTGCAGTTTCTTACAAAATATGTTTTATCGTTTCAAGAAATGCTGTTAACCTCGCAGTTTTAAAACTGAATGAACAAGGCCTCTTGGACAAATTGAAAAACAAATGGTGGTACGACAAAGGAGAATGTGGCAGCGGGGGAGGTGACTCCAAGGTTAGCCTCAATGTCACCAAAAGCGGGTAAACAGTATGTAAAGTAATTGGTGCATCTGCTGGGGTTTTACCTGCGACAAAACAGCTTCACCAGTAGCACAGCACTGCTGGTACCTGCACTTGGAATCTAGGTGTATGCAATTACTGTCAAAGCAAAAATATTTGCATTTCTTTAAGCGCCCCAAGGGGAACTCGAAAACAGTCTCTGCTGTGAGATCTATCACCCGTTTTTAGAAACCTGCATCTTTTGAAATCGTGATGAGCCTTGCTCTTGTGAACAAGCAGTTTGGAACCTTCAGGAGCCAATACCAGCTCTATATTGTAGTAGCCAAAATCATTTTTCAGTGACAGTAAAGGAAAAGGGTCCAAATCAGCGGGACTGCCTCATAGCAGTAATCTAATGCATGGTCCAGGCTCAGGGATCCGCTATTGACACAAACAATACTGGCACAAATTACAATTTTCACACGAGTATTCAAAACAGGAGAGCAAATTTCCACTAAAATATCTTCACACTGACATTTTATCATATCTTACCAGCAAACTGAAATCCATGGTGGTTCCCTAGGCAGAATTTATCAGAATTTATAAGGCAGGAATTTTAGGCTGAATTTTAGGGTGAGGTGACGACAGCTTCTTATTCTTCTTGCATTTCCATGTCTTCCACGTGGACAGAGCCACTACTTCCTCACCTCCTCACAGCTTCCTTTTGGGAAACTGCCTTGTGCTGAAAAGAAGCGAAGATGTGGACATGGAAGATGTGGAGGTGGGGGAGGAAGAAGGTCTTTTAAAAAACAAGCTTCCATGCCAGGCAGCATGTAGTAATGTTTGTTTATGTGCTTGTGTGTGAACAATATATAAGAGAACGCGGCACAGGTAACTGTGCAGGCACAGAGCTAGTCAGATATAGATGATTAAATTTGATTGATTTGTCATAACGCAGTTTATGTAGCTTTCTTTACAGTTGCCTACATATATTTTTTCTTACTATTTTCTCTCCTTCTTTAGTCCCCCTGCTTTTTCATGCTGTGTCCTGGCCTCAGGGACCATCCCTTGGGCTGTTCTGCACTCACCCAGAACTGGTGTCCTAATCCTCTTCGCTTTACCTTCGATCCTGCTGCTCTACCTGTTTTTCCCCCACCGCTCTGCTCGCCAGCAGTCACAGTTGCAAAAATGGTCTCTATTTGCTCTTCCAAAGTGCTCAGGCGTATTAGACCTGATAGCACTTGTCTGCAAGTGGAGCAGACACCAACTTCTTGTGAGAGAGTTTACAAGTGAACCATAAATCTCCCACGTTGCTACTATTCCATGCTCCACCCAAGCCTGAACTTGTCCATTACTGCGGGAGGGGTGCTCATCTATTTTTTAAAATGTCACAGGCAGGGAGTCACATCATTAAAATACCTCCATTTTCTTAAAACACACTCATCACGAACCTGCTGTGGTTGAAAGGTGAGATAAAAGCTAGATAGCTAACTAAGGATGCTTTTAACTTACTTTCCCTGATTACCAGCCACTGGCGCTCTGGGTCACAAAGCAGGACAAGGGGAGCAGCTCGCGGTAGAGGGACGGGCAGGGCCTCACCAGGGAAACATCTGGAAGTGCTGAAGGAGCAAGTTTGGTGTGATGGCAAGTGGCAGAAAAAGGAGGGCGGGGAATAGAAAAGAAAGGCACGGAGTGCGGTCCATGGAGAAACGGGGGATTTGTGAGTGCAGGGGGGAGGACGGAACAGATTGCCAATGAAAAGGAAAAGTAGGTGACATGGGCAGTTCAGGATGCAGCAGAAAATACGGTGGGCAAGGCAGCGTTAGCAAAGGATGGGGAACATGATGGAACGCAGCCTGTGGTCCCAGGACGATGTAGAGCCTGCCAGGAGCGTTCGGAAACAGCCCTCGGGCCTGTTTCTTGCCTCACCTTTTCCCAGGCACAGCAGAGTGAGTAGGCAGTACCTGCACCCCTGGGAAGCCCCAGGTCTGTCGTGTGCCCGCACTGCCCACATTCAGTAGGACCAGGCACGTCATGGAGATGAGCGGGTGTTACCATATTTCTCCAATTCTGCATTGCAGCAGCACCTGGTCTTGTTTCTTGAACTACAGCTACTCTGACTCCCCAAAGTGTTAGTTAGACATTTATCATCTACAAAATCCATTTCATTGTTCAGGAACAGTCTTGTAGGATCTGATCAATTAACGTCAATAAGACATTCTACTGAATTAATGGACCTCTAAATGTTTTAATTTTATATGCTAGCAAATCATCATTAGTGGAATAATCAGGACACTATGCACTGTTGTTGCAAATCTGACTCCTACCAACAAGTGCTGAACTAAGCTCTTAAGCATCTCTAGCTAATAATTTATGTTGTATGAATTTAAAAAGAACAAAGCCTGAGCTTTGTTAGCAGCTCCAGTCCAAATTACAGGGCTTCCTCTGTCGTGAACGAGAATAAGAACATCCTCTTCTCCTGAAAGAAATACAGCACCTGAGACTTGACTGATAATGGTGCTGTTACTGTTTGAGATTCACTAGTCAGAATATGAGAGTCTAGACCCAGAATAACTTGTCATGATAGTACAGAGAACTATAGAAATCGGGGAGTTTCATGAGAGCTCAGCAGTTCTCCAAAGGTTTGTGTTGCTCTGTGAAACAAGATTTCTCCTACCTCCATTCTGTGCTCTTGAAAGGTCACCTTTAGCCTCCCCTTTAATTGTTCCTTTTAAGGAACAATCTTCCAAAATTCAGAAAGATGGTTCAGAGAGTTGCTCTCTGTGAACCACCTGTGCTTTGATGGCCTCAGTAAATAAGTCACGCCTGAAGATAAAACTGAGGTCCCCAAGTCATTTGAGTGCTTTTGAAAGCATTTTAACCGTGTGGCGTCATCATTTCATGTGATGCATGGGAAGGTGTTTAAACACAGTATCTGCCACTCTGCTCCGTTGTTTGTACAAAAGTCTGAGTGGAAGGAAGCTGTGCTGATGGAGCTCTCCTCCTGTCTCTGCTGGCAGCCCTCAGGAGAACGCAGTGGCCCTTGTTTTTCATTCAGCAGATGAGACTGACCTTACACTTAATTAATGGCTCAGCCGTGAGTGGGTAATGAAAATGCTCCTAAAGCATACTCATGATTGCATTTCTAAAATCCCTGTCTACCAAAATTCTGTACTGGTTTCAGAATCACTCAGTATTGTAATTTAAGTGCTGTAACTGCCCATTTGTTGTCCTGAACACAACTAACTCAGAATGTCGTTAATGCCATTTTAAGGCACTGTGGTTTCGCTGATGTTGCTGGCACAAGGTCCAGCCTGAGGCTCTTAAAAACCAGCCCTTCCAACAGCAAGTGATTGATGACAGGATAGGAGGAAATGAGTAAGAAGCCGAGAGCGGAGGTAGAAGGGCTGAGAACATGATGAAAAGGTAGGAAACCAGTATCCCTGCACCCAGGTCAGGCTGTGCCACCGCTGACTTCAGCACGTAGGGGAAGAATAAGGTCTCCCGTGCTGTCACGCAGCAGTTTTGCACTGTGTCTACAGGGGACACGTTCTTCTCCATATATAAAGGGTAATTTTAGTTATTATTTTTCATATATTGTCCTTACATGCATTTAAGGCAGATGGATCCTGTTTATACATAGCAAGGGAGATTTTCAGCAGCTGTACATTGGAAAAACTACACTGATTTTCTGCCAGTTTACTGTAGTTGGAGATTTAGCCCAACATTAGTAATTCAGGAACCACCAAACAACTTGAAAAAAAACTATAGTAATTTTCCATTTAAATATTGAGTATACAAGACTGAACTTGATGGGAAATTTAATTCTAAATGCTGGATTTATCCTCTGTCTATGCTATGACTGAAGTATATTGCTCTTGCTCATGTACAGCAGACCATACTGATTTTTATTTTCTGCGCCCTTTAATATCACCTATTCACCAACCAATTGTGTAAGCAGTGTAGAAACAAGTTGTAGTCTCCGAGTTCATGACTGACACGGTCAAAATTATGCTTATTTGGAGAGGAGATTTTCAAAGAAAGGAAAGCTGTGTAGATAAGCCACTCATCCTGAAAGCCAAGGTGACCTGGGATTCACCTCCCATAGGAGCTGTTGCAAATCTCCTACTAAAATGAAAAAGAAAAACAAACAAAACAAAGCCTAAAATGCGTGAAAATTCATGCCACGTGCCCTCACTTGCTGTGATTGCAAACAGGTATATGTTGCTATTCTGAAAAGCGTAAGCAAAAATGTTCCTTTTCCACTCTGCACCCCCTCCGTCTGGGCTTCTCGTATTGGACTGTGTATTTTTCCCATCACAGCTGGCTGATATATAGTGGGACAAAAATCCTGTTCTGAAAGCGTAAAATGTTTTTAAATTTAGCTCAAAGTCCCTCTCCCTCGTCACAGCTAGGGCTGTCTGAGGGAAAATGTAACGGACAGTAGCGGAGAGGAGAAACAAGGGCCTGGTCTCCGACACACCACTGGCTGTATTTCAGTGGAAAGTGGGAATTGCCTCATCTATGCTGGCCATTGCCAATGCATTCAGTTATGTATTGAAGACAGCATGGCAATTTTGAGCATGAAATTGATTGCTTTTCCCAAAGGAAAACCTGAGAGCTTCCTCGCAGAGACGATGCAGAAAGGATGACATTAAAGGAGCTACAGCTGCAAAGAAGAAAAAATCCCTGCCTGTATCAGGCTTTATATACTTAGTTAGTGCTGATAAAACAAGCAAAGGAGTGGAAGAAATCTGTTGTCTGACTTGTCCCAGCTTGCTGCTGGTCTTGATAATTCATATAGAGTCCTGATTATCACTTCAATCAGTTTAATCTGCAACAGCTCCACAGGCTTCTTATTTTGCATGTGACAGCTGTACCTGGATGTCCCTTATCTTTGCCATAACCAGCCCCGTTACACTGCTGGGATTTAGGAGCACTGAAATGTGGCTCAGTGTCAGCGCATGACATGTTACAGATGATGGCTATCCAAATAATGTTAATTATTTCGCACTTGTACTGGAAGCAAATAGAGGATCGTATTGACAGGGAACTTGCCAGTATCCCAAACTGCTACCCACTCATTTCGCAGCTGTGGGACTCTCATATTCCACTATCAACCTGCACAACCTGCTGCCAGGAAGCCTGAAGACAAAATGTAAGTTTGAATACTGAAAACGATCAAGAAATAGGCGTTTTCTGTTCTAGAAGCAGAGTATTCCATATGAATTAAATGTGTGGGATTTAGAAAGTCGATGAAGCTTTCCCTTTACTTAAAGGGATCGCTCGAGAGTACCAGGGAATCCTCTCACCCAACTGTAGCTGTCAAAAATTGTCATTTCTCTGAGGCACTGAGACTTCCTCAGTAGTAAACAGAGACATGTGTCTCGACAGCGCGCTTCATCCTTTGTTAAAACTGGTACCTAAGCCCATCTTTTGGAGAGATCTGTCTTTTTCTTTTAACCGCAGGGAAACCTAGACAGGCAGCCAAGCTTGGGGCTTAACTTTGGGGTGGAAAAACTGAGGTGAGGTGAATCCCCCCCCACTTTATGTATATATATATACACACACAAAGCGTAATCAGAATGTATGGGAAGACAGGATCCCTAAAGCTAAGAGGAGCATACATGGTTCAGGAGATTTTACATGTATATTTAATATATAAACAAAAATGTGCACAAATATATTCATACATAAGCATTTTGGGATTTTCAGTTAAACCAGTTACAGAGTGTAACTACAACCCCCTTTTCTCTTTCATATTAACTGTTTTAGTAGGTTCAGTTAAACTTACTAAATGCTTGCACGGGCTTATTTATTTATTTATTTATTAAGCCTTGAATTAATGAGTTAACATTTTAGGAATGTATGGATTATGTTGTATTAAGAGAGATTAATTTTCCCATAGGAGTCTGCTGGCACACGCAGGATCAGATTTTATCTCGTATGACATCACCAGAAGGCCATCTATCACATGCCATTTCTGTCTATCTACCTCCTTCTCTGATATATATTGTATTTTCATGCACACCTGCACATAAATAGATATCTGTATGCCTACCACATTAAAAATCGGGCAGTCAATGATTCAAAGTGGAAAGTACAGAAAGTAAGTCTCTTAATCATTTCATAGGTTTTTAGAAAATAAACTGGCACAACTGCATGAAGGGAGGCATTACCATAATACTCTGAGCTTATTCACTGAGTTTAAGTAACTTCAGTGTAAACCCATAGTGGTTCGTGACTTTGAGGCATCAGATTAGGTTTCATCTGAATATTAAACTCTGTTGGGTCACCCACAGCAAATACCACAAGTAAGAGAAGATATTCTGAGGAGTAATTTATCATCAGCCTGGGACCCCTGAAAGACCTATTTGAATAAGCGGCATTTAAGGGAAAACTTTGAATTCGAACATAATGTTGAAGCGGGAAATTAGAATGAAAGATTGACTGTCACGTTCTTCTCAGCTGAGGATAAGGGCATCACAGCTCTCCCCCTGAGTTCTCTGCATGCAGATCTCCTGGCGCCTGCGGCGCTCCGCACCGAGGGCGGGTACCGGTCTGTGCCGAGGGGTTATGGGCAGCAAACTGCACGGAGCAGCTCCTTTCTCTTGCCAGCATAATTTTGAGGGCAGTAAATGAAATAGCTGTAGCCATGTTATCAGTTTGTACACATACAAACCGAAAATGGATTGAAAGCAAGGAACACAAATGAATACGTTTCGTAAGTCATATATTCAGTTGTATTATATATGTCTCTGAAGGGTATGTTGTTAATATGTCTAAGCCAATAGTTTTGGGTTCACAGTAATTGCATACTATTTATTTACAAATTTTCCCCAGCAGTATGTGCCTGTTACCTAAAGCGATGGAGCAGGTCCCGGTCGTATGTCTGTCTCTAAACCTGGGCCAACAGTACATGACATAGCACCCACTGTGGCCTCTGCTCTGTCACTTTGCAATGCGATTCTATGTAGTTTTACTTGAATAACATAAAATAACATATATAATGTTATTTATGTTATTTTCCACGTGAAGAACTCCTGTAAACCTTGCCGTTTTGAAACTCAGTGAGGCAGGCGTCTTAGACAAGCTGAAAAACAAATGGTGGTACGATAAAGGTGAATGTGGACCCAAGGACTCTGGAAGTAAGGTCAGTCGCTGCAGTTCGGGACCTACTATTGTGTTCACAAAGCAGTAAAGGAAGTAATAAGCAAAATGACTTAGAAATAAAATAAGCAGCTGTAGACACAGAGCGAATCGGCTTTGCCCTATCTTGATGGGGGTCACAGTTTAATTTAAAGAAGCACTATTGCTTTTTAAAGTCTTCAGTGATATGTCGCCAAACATTGTCCTACATATTCAGGGCACGTGTTGAAGACTTACATGGCATTTTTATGGGTTTGGGGAAGGCAGGTTGGGTTAATTGTCTCCTTGCTGCCTAGGGGAGGGTGGACTTCCCCCTTGACTACTTAGGAAATGTCCCTTCACGCCTTCTCCTTTCGGAGCTGGCCTCCCTCAGCAGTTTTCGGAAAAGGAGAAATGCTAGCGGGAAGGATGGCCTTTCATCGCTGCCCAGGGTGGCTGTGCCTGGCTCCCTTTGGGAAGGTCCCTGGCTCCTTGAGGAGCCAAAGAAGACCTAACTTGAGCTTTGAAGTGAAAGGCTTTGATAATTAGTAGCTTTCTACAGCTTCCAGTGTTTACCGTAGTCTATTCCCAAACAGTAATCCTGACAGCTCCGGGGAGTGGAGCCTTCTTAATTTTTCTCTATTTGGGGACAAACACAAAAGCGGGTATTTTCTGATGGCCGGGAAGCACCACAGTCAGTGCCAGCCCTGTATTCGGGGAGTCTGAAATGTCTTCGCAGTGCCTGTCCCCGCGCCAGGCTGTGCTGTCCAGAGCTAGAAGGAAAGCGTGACAGGAAGCCACTGCTTGCGGCCTGTCTGCCCTGAGAGTTGCCCTGCTGGGGAGCGGATAAAATTAACCTGGGAAACAAACTTCCAACACATTTTGCTTTTTCTGGCAAGTGCTTTGGAGAAAGGAGTGAACAGCGGTTAAGAGGGTGGCGGGGTACCTGTAAATGACAGCTGAGAAAGCCCCAGCCCACCACAGGCCTTCCTCAGTCCTGCCTCCTCCTCGTTTGCAAGCACCATGTTAGCAATTGCCATCAGAGGAACACAGACATCTCCAAGATATTCAGAGTCCTCTTAGCCGGCTAAAAAGACACAGGCAAAGCAGAACCCTGCTATAAGCCCCAAAGACGTCTTTACGTCCATGACAATTGTTACTGTGCTAATCTACTGACTACACAATAAATAGTGCCTCTTTAAATTAAACATTCAAATGTTTTGCATTCTTCATAAGTTAAAATTTCATAGAGATTACAATCAGAAGTTAAGTACTGTCCTTACTTTAGGTAAAGATTATGTAGTCTGCATAAGAATAAAGTTTTATAAGTATCTTAAGGCGCACAATGTAGTATGTGGAAGTCGATCCTGAGAGAGTTCCTTGAGAACTGTGCTAAAAATGCACGTGGATTTCAAATAACAAAATACAATTCATAACTAAGCAATGAAGTATAGAGAAATATAGACTAGTTATTTACTACAGTATGTCCAAGAAGGAGATAGTTTATAAAATGATGTATACTTAATATTTTGCTAAAGAAAGTTATCATTATTGTCTACGTTATAAAGAATGTGTAAGATTTCAGAAACTGCTATTTAAAATTGTGCTGTTACTGAGCCTTAGTAGTCCATGGGCATGTTCCAGAACTGTTTCTATAATAAAATAAAAACAAAATACAATAATTGGTAAGAGGCAAATATATCATGATGTGTATGGTACAGTGTGCACTTTCAAAGGAAGTGTTTGGTCAAAGAAATAACTTAAGCCTAACATGTTATTTTCACCTGTTATTTAAGTATCAGAAACTCAGTCTGGATCTTTTAAATTAACAGCAATGCCTACCAGAAGTACAATTACTTTTTTCGTAAAGATCAAGCAGAGTCTTGTCTGATGTAAATGGATTTCAGGACAGCAAAGCTTTTAAAGAGCTTTACGTAAATGCAGTTTTGTATCAGGGCTGAAGTGTCCCCTAAAGAGAGCTAGACATGTCGTGGTTTCATTCTCCACTGCATGGAAGTAGTGCTTTGCAGTAAGCAAGCAACGACATCCTGATATGTTGGCAATATACTTATAATGTTTTTTATGCCGACCAGGAAAATTAGGTGCTTAAAATATATTTTATAGATCCAGATAGGTCAAGTTTTGTGAGAAGCATGTAAACAACTGTCATTTAATTACAGCTAAGCATTGTTATTTATTTCTATTTCCAATGTTTTAACGCGTAGCTTGTGCTCCCGGGGGTCTGGTTTCCGGGGTTAACTGTGTCGCTTCTGTTTCCCCAGGACAAGACGAGTGCCTTGAGTCTCAGCAACGTTGCTGGAGTCTTCTACATTCTGGTTGGAGGCTTGGGCTTGGCAATGCTGGTGGCTTTGATAGAGTTCTGTTACAAGTCCAGGGCAGAGGCGAAACGAATGAAGGTGGCAAAGAGTGCACAGACTTTTAACCCAACTTCCTCGCAGAATACCCAGAATTTAGCAACTTATAGAGAAGGTTACAACGTATATGGAACCGAAAGTATTAAAATTTAGGGGTAGGACTTAGGGCCTACTACAGTGAGTGGGTGATGCATCTTGTAACGCAGTGTTGTGACATGTCTGTCTAGTGGTGCTTGCTTCTGAACAGAGCTTTATATTTTAAAAAATCTTCAGTGCAAAGTGGTTCAGTTTTTTTGGCTGCAGATGTACAGTATACTATTATATGTTGCTAATAGACATCTGCATTGCAAGGAATTTTTAACATCAAAAATATATTTTTAACAACTCAATGTTGTCGAACCAGTTGAGAGATGACAACTATTTGAAATCGTAAAATATATATTCAGAGGGCCAGTGTTTAATTACTTGATTGGCCAGTCTATTTTCCTAAAGGTTTGCACTCTATTAGTGACAAATTGCTGTAAGCCTTTATTATTCGATGTTGGCCCTAACTGGGCCTTCATTATCATCTAGATTTAGGATAGGCAATGTCACTGAACCATAGTTAACCTAACGGAAGACAAGGCACTGTTACAAGAAGTCTAAATGTTGTTTTACCTTCTCTCCCTCCTCCCCACCCTATTCCTTCTCCCTCCCTTTGATACATGTTTTATGCTAATTGTGTGGCATTTTTTTCACAATATCCTGCTTCAGGTCAACCTTTGCCCACGATAATAACCACAAAAAGTCACTAACCCGTGAATCGACCCTGATTATCGTCCTCAGCTTTCAGTAACATACCCCCTTACCTAGGTCAGGACTAGTGTATTTTAGATGTTCGCGCAGTGATGTTGGAGACTGAACCGCTGATGCTGCTGAGCTGCATCCTGCGCGGTTCCCCTGAGTAGGCGTGCAGGGATGGTTTACTAATGCACTCCTTCTCATGCGTGCAGTGAGTATCTTGCCAACTAATCATTAGTCAAATCAACTCTCTGACCTTTGGAAATGGCACGTAGCGGCAAATTGAGCTTCTAAATATAACTTTTACATAGCTCCCAAGCTATACTGGCTGCGTTACAAGCGAAGGTGCAGCTAGGACCCTGCCCTTTCGTGCTACCTAGAGCTCCCTTGCCATTGCAAATAGCAAGCCACACGTCTCCTCTGTTAACAAAAAGCTTGAGCTACATTGTCCTGAAATCACTGAGCCATCCCTATAGTGGAAGTAACAAACACAAATTTAGGGAAAGTAGATGAAGAATAGAATTTTTGTGTTGCCACCTAGACAAATTTTTAAAGGAAACAACTGGAGATAAAATTATTATTTTTTATTTATTATTTATATAGCGCTGGAGTACACGGCGCTGTACAATAGGTGAAGTGTGCCAAACACATAACAGGTCCCTGTCCCGTGGAGCTTACAGTCTAAAGGCACAGCCGGTACAATACCGAACCATACAGTACAGAGCAAACACAGAGTGAGCAGAGAATGATGTTTGAGCATGCTAGCTGGAGCGCTGCGAGGAATAGGTGGGTTCTCGGGGGGCGAGGGAGGGGGCTTGGTGTACGCTGGCTGGGAAACTGTCCCAAACATACTGTCGCTGTGTAGTTTTCTTTTGTTCCCTGTTGTACAAGAAGTCACGAGCCTGGGTATATTTTAATTATAACAGAGCTACCTAATTTTCCCACGTAAAAAAAAAAAAAAAAAGTCTTAGCTGTGCCCTTTGTTCACTAGTGAAATTGTGGGGCATCGTAGGTGTCAGGGGGAACTCCAAGAGTACAGGCCAGTATTCATAACTGTGAACTGGGAATCAGGAATTCCGGATGCTAATATTAATCTCCCAAGTTCACTGCCTACTGTCAGTAAAAAGGAGTTTAAAAAGAAATAATCCTGTACCAGTAATTGTACAAAATGCAAATGAAGAGATCTTTTTCCTTTGAATTCTTTGTTGATGTGCCCACAAATGAGAGTGTCCCCAGGCTGGTATAAAAGTAAGAGTCCCAGAAAACATATTACTTATCAAATTTACAGGGTGCAATGCATCCAAAACATGGTCTTAAAGAAAGCAAACAAAACCCCAAAGCTTTCATTCAAATACTGACCTGACCCAAACTGGCTTAGCATGCTAAGTATGGCACGACTTGACAGTCCCCTGAGTTCCCACCCAGCTCTGTGATTCCAGTGCAACAAACACTGTGATTATACCTCTAGAATTTAGGTTTGCCTTACTGCTTTCTTGAAATAAAAATTAGGGCTAACTGAGTTTTATTTTTTCAGGGATGATCTTAAGTACCTTTCTCTAAAGTCTGGATTCTTGTGGGACTTGTCACAACACAGAGATGAATTCTTGTAGGAAAAAATATATAAAAAATGCCCATGCTGCATTTTATTTTATTGAAAATTCATGTTTGGGTCAGTCAAACCTTCTGATAATCTCTTAAAAGCGTTTTAAGGTGCAGACATTTAAAAATTCACAAAAAAAATAAAAAGAAATAACTAGGATTTTGAGCACATCTTTATAGACTTCAGAAATTCTCCATTCTACTTAATTGCCGTAATATTTACCTGAGAAATTTCAGCATATGAACTTCTTATAAAAACGCTTATGCTTATATGTGGGAGACTGCCGAGGTCCAGTCGTCCTCTCCTGGCAATACTTGGCCACGCAGGCAGTGAGGGGTTGCCCGTGTGCCGTGCTCTGTACAGGGTGACGAAGCCGTCTGTTCATACATGTGCTAGTCATAAACCCCTGTTAGCTGGCAGCAGTACAGAGCCCTCAACACTGGTTGCACATATTTCTGCAGAAGTATGTCTGTCTTATGCATTTCAAAACCTTGAAACCTTTGATATGTCGATTTATCCAAGGAGTAAAGGGATCGTATTGAGACTAAAACTTGCTAATATGGAAAGATGCTTGGTGATTCTAACCCGCATGAGTAACCGACACGCTGACTTTTTAAGCTAACATCAAATAGTTTTAATAGCATATGTTTTAAACTAATATAAAATAGCTTAAATAACCCACTTGACAATTAATATTCATTACCATGTTGTTCCTTTCAGTTTAATCCAGTCAAAAGTGAGTTGCCTCAGGGCAATTCACCTGTC
This sequence comes from Vanellus vanellus, assembly GCF_965231255.1. NCBI lineage: Eukaryota > Metazoa > Chordata > Aves > Charadriiformes > Charadriidae > Vanellus > Vanellus vanellus. Next base: position 205,477,543 of record NC_138905.1, on the reverse strand, counting down.
CGTGAGGCAGCAGAAAATGAAAATGTAGGACTAGTCTGCATGTGTGGACTAGTCTGTGTTATAAAAAACTAGTCTGTATGATAAAGGACTAGTCTGTATGTGTGGGATAAAGACATTCAGAAGGGATGGCAGGCTGTTGCATCTGCTGAAGGCAGGGAAGGAAGTTTGCTTTAAGGAGGAAACAGTCCCTTCCTCTTCCCCTGGGCAGCAGGTTTCCATTTTTGTGTATATCAGTAGTAAGCCCTCAGTACGCCAGCTGAGCTGATGCCCTGAGAACAGTGCGAAGCATGACAGCCTTCTCTCCCGCTGCTCCAGGGAAAAGCCCTCCTGAGTTCCTCACCCCAAACCCAGAGGCTTTTGAAGAGGTTGTCCTCATATCCAGCCAGCCACCACCACCGCCTCTCCATGGCCTTCTCGATGGGCCATGAAGCTCACAAACCAGCTTCCAGTTCAGCTGCCTTCTCTTGCTCTCCCGTCCCATGCTGTTGTTTATAATTAACGAAATTAATTAGAAAACTACAAAAAGCAATGAGAATATTATGAAATTAATTACCAGAAAAGGGTGAAGTGCTACAAGGATGGCTCAGTAAATGTGTAATGCGCTTATTTTGACTAAGATAGAAAGGTAGAAAGATAGAAAGAAGTCATTAAAAGTTCATCTTAAGTATTTATGCCAATGACACTCCTATGTGACCCAGGTACTAGAGGAGCCTGAACAAGGAAAGAACCCACACAGGCTAGGATATTTGTATTACATAGACTGAGAATATCAGTTTCCTAAATTCCCATTTCCCAATAGGAACAGCACCATCAGTGTTTTCACATGATTAATTCCATACCTACTTTAATCAAAACTAACGACAAATTTGAAAACGCATTGTCACTATTAACTGCATACACTTACCGCACAGAGACTTTCACAATTTGAGTTAACAGTCACAGTAAATACCAAGACTTTTCCCTCTCATCCCAGCCTCTCCTCAAACTGTTTCAGCAGCCAGGCCGTAAATCTGAATTTATAACAGCACAGTTAAGCAGAGTATTACCCATAGCGTAGTTTAAATATAACACAGAAGCTTACCTGGTTACTTGGCTTTATGGCACCTTCCCGAGTACAAGTTTGACCTGCTCCTCCTGGCTTTGTTAACTGTCTGGGTTGTTTCTGTGGTGTGTTGCTGAGCTGTCGTTAACCTCTCCTGTGAGGAGAGAGGAGTTGGTTTATTGCAGCTTTTTCTGTTGTTCTGTGGAAGGCTGCTGAGAAATTGTCTGTTATTTGATTATTATTTTTTTTTGGTGGATCCCTTTTTACTGTCTTTCTGTCCTGAGTGTGTTGTCAATGGCCAGAAAGCTATATACTGAAAGCTATACAGACTGAGCTACAAAGGCACAGTTACACATAACTCATATATCCCATATAAACCTGAGTTCTCTCTCAGATTTCCCAGTGGCAAACCCTCAATGGCCATGAACAGACAGGTGATCAAAGCAATGGAGAGGTGCTGGTACATAATGATGACTTTCTGGAAACAGCACATCTGGAGTAAGCTGTACCTTTTCCACCCAAGTTTGCATTCTAATCTGGTTTGGACTTTCACCCCTTCCCAAAACTAAAGCACCTGTGTTTTTTCTTGCCATTGACCAAAACGTGTTCTGTGCATTTCTGCAGGCAGTTACCAGTCCTTGACAGCCATTTGCAATGGGACTGTGGACATGCACTATGTGGAGCTGCACCACATTGCATTGTGTCTGCGCTTTGCAAATGCATAGATTTTTATTTGCTGCTGGGGAGTAGTTGAGGTTTTTGGTACTGTATGGGCCCAGGTCCCCACTCCCTCATCACCTCTGCCTCCCTTTTTATAGCTAGCTCCTGAATTAGGTCAAGATATGTTTGGTGACAGTCCCTGTCGCAAAGTACTGTGGCAGCAGGGAAATTTTTCAAAAGGTGACTTCGGACATTGCAGTTGATTATCAAAGCCAAGGCTTTTCGGCGCAAGGGGAATGCCATAACGCCCTCTGTAAGCTGAGGCCCTTTCCTGAATTTGGCTGCTTGTGAGGGCCGAGGGTTTTAGGGTAATTGATTTGGAAAGTTGCTTTTATATCCAAGCTCCGGCTGTGCCACAACAGCAGCTGTACTTTCAAGAACTCTTTTTTGAAAGAGGTGCTGATAGCAATGCAACATTAGACTGGTGCATTTTCATAGAAGTGCACCCAGCAGCAGTGGAAACATTTGGGAGTTTTAAGGAATGTCCTTCATCCCTATACATGCACACTCATATATAAAATTAACTTCAGCATATCAAACCCTAGCTCAGGATTTCACTGCTACCTCAGAAGGAGAAACCGGGCTCAGAGGGACAAAGTTCTAAGTGCAGAGATCAGTAATAAGGCAAATAAAATGATTTTATGATGTTTGTCATCCCTTTGCTCCTATGTGAATGCACCCTCCTGTCTCTCCAATTGGTATTTCAGATTGCATCCATGCACACCCCTTACATGAGTTAGTTATACAGGCTATAGCTTCTGCTGGTAGAAATCAGATTTCCCCAATAATTGATATCTTAACATGGTATATTTCAAATGGGTTTCAACGTAGCGTAGCTTGGGCGCCTGTTGTTCCACGTGTCCTTGCTGCATTGGTTGACCTTAGACGCTTCCTTAATTTTAGTCATCTGGAAATCATTTAGTCAGCTAGGCATCTTGGCTTTTTCTATCAACACATGAGAGAGCTCTTTTAGCTGTTACTGATTTTTGGATGACTAAACTTAGGCAGCAGAACTACAAATCGGGCAGGGAGGGCAGGGAGGGGTGGTAACAAATCCAAATATTTTGCTTGAGTCAATTAGTCCCTAAACAAGATACTTTGTTCTGATTTACCCGAAAGTAAAGATTTTGAGGTAACAAAAGTTTAAACCTTCTTGTTGAAAATTTAGACCTAATGTAGAAAACTGTAGGAAATTGTATTTTCTCTCAATAAACTTGTTTCCTTTGAAAGTTCCCACCTTCTCTAATTGTAGGAAAATAGATATATGAAAAGACAGTTGAGGACAGTTTTCAGTTTTACTGATACTAAATATGTGCATTGTGAAAAGAAGTAATAATTACTTTAGATTTGATCCATGGAATTATCACTAAGATAGCTGATACAGCTACTGCAATTTATAAACAATTTCCAGTAGTTAAATTTTGTCTTGACATTCGTAGTTGAAGGTCTCAGCCTATAAACACTCGTGCATGACTTTATTCACTGATGCTAACGCTTTCAGGATCATAGAAGGTCTTGATTCTCATTTCACTGTTTATAAATGTAGTTTGAAGCAGTTTAGACTGAGGTATTACCTCTTCTGTTAATTTCTTGGTCAAATTTGGATTTTATATTTAAATCAATAATGATTTATTGTAATGAAATTTACCTTCGGAATTGCTACTCTTTTTCCCCTAGTACACTTAAATGCTATGTATTATATTTATGATGATTACTATTATTATATTTAATGTTAACATGAAAAAATGCAGATGTCTAAAATTTAATATTTTGGTGTTTGCTGTGTCCTGGTTTGTTGAAGGACAGAAACATCGTTAACACTTTCCTCTTGTCTCCTTTTTTTCCAACCTAGCTTACCTTTTCTGAAGCCATAAGAAACAAAGCCAGATTATCCATCACAGGGAGTGTGGGAGAAAACGGACGCGTATTGACTCCCGACTGCCCAAAGGCCGTGCATACTGGAACTGCAATTAGACAAAGTTCAGGATTGGCTGTAATTGCATCGGACCTACCATAAAAACCAAAAAAATAATTGAGTGCCTTAATCAAACTGTGTTGGTGACTGATGGGAACACAGCACAGACTGTAACGACATAGGAGTGTCATTGATGAACTAATAATTTGGCTGAGAAAGGGAAGTACGTCCAAATGCGCCAGACATCATCAGCAACAATGTGTGCATGAGCTCAGCTCGGAAACCCAAACTCAGATTTTATATCAGGAAAATTCATAATTTAGTTTTCTTGGGGGGAGGGGGCCGGGAAGGGTGTATTAACAGCAACAAATTTCACTTGAGTGGACTTAAAACTAATAAGACTTGCCAATTTAGCGCATTAAACTGTGAAGAACATGCTCAGAAAGGACAACATTTTGGTCTTTGTCTTGACAAAGAGAGAAAAATAGCTATAGAAGTCAATGAACATGCTAACCTGTGTCTCCAGAACATCAATATATACAATGGAAGAATACTCAGCTGTTCAGCTGTAGAAATGAATCACTAAACTGTGATAAGAAAATAATAAATATGTAAATCCTGTGAAAAAATAAAGAAATTATTTACATTTTCTTTGAAAAAAGAGGAATATTGAAACATGCTTGCTTTTTAACTGATGTAAATTCGGTAGAGGACAACACAATTCTTTTTTCTAACCATCTTAGGGAACAATTCATTGCAATAATTGATATAAAATGTCATCACTGTAATAAAATTCAGAGACTTTTTTTTTATAAAAGTTGTTGGTCATCCTCTTGTTTGCTGTTACCTTCATTCTGTTCCATCATTCCATGTTCCACAGATTTGCATCTGTCTAATACAAGAAACAAAATGATAAAATGTTTAGAGTACGTCATCAGTCTGCAGTGTAGAATCAAAAGAGACTACGGGTCACTCATGTTACAGATATTATTTATAATCTTGTTCTGTGTAAGAAACTGTGGTTTTTGTACCCACCAAAAAGAATAAAACAACAAACGTTCTTATAATATCGACAGAGCTTGAGTTGTTTTCTGATCATTAGGGATGTCACTTGCAAAATAAAATAAGGTGGTTTGTTTCTTACCGCAGGATGAAGGACTTTATCGGAGACAGTCTGACTCCCTGCACATTTGTGAAGTGCTTTTAAGCCCTTAGAGAGGAGGGACTTGAAGCTTTCAAAGTATTGTCATGATTATTCACCAGGTATTTTAGTACTAGGCAGTAAAACCCTTTCTGCGAGGTTAGGGAACCATTTAGTGATAGGATTTGTTCTCTGGATGGCTCAAGAGATGAGATACCAGGGAGCAGGAAAGCAAGAATGACCTTCTTTCAGACTGATGCGATAGATACAGTGTGCTGGTACCCAGCAACGTAGGTTTTCATCACCCAGCCTTTCAGTGCACGCCAGGGAAAGGCTAGGAGGCACCGTTTGAATGAAAGCCAAATGTCGAGAAGAGCAATGCATATCTGTGGGTGCAAAGTTGTTGAAAGACATTTCTTCTGCGATGGTCATTCTCCTTGAGTACACTAGACACTGCAATGGTCTCCAAATCCAAAGCATTGCCAGCAGCGTAACAGCTCCGTGCCAGAGCCCGGATGGCAAATCAGATCAAACTTGGATTAATCATAGCTTCTAATGCCCCTGTGATTTTGCCAGGTCCATGAGGGGTCATGGTCAGATGACTTAAATCTCACCAAAGCCTCCGTGGCTGGTGCTTCTCTCAGCATCCAGGGCTCCAGACCCTCACGAAGATGAGTGTGGGCACAGGGTGGAGCCTAATGCTGCCAAACAATGACCAACCCTCAACAACCGCAGCAAAGAACAAACAAAAAGCTCTACTGAAACAATACTCATCCTATGTGATACGGACATCTATGAAGTAGCAAAGCAGGTGTTACCTTCTGTTGAGGTAATGACAATATAGAATTTCTTACTTCATATGTACTAGGAACCCTCTGTAGTTACTGGAGGGAAATAATCAAGGAGACTGAATGACTTCATCTTAAAGTAGGCATTAAAACATCAAACCACTGAATCACAGCAGCAAGAGTCTGTATCTTGCCACTGACTATAATCTAGGCTGAGGGCGACCAGGTCTTATACAGACCTTGGCAGTGCAGGCAAAGGTGAAAATATGACGATGCTTCCCCTCAGGCACAATGACTACAGGGTGTGCAGGGGCCTTAGAGAAAAAGATGCATAACACTGCAGTGAATCGCTGTGACTAAACTTACTTTATATCCTTGTTTTACTGTCGTCTTTAGCTCATTCACGAGTCACCGTGAACTGCTTGTGTTTCTGTGGCTGGAATGGGGAGTGGTCTGTTTTTTCTTCTGTTTGAGTAAAGCTGTGAGCTCCCTTTCACACTTCTTTTTACAGCTGAATTTAAAAAGCAAGTTCTGTTTTGTTGGTGGTTTTATTTTGTTTTGGGGTTTTTTTGGTTTGTTTGTTTGTTTGTTTGTTTTTAAGAAGACAACAACCAACCAACCAATCAAAAATATCTGTTGATTTTTCATAAAGTAACAGGTTGGGAGACTGAGTGTGAAGGATGTTGTCTATTTTGTTCTGCTGTGTATGTCTGTTTTTCCAGGAGCTCGTCTTCATCCTTTCCTCTTTCAGGACTGTGAGCAGTGGCAGTGCTGTCCTGGGGTATTTTACCATCTTCTAGTATTACTCCTCCTATATGTCTATATGTTCCCCTGTCTCTTAAATGCATTACATTTATTTTTCTCCTTCAGTAAACAGCCCATCACTGCAGTTAGGGATGTCATTCCATGGAGCCCATTCTCAGGTGCCTAAGTTGGGTTTCCACTTGGCAAAAAGACCGCCAAGTCCTTTGAGATGTCTTGGCCAATGTCAGGGAGTACAGAGGATACCCACCAAGAGGATTCACAATGGAGCAGCATAAGCAATGCAGCCACCGAGGAGCACAGCCATGGAGCAGCATGACCCAGCAAGGGCATGCGGCCAGCAGTCATGAGGAGAAATCATCACATCCTCTCACCACTTCCAAGCCTTGTCCTTGGCAAGGGAACACTTTGCTCAAAGAAATCTAGGTCAGCTGAGGTGAAGAGGAGACTGTGACTTTGCCCAATATTTGTCATAAAATACCACAGATACAAAATTTCTTAAAAAAAAGAAAACTACATGCGAAAATGCGACAGCAAAGAGAGTTGACTAGAATTCAGGTGGTTGAGGAAGCAATCTCAGGGTATCAGTCTGCTCTCTCCACAGCAGCTTATTCTGTTGTCTTATTCCAAGGGGGTAACTGTTGCACAACTGCTATGACCATCTTCACATATCTCTTATCTGCTCCTCAGATGCTTTTTCTTTTGCTTGTCCCCCTGAAACACCCATTTCTCACTCCTCTCTGCATCTTCCCCCATCCTTTTGAAGATCCATGCCAGAAGTCACCCTCCTCCCTTGTGCAGGAAATATGACCCAAAGGAGGAGGACCCTTCTTCAGGTCAGGTTCAGGAATGCCATGGTCTCCAGTCCTACACAGGGTCTGAGGCTTCGTCATTAGATCAGGGATGCTCCAAGGAGCTGAGAAGCAACAGTGCAGCTCCTGGCAGTTGCTGGGCTGTATCCCACCCTCCCACCACAGAGGTCCCAGCTCTCCTCCATCGCCTTGCCTTGCTCTCTCTTCAACTGCTTGAATCTGACAGCTTCGTGGCAATCACTGGCTCAAAGGGAGAAAAAATAAACAAAGGAGGCTATTGATTAAAGGGGACTATTACTGTTGAAGCATTAACTCAAATATGGTCCACATTTTTCCAATATTTTGCCCTCAAAAGCAATACAGGCAACAGAACCTGACCCATTTTCCTTCATAGAGGATTTGGTGCCACTTGGGATGCCCCAGGCCACAATGCTTGGCCTCCAACTACAGGTCCAGAAAGCGTCCTGTCAACCTTGAGTCCTGTCTGCTATTTCCAAAGGTATCTCAATCACCATGGAGAATCAGAAGGAGGACAGGTTAGCCATATGTCAGCAAGTGAATTGAGTCTAATCAAAAGAATTATTCTGATCAACAGTAGGCTCATTTCTGCTGCATAAACTGAGGGATTTAGGGTCACTTGAGATGCCTTTAAGTATCCAACCTGGCCTCCTAGTGCAAGTCCAGAAAAGCATGAGTGTCCTGTAGATCATGGGTCAGATTTAAGAGCCCCATGCAGTTGTCTTAGATGGCCTAACACATCTCGAATGGTACCAGGTACCTTTGGGAGAGTAACGGAATTGTGTGCTATAGTCTGTTTGGCTGAGGTGTTTCCAAGCCTCCATTGACTAGATCGCCATGGAGTATGAAAAGACCTTATACACATACTTTTCCTATAGATATCTACATTTAGCTATCTTGATCTTGAGCTGAATGCCATATGTATTTACCTGCCTCCAAAATAATTCCAGTTTTGATGTAATCAAGTGCAACTATTAACATTAATACTTAGAACAATATTAGACTTGTCTGCAAAATAAGTGTCCTCTGAGCTGATGTGACTCATACTGTAGGACAAACCTGCTTTGATGTTCACTGTTATATTAGTCGGTTTTTATTCTACACATTCAAACCTCCCACACTCGTGATGTATTCTATTAAACACCTATTAAATTCAAAATCAGTACAGACTTGCTGGGTTGCGTGAGGACTTCAGATGCAAAATAAGTTTTACACAACCACTTATTACTGCTGAATTTCACCTAAAGACTATCCTGGGAGCTGAATGCACACCTTCTGAGTCGAATTTGCCTCAGTGCAACTGAGAACAGAGCCCGGGGAAAGGACAATAGCTTTATACAACTGGTTGTAATCATTGTGTGTGGTGAAGGAAAAGAGTGGCTCCTGTTCACCTCTGTTCCTTAGTAATCCTGTACTCATTTCTGCCCTGATTAGATGTCAGAATTTAGAGTAAATACTCTTTAATTTGGTGTAGAAACTCCAGTGTTTTTCTGCCATCTCAAAGTGTGAACAGACCTTCATCCATGACTAGGCAATTACAGCAGAAGACAGGTCCTACAGCTCTCAGCTGGCAGAATGTACCTACTATGCTAATGTCAAAAGCAGGAGAAGAAGGGCAGCCTGCAAGGAGCTGCAGAGACTTGTAGACATGGATTAATTAACACTGTTACAACAAAATGTGTAATTGGTATGAGACAGCCAGTTAAACTTCAGCTGGAATGTCTAAGGGCAAGAAGTCATCAGCAGAATCATAAATAGAAATTTCGAGTCACTTCCTTTTCTAAATGAGACGAGTGTCACAGATTCCAAATAACTTATTGATTTCATAACAATTGCATTGAATGTAAGGTCAGGCAAGCTGAAACCAGTAAATAACAATCACAGAATAACTTACATTGGAAGGGACCTCTGGAGGTCATCTGCTTCAAACCTCCATTTAAAGAAGGTTCAGCTTTGAAGTTAGATCCAACTTCAAAGTTTAAGAGGCTTTTCAGGGGTAGTCCTATCAAAATTTTAGTATCTCCAGTGTTGAGATTGCATAACCTCTCTGGGCAAACTCTTCCAAGTTCTGACCACCCTCAATATTTTCCCAAGTTCAAAATGTTCCTAATTTTTTTTTTCTCTGCACTGAGAGTGGATTCAAATGTAGCAACACATATTCCAAGCTTCTTACTTAAACATAAATACGTATTATTATTTGCATAGCCAAGAATCTGGATGGATCAGTTAGATTAGGTTAAGCCACACTACCATCACACTTCAGCAGAGTGTGCACTGCTCTCAGCCTTTCCTTCTGGCTAAAAATAGGATTCACTCTCCTAGCTCACCAATCCATCATCCTCCATTAGCACCAAACATCATTAAAGTTATAAAGGCCATATGCTGAACGCCTTTTTAAAGTTATATATCTTTAATGGGTCTAAAGACTTTCAACAAGACTAAACTGTTGAAGTGGACTTTAAAGTGCTATTTTACTAAGACTTTGAAAAAAGTTATATGACTTTTCAAGTTATTGTATATTCTAGTTATTCCTGTAAGGATTCCAGTGCTAAGACTCTGATTCTACCCAACCTTATGCCTGACACTAATTGTTTAAATAGATGCAACATTGATGTAAAAATGCAACCACTAGAGTGGATGGGAAGATCTGATCTGGTGAGATTTTTAAACCTATTTTGGTCTAATTGTGTAGAAGCTTCAGAGAATTTGGAAGGCACAAGACTATAGCAGTTTAGGTCCAGTAACTCCATTAAAAGAGTCTTTTTTCACATTACAGTAGTCATCAAGTCTGTAACAATGTAACAGGTGGTGTCTTCCCTTCTTCCACCAGGCCAAGGTATGTGAGAGACTTTCCATGCTTTGGTGAGCGGACTGCAAGACTGCAAGATTGCAAAAATTAATTTTTTGCCTGTATTGTAAAAGAAACCCTCTTCTGATTACCGGCAATACTGTCAATTATTAGAATTTCCCTAACACTTGATTTTAAAACAACTCGAAGAAAAAAAAAATGCTTTTTTGGCTAAAGGACAGAATCAATATTCTTTAAAAAATGTATCTGTTAAAAGCTCCATCAGAAAGTTTAAGAAATAACTGCTGGAAAGCCTATAGAAAATTCAATGTCATTCTGAGAACATCTGATGATATTTGGGGTGACACTCACTGACTTTAAACATCTCCAAGATAACTATCTGGGAACTTGTAGGATGCAGTACATCTGACTGATTTTAAATGACTATTTGTGGGTGAGATAGTCATGCCCTACCAATCTTAGAATTCTGAGTTTTGTTGGTGAAAACAACCAAGGGTGATTAATTCAAATGTTGACATTTACACTACAGATGCGTAAATCTTGGCCAGATGACTGCCACTCGTGGTGACCTAAGTCCAGCTACCACATTGTGAAGTAGACTGAGACTAGCTCTGATCACAATGTCAATGAGACAGGGAGGCAAGGACAGAGTTGCTACCATCAACTCCAAACTGAATGTTTACGACCTTCAGCTTCACTGTAGCTAATGCCGGAGGTCGCTTATTTGCCACTGTATGTGCAAACACACTACTTGGACTCCCTGCTGTTCTCATAGTTGCTGTTTAGATACCACCAGCCTCTAGAGATGACTGCTTTCCTTCAACTTCAAAAGATTATGTTGGCTGGTACACATTTAATTAAAATTACTATTTAATTAATATAAGAGACTAGTGAGCTGGTGGGACCACTTATTGAAGCAGCGGCTGGATGCCCTGAAATCTGACTTCAAAGTAGAGGTGAGAGAAGGTGGGAACACACCTCCCTACTGGGTCCTGATGATAAATGTATCTCCAGCACACCTCAGGCATGGCACTTTGGATCAAGAGGGCTGAAGTCAGGTCAGTACAGCCATCTCTCTGGTGAGACACCGCATGGACTGGTGAGAGCCCACCTGCAGTACTGTAGCCAGCTCTGGTGCCCCAACATAAGAAGGGCATGAACCTGTTGGACCAAGTCCAGTGGAGGGCTATGAAAATGATCAGAGGGCTGGAGTACCTCTCCTGTGAAGATGAGCTGAGAGAGATGGGGTTGTTCAGCCTGGAGAAGAGAGGGCTCCAGGGAGACCCTATAGCAGCTTTCCAGTGCCTAAAGGGGGCCTACAGCAAAACTGGAGAGGGACTTTTTACAAGGGCATGTAGTGATAGGATGAAGGGGAACAGTTTTAAACTGGAAGAGAGTAGATTTAGATTAGATAATAGGAAGAAATTTACTGTGAGGGTGGTGAGGCACTGGAGGTTGCCCAGGGAAGTTGTGGAAGCACCATCCTGGAGGTGTTCAAGGCCAGGCTGGATGGGGCTTTGAGCAACCTGGTCTAGTGGGAGATGTCCCTGCCCATGTCAAGGGGGTTGGAACTAGATGATCTTTAAAGTCCATTCTAACTCTAACCATTCTGTGATTCTATGATCTTGAGGACATCTGGAGGTACAAGGCAACTGTCTCTGTGTGTTTAACCAGGTACATTTTCATTACAGCAGGAACTTGAATCTGTATCTCCTACAGCTCAAGTGTGTTAACTAACTATTGGCAATAAAGAAATTTCCATGTTCGTTTTACTCTATTAATACTTGATTCTTCACACCAACTGGAATGTCTATAGAAGGAACCACAGCCAGTGGCAGGCCAGTTTCAATCCTCATCACTGGAACTATTTAATGGATCAGAGTCAAGTTGGTAAAAATAAATTGAAAATACTTGACAATTAGATCATTTATATAGAGACTAGATATACGAGTTCACTTCATTTCTTAATATAAGGAATATTTAAAACTGACTCTAATACAAAGCAACAAAAAAGCCACTGTATGAAACATCGAATTGCATCATTTCCAAAGAAAATGTATGGAAAAAGCTTAATTGTAAAACAAGCAATTATCACTCTGAATAGTGTTAAGAATGAATGCCTAGTGTTTCTCTGGAGACTTTTCTGAGTACAAGGGAGCTGTAGCAACCCTCAGGAAGGAGACTGTCAGACAGGTTGAGTTACACTGATAACCATGTCAGATTAAGTTAGGTTTGATATTTTCCAAGTGTGCAATCAGTCGCTGAAGGCTTTGAAGTGGCAAGCATGATGCAATTGAGTCTGAAATTCTCATGGAGTTCCTCAGCAGAAGGGGAGGTTTCTTTCTTAAACATGCAGGCACAGCTTCTAGCCCATCTCCTCTTACTCCGCATCAAACAGCATCAGGCTCAGGAGAGAGGGTGCAGTTAAGGTCACTGCTTTCAGCACTCAGAAGAGAGGAGCTGGTGTGGAAATGCTACTGTTTCCTTCTCCTCCCATTTTATTTGGTCACAGGGGACATGCAAAGTCTGAAAGAAGGCTGTAAGACACTTGAGCCATTAGCATGTAGAGCTGATAGGAGTTGGTCAATCATGCTTACCAACTTCACCCTCTATTCAGACCTGACCATCAGATTATCACATTCCCTGTTAGGACTTGAAAACCAGGAGCCACTTTGACATTAAATTAACCTAGAGAAAAAAAACGACAAGCATTAACCTTTTTCTTCTACTTTTGGCAATTTCTGTTGCCTGTATCCACAAATAAATAATGGGACTCCTGGTCCAAAGAGGAAATGGGCTGACACTTTCACTCAGCATTGTTGTCACTGTCGTTTTCTAAAGATGACAGAAGATCTTTGGGATTGTGTGGTAGTGCAGCATTGGCAATTAGTGAAAAAAGGTCTCTGGAGATTTAACAATCCCACAAAGAAACAGAGGCCAGTCAGCCCAGTGAAAGTGAGGTCCACCCAAAGCAAAGTCATATTATCTCATCTTACAGCGCTCAGTAATGGTCACACAATCCACAAACAAGTCACTTGGTGTGGTGTTCATCTGGTCATTTGTGCATCAGCAAACCAGAGGAGCAGAAAGCCCTTTTCTCTGATGCTTTGCTTGGGCTCCTGCTTCTGGCCCCATCCTTTCTCTTCCCTGCTCCCTGGCCCTTTTCCTTATCTGTGAGACTCCAGAGCAGTGTCCCACCCTGTCAGGCATCAATGGGCTATAGCTAGTGAGGAGGAAAGGGACTGATGAAAATGGAAATTTGAATGGGCATATTGTGGACCTGCTCTACTGGTCACTGTCTGGCTGCCTTTCCTACTCACAGGTCTCCTGCTGTCCCACACACCCTCTCAGCTCTCTTTCCTTATTTCAAGCCCCACAACAGCTCTGGTCTCTGGCAAGGTGCCTTGAGTCATCTCCATTGAAGGTTGTCACCACCCAGCCCGCTCTTCTGAGGCAATACAGTAACTCCAGTCCTCCATGAGAGCTAACCTTAGACCAACTTATAAACCTCAGACTGGTTACACAGGTGTCCCTAGGACTGAACCACATCCATCGTGAAGTTTCTTATAATAAACTGCCTCCAGCTCAGGCCTGATGAGTAGGTACAATTAAAGTAAAGTACAGTATCCTTAAATTTGGTATTTATTTTATCTGCAGGAGTATGAGGATGTTGGTGCGTTTCCCTCCCGACTCTTTGGAGTAAAACTGCAGAGCCACTCATCCTTCTTTCATCATATCTGCAGTAGATGACTCCTACCTAAGGACAGAGTTTTACATTTGTTCATCTTAATTTGCATTCAATTTTTTCTATACTATTTTTCCAATGTGTTAGCTCCATATAATTTTTTTTCAACAGTTCATGCTATATGGAAAAGACTAAGGGAAAAAGGAAGGACAAGACATGTTTTAATACTGAGAAATATTATTTCCTTATGATGAACTACCAACTGCAATGCAATTAATATTTAACACAGCCAATTCATTTTCAAAAGTTTTCTTGTTAAAATGTTAAAATGCAGGTGATTTCCTGCAAAACGTATTGCAGAAAGGCTGAATTTAAAGTCATCACTTCAAAGTTATTTTCAAAACGATGGCAATTCCAAGTTTTTTGTGACAATGGCAACAGACAATGTTAGGTTGTTATAGTGACAGAAGTGATGTGATGACTTCATGGAAGCGAGTGACATTACAGTGACAGTTTGGGAACAGTTGTTTCATTTATGAGCTTGGCTTTGAAGAAAAAAGGCAGGTAAAGATTTGTAAATCTAAAACTTCTCCGTGTATAAAATTCCGAATACCCTAACTTCCCTCTGACTAAATCTACAGCTGAAAGAAGAGAAATATTTCAACAGTACTTCCTCAGGACCATTCACTGTAATATCCATTAGGAAAATAAGATTTATACCCATACATTAAGTTTATAATATGGGATAAACACCACAGTTCAATAAAAGTAATATATCTGAAGGGTTTCCCAGTAGGTGGAAAGCAGAAGAAATGATTTCTAGGCAGAAGAACATGTTTTTATTTTCTGGTTAGATATGAAATCATCAATCAGAAAACTTTCTCTTCTGTTTTTGAATCAGCCTTCTTGGATAAATGCTAGAATTAACTTAAAAAAATATCGTTCAGTAAAATGATGCTAAGACAAAAGATGTCCCATTCTAGAACATCCTTTCTTATGCTCTTTGTCAGAAGAAAGAAGAGGAAAGGAAAATATTTGTACATTTTCCAACTGTGGTATTGAAAATTTATACAGGTCATCAGCACATGAATAAATGCCACTGAGCAACATTTCAGTCAATGTGAAGACTGGTGTCAGCCCACAATAAAAATAGTGAAAAAATGCCAAACCCCACAGTTCCAGCTACTATTAATGTCGAACAGAAAGATGCGCAAATGAAACAGGAACAAAGAAAGAACTCCAGCAGTATTCACAGTACTGGACAGTACTTGGAGAAAGTCCTTTGAATGAGATGCAGAAAGGCCAAATCTTTTGTACCGCGCTGTTACCAGTGATCAAGCAGAATTCCAAACATCTTGTTAGAATGAATCCAATGGAAGACCGTTCCAAGGAAATGTCCAAGCATCTCCGGAAAATACCAAGTCAAGAGTTGCATACAAAGGCCTGAAGGGGACACACAGGCAGTGAAAGGGCAAGGCACAGCGGGCAGAAGTTGCAACAGCAGAAATTGAAGTTAGACTTTTGTAAATAATATTTTCAGAGTGAGGTTGGTCAAGCGTGGAGACAGGCTGCTCAGAGGGGCTGTGGAGCCTCCATTCTTGGAGACATTTAAAAGTTGCTGAACATGGTCCTCAGCAACCTGATCTAACACTGAAGTGGGATGTCCCAGCTTTGAGTGGGGGTTGGTACAGAAACTTGCAATGGTTTTGAGTTTCTCACAAGTTAAACACTATTCTGAAAATGTTATTCAGTAGAGGAATGTTTCCTTCCTGACACCGGCTCTGCAACACAAAACAGTATTGTTGCTAGATTGGACAACCTAGAGAGAGACAGAAACAGTTGTCTGGTGGCCAAACAGCTCCTACGTAGAGAACTAAAGAGTAAAAGGAAGCATGACTGTCTGATATGAGACTTTGGGGCCACTCTAAAAGTACCTTCCATGAGTGCAATTTTCTGACTTTCAAACGCTTTGTGGCCATTGTGGCAGCAATGGATCAAAGGGATGAGGGAAGAAACAAGTTTCCTGGAACAGAAGGAACAGGTTGCTGAGCAGGATGTTCACACTAAGCAAGTGGTGCAGCAGTGTGTGCTGGGAGATGATGTGAAGGGTGCCATGTAAGGTGTTGATCATTCACAAAATTTAACAGTCATCTGCTCACCCATAGATCCTGATTCACCCAACCCAATGGGGAACTGGCATCCTCACCAAGGATTATTGATGTCTGGTAAATGAATAGTATTAAAAAGATGAGACCAGATATTAAACCCTTGCTCTTTATAATGCCCTGCTTCCCCATAGCCTCCTTGGACCCATCTGCTTGTTTCATAACCTGATACCACATATTTCCCAAATCCCCTCCACTAGGAGACTCGACATTTTGCAGGATCCACATGTGGTTGCCTGAACTTCTACTGTCTGTAGGCACAGGAAAGAGCGATATTTTCATCTCTAGGAAAGATTTTAGGAAAAAGATAGAGCCAAAAGAAAGGGTAGAGCAGCTAAAGCAAAGTCCCAGCAGAGAAAACAAGATGTGGATAGAGGCAGTGCTGGGGTGGCTTCCTTGCTGGTGGGAGTGAACATTTGTAGCATAATAAATGCAAACTGTTGCAAATGAATCATAGAATCATTTAGGTTGGAAAAGAAGATCATCGAATCCAACTGTAAACATAACACTACCAAGACCACCACTAAACCATAAAGCCCAAGGGGTTGCTGTTTTCTGGTGTTTATTTTGGAAAAAGACAAAAAAAAATGGCAGGATTACAAGGAGGCAAGGATATGGTACAAGCATACGGTATCACTTATATCATGTAAAGATGATAGAGAAAATACTGATGTTAATGGGTACACCCACACTTGAGTGTGGGCTGGTCATTTGGTTTCACAAGCTAACGTGGTGCATGCTGATTCCCATCTCACGATACCCACCTACCACCTGTGGTGTTTATCTTTCTGAGGAACTCTGTGATTATTTCTTAGCACAGACAGTTTGGGCGATTCCTTGCTCTTTTCAGAGACTCACAGGTCTACAGTCCAGAAGGGAAAATTCAAGCATCTCATCGGAGGGCACAGACGCCACAGCCTGCAGCTCTTCCCATGCTAGTGCTGGGCTGTCAAACACCACTCAGAAGTGACTTCAAGATGTTGAGTGAAAGAAAATCTAGATCCCTAGGTGTTTTGTTGCAAGCCCCCAGGGGCCAAAAGTGTCTTTTTTCAAGGTTAAGGGCAGCTATTTCCTCCATCCAGGAATTTGATTGTGTTGTTTTGCCTTTATCTCCTATAACACTCTACCCTCCGAAACATCCTATGTAGATATCTCTAGACCTTAATCAACCTATGTCGTCATGACCTGTTCTCTTAGATAAATTAAATTGATTTATTATTTAAACATCTCATTGTACAGCATCTTTTCCAATCTGGAGTCACTTTTGATCCATGTATCCTTGGGCTGTGTCAGCACAATGCTTTAGTCAGTCGTATTTCATAATCATGAAAGCTTCGTCAGGCACAAGACTTTGGCACAAAGGAGGGTAACCTCACCAGAGCCCTGCGAGATCCATTCAGATGGGTGCAGGTGAAGACAGAAAACTCCTCTGCCTTGCCTTTATTCAGCTCTAGATCCACCTGTTGCTCTCTTCGGGGATGTGGCAGGTTTGCAATCCCAGCTGTAATCCAAATGAAGGGATGCTCCCATCAGCCGCTACCTTTCCCTCAGCAAGCAGTCAGAGAGGGCACCTCCTAAGCTCTGCCACAGCCGCCAGCCTTGGATGGACACTCAGGGAAGAGAAAGATGAAGCCAAGTTCCCACTGGGGACCCCTGAGACAGGTTTTCTCCCCAGAGCTGATCCTGGAGCAACACGGTTGCCCAAATCCAGGGCAGCCACAGGCTGTTGGAGGGAGGACAAGGTGGGATGAGAGCCGAACCACGCTCAGCAGTGAGTTATTATCACATGCTGTAGTGAACATGTGGTGGCTTTTTCCCTGCCTACTCCTC
Source organism: Vanellus vanellus (assembly GCF_965231255.1). Lineage (NCBI taxonomy): Eukaryota > Metazoa > Chordata > Aves > Charadriiformes > Charadriidae > Vanellus > Vanellus vanellus. The sequence continues at coordinate 205,459,856 of NC_138905.1, read as the reverse complement.
ACGAGCCTACAACCTTATTCTGTTAATATCAGTGGGAAATGTGATGAGTAGGTGAATATGTCCTCTGAATTGGTATTTCAGGCAGAAAAAATTAATTTATGTATATTTGATAATTGGTGATGCATTTCTTAATTTGATTTCTTTTGGATGATTTCCTATATACCCACACATTCGCAAAAAAAAAAAAAAAAAAAGACAAAAAGTTTTTTGGCTACCGTACTTTGTATATAACACTAGCCTGGTGAATAGAGGTTGGTGGGTTTTTTTTGCAGTATATGTTGGAGCTGCTAAAACTTATCAAAAAGACTCCATTTGAAACTGAAATTTCTTGTGTGACCCTGGGAAAAATATTGCACAGGCAATAGCAGTGCTGGCTACCCCCAGATCAGTAAGTCTTGGCAACAGCCTTTATTTACAGAGAAAACCATATCTGTTATCATTCTGCTTCAGTCTTTGCATCCTCTGTTGTGCTTCTGGTGATGAACTGTCTGCTATTTTTGTGATGAGGTGGTCTGTCCATTTGTAACCCTGTTGAGTCAGCTTGGAGATGTTGTCAAACTTGGATGCAGATGTCTAGGAAGCCACAGAAGGGAAGTGCGCTGAGAATTGATTTGAGCCATTCTTTCTGCTGCTGACATAAATGTGCTCAGCTCTTGCAAACCTAATTGTCCCTGAAGATTCCCACCACCTATGGAACAGTATCTCCCAGGGTTGCAGAGGTTTACAGTAGTGCCATTGGTTGTCAGATTTCAGTAAGGAACAAGACAAAAATGCTAAATTTAAATATCCAGACTTTGGAGGCATTTGGGTTTAGTTCTCTCAAATACCGTGTTGTTCTTTCTTTTAATATTTGTTTAAAATGCGTTCCTACCATTTCTCCTCCTTTTGCTAAGTCCCTACTATTTCCTTTCCTTCCCCACTATAAAAAAAATCTGTATATTGGGCAGAAATTATCCAGGCAGCCATGGTACCTGAGGTTTGGGAAATCTGAACAGGGCACCGCGGTTTTACTCCCTGTCTCACTACACTGATTTAAAAAAGAATTTAAAACTTCTGTTTGAACTTGAGGTTGATTGAATTCTTTATAACAATGACAAAGGAGCAGAGATAAGGCTAGAACAAATATTTCCAATGAAAATGCAGGATTATAAAGACCAGCACAGAATTTACATTATGATAAAACAAAGGCACTGTCAGAAAAGTTTAATGGGAAGGCATTAGTTCACCTGAAAATATAGTCTCAAAGCTCCCCATTTGTATCTGTTGTACTGAAATTTGCTTTCTGGTATCCATTTTTAGCTATCATATTAAAATTAACTCTAAACAATAACATTAGTTGTGCCACATAAACTCTATGTGCTACAATTCTGGACCTGCTCGCCTCTCTCAGATGCCCATCCCAGGACATTCCGATATCCCAGGCCTTTTACAAGAAATATTCCAGCAGGGAAATGTGTTATGCAACTAGCTGAGCAGCTCCATCCCGCCCTTCCAGTCGTACAATTTCCTTTTCCTTGGGTGCACCCCCAAATTTTCTGTGAATCTCACCAGGCAAGTTCATCATTATTTTTGGAGGAATGATTTCAACCTAAAATCTATTTAGTTCAGTCTTATCCAATCAGTTTGAATAAGCAGTACAAACATTCTTAGCAAAGGACCTCATTTCTTCATTTCTGTTTTTCTTTTTTTCAGTCTCAAAGATACTTCTTTTTTTTTTTTTTTTTTTTTTTTTTTTGCTTAGGATACTTTGAATGACTGCCCATTACGTCCTCTTGCTTACTAGGTAGAGGTAAGCACTTTCAATTTACTTAGGAGCTGTTAGTATTGTTAATTTCATCACTTCTTGAGAGTACCTCTGAATTCTCTAGCTGACTTTGCTCTCCACCCTTTCCTCTTCTCTAGCTCCAGTTCATGATGTTACAGAAGCACAGCGATGGTGGGGAGGCTGTGCAGCAGATGGGACAACCCCTGCCACAGGACCCAAATCGCTTGTGCCACGCAGGACAAGGCTAATTAAGCAAAACCACCACCTTCTTCCTTCCAACTGGTGAATATCACCCAACCAAAAATATCACGTGTGTCAGATTTGTAGGATGCACCTGGAGAAGAGCACATCAACACACTGGAGGAGTGTTCATCAGCATCACCTGTGGGCTTGAGGTAGCGCTTATCCTGGGGACCACAGGGTCCATCTCCACCAGAACCTATAGTCTCCTAAACCTCTTTCAGGTTATGAGTACACATCCGCACACTTACGTACACTTTCCTGTTCAGATCTCCACCAACTGAAAAGCAGCAGAGACACAAGTACTCTGAGCTTCCCCTGGTGCAGGCAACAGTGAAGACGTTAGCACACTGCTGGTCAGGAGAAGGACCAGTGTCCCCGCCACCATGTGTGCCATGTAGAGGGTCCTGCTGACCTGAAGGGATGGTGGCAAATCAAGTCTGTCTGGAGGTTGCTCCCTTCCCTTTGGCAATGGCAGAGGGGGGTTGGGAGGAGACTTTTCAAAGTCTGCTCCACTTTCATTGTTTTTGCATTTCCTCAACCTCTTCCTGAACTCTTGGATGAAAAGCTGTGAACTGAAGTTCACAGAGCTCAATTTCTGTCTTTCCCACACGGGCTTTGTTCTACAGGAAATAACTTTTCTACAAAAAGAATAAACATATGAACTACTCAGGCTTAACAATGCTCATATATCAAAAGGGACAGCGTGAAGAGGGCATGAGGGACTTATTTCCTGAATGGGTTTGCTCATCCTGAATAAAAGCTGGCATCTTCTAATAGACTGTGGGGTTTTTTTTCTAGAGAACAGTCCAGCTAAACTGACAGGCTTCTGAGTACAGCCTCCTAAATAAACAGCCTTGTCTCCTTCTTGAAGAAACATTGCAATTATTATAAATACTGCAGATGGGAACACAATTTGAAGGAAGGGAAGCTGGCAGGCTCCAGGAAGGAGGAGGAGCCGGCATGTGCGCTTCAATTCACAAGACGGGTCCGTTTGTAATAAAAATGAAATAGAGCAAGTATCTGTGTTTACTTCTGCCTCTGAAAGAACTGCTTCTAGAAAATCTCTTGTTATCAAGATCTATGGCCAAAAAACTAGATTATCTAGATCTTATATATAAGGTCAAATATAAATCAGTTCTTAGAGGAATATTTGACCATACATATTTGACTCAACAGAAATGCTGTTTTTTTCAGTCTGAGACAGCTCAGAAGTGGGTGATAACCCTTAGATTGTCCACTAAGAGTTATGGATACCATTCCAGGTTAGCTCACAGTTTCTCCTCTATATTTCCAAGCCAAAAGATCTCTCCAGCCCCAATTCGTAAAATAAACAGTGCTAGTTCTTTGAGGTATAGTTTGGTGTGAGTGATTTAGAAAGCCACGAGTGCACCAGCCACCAGCCCTAGAGCACATGGTGTGCCAGCTCTCCAGGAGATACCTGCAGGGAGGTCTGCTCACATTTAAAAGCAGCTGTGCTCCTGCTCACTCCCTGAGCAGGTCTTTAAAAGCAGCAGAAACACACATACAATCAAACAACAAAATCAGATTTTTTTCAATGCTCTCATTAGATTGGTCCATTTTTGTCTCCTGCCTTTAGCTCTGAGATTTTTTTTCTCTGCTAAAACCAATAGGAAAAAATAATACCTTTTGTCTATGGTTTTTTTCCCTTCTCTCTTTTGTGCAATTCTTTAAAGATTTGGGCACTTAGAAGTGACAGTTGCGGCTCAGGGGGAGGCTGATCTGACTGCTCAGACTGGGACATGGACTGGCTCCTGAGATCCCAGGGGAAAAGGAACTTTATCCTCCCCAGGTCTCTGTACCACCACTGGCCTGCTCTGAGAGCTCAAACTGTCTCCAGAAATCCTGCAGCATATTCCCCAGGGAGGGATCACCAAATGACCCTCAGTTCTGCGAGCGCTCAAGGTGGCAGTGGGCTAAAATGTTGATCTTGTTAAGCATATCTAAACCCAGGCCCGGGAAAATGAACAATTCATCTCTTCACCTTTGTATACTCGGTTTTCCCACTTTTTCTGCTATGTTCTTACTTTCTTAATTGCTATTTTGCTGCAGTAGTGCAAAAAGAAAGATACATACCAGAAACGGAGTGATTGATCAAAGGGGGCTTACAGGAAAGATGGGGACAAACTTTGTAGCAGGGCCTGTTGTGATAAGACAAGGGGTAATGGTTTTAAACTAAAAGAGAGAAGATTCAGATCAGATAGAAGGAACAAATTTTTTACAATGAGGGTGGTGAAACACAGGAACAGGTTGCCCAGAGAGGTGGTAGATGTCCCATCCCTGGGAACATTCCAGGTCAGGTTGGACAGGGCCCTGAGCAACCTGATCTAGTTGAAGATGTTCCTGCTCATTGCAGGCAGGTTGGACTAGATGGCCTTTAAGGGTCCCTTCCAACCCAAAATATTCTATGATTCTATGGTCAGTTGATCTATCTTTACTGCACTTCTCTTGAATTCTCTTCGGTGGAACAGTTTGCTGTGTTTGTAAACAACCTGGAGTCTTTCAAATAAAAGACTTCTGTGCTAATAAAATATGGATCAAATAGTAGTGACTCATCCATTTAAAAGTCAATTGAATACCTGAATAGATAGAAAAGCATATTGGTTCTGAAGACCCAAGAAGATAGTTAAGATGCTACAAATGCTGTAAATTCTGTAGTCACTGTCCTTCTCACTCTTCATCAGCGTCCCTGGTATTCATTACCGACTCCACTTCTATTCTCCGATTCCTGATCTGTTGCTTTGCTGTTGTTGGACTTTGTTGCAGTTTAGGCTGAGCTGGCCACCAAGTGAACGACAGATGCTGTCTTTTAACCTCTCTCTGAAAAAAGGAGGGAGAGAGAAGAAGGCAGAGAAACTTCTGGCCTGAAAAGAAACTAATCTACTTTAATGAAATGTTAATAATAAAAAGAAAAGATAATAATAGTAATAAGAAAATAATGAAAAATATACAAAACCATATCAAGCTCACAGTATGACAATCATGTCACTGGCTGGCACTGGGGAAGTCCCAGACTGGACTCAGTGATGGACAGGAACTGGATTCCAGATCTGGATACAGGAATGCATGGACTGGGATCAAAGTAAAACGAACAGACAGAGCCCTCCTTGGACGCCGGCCATTGAAGGAAAAGCCTGACCCTTTGACCCCTCAGCTTTTATACTGAGCATGATGCAGATGGGATGGAATACCCTGTTGGTCGGTTTCGGGTCACCTGTCCTGTCCGCTCCTCCCCATGAGGAGGTGGTGGAGGCAGGCAGCCAGCCTTTGTCCACCCAGGATCTTCTCACTTGCCGACCAGTTTCCCCATTTCTGTCTCTCCCTCCTTGTTTAAGTATCTTAGATAACTGCTTTCAGCTTTTTTCATATCCATTTTCAGAGCAGAATATGCAGCAGCTGCATTACTAGTCTAGTCCTCCTGTTGTTCTCTCTCCCTTGAACTTCTACCCAGCCCTCTGACTGAACACTGAACCTCAGACCTTTTCCAATGTTTTGGATACAAAATGACATTGACACTACTAATTCATTTTGAGGACATGGCCACCTCACCTTTCTCTGCCATTATGTATGGTGAGATGAACAAAGCCCCTTCCAGGTACTCAGAGTTTCTGTAGCATTTTAACTCTGTTATTTCTGGCTGGTGGGATCTTACTGCTAGTCCTTAGAGGAAGGATGAGATACAGAAAGAATGGAAGATAGGAAGTAAGATGGAAAAGTCTGAGATGTAGCCCTGTGCCAAAGTCAAAGAGCAATGAAAACAAGAGAATTTTGTTAGGAATATTTCACCTATAGGTTTCTCCCTCATATCATGTAATTCTACAAAGATATGCAAGAACGTAGTACTGCATCCAGCTCTGGAGTCCCCAACATAAGAAAGACATGAACCTGCTGGAATGTGTCCAGAGGAAAGCCACGAAGATGATCTGAGGGCTAGAGCACCTCCTCTATGAGGAGAAGCTGAAAGAGTTGGGGCTGTTCCGCCTGGAGAAGAGAAGGTTCTGGGGAGATCTTATTGCGGCCTTCCAGTACCTAAAGGGGGCCTACAGGAGAGCTGGGGAAGGACTTTTTACTAGGGCATGTAGTGATAGGACGAGGGGGAATGGCATTAAATTTGAAGAGGGCAGGTTCAGATTGAACATTAGGAAGAAGTTTTTCACTTTGAGGGTGGTAAGGCACTGGAACAGGTTGCCCAGAGAGGTTGTTGAGGCCCCATCCCTGGAGGTGTTCAAGGCCAAGCTGGACGTGGCCTTGGGCAACCTGGTCTAGTGAGAGGTGTCCCTGCCTATGGCAGGGTGGTTGGAACTCGATGATCTTCAAGGTCCTTTCCAACCTAAACCATTCTATGATTCTATGAACATAAATCTCTATTGAACCAAAGCAATAGTCCATTTGGCCGGAAATTGGCTCCCAGCAGGTGCTTCTGAGAAATGTGTAAACACACCCCACTAGGACAAAACTTTCCTGCACTGTAACCTCAGGGCACTAGGATGTCATTTGTCCATAAAGGCAAAGCTCTCTTCGCTCTTACTCACTTGGCGTGGCTGCCTGGCTGTCCTTGCAACCCATGTTGCACTCTTGGACTCTATACTTGCAATTCTTCCCCTATTAGGAAAAGGCACTTTCCATAACCTACAACTATTTGAAAGTCTTCTGCCACTTCAGAAAATGGCTTGACTCATGAACACCCCTATGACTGAGCGGAAAAACCTTTGGAAATTATTTTTTTCACAGGCTTAGCTTTGAGCAGTAGTAGTAAGTACGATCATCAGCTCATTTCTCATAATCCTTGGAATAGTTATGAGAAGCAGGTAATGGTTTTCTCCAGTACATTAAACAGGTGACTAAAAGATTTGCACTCCATTAAAAGAATTATACACAATAACTTTCTGTGGAAGAATGTCTAATTTATATCTTTCCTGTTTTGCAAACCAAAACTTTAGAAAATGCTTTTCAAACCACGTTTCTCTTTTAAGTTCTCATTTCTGTAATCTCTTCCTATCGCAGTGAGATAAATATTGGTCTGAAAAGCAGTATTCAAGTAGCTAAATTGACAGAGGAGCAAAATTAAAAATTTGCTTCTTCCTTTAACTCTTATACACTCTGTGATGGGGCTATCCATCAAGAGTGAGCTATCTCGGGATTGATCACAAGTCTGGCACAATGTAATTACTGAACCAAAAGCATTGTATTATATAGCATGAAATGAAATAGCAACTTTGCCTTCCACATTATGAACCAGTTGACTAATGATGGAGTGTTGCAATTAGAAAATATGGAAGTAACCAGGCAAGGTATTCCACGGTCTGCTAATGTGTAGAATAAAACTACTGATAGTGTGAAGTAGGGAAATTAAAAACAGTAAAACTGTAACAGAAAATAACAATGGTATTCTTAATAAACTGTAAAAGGAGAGGATGGAAGTGTCCTCTAAAGTAGGTCAAGTTTAAAAGGATTATGTGCAGTGCATGAAAAGGGCTTTTTCTGGTCTTGTGTCAGTGGACTTGTTTTTTTCTAATACATTTTCTGATGGCGGAGAACTGTTGCATTCATTGGCATAGTAACTGCGACTTAGCATCAGGAGGTTTCACTTTAAGAGACCAGGAGGGAAAAATGATGAGTCGGGGGCGAGAGCTGCGGCAGTCACACCGCCCAGCGCTCCCTCCCCCACTCCCATTTCATGTTGCATGAGTGACAAATGGCTAGATCATAGCATGACTGCAAGATCATCGGGTGACACCGAGCCAAAAGCACTGGTGGCATAACTGGTTGTGTGAAAACATCATCTATTTCATATAAATTAGCAAAAAAAAAAAAAAAAGAGAGAGAGGAAATTATGAAGTACTATATATTGCCCAAAGTCGGTACTGAAGGTGGGCTTCCCTGACCTTCTCCTCTTACTTGCCTGGGGCACATGTCTTCAAATAAGTTGATTATCTGGGCCTTTATTTTCAAATGCATTTTTTTTTTCTTTTTTTTTTTTTAAGCCTGGATTAAAATCTCTCTCTGTAGTCCTGATACCAGCTACAAACATTCTGAGTCACTGATGCAAAACAAACCTGCTAGCATAGGGAGGAATCTGGCCCACTGATATTTTATCTTAATGTTAGTTGCAAACTTCAGCAATGCCTGAGTGATGCAAGGATTTAGACTTCAAGTCAAAATTGCTAGCTTTTTAAATCAGGTTTATTTGCCTCATATATCGCTACTTAGCACTTTAGTGCTCCTTAGCACTTTGGACTACTTGAAGGCCACTGGTTCTTGCTCTGGTTTCTGGATTACATAGTTGCTGGATGATATAGGTCTTCACAAACCAACAGTCTAATGCCAAATAAGAAATTCATGGAGACAAATACGCATGTAAAGCAAGCAGCTCCAGACTTTCTTGTGTCAGAACATGGTGCCCACCAAGCCCCTTCTGCCAGCTGCTGCCAGCAAGAGCTCTGCAGGTGAGTGGTCACAGCTGGGGCAGGAGCTTGTGCAGCTACTTGTTCAATAGGTGAGGTTGACACGGCACTAGAACACCCCTCCAGTATAGTCATGCCACTGGAGTGTCTGTTTGTCCATCATTTTTAGCCTCCGGGAAGGAATATTGCCATAAAAAGCCCAACATTTAGACCATGTACTAACACAAGTGATGGAAAAGATGACTGAAAAGTAGAGTGCCAGACCACAGCTTGTAGCATGAACACCATAGGCAAAAAATTACAACATGCTGTGTTATTGAGAACCAATGACTTTTTTGCCTCAGTTTTCACTGGCAAGTGCTCTAGCCATGCGGCCCAAGTCACAGAAGACTAAGAAAGGGACTGGGAGAATGAGGTAACACCCACTGTAGGAGAAGACCAGGTTCGAGAATAGCTGAGGAACGTGAAGGTGTACAAGTCCATGGCACCTGATGAGATTCATCTGCAGGTACTGAGGCAACTGGTGGATGACGTTGCTGAGCCACTATCCGTAATAGTTGAGAAGTCGTGGCAGTCTAGTGAAGTTTCCACAGAGTGGAAAAGGGCAAACATAACCCCCATTTTGAAAAAGAGAAAACGGGAAGACCTGGGGACCTGCAGGCTGGTCTGTCTCACCTCTGTGCCCAGGAAGATCATGGAACAGATCCTCCTGGAAACTCTGCTAAGGCACGTGGAAAATAAGGAGGTGATTGGTGACAGCCAACATGGCTTCAGTAAAGGCAAATCGTGCCTGACAAATTTGATGGTCTTCTATGATGAGGTTACAGCATTGATGGATAAGGGGAGAGCAACGGACGTCATATACCTGGACTTGTGCAAAGCATTTGACACAGTCGCGCATGACATCCTGTCGTGGTTTAGGCCAAATCCACCACTGGGGACCCGAGGGACCCCAGACGGGACCGACAGATGCTCCCCTCTACCCCTCTACAAAGAGAGAGGCAGAGGAGGAAAAAAGAGACTTAAGAGTTTAGAAGAAACTAAACTACTTTAATGAAATATTAATAATAAAATAAAAGGAAATAATGAAAAATATATACAAAACCGTATCAAGCTCCCGAGATGACAATCACGTCACCGGCTGGCACTGGGGCAGTCCCAGGCTGGACTCAGTGACGGATGGGAACTGGATTCCGGATCTGGAGTCAGGATTGGGATCACAGGCAGACAGAGTCCTCCTCAGACGTCGGCCATTGAAGGAAGAAGCCCGTGACCCTTTGATCCCTCAGCTTTTATACTGAGCATGAGGCAGATGGGATGGAATACCCTGTTGGTCAGTTTTGGGTCACCTGTCCTGTCCGCTCCTCCCTGCAGGTGGGACCCCACTATGCTTTTCCGCTTCCGACCCTCCAACGTGGCAAATAACAAAGTTGGTTGGCCTTGGCTGTTATGACAATAAGTGTAAGCAGGAGCCTCTCTGCACACCATGCCTGGGCATCAGCTATAAACATTGGCCTTATCACTCTGAGAGAGTGAACACTCTCTGCACAATATGCAGTTAATTTCAGTAGTTAGAAGAGGCCCAGCTAAGAAGCGAAGTTACTGAACAAAATTGGTTCTGTTTTACCTCAAACCAGGACACATCCTTTCCTCTAAATTGGAGACACATGGATTTGATGGATGGATCACTCAGTGTATAAGGAACTGGCTGGATGGTCACACTCAAAGAGTTGTCGTTAACAGCTCGATGTCTAAGTGGAAATCAGTGATGAGTGGCGTTCCTCAGGGGTCGGTATCAGGACCAGTGCTGTTTAACATCTTTGTTGGTGACATGAACAGTGGAATTGAGTGGACCCTCAACAAGTTTGCTGATGACTCTAAGCTGTGTGGAGCAGTTGATACGCTGGAGGGAAGGGAGGCCATCAAGAGGGACCTGGACAGGCTTGAGAGGTGGGCCTATGCAAACCTCATGTGGTTCAGGGCAATCCCAAGTACAAATACAGGATGGACAGAAAATTAATTCAGAGCAGCCCTGAGGAGAAGGACCTGGGGGTGTTGGTGGATGAGAAGCTCAACATGAGCCAGCAGTGTGCGCTTGCAGCACAGAAGGCCAACGATATCCTGGGATGCATCAAAAGAAGCATGGCCAGCAGGTCGAGGGAGGTGATTCTGCCATTCTGTTCCATTCTTATGAGACCCTACCTGGAGTACTGCATCCAGCTCTGGAGCCCCCAACATAAGAAGGACATGGATCTGTTGGAGTGAGTCCAGAGGAGGGCCACGAAGATGATCCAAGGGCTGGAGCACCTCTCCTATGAGTAGAGGCTGAGAGAGTTGGGGTTATTCAGCCTGGAGAAGACTCCAGGGAGACCTTACAGCAGCCTTCCAGTACTTAAAGGGGGCCTACAGGAAAGATGGGGAGGGACTCTTTATCAGGGAGTGTAGTGATAGGATGAGGGGTAATGGTTTTAAACTGGAAGAAGGTAGATTTAGATTAGATAATAGGAAGAAATTCTTTACTGTCAGGGTGGTGAGACACTGGAACAGGTTGCCCAGGGAAGTTGTGGATCTCCCACCCCTGGAGGTGTTCAAGGCCAGGCTGGATGGGGCTTTGAGCAACCTGGTCTAGTGGAATGTATCCCTGCCCATGGCAGGTGGGTTGGAAATAGTTGATCTTTAAGGTCCCTTCCAACTCTAATCATTCTATGCTTCTATGACTCCAGGACTGATGGTCTTTTTGCCTGTTCTGGGCTGTGTTACTACTCATGACCTTGGAGATGCAGGTTTTCCAGTCTGGAAGCTCATGTGGTGCACAAACACAGGAGATGATACAAATCTGGTAGAGAAATGCTGAGCTGTGAAAGAGCAACTGGAGGTTTTCAGTGGCGAGAAGCTGCTTGGGATGCAGCTGAACTTCCACCCTGCGAGGATGCCCTGTGCCACACACATGATGCCGCGCAGCAGCAGGGCTCCCAGTGCAAAATGCCTGAGCCTTGAGCTGAATGGCCATGCTGTCTCCTCCATGGCCTCCAGGGAATAGCCCTGCCCATCCACAGGGATGGTCTCAACTAACACGCTGGAGCTGGCTGAGCCTAGGAAATAAATGCAGGTTGGAAACGCAAAGGCAGCATCTCACATCTGCACTGCATAGCTGACACGTTTTTTCACAAGACAGAACTTCAAGGAAGCCAGCCTGCAACCTGATGGCACAGAGAAATAGGAAAGATAAGCAGGAAAAAAGCGAATATTCTTGTTGCTCCTGTTCATGGCATTGTCAAAAATATCGGTGGAGGACAATATCTGTATCACTTTTCATGTTTGCCAAACATATTCTTAAAACTGCTGAACAATGGAGACCATACAACTTCCCTGGGCGTCTAGACCAGTCCTTCATGTCCTGACCAGCCTTTTTCCTCATGGCTAGTCCATGCAGCCATAGCTGCAATTTAGGTTTATTCTTCCACGCCTCATTGGCAGCAGGCACAAAGAGCAGATTATTTCCTGCAGGTTTTCACGTATTTGAAGGCTGTTATGTCTCCCCTCAGTCCCTTTTTTCCTGGCTAGGTAACCCCAGTTTTTGCAGCCATTCCTTGTAGCTTTAATACCTGTCAGTCTTCTTGCTCAAATCGGGTGGGAAAAGAGAGGGCTTTATCTTTACTTCTCCACAGAAGTAAAAAAGGAGAATATATCACCATCAGGTCTCTCTGGAAAGTCAGTGGGAGTCAGACAGTGCCCAAGGACTGTTACCTTCTCATGCTCCATTTTAGTAGCACGCCAAGTCAGTGTCATATGAATGGATAGATATCAAAATTGAACAGAGAGCAAATCACCATCACGTGGGTATATGGACATCAAAGTGACAAGCACCCCTGAAATTTCTGAGCTAGATGAAGGCAGAGAAGTGCGAGACACAAGGTGAAGCACAGACCGGGAACGTGCAAGGAGGCAAGGTGACAGCCTGGAGGACATGCAAGGAGGCAGGGTGACAGCCTGGAGGAGAGTGGAGCAGGGAAAAACAATCTTTCCCTGACCTCTGAGCAATGAGGTAAAGGGCCAAATTCCACTCCTGAATGGGACACTCGGAGCTTGAGCTCAGCTGGGTCATGTTTCAAAGTGCTTTGGGCATGGGGGGAAGAGGGTGCATGCTTGGGGTTACTAATTCTTGTAAGAAGACATGGGGCCAGTGTCCTAAGTCAACAAGGGAGGGAAAGGGAAAGGCAAAGGCAAAGGCAAAGGCAAAGGCAAAGGGAAAAGGAGGAAAGAAGAGGGGGGGAAAGAGAAGGAGGAGAAGGGGAAGGGGAAGGAAAATCATAGTGAACAACAAGGCATTTGGTGGCATTTTCTGACACCCTCTGGGTTAAATTCACTAGTCGATTTCAGCAATAACAGAGAAAAATCAGTCTTTCCTCCTCCCTCTTCTCCCACCTATCACTTATGTCAAGGCTCCTGATTGACATGGAGTAGGATTTTTGAGGGTATTTTTGTGTTTGTAAAATATCAGCCCTGGAACTGACTCGGTCTCCTTGGAACATTCTGTGCCTTTCCGGGGGTGTGGGAGCTGGAGAGGCAGGTGACGCCACTGATGCTCTTTTGTGGCAACTGCCTCAAAAGTTCTATGAAAAGGCAAAGAAATGTGAGCTACCAGCCTCTGGTTGCCACTTGCAAGAGGAATTTTATCTGACAGATTTAGAAACTTCTTTTTTTGGGGAGGGGAAACCAAGTATGAACATTACTCAGCTACATTGTGAAAGGGCACCTGACAGATTATTGTCCATTTCAAGATGATGCATGCATGCAATATCCAGTCCCGGGTTACCCAAAAACCTGGCACAGCAGCAGAGTTTCAGGCAACTTTTACCACCAGGCAGCTGCAAATAGCCTGACGTAACCAAGTGCCCTGTGCTCAACTTGGGAAAGTTCACAGGAACACAAGACTTACTTTTCTCTCCCTTTTTGGGCCTGTCGTGCTATTTCACAGAGCTGCCAGTGACCAAGAAGCTTTTTCCAACACCCAAAACAGCTCAAGGAAAGTCATCCTGGCTTTCGTCTTTTTTTTTTTTTTTGCCCAGTCTTGCTATTATCCTGGAGACAGCAACAGAAGCAACATCCAGGACACCATCACCCGGTCTAGTAAAGACACCTCGAGACAGTGAGGATACTAATGCTTATTAAATCCTAACCATCTCTTGTTTGTCTTAATAAATAAATATGTTATACCCTGTGTATACTTTGGTTGCAGCATCTCTTTATGCACAGTAAAAGTTGCCCAGAGTGACCCAGAAATAACACAGGATCCCTCACTCAAGGAAATGAAGTTGCCTTTGAATCCTACTGTGCTTTCTCAGATGTGTCCTGTTGGGAGCGTTGGCTGCTGTTCATCCTGGGCTGTCCTTGGGGACCACATTTACAACCTTACCCTATGACCTTCTCTGCCTGTTGTTAGGACACTGCCAAGCATTAGCCAGTCTGTCTCCAAACTGCATTGGGAAAGCACCTGGATGCGCTCTGCTTCTCTTCATTAATGTCTCAGCCAGGCACAAATCGGTGGAACCCATCACTACTAACAGTAGTGATGTGTGGGGTTTCCCCCTTGTCCTAAAACTCTTCCCAGTCTGGAAATGTCGCTCATTACTTACAATCACAGGCCCTTCTTTCAAGCAGGAGTCCAAAATCTCTCCCTCTCTAAACAGAGGAACTGAGTTCATGCATGTGTCCTGACTTCGGTGACATTTACATCGTCAAAACCTTGCCCTTAGCCTTTGCTGTCAGGATCCCAGGTTGGTAAATCAAGCAATTAAAATTTAAGAGATTGCAGATCAGTATTTAAAGATATGACATTTAAATTCAAATTACCACAAAATGACTGCAATTTTGGTATGAAAAAAAGAGCAAGCTATAAAATTGATGTATTAAACTCTGTAATTTTCTCTAAATTTTATGTCGAAACTGTATTTTCAATGATTTATGACGATACTTAATTTCATCATTCAGTATTTTCCAAAAGGCTTTGTATAACCAAAGGATGCATCATTTCCCTAGGAGGCTGAATACTTGTTGAAGGAAATAATTGCTTACATACTGCTCTATTCACGTTTGGAAAAGTGTTCAAATTTCTGAAGCAATTCAGAATTCAGAAATGGTTCAGATTGATATATTGATTTTGCCCCAAAACCTTTAATGCTCTTGGGGCATCATTCCCAAGATGTCCAATGTAAAACACAAACCATTTCCCTAATGGTTAAGTCAATCACCTGGAGTAAAATATGAAGATGCAGGTGCTGGTATCAAGCAGCAGTGTTAACTACCTGTCAAAACAGGAGCCAGACCCCACACCTGCTCCTTCCCGGCCAAGCACTTCTTACGGACAAGACCATAGGTAGGTTCTCGGTCCTGGCTTGGTCCTTCTGGTCGCTACCTCTCACATGGTTGGCGACATTGCCCCTTGTTCCTACTCAGCCTGTGTGGCAGTCAGAATAGTTATCCGGGAAGTTGGTCAGCTCAGGATGCAGTGAACATGAAATCTGAGTTATCCCCCTGCCTGGGTAAAGGCTCTGCGCACCAGGCAGTCCTGACAAGCTTCCTGAATTCTGCCTCTCCCACGGTTTAAAAGGGAAAGATAAGTAATTTCTCCAAATCACAGAAAGCTATTTTTTAATATAATTTTTTTTGATCCGCACCAGGGAGCTAAAAATTTGTCACTGTATTTCAGTGTATTGGGTTTGTGTGGCAAAGTTTTGGTAGCAGGGGAGCTGCAGGGGTGGCTCCTGTGAGAAGCTGCTAGAAGCTTCCCCCATGTCTGACAGAGCCAATGCCAGCCGGCTACAAGACGGACCCACCGCTGGCCAAGGCCGAGCCCATCAGCAACAGTGGCAGCGCCTCTGGGATAACATAGTTAAGAAGGGGAAAAAGTTGCTGCACAACAGCAACTGCAGCCAGAGAGAGGAGTGGGAGTATGTGAGACAACTCTGCAGACCCCAAAGTCAGTGAAGGAGGGGGAGGAGGTTCTCCAGGTGCCGGAGCAGAGATTCCCCTGCAGGCCTTGGTGAAGACCATGTTGAGGCGGGTTGTCCCCCTGCAGCCCATGGAGGTCCATGGTGGAGCAGATATCTACCTGCAGGCCGTGAAGACCCCATGCTGGAGCAGGTGGATGCGTAGGAGGCTGTGATCCCACAGGAAGCCCGTGCTGGAACAGGCTCCTTGCGAGACCTGTGGGGAGAGGAGCCCACACTGGAGCAGGTTTGCTGGTAGGACTTGTGACCCCGTGGAGGCCCCACACTGGAGCAGTCTGTTCCTGAAGAACTGTACCCTGTGGAAGGGACCCACGGTGGAGCAGTTCATGAAGAACTGAAGCCTGTGGGAAAGATATTGGAGAAGTTCACAGAGAACTGTCTCCTGTGGGAGGGACCCCACACTGGAGCAGGGGAAGTGTGAGGAGTCCTCCCCCTGAGGAGGAAGGAGCAGCAGAAACAATATGTGATGAACTGCACACAACTCCCATTCCCTGTCCCCCTGCACCGCTCAGGAGGAGGAGGTAGAGAAAATTGGGACTCAAGTTGAGCCTGGGAAAAAGGGAGGGGTGGGAGGAAGGTGTTTTTAAAATTTGGGTTTATTTCTCATTATCCCACTCTGATTGGTAATAGATTAAATTAATGTTCCCAAGATGAGGGGTTTTTTGCCTGCAATGGTACTTGGCGAGTGATCTCTCCCTGTCTTTATCTCGACCTGACACCTTTCATTGCTTTCTCTCCCCTGTCCAGCTGATGAGGGGTGACAGAGCAGCTTTGGTGGGCACCTGGCATCCAGCCAGGGTCAACCCACCACGGTCAGGAAGAACAACCTCAGATACACTTCCCCTCGGGGCATTTCTATCCAGCTGGTTTGTGTCTCCTTCCTTTTCCATTCTCAGGTAAGCGCCGCTTGGTTTAAGTCTTACTCTGAGGTGCCTCATCTCTCCGATTTACTACACAGGGAATACCAGGCACCAGCAACTTTGGGGTGCTGTAGTGCTAAGTATCCAGACTTCTCTTCATATATAGCCGTTTCTCTGTGAAGAAACACAGACTCCAGATCAATTTTGGACTGTAGCAGTCAAATTTATTTCCACTGTAGAAGCACACTTGATTCAGTAGTAGAAAAATAACGTTTTCTTTGCAGCATAAAAGTAATCCTGTAGTGGTATAAATATATTTACTTGCACAAGAATCCATGTAAGTCACTCAACATATACTCAGATTTAGTATTCTCACAGTCCTAAGTTTCAAACTGAGTCAACAAGATAGTTGCTTGCAGAAAGATGAGAAATGTGAAGTCTGGTTCCATTGGGATTTAAACATATGAAATAATAGAAAGCTTCCTTGGTGTGTTTTTTTTTTTATTTTAAATGAACACATTGCTTATGAAAAATACTGACAGCCTTCAGCACTGACCATTTCTGTTTGTCCAATTAAAACATACTATATGGCATCAGCCATGGAAGCCTCTTCTGGCTGCCTCGTGGATACGACCTCAGTGCTGGCCAGGTAGAACAACCATGTTCAAGCATTAAGTGTTCAAGCTCAGCACTCCTTAGCCTGTGCTCAGCCTCCGTGGCTCCACTCCTGAGACTCCCATCACCAGCTACTGTCTTTCAAGGAACAAACCACATTGAGCAATTAACTTCAGGGTGTCATCCCAGACCCATCAGATAGCACGCCTGAGCAATCAGTAAGTCCCTACACTACGCTAACACAGGTGCTATATTCCATATAATGTTACTAATGACCTGGTGCAACCAACAGTCCAGCTTACAGTAGGCATGGTTGATGTGTAACTTTACCTAGTACAAATACTTCACGCAAAAGGAATAATACTATTTTCTTCACTCCCATTCAGTTCAAGCCATGGAATAACAGCAAATACAACTGCAGTGAATTTAGCTTGTACTTTCACTTTTAGATAATTCTTGAACTCTCTTTCCAATTGTGTGCGTGGAAAACAAACAAAAAGGGGAAATTATGTTTAATGAATCAATTGAATCATGACTCTGTGTTACTGTGTTCTGTCTAACTTATACTTATTTACTGTGTGTGTTATCGTCACCACTATGTCCTCACAACATATGTTGATTTATTCTGACCCTTCCTTACTGTTAGTACAGTGAAAAAAGTACAAGGTTCAGCCTTGATTCTTCTCAGTGTGTCTATGGGAGGAGGACAGGAAACTAATACAACACAATACTGAAGACAAGAGAACATAACACTTAGTTCCGATACACTGAAAAGCAATTTCACACACAAGCTCATTTATGTAGGCACACTGACGTTGAGCACCATTCTATTTTCTTTTTTTTTTTTTTTTTCTTTTTTTCTTTTTCAGTTTAACATCAACGTTCAACTCTGAACAGAAGAATGTTAAGCCTCTAGGACAGTTTCAGTATTAAGAAAAGAACTACCTCTATGTTACAAACATCAAAACACTAACATTAACACTTCAGCTGAAAAGTTCACTGCAAGTGACCCTCCCTCTGAATTCGAAGGCGCTCCTTCTCCACTTGCAAGCGTTCCTTCTCAATCTGCAGCTTCTCTGACTCAAACTTCAGGAACTGCAGCCTCTCTTTCTCCAACTGCAAACGTTCTTTTTCAAGTTTTAGCTTTTCAGTTTCTAGATCCAGAGGCTGCACGATGGGTTTTTCTGTCTGGGTGAGGTCACTTTCCAGGGCAGGCTTTTCAGCACGCAGAGTCTCTAGCCTGAGTTTCTCCCATTCAATCTGAAGTCGCTCCTTCTCAATCTGAAGTCTCTCACGCTCCAAGTCAACATGCCGCAACCGTTCTTTTTCAATTTGCAGGCGCTCCTTTTCCACTTGCAACCTTTCGGCTTCAATGTCTAGTCGCTGCTTCTCCAGCTCCACCTTCTGCTTCTCCAGATTTATAAGCAAGTGAGAATCTTCATAGGCTAGCCGAGCTTGAACAGAGCTTAGACTTCCAAACTCTTCAATGTGAGGAAAGTCCGGGAGGTCATTTTCGTTTCTCGAATCTGGCAAAACTGATGACAAAATTTCTTCTTCCTCAATAGGAAACTGCAGAGAGGAATGCAATAGACAAGAATTACCTTCCAGTCTTTATGCTACAATAAATTTGTTAGACACAACTTGACTGAAAAGAACACATTGGGTTTTTTAATCTTAAAAGCTACTCAGAACTGTTTTAACTCGCATGCTGTGAAATAATCATTTTAGATCAAAAGACTGTTTCTACCATTACACAGGTAGCGAAACACGCTTTATCTGCAAGTTAATATCTGGTAATGAAAAATGGAGAATCAGCTTGTCAGTGGACATGCAAGAACACACAGAATATAACGCACAACAGATACTACAGAGCATTCAGAATCACTAATAGAAAACTGGATCTAAAAAACATATGCTGTTCTTACTTTTCATATAGCTGGGTGACATTTACGTAAGCCACTAGGAATTTGTTGTGACTAATTACTTATCAGAGTAGCTGGACCCACAGGCTACGCAGTATGTAAGGTAACCCAGCCTTCACTAACTTGAGGATTCCATTTTGAAAAAAACACATTTAACACTGACATTTTGCGCATGTTCCTAACCCTTCACACTATTTTAAGTGGATTAATAAACAGGATTTATTTAACCAATTTTGTATTATCACATTTGCTGTAAAGTTATTTATGATGCAGATGACTATGTGGTTACGACCATTGCTCTTGGCGGACTGTAACAACTCATGCAGAATTAGAGCCCTTATGTGCTACAAATTCATAGTACACAAGGGATAACTGTCTCCCACTAAGTATGCTGCAAACAAAAGGCAAACTGAGGAAGATATGGGTTCAGAAAAATCTTAACACAATGAGAGCCACTGCCAGTCCTATAGCACTAGAGCAGACAGACACTGTTCTTCAGCAGTTGTCAAACAGTCTCGTACCATTTAACAGCTTATGCTGATCTTTTTCCCAGCACACATCTCAACTGAGCTAAGACAAGAGTTGATTCCCCTCCTCCCCCTCCAAAAAACCCCAACCCAACCCAACCCAACCCAAACCTGTTTGAGTACCCCTTTTTGAAATGAGAAGTATACATTTGCACAGGCACAACAAAATTATCCAAACATTTGACTTCACTCCAGCTGGCTGCCTACCCCTGGGCAGTCGCAATACTACTTGGGAGTAACAACCTGTCTACAGGATCCACAGCTACTTGTCGAATTCACACAAGAATTCTGACAGGAATGGCTGACTGACTTAATCAGGTAATATTTTCATCTCTTGTGGGTTCATTTTAAGAAATGCAAACAGTACTCTCTTTCTCTGTTCTCTTTCTTTCTGTACCTGGAGGTAACATATACTTCCATTTTTTAAAGAGGTGCCTTTCTCTTCTCCATTCATCCATCCATCCTACCTAAGTATTAAAATAACCATTTTCCTTCAACAGTGTATTTTCATTCTACTGACTGAACTAGTTCTTATGTATGGCACATGCAAATGGAAAATATATGTGCAAATACACATTCAAAGTTGAGGGATATAAATTTAATAATCAACATCCGAGACCTTACACACAATTGCAAGTTGCTAGATTTGAAAACCACCTCTCTGAAACATATTTATTTCTACAGTTTCTTTAATTCACACATTCAGAAAAAAAAAAAAAAAACAAAACCAAAACCAAACCAGAAACAGATGCTATAAAGAAACACAGCAAAAAGCCTCATGCTGAAGTGAAATGATGGCCGTATTGCATATAGCTAGTATCTGTCACTCACTTCAAAATTCTGCGGATCCTCCTCTTCTACTTTGATTTCTGTTAAAGATCTACTTGTTTCTCTGAAGTCAGTGATATTCTGCCATTCAAAACTTGATTCAATTGCAAATCCCATTTTCTCATCCATGTCTTCTTTGAGGGAGTCATCTAAATTGGATGAAGGAAGGTGAAAGCCAGCACCTACTACCTTGATATTCGCATTCAGACGTTTTCTCTTCGTGAGTGCTCTCCAGTCAAGGTATCGCCTTTTCACTTCTGTCCCTGTTCTTTGTTCTCCTTCACCCACAGCATTTACACATTCTGCTATTTCCTCCCAAGCTTTCCGTTTCATCTCATTAATTGTTGAATTAAGTTGCTTTGAAAAGAGTACTTCTCTCCTTTTTCTGATTTCCTTAAGGAGAGTTTGAGTTTCCTGAACGCTAAAATTGCTTTTTCTTTTTCTTTTTAATTGTTTCATTTTTTCCAGCTTTAACCTAGTAATTTCACCACAGGAAACTACAGAGATGATCTGAGACTAATCAGTTATTAATACAAATAAAATTTAAAAGTGAATGAAAGCAGACTTCTCGTGAAGTGAATTTTCTCTTCACTTTGTAGCATATTCCTATTTGTCAGGCTTCCTAAGAGAAAAAGAGCAAACAACATAAATCTCCAAGGTATACACTGTATATTTTCATTTAACGAATTTGACTCCTAAGTCATCATTTAAGGAATGCATATTTTGAACTGATCTTTCATTCGACAGAAGAAAACCATTTTGTTAAACTCTGAATATAAAGTAACTATAGATACCTTCTCTAATCTCATTGCATTATAAATCCGTTAATATATCCATGTCATGAACCGTTAAGGTTGAGTTGATATTTCCATTACAAAAATATAGCTATTTTCCTTCAACTCTTAAGAGTTTTGCCAGTTGGGATTTGCTTCAGGCTGAAATTTGACAGACACATTTAAGTTTGAATGTTAAACTCAAAAAAATCCCAAAGAAACTAAAATTGTTGTATCATTACTTGAAAAACATGAAATGTTTAGGGGACCAAAATTTCTGAGACACATTTTAAATGAGACACCATTTCCACACACCCAGTAGATTAATTTGAAAAGTTGATGTTTTAGAGGCTCTTATCTTAATCACAGAAATAGAACTGGAGCAATTCTGCTGAATGTCAGGAAGTAACTACCAGTTTAAACAAATGTCATGCATTAGAGATGTTATAACAGGAAACAGATTTAGGAATAAGTCACTACATGCCCATGGTAAAGCCTTCTTCTACCGTTCTCACACTGCACAACGCATCATGTCAGATGTGATGGCAGGTGTCCAGCCCTCTAGCCTCAGTGATAGATGGTCCTGTGCCTGATGCTGAGAAGAAAGCTGAACCTCATAACACACCTGACAGATTGTGTGCAACTCTGTACATAAAGTGGAAAGTCTGAGTGGGAGAAACAGGGGACTACCAATGCAGTGATGAATATATCATAGACCATATTACCTAAACAAAAACCCAGAACAACTGAAAGCGCAGACCGAGAATAAAAAGTACTTCTTGGTCACAGACTGCTTGGTAATGGTTGAATTTAGGATTTATTTTGAACTTTCTTTTGTACCATGTTACCTACCACCTCGGGTAGGTTTAAAAGACTTTGAACCAAGTAGGCGAATGATTCACTATACAGTACTTACAGTTTCAAGCTGTGACGTTTGTTTACTATTAATCTAGTATTGACTTTTTGTCCACCTGATGCAAATGGCTTGCAGATTATACATTCGATTGCTACCGACTAATGGACTTAATCCTTAAATAACTTCCCTCTCCCAGCTACAAAGGACTTTTAAATGTCTAAGTGATTCTGCTAAACTTGGTTAAAACATACACATAAACATATTACACAAACCCCCTCTATTTGGGGGATAATGCACATGATAGGAGATGAAGAACGATGTCTAAACTATGTGCTATTGACTGTAAATAAGCGGTTCACTTTCAAAGTTTTCCGTATCAAGCAACATTCTTTTGTACCCAACATGTAAGCATGCTGGCATCAAATATTTTCTAAAACGCTGCACTTCGGAAACTGGTTTACTACTTTTCCTTGTTAAAATATTGCCCTCACTGTGAATCCATTTACTTCCAATGGTTACTAGCTAGCAAATATGCACAACCGAGTCCCAAGAAGAAATCAATTGCATAAAGCATGAGCATGTATCAGCATGGACCACTCTGCAGTGCTCCCATGCAGTTATCCATCACCTTTGACTCCTCAGACTCAAGTTGGAAGCTGCATGTTGCTGTTTAAGATGCATGAAACTCCCTGCCCTTCTGAAAATAAAATACTAATTGGTTTTGAGAAAAGGGAACTATTTAAAAAAATAATATAACCTACTCTTTTAACGTAGACATCTAACTCCACATGAGCAGTACTGAAAAAAAAAGTTGCGGTTTAAAAAGTCAGATTTATATCACAACACAGCACTGTATTTGCTAGAATTACATGATTTTTTTCTGAGACCTTTATCTGACCTTTAAGCATCTCCCATAACCTTCATTATTTTAAGTTTGCCACATAAAGATACATTGGGTTTTCAAGGAAGTGGTATCATATTTACTTATCTAGCAGTAAATCAATTATTTGGTACTTGCTGTGCTTTTCAAATGCAAATTACAGCATTAGGGCTCTTCTATTAATATGGCAAATAATTTCTTGACCTATGTGTCAAAATAGAATACGTCTGATACAAGCTCCTAAATTTCCCAGTAAAACAGCAGCAACGCCTACCTATTTTAAAATTCATGACTACTAACTTTCAATTGGCAGGGACGTCTTACCTTTTCTAACTATTACCTTTTTAAAAGCATATTGCCTCATTAAAGGCAATTCCTTTCTTATTAATCTAAATGGTTGTTAATGAATTGTCTTAACAGTATATAGACTCCCAGAGTTAGATCAACTCCACTGAGGGACTGTTTACCTTTCTGATATATTAACTAAAAAAACATTACTATCTAACTAAAGCTGAGGTTTGGGATATTCTGTTTTCTGACATTGCTAGATGGTCTCCAGGGTATTACTCTTTAATGCAGAAAAATGAACTGTTACATGATCAAAGTATATAAGGGACAGGAATGGTAATAAGCTAGGATTTGTACACATTCTAGATAGTTACAGAAAAAAAGCATAATTTACAAAAACATAGCATACAGCATGTTTAAGTTTTCCTTTGATATGAAGTCTAAAACATGAAATGCATACATTTGAAAAAAAAAAAAACACCAACAGTAGACAGGCATTATGCTTTTTCTGAAATCAGAACTATAACTGCTCTGCATTTTAGTGTCTTTAGTGGAGGAATCCACAGCAAACAATATTTGCTGAGTGCACCAATTGGGAAGATGGGCTGTTCACTCAGAAAAAAGTATAGAAGAAAATATCTTTTGGTCAGATCAAGCCACTTACACCACTATGAAGGTAACAGAAGGCATATTTTAATTATGATGCCTCGATGCTTTGCCTTTTTTTTTTTTTTATTAGACTTTCAGAGCTCATTATTGAAAAAAAAAAAACACACCACCTCTAAATCAGGAGAGGCTGCTACCTAAATTTTGTTTAAATAACATTTGAGAGTCTGAGGATTTTTGCACGATACTAAAACCTAGGGCTTTCCGGAAAACTTCGAATGTGATTCATAGCGGTTGGCTACGCTGGCTTGGAACAACTCATGCTTTTGTAGTAAGAGAGGCTGTAGTACACAGGAGGATGTGGCTTCTGCGGAACACAGCCCACCAGCAGACAGTCCTCCATGCCAGGAGCTTACGGTGTGAGCACCTGAAAAGGCGAAGCGCTAAAGGGAACCAACACCACCTCAAAGGACAATTCAACGGAGCAGAGAGGAAGTACCGAGAGCGGAAAGCAGCTGCGGACTCGGGATGTTGAACCCACAGATCCGTCAGTCGGAAGTTCCCCTTCCCCTAAACCAGCAATGGCCACGGACGGCACAAAACCTCCCCCCGGAGCAGGGCCGAAGGCCGGCCCGGCCCG
Source organism: Vanellus vanellus (assembly GCF_965231255.1). Classification (NCBI taxonomy): domain Eukaryota; kingdom Metazoa; phylum Chordata; class Aves; order Charadriiformes; family Charadriidae; genus Vanellus; species Vanellus vanellus. The sequence goes on along the minus strand of NC_138905.1, from coordinate 205,435,621 downwards.
GCCCAGCCCAGCCCGCGGGCGGGAGGCGGCCCAGCCGACCTGCGGGGCCCACCCGCTGCCGCCACAAGGCGCGGGAAGCCCCGCGGGGAGGCCCAGGAAGGCAACAAAGGCCGGCGAGGGCCCGGCCGCCCCCCTCCTCCCCGCGCCCCGCCGGGCCCGCTCCGCCAGGGCGGCCCCCGCCGCGCTGAGCCCCGGGGAGAAGCCGGGCCCGCGGCCCCCACCCGCACCGCCGCCCAGGGCCTTCCCCTGCCCGGCAGCTGACCCGCGGGAGGGCCCCTGCGACTCTCCCGGGAGGAGGGTCTCCGCGCGGCACCACCGAGGAGGCCGATAGCGACGAAGCCCCTCCGCTCTCCCCCCGCCCCCCCTTGCCGCCAAGGGGCCGGGGGCCGCCTGCACCCCGAGCGGGCACCAGCCCCACCGCGGGCCGGGCTGGGCCCGCTCCCCGCCCCGCTCGGGTCCCCGGGGACCGCGCGAACTACCCACCTGCGCCCAACTCTCCCCGCCGGGTCGCCGGCTGTTTCACAGCCACCGCCCTCCCGTTGGGTGAGCTGCGTGCCTGTCAGTCCTTCCTGCACGCCTATTGGCGGTCCGTGTCCGCCGCTTCTCACTGCCCCGCCTCCTCGCTACCCTGACGCGCCAGGCGGACCGGTGTTCCCCACATACGCTTTGGAGCGCGGCAACTCCTCTCCCAGCGGGGCCACCACCGTGCGCGGTCCCCAGACAGCATTGGCTGCAGTCGCTGCTTGTCTTCCCAATGCCTGCCGGTGATTGGCGAATAACTGTCAAGGCCCGCCTCTTCCCTCAATGAGCTTCCGGCGGCGGAGACTTTGCTGGCTCACGGAGGAGCCAGACAGGGCGGTCTCAGCGCTGCCGCCGTCCCGTCTGCTTTGTCTGGGTGGGCGGTGCGGCGTGACAGAGGCCTGGGGACGGTGGGAGAGGGCGGGTGCCTCTCTGCGGCGGTCTATAAGCGAGAGGGAAGCTCGGCCTCCTGGTCCTCCTCCTCCTGGCGCGCTGTGTGAGCGCAGGCTCGGCCTTAGGGAGGGGGTTTGGGCCGTGGGCCTTTGCGCGGCCGTGCAGGAGCAATGTGAAAGCAGCAGCCGGAGCCAGTGTGGCCAGTGGGCTTAGGATGGCAGATAAATAATAACATTACTGTAATAAATAATTGTCTTCTGAAAAGTGCTGCTTATGTAAGGCACCGTGTCGTTAATGTAGGTGAATATACATGTGAAATGCTTTTGTGGAGCTTTGTGTTCTTGGGCTCTTCCTTGTTACCTCCTCAGCCATGCATGAAGCGTCTGGCGCTTGCTCTTTGTATTGCATCCTGTTACCTTGGTAACATAACCTTTGTGCAGGCTTAAGGCGCTACTTGCAGGTAGATAACTAGATTTATTTTTTTTTTCTGAAGTTTGCAACCTCTATTCTGCCTAACCTGATGCATGTATATGTTATTTTGCATATTTATTAACAATTACTTGCTGACTCCTTTCAAATCCAAGCTCTGGGCTGTATTCAGTATTTGGACTTGAGCATTTTCACTGGATGGAGAGGTTATTTGATTAATGTAGCTTCTAGTGATGATACTTGTGATGATGAAACTACAAATCTCCTTTAAAATGGTATTTTTCAGTTTCGGTCAACATTTCTGGCAGTGAACTTCCTGAAAATATTTATAGAAACTAAATGTGGAAAGGCTATGAATTTATCAGCTTATTTACAGGTAATGATAGTTTTGCTGCCATACTTGCCATTGTGTACTGAATATCATAAAAATTTAAAAAGGAAAACAGTAAGGAGAAGGGTAGCAAGACTATGCCACATTGCTGGCAATATATTAGACAGAGATATTTCTTATTAAAGCCTATGTATGAACTAAGCTTCAACTTACATTATTACCAGTATTTTGACAGTGCTCAGAAATAAGATGTGAGTGTGCCCTAAAGGTCTTGCAAGCTAGTTCAAATTAGATGCAGGTGCAAGCAGGTGGAAAAATGATAGTGAGGGAAAGTCATTAGCAGTCTGAACCTCTGCCACTCTGCAAAAATAATTAGTGCTAATTATACCTGATTATCTTTCTTATATTGTGAAGCACAAAACCACAAAATATGACTAGTGTCCATTAGAATAATTTGAACTAGGAAGCGTATGATTTCTTACGGTACCTGTGCACATAATTCTAAATAGCTCTACTTTCTCTCCCTATTGTTATTCCAGTATTACGGAGACTATTTATCACACTTAGTATATTATAATTTAGTATATACCAGCTTCCTCCAACAAAAATCCTTGGACCTTCTTTGTTTATGTGAACCGTCTTGAATGTATGTGTAATTTATGTGTATTTTATTCATTAAATCCAGACTCTGCTTCCTTGCTTTTGATGACGAGAAAAGCCCCACCATACAGTTGACTTCCGATTAAAACTGTGCAAGTCCATGGTGAATTCCCTTGATCTGTAGAACATACATATGCAATTTTCTTCTGATTGTGCACAAGGTTGCACAACTACAGCTTTCAAATTTGGTCTGTGAATCCCTTCATCGTTCAATACAAGCTTTTAACACTGTGAACACCATTTGAATGTTTCGTACAACTCCAAATGGCTTTTGCTAGCTGTGGGGCAGTGGCCTTGGATTGCTGGAACGTTAATTTTTATTGCTGTAACTCTATACAGAGGTTTGAAGGTCACAGAATATCAAGTTCTGGAAGAATACAACACTACACAGGGCTCCTTCACTTTGTATTAATGCCATTTTTGCACTCTGCACACAGATTTTAGACTAGCTTATATGTCCTTTTATTTAAAGCCACTTGTAAGTAGTGTGGAAGTCCATTTCAGTCAAAATAAATCTCTAATCATTTGCAATAGTTAAACTGTTAACAAAACCCCCTATATCAATCTGACATAGATGGATCCCATAAAAAAAGATACCAATTTAAATCTACTTTACAATGGTGAACTTACAACTTTTCAGCAGGCTAAATCAAATTTATTGTGGGAGAAGCAAGTTGACATGCAAAGGATATACAAATACAAGGCCTAAGGATAACTAAAAAAACCCCTCTCACTGCAGTTTTTGTGCATGCTAACTGCATTCTTGGTTATAATCTAACATTTAAAATGTTCTCCAGTTGAAAGAAAGAAAAAAGAAGTTGTTAACCTCATTAGAAACATTGTAGATTCACTGTATTTTGAAACTCACTGAACAAAATCAGACCAGAGAAGGATTCAGTTGCTTGGTGCTTTTATTTCACAAAAGAATGAACATCTCGGCAAACATGTAGCATCATACTTTCCACATACCAGCAGAGCCCAGGCAGCAGCAAAATATTACTGATCTCTATGCTTTATTGGATGTTGGAAGGGGAAAAAAGTAAATTGAGCATAAAGTTCAGCTTTAAATATTGTCAAATATATCCCTGGTTTCAGTCTGTTTTAATTAAAATAGATCTTATGCTGCCTCCTGTTGGTCACCTACAAACAGAAACATCTAAAATGAGACCACGTTACGAACTGCAGATGGCACATTCTATAGCCTATACCTTATCTACTACCTACTATTAATCTGAGGAGGTATACAGCTTTCTTCATGGAGTAATACCAGAAATAAATCTGACCCGGTAAATCTATTGCATTTTGTGAATATAATGAATTTTTAACAGCAGTAAACTGATTTACTACAAAGGTATTTAGGATATAGAAAATAAATCCATTAGTACATAAATAATAATCATCAGGTCTGTGCAAACATAATCAATATAAACACCTGAATAATTATTTATTATAACAACTAAACCAGTATGATAACATTACCAAAGTGCCATAATGTTTTGATAGCATTCTTTAAAAATTAAGATTATCCAATATAATCATTACTGGATATTAAAATCCCACATACAATATATATTATCTTCATGTATATTATACTGGTCATGCTTATAATGTGTTCTGTGACATAGAATACTATTAGAAATGTTTTGGTTACATCATTTAAGTGCAAATAGTAGATTATAGCTTTACATGCAATTTGTACGTTTTAAACATCTTACTATATTTCAGTGAGAACATAGGTAATCATTAATCTAGTCATCGACTATTTTTAGAGGAAGGTACTTTTTCATAAAGTCCTGTGAGCTTTGAAAAGTGAGAAAAGATGTAGAAAAACTCGCTTTGCACTAATTTTGTGATTTTTTTTTAAATTGTGTAACAGCCACATAAAGTAGAGTGAAAAATCTATTTGATGCAGACCTACAGCAGTTACTCATGCAAGTAATCCATATTCTTCTGAGTAGTGGAGTTGACTTCACTGAGATTTCTTACATCATTAGCGATTAATTACAGGATTTGGAACATAGGCCCTTAATTCTATCATAAAGCCTTGTTTTTAAGCACAAGTTTCTAACACAGCTTCTTCTGCACTCAATTCTGCTATCAGATTTAACTCTCTGTACGTGGAATTGTGGCAAATGACCTTTTTTTCCTCTGTGAGAGTCGTAATACAGGCTTACCTACATAACTGAAGAAAATTCGTACTATTTTGCAGTAACTTTTCTGTAAGCAAAGGTATAAAGTAACTGACACTACTACATTATTTCCTGATCACTGAGTAAGAGAGCTTAACTAACCCCATTTGAAATCTGTGAATGATTTGTCAAACTGGGAACTGACATTAGTTCCTGTGCAAATGTAGCATAGAATATTAAAGAAGCATGTCTATTTTCCAAATTAAGCTTTGTTCAGTTTTCACTATATATACTAATAATGAGTAATTTATCATATACGTCATTGTTCTGTCTGATGTCATATGCCAGAGGCTTACACATATAGCAAGTAGCTGGATGGAAGACTGCCAAAAAAAATTTGCTGTAAGGAAAAACTTAGAGGCAAGAGCATCACTTGAATTACTGACTGACTCACTTGCTGTTTATGTGACCCAGCAATTTGGTCATGACAGTGGCAATTAAAAAACCCTCGCAATTCTCTAGTCTCTTCCAATTTGCATAGCTATTATTTATACCCATGTGCTATGGGCATAATATGTTACTTTTCTCATTGCATAAATTGCATACTCATATTAGTCGGGTAAAAAAAGCAACACAAAAACAAAGCAGAGAACTGGACCTTGTATTTCTGATGAAGTGACAAGTTGCAATAACTGATGATTAATGAAGTCTCTGTGCTACTACGAGTAGCCTTATTAATGCTAAAACCACTGTTCTTCTATATATCTATTTCTTTTTCTCCTACTGTTTCATTAAGCAGGAATAGTATTCTCCACCTCTCCTAAACTATTCAATATATTTGCTTTGCACTAACAAAAAGTAGTTGTGTTCCAATATAAAAATGCTTGCATTTCAGTATGGTGATTGTAAAGGTTACCTGGCTAAGTGTAGTTATAATATGATTTGGAGAATCACTCTGAAAAGAACAAAATAAATGTGGAAGTTGCCTGAAATACTATAATAAGAAGCTATTTACTTCTATAGAACTCACACGCATCTTAATACAAATAAATTATTGGGTGGGAGGGTTCCAGTCTATTAATATGTTCTCCAAATGTGCATAATTTTCATTTACATCCTTATGAAAATATTTATGATGAATGTTATTTAAATTTATAAAAGTATCTGATAACAAATTATAGAGTCAATCACAGAACTGGAGCTTTCCATTGTTTACTGTTTAAAACAGAAGCATGTTGCTAGGCAATATTAAGCTTTAAGCATTAATATTGAGCTTGACTTTTGCAAAAAGTACATGCAGTAGTGATGTGATAATGAACTTACCATGGTCATCGCAAGCCATGTGAAAGATGTTTTAGACTCCTCACTAAATTTTGTTCATTTTTGAACTCCTCTGAAAAGATGTGCTTAGATGTTTAGAACCATTCTGTCTGGCATAAGACAACCTTACTGCTTAAATGATACCTATATGGAACATAACTCCTGATGTCTTATCCAAATAGCTGGAAAGAAAGAAAATTCTCAGGCTGTGGAAGATTACAAATGAATTAATGAAACCTAGTTAATTTCAGTGTCCTTATGTCAGATGCTTTGTATGCATGAGATCACATTTATTTCACAATGTTTTTCTAGACTAATATTAATACTAAAAGTCCATTACAATTTTAACATTACAATAGATGACTACTGAAAAGTTTATCAAGCAATATATTGTGTAGTGTTTACCATCTAATATTTTAACACTTAAAATTACCATGAAGTACGAGATGAAGGTGTTTTAATTCATTTAAATCACTACAGAAGTTAAAAAAAAATGAATTCTTTCACTTCAGAAACATTATTTACTTTGACTTTAAATATAGGGATTTATTTTTGTAACTTTGTATTCGATGTATGACAAGATACAAACTTTTCCCGTAGTTAACCGAAGCAACAACTAAAGTTTATTTTACAGCTTGCTGCTGTAAGCAGCCTCGTGGCTGCTTAGGAGATAGCACTGGAGACTTCAGAGACTTCTTTTAGAAAACATCCTGAAGTGTTTTTTCTTTAGTTAACAGCATGACTGAAGCAAAGATACCACATGAATCATCCACCCTGTAGAAACCTTCCCCAGTCTGCACTATGTTATCACAGTTTATCTTGCCACAGTTCATGGGATGAAAACAGAAAGTACAGCTACTACTAAGGCACAAGGATGGAGCAAAACTGGTAAAACTGAAGAGCTGAAGTAAGATGACAGGAATTATCAGTCTCTTCAAGTTAGATACCTGGTTTTAGTGCTGTGAAGGTCACTTTGGCTCTTGCCTTTGCTAAGGTCATTCTGAGAAGATAAAGCTGACAATGAATTCCTCTTACAGGTTTATGAATATAAAAAGACCTAAATAAAACAACGCTAATGTAGCTTTCTTTTAAACTTCAGTTACATAGGGAAAACAGTATCACAGTCAGTTTTCTCACTCAGCAATTTGTCTACTGGGACAACTGCGAATATTACAGAAATAATGGCACATATTACACAATGAATTCCTCATGACAATGCTTTTTTGAAATGTAATATCATCTTGCAAAGTATTCAGATAATTACAGAGAAGACTTGCATATAAAATTCAGTAATATTTTCTTTATAATGACTGTCATGAATGACAATTTAATGGACTCTTCCAAAGCAATTCTATAGCATACAATTTAAACTGAAGATTTAAACAAAACGGAACGTTTTTTTTCTGTCTGTAAATTAATACCTAAAAATCTGTTCTAAAACTTGTGCATTTAAATAATTCTTTTGACTCGGGTTTTTCAAAATTCTCCAGAGCAAATTGTCAGTACAGATGACCAGGGGTCCCTATATTTATTAAACTGAATGACCTGACAGTAAAACTCAGTTAAGGCTCTTGGCATTGGTGAAACTTCCTCCCACTCAGACCTGCTACTGTGGTAGACTTGAACTTCATCTGTGATTTCTTCTGGAGCATAATCCCCACCTAATATATAAATTTTGTCTTCTGTCCCAACTGCCCCTGCATTAAATCCAGCACATTCAAAAGATCCTTCCCCTTTCCAAACACAGGTTTCTGGGCAAAAACTGTAGACCTTGTAGGTGGAGAGATCACATATGTACAAAGTACAGTTCACTGGAACAGCTTTGATTAGAGTTGCATGGAAAAACTGCCCGAATTCTGCTACAAGCTCAGACCACTGATCCGTCATAGCATTATACTTAAAGAAACAGTCCAGAGATGGATTAAAGGCATCAGTAATCTCTACTTCTGAGCCAAGGACGTAAATTATATTCTGACATGCACTTGCTTCTGGATAGTAGATACCTCTTGGTAATTGGCTTACAGATTTCCAGTCTTTGGAAAGAGGATTATAGGATTCCACATCCAAAAGACTTCGGGTTTCTTGAGCTCCTCTGGTCTTTCCACCTATTACAAACAGCTGATTTAAGGTTACAACAGATGTGTGCATTGTCCTCGGTTTTTTCATAGCTGACACTATGGAGAATTCATTGCTGACTGGACAGTAGCACCAGGTTTGGTCAGTGGCGTCATGAAATGGTTCAGCAATATGAAGCCTGACAGTCCTGTAACAATTCCCTTTGCATCCTCCAGTTATAAATATTTTTTCTCCATAGCTAGATAAACTTGACCCTGGAAGATCAATCATGTGTGTATGTGGTAGTTCTTTCCATTTATCTGTTTTGATGTTGTAGCAGAATGTATGTCTGTTTTCTCCATCTTCATCAGTTTTATGAACAAATATATATTTTTCCGTTGTTGAAGGACGTGCATCTGGAAACAGTCCACTATAGTTTTGCACACTTTTAACTGCATCATTGATTATTACTGAGCAATTAGAACTCTTAAGTAAGTGTTCTTCAGAATGTAGAAAGTCTTGCAAAGTCTTTTCAGGTAACTGGTGTAGTCTTACTTTTTTAATCAAATTAGGCAGATATTTCTGTCGCATTTCTAAGTTATGTTTGGTCCACTGAAGGACAGCTTTCAACACTGATTCTTCCTCAGGGACATTTAGTTCATCAGCCTCAAGACATTTTTGTAATATCTCAAAATTCATCTCCAAAAAATCACTTGATCGGAGAAGCAAGGAAAAGTGGTGCTGTACAAAATCTAGCGCATGATCAAATAAGCGGACAGAACCATAACTTTCTGATAGAGAAAGCAACTGTAAGCAATTCACAAGATCGATACTTTTTATTAGAAAGTCACTGCAAGCTTTGGAAAGGAGTGAAACTTGAAGAAATGATGACAGTTGGAAGAGCATTTCCACATTATCATTTGTTATCTCTGTTTTTCCTGTGTAAGCGTAATCAAGAAAAGCTTTCACTGCCTTGGGTGATAGATTACTAATAGTAACATTGCCATCATCTCGTTCTTTCATATTAACTTCAAACATGGCTCTGTGAATAAAATATAGAAGATATACACACAAATTAAACATCTAGCAAACAGCAGAGAACACCAATGTGAGAGGAAGGAGACAATCAGGGGTGTATAAGAAGGTGGGCAGGCTGTATAGATCTAAAATGCAGAGGTTCTCATAAGAAAGAACAATGCATTTGCTTCATATGGTCAAAGAAAAAAGGAGTGGTGATAGTACATATTCAAACTGATGGCTCATAAAAATGATAGCAGCACCTGGGTTTTGTATGGATTTTCATAGAAAGCGATGAAGTCTACAGCTCTCAATGTGAGAGAAAACATGAATGTTTTAGGGGCAGCATCAGTTTTAACTGCTTGAGAAAGAAAGGCTGATTTAAAAAATATATAATAAAAAAGCTCCATGATTTAGGTCACGCACTGTGGATGAATACAGAAAATTAAGTGAAAAAAGGCTTCCAAATTGCAGGCTGAGCAAATGGTAGGATGGACGATAGGTGCATTCCTCAATAATAAAAGTGGTTGAGCGGCGAAAGAGGAGAAAAACATGCAGAAATTTAATTCTTGCTTTAGAGTTGACAGATAGATGTATGGGTACAGGCAGATCCCAGAAAAAAATGAGGTTTTGACAGAGGATTGCATGACACAATGAAACTCATGCAGAAAGTAGATTGTGACTGAATACAAAGACAAATCGTGGAACAAACATTATTGATCAGTAGATTTGTGCAAATTTTATTACAACTTTGACTACTTTATTAATAAATATGTAATAAGATTTAACTGTTTCACACAATCAAACATAGCGAGATAAAATAATTAAGGTTTTCCAAGCTGGTAAGTGCTGGCAACAGAATAGTGCTGCAACGTCACTTGCCCAACCCTCCCAGAGCCTAAGCATCAGGCTGTGATAGCAACGGCTTCTGAATTTGACAAAAGATGATACTGGAGAAAAATTTAGATAAATCATCAAATACTAAGGATATAATCTGGATTATTAATATATCATAGATAGTTCCTATTTAAAAAAGTATTATATCACAGTTCAGTTATACAATTAATATCTGTATAGTATGTGATTTTTAAAATGCCATACTTTTATGAAGCCAAAGAGAAAAAAAATAATCCCTGTGTACAGCATACTCTTTGGGAAGCGAACATCAGGTAAAGCAGGAACTTGTCTGACCTCCTGAACAAGAACATGAAATTACAGTAGGACAGTTATGTCCCAAAGACCTTTTTTACATACTAAATGACGATCCTCAGAATCCTTTCTCAGTAAGCCAAGAGCTATGATACCAATCTCTAAATTACAGAATAAAATAGCAACTGAACAATACTAGAAGGAGAGCAATGTAGGCAAAGGCTTTGATTCTGAAAGCTAGCAAGTAGGGAGCAAAATGTTGCTGAATCTTGGGTTTACACAATGAAACCAAAGCTACAAACGGTCCAAAGGCCAAGGAAGACAAAAGGCATTTAATTTTAAAATGTATCTAGTGGACCTAGGTACATTTTATTCCCTGAAGGTAATAAATGGGCCTTGCATTCCAGGACAATTTATGAATTTGATGACTGCTGTTATCAACTGTTACATGCAGGGAGAGGTCTCTCCTGGCAAATTTTATCCTGAAGAGCCTGTAGGTAGTGAAAAGGCCACATATATATGTTACCATGTGCTTAACTTCAGTTCTAAAAATTACCACTGGAAGCTATTTCATCCTAATATTCCTTTCTACCAGAGCATCTCTGTGCTGCCAAGCAGTAAACACTTGAAATGCAAGTAGTTCTGTGTGTCAGAGAAAAAACAATCTGCCGCTAAAGTGGAGAAATTGCTTATTTCACTTGCATTTCTTCTTTTTTTCAGTAGTCCTAAGAACATGTCTAGCCTATCTCCTGTGTCATATATGGCAGACTCACACAGACCATAGGCTGCTCCAGGCTATTTGAAAATAACACTTGCCACCTATGTGTGGCAACTGAATCAAGCTCATTAACTCATTTCCAGGAGGCTATTTTTCATTGTTAGAGCATTGTTTTAGTAAAGAGTGTATTTGGAAACAGACTTTCAGTGTGGAATTGCAAGTATGAGCGTTACTAATAAAAAGGTTAGCAAGGTTCTTCATAAATTAATATCCTGTATGTGAATGATCTGTTTCTCCCTTAAGAAAGCATAGCTTTAAGCACCAGAAGGAAGTTCACAGATCATTTCACGCTGGAAGGCTGAAATCTGTACTTTAGAAAAAAATATAAGATATCTGTTTAAATACCTCTGAAGACAAACTCTACTATGCTGACCACTCATCTTAGGCAAACAAAATCCAGCCCCATTCCAAAACCATGTACACTTTATCCACAATTGCTCAGTGCAAGATGTATTTGTTATGTTTCACAATATTAATGTGCCAAAGTACGTAGACTGTCCCATACAAAGTCAACCAATATACCCTTGCAGACGTTCAAGTACAGATACAGGCAACAGATGAGTCTTAAAATTTACAGAACTTGTGTCAATTCTACCTAACAGCAGAACCATGCACTTACGGTTTGACACTTGTATTTCAGAGTAGAGACTGCTGTCTGAATCTCAAATTTATAGAGTCCTCATATCACTTTGAAAATACAAACAGATGTTTTTGTTTTGGTTCTTTTTTTTTGATATCCTAATGTGATGTTTGAATGCTTTGCTCAAAACTCTGCAGACAAGTAAGTTGTGATGATTCATTTTTTAATTTTTGTAATTATATTCCTTCCCTCCCTCCCAGAGAACTTTCAGTCCATTTCCTGCAAACTCATGCCAAAATTAGGTTTACCTGAAAAAATCACTGCACGCTGCCAGTACACAACGATGACAAGGAATTACTTCATCTTTCACAAGAATTTTAAAGTCAAAAAATATATTTTGTTCTCTGAACTTCTGTAGTACTTTTAGAATTTGTTGTCCGTGACCTTCAGCCACTAAGGAATTGATTTTATTTTCAGGAACAGAAATTCCATTGCAAATAGGTCTGCTAATGTAATCCCGTTGATTGGCCATGGTTTCTTCAATGTATTCCTGAAACAGAAATGAAAAAATAATTACTTGATTCTGTAGTCTTACTATTAAAAAAAAAATAAAATCAACAAAAAAATTCCCAGCATTGAATTTGGTTTGGAAGTCCTATGTGCAGTTATAAATTTGTGTTATAAATTACCTTTACAATGAATTTAATTTGATACTACTACTTCTACTTTGCAAAATATATACACATAGCATACTTTGAAAAGTAAGATATCTGACATGTATCAAAGAACAACTCTATAAATAGTACCCACCTGTAGGAATTTTTTCAATAAAGTCCAAAGGAAGCACACCAAAGAGTGTGTTAAAATGTTAATGGTCATTTAAGAGAAAGACTAGTCCTAGGTTTACCCTCAAAAAAACCCAAATTCTTACAATTTGATGGAAAATGAAGATGGAAAAGGAAAGCTTTGTTACATAGTTTTAGATTCCAAAAGGCTCATCTGTATGCTACAAACCCCCAAACTCAAAGCGGACCAATGGTCTTTCTACAGCTTACAGTGGAAGGGAGATACAGGCTACTAGACTGCTTGCTAAGTGAATTCCCGTTATGCACTCTGGACGAAAACAACAGAATACAAACAAACACCAAGAGCCAACCCTAATCACAGGATTGCTGGGGCTCACCAAATGGGGTCATTTAGAGGTGGGCTGGTGACAGTTCAACTTTGAGTGTGTAGTCAATTGATACTAATTTTATCTTGTATCTCTAGTCTTGCTATGAAGCTGTATGTTTGCTCACAGCTTATGCTGCACACTGTGAGCTTCCTTTACAGTGGCATACATTAACTCACTTCAGAATGGGCTTAAATTTAAGACAGTGCAATCTCCCTTTCAGCAGCCAAGTTTTTCTGGTGAAAATCCCTACACTGTGCATTGTTTGTATGGTAAATTTGCCTTCTCTATTTTTTACATTAAAAATACTTTACTCCACTTTGACAACTTAAAGAAACTTTAAATGTAAGTATATTTTATTTATACCTATTATAAAAGCTATTTATACTGCTACAGCTGCATAAACTGCCCTTACGTCAAATTTGAGACAAGCTTGCCTATTTTAAATCTTAAGGAAACATTCCAAGGTTTTTCTATTTCAGGACTCTGCTTCCACAATTCCAATTAAAATTAGCAACAGATAATGGCCCACCTGAATTGACAAAGATGGGGATAAAAAATTCCAAGCCAAACCCGGAAACCAGAAAAATATTCGGTTTGGTTTCTAATTTCATGAAAAGGCTTATCTGATAAAATGATACATTCAGAGCAAACTAAGCCAGTTTGCAGTCTTCTTCATGGGAGGTACTTCCATAGCAGACTGATCTATACTTTATCTAGTCAGGTAGCTCCAGCCACAAATAGACCTCCATGTCTGCTGGAATAGAAGACATCCATTGATCTTGCTGCCAGCACTGGCCCCCTTGGAGCAGGCATCTTCTCCTTCCCATGGCCAATCTCACGTATTCACTCTTTCCATTCTAAGCCTGAGGAACTAGGAAAATACAGAAGAACAATACCACCATTTATTCTGATAATGTATTGCCTCATAAACCCAAATTTCCATAAATCATAAAGCTTTTTTGTATGTCAGAATTCTCTAGAATACTCTTTTCTTATGAACTTAAAAGCCTGTTCCTCAAAACATTGAATCTCAAAAGCGGAGTTGTTTCAGTTAAAATTAGTTTCCCACATTTGAATGAAACTTTAAAAAAAAAGTGAGTGAATTTCAAGGTTTGTTTGGCATCACGTAAAGTAACACTTCTTCTAAAGGAAATGTAAAACTTTTCACAAAATTTTGGAATTGATAATAGATAATAGATGTGTTTCTCCTTTTACACGCAATTTCTATAGCAAGCTCCAACCTACTACTTGCTTTCTGTAGGTAAAATTACCAACTGAGTAATATTCATCTTTGTATAATGAACACAGAAACATCTAAGGTCATCAAGTCCATCTCTGCTAAGGCAAAGACATATAATCACTTTCATAAAAGCAATCTATATTTCAGAAAGTTTTCTTTTACCACCACTATTTCTACAGAAAGACTATCACAGTACATTGGTGTCAAGACTGCAAACCTTCTTTTAATTACACAATTTATTAATGCTTACATATATTTGTCCTTCTGTCAAAATTGTCATTTGACTTAATTTTCCTTTGTATATTTATTCACTCACAATTATCAAGAGTGTTGATATCCTCTCTCAGCTTCTACTAGAACAAACAATTGTCAAACTTTCCACGGTCCATTTTAAGACAGAATTTTTGTTTTCGTTATTATTTCTTGCAGTTTTCTCTTCATCCACTCATATTTCTTTCAGTGATATCAGATCTGTTGTACAGCATTATGGTTAAGATCTCATCAGTGTCTCGCTTCTCCAATTTGCAGGTTATGCAGTGCATTCTATCCTAATCTGTAATAGCATTGTCTCATTATTTTTTTATTAAAAGCAAATTTCACCAGTATACCACTAATGTTTTTGTCCATCATTAAGATACTAATGAATACTGTGTTATGTATTAGCCTAATTCACCATTCCCTCTGCTCCATTAAAAAAAAAATATTAAAAAATTCAATTCTCACCTCCCTTGTAGCCAATTCCTGCTTTATTTGATAATTTTGGTACTAATTTACCACTTTACTGAATCTGTTGATGATTTTAGAGCCCTCCAAAATATCTTAACAATTCAGCTAAAACTTGGTATGTTAAACAAGGCCAACTAGTATTTATAATTATTTCATGCATTCTTCTACAAAGAGAAAGAATATTGAATTAATCAATAGTTATCTTTATAAATATTTGATCAAGTTGCTGACAAAAGGGTAGAAAACAGGGGGTGCAGACATATGTTGCATAGGTCTGGAGTTCAGGAAAGCTGGGAAATGAGCCTCCTTATATTTGCTCCGTTTACTCCCACGGGATTCTAATTACAAAGTCTGTCTTCACGTCAATTACCGAGAACCAAACTCCAATAGATGGCTCATTAGAGTTGGGATCTCCTACTTTTGTTTCTCAACATATGGTTGTGTGCCATACAGGTTCTTATCATGGCAAGCAAAGGCTATATACTCGAGCCCTCTTCCATCACCTGACCCACCGGGCACTTGTCACACAACCAGCCTTCCACCATCTCCTGTAACATGACACATCAGACCTTGAGTACTGGCGTATGTGACTGGGTATCGCCTGCAGTGAGATCAAATCTGTTCTCTAATGTGACCAAATTCAAGCTACCCTACCACTTGACAAAACTTCTGGCATACTGAATGTTTACACATCTTATACTGACAAATGCCTACTTAGCTATTAGCCTGGTTATCTAAAAAACAAACAAACACAAACAAAAACCTCCAAACCCAGACTCCCTTAAAGTTAATACATTTGCCCTGTTTTTCTGCTGGAAAGTCACATAAAACAAGTGGCCCATTGGCCATTACAGTGAACTTTGATACAGACTTCAAAGTTATTAAGGTCAACCCCACATAACACGTGCCTGGGGAAGTAAATGTACCTCTCAAAGCTATCTGTGCAGATCTCCAGTTGAAGGACAAGGCATTTGCACACCTGATAGTTAAGTGGCAAGAAACAGCCAGCCAATGTATGGCCACAGAGCAGCTAGCAGTCGAACAGAAGCAGGTTGGGGACGGTAACGTAATTTTGGTCAGTACAGTGGATGAACTGAGGGACCATCTGGGAGCTCTGAGGGTAAAAGCATTCTTATGGTCTGTCACAATGCCCACCAATAAAAACCCAGACCTCAAAATTCCACTGGTCACAAGACCCCTCTATTTTAACACTGTCCTTTTCCCAAGACAATAAGGGATGGAGCAGCCTAGAATATAATGAGCTCGTTGACCCAGATGCCCTGTAATCACACCGAGAGGTCTGATAAGCCCATAGTCAAAACATGAGATACACACGTTCCTAGTAGTAGTATCTGATCTATTGGCAAAAAGCTACAAGAAAATGTTTAACTGACCCTAACACTTGTATACCAAGCAAACAGCTGCCGAAAACACTCACTGAATTTCTAGAGGTATCCTTTGACTTCACCAATGCCCACATTCCCTTTCCAAAGATAGTTACAAGACATAACATAGTTATAAACATTTTCTCTTAGTTGGCACCATCAACAATCCTTTTTAGATGTACTTATAATTCTGTATGTGGAAGAAGATGAAATGTGTAATTTATTTGTTTGTTCTTATGCTTGGCAAAGTCCAGCTGTCCTTTTGAGTATCAATTTCATACCCTAGATATTTGCTGAATCCTAGATATTACACAGGCTGTAAACACAGCATACTGTTAAACTTAGACAGGAGTCCAAAAACCACCAGGACATCCATTTTCAGAATATCTCAACAGATATACACTAAAATCTTAGCTACTGCAATATGCCTTCTAGAAATGGCACAGATGAATTTTTGTTTGTGCAGGGTCTACTGTAGTGCTCATCACAGCATCAATCAGAACATACTCATATAAAGTACACATATCCAGAAACACCTTTGCTGGAAGTCAAAAAAGCCTTAGATGCTGCAACTGACATAAAATGCTTAGAGAAGTTTAAATATGCTCATGAAGTTGAGAATGGTATAAGATGTCTGATTAATTCTAAGTAAATAACAGAGGAAAAATTATTAAACAAGGGAGAGCAAGGGCCTATGTAATAAGAATGGAGCATGAACACCCAGATGAGGACACAAGATACAAATTGACACTGGAGAGGACTTACACCAAACTGTTTCGATGCCTTTATAATAGTAAGATAAAAAAAATATATACAAATATATGCAACTTTGTAATAGCCATGGGGTTCTTGTTTTGTGAAAGTATTGAGCATACATAAGTATCGTGTATAGGTAAGACAGCACTTTGTCAGAAAAAGCACATTAGGGCTATGTCTGCCTGACAATAACCATGACCAAACCTTTGCAATGGGACTGAAGCCCGTGACTGTTCCCAGCACAACGGACACCAATCTTATGTGAAGCATGTACACATTCATGCATGTATACAGGACAAATAACATTCTGTGTGTAGATGTTCTCTCCTCTACCAACGCAGCTGGCAAAAATAGCCTGAATGCAACCTTTATTTGGTACTTTACAAACAACTGTAAAACAATCTATCTGCTTTACCTCAAAGCACAATATAGCTGTGCTACAGCACTTGCTGTACAGCACTCTCTCACCAATAAAAAAATATAAATATTAATTCTTAATAGTTCTTAGCAGATAGCTTATGAGAAATAAATTTTTCTTCAAGAGAACATTACTTTTGTCACTTAGCTTTCTCCCACCTTGGATAGTATGTCTTACTAGATAGCAGGATTTTAAAAAAGCGAAATCTTAAATCCTGGTATTTTAAAGCATACTTTATATACCAAGAAAGAAAGAATTAAGACCAATGAAGATAAAGAATTCGTATACATATCTCTAGAGAAGTTTTAGAATTTTTTTCATGCAAAATTTAACTGTACAGTTAATGTAAGTTTTGAAAAGTCAAGGTCAGCATTTTAAAATCTAATATTAAAAATAAGTATTATTAAGTCTACCATATACCCATCAAGATGATTTGCTATTTTCACTTCTTATCTATTCAAAGGGGGAAAATCGGTAATTTGTTAACAATTTTTAAAGATACCACTACAGATCTAATTTAACAGCACCTAATTTAATATTCAGCGAGATGAATATGAGTGGAACAGGTACCTAAAGGATTTGGTGACACTTCTAATTGCTGACTAAGAAGACAAGAGTAGATTGAAATGTAATTAAATTATAAATATGAAGTACAAAGTTCTATACTTTTATACTGTATTGTTGTTTTTACTGTCATTGACTATCTAAGATTGAAAACAGACAGTAACAGAATTCCAGGTTCCTGTCTGGAAATGTCAATGCAACTGAGTCTCACAGCTTTTTCATAAATAACAGAACTTCAAAGAAAATTAATATTCAATCATTTTTAGACAATCAAAAAAGATGCATGTGACATTCTGAGACATTTAATCCACAGAAGTGGCATTTATCAATAATACATGTTGAAACAGTATTCTAAGAAGGAAAGGTGACACAGAGACTTTAAAGCTTTGGGTTCTTTAGAAGTGATTGAAAAAAAAGGCACAGAAAAAAAAACCAGCATGGTACCAGTAGGAAGCAGTGAAATAGCACTGATTCCTGGAGGCATTCCAAAAGCGGAAGATTCCCTCTCTGCAAGCAGTGATCTTTTCCTCTCACAAACACATGAATCCATTAAGATAAAGAAAATAATCACTTAGAAGAACTCAAACTGATTGAATTTTATCCTAAAGCTAAACTTCTCAAATTCATCAAGTTCCTTTGGAAATTATTTTCTTAGTTAAAAAAGTTCAAGAACTGTAATTTTCGTTTTCAGAAAAAAATTGAAAGAAAATGCCATGCTGTTCTTCTAGTTCTGGAAAAAATAACAACTGCACATTCTGGAAGAGGAAATTACTGCTTTTACTGGGTTCTGTAGTCTGTAATTTCTGTATGTGAGGAAAATACGTTTGGTTTTTTTTAAATATACATGCAATATTGAGCATACATACAGACTAATTCAGCATATTATTCAGTGCATCTTGAACCTCAGTTTGCACTTACACATGATGCTTATTTTTTTTAAAAAAATCAATAAATCTGGTAATGAAAAAAACTGCTACATGTTTACATCTCTCTAAGTGGAAAGCATGGACAAATCAAACCTATTAATCAAACCCGAGGGTTTTTTTGGAACTAGGTAAGACCACATTCCATTAGTATTATCACATATTGGTAACTAAATGTAGATATGGCCACAATTTCCTTTTCAAAGTGTGCAGAATACAGTGCTTGAAACGTAAACCTCAGCTACAATTTGGTATTGGTGAATAGCATTTTCCTGTTGGGTTTTTTTTGAACTGTGCTAAATCCTCCTCTGCTGTCAGTTAACTTTGTCTCTGTCTTTGGTTAATACATAAGGGAGTATGTATGACATCCCTTGCTTGTCTAAGTCATGAAGAAAAATGGGAATTGTATTTACAAATAAGTGAATTACACTACTGACTCCTTGCTGAAACATTTTTTTCCCAAACGTTACTTCTGTGTTTAAAATATTTTGCAAAGACCAATCTATACTCAGTTAAAACTGAGACGTATTTGGGGCAGAAAGACAGCAGTTGTTCTGGCCGGAGTAGAAACAGCACCTTTTCACATTAACAGGGAGCTGGGAATGCTAAACATTGAAAAAAGAAAGAATCTAAGAAATCATAGAATCATAGAATCATAGAATCAGTGAGGTTGGAAGGGACCTTAAATACCTGCAACAATGTAATTTTCAGTATTTTTCATCATTTGTACACGGCCAATATCGAATGGTTAAAGCATAAATATTTCTAAAGGCAAGCAACAGAAAGGAGGGTTGTAATTTTGCAAACAGACCCTAAAGTTTTAACCATGGGCCAACTTCAAAACTAAAGGGTAAACAAAATTATTACCTTCTGACATTTTTACAGATGGCCTGCAACTGAGGGCACGCGGGAATCCAGTTCTGACCACCACTACAGTTCTTAGCAGAACAAAGGGCACAGGCTATAGAAGGCTTTTGTTTGGACGCGTTCTTTAGCAGCCACAATCAAACTGGGGCGATGCTGTACTTTGCACCTGGTGTGTGAACAACTGACTCCTCCTTTCCAGTCCCCACAGAGCAGCGAGCCCGGGGAGGGCACCGAGGCCACCCCGCCTGCTGCAGCTCCCGGCCTCTCTCGGCTCTGCCAGGGGCCGGGACGGTCCTTCGGGGGCACGCCTGTACCGACCGCAACGACGGGGCCAGAGCCACCGGGGGAAACCATCTGCCGTTAACGGATAAGCGGTGCCACCAGGAGCTCCCAACGGCCACCACGCCCAACGGGATAAACGCGGCTCTGTCTCGCACGAAGCCGGAGGCAGCCGGAAGTTACAAGGAAATTACGTTCTTTTTGCCAGGGCCGGGGTTATCACCCATCCCCGACCTCGTCAGGGCACTGTCGCCCCGGTCCTCGCCGGTGCCGGTGCCGGTCCCGGCCCGCCCCTCCAGCGCCGGCCTCAGGCACGGCGGCTGCCGCCATCGCCTCCGCCCCTCGCCCCGCCCGCCGGAGGGAGGGAAGCGGCGCCTGCACCGCTACTGCGCATGCCCAGATCTCCCGCGCATGCGCCTTCCGGCGGCTGCCTTCATTCTAAGGGAGGACTAATTCCGGCAGGACAGGCGGGATGGTGCAAAGGGTTCTCTCTCCTCTCGCAGCGCGACCGCGGGGCCCAGCCACCGGATGTGGCGGTCTCCAGCGCTGCCGCCTCTCGACAACCGGCGAAGAGCTATTCCCCCCCTTCGCGCTCCCTCCGAGCAGCGCGCACCCACCTGCAGCCAACACCAGCAGCTCGCCGACCAGTCTGGCCCACCCTCCGCAGCAGCAGCGCCAGCAGATTGGCTGCTTCCGGTGTCATTCTCCCGCTTCTTGCGCTCGCAATGGCTCCCCCGGCCGTCAATCCACATGAAAGCCCGCCCATCCTTCCCGAGCGGGTTCCTGTCTGGGCTCGCTGACGACACCGCGGGTGTAGCTCAGCCGCAGGCGCCGCCTTTCTCCTGATAGGTCGGTACCTGGCGCATTCCCCTGTCACTCACAGGGCGCTCTGATACAGGATTGGCCACCGTGCCTCGACAGTGGGTCCCTCTTTCCTACCGGCCGGCCAGGGAGGCGTTGAGGCAGAGGGCCCCACCGCCGGTCGCTTGTCGTGGCGGGGGCCATGGGGAGCGTACGTTGGGCCTTCCCCTGCGCTGCCTGGCGCCCCTGCCGTCAGGAGTGGCTGCTGGCGGCGCGGTTGGTGCAGCCCGAGGAGAAGGACCGCATCGGCCAGTTTGTTTTTGCCCGCGATGCCAAAGCCGCCTTGGTACATGCTGGCGGGGGAGGAGGGCGGGGGGGTGGAAGGGGGCGCGGCAGAGGGGCGGCTTCCCCTCCCTCAGGGCCGCCTGAGCCGGAGCTCTCCGTCTCGTCTCGTCCCTCCCGGCTGCTGCGGGAGAGTGCCGTGTCGCCGGCGGGGCCCTCAGAGCCTTCTACGCTGAGGACCGGCCCTTTCCCGCCGGGACGCGATTGTCTCTCTGCAGATTCAGTATTGCCCAAATTTCTGACTTCTCGTTGGAAAATAACGCCCTGCAAGGGCGTTTCAGGGAAGAAATGGCATTGCGAAGTGTTAGTTGCCAGCTCTGCTTACACCTTCACGTAGGAGGAAAAAGGGACGCTTGCAGCCTTCTATTAGTTGCTCTGAGAGACTTCACAAGTTTAACGTCCGCAATGTCAAGTCAGGAGACAGAATCGACACACTCGAGAAGGCTATATGTGAAGACTGTAGTGTAATCTGTAAGAGAATAAAGCTGTTTTACGTAATTTAGCTTTTACATCTCACACAATGATGTGGTAGTAATGGAGACTTCTGCTAATTAGTCTGTAGGAAGTTGCTCATCATTTTTAGCTGTTCATTATTTCATTTAGTGCCTAAGTAACTGAATGAATGTACTGGAAGGAAAGCTGTTTAATCAGTTTTACTGTTCGCTGTGGTATAAAAAGTATTAATCTATGAAACAAAGTATCCTAAGTAAGTAAATAAGGTAGATAAGGAACTATTTTATGTGATTCTTCTAGGCTGGGACTGTTTTTTGTTAGGTCTTGTGTTTTCTTTGTGCTAACAGCGATCATAAATGTATTATATACTTGGGTCTGGTGGACACTCTTGCTTAAATTTACTTGACAAAGGCTTTTATAAAAGGGAGCAATCTAAATGATTTGGCTAAAATACACACTTTCTATTGGCAATAGTAAACCACATTTTTTTTTTTTAGGCAGGTAGTTTTCTAGCAACCACAGATACTTTGCACATAGCGTAATAGTTCTGTATGAATCACTTCCATTTTATTTCATAGGCTGGTCGCCTGCTGATACGGAAATTAATTGCAGAAAAGTTGTGCATACCTTGGAATGAAATAAACTTGCAAAGGACATCAAAAGGAAAACCTTTCCTGGCAAATAATGTATTCAATATCTGTTCAAATTACAACTTCAATGTCTCTCATCAAGGAGATTATGCAGTTCTTGCAGCTGAGCCTGAGCTTCAAGTTGGCATTGATATCATGAAGACTAATTTACCAGGTAATACATTATGGTGACCAAAGGAGATGCTGTAGTGTTTTAAGTGCTGAACATTTCAATGTTTTCTGAAGAACCAATCTGTTTCCTGGAAATTTAGTGTAATTAGAAGAGAGTGTATGAATTTATTGTGCATTTGCTTTTTTTTTTTTTTTATTGTTAAACGTGCTCCTCATTGTATTTTTAGGGTTTTCTAGTAGGCCAGATATGGATGCATTTCCAATTTAGAAAAGCAGAACCCTGGAAACATAAGGTTTTGAATCCTGTTAAGGTATTGGCAGGACCAGCATCTGCAGATATTTTGATTATGGGTTTGCTGTCTGTTAGGTAGAAGCAGGGACAGCTTTCCAAGTAGGGACAGTGGGATCTGTCCCCAGGAGAACTTTATAGCCTGTGACTGTGAGTGTTACTCCCTTGTCCCATAAGGATGGATGTTGTGTGTGTCAGCACCAGGCCTAATAGTGTAGCAAACTGGCATCAAAGATTTGCTATGAGTGTGCAGAAATACTCAGTGAGAAGGGGTCATAGGGGAATATTTGAGTTGCCCCTGGTAAAAAAAACAGACTTCACAAACTTTAGTTGTTGGCCTATTTATTTTTATTAAATGTTGTGCTAACCTGACTGTTGATGAACTTCAGGACCCAAATTATAAATTAGAATTGTAGAAAAGTATATTTTTAAATATAGTTTTACAAAGATCATTCAGTTCACAAATGTTCATTGATGCATGACTGAGTTAAAGGAGAAACATACTGGCATTTGTGATTTACTGGAATTTTAGTTTTTGAGAATCCTTCTCAAATGTTTAACTGGGTATGACAGTAATAGCTGTGTTCCTAGAAAATCTCTTCAGAATCTCCAATTTGCCCAGCATTTTATGCTCTGAAATACTTGGTGTAGTAAGGTAAAGCTTCAAATATACCCTGACTGGATAACTTTCTCTCTAATTGCTTTGCACCTTTTTAATGATTATTACAAGTGTGCATTTTTGGGTTGGCATATTTATCTTAGAGGCACAGAAACTTTACTGCGATCCAAAGTGAAGTTCTTCTGTGTGACTCACTTCTGTCAACTGTAGACCCTTACTCTAAAGATGATGGTCAGCATGTGGTGCTTTCACTGTAGTAGAAAGGCTCTGTAACTGTGCTAGAGCAGATGTCCACACTATATTAGGCAATCCTGCTTTAGCAGGGGAGTTGGACTAGATGATCTCTAGAGGTCCCTTCCAACTCTGATGATTCTGTGATTCTGTGATATATCCTTTGGAGGACCCCACACCAGCGCAGTTCGGTGTTTTGTGACAGGAACTGTGGCCTGTGGATAAAGCTGCACTGGAACAGGTACACCCCTGAAGGGATTGAAGTAATGCAGCAATCAAATACCCGATCAAGTTCGAGGCTGGTGCTTTTATCATAGCTCTCCCAGGTAAAACAACACAAAGTGATGTCCCATCTGTGTCCCCTCCCAATGTCTTGCACACCCCCAGCCTATTTGCTGGGGAAGCAGAGTGACCATGAAGGTCTCAATGCTGTGCAAACACTGCAGCAGTAGATAAAATACTGGTGTGACATCAACACTGGTTTAGGCATACATCTAAAACACAGTGCTGTACAGGCTGCTATGAAAAAAATTAACACTCAGACCCAGTACCCTTGGAAATGCTTTGGCTGGGCTTGCCACAGGCCTTACCACCAGACTCCCTAATTACTCATTTTAAAAAGCTTTCCCGTTTCAGCAGGTAAATAGTGAAAACCAAAACATTCAAACATCCTTCTTTGTATTTTAAGCTTTTCTTGGGAAATGAAAAATTGAAAGTCATTTATACATGCCATATATGGAGGCAGGGGTATCCTCAGCTGGGATTTTATGCAGTTGAAAACAGCTGGCATTTTAAAGACACATTGGTGATATCCAGCTGACAAATCTTTTGAAATGTGTTAAGCTTTCCTTCTGAAATTATGAAATAATTGTGAAGAATGGAGGTTTAACTCTATATTTAGGTTTAGAAACCTGTATTTATATTACTTCTCCATTTTGGAATATAATGCATTCAGCTTTGTACGGGAATATATTCTTAGTTCTTTTCCAGTTAATAGAAAGAATATCTTCGAACTTCAATCTTACCTGGCTTTATTTAAAAAAAAAAAAAAAAAAACAACCAAACAAAACCCCCTGAAAAACAAACCAAAACAATTAATCTCTATTGCTTCCTTTCTCTTGTATTTTTTACTTATTTATTCACTATTCCTTTCTTATTTCCCTCGTGTTAAATTGCAGATATAGTGGATAACTCAATGTCCGTTGATCAGTTTCTCATTTTGCAGGCGGTGTCAGAACAAATCTGGGTTCTTTGACCTGTGTCTGAGTATATTCTTTATTCAGTGTCCCTAGTCACTGTTGTCATAAAGAGGTGTGGAATCAAAGTTAGGCTGTCAGTATATATTGTTGCTTACTCTTAGTTATATCAAATTTAGCAGGCTAAATTTAGGAAAAAATTATCTTGAGTTCATCCTATCAATGATGTTTTGGTTCCTATTCTGCTTCTGTTGCATAGCGTTGTGATTGCTTGTGCTAGGGTTTCCAAATAACAACGTGAAGCTGTAATTTAAAGCAGGATTTGGTAACAGGGAAAGAGTTTAATCTCTGCAGAAATGTAGGAAAAGCAGTGAAACCAAACTGAATTTTTAGTTAAGTGCAAACAGGGTTTAGATACAACATTCAGTTCTTAACAAGTTCTGTAGCAAGAGAGGCTCCTGCAAACATGTCCTCGGATTGCTGATGCCAGCAGTCATGACCTCTTACCATAAAGCAAATGTTGCCACATCCCCCTGGGTAGCTGCGCTCAGCAGCTGTGTGGATTTAATTTGTGAGTATGAGCTGGTGAGACTGAGTAACGCTGGGAGATCTGGTATGACAGGCTTCAGTGGTTTTACCCATAGAGGGAAAAATGGTGGTTATTCTGGAGATGCTCGTGATTCCAAAGACTAAATGATGGAATGAAATTGGTGTTTTTGTAGTACACTGATACTGAAAAACTGTATATCCAGATGACCAGTCTGAATCAAGCTAGTGACAGATGCAGCCTGCTAGAATTCTTGAACATGGGTTCTTTATCCATGGCTACTTTATCCACCTCTCCCTCTTTCGTCAGAGATCTAGGTATATATTGACAGAAAAGGGGGCTAGTAGGGCCTTACTGTGTCCACAGTCTGAATTCATGGTGGCAGGATTCACAGTGTATACGGAGGAGTACAAAATCATTACAAAATTTCTGGCTTTCCTTTCCAATATCTGAAGTTCCGCAGTTAGCATAGTCTCTCCTAAAGTCATTTAGCTGTCAACAACTTGTGTACATCTTTTCTATGTTTTGATCAGGAGAGAAAGGAACTACAATGCATTATGCATAAGAAATAACTGCTGTGTGTCAGTACGTGGTTGTGCAATTGTTTTCCACATTATGTAACTTTATGTAAATATTTGTGAATTAAATAAAAAAAATACTAGGTTCCAAATTTTAAAGAGTTTTTTTTTATGGCCCCACATTTTTCTTTTTGCAGTTATAATTTGTATTTTTGGAAAAGAAATATGATAGTAGTGAAAACTTAGTAATTGTACATGGGAAAATGAGCCAGCAAATAAGCAATGCTAAGGATGGAATTTTAAATTATAGCCTCTGTAATATGAACTAAAACTGGCAGGTTTTTTACCTAATTTTTTTGTGAGAAAGATTTTTGTTTTAGGGGAATTACTTGAAACTGTTTTTACTGCTGTGCTACGAACTTTGACTTTGCCAGTATTGTTTTATCTGATAGTTCCACTAAGTGGTGCTCTTGCTCTGCAGTTGCTAAGTACGTTATATTTCTGAGAGTGAATCCGCTATAAATCTTTCTCTGGAATAGCTACAAGAACAAAGAGTTCCCTATGTACAAATTACATTACAGTAGGTTTGAGTTTTGGTTGGTTTTTATTTTGTTTTGTTGTTGTTTTTTTTTTTTTTTCAAATGCTTGTTTAAATACAAAATACTTCATCTTGTGATGTTATCCAACAGAATCTTGTTTGAGGTCAGTGAACAAAATATGCAGTGCAAATGTATGAGTATAATGCAGCTGAAAATTTTTAGAAATATGCTATGAAATTGTGTGCTAGCATGTAACAAGGAGACGTGGTGCACATAAACATTTTATGTTGCTTATAAATCTGTGCTATATATTTTTGTTTTACTTATGAGCAATAAGAAGGCACCTCTTTCCATATTACTTTTGCTGCATTATTACAATCTGAAAAATGAAACAACTGCAAGACATAGCCTTCTTCAAAGGTGAAAGCAGGCCACACAAGAAGCAATTTTTAGCAGTGCAAATAGAGACAGTTCTACAAAAGTTCTACAGGTATGCAGTAGTTTATCACCTTTTTTTCCTCTATTCAGATATTGAACTAAATAAAGTAGTGATGGTACAAAAGGAAAATGTGCTCTTTAGGTATTGTGTGGTTTTGCCTTTTGGTTATCCAGGAGGTTATTGTTGTAGATTTAAATCAGGCTTTTAACTTACTTATTTTTGAAGAATTACTGAGATCAGGTTCTCTTTAGATCAGGTTAAGATGAACTCTCGAATCATTTGGGAAAATGCACGCTGTACTGTAAATTGTTAATGGAAGTGATTGTGGACATTATTTGGCAAAAGAGGTAATGCATATGGAATTATTTTAACCCTTTCACAAAAGAAATGAGAAGGATTCTCACAGTACTACTAACTCCTGTGGGAAAACCCAGCTTGTGATAATGTATTTGATTTTTAGCTTATGGACAAGAAATTTTGCAACAAGTGTCAACTTGTTTTAAGTGGTGTGTGGAATGTTGACTTACCAGTCACTTAAACTCTGTAAAGGAGAACATTTTCAGAGACTTAGGAAATAATTATGGCTTAATAGAGATTGCTTTGAGCTTTTGAAAAAAAAGTTTAGATCTTAGGTTCAAGAGCTTTCCTGCTGTGCAAATGAATTTCTTTTCAGTAATGCAATTTTTTAGCTTAGATGGAGTTACAAAGGTAAATAAATTAACAGTTCTTTCCTGATCTTTCGTAATCAGCCTTCAATCTTTCTTGCCTATTGCATTACAGATACTTTGATCTGGACATCTCCAATCTCAATGTAATTCCAGAATTAAATATAATACAAGAGATGACAGAGATCTTCAAATCGGAGATATGTCACACATGAGTCAGAGTATCTAAGTCCCACACAAAGAAGTGAAGTACCATACTTTAGTCTAGCTAGTGGAGGAAAGCTCACTCTCTGGCCAGCTGTAAACCTCGTGCTGTTTCTTTTGGTAGTCATAAACTAAATTAAGAGTTAGGCACACCTACACCATAGGTAACATATTTGGCATGTCTTTTATCTAGCAGCCATGTTGAAGTTTTCGAACTTGTAATGCTTTTTTAATTGCTGCTTTTCAGGGTTTCTTGACCCAGAGAGAAATGCAAAACCAGATTGTTCTTTGGAGTGCTTTTGTCTTTATGGTTCGTTAACTTTACCTTAAGCAAATTTTAATTGGTTTTAGTTTTATTGTTGTATTTCAGTAAATCTCATAGCAGCAATCAGCATCTAATTAATCTTTTACTGCAAGAGATAACTCCCAAATTATTAGCTAATGGTACAGCTATAGATATGTGGAGGCACTATTTGGGATGAAGAAATTAACGAAGGTTTCAGGTTAAATGTTACTTCTAATTGACTAAGGTAGTAAATATTTATAAATATGAAAACACATAATTTTTAGATGTTGAAATGAAGCTAAAAAGAGCTAATATCCTTGTTGAACTAACAAATCACAGTGGTCATATGCCCTTACACTGACTAAACAGGGAGGAATTTGTTCTATTTGAAAATGAGAAGAAAAAAACATCTTAAACATACTCTTAAAGAATACATATTTTATAGCAATTTCATTATTGTGCTTTATTTAATCACATTTTTAACACTGTTTTAACCTGGAATCACATCACATTTGTAAAAACATGTGCATGTTCTGGTAATTGATTAAGCACCAATGCTTGATAAAAGGAAAATTTGATATTGTGATTTGAGGGGAAATTGTTTCTTTCTAAAAAGCCTATCTTAATCGTTTATTATTGTTTTATAATAGGAAAACATAAACCCATTTGGATTAAAATAGAAACTACAAAATGCAGAACAGTAAAAATGAACTTGTGGAGAAGGCATATGTTTAAAATGAGGGATAAATTTACAATTAAGAAAGCAAAAAACTTAAAAGAAGGAGCTTTTAGCAAAAATGAGAGGTGGGCCAAAGAGAAACTATAAGAATGCTTGTTTGGTTTTGTTGATCCCCTTCCTTGATTAGTTTTCTGGGAAATTAAATTATACATTCAAAATAAGGGGCTAAAGAGAATTGAATTTTTTTTTGTTGTTTAGAAACTAAAATTACATCTCAGCTTACACTAATGACAGTTAGCTTTGGCTTTCCAAATTAAGGAATTCTAGCAGAAAGATGTGACAGGAGGGCCAAGGTTAAGTAATTATTATGTAGGAATTAAGAATTCGCTTTTTGTTAGCAAAAAATTCCTCACTGCCCATTTCCAATAGCTTCCAGCTCTACAGATACATTCTCTACATTCTCTACAGATACATACTCTACATTCTTCCAAGAGCTGGAAGAAAGAAGCTGTCCTTATTCTGTGTTGTCAAAAGCTTATTTGGATGTAGTCTGTGCAAGAATTACAGTTTGGACCTCTTACTAGTTTCAAGGTTGGGAGGCAGTGTTTTAGAGACAGATTTGCAGATTTTTAGACTGAAGAAATGGTAGAAACATATCTTAAATATTTAACATCTCCCCTCAGAAATTGTAAAAAAAATAGTTTCAAGCTGGATTCCCCTGACACATTTCCTTTCTAAGAGAAATTTTGATTTCTAACAAGGAAAATATTTTTATATTTTCTTACTGAAAGTTACAGGTTGCCACTGTCATGTCAGATTTTTGGGAAAGTCTAGGACCAGGATACTTTTGCTACTTCTGTAATATTTGTCTACTATTTTCTTGCCTTATATCAAGTTGATGCTCTAAGTTCTATGCAGTCATGCCTGTGCTAACATGCTGAGTTGTATTTTGATGGAAAATCCAATTAAAAAATTATTTGCCCTGGATAGTTCATCAGAATTGTTGGGTTTTGTATTAATATGCATATCTTTTTCCTAGCAAAACCTAATTTAATAAAAACATAGCAAACACTTGGAGATAGTATCTACAAGAGTAGATATGACTGATACAGGTAAATGGACCATTGAAGTTCATCAGTTTTTCAGTTGTGGGCCATGCTCTGCTTTTGCCACATTGCAATACATTTATCTTCCTCTTGCATCTTTTCTTGTATAGCCTGTTGGCTGGATAAAAGGTAGCTCCTGCAGTGGCTGATCTGGAACCATGCAAAAGTTAATTTGTGTGTTGATAGGAGGGAAGGATTCAGGGGGACAACATGCTGAATGAGTAGCTGACTGCTGTCTCTTCTCTGTGGGAAGACCAAATAAAACATGCTGGGTTTTAGCTGTCAAATGCGCCAAACAGTCTTTCAGCTGCTGGCAGCCAAACAAATGGCTTTACAAGGTTGGGTTTTTTTTAAAGCATGTTCTTACATGGTTACTTTCAGTGTTACATAGGAGAGATTGATTCCCAAATTTACAACACTTAATACTTCTGTCATCTTGTGGGGTTTTTTCACTTCATTTTGAAGGAGGAAAGAGGGAAGGATGGTGTATACACAGAAGTGGGGATGTTTTAAGTGTGAAAATTATAAGAGACATTTTTACTGCATCTGGCTGTGAGATTTTTGTTCCGGGACAGGCTTCCGTGCAGTGTCCTGACTTCTGCCATCACAAGGAACTCTGTTATCCAGTGGCTTCATTGTTCATTCAGTTCATACTGGACTCATATTGTTCAGTTGGATATCATGATGTGGAAGTACCTAGTCCTAGAGTGTGTGTGTCTCAATACTGAGGACCAGTTCCACACCAAACACCAAATATAGAACAGAGATCTCTCATTGGACTCCTTCAGAGAAACCATCTCAGTCTGAACGAGCTTGTGCTTTCTAAGGTCACAGAGCTTCCTACGAGGGCAAAAAATTGCATTAGTCAAATCAAGGAGGTGTTAGGAAGTGTGAATCGTGTAGTCAAATTCACATGGAAGATGAAGATGACTTGGGTACAGAGAATGGGCTTTTTTTGCCATTCTTGTCAACGTAACATTTGTATACCAAGTGCCAAACAGATCCCAATGCACCCCCAGGTTCTGCAGTGGTTCTAGTTTCTTAGAGATGGAAGTACTCCCCCTATACTTACATTTTCACTAAAATACCTACCCTTTTGGGTTACTATTATCTTAATACTTTTATGGTTCGGTAGCAACCATTAACGATACCATGTGGATAATGTTGTTTTGCAGTATATCTGATTCAGTGTGAGTATAGAACTGGGTGTCATCCCTCTTGTTGTGGAATTTCTGTCTATGCATCTCACAACACCACCATTTATACATACATACATATGCATGCACATATATACACACATGCATACCAGTATATATTTGTATATACATACATATATATGTTTTTTTTATATACATAGAATCATAGAATAGTTTGGGTTGGAAGGAACTGTTAAAAGTAATCTAGTCCAACCCCCTGCAATAAGCAGGGACATCTTCAACTAGATCAGGTTACTCAGAGCCCTGTCCAACCTGACCTGGAATGTTTCCAGGGATGGATCATCTACCATCTTTCTGGGCAATGTGTTCCAATGTTTCACCACCCCCATTGTAAAAATTGTCTTTGTTATATCTAGTCTAAATATACGCTCTTTTAGTTTAAAACCGTTACCCCTTGTCCTACTACAACAGGCCCTGCTAAAAAATCTGTCCCCATCTTTCCTGTGGACCCCCTTTAAGTACTGAAAGACCACAATATGGTCTCCCCAGAGCCTACTCTTCTCCAGAAGAAAACATATATATGTACATGTGTGTATATATACATACATGTATATGAATATGTGAGTGTAGATATATATGTACACACACACATGTTGTATATTGTATAGTTTGAGTGTTAATCTGATTTCACTGGAGGTACAAAGTGACCCATTTTTGATACTGGGCGGTCATCCTCATAACTGGGTTTTTGCTTGTCTGGTTTCTGGAAATAGTAGATGGTATTAAGTGATAGATTTTCTTTAAAATATTTGTTTTTAAGCAAAGGATTAATTGTCAAAGGTGTCAGTCAATGTAATCTTTCTGCATGTGTAGAAAGGCCCTCTAGTACATTATTTCTTGAATGTAATAAAATGTTTCAGAGATCTGGTGGCTTGGTAGTAACACTGTAGTGTAAGGCTACAGATGGTCAGGCACATGTCTTCTATGTGGGTGCTGTTGCACTGTCAACATCTTGAGGTTTTTGTTGTATTTTTAAAGCGTAACAGAAGGTCTACCTCCATTATAATGTTATGTTCCTACATCTGTTACCCTTGAAGAGATCTGAGCATGTCTGACTTATTTTAACTTTTTTTTAAATCTGTAGTTGCATCCTCACAACTCGCAATCGTGATGACTTTATAAAGTCTATTTTTATGTTTATTTAGATTTTGGGGTTTTGTGTTTATTTTTAGCGTGATGCATCATAACCTCATGAATGTTGAAAGGAAGTAGAGTTCACAGAATCAAAGAATGGTCAGGGTTGGAAGGGACCTCTGGAGATCATCTAGTCCAACCCCCCTGCCAGAGCAGGGTCACCTACAGCAGGTTGCACAGGACAGCATCCAGGCGGGTTTTGAATGTCTCCAGAGTAGGAGACTCCACAACCTCTCTGGGCAGTCTGTTCCAGTGCTCTGCCACCCTCAAAGTAAAGAAGTTCCTCCTCATGTTAAGATGGAACTTCCTATGTTCAAGTTTGTGCCCATTACCTCTTGTCCTATCACTGGGCACCACTGAAAAAAGACTGTTCCCATCCCCCTTTAAGTATTTATAAGCATTAATAAGACCCCCCTTCATTCTACTTTTCTCTAGACTAAAAAGACCCAAGTCCCTCAGTCTTTCCTCATAAGAGAGATGTTCCAATCCCCTAATCATCTTTGTAGCTCTTTGCTGGACACTTTCTAGCTGTTCCCTGTCGTTGAACCAGGGAGCCCAGAACTGGACACAGTACTCCAGATGCAGCCTCACCAGGGCAGAGTAGAGGGGGAGGATGACCTCCCTCGACCTGCTGGCCACACTCTTCTTGATGTACCCCAGGAGAGCATTGGCCTTCTTGGCCACCAGGGCACATTGCTGGCTCATGGTCATCCTGTTGTCCACCAGGACTCCCAGGTCCCTTTCCAGAGAGGTGCTCTGCAGGAAGTCAGCCCCCAACCTGTACCGGTGCATGGGGTTATTCCTCCCCAGGTGCAGTACCCTACACTTGCCCTTGCTGAATTTCATAAGGTTTCTCTCTGCCCAACTCTCCAGGCTGTCTAATTCCTGCTGTTCTGACAAAATGGTATGATTGCTTTAACTGTTTGCTATGTTCTATAATGGAAAACTGATTAAAATGCCATTTTCATGTGGTAATTTACCTTTTTGCTGAAATACTGTGGCTACGTAAAACTCTTCAAGAGGTTGTATGACCACAGCTAGCAAAGAGCTTAAGCAAGTAAAAGTTATAACCATTGACACAGGCAAGTGAGGGTTTATTATTTTCTTACTACTCATTATCATTTTTGCTATTACTGTTTAGTTATAAGTAAGTAAATTTCCTTAAAAGGATTTGTGGTTCCTGAACCGTCTTAGTGATTAAGACCCTGTGTATTTTCAATACTTTTATTTTCTCTACTCAGAAGCAAGCTAAAGCCATGAGTTTGAACAAAATTTGAGACAATCTGGCATTTTTTGTATTTTCAGAACAAACGAAAAAATCATATATCTGTTGCAGACCATACAGTAGCTGTCTGTAAATTGATCAGGTGTGAGGTATTCAGTTAATAGCTTGTGACTTTTCTTCTTTTTTTTTTTTTTCTCCGAGCCATACCTGTGTCAAAATTGCTATTTCTCCAGTCCAGTTTTGTAGGTAGAGCTATCTAATCCATAATGATTCTTGACTTTCTTTTGTTTATCGTTGACTATCAGGGCAGCTTGCTTAAATATTCATCACTGCTGTTAGACCTGATCACAGTATTGTGATTGAAACCTTAGCAGTTTCTGTAATATCGCAAAGACTTAACGATACTAACTACAGAGAAAATATGAAACATTATCAAATTATGTCAGTCTTTGTATGACTTTTCCATTTTCACAATCTGGGAAATGTTGAGTAATTCAAAGGAGGCAACTTCAAATTTTCTGGCATGTTAAAGTTAATGCTGCTTCTCTGAGGTATGCCAAGATAAAATGTATCATTAGTAGTTAAATGATGAGAATGGATGTTTAACATACATATCACTGGGAGAGTTGCCGGATACTGGCAGGAAGTGGAGAGGTCACAGAATGCAAATACAATTTCCCATTCACATTAAAGCTGTGTGAGCTAATAGATTTAAAAAACATGCTTTGTTAATTTTCTGTTTTTTTCTGAGTTAGTCATATATCTAGCTAATTATTTGTCTTATGTTGTCAGTTTCTAAACATCTGTACAAGGATTAGTTGGCATTAATAAACAATTAGGACTTGGGCATCTGTTGCAGAAGAAATTCTGGAAGTTCTGTTCAAATACATGGAAAAACCTCTATACGGTGAGGGTGACAGAGCACTGGCACAGGCTGCCCAGGGAGGGTGTGGAGTCCCCTTCTCTGGAGATTTTCAAGACCCGCCTGGATGCAGTCCTGAGCAATGTGCTGTAGGCAATCCTGCTTTGGCAGGGGAGTTGGACTAGATGATCTCTAGAGGTGCCTTCCAACTCTGAAACTCTGTGATTCCATGAAATGTTTTCTCTGTCTCAGTTTACTTTGTTTTCCTTTAGAGATAGTAAAACATGATCAAATATCGTTTGTGTCCTACACCAAAAGGATTGTCAGCCCAACAGTGCATGACTTAAAACAACTTCATCCTGTTCGTTAGTTTGCAGGATTTATAGCTAGCCTGTGTTTCACATTATTAAGTAGATTAATCTGTTCATACTTCAGTTGCTCTTCTTGCTAGGTAGTACGTTTCGCATTGTCACTTTCCCCGTTTGCCATCTGAAAGTAAATTGGTATGTATTGATTAGGTATCAGTTCTTGATCACTGACCTGTTTCTTTCATGCAGCTCAAGGCAATCAGGAGTCTGTTAGTGTTCTGGGGTTTGGTTTTCTTGTTTGGTTGTTTTGGTTGTTTTCAGGGGATTAGTTGATCAATGAATTGTCAGTAGTAGCTTTTAGCTTTCAATTTCCATAGTTTTGGCTACAGACCACAATATAAGCTAGTTAGTTTGTATCTGATCAAAACAATTTGAAGACTGTAAAACTGATAAAAACTGAAGTGAGGAAAGTCAGTCATCTGCTCTTCTCACTATTTTTGAGAAGGCATGTCATAGTTTTTATAACTTCAAGTGCAACAGGATAGTTACTACCTTTGTTAAGTGTACATTGTATTACCAAAGCTGACTTATGATTGACCTGATATTTGTAACAGTGTAAACAAAACACCAGTATAAAGATTTCTGTATTCGCCCTGTGGATGGTAATCTTCACTATTAATAGAGTCATGATTTACATGGATTGTGATTCTGATTGCCTTTAATCTTCCTACAAATGCAACTTGTTTGGCTTTTTTTATCAGGTAGAAAAATGGGGAAAAATTACTCTGTATTTATCTACTATTTCTAAAGCATTTTCTCAAGTAGGACAAGGGAATATAGTATGTTTTCTTATTCTTCACTCCTACATCTTTTTAAAGTCAGTCTTTTCTGTCTGGTCTGGAGTTTTGCTGTTTTACAGGGAAAATGCAAAGCAGATTTTTTGCCTAGTGTTTACGAAAAATCAATCAAGTACCTAGTTGTCATTGCAGTGAAAAAGATGGCATTATATATTTCAATGTAAATAGTTTGAGCAAAAAATCCAAAATGCGCACACATATGCACACACATGTACGTGCACGCTTATCTGTGTATAGCATGTTTACTTTCCAGGTTTAATACTGGACTCTTTTCCAGTATCACTCACTATTTCTTCTCCTCACTCTTCCTGAAATTTCCAGGGCATTGTGTATTTTTAATTTAATAAAGAAACTTAACTTTTGGGTTAGCCTCTTTTTTTTTTTTCATTTTTTAAATGCATGGAAGACAATTTTTGAAGGATTACTTGGACTGTATTTTTAAGGATCTAATGTGCTTTAAAGTTTATTAGCATAAAGTAATAGCTGTATATAGGTAAGAAATCTATTGCCTTCACAGCTGTGTTAATTTTACATTTATTTTTTCTGTAAACTACTCTGTTTTCAAATCTGTATTACGATGTGATAGGGGTGTGAGGCTTAAGTGTCTAGATTAAAGAAAAATCAACGAAAATGTATCTTGGTCTCAAGGATAAAACCTCTAGCTTCGCATGTGAATATTGAACTAATTTAGACACCAACTGGAGGAAATGCTCAGAGATTTGCTGGATGCCTTTCCTCCGTTGGCTACTGTTCCCTAAGAAACAAGTTGGTGAGCATTGTGGGAAGGAGGCAGAGCTCTACTTATTCTATGGAAAAAGAACTTTTAAATTTAGACCATTGAATAGCCAAACCATCCAGTCTGTTCTAATGCAAATGAACATAAAGGTTTGTATTTCTTAAGCAATAACATACTGGGACAAATTGTTGTCAGTTAATTGGATATTATGAAAAGAAGCTGTAGTATGTTTTGATTAAATTTATTAGAGTTTTCTGGTTGACTCTTGCTTTTCAGCAAGATGATCCAATGTATAAACAAAAACTGCTTCCAGTGTTTAAAGGATGTCATGCTCTGAAACAAAAATTTTTCAAGTGTGGAGTTTACAGTAGACTAAAGAAATGCTTTCAGAATATTAGCTATTATGAACAAATGCAGAAAGAATACACAACAGTTTGTATAATGGTGATGAAAAGAGTGAACTATAAAAACATATACAAATTAAAATGTTTTTTCCAATAAGAAAGAAAGGATGATATAATTCTGGTCTGTATTAAAAAGAAGTAAATTTCCCAGGTTCTTTTGAAAAGAAGCTATGTAAATTTTGGACACTGTATTAACTGTAAGTTAGGAAATTAGGGGGCATAGGTGAGGAAGAAGGATCTATACAAATCGTTGGAAGTAGTTTTAAAGTTTACATTGCCAGGAATTACCACATTCAAAATTTGTAGCTGTTAACTTAGTTTTTTTCACATGGTTTATAGTGAAGTTATTTGTTTGATGACTGAAAAGATATATGCATTTCTGAAAATAAAAACTGTCTTTATTAATAAATTTTTTATGATTAAGCTTCTATACTAAATAAAAATCATATTTTTAAGGTATTAATACAGGCTAGTTGTGAAAAGAGATATTGTTGGAGTTTTGAAAGAATACTTACAGTAATCAATATGATAAATTTCAAAGCAAGAAAACTCTGTCACAGTGGAGCTTATTTTCATTAATCCTCTTGACTCAGGCAAGTTTGGTTTCATGTTTAATTCAAAAATTTCATCCCTACCCTCCCACCCCATTGTCACGTTAATAACTTTCGTGCTGTTGGCTCAATGTTTCTGTCTGCTGAAATGCACTCTTTCCATTCCATATAGAATCTAAATCAGCATTTTTCTTATTTCTTTTAAACCTTTTATCCAGTATTTTCATAGATCTGCTCCTATCACAACTTTTCTTCTCTTAAAGAAAACCAGCATAAGGTGAGTGACTGTTCTTTCAAAGAGTTTTAATAGTTGATGGAGATATGTATCTTTTCCCATTAATCATAAGCCATTTGTGGAACAAGCTTCCTGCTTTTCTCTGCTTCCAACTCCACTTATTTTTGAAATCTCATATGAAAACATGTCTTATATCTCTTACGTATTCCTAAAATCACAAAACTGAATTTATTCCATTTCAGTGACGAATCCCCACGTAGTCAGATGCTTGACCAATCAGATAAATATTGTGCAATTTCCTGATGCTCATCAATTTAAATAAGTAATTTGCATACGTATTTTTTTCTGAAGTGCACACATTGTATGTTACGGGAATCTCACTTTGCCACTGAGATGGGCAAGATTACTTTAAGTATGTTGGATTTATTGGAATCAGAATCTAAATTCCAGTTCTTCAGAAGCTGTAAGTATGACTTACAAGAAGGGATATTTGAAATGCAGTTTTGAGTGTTTCAATTAAATTTTTCCACATAGTTGTATCCCCGGCTAATTTTTTTTGGCTCAACATTTAAGTGGTTTTTTTAATAACCCTGAACACTGGGAAAGAAGTGCTGGATTGTATAAGCAAGGGCTTAGTGCTATGTGAACCCAGCTGTGTGGCGTCTGCTCTGAAGCTTCTTAGCGTATGGGTGTTTAGAACCACAGACAGATCAGATGTGCAGTTTTCTACAGCATATCGTAAAAAAATCCTTTTTCTTTACTGCTGCGAGTTAAATAA
Source organism: Vanellus vanellus (assembly GCF_965231255.1). NCBI lineage: Eukaryota > Metazoa > Chordata > Aves > Charadriiformes > Charadriidae > Vanellus > Vanellus vanellus. The sequence goes on along the minus strand of NC_138905.1, from coordinate 205,397,947 downwards.
GAAACACAAGTATGATTACATAAGTTTCAATGAGTGTCTGGCCTTATCGTTGATCATTAAAAATATAAAGACAGAAAGTATTTCTGGAAGTATTTGTATTATACGTGTGCATTACAATAAAAGCTTTTGTTCCTTCAGAGAATCTGTTTTTCAAGTTTTTATTGTCAGTTCATTTTTATCATGCTTCTCCAGTTCGTAGATCTTTTTTGGAGAATTTTCTTAGAATTTGCTCTTAGAAAAATACTAAAGTTTGCATGCATTAAGGATCTTAGAGCATTTATGTACCAGAATTCCACCTGCATACACACATGTACACCCAAATTTCTCTTAGAAAATTGGTATCATCTTGTAGAGAAGAAGAAACCACTGCAGAGTGAAGTGCAGATACTAAGTTCACATTTTTAGTTAGTTTACAAAAGTCTGAAGGTAAAGCCAAAGCTGACTATGTTTATGAGAATATTTATCACGTTATGTCATTTTTTGTGGGGAATCCTTTGCAAGTCTTGGGAAAGATCTTTTGAAACTTCTAAGAATAATATGTCTGGTTGATAACCCTTATAAATACTTCTCTGTCTTGCCTTTATTTCCTGTCAGAGTTCCAACTTGCATTTCAGTTTCTTTTGTATTCTGTTACATGATATTTGTATTTTCCTTGTAGAAAATATTGTGACTTCACAAAGATCACTAAAATACCAAGGCTCATTTTTTCTTTCTTTGCTTAAATTTTACAGAGTAAGCTTTGAGATTACCAAAAGTGTTTAGCACTTTTCACAGACCTCTATGAGAGAAAAATAAAGGCAATAAACACAGGAGGAAAAATACTTAAGAAGGTCTTAGGAAGTTATTATCAGAATAGGAAGCTCACTTGTTCAGTGAGGGGCCCTGGTAGCCTGTCTTGTCCTGTGCCTCAAATGATCGTCTGTAGACCATACCATGTGCAATCCAAAATTGTATCCAAAATAGCTGTTAGCTCTAAAGTATGCATAATGGAATAATTTGATGTATTTTTAATGAAATTTAATTATTTTTTAAACTAAAACTTGGATTATTAATGAATTGAAATGGTCACAGAAATAAGTCCAAGTGTTTGTATAATTGTTGATAGGTGAGTTTATTTCTGAAACAAGTTGTCAAATGGGAGGTAATTTACAACTGCAAATTTAAACCCAATTGAATAATTGCTATATGGGACTTGTTCCTATTCTTTGAAAGGAAGTTTTTGTAAATTGTGGCAAGTATGTTTGAGGATTATTTTTTTTTTCTTAAAATAAAAGCAAAACAGCTATAATCTAAAAGAAAACTTTCTGCTTCTTCTGGTTTTGTCCCCTTCTTATCCCCTAGGTTGTGAGAAACATGGGGACATGGAAGAGGGTTTAGGGAAGGCCACCAAGGTAAATAGAGGGTTGGGAAACTTGACCTATGCAGAAGATGGAGCTGGGTCTGTTGAACCTTTAGAAGGGAGAGTTCTGAGAAAGATTATCTAATCACAATCTGCCTGAAAGGTGACTGTACAGAAGATGTAGGTAGCTGTCTTCGTGAGGGTGCACAGGAGCAGGGCAAAAGGCAACAAGCTCAGGTTGCTTCAGAGGGAATTCTGTCTTGATAGAACAATTCATCACCATGAGAACAGTAAAACGCTGGAATAAGTTACCCAGAGAAGGAGTGAAAGACTCTGCTTGACAGAGCTCTGGGTAACCTAACACATAAGGCTCTGTTTATAACAGGAGATTGGACCAGGTGATCTCCAGAGGTCCTTTCCAACCTAATTTTTTCCATGACTGTGAATCTATCTTTCCTCTGATAGTGAAGCAAATATAGGGAAATGGAGTAGGCAGGCTGTGGTACTGCTAGTAATCTGTGGAGAATAGTAGTCCTGTCACATCTAATCTGATCCATTCCTCAGAGCAAAGCAACTGCACTGTATTAAGAAGGAAACAGGAGGGGAGGGCAGTTCAGGAGAGAGCGGTGCCTGAGCTTTTCAGAGGAGGGACGTGATGGACAGCTGGATTGGAGGGGAAAGTATTGTCTAAATTTGAATGTAAACGTTGAAACGGACAGTTGGATCGGTTGAAGAAACCTACGACAAAAAAGGGGTAAGGAGTGAAAAGACAGTAGTATATGGGTTTGATAAACACTTGGCATACAAAACAGTTTAAGTGTCGAGTGTGTTCACCTTGCGTGATAAGGTTTGGATGGTGGAAGGACTGGCAATGCAGGAGGCACTGTATGCCTCTTGCTGAAGGCAATGTAGTGTGGATAGCCTTGGATAGGCTTCTCTGGTAGTGTGAACAGCCCTGGGTTATTGAAAGCAAGAGAACTCTCTGAAAGTAATGGAGGAGGAAGGGTACACCAGGACATTCTTGAATGTTTTGTAGATTGAGTCACCTGACAAGGCTGGTGCCTCACCACTGTTGTCTTAAATACTTGAGAGAAGAAGAGAAAGGAAAAAAAAAAAAATAAGTGGGTTGTTTGGAGCAGGCGTTAACACGGTTATTTGATCATAAAATGGGCCATATAAACTCAGAGAGATGAAAGACAATAACTTTTCTCCAAATTGAATAAATTGCTTTGTTATTTTTCATTGTTTTGGGCAAGTTGGATTTTCTAATTAGATGGATATTTCATTTGCATTGGTAATCCATCAAAAAACACTCGACATTGTGCTTGCTCTTCTTTTTCAGTATCATTGTTTTCTCCAGAGAAAAAAGTTAGTTCTGTCCTTAGATGGTTCTGGATCATTCCATTAGCTGACTACTGCAACTGTCAACAAAATTTCTGTCTTAAGATGTTTTCTTCACTTTAGACTACAAATGAAGTTGAGGGCATCTCTGAAATGTCACTGGCATGTCTTGTGTGATGTGTATGTCAGATTACACTTTGAAATACGATCTGGAAATTGTCAGAAAACCTGAATGTGTGCTTTAGTGTGGCATTAGTTTATTCAGCTCAATTATTACTGCTGCCAATACCTGGTTTTATATAGTGCTTAGATATCTTTAGAAGACAACAACTTTATGGAGAAGGCTTAATACCCTTATCCCTGGTTTAAGATGGGGAACATAAGTGTAGAGAAGGAAGGTTCTTGCCCATAGCCACTCACAGAATCAGTGGCAGAGCTTGGGTTAGAATCTGCATCTTTGTTAAGCAATTTATTGATGGGTTTTTAAAAGTAGTGTGGTATTGGGAGGGGAGACGTGTTTTGGATGAAATACAACTAATATCTTCTTTCTAATAAGAAAATTGTATAACCTATGAAAAATTTTGTCTCAATATGTGGAATTGTCTCTGTCCAGATTTTTATTATCCCTACTAAAGAAAATAGATTGCTTTCTGCCATTGTCTGTTTAGCAAGCTGTAAGCCCTATTGGACAGATTGCATGGTATGCTGATTAATGATATAGGCCATGGGTGATTAGCCAAGCGTGTAATGAGGTCCATAGCTTCCAATATATTATGGAAATGCCATTGATCAATATAACCACACAGTCTGTAGTGTCTTCTGCAAAGTAAATTTAGACTAGTGGAGGAAAGTGGTGTAGCCCCTGAAGAACTGCTGCAGTGCTACATCGCTGTGCTTGTTTTTAGAGGAGGCTTAAGTTTAATCTAAGGATTTGAAGATTTGGTGGTTTTGGTTTTTTCCATAGTATTTTTCTTACTGTAATTATGGGCATCACCCTACCCCCATTTTTCTTGCAGAATAAATCCAAAAGACTTAATATGCACGTGATAAATTTGGGAGATTGTATTTCTACATGTGCTCTAAAAAGTGTTTCTTTTGTATCCCAGCATCCAAGGGCAGGAGGCAGAATAGCTTGATGAATTCTGACAAACAGCATGCTGTTTTATCAAATGTTACTAGATCAAGCTGTCACATGTCAAAGACTGTACATGCTACTTTTGTAGCTGAATATATTTTTTTTAATGTAAAATCAGTACTGGTTAAATACTTTCCTTTTTTAGAAAATGCTGAAAATACATAATATGTTTATGACTTTCATTTCACAGTTTTAGTGCAGTAATTCTGCTATAGGAATGGGTTTTTCTTATACCGTGTCCTGCACAATCATCAGCAGCACTGCTTCGAGGCTATATAAATTCAGATTGTAGAGCAGAGTTGGTTCATAATTTTTTTTCTTATGAGTTTTTTTCTAGAGCAATAACATGAGGTAATTCATTTGCTTATTATTACTACTCTATTAAAATTTCTGTAAATATCTCTTTCTAATTTATAGGTAGTAGCTCAATTCCAAATTTTTTTCGCATCATGAAGCGACAGTTTACTGCAACAGAGTGGGGTATAATCAACTCTATGAGTAATGAATGGATGCAGCTGGATATGTTTTATCGGCACTGGGTAATACTTTTTTTCCTATTTAAAGACTGCAGTGCTATAACCTGCATGTTCTCTTTTGACATATTTTGTTATTATTTTCATTATGGTAGAATTGTATACATTTTATAGTTACATGTTCATGTGGAGATAATATTTTAATAGGTTTTATATTTTAGTGATTTACAGTTGACATTTCTGGAAGGATTTATGACTAGTTTTAAACACATACCCAGAACAAGGTAAAGGGTTGCATGTTCATTATATAATGCAGCAAGTTAGGCTAGGTATTAACAATGGTGATAATTTTTTCTCTTGTTAATTGCATCAGTCTACCCTCACATTTACAGTAGTACAAGTCAAATTTATTTGGTCTACAGTGTCTGCTCAGAAGTAAGGTTTATAGAACAGTTTGAAAACAGTCAGTATGAATAAAATACATTTACTCTGTGTTTTAGGCCTTAAAGGAAAGCTTCTTAAAAGCTATCGGAGTTGGAATTGGCTTTAACTTGCAAAGAATTGAATTTAACGTGTCCCCATTGCAACTGGAAATAGGGAAGGTGTATAAGGAGACAAAAATGCTTCTAGATGGAGATAAAGAAGATGAGTGGACATTTGAGGTAAGAAGTATTCAAATTTATTTTTTCAATAATGATAAACAGTCTCAACACCCTATGGTTGCATTACACATCTGATTATTTTTAATTCCAGCTTCATGCCTTTATTCTATATAACCACATTGAACATATGTAAATCAAAATTTAGAATCAGAATCATTAAGAATCAGCTGTAAGACTGCATTTTACTGGTATAGTATTTTCCTTGTGTTCCCTGTTGTGCTGAGTTTGCTTGAGTGAATTTTTTCTATCAAATAAAAAAATATAATGAACTCACTTTTACTTTTCAGATCTGCCTACATCTTTATGGTAGGAGGTGACTGAAGAGAGCAAGGCTGTTTAAAATCCAATTATCACATATTTTTTAAGTTTTAAAGAGAATCTAATTTACCAAAAACAGAAGAGAGAAATAAAGGGGATTTTACCCATTTAAATTACACAAAATATTCTGAAATCGCCTTCAGAAAGTACCATGTAATGTGAAAAAAGCAACTTAAAAGCATAAAGAGTAGAAAAAGACCCACCACCTTATACTTGTAATGACTAAAAGGTCAAGAGAAGTACTAGTGAATCAGAGCAAATCAAAGTTGACACTGTTCAGACACCCTGTAACTGTTCGCAAGAGCAAAGCCTGTTCATATGGGAGATAGAATTTTCTGTGAGCATTAGAAAAAATATTCTGTTATTTCATTGTAAATATTAAATGAACTACCTTGTTTAGTTGACTGTTTGTGGTCCCTTTACCAAGGGTTTAGTTTTGTTCGAAGTGTCGTTCCCCTCCTCCACTCTTCGTATATTTTTGAGCTTGGGTAGAAAGCAGTAGCTCAGAAACAGTGTCTTGGTTTTTGATGGATTAGTTTCGCTTTAGGCACTTGTTTTCATATAGTATTCTAGAGATTGCTACTCAGATTCCCTCCAACTGTTTTGGAAGGAGTAGGAGAAAAAATACAGTAAAACTTCATTTAAAAACATAAATTTAATGTTAAGGTACATCTGCTATGTGCTAAATATGCTTTATTCACACAGGCAGTCCACACTTTCCTCATTTTAAAGATGTGAATTTGTTTAGTAATAATTACAGCTTTGCTCTCCCAGTGAAGAGTGATACGGTATTTGTGTCAGGGTGTTAATTTAGGATGGAGTCATTATGCTGATGATGATCATGATTATTATTATGGGTAATTCAATATGCTCCATTTACTTCCTTTGAAGAAAATAAACTTACAGAATGAAGTACTAGTTAATTTTAATAAAAATGAAAGCAGTTGATCAATAACAATTATGACAAGTTTTATAATTTAGAGATAAACGTAAGTTTATAATACATATATCTGTAACAGATCTGATATGTGGAAAAAAAAAATCCTAATTACTGATTTGCCAAATCTTAAGTGTATTCATGAGTCTTTCCTTATTGGTCCCAGTTTTATACAGTTAATCAGGAAGAATGACTGGATAGCACTTATTGGTATCTACATTAAAGAAGAATCTTAAATGAGACACAAGACACTTCTGTTTTGGTCCCTACCTCAATTTTGGATACAACCAGTTTATAAAGGAAACACCCAATTTATCCTAAACCTCACTTGGGGATTAGGAATCACCTGGCATCACTGCTACTACACAAATAATTGCTTGCATTTTTTCACAACAAATATTTGCTTGGTTTGTCTATATGCAAATACATTATTTCCAGAGTATGAATTTCAAACTGAGGTTATCTGGGTCGGTTTGAAACATATTTAGTAAGTGTTGTTGGTATGTGACTGTAATGGAGTCTTTCACCCTCAGTAAGAGAAGCTAATCCTGTTGTAGTGTCAGGAATAAATAGGAATGAAAACTTTTACTTCTAAGACTGGCTAATCCAACTGGATTCATACAGCAATCAGTTCTGCTGGCTAGGAAGGTAAAGTTTCCTCATAAGCTGTCTGTTGTTGAGCGAATCCAGAATGGTTCGAATCCCAGACACGTCATTCTGCCGAGCCTTTGAAATGAGGTCATTATAAATCTCAGTCTGCCTGTAGCTTGAACAGCTCTAGTAACACTTTGGTTCTGTGCAGAGAAAAACAAATTTCTATCCATTTTATATTTTGTGGTTTATAGAGAGAAATCTTAACAAAACAAACTCATTACCTCAGAGGAAGTCTGTACAATTGTCCTCTTTCTCTTTTTCTTTAATCCTCTATTTCCATTTAAGAAGTTGGATTTATTTTGTGAGCTAGTATAGCAATATCTCCCAGATGAATAGGGAAGCAAGCTGATTCTCTGGTTTTTATGATTTCAGTACGTTTCATTAACTCCATACCTTAAGGTTTTTGCTGGCCAATAGTAGGGGCCAGGAAAGATCTCCTTCCTTTCTGCATTTGGTTTGGATTTACATTTCTCTGAAGCAGCAAAGATAAGATAAAGTACATAGTTTGCTATATTTTATTGTAAGATTCTGAAAACTCTTTTGTGACCGCAGAGGATACGTGAAGTAAATGAGGTGAAACCTTCTGAATTCGTTGTCCATTGGGCAAGGTCTCTGCAGGAGAATTGTCCCTGTTTTCTAGAGTCACTGCCTGTTAAATGCAGCTGTGAGCTGACAAAAAATTAGTTCATTAACAATATGTAAAAGACTTTATCTATAATATGGTTTTAGTTGCACAAACAAGAAGTAATACATAAGTTCACTTCGCAAAAAGAAATTCTGTACGTTTAGCTTAAAGCTGTAACACAGTTGTTTGCAGACTTCTGACTACAGATTTAGGCCACCGCCTAAATGTGCTGTGCTGTGCCCTCTGATCTGATCAGTCTTTAACCTTGTGGACATGCAAAAAGTGAAAGAAGGGGGGGAAATGAAGCGATTAAATGAAAACTGGAGGTAGTCATTTTTCTATATAGACAAACACAAACCACTGCCACCCTAGAACTATATAAATTGTTTAACAACATTTTATCAAACATCTAATTTTCATAGTACTTTTTTATTTTTGAGGAAGTTAAGGAAATGCGTGTGATACGTACAAATCGTTAGATTTCATCAAACTTGAGGTAGCATTCTTTATGCTTGACTTATTTTCAGTCTTGTACCCTAGTAAAGGAATGGAAAACCTAGTAAAATACTTCAAGAGCACACCTGTAGCTCTTGCAGTCATGTGAAGTACTGCTTACACCGCAAATTTGTTAGTGTTTCTCATGTGCATTAAGTATTTCCCCTAATCTAGACAGAATTGAAATAGTCTTTTTCTTACTAGTGCTTTGCAGAAAGGTAAAACAACATGAGCTTGATGTTTTGTGTTTTAAGTAGGTGAGGGATACAAAGTTGACTGCTAAATCTATCAAATAGGCACAGTTTTGGTGCTGAAGAGATCAAAGTAAAAAACACGGTTCCACTCCCACACCAGCACGTATCTGCCAAGACACCCACATCTTTGCCAGTAAAGTCTCCCAGCCTCGTAGTTGTACTGCTGCTACACATGACCATAGCAGCTGCTGTCTTGGCTGAGCTGGGCTGAGTAGATCTGAGCTGAGCATCTTGGCACAATTTTATTTTTTTTATATACAGGGCTGTTTGGGAATCCCAGAAATGGTATCCTTGCAGTAGAAATCTTTGAAAATCCTGTATAGTAGAAAAAATGTAGAGAAGCCTAATGCAGACTGACAGTATTGTTTTAAAAGACGTTTTGCTTAGATTAAAAGGGGGGAAAAAAACTGCAACCAACAACCTGTCTGAGGAAATAGGACATCATGATACTTTCTTTATATTATAATATAGTGCAGTTAGAGTATTTCCCAAGGAAGTGGAAATTAGAGGTCTAGTCATACATCCCAGGAGAATATCTAGACTACTAGTTGATTTTCAGATTAATGGTGATATCTAAATTGTTAATTTTTCTAGGTAAAATTCCTGTTATTCTTGATTTCCATTTTAGCAAGTTTGTGCAGAAATTATGTGAAAATTTTTGGATAAAGAAGCAAAGAAAACATCCCCCCCTTTATATATATGTGTGTGTGTGTGTGCATATATATATGTATATATATAAAAAAAGACAACAGGATTATGAATAGACTATAGAATAAACATTATTCAGAAACAGTATATAAAACTGTTTTTTTTTCTGAAACAAATTGTTTATGATGAATTCTTAGCCTTTCTAGAAGAAAACACTTTTAAAGAAAACTATTAAATAGATAAATTGTATTACTAAATATATAGCTATATATCTAAAAACATTTTTGAGGACAATTGATTTGCTTTTACACAGGGCAGTGCTCAGACTGCTGTGTCAAAAATTTAAAGTTGTGATCCTCCGTGCTATGGGAAGCCAAGACTGAGAGAGTCATTGATTTAAGTTTACATTTACATTGTTGTTTTGAATACCTCCCAGAAGTTCACAGTGCATCTCATTGGAAAACAGATAGTTAAGATGGGTTATATGGCTTGTGACTTAGAAGGGACTGGTAAAGGAATGCTACACTCATAAACTTGAATATAAATATCTACAAATGGGTGAGATGATGGTAACATATGGCGAACTGGTTCAGCCCTGATAACTTTTCAATGTGTCTGCATCCTTGGGCTCTCCAACAGAACTGCTAAAAAGGACTACTGCTTTTTGAATGTCATTACTGTAAAATATTTTAAATGATGTTCTGCTGTTGTTCTGAACCATATTCTAAAGAATTATATAGTCTTTGCTGGAAACAGAATAAAGAAAATACATCTACATTGCCATTTTCTATCTTTACTAGGAAACCCGGTTAGATGACCATCATCATGTTGCAGTGGCTCTCGGAAAACAGGAGGGATTTGGACAGAAGCATTCTGATGTAAGAAATTATGAAACATTTTCAGGTCTTGGTAACTAATCATAGAATCATAGAATGGTTTAGGTTGGAAGGGACCTTGAAGACCATTGAGTTCCAACCCCCCTGCCATAGACAGGGACACCTCCCACTAGACCAGGTTGCCCAAGGCCATGTCCAGCCTGGCCTTAATCACCTCCAGGGATGAGGCCTCAACAACCTCTCTGGGCAACCTGTTCTGGTGCCTTACCACCCTCAAAGTGAAAAACTTCTTCCTAATGCTTAATCTAAACCTCCCCTCTTCCAGTTTAAAGCCATTCGCCCTCATTCAATCACTACTACATGCCCTAGTAAAAAGTCCTTCCCCAGCTCTCCTGTAAGCTCCCTTTAGGTACTGGGAGGCCGCAATAAGATCACTTGAACATAAACTTTGTTTGATGCTGTAGCCAGAAGTGTGTTATCTCAGATGTAGGAGGACCAAGGAGAAAGCTTATCTTAAGCACAGTATTAACCAGATTGTTACTGAACCGTTACATCTTGTTCTGTTGTGCCTGTTTCAGGAAAGGTCTGGAAGGGCAAAATGGTTTCAGAGGACAGCAATGAGTAATGTCAAATCTGGAATGTATGTGTTACGGCATTCAGTGCATTCATTCAAGAGATTAAGTGATTTGTATCACAGCCTGCTAGTACTTGTGTAGGGAAGATGGTTTTCACAGAGGGAAATGGAGACAGTGAACCAATCTGGACTGCTAAACTGGTACGGCACCTCACCAAGTTGATTTTAATGGGGGACTGTCAGTGCATGTATCCCAGAGCAGATCCATCTCTCAAACACCATTATGACAAGTTAACCCTCGAGACAAGCAACAACAACCAACAGATGGGAAGAACAGCAGTGTTAGTCTTCATTCCATGTGGTCTCTTTATTGAGAGAAGCAACAAAGCTGTTTAAAAGCTTTTCAGGATTTTCTGTGCAATTTAACAAAGACCTTGGTCATGAAAATAGCAATAAAAGTCAAATTTGAGAGAGACTGGCAAGTTGTAGCCAAAATAGGCAGACAGTCAGCAAGGGAAAGTGTGACAAATTGTAAGGTCTGTCTGTGGTGTTTTAGTTGCTCACAAGAAAATGGGTTAGTTGTTATGTATGTACAAAGATTCTGCTGAGAACTAGAAAAACAACAATTAGTATATGAATGGCTAAAAGACAAAAGTGTTTGTGCACACATTTGTCATGGTCTTAAAGTCTGAGTCTGTGTTCATGGATAGCACAGAGAGGCAGACCTTTTAACTAGTATTGGTTAGATTAAAAAAAGAGGTGCAAACTGCCTTTGAGGATTTACTGTGGTAAATCAGTGCTTAAATATTCTTTAAGAAAATATGTGCTTTCGTTTGACAGGACATATTTAAATTCCCCGTGGGGCTGCATATCATCCTTCCTACAGGAATACTGATAAATATCAGTCTGAGGTGAAAAGGTGGCAGCCATTATTTCTAAAGACAATTACCTAAGCATTCTACAAAAGTCCAGGGATTTTAAGTATTGACCTTTGCCATCACTGTCACACACCTTAAAATTATCATAGAAAGGATAGGCATGGTATCAAGAGTTATGATGAAAAGTCTTTGAATCAAGAAAAGTCTTGAAGGCATACTTGTACACTGACTACATTTGTGATGACCTAAATTTCATTAGCTCAATTCACTGAGAAAAGTTCATTTTAAATAGGACAAGTGAGCATTCTGTGACTCCCCAATATGGAAATGAAGTGAAAATTTCTGTACTATTGCATTGTGCCTTTTCAGGACTCCTAGCAGAAATGTGGAAGAAATGAAAGTGGCCTTCTCTCTAACAGAACTGTAAAAAAGATTATTTATTGCCAGATATGCTGAAAGGAAAAGGTGTTCTTCATAGTTTAAAAAAATTGAGTGTGTAGAGATTGCTTCAGGATGTCAGTGCTTGTCTCTGTTCCGTCTCTGCTATGACAGGAGTAATTCATTGTGTCCTGTTTGCAGAACATATACTTTCAGTGGGCTTTCTTCCCAACCTGACAGCAAGTACCTACAATTCACAGGAAAGACCAATTGTTACTTTTAAGTACTATATTTTAAATTCTCTAGTGTCAAGAATCTTAACAAAATATCTGCTAATGATTGGTGTATGCTTGAAGAGACGGAACGTTTATCTGCACTATTACCTAGATCCAGACTGCTATCTGAGGCAGGTTTCAATGAAAGATGGCTGAGTTTATAATTCTTTGATTCAATGTGGGCTATAAAATGTCTTTGCAACTATTACTTGCTAAATTTCACAGGACTTGTGATGAATTCAGACAGAACACACTTGTCTTCAGACAAGCATGTGCTGAAGTTCAAACTAAATCTGTTAACAATCTACTGAGCGCCGAGGTTTGGTTCATATTTGGTATGCATCTGTGATGTCACTTCCATGGCTCTAAGCACAGTTCCTGCAGCTTTACCTCATCTCCAAAATGCCAGATGAACAGGAATGTCTCAACACCATGTCACTTGTGTGAGGATATAAAGTGACAGGCAGTTCAATTAACTTTTGCTTTCCGTCTGCATTGGACAGCTTTGAATTTTGCTGTGCTGTTACAACAAACGCAAACCATTTTGTTGTCTCTCCATTTATTCCTAGCAGTAGCTTACTGCTCAAAGACTGAAGCAGAGAATAGGCATTTTTGCTCTTTTACCTATTTACTGACCTACCTTCATTGATGTGACAGGAAGGGATAACAAAGTAAGCAAAATGGGCCTTAGACGTGGTCACCTCCAGCACTTGCATGTAAGCAAGCGTGTACAAGGCACCATTATGGACAAATCCCCCAAACCCTCTCCAGGAACTCAATGTGCTGGGGTGCCTCTCTAAAGGACCTGTACACTAGTGCATGGCAGTATGGGGAATAAACATGATGAGTTAGAAATTGGTGTGCAGTTGCAGGGCTGTGATCTTGTTGGGATTGTGGAGATGTGATCAGATGGCTCCCATGTCTGGAGTGTTGTGATCAGGGGGTACAGGCTCTTTAGGAAGGACAGGTAGGGTAGATGAGGAGGGGGAGTTGCCCTTTGTGTAAGAGAGCAGCTGGAGTGCTTGGAGCTCTGCCTGGGGATGGATGAGAGTTTATAGGTTAGGATTAAGGAGAGGACAGGTCTAGGTGCCATTATAGTGGGTGTCTGCTATATGCCACTTGACCAGAAAGAACAAGTGGATCAGGCCACCTACAGACAGATCGAAGCAGCCTCCTGTTCGCAGGCCCTGGTCCTCATGGGGGGCTTCAACTGCCCCAATATCTGCTGGAGGGACACAGCAGGACATAAGCAATCTAGGAAGCTCCTGGAGTCCGTTGACAACAACTTCCTCCTCCAAGTGATAGAGGAGCCAACTAGGAGAGGCGTTCTGCTGGACCTCCTACTCGCCAACAAGGAGCGGCTTGTTGGGGATGTGAAGGTCAAAGGCAGCTTTGGCTACAGTGAACATGAGATGGTGGAATTCGGGAGCCTGGCAGGGAGGAGGGCTTACAGCCCTGGGCTTGAGGAGAGCAGACCTTGACCTTCTCAAAGATCTGCTTGGAAGAGTCCTGTGGGATAAGACCTCAGAGGGAAGCGGGTCCCAAGCAAGCTGTTTAATATTCAAGGATCACCTCCTCCAAGCTCAAAAGAGTTCCATCCCAATGCATATGAAGTCAGGCGAAAAGGACAAGGGGCCTGTGTGGATAAACAATGAGGTCCTAGCCAAACTCAAACACAAAAAGGAAGCATACAGAGAGTGGAAAAAAGGATGGGTAACCTGGGAGGAACACAGAAACATTGTCTGAACATCCAGGGATGAAGTTAGGAAAGCTGAAGCCCAAATGGAATTTAATCTGGCCAGGGATGTCCAAGGCAACAAGAAAGGCTTCTATAAGTGCATAGTTCAGCCTGGAGAAGAGAAGGCTTGGCGGGATCTTAGTAATGTAGCTAAATACCCGAAGGGAGGGTATAAATTAGACAGAGCCAGGCTCTTTTCATCAGTGCCCAGTGCCAGGACCAAACGTAATGGACATGAGCTGACACACAGGAGGTTCCCTCTGAACATCAGGAAACGTTTTTTTTTTTCACTGTGAGGGTGATTGAGATTGCTCAGGGAGGTTGTGGAGTCTCCATCTGTGGCAATATTCAAAAGGCATCTGGACATGGTCCTTGGCAGCTGGCTCTAAGTGGCTCTGCTTGAGCAGGGGTGTTGGACCAGATGACTTCCAGAGCTCCCTTCCAATCTCAGCCATTCTGTGATTACAGGACATCAGTATTCACTCCCCAAGAAGTTAACAGGACCTTAGCCTGCATCAAAAATGTGTCAGTTTGTGTGACGGACAGAATAACCCCACAGCAGAAAAGCCCTGCTGAATTCTGTCAGATAGCAATCATGAAGAATATGTTGCTTTAATAAATGCCGAATTTAGAAGGATCAGCTATATTCATGTTCGATTCATGCAGCTGTAATATTTGCCCTGCTGTCTGGAAAGAATTACACTTGCAGATAGCATACAGCAGGCTGCACAGTAACGTGCTCAAAAAAACAAACCTTTTTTTCTTTGAAATGTGATTTTTCTTGAAGTAATGGAACTAACACAGACCATGACACTCGTCTCTAATATCTCATTCTGCATTTAATCTGGATTTAACACGGGGAATTGTGGGTTGATTGTGACCACTTTTGTCCTTAAATAACATGAATTTGAGAGAAGCATGCACAACTTCAGCGTTTACTGGTATTAAAAAGAGTATGAATAGGCACACCTCTAGTGGAGTAAATCATCATGCTGTCATCTCAAATAATCATGTCTGCTGGAGAATGAAGTACAGCTTGTTTGGGTTTGTTGGTGGGTTTTTTCTTCCTTTTTTTCTGGACTTAAATGCTCGTTCTGTGATATTTCCAGCATTCTCCATCCCTTGTTCTTTCAGTTTTCTGAACTGCGTTTCAAAGAAAAACTTGATTTTCCTGTGTGGCCTGTTACATGCTTCTATTAGTTACTGTATAGCCTAAATTAGGGACAGTGACGTTGGTCTCAAGTGGAATATTTTCTTTCTTCTTCAGTAACCAATGCATAATTTAAACCAGACAGGGAATATTGCAGGAGGAAAATTGAGATTTATAGTAATACTAATATGTATTTTCCCTAGGTCTCTTCCATGGAGTCTGACCCACCACAGTTTACATTATTGACTTTTGAAGATTTGGTTGCATCTGGTATTCCAGTCGCATCTGAAGATTCTGCATATTGGGATAATTTTTGTTCTAAGCAGGAGAGTCCAGTGAAACAGAATTTACATTCAAGATAAGAATGCTTATACGAAGAAGAAAATTGTCGAAGTTGTTATGCTGGAGTGTGGGAATAAGTGTAAATGTGTAAATGAAACATGTTTTCCCGTATTTAAACTAACGGTCTGATTTTCACCTGTTTAAAATTGATATTCTTTATCAATGTCTTAAGGATGTTTCCTCAATGGAGGAGTTCCGAGTGAAAAGTCTAAGCTGACCACGTGCTATTTTTCTTTTCCATGCCTGTGGGTCTTACACTTCAATAATTACCCATGCTCGGAACAAAGAGCAGAGTTACAATAATGTTGTTGATTAGTCAACAAGTGTTTAATATATAAAAATGTGTTTCTATACATCATTTGTGCCGAAGGTTAAATTATGATACTGCCTTTTCTCATACAAAAATAATAGTTTTATACTCAGATGGATGAATAAATCCAGAATAATTGGCACAAATCCTTTTGCTGTTACTACGTGGTGCGAGTGTACCACACTTTATATTTGTGTAATAGCAGGCTGAAGAAGTCTCAATCTTAGTAGTCTTGGAACTACATCTGTGCAAAACTAATTTGAAGCAGGGAATTAACTCATAAGTATTTCATATCCTTTTCACATACAGTCTTTAATTTTCCCGTGTGTAACTTTTTTGATTTTTAAAAGTTCTTTTTGTGTTTTTTCCCTCAGTGATAGATATGAGCCAAACAGCAGTTCAGTTTTCCTGGACTTGCTTTTATGTCTGTACTGTCACAGACACTAAGTCGGGGGGAGTGGACAATAACAACAAAAAAAAAACTATTTACTTTTTTCCAGATAGTCTCGTAACATCTGAAGACAGCATATTTTATTGTCTTACAGTGAATTAAAATTTCTGGAGAAGATCTGCAGATCTTGAATGCACCTTTAGAGTATTCTTTTTCAAAACAAATCCTATTTTATGCCATTACCTCTTACTTTTCTTTCTAGAAGTCATAGATACATTGTGGTCCATCTAAATGTGAGGAAACACACTAAACAGAAGGAGTCATACTGAACCAAATGATTTTTCACAACTAAAAAGAGTTCATTTCTGTGCTACAGTTAAACATAGATCTTCAGTGAATTCAGGTTGGTGTACAACTTGGCTGCACCCTTTAGTATTCTGACTAACGGAGAATCTACTTGTAATGTAAGCATTGAAGCCATGCCTTATTACAAAGATAAAGAAAAGGTTTAGAGAGAGAAGTATATGAGTTTTACAATCCTATACAAGCTTTTGGAGTTTTGCTGTAGATAAGTCTGAATTAAAATATGCTGTTAATCTTTCCTGCTTCTACCAGTTCTGATTAATATTTTTTTTTTTTCCATTCAAATTACTCTCTCATCTTGCATGCTAATCATAGTTTTTGGTGTTTTGCTTTTTTCCTCCAAAACTGCAAATCAGGGAAGCAGTGACTCTTCACTTCAGACTCCACAGGGGTAAAATTAGATGTTCAGTAACTTCAAATCTGAAGTTAACAGAAATATAGAATAATTTATATACAAATTGTAAGTCAAGTATTCCAGACTGTTTTTTAAAATTAAATACAACTCGCAATAAATAATTGGCACTCCATGGAGGCCAGAAAAGGCTGTTCAGTGCATATGTAACGGTATCATTTACTGGGATAGGATATTTTTAACTGATTCAGTTGACTCTGTCTTACTCTGCTCTACCTGAAGTGTACCGTAATCCCAGATAGGCGAGCACACGAAGGTGCTTAAGAGCTGAGGTAACTAGAAGAATTGCCAAGGTGAAAGAAAGGATTTTTTTTTCTGCCACGGGTTTTTGAAGTCTGCGGAATAAGAAGGCATATGCAGTGTATGAAGGGCTGGAGAGTACTGAGGTCCATGGCTGGCTGGCTGTTAACTGCTACAGTGCATGCCAAGCCTCACCAGTCACTGAGGACCCCATCAACTGCTGCTGTACCAGCCAGTTTAAATTGCCAGCCTTTTTACTGGGGCAATGAAATGAACTGCAAATAGGGTGTGAGGTAAACAGAGAATTCTCAGATCTAGATTTCTGGGGTTAAATGAATTAATTTCATATTAGAGATGCTTTATTTTTGCCTGGTGACAGTGTCTCAAAATGGATTTTTTTCTCCTATTGAAAAGAGTTTAAAAAGTACTAATGAAATTATTTATAGTATTGTGCTTGCATGTAAGTAGAGGACAAACCAATTTTGTTAAATTAGAAAATTACACTTGGTTTGCTTGCCAGGAATATGATAATTTTCAGGACTATATCTAATTAGAAAGGTTAGAAAAACAGAGGAGTTTGTATTGGTTAGCTTTCCATTAAATAAAAGCATCATTTCTAACAGTCCAGACAGAATCATCTAGAAGATTGCAGTTCCTCACATTGTGGTCTTTTCCATGTCTTTGATTTACACTTCAGCCACTTGAAAAATAACATTAATCTTTTTTTTTTTTTTTTTTTTTTTTTTTTTTTTAACCTTAGGTAGCAATAAGGTTAGGTGGTGGTAATGCTTTGTGAAGAGCCACTTGAGTCAGGTTGTTTAGTGTCAGTGTGAATGGACTGAATTTTTACACTTGCTTTTACCACTGTGGGAAAGAGCAGCTGTATACTTATCCAATTATCAGCTAAAAGCATGCTTCTAAAAGGCCAGCAAGACACTCTGGCTCTTTATGCATGTGAATGATCCTTCTTAAAGTCATCAGGATGTTTTTCTGGGCATCTGTAGCATACTGTGATACTGTGATTGAAATAAATACTGCTACCGTGTACAGATAAGTTAATGTAATCACACAGCTTTAAGATTTATTTTTTTATTTCACCGTCACGCTTCCCCTATATAAAAAATTGAGCCGTCTATCCACTCATGGCCATAACACTGGCTTCCTTGCATTTCTTCAGGATAATGTCCATGGAGTGCCTCTGCCGTTTTTAGAAATACTGGTCCAGCACAGCTCCAGCTTCCCTCCCTAGTTCAGGTTGTTGGCCCAGGCCAGTGCAGATGAGCTGACCTTTGCTCGTCTGCTGTCACACTTCTATCTGCAGGAAACTTCCCAGTTATGTCTAGAAGCCCTCTGGCCTTCAGGTTCCTTCTCCAGAGCTCCATGCTTTTATCTGTTTTGTTTTCTATATACTGCCCTACTCATGACCATACCACATATATGGATCCTAAAGGGTAAGAACCTGCAAAAACACAAGCTCTGCTCTGCATGAGCCTTTCCCAGCAGGGCCTGTGGCTAGGTAGACGTTTTCCCTATGGGACAGGACTGACCAGCCTTCCTGTTTTTCAGAGGACAGATGTAGATCTTGGATCAGATCCGCTGTCCCAGACTGTGGATCAACCCAATGTTCCTGAGAAGTAGCTATTAACAGTCTCTGACCTAAAAATAAAAGTGTTCTTAAAAGTTTTGGTCTTCAGCGAACAGATTGGGAAAAGTGAATAAATGTGTTTTAGTTTGGACATTTTATCATGTTTAAATCTTTGTGTATCTGGCATAAAAATTGTTAGAGTGGATTAGGAACTTCAGGGGATAAAACTGTTCAAGACAATTTGCAGCTGTGTGACAAGAGATTGGTGCTGTTTGATGTGAAAATCTGTAACTCTGAAAAGTGGATCGTGTGAATTCACTCAGCTTTTCACAATATCCATAAACCTATGCAAGATGTTTATTGGTACTATATTATAGGATCAAACGCACTGATGTTAATAAAATGTATGTACTTCATGTTCCTCCAGGATACAGATATTTTGGATTGCTCTACACTATATAGAAAATGTAGGCATGAAAATAAGTTCTGAATTCTTCTCAAGAGAGACAAAATTTTAAAAGTTTTTTGGTTTTCCAAAAGTCACTTTTTGTAAGATGTTATTTTCTTGTGCTGTATATAGAGGTTTTTAAGGCCAGGTACTATTTATGATTCCTATTTCTGGTAAGATTGAGTGTAATTTCTTTATTGAAATAAAAAGCAGGTTATTTTGTGTTTGTGTTCTGATTTTGTGTTGCCTATTTATTGTTCTACCTTTCTGATTTACTTGTTTTATCTCAGTATTATTTAGATCCAGACATAGGTGGGGTTACTGAAACACTCACCTAACACGCATTTTTTATTTTCAAAACGGTTTATGGGAACACAAAACTGTATGCTCCTAGTGACATCCTTTAAATGAATAGTGAAACAAAGGTCTGGACCAGCTGTCTGCTCTGTGGCATCCTTGTATGACTAAGTCTGGGCAAGTCTGGAACTTGGAAGGACTGATGGAGCTTTGGTAAATGGTAACATTTTTATGAACGGCAAAGCTCTAAAGGGGTTGGGTGTTCTGGTTTTGTTTTTTTTTTTTTTTTTTTTACATTTGTATTTTTAGGTTTTGATAGCTATGTTGTAGAAGTATAAATGTCTCACTTTGGATTTGGTTATTACCCCGTTAAGTTACTCAGGCATTTAAGTGTAATCCGATATTCCACAAGGGCACTGAGGTTTGGATTGCGTTAGGATTTGAGGACTTAGCTCAGTGTGATTGCTGTTGGTAAATTTGCCTTTTTTTTGTAAAGCACCTGAATAAGCTGGTGCATCAATTCCACCCTGTTTCAGCACACACCTTGTGCTGTGCCCTCAGTTCCACAGGACCTCTATCACATCTGCCTGAGGTGCCTTTTGCTGCAACAGCTTTTAGTGGGCTAGTACCAGCGTGCTGAAAGGTCCTGCTGGCAGGTCACTGTCTCCGAGCTGACAAGAAAATGTTTTGGTGTCATTACCAACAACTGGTACAGTGTTTCCCTAGTAAATTAATGGAAAAGATGAGTAAAGGAATGATATGTTAAGACCTTAATATTGTGCTGTGAATAATAAGGGGAAATAAACGTAAAAGGCAAGTTCAAAGTGTGTTAGTGCTACCTTCTAACTCACAAAGAGAAGTTCTTAGTTCTGCTTTGCTCAGGTAATTTCAGGATAATTTCAATCCTTTTACTTGGGTTTCTTTTTTTTCCCCTCAAGGATAAATAATAGTATCTGTATTACACACTTTCAAAGTTAAGATTTTCCAACTATCTAGTGAGTTTCTCTTGTCACAGTAGTGTAATGTTTCCAGCCTTGTTCAGTGTTCTAAAAAAATTGCTTTCCTTTAATCTTGAAATAGGCTGAAGTTCACTCAGGTAGCCAGTCATGCCCATTTTACCCAAGGGAATCTCTGACCAGAGGCAGAAAGCAGGAGCTCGGGCTGCCCCTGAAGTCACGTAGGGGTTAGTCACTCACCCGTTCTCCTGTTGGACCATGCCCTGTGCATCCGGGATCCCCTGCGCCTGCGGAAACTGTTGGTTGCCCAGGCAGGGCGTGTTTGTAGCCCATTCTGTTGATACAACGGTGCCTAAGGGATGGCAAAGGCCAGAGTTGGACAGTACATCTCAGATGTTCTCATGAAAATACATCAAGAGCCCGACGGAGTGCAGCGCTTCGTCCAACCTGCTGCTGCTTGAATGGCACACAGCCAGTGGTCATTTGGTTGGTCAACATGACCCTGCTTTGGCCAGGGGAGGAGCAAACATGCTCCTGTGGTAGTGGCTCCTAAGCTGCCTCATTATTTCTTGAATTAACTGAGTCAGTTGCGTGATGTCCCTACTTGATGTCACTGAATATTACACTCTCATTACACAGCCAGTGGTCATTTGGTTGGTCAACATGACCCTGCTTTGGCCAGGGGAGGAGCAAACATGCTCCTGTGGTAGTGGCTCCTAAGCTGCCTCATTATTTCTTGAATTAACTGAGTCAGTTGCGTGATGTCCCTACTTGATGTCACTGAATATTACACTCTCAGTTGCATGACTGATAATTAGTTTTGGGTTTTTTTTCCCCCAGTGTTGAAGATGATGCTTCTGCCCCACGAATTTCCTCATGGCTGTTGTCCTCACTGTAATATCCATGTACTGCTGGTTTTGGCTTTAAGGCCTCACGGATGGCAATGCTGATAACCAGTGCAGAAGGGACCGCAGCGTTGAGGAAGTGCAAAAACACTAACGAAAATATGAAAGATCTTTTTAAATATGATTACAGATTTTATTTATCATTGCATGATACATAGTGTGTGCTGTATATGTAATGTACTAACAATGTCATGTATTATTATTATTATATAAGAATTTTATACATTTATTGCATATATATTTATATATGTAGACATATATATATATGCAAACACATGCTGTATAGAGTATGTTATCTTTCAGTTAAGGATGCACCTGTGTTTTCCTCTGCAGTTTTTATAGGGGTAAGTACCTATATGTAGTAAAGAAATGCATTCACTAATTCTCACCGTAGAGTGATGCTTGATATATTTAAATGACTATCTATTAAAATTATTTTGAGTCTGCATTTGAAATGGCACACAGGCAAAAATCTGAAAATACTACCTTGGAAATATTTTCTCCTTTAAAGTGAATATCCTGTATTTTCTCAGCTTCAGCGGTGCAGTTTTCTGTAATTTATCACTGCTGCTGCCATCAGGTGAGTGGATTTTCAGCCCGTGTATCAGCTGATGGTACAATGTGCTCCTCATCCTCACTGAGAGCTTTCGTGAAAGGTCCGGTGAACTGCCTATTCAGTGAGGTCACTGGCTTCTTTGTAAGAGAAATAGAATTTTCCTGCATGCATTAAGTTCAAACACTGTCTACTGAATAGAGTAATATTCTCAGCAAGCAGTGTTTACTACCTACATAAAAGCATTTTGTTAATCTTGTGGCAGCTAATTAGCTACCTGTACAACATCAGGAAAATGTATTTGATTAATTTCATATAGTAAAATTGTGTGTGGGTAAAGGTTGTACTTCAATTGTGTGCTTGCTTATACTGTAATTAAAATTCTCGTGTGAGGGAAAACAACCTATTACAAAGAGATTGATCTTTCTGATATCATTGTTTCTGCCTAATTGTTTGTTAGGATCTTTAGATGATTGTTAATTTAGAATGTTTTCCCTAAAGTGCAGTAGGATATTTATTTGCATTTAAACTGGGGCAGTCAGGCAGCTCCTGCTTGCAGAAATCATTGTTATCTCTCAGTCACATTTCAGGAAAAAAAGAGAATAGCAAACTGCTCATTGCAGTGGAAACACGGTGGTTTCGGTTGACTTGGGTAAAGTCAGACGTGCTGGCCATAGAGCCACGTAACATTGGTCATGTAAATGCCTTTAAGAAATCAGAAAGTAAGTTTATCTTCTGAGACAACTCTTCAGTTAAAAGAGGGGAAAAAAGTAATGTCAAATGAAGGCAATAACTTGTCCCAGAGTAAAGGGTTGCTGAAATAGTGGAGAAACCTTGTATGTGCCAGGAATTTTAAAACATATCTGGTTTATTTATAAAAAGCCAATTTGGAGACTTCTGAAACAATGCGATAGAATGATTATTGGGTTTTGTTTGGGGGTTTTTTGGCGTGACAGCAGTTTGAGTGCAGCATTGATTGAGTTGTTGAGTTTGTGTAAACAGGCTTTTAAAAGGGAAATAAAAATGCAGTTGCATTAAAATTTAAATGTGTTAATGGAAATATATCTGTTTCAGCCACACAATGGGTTTTAACTCATTTGTTCTCAGACTACAGTCAGTTCATCACTGACAGATGTATCAGAGTTGCTACGGATATGTAGCATGTACACACACACACACATATATATACGATATTCACATAATCAGCTTTAAAATAACTAGAAACTAACCCCATCTTTAGTTACTCTTTAGTAACCACTCAGTGAATAAGGAACTGGGTGGATGGTCACGTTCAAAGAGTTGCGGTCAATGGCTCAATGTCCAAGTGGAAATCAGTGACGAGTGGTGTTCCTCAGGGGTTGGTACTGAGACCAGTATTATATAACATATTTGTTGGCAAGATGGATGTTGGGATAGAGTGCACCCTCAGCAAGTTTGATGATGACACCAAGCTGTGTGGAGTGGTCAACACGCTGAGTAAGGGATGCCATTCAGAGGGACCTGGACAGGCTGGAGTGGTGGGCCTGTGCAAACCTCATGAAATTCAACAAGGCCAAGTGCAAGGTACTGCAAGTGGGTAAGGACAATCCCAAGCACAAATACAGGCTGGGCGGAGAATGGATTGAGAGGAGCCCTGAGAAGAAGGAGTTGGGGGTGTTGGTGGATGAGATGCTCAATGTGAGCCAGCAATGTGCACTTGCAGCTCAGAAGGCCAACCATATCCTGGACTTCATCGAAAGAAGCATGGCCAGCAGGTCAAGGGAGGTGATTCTGCCCCTCTACTCTGCTCTTGTAAGACTCCGCCTAGAGTACTGCATCCAGCTCTGGAGTCCTCATCACAAGAAGGACACAGACCTGTTGGAGAGGGTCCAGAGAAGTGCCACAAAGATGATTAGAGGGGTGGAGCACCTCTCCTATGAAGACAGGCTGAGAGAGTTGGGGTTGTTCAGCCTGGAGAAGAGAAGACTCCAGGGAGACCTTATAGCAGCCTTCCAGTATCTGAAGGGGGCCTACAAGAAGGCTGGGGAGGGACTTTTTACAAGGGCATGTAGTGATAGGATGAGAGGAATGTCTTCAGACTGGAAGAGGGTAGATTTAGACTATATATTAGGAAGAAATTTTTCACTGTGAGGGTGATGAGGCACTGAAACAGGTTGCCCAGGGAAGTTGTGGAGGCCCCATCCCTGGAAGTGTTCAAGGCCAGACTGGATTGCGCTTTGAGCAACCTGGTCTAGTGGGAGGTCTCCCTGCCCATGGCAAGGGGGTTGGAAAAGATGATCTTTAAGGCTGCTTCCAACCTAAACCATTCTATGATTCTATGAACTCCGTAACCAGGAAGTTTAAGAACAGAGCTTCAAGAGTGAGTAATACAAATGGTACAAATACATTTGGCTGATGCAAGAGACAATTTCAGGCCCAGCAGTGAGGACATTAAAAACAGTACCTTGAACAAATAGGAGAAGGAGCCGATTAAAACATAAATTTTTTTATCTGTTGGAAGCTGTTATTAAAAATACATTAATTAAAAAAATATGAAAAGGAGTGATTATAGTTAAAAATCTATTTTTTTTCCTGTGTCATTTAATGATTGGTGCTTTATATGAGGGAAGTTAACAACAGAAACCCAAGAAACAAGACTGCATTGAATTATTTTGCTTTAGCCCATAGATCTTAATGGCTTTTCTAGTTCAACTTCCAGTACATGCTTGAAATATGTTTGAGTTTCTAACAGGTCTTCAAAAGAAGAGTCCAGATGCAACTATTTCAGAAAACAAATGCTTCTGAAGATGGCTCTTGACATTGTGGTTTGTCAGGTAGCAAAACACTTGTTAATTAGAAAATATGGGGGGCATATCACAGATGAATAACTACTGTGTCATGCTTTGAAGAGGTGATTTCATGGTCATAGCATAAGACCATGACAGTGGATGTTGTCTATGTTGACTTCAGCAAGGCGTTTGACACTGTCTCCCATAACATCCCCATAGGTAAGCTTAGGAAGTGTGGGTTAGATAAGTGGACCGTGAGGTGGACTGAGAACTGGCTGAGTGGCAGAGCTCAGAGGGTTGTGATCAGCGGCACACAGTCCAGCTGGAGGCCTGTAGCTAGCAATATTCCCCAGGGGTCAGTACTGGGTCCAGTCTTTTTCAACATACTTATCAATGACCTGGATGAAGGGATAGAGTACACCCTTAGCAAGTTTTCGGATGACACAAAACTGGGAGGAGTGGCTGACACACCAGAAGGCTGGAGAGGCTAGACAGGCTAGAGAGTTGGACAGAGAGGAACCTAATGAAATTCAACAAGGGCAAGTGTAGGGTCCTGCACCTGGGGAGAAATAACCCCATGCACTGGTACAGGTTAGGGATTGACCTGATAGAAAGCAGCTCTGCAGAGAGGGACCTGGGAGTCCTGGTGGACAGTAAGTTGACCACAAGCCAGCAATGCGCCCTGGTGGCCAAGAAGGCCAATGGTATCCTGGGGTGCATTAAAAAGAGTGTGGCCAGCAGGTCGAGGGAGGTCATCCTCCTCCTCTACTCTGCCCTGGTGAGGCCACAACTGGAGTATTGTGTCCAGTTCTGGGCTCCCCAGTTCAAGAAAGACAAGGAACTACTGGAGAAACTCCAGCAGAGGGCTACCAAGATGATCAGGGGACTGGAGCGAGATGCTCCAGAGAGATTCTTATGAGGAAAGGCTGAGAGACCCGGGTCTGTCTATCCTGGAGAAGAGAAAACTGAGCGGGGATCTCATCAATGCCTATAAATATCTGAAGGGTGGGTGTCAGGAGATGGGGCCAGACTCTTTTCAGTGGTGCCCAGCAACAGGGCAAGGGGCAATGGGTACAAACTGGAACACAGGAGATTCCATCTGAACATGAGGAAAAACTTTACTTTGTGGGTGCCAGAGCACTGGAACAGACTATCCAGTGATTGTGGAGTCTCCTTCTTTGGAGCTATTCAAAACCCACCTGAATGCGTTCCTGTCCAGCTTGGTTTAGGAGAACCTGCTTTAGCAGGGGGTTGGACTAGATGGTCTCCAGAGGTCCCTTCCAACCCCTACCATTCTGTGATTCTGTGATAGGGCACAATATCAGAAATGCTGCCTACATATTCTCCACCACTTAGCAGTACAGGTCCTGTAGGACTTACACAAGCTTATTCTTGGTGTCTGTAAAAGAACATTATTGGTAAAAGAATCAAGAGCGTAAGTTTTAACAAAAATATGAATCTAAACTCATGTGAAGTCTTCCATCCTGAGGTGCTGACGATGTGTGGCTGTTAGCTTTTATACACCTGCTCAAGATGATTCCCTGGCTCTAAGGAATTTGAATTCAACGGCAGGACACTGAGTCAGACATTTGTCCATTACAGTATGCAGAGCTTCCCTCCTGGGCTTCAGGAGGGTCCCTGAGAGCTCTGCTTAACCAGGGAAAATTGGTAAGAGTAGTGAGGAAAGCCAAGGACTTGCAAACCAGTCTAGCGCCTGAGCTGGCATCAAACAAGCTTTGGAAGAAGAAGCTTTACTTATTGAGGTAAGTACAGGGGCAGCTAAAACCTGATTCTAAGTAGAATGGTTTATAGAGTAATTTTTGTGGTGAAAACCACTGTTCTAAGGTTTATAGATTCTAAAATAAGACTCTAGGCTGTCTTTTTTTTTTTTTCCTGAATGGAAACCAAAACATGCACTTTCTATTAGAAATGGTACAGGACGACAGCACAGCTGGGAGGTAAGAATTAAGGAGTCTTCTCATCCTGGTGGTACAATATTTTTCTCCCTTCCTCCAGCTTCCAAAGTGTAACATTTCTGTACCTCTGACATACATTTTCTTAGAATCTTATATATGACATTTTGTTTATGTTTTAGGTTTAAAATGGCCTTGCTTCTATTTTAATCAAGAAAGATCATATGGTTATGTTTTAACTGGATATCCACTAATATAAAAGTGTCATTTAGAATTAGTCTCTGCCTGTTGGCTGCATTTCTATGCAACCATAATAAAATCCCTTCTTGATGCCTCTGTTTCCCCTCTGTCTGCATATCGTCAGCTGAAACCGCAAGCCCCTTTTGAGAAAGAAACCGTCTCCTAGTACTTCATAAAACGGAGGCCTGGTCTCAGACGGAGCCTCTTTGCATTACTCTTACACCAGTAATACAGGAATAATTGAATCCTACCGATGACAAACCTAATAATCCAACAACAGCTCCTTCGAGCTCAGACGATGCTGTTCTTGTGCATGGGGGATGATCACGAGTCATTGTGCTGATACAAGACAGACTTGGCTGTTTGACTGCTGATACGCTAAAGAGATGGGCATAGACCTTGGGTGGCTCCTGTGAGCAGAGACATTGCTGTTAGGCTCTTCCACTTTGGCATGTTGCGTTTCTCTGTCTAACCTACAGGTGGTTTTCAGTTGAAATGTCTAGCTGCTTTCATGCCTGCCTGCTTCTCCATTTGAATTATTAAGTCTGTAATAGAATTACAGAATATCTATGCCAGTAATGTTTATACAGAAGGCAGCATGCCAAAGACTTGACAATATCATAACTTCATTAAATGTGAGTGTATGCATGAACTAAAAGATAATTCACTTGTGCGTAGGCTGTATGGCTTCTGCTTACCATGCTTTCCTGCTTAACCTACAACTTCTTGGCCAGAACATTTTATCTTCTGCAGTCCAAGGTCTCTTTTGTAATGCTGATTACATGCCAAGCCAGTTCACAAATACCATATAATCACAGCACATACTTCCAGCACTCTCCTCCTCCTGTCCATGTTCTTTTACCCCTTCCAGTTTAATTTACCTCTATGGGGGACTGAATCTGTGTCCCTCTTGCAGTGGAGATTGTCCTTCCCTTGTCTGCAAAGCCACTCAGTGCAATGCACTCCCGTTTTGCACAAGTGTAATTTATACCTGCGATGTGAGTCTCTGGATATATTTTTTCCCCCCTTTTATCGTTTCCCTTCTCTCCTTCTCAGTTCCCTTTTTCTCCTGATACACTTTCCTCTTCTCCGATCTAATGCCCCTTCTATTTTTCCTGATACAATAAATCCACATTTTACTTCCCAGAGTGCTCCCTCCTCCTCTTTTCTGCTGTGTAGCCCTTAGATCTCATCCTGCCGTGTGCTAGCTACAGAGGTGGGGAAGGCGCATGCAGTTAGACTGGCTCCAGCTACCCTCTGACACAGTTTTCAGGCAGGAGTACACCCATCCAGCTTCTTGCAGAGATGGTGCCCACTCTTTTTGAACAGCAGAATCACAGTAAGATTATATTGGTAGTTTGGTTCTTTAAAGATCTTTACCGTATCCTTGTGAGGCAGGACCTGACACTATAACGAGACAAGAATGGTTTTGTGCCACATGGGTCTCACTGGCATTGTTTTCCCCTTTACATGGGACCTTCAGTAAGTCACCACTGCATTTGCTTTCTCTCTTGTAAAATGGGGTGAGACATTTCTATTATCGAGTGGTTTGCCTTGTTTAGTTCCTCAAAGCCCTTGGATTCGAGCTATTACAGAGATGAAAAATGCTGAAAAATTGTTAGTCCCGTTGGGTCTATAGGTTTTGGAAAGACATCAATGGATTTTGGAGGCTTTAGTAGCTTAATGTTCAAGCAGAAAGCAGCATAATCCAAATGTTCCAGCAGAAATCAGCATAATCCACTGTGAAGGTTCCTGAGTGCATCCACACATACTTCCTACCAGCAGAATAGCTTTTATCCATAGACTATGCCTGAATGGATTTTGATGCCTGCCTACCGCTTTCTTAACCTCTAACAGCCCAGGTAGTGCCAAGGAGTCAACTACACAGCCACTGTGAGCCCTCCACAGTGCATTACGACTCTGCCCTTCTTTGGACCTTCCAGGCCTTCTTCTAGACCTTCCACACCTCTCTGTGTCCAGTTCTTACAATTAGCTGTGAGCGAATAAGGCACTTCCTGGGTTTGATAAACTTTTATAACTGTAAATTCTGTCACCGGATAACATTTAAGCCGCTCTTGCTTTGAATCAATTAAAACAGAAATGTTCAAATCATCATTTTCATAGAATCATAGAATGGTTTAGGTCGGACAGGACCTTGAAGATCATCGAGTTCAACCCCTCTGCCATAGGCAGGGACACCTCCCACTAGACCAGGTTGCCCAAGGCCACGTCCAGCCTGGCCTTAAACACCCACTTGACCCCACTGTCCATGTCACCGACAAAGATGTTGAATACCACAGGTCCCGGTACCGACCCCTGAGGAACGCCACTTGTCACTTGTCTCCACTTGGACATCGAGCTGTTGACCACAACTCTTTGAGTGCGACCATCCAGCCAGTTCTTTATTCACTGAGTGGTCCATTTGTCGAATCCATGTCTCTTCAATTTAGAGACCAGGATATCATGTGGGACAGTGTCAAACGCTTTGCACAAGTCCATGTAGATGACATCAGTTGACATCCTTGTCCATTGCTGCTGTAACCCCTTAGTAGAAGGCCACCAAATTTGTCAGGCATGACTTGCCCTTGGTGAAGCCATGCAGGCTGTCACCAATCACCTCCTTGTTTTCTATGTGCCTCAGCAGAGTTTCCAGGAGGATCTGCTCCATGATCTTGATGGAAATTTTGATGGAAATGGTGGAATTACACACGACGCAGTTATGCCTCCTCATTGAGATGGTTGATATTAGCCGAAAGACTGCAAAAAACAGGTACTCTGCCAAAAGACTTCAAAAAATAGGTACCCCAACAGTGTGGTAAATCAAAAAAAAAAGAGAGCTACTTTCCAACGTATGTGTGAACAGCTGATTGCAACTGGTGCTTTTGATGAGATCATTTCACGTAAGAAGCGCATAAAGTGTAATTTTTATTCTTAAGGTATTTTGAAATTTGTCAGGATAGAATAATTTCTCAGAGGTATCAAAATGTAGTAGATAGCTAGAGGCCACACTACTAAGCTGTAGCACTTGGATAAATGTTCATTTAATGTGACAAATGAATAGTTTTATGTTAATTTAATGCTTTCAAAAGATTGTTTTTTATTGTAACTGCTTGCAAATAATTTATGTTATACACCACAGGAATGAAAACTATGACTAGCTTAATTATGCAAAAAAAGGAAAACACTTATGATTTTATTGTTTTCTGTGGTAAAGAATAAGTTTTGTATTATTTTCCCATGAGAGTATTTTTCTCCAAAAAATATAAACTGAGCTGTTGCTTCTCTTCTGTCCTTATCTAACAGATTTATTAGGTCCAAATCACTCATTTTGTCATCTGTGATAGGGGATCATATATCTGGATAATGGCCTTCTGGCAGTTGACTTGCATTGGACGATGAACAAAGCTGTAATCAAAGATTATTTCTAACTTCAAAAACCAGTCTCTTGGCATATCACCAGTTTTCTATTTCTCTTCCATTGGATGGGCAAGATCTGCATGGCAGCCAAACGCAATGAAAAGGGTTATAGTCATGGGAATGGGCATGAAGCAATCTAGGATACCTCTGAGGTGTTTCATTACTACTGAGTTCTGTGGGTCTTAAACAGGCCCAACAGGCAGAGACCCTAGACCTTATGTGCCTGCACCTGTTTGACAGATCGGAGCAGGAGAGGCAAGACAGAACATCCCAGGGCATGCTGGGCACCCACTGAATCTCATTAATTCTTTTAGTTATTGGGATGATGATATGTTTTTAAAATTCTGTACTATGTTAATTTTGTGTTATGGTTAATTTTTGTAATTCTTAATGTTTTGTTTGACTGGAGAAGGAAGATATAATAAGCTCTGCCTTTACCTGGCTCTGGTGCAAGCTGGCTGCTGTGTTATGCAGAGACCAATGTTATGCGGTGGTAACCAGTGAGAAACAGACCTCAGACTTCTTGCCATGGCTCCAGGCATCTCCAGTGATGGAGGAAAAATTGAATTTTGCTGCAAAGAGGATGAAACCAAAATAATTGTAATGCACTAGCTCTGCTAGAAAATACATCATTGCCATGTGGGGAAGGTGAGATGAAGGAAATATGATTACCTGCTGTTTCTCTCCCTTTATTCTTCTATATGTCTAATATAAAAACACTTCTCGACCTTCAGACGGTCTCCCTCTGATTCAGGGTGGGACATGGGCAGTGACTGGGTGAGGGCTGAGCAGGATATACAGCAGCGTGGCCATCCTAGCTCTCACTGGGTCTGGGGATTCACTGGATTCAGATGGAACCACACAAAAGCCTTGTCTACCCCTGCTTGTCTGTTAGCTGGCTCACCTGCCTGTACCTAAAGGCAGATGGGTTTTGGATGATCACTAAGCAGTGCTACAGCGAGGCATACGGGACTGTCTGGAAAACTTGATATGCACATGGGATCAAGAGCTTGTGTTGGCAATTGATGTTGCAAATATAAGGCATTTCTGCAAATGCCTTACTGTCCTACATTTAAAGGATCAGCATCCAGGTTATCCTGTGGCTTAGGAGTAGGTAGGACTAAGAAACTAGCCTTGGGTCTTATGTTCAACAAGGCCAAGTGCTGGGTCCTGCACTTGTGTCACAACAACCCCATGCAGCACCACAGGCTTGGGGAACAGTGGCTGGAAAGCTGTCCAGCAGAAAAGGACCTGGGGGTGTTGGTCAACAGCTGCCTGAATGTGAGCCAGCAGTGTGCTCCGATGGCCAAGAAGGCCAACAGCATCCTGGCCTGTATCAGGAATAGTGAGGCCAGCAGCACTAAGTGATTGTCCTCCTGTACTTGACACTGGTGAGGCCAAACCTCGAATACTGTGTTCAGTTTTGGACCCCTCACTACAAGAAAGACATTGAGGTGCTGCAGCATGCCCAGAGAAGGGCAGCAAAACTGGTGAGGGTTCTGGAGCACAAGTCTTATGAGGAGCGGCTGAGGGAACTGGGATTGTTTAGCCTGGGGAAAAGGAAGCTGAGGGGAGACCTTACTACTCTCTACAACTAACTGAAAGGAGGTTGTAGAGAGGCGGGGGTCGACCTCACTAGTAACAAGTGATAGGACGAGAAGAAATGACCTCAAGTTGTGCCAGGGGAGGTTTAGGATGGATATTAGGAAAAATTTCTTCACAGAAAGGGTTGTCAAGCATTAGAACAGGCTGCCCAGGGAAGTGGTTTAATCATCATCCCTGGAGGTATTTAAAAGACAGGTAGATGTGGCACTTAGGGACATGGTTTAGTGGTGGTTTTGGCAGCGTTAGGTTGATGGTTGGACTCAATGATTTAAAAAAATGATCTTCCAACCTAAACAATTCTATGATTCTGTGATTCTACCTGACTGCAGGAAAGGAGAGAATTAGACAGACCAGGCAGAATGATGTGGAATAAACAGGAGAGTGTTTGTAAGTGGTGCCTAAAGTTGTCCTGTAGTCTTTCGTACAACAGTGTCTGATTGACAGATGGGCCAGGAAAGAGTCAGACCCAAGTGTGTGAGCTGCAGTGTTATGTGGGAGCAAACGAGACTTTCTCCTGTTTGATTACAGGCACAGGAAAGCTCCAGCAAAGAATCAGAAACCAGAGTTCACTCATAAGCCTTTTTTTTTTTTAATGCTCTCTGTGACTTGTCTCAGCTGCAAAAAGGAGAAACAATTTTAAAACTGAACCCAAGCTTCTGCTCCAATTTTTGTTTTGGAGTCACATAGGCTTATCCTCTACCTTCTTGTCAGATATAATACAAAAGGTTAGAGGAGTTCAAATAGCATTTGAGAATGCTTTCTGGAGAAAAGCTTTTCCCAATTTCTCTTCTTTATTCCATATACTTGGCTTCTGATTACTTTTTAATTTATTTTTTTATCCATGATTTTTTTACTATAAAAATTGTCCTTTAAGTTTGAACAGACCAATTATCTTCTCTAACTTTTGGTACTTCAATATCACGTATTTTACTCTTGAATTTCATGGAATCGTAGAATTTTAAATGACTGACAGGGTATGACAGGAATAGGAAGAACTGTTCATATAGCTCAGCCTGGGCTGGACAGCCTTTAAAATGATGCTAAATGCCAATGTATATTAACTCTTAAATTATTTCTATAATGTAGTTATTATTTAAATTTATTGCAGGAGAACACAATTGTAGTACTATTGCCAGAGACCTTGCAAATTTTGATGGATGTAAATGAGGACTGATTTACCCTGGATAAGCAGACAGCTGTATGGGCTGACCTCTCTCTGCCGCTAAGGTTGGTCAGGCTCAGAGGCTGCCAGTGGGAATACTGGGATCTGCCCTGGGTTCTGGTTTCCAGAGGATCTGGAGCTAAGCCTAAGGAGAGCAGGGGCCATACCCTTTCACTCTTGGGAGCTCTGGATAGTATGTTGTGTGCTGTATTTAACTCTGTGTTGAATTTACATTCAAGCCAGAGCTTTTGTACAAGTTGAGTTGTTCAAAAATCTTCTAGCCTATTTCCGTCAGCCCAGAGAGGAACGCTCATGAGCTGAGCTGTTACCTTGAGCTTGCTGAACCATTGAGATGACGGTTGTAGATTTCTGCGCTGTGGCTATAAGCTGACAAACTTCTGACGCTACTCATTTCACTCCTTAAAAAAAATCTCCATAGTTTTAGTTAAATAATAGCAGCTAAAAACTGTCAAAGCATCAATTTAAATGCTTTATATTTTCATTCTCTCCTTGCCGTCAGGTATCATTTAATATTCACAGTTTTGTGGTGCAATCATACATTCTGCTTTGTGCTTTAGGGCTGTTCACCTGATCTGGGGGGCTTGTTGTAAACCTCACTGGTTTTATTTTTCTTTTCCAAATAAATAAATGCCGGGGGCCAGACCATTAGCAGGCCCAAATCAGATTAATCCTAAAGTGAAAAGAACTTTGCAGGCTAAAAGCAGCTTATAGTTTGGCCCAATATTCCTGAAATAACGATCCCATTCAAAATCCATACCCAGCCTGACATTTTCAAGGCGGGCCTTGATGTGAGTGTAGAAGTACAGGATGTCTATTGCAAATCTAATGATGCATATGAAATAACTATTTAAGCTAAGTGGAGCGTTGCTTTTATTACTAGAAGACATTTAAGAATTCTGAGAACTGCTACTACTTAAGCTGTGATTATAATGTTTATCTAAATGCAAATGAGAACATTGCTGTTTATATAAATGCTTGTCATTTTGTTTCACATAGTTGGTCATGGAAAAAGCTTTGATAAACTTTCTGATAAAATACTTACAATTTTCTAAAATAAAACTTTAATCAATGCAAGAAACAGATAAGTTTGTTTTTTTTTAATGAAAAATGTTTGTTTAAAAAACCTGGTGAAGTTTTCAGTAAATGTTGTCCGTATTTGGTGTTTAGAACAGGCCCAGTACTTTGATATGTTGTGAAATAATTAATAAAGCTGAATCAATAAATGTTCAACCATTTTGTTTCTCTTTGCTTTATAAGAAAGACCTTCTTCGGCATATTCATGATTCATATGCTTACGCAACTGTCCTCTTTTCAGTAACACAATTCAGCAAGCAAATGGTTATGTTTGAAATAATTCAAAAGAACAGAAGTACAATGAGATGCTACCCCTAAAAGATATTGTTTGACAACACAAGATGAAGTTAAACAGAAAGCGTACGTTCAGCAGGCGTCCTCTAGAGAAGAAGTCTATGGACTTCTGAGAACCCAGATTTCATCTAGTTCGGTTCCCTGGACTTGCCTGACCATCATGGCCCCAATGCCAGTACTGGTACAGAGTAGGGTGGAGGTTGTGTGGCAGAGGACAGGAGCTAGTCTTTTCTCCCAAGTGACATGATAGGACAAGAGGAAATGGCCTCAAGTTGCGCCAGGGAGGGTT
Organism: Vanellus vanellus; assembly: GCF_965231255.1. NCBI lineage: Eukaryota > Metazoa > Chordata > Aves > Charadriiformes > Charadriidae > Vanellus > Vanellus vanellus. Next base: position 205,363,652 of record NC_138905.1, on the reverse strand, counting down.
CAGATTGGATATTAGGAAAAATTTCTTCACTGAAAGGGTTATCAAACATTGGAACAGACTGCACAGGGAAGTGGTTGAGTCGCCATCCCTGGAGGTATTTAAAAGACATGTAGATGTAACGCTGAGGGACATAGTTTAGTGGTGGTTTTGGCAGTATTAGGTTGATGGTTGCACTTGAGCTTAAAGGTCTCTTCTAACCAAAATGATTCTATAACTGCATGTGGGGTAAAGGCAGGCTGAAATGATCTCACTCCACAGAGGAACCTGATCTCAGATGTGGCTCCCACTTCTCTATAGCACAGCAGCGTCTTCTCCAGCTCCCTGGGAGCGTGCATCTGTCTTCAGTTGACGATATTCCTCCTGAGCACCTTCAACTCCCCTGCAGGGAACAGGCTCAATCACAGCCGTAACTGCTTCTTCATTTATCTTGTGTAGGCTCCCAGGAAAAAAAGGCCTGTTTTTAAAGCCAGCATTTATTTCAGCACAAAGCAGTGGTGAGATACCCCTGCCTCTTACCACATCGCTTACATTTTTGCGTGTTATGAAAGAAATACCTGTGTAGACCACGGCTCAGGCTGAAGCCGCACAGTTTATGTGGGCTGAGGTTGGTGCCCTGCTCCCCATGTGGGCGACACAAAGTGGTCCAGAACTCCGGGGAGCAGGAGCTGCACCTCACAGGGAAGAGAGGCCATGCACCCCGCTGAGCCCAGGAGTGGGTGGCGACAGCTGTGCCTCTGGTTGGCACTGCAGCCTGTGGGACGCGGCCAACTACAACTCAAGCTGGGGGACTAAACCTGTCCTTTCAGTGTTCTTACTTGTATGCCAGAACTAGACCGTACTTTTCTGGCGGCGGATTTGGTTTCTCTTGGCCTTGTGGTACAAATCCCAGACAGGAGGAAGGTTTTAGCCATGTGTTTGTAATGTAAGTGACGTGCCCTTATGTTCAGCAGGGCTGAATATGTGGAATTCTTTAGGGAAGGACACGTCATTAGATGGAGTCTATTGGTGGTCAGCACTGGTGAGCCTAAGTGCTGGGTTGGGCTTTAAATGCTATAATCTTTGGTGTGCAGCATGATAACAGTAGCTGTAACTTTCTGTCTGCTTTCCTCCTAAATACAGTAGAAGAGGTTAAGTTGTGCGGCCTGAGTTATTGTTAATTGGAGCTGAATGAATATGCAAGGCCTTCTTTCATACAACTCCATTAGTTTTCCAAAGAGATGCACCAAGTCCTGTTTCCACAGGGGTCAAGCGACATCTGGGAGTTTCCCCTGAGTATTTCCCACCCTCCACGCCCCCACACCACCCAAAATCCCACACACTCTCCTTTGCTTTCAGCTGTTAGTCAGCCTCAGAGTGAGACCACCTCCCAGGTTACCCTGCCATCTTCATGCAGCTCAGTTTCTGTCCACATTAACATGCAAAGTGTGTTTTGGGCAAAGGCTCCTCTCATTTCTTGGAGACATTTAGCTGCTTTTTTGGTTTTACTCAGAACAAAAGTTGAACACTGATGTTTTCGGCTTCAGCAGTCTTCATCCAACCTCCCAGTTAAAAAAATTTAATAGTGACTTACCTAAAGATGGTAGTGTCTTCTCTTCTGAGCAATTAATCAATAAGAGCTTGCACAGCATTTTGAATATGTAAAAGCCTTAACATCAGCGACAAATTAGGAAAATGGTTACTTCAAAATTAATTTTGAATAAAAGTGTTGCAGTACATAAAATTCTATCATGTCATGTTATACATTATCAAAAAACCTCAAAAATAATTTGAGCAATGGACATAAGGTTACTATATTGTCTCTGGTATTTTAAGAGGCAATCTATCGCTTTTGCTTTGCGCAATGCTGCATTGGTGACAGCTCAGAGAATTACTTTGCAAATGTGAGTAATTCCATTGATGTCAATGACAATTGCTTTGGAAAGTGCGTACTGACTTCAGTGGAAATGCCAACTTACATCCAGCTAAGCATGAATGCAGCGCTGGTGCTGCTATAGGGAGCAGGTGTTTATTTTGCAGTCTGTCCCCAGTGGAGACACCCTGCAGGAGGCAGGAATAGTTCCTTCTCTTCTGAAGTGTCCACAACTGAGAAGCCTTCCGTCTTCTGCAGAGAAATTATAATATTTTTCTTCTTTATTTCTGTAACCTAGGAGTATTTCAGAAGTCTGTCTAAAAGTGGGAGGAAAGCAGAACAGGAACTTGATTTATCTTTAGCCTAGCACTTGCCAGGAGAAGGGCAATAGGAAGACTAGTAATTACTAACATTGCCTGCAAACTGCTTGTCTAAAAAGCTAAAACTGTTGTAAGTCACTATTAAACCCAATGACCAAGTGTTGCTATGGAGATACTATTTCATAAAAATCTTACTTAGCTGCTTTCCATTCACTTTTAAACCATCATATATAATTACTTCAATTTCCCAGACCCGAGCTGCTCATTGCTTTTGTCAGTTCAATCCTTATAGAGCTAAACCTATTGAAATAAAAAACATCTATGAATGTACAAAATAGATAAGGGGTGACTATTTCTTTCTGACAAAACTGGAGGAATTTTTTAGTAGACTACTCCAATTCAGCATTTTTAGATGAAATTGCAGAAGTTAATAAGGGCTGTTAAGATAGAGTTTGTAAAAAAATTATTTCTTGATGGTTATTTGGAAGCTGTTAGCTATAACCTGTGCCATCAAAAATGTAACAATTACTGTATGCAGCCTGAATTTTCCATTTCTTGAACATTATTGACAACTTCTAACAAGTGCTAAAAAAACAATTAACATTTGAGAGTGCCAGCAATAGAAGCCAAAAAGAAGGATCAAGACAATCCAGAGATTTGTACATTGCTCAGAAATAATTACTTTCCCTCTACTGAGCAAGCAAAGGTCACTCCAAAAAGATATTACAATAAGGGAAGTAAAAAAAAAAAAAAAAAAAATCAAGTGTGAAATCTTACGGAAAAGATTACCTAAGATGGAAACCAAGTGAATTTGCTGAGTTATAAACAACTTCTCCAACTTGCAGTATGACAAATGACTGGCTTTGCCACTTGAATCAACACGGCAATTCTGCAGCACTTTCTGCCAGTTCTGAAATCGGGCAGGCTGCTAGTTAGCTCTGTGTGCCATTTCAAAATTGTAGAAAAGAAATACAATGACATATCCAAAATAAATCCCCAGTATGAAAAGCTGTGCACTTGGGTGTGAATTTTGCCATCTGGAGAAGAACGGTTGTCAGCAGGGAGACGGTGCCTAAAAGACAAGTCAGCGGATGCAGTCTTGCTGTTGCTTGAGTTCAGTGACAATCTGAAAATGAACAAGTGACCCACACGCAGCAGCCAGGTTACAAAGCTTTTGCAACTTTTCATGAAAAAGTTGCTCATACTAATTAATATCAAGTTGTTTATAATTCAGTTCTGGGCTCCCCGGTTCAAGAAGGACAGGGAACTGCTGGAGAGGATCCAGCAAAGGGCTACAAAGATGATTAGGGGACTGGAAAATCCTTCTTATGAGGAAAGGCTGAGGGACTTGGGTCTTTTTAGTCTGGAGAAGAGAAAACTGAGAGGGGATCTTATTAATGCTTATAAATACTTAAAGGGAGACTGACAGGAGGATGGGAACAGTCTTTTTTCAGTGGTGCTCAGTGATAGGACAAGAGGTAACGGGCACAAACTTGAACATAGGAAGTTCCATCTTAACATGAGGAGGAACTTCTTTACTTTGAGGGTGGCAGAGCACTGGCACAGGCTGCCCAGAGAGGCTGTGGAGTCTCCCACTCTGGAGACATTCAAAACCCACCGTCCTGTGCAACCTGCTGTAGGTGACCCTGCTCTGGCAGGGGGGTTGAACTAGATGATCTCGAGACGTCCTTTCCAACCCTGACCATTCTGTGATTCTGTGGTTCTGTAATTAAATGCCATACACATATAGACCAAAAAGACCACCTGTTTGCAGAAACACTTACAATCCAAGCATCAAGCCAAAGACAGAAAGTGGAAAAGAGCAGAGGAATGGGAACGATGTTTTTTTCTGATACATTAGCAGTGGCTGATAGCAATATCAGCACAGCAAATGCATGGGCTCACTATAAAGTTTCCAAGGGGACAAATAAAGAAAGATGAACCCTTTGTGTGTTGATGCCTCTACGTGCAGCGCTAGTGCCCAGGCTCCTGCTCTGTGGTACTGAGCAACTCATCCCTTGCCTGCTGAGGTGAGAGGAGCCCCGGTCACTGCCTGGGAAAGGAGTCGCAGATCTGAAACTGTAAGTATAGGAAGTTAAAGAAGCTGTGAATCATTGTATGGGAAAACAGGGACAAGGGCTTGGATTTTCCCTGTGGAGCTGCCTACTTAGGCAGGATAGTGTTGCAGTCAAGCCTCACTGACATGCTTCTCTGTTGTTTAAACCAGCACCACAAGCAAATTATTACCATGCTCACAGACCCAGACTACGATATTTTTTTTCCACTGCATTAAGCTTGCTTTCATTTTCTCTGTCAACTAATCCTGAGACAAATCTCATTTCCCCCCTTCCCCTCTCCAGAGTACCTCAGTGCAGTTACAGAGAGCTGAGAATGGGGAGAGGGTTTCCTTCTAACGTTCACTGTCTTTAACAGTGACTTTTCCCTCCTTTTCATTTCCTTGGCTGCCCCTTTGCCTGCTCTATCAGGGTGCTCACGGTGCGGACAGTGTGAGCTGTGCCCTCTGCGCAGGCTGGGTGTTGTGCTTCAGCATCCTCTGTGGTGCTGCTAATGCCACCGGCAGCCAAATCTCACAGCTTTGTTGCCCTTGGGCTTTGGTTATCCCAACCCCCTGTACTGTTAATGAAATGTGAATGCACACAACGTTTTTCAGATTATGACAGGAAAATTCCATTTGGTGTCACAGGAGGTCAGGTGCCTGTGTTCCTGGGGAAGAGGTCGAAGTCGAAGAGCTGATCTCGCAGCGGTCCTGTGAATTCCTGCTTGATGCTTAGCAGCAAATTGTGCTTGATTGCATACTTCATTTTGTGAAACATGAATGGATTTGTGAAAAATAGAAGGAAATGCACCTCAAAAGGAAGGCAGCAGGACTCTGCTGTTAAAATGAGTGAAGACAACATCATTCTCTTAGTAGCATTTGTGGCCTTTTAATATTTTATTTTTTTTACGGAAATGCCAAATGTCCTGTTTTTCATTGTTTCATGCAATAACTATATCACATTCTGTTTAGTAAAACATTTACAGTTTCCAGTAAAATCTGAGAAAATCTATTTAAAGCTAAACATGAAACAGTTTCAGGGTTATTGCCCTGAAAGTGAATGAAAACTGACATCTCAGTTAATTCCCATAGCAGCAGCCAAAGCATCTCCTCATTCACTGAAGCAGTATGCTGATGTGGTATTTGACTTAGGAGGAGCTCACAATGACTAATGACACAGAACAAGATTATCTTTGATATTAAGGAGATAAATTCTGTTTATCTGAGGAAAATAATTGCACATATTTTTTTGCTATCAGGTAATCAGTCACCTATAGGATAATAAAACAGTTAAATACCTTTTTGTCAAAGTTTGAAAAAACACTCCAGTTCATAAGCATTATTGCCCAGTCACAAATGAATGTGAAACACGAGGGGTTTTGTGTGTAAGTCAGATGTCAGTGAAATGCAGACGACCTGCAGAAGCAATCCTGGATCCATACTGTTCAACCATCTAATCTAGCCACAGATGTGTATACATGAGGTCCTGCCAGAAGTAGAAACGTACTATGCAATTTAAGTGAGACAACTCAGTTTTCTGCTTGCCATTTCCCTTTGTTGAGCTTCATGAGGTCTTTGTTGGCCAATTTCTCCAGCCTGGCCAGGTGCCTTTGAATGGCAGCACACTCATCTGGTGCATCAGCCACTCTTCCTGATTTTGTATCATCTGTACACTTGATAAGGGTACAGTGTGCCATCAGCCAGGTCATTAATGAAGATGTTTAATAGTGTTTGCCCCAGTATTGACCCCTGTGGCACACAACTGGTAACTGGCCCCCAGCTAGACTTTGTGCTGTTGACCACAGCTCTTTCAGCCAGTTTTCACAATCTGCCTCATGGTCCATTTATCGAGTACAACTTCATCTGTTTGTCTATGAGGATGTTATGGGACACAGTTTTGAAAGCCTTGCTGAAACTGAGATAAACAACATCCACTTCCCTCCTCTACTGAGCCTGTCTTTTCACTGCAGAAGGCTATCAGGTTAATTAGGCAGGATTTCTCCTTTGTAACTCCATGTTGCCTACTCCCAGTCACCATCATGTCCTTCATTGTGTCTGGAAGTGGTTTTCAGGAGGATTTTTTCCATCACATTCCCAGAGATTAAGGTGAGGTTGACAAGTCTGTAGTTCCCCAAGTCCTCCTTCTTGCCCTTCTTTAAGGTAAGAGTGACATTTGCTTTCCTCCAGTCCTCAGGAACCTCTCCCAATCACCACAAGCCCTGCAAGATAATCAAGAGTGGCCTTGAATGACACAGACCAGGTCCCTCAACCCTTGTGGGTGCATCCCATCAGGTCCCATGAACTTGTGTATGTCCAGTTTGTTTAAATGTTCCCTAACTAGATTCTCCCCTACTAAGGGTAAGTGGTCCTTGGTCCAGACTTTCCCATGGCTCTCAGGGGTCTGGGGTTCCCGATGGCATATTGTACCATTAAAGATGGAGGTGAAGAAGTCTGAATATCTCAGCCTTTCCTATATTCTCAGCAGCTGGTAAACATTTCCCCTCATCTTCCTTTTATTGATGATGCAGCTTGAGAAGGCCTTCTTGTTTCTCCTCACATCCCTCACCCTCACTCCTCACTACATTTAACTGTGCCCCCCTTCATACAGCACAGGCTGCTGATGGCCATCTTCACAGCCGGGAGTTGCTGCTGGCTCATGTCCTGCACCCAACAGGAGCCCTAGGGCCTCTGCCACAGAGGTCCTCCCTGGGCAGTCAGTCCCAGCCTGGGTTGTTGCAGGGATCTTTCCTTCCTAGGGGCAGGACTCAGCATTTCTCCTTGTGGAATCTCATGGCCCATTCCTCCAGCCTGACCCAGTGTCTCTGGGTGGCAGCCTTTTCTTTAAGGCTCCCCCCAGTTTTACGTCATCTTAGAATCATAGAATAGTTTAGGTTGGAAGGGACCTTGAAGATCATCGAGTTCCAACCCCCCTGCCATAGGCAGGGACACCTCCCACTAGACCAGGTTGCCCAAGGCCACATCCAGCCTGGCCTTAATCACCTCCAAGGATGGGGCCTCAACAACCTCTCTGGGCAACCTGTTCCAGTGCCTTACCACCCTCAAAGTGAAAAATTTCTTCCTAATGTTTAATCTAAACCTGCCCTCTTCCAGTTTAAAGCCATTCCTCCTCGTCCTATCACTACACATGCCCTAGTAAAAAGTCCTTCCCCAGCTCTCCTGTATCTTCAAATGTGAGAGTGCACTCAGTCACCTTCTCCAGCCTCTGATAAAGATGTTAAGCAGGTAGGTCCCAGCATAGACCCCTGTGGTGCTCTCTTTGCACCAGTCTACCAGTCTTTTACCCATACAGTTGTTTCCAAGCCAGATCTTGAATACAAGAATACTGTGGCAAATGGTGTTAAAAGTCTTGCTAAAGTCAAGGCACTTTATTTTACCACTCCCTGCTGCTCTTCTCTTATATAATCCCATCAGTTTATTACAAAAGGCCATCAGGCCGATCAGGCAGGGTTTATCCTGAGTAAATCTGTGCTAACTGTTCCCAGTCAGCTTCTGTTTGTGCCCAGAAATGCGCTACAGGAGGCTTCACTCTACAGTGTGCCCAGGGAAGAAGTTTTAAAGCGAGGCTGAGCGACCTGTAGTTCCCTATATTGTCCTTTTGGCCTCTTTTGAAGGTAGGTACAACTGTTGCCTTTTTTGACTGATTTGCACGCTTGGCCAAAGGGATAAGTGACAAGGGATGCATGTCCGCAGGTGCTGATATCTGCAACAGATTGAGCTTTCTGCACCTCTTTTATCTGGGGAAACATGGGCTCTTCTAGGGCATGATTCTTATCAGATTAATAAAAGTGTTTAATATATGGAGATGAATTGCCAGCTTAAAGTGCCTGCTTGTCTCCATGGACTAACAGAGGGAGTCTGGGGGACAAGCTCCACCACGGACATGTGAGGTGAAGCTCAGCACGTCAGACAAGCTTTGCTTTGTGCAAAGCATTTGATACTGTCCCACACATCATCCTTGTCTCTAAAATGGAGACAAATGGATTTGATGAGTGGACCACTCAGCGGATAAGGAATTGGCTGGATGGTTGCACTTGAAGAGTTGTGGTCAATGTCTGGGTGGAGACCAGTGATGAGTGGGGTCCCTCTGGGTGGTACGTACTGGCATCAGTATTATTTAGCATCTTTGTTGGCCGCATGGACAGTGGGACTGAGTGCACCTTCAGCAAGTTTGCAGATGACAACAAGCTAATTGGTGTGGTGAATGCTCTAGACGGAAGGAATGCTATCCAGAGGGATCTTGACAGTCTTGGACCCTTGAGAACCTCATGAAGTTCAACAAGGCCAACAAGGTTCTGCACTGAGGTACTGTGCTCAGGTCTGGGGCCGTCAGCATAAGAAAGACATGGACTTATTGGAGCAGGTCCAGAGGAGGGCCACAAAGATGATCAGAGCACTGGAGCACCTGCCCTATGAGGACAGGCTGAGAGAGCTGGGGTTGTTCAGCCTGGAGAAGAGAAGACTTCAGGGAGACATTATAGCGGCCTTCTAGTACTTAAAGGGGGCCTACAAGAAAGATGGGGAGGGTTTGTTTATCAGGGAATGTAGTGATAGAAAGAAGGTAGATTTAGTTTAGATATTAGGAAGAAATTTTTCACTATGAAGGTGATGAGAGACTGGAACAAATTGCCCAGGGAAGTTGTGGGTGCCCCATCCCTGGAGGTGTTTAAGGCCATGTTAGATGGGGCTTTGAGTAACCTGGTCTAGTGGAAGGTGTCCCTGCCCATGGCAGGGGGTTTGGAACTAGATGACCTTTAAAGGTCCCTTCCAACCCAAACTGTTCTATGATTCTTTGAATCTATGATCAGTTAAACAATACTTGAAGTATCACTACAAAATATGATTCTAGAAACAGATGATTCTCATGCAAAATTTGCAGAAGGGATAAACCCCTGAATTCTAAGTAATCCGCTTCAGCGAATCTAATTTAAACATCTCAGAATTTGCTTTAGGATATCATTATGGACTATAATTAATGCTCTGTGCTTATCTTAACATTTTTCTCATATCTTCCACAGTGTTTATTTTTCAGTTTTCAGAACAGAAGAAGTCGGGCAGATTTTGCTGTGGATTTTCAAGATGAGCAGGGAATAGATTGTCCTGATCCTTCAAAGCAGTTATCTGCACCTGCACCTGTTGATGTAGGTCCTCTCCGTGTACAGAATTGTAAACACCTCTGACATAAACACAGACATTTGCAGTATGAAACATTTGCTCAGAGAATTAGAGCAAAATCAGCTGTTCAAATTTTGGATGTGAAATTCTTTGAGTAAACTGGGCACTGACTGAAACCCATGCTTCATAACTTGATCTGATCCTGTGACTAGATTATATGCTGCTCGCATGGAAGGAGAATAAAAAATATAATTGCAACTGAGTTGAACTCTGCAGAAAAGTGAACATTTATTCAAAGATGCTAGCCCAGTGAGGGATTTTCTAACTTACTCTTCTATCTGTAGTACAGCATGTGAAGCGTTTGTATCAGCCTCAGGAGTAAAACCTCTCAAACAACTGGTACGCGTTTGATGGTGGCGTTTCAGTTCTACAGCATGATGCAAAGCATTTCAGTTTTCTCTCACAAAGGCAGGATATTCATACAGTCCCTTCTTTAACCGACATTTTCTCTGAAACTCAAATTTTTATTTTGAACTGGGATGGAGGCCGTTCTAGTCTGCAGGAAGGGGAAAAAATTCATGTGTGTTTGGTCTGAATTCTCACCTTCATTGTGGGTACCCTAGAAGAGGTGTTCACCCTCAGGCCCGTCTCCAGAGGCACAGCCTCACAAGGGAGCTCTATGGCAAAATTGCAAAAATTCTACACTTTCTCATTTAAATAACAACAGAATTCTGGTAGCAGTTTTGAGGTGCTTACAGGAATCCTCCTTCTACTTCTGTTCCTCTCCCAGCTACCTCCCTTTTAGGGCACAGCAGGCAGCCAGGAGATGCAGACACACCTCCCTCCTCTGCCCTCAGAGACCTGGTGCTGTTCTTACATAAAAGGAGGATGGAGGAGAAAGAAAATCCCTTTCCCCTCAATCCCAAGTCTTTTCTCCCTTCCTGTGAAGAAAGATGGTTTTAAATCCTCTGAATATGCCTTTCCTAATGCAAATACATTCACAGGTCCTTTTGAGTGTAATAGATTAAAAATTAAAAGTGAAGTTTGGAATGGAACTGCCAACTTGAATTTGCTTTTGTCAGAGTATCGCATAGCAGCCTGGATGACAGGTTTCTTTTAAGACTATGTTTCAGTCGAAGCTTTGTTTTTCAAGTCCCTCATAAAAACCATGTTGTTTTACTTTCTTAATAACTTTTTTTTCCCTGCTTACCATTTTCTGTAGCAGCCTATCATCACACCCTTCCTTGGTGAAGGAACACTGCAGCATGGAGTATTTGTCTACAAATTATCAGAAATGTGGTTCAGTCAGTTTAAAAGGAGAAAAAGGAGAATAAATTACAAGTCTTATGAGATACAATAACTTCACTTACTTCAGCACTTCGGTTTTGTATAAGAATGGTAGTAGGATAAGTTAAAACTGCACAGATAGTCCTGTTCTTCCTCATTCTTGAGTGCTCAACTCGAGTGCTTTAGCCTCAGGAGATAGTTCCTTCAATCCAGCTTTTTTTTTGTGCATATATAAGTACTTAGATATAGCCGCCTTCTTCACCTACAAACAGTAGCTACTGTTTTGAAAATTTCAGGTAACAGGAGGAGAAAGGACTTTTTAAAATCCTGTTATAAAAATGATGCAGTGCAGGAGAACGGTAAATAGAAAGGAAAACCAGCAATATTAAAATATTGACAGTCAAAGCCTGTAATGCATAACCTTTGGGCCAGCAGCTTGGTGTGCACAGCCGGCCTGGCATTAGCTTTGCCTCGAGGGAGGCCTTGGTTTGTTTGACCTTGAGGTTCTCACTCTTTGCATAAGCAGAAAATGGGATAATACTGAGGTAATACTTTCCCTCCTGAGGGAGGTGCTGTTTATTAGCAGTTTTTACACGTTGGTTTTTTCGTTTAGCATGGAAAATAGCCTCAGAAAGATCTGGTTACCTCAGTTCCCTGAACACAATTATATGTTAAGGGACTGTGGGAGCAGCAAGTTAGGAGAAGCAGACCACAAAAATAAAGGAGAGAGTATTTCATTAAAGGCACAGCTCATACGAAGCTGAGCAGAGCCCCTGCAAACATGCCGCAGCGAGGAGTGAAGGCAGATTGCCTCCCTGATGTACCCCAGCCACGAGCATCCTGATGTCCTGCCCAGGCAGGGCCAGCATGGACCATTGCTCTGCAGGTCGCTCCAGCTCTACCTCAAGGCCAGAGGCTGTCAAGGGTTTTATGGTTAAACAGTTCTCCTTGGCAAGTGCCACTTCAGCGAGACTGAAAGGTTTAGTCAATTTTGATGTAATTCAGCTTTGAAAGAAATTTTGGTTTTGCTTTGGAAAAGCACTTTTTGTTTTGAAATTTGCAAATAAAACATTTCAGCAATGACACTTTGTTTTAGCACTTTTGAAAATATTTTTTAATAGTGTTTTCTGGCTTCCAATTTGTTGTCTCAGGGTTGTGTGCATAAATAAATCAGATATAAAACACAATAAATGATCACTGAAAAATAATATTTAACAGGAATTTTCACAAATATGCCCTTAACTTTAAGGAGGAACCATTGTAATCATCTAGAGGCCAATTCCAGCATGATGAGTTTCAGATTTTCTTCTGTACATTTCTGCTTTAAGTCCAGTGCTTGAAATAGGAACCCTCTCTTAGTAAAACACCTTTACACATCAGTACTGTCAATGATGAGTACTCTGGGAAATACCTGCTTGGATGTGCAGAAGTATATTTTTCGTTGAAAATGTCAGCTGCTCATGGGAGCAATGCAAGACCATTCTGCTCAGCTAATACAAACTGCACTGTTAGAATATTAACTACAAAAGCTTCAGAACACTACCAACTCCAGAAAAACACATCTGAAAATTAAAGGGCAGCCTCTGTATGTAGTAAATAGACATGAGGTAGGCAGATACTCTAAAACCACAGCAGTCCAGTCACTCAATGAATTTATACAGAAATGAAAATTTAGATAATACAGTGCAGCTGACTAGGTTATACCAGCATTAAGTGATGCTCTGAGTGCATCGGCACAGTAATTTCCCATAAAGAAGCAAGCAATCTGTTTTCCTTACAGGAAAAAAATCTAATATGACAACACCAGTAAGGCATATGAAGAAAGGGCTTTTTCAAAGGAGTCTGACACTTAACCATCCATTTTCCAATTAAAATGTGATTTGAGTGTCTGTTTTTCTTGGGTTTGTATCAAAATGACAGCAAAAATGCTCTTATTTTCATCATATAACCAAGTACAAACATGTTTTCAGCATTTACATTAAGTCAATGCATTACAAAGATTATAAGAAATGGCAATCTGAAGCAATTATCCTTGGAGAACATCGGGTTAAAGTTGTAATTCTCCTCTGATAAGAAAGAGTGTCCCAGTCCCTACCCTGCTCCAGGGTACACAGGGATTCTCACCAGGTTCAACATTGTCTCAAATGGAAATCTTCCCGGCAGCATGTTTTGCACCACCGTGAGTTTTACAGTATGAAAGAGTATGGAAGAGATAAGCCTGGAAAAGCGATGTTTTAAAGTCAAACTGAAATAAAGCTTGACATAGGTAGAGGAAAATTCTTGTTTGCTTCCAAAGTGGAAAGCCATTGGTAAAAGAATCACTGAGCAGAAGTTAGAAGTCAGAAGTATCTGGACAATGTACACAATACATATTCCTAATATTCTTTTGATTATTACTATATGCAAATTATCAGGCTTTAAACTGTAATGTATTCATGGTTCTGTTAAATCAGAATACGTGAATTGGAGAGTTCATCTCTCCAAGTGTCCAAACCATGCTTTGTTGTCTTCAGCCCTTCAGTCATATGGAAAATACGTTTCACATATTTGAGAATTGCTCCATTCCTACTCGAGCCCTGCACTTTCCAATTCAAGGGAAAAGAAGCCAGGAGAAAGAGCTCAAAAATGTATTTTTAAAAAGATAAATAATTTCTTCATTTAAATAGTATGTGCAAGGAAAAGACGAAGGCAATGTTGTTCACCCATTCCAGCACTGATCCATTGATCTCTACTATTGCACAACTCAAATTGTGATCTTGCAAGTTCATCAATGAAAGTCCTTTGATGTGGCAAAGTGCAAGGCAATTTCCAACACAGACTACATTGCAGTCTAGAATAAAACAAAAAATTGTGTTTTAAGAGAAGATGAACTGTCAGAGAAAGTAGCAATATCAGTGGAAGAGCTTGCTGTCTCGTTATTACTCAATAAAAGAACAAGCATGAGACTCAGTTAGGTACACAGTGAAGTGAAGATTGTAAGTACTTTGTCAATCGTAGTCACTCTTCAGATTTACATACCAGTGAGGGCTGTGGTACACACAACACTCTGCTCCCCTGGTTGCCTAGACTGGGGACCTGTGAAACACAGTGCCTCTCCCGTTGCTCAGCACCCAAAGGTTTCTTTTCTGTAGAAACAAGGGCTTGGGGATAAAAACAGGAGATTATGAATCACACATCAGGGTCTCCCCCATGGTGGAACTATGGTGTACACCCAGATTCAGGAACTCAGAAGACCATCTTCTTCCCTCTGTCTAGATTTTGCTGTCAGTGTACAAAGGGCTGAAGTAACCAAATGCTGCTTGACAATCTGGGTTAGAAGGTGCCAGGCTTGATGTTTCAAGCTACTTGTATCAGATAAAAATGAAGAACTTTGGAAGTATCACTAGCACATTAAATTCAGAGTTTTCAACTCATTCTGACAGTTTTCAATAAAGTTAAATTGCAAAAGAGATTTAACCTCCTGTAAATCTCTGGGTGTTTCCTTTAGTTTTATCCACTTACCTTCACCTTGAGCAAGATAAATTATATTTGAGTAAAGTATGACCTTTTGGCTATAGCATATTTCCCCCAAAGACATCAAAGTCTTCATTTGAAGATAAATGAATATTTTCAACCAAGGGCATCAAATGATGGAAAAGTCACCCCCTTCCCAGGCGCTTTTTTAATCACCATTATTGTTCATACCTCATCTTTTCATTGGTCTGTATGATTTCATCTGCCTGTTGTCTCCAGTAGATATTTGATACCTGCTTTGAGATTATGGATTAAAAACACTCAATAGTGTTGGGTTTTGTTGTGATCCCTGTGAGCCTCTAATAGGCATGCTTATACACCACAGGCAGTTTAGTTGACCTTGTTGTTTACCATATTCTGTCAGTCAAATATAATATTTTTTTTCTGCTTTCAAATTTCATTTTGCTCTTGGCTTGGAAAAGCAATGTACATTCTTTTTGCTCTAGCAGTTCAGTTTTTTTTCAAACCTTTATATGAAGACATACATTTTGTGCTTTGACATAGATGTTTATTATTCACTTTTACTCATTAAATATTTAAACTGTACTTCTGAAATCATATTACTCAGAAATAACACATTTGGGGCAATAGTTATTTCCTACCTCTGATCCAAAAAAACTTTGTAAATGATATTTGCATTAGAGTTTCCCTCTTACAATGTGCAGGTAAAACTAGTAATAGCAGAAAAAGACTGGGCTTGTTTATAATTTTTAAATCTAAAGATCTATTATCCTGTTCTATCCAAGACTTCCCAAATATGGATTAAACACATCCACAGAGTGTCAGTAGACATTCACACCAGCTCCAATTCAGAAGAGTACTGCAAAAAACTCTTGAAATATTTAACACTGCACACAGTAAGTTTTGAAAATGCCAAATAAGTTTGACCTCCTGATGATGAGTTGTGCTCTTCAACAGCTGGATTTCAATGATTAGTTCCCGTTTGTCAAAACTGCTCAGAATTGCCATTCCTCCGAGCAATACAGTCCCACACACAGGCAGCCTTGGGTGTCATGGTGTCGTTTGGGGGCCAAGAAACCTTTGGACAGTACAATTTGGGTATGTCTTAAATTGGCAGGTCCCAAAATAACAAGTTTAAATTCCAACAGAGAGGTATTAGCTTAAAATGGACTTCATGTGCAGCCAACAGGTAAAAAAGCTAGGAAACAAGCTACTAGCCGTATTGTCACAATAATGCAATATTGATTTCAAAATTCAGCAGTTTTGGTATATAGGACAGTCATGAGGAAAACGTGCATCTGCCTGTCAGACCCAATTCAGACAATACTTGATTCAATGCAAATCTTTGCATCAAACTGATAAAGAGTTTGATAAACCTGCAGCATATGCAGTAATGCTCATTTTTCAGTTGTTGAATGGAAAATGCAAAGACTATAGAAATTTTAATTTCTGAATGCTTTACATATTTGAAATCAAAAATCCACTGCAGGCTTTGAAAATGTTTGGACCATCTGCTTGTCAGAGAGCAGCAGAAGTGTGCTGCTCTATGGAAGATGTTGAGTCGGGAGCTGAGGGTGAAAGCCAGGGCAGCAGGCCAGTCACCTCACTGGCAAGGTGCAGTGTCCCATGATACCTAAATAGGAAGAGCAGAGCAGGTCCCATGTCCATAACCAGGGTCAGCCACATCCCAGTGATTGCCAGACAAGTCTGGAGTGACAAGGTATGACCATGTCCAAGACAGGAAGTCATGTCATCAAGGTGGATGAGGAGAAGTGTGGTACAACACTGGGTGCAGACATCCCTGTAACAAAGCTCAGTCAAGGAGTGAGTTAATTAATATAGGTCCCAAGTGAAGAGGTGAGGACCCAAAGTCTTACAGCTCTTCTGCAAGTCTGATCCAAAGTTACAGCTGCACTGTATCAGAGCAGGCTTGGAACACAGGCAGCCAAACCCATGGGAGTGGGGAAGGAGTTGCAGAACCTCCCAGTGCAGCCAGGACTCTGACACTGCTTACCTTTGGATAACCCAGGGGAAGACCTGGATTAACAGTGATTACAAACTTTCAGTGGCTTGGAAACTCTCAAGGACCCTTGCCAGGCTGTGCTCACTATGCTATCAAGCATATGCAATGAGTCAAATTATTTTCTCATATCCCCTCTGTTGGGAGGCTTTGAATATTGGAGCAAGTCACCCTCCAGCAGATATGAGAGGTGGAGATCACTTTGATAACCAGTCTAGCTAGATTTCGGTGAAGAAATAACAACTATAAACAAATTCTGTTGATTACTTGTACTGTTTACCAAAGGCTACATATACATCTCAATCTTACAGCATGTACAAATCTGCTTTGTCTCACTGGTGTTTTGTTTAAAGTGTCCAGGATTTTATAAAACCAGTGCTGCAGAGCTGTCTATTCATAACAAGTTATTTTGGCTATACACAACAAAAAGCTGGTAAAAGAAGGTAAGTCAAGAGCATCTTAGTGCTGTCTGTGCTGCTGTTCACATTAACTTCCTACACTTTGATTAGCCACTGCTCTTTTACTCATAGATCATCAATACAGACAACAGATGCCTTAGTCTGCCAGCACAGTCAATCTCTGACTTGTCTCTACTTAAAATTCTGACATGAAAAGGTTGGTTGAATACTGCAGGAAACAGTATCATCTAATGAGTCCAACAAAATGACTCTCAATAACTTTCTAATCGCAATCAGTGCAAGAATTTAAATATCATTCCAAAGTGTGAGCTGCATCTAGTCCCCTTTGGTGTGAAGCTAGCTCAAATGTTGGTCTTTTAGGAACACATGCCAAAATTAAAGCTGGTAATGCATTTTTGTATTGACTAGCTAGTTTAACCTGGGTTGCACATACTCACATACTTCTCCAATCTGCAACTCAGCTGCAGAACTCTGTTGATCTCACGTCATTTATCACAGAGAGCTGATTGGTGTGCAGTTAAGTTTCACTCTGTTTAACACATGAAAATATTTCTGCCTTAACAGTTGCTGATGTTAAGCATGTGTATTCATCACAGGGCTGTAACGCATTAACTCACTAAGGAAGATCCAGGCTATCATTCATCTGCCATTGCATACAAATCTGTCCAACACATTTGTAGTTTCACAGTCTTTGAAATAATCCCTGTGGTGTAAGAGACTGAGCATAGATAGCCTGGAGTCAGGTTGGTGAGAAATATATTCCTCATGAGGAACAAGAAAAAGATTCAACAGTCCTACAATCCCACATGAAGACCCTTCAGCAGGACCAGCTGAACAGTTTATAAACTGGACAGTTTGCAATCAGCTTGCAACCAGCCTTCACGTGTGTAGCCACTGTGTCTTGCAGAAATGGATAAAGAGCTCTGAATAAAGAAGACAGAAAGCAAACTACTGTTAGGAGTGATGGCAGTTCCTCAGAATGAATAAGCACACAGGGAGATGCTGATGGACTTGACAAGGGGAACGTGTTTGCTCAATACCTGGGCTCCCTAGAAGACAGAATTTTGCAATTCTTTATCTGTAACTGTTCAGTCTTGTAGAACTTCTGAAGATGGATTCTAATGAGATCGGGACTTAATAGTATGTCCAACCCTAAGGACTTCCTGTTGGTACACACTTCTAGTCATTACAAAAGCCAGAAAAGTTCCAAACTTCCTAAGTCTGAACATTTTTTGGAGTTCACACACTTGAGCTGACTTTTGGTTTGTCTATTTTGGAGAAAAGGAGACGGAGGGACGACCACATTGCTCTCTATGGCTTCCTGAGGAGGGGAAGTGGAGAGGGAGGTGCTGATCTCTTCTCCCTTGTATCCAGTGATAGGAAGTGTGGGAATGGTTCAAAGCTGCAGCCAGAAGAGGTTCAGACTGGGCATTAGGAAGCACCTCTTTATCAAGAGGGTTGTCAAACATTGGAACAGGCTCTTTAAAGGTGGTTAAATCCCCAAGCCAGTCAATGTTTAAGAGGCATTTGGCCAATGCCCTTAACAACATGCTTTGACTTTTGATCAGCCCCGAATTGGTCAGGCAGTTGGACTAGATGATCACTGTAGGTCTCTTCCAACTGAAATTCTTCTCCTCTCCTCTCCTCTCCTCTCCTCTCCTCTCCTCTCCTCTCCTCTCCTCTCCTCTCCTCTCCTCTCCTCTCCTCTCCTCTCCTCTCCTCTCCTCTCCTCTCCTCTCCTCTCCTCTCCTCTCCTCTCCACTCCTCTCCTCTCCTCTCCTCTCCTCTTCCATCCCATTCCACCCCATTTGCATTTGACTGTACAGTTGCTTATTGACGTTTCCTGATCTGCCTTGTACCACTTCAGCTGTGGCCCTGGTTGGACGGACCCCGTCTCCAGCTCGCCAAGGTGGGGACACGGCATGGAAAGACCGTCTGACTCTACACAGGTGACTCCCTTTCTGCCTCTGAGGCACACTCAGGAAAGACAACAGAAAAGGGTAGGTCTGGTGAACTCTTCTGGCAATGGCAGCTTCATTTTAGGGGCAACTCGGTAACAGGGACATGTCTGCACAGACATGCTGAGTAGTACATGAATAATAAGCTCATTGCTTCTTAGCAGTGATGGATCTACTGTTTTCTCATGTGGCCACTGATTTAACGCATTTAAGACATTTTTCAGGAATGTGATCTGTTCTGGACAGGAAAAGCTAGCAGGGAATTTACATTTTAAAAAATAAATTGCATCGTTTTCTCTCTGTAATTCAATAATTTTATATATTTTATGAGTGATAATCTGATCAAAAGGTACGACATTCACTATTAAAAATGTTCACTGTATTCCAATTTGGATTTTATTTACGTCAATTTCAAGCCATTTTACATTGTTATGCTTTTAACTGCCAGATCAAAGAGTCCACTAATGTATTAGTGTACTGTACTAGAAAAGCAGCAAGAGAACCAATTTGAAGATCAAAGCAGATTAGATAGATACAGCTGCTTAATTCAACCATTTGAGTTTGTTTATTATTAAAACATACATTGCTTTGACCTATACACTGCAGTTTTAACTAATGTTGATTTTCAGCTCTTAGAATTAAAATTGATCAGGCTTTTCCAAGATAGAGAATCAGGCTTTTCCTAGGTAGAGAATGATTTCTTATTTAGAATAAACTCAAGATCAGAAGACTAAGTTTTGCAGGAAGAAGCAGTATGTTTCCTTTAGGAGAACAAAACACCCTGTAGGCTGTAAGAATTTTTCTTACACAGAACAGATAGTTGCTTACAAATCATGCTTTGGGGAGAGCCTGTGAAGACTTGTAACACCACGAGGCAATCTTTATATTAAAAAAATCACTTCTCACTCTGGCAGTAACTTAATAGCAGCACGTCACATAACATTGTCAGATCTCATGACTAGGACTGTTACATTTTGACTCCACTGGGCATGCCAAAAAGACAATCCATGCTCACAAAAATCAAATGATGGGGAAAAAACCACCATTACTATCAAGTCAGTCTCTGGGTGGTTTCACAAGTTTGATCAGATAATTAAATGAATTATTATTTGTGCGCATTTCCCTCCTCTGGAGTGTGTTAAAGTGCACTGCCTTTTTTTTTGCACAGGAATGAATACTTCCCCCATTTTTGGTGACCCTAAGAAGGGTAGCTGACACAATCAGAGAAAACCTGGAAGGCCTCTGACTCACTCTGCTCCAAGCCAGACGGTGGGAGTCTGAAGTACAAACACACATGCAGTTCCTTAGCACTGATGGACAAAGGGAACCCCATGGCACTTGCACCACCTCAGAGTGGTTAGAGATCTAGCCAGAGAAAGGCACCTGGCATAATCATGGTCCCACATCCATGCAATCTTAAAAACATCAAACATTGCAAGGAAGGTAGAGGAACACAAGGAACCACAGCCCTGACTTACTTTTTTGGAAGTCTGAATGCTAAACCAGCAGTTTTAGTAAGTAGCTAGGCCCAAGCAGTCATCAAAGCCAGATTCTCTGATAGCAAAAAGCTCAGTACAGAGTGCTAGGTTGCAAACGTGGCCTCCTGAGGTAAATTTGGATATTGTCTGCTCTAATCTGCTGGCATACCTTCAGAAGCTGCTCTGACCTGCCACGGTGAGCTGCGATGCATACGCTTGCCATGGGGTGGTCACTGCGCTGTGCTTAAATAGTCCCCTTGGTTTCCCCCTGGGGCCTATAAAGCAGCATGGTGCAAGCTATTCTGCCAGCTGCACGCTCTCCCGTGTACTGCTTAGAACCTTGTTGCAGAGGCTTGCAGGCCCCTGCAAGGCCAACCCCAAAGGGCTGGCTTGAGAGGATCCGACCATACTGTCCACAGTGGCTGCCATTTGTACTTCTAATTTGACATTTGTCATTTTCCCAGGAACATCTGCTTTGAGAGCCACATAATAATAAGGTATTCTGCACTGCAGAGGCTGGTTATAATGAAATTTAAGGGCATCTTCCCTAAGCAATAACACAAAGAATTCTCCTTCCTCCATGTATTGAACACTGTAAGCATTTTGGCAATGACAGAGGGAAATTTGAGAATAACTTCTCATAGATCCTAATTTCTAAAGCAAACATGGCACTATCTCCAGCTCTGCATTGCATTCCCCTCTGCATCATGACATGATGTGTGTGTGGCAGAAAATAAGACTGCTCTGTGCCCTTTCTTCTGGTAGCATCATGTGGCAGACCTCCAAGGACTTTTTCATGGCTCTGCTGAATTTGAGCCACCCAAGGATGTAACGGGAGCCCCTGGTGGGTCCCACAGGCTGTGTGGTCGCTGCAAACTCCCTCCTGAAGTAGCTGTTTTACAGCCCAGCACCTTGACCATCTTAGCACAGAGGAGGTTCGTCTTCCTCCTCCCTGTCTCTCTGGAACAGTCTGGAGTCCCTTTGCAAACAGGCGGGCAATGATCCTTGCTTTGAGAAACATGCAAAGGCTGTCACGGTGGTTTTCTTTGCAAAAAAGAAACAGGAATGATCAGGAAAGCTAAGGCACAGCTGGAGCTAAATTTAGCAAGGGAAGTGAAGAATTATAAGGG
The DNA here is from genome assembly GCF_965231255.1 of Vanellus vanellus. Classification (NCBI taxonomy): domain Eukaryota; kingdom Metazoa; phylum Chordata; class Aves; order Charadriiformes; family Charadriidae; genus Vanellus; species Vanellus vanellus. The sequence continues at coordinate 205,342,528 of NC_138905.1, read as the reverse complement.
CTTCTTCAGGTATATTAGTCAGAAATGGAAGACATCAAAGACTGTACAAATTCAGAAAAGGAAAATCATCTGCCTTATGAGGAAAGGCTGAGAGAGCTGGGTCTCTTTAGCTTGGAGAAGAGAAGGCTGAGGGGAGACCTTATTCATGCTTACAAGTATCTAAAGGGTGGGTTGAAGGAGGATGGAGCCAGGCTCTTTTCTGTGGTTCCCAGTGACAGGACGAGGGGTAATGGGCACAAGTTAGAACACAGGAAGTTCCGTTCAAATACACAGAAAAACTTCTTTACGGTGAGGGTGACAGAGCAGTGGCACGGGCTGCCCAGGGAGGTTGTGGAGTCCCCTTCTCTGGAGATTTTCAAGACCCGCCTGGATGCAGTCCTGAGTAATGTGCTGTAGGCAATCCTGCTTTAGCAGGGGAGTTGGACTAGATGATCTCTAGAGGTCCCTTCCAACTCTGAAAATTCTGTGATTCTGTGAAAAGAAATTGTACCCCTCCTGATAAATAAGACAGGGGATCTGGTAACAATTGACATGGAGAAGGCTGAGGTTCTCAACAACTTTTTTGTCTCATTTTTCACTGGCAATTGCTCTTCCCACATCTCTCGAGTCCTTGAATCTCCGAAAAGAAAAAAATAGAATTCAACTCAATTGTAGCCCAAGCAATAGACAAACCTTCTTGATCAGGATAATGCCTCTAAGTGGGTCAGAGATGATTAAAGTTGTAAAGCAGAAGAACATAATATTAAAATTATTTTTGTAGTAACTTCAGCAACTCCCTACAAAAGGTTTTTCCTCCAGGCATCTGAATAGCAACAGGCATTCCCAGAAGCGTCTTGCATCTCAACATGCATAAATCAAAACATGAAATAAAAAGAAAATTAAGAAGGCAAAAAAGAGAAGAGAGAGAAAGTAAGAAAAAAAACTCAAAACCAACTCCCCCCCTCCCCAGCCCTCAACCCCAAAGAACAAAAAGAACCTTAGGGCAAAAGAAGCCCAAGTGAGTCCAAGGGAGTTGAAGGGCTATATGGAAGAACTTCTAGCGAAAGCAGTTCCGCTGGTTTCAGGAGGAGGCATTTTTTCCTTCAGGGCATCAAGAACAAAAGCAAAAGCTTTTTGGAAATGACAGTTTGTCATCTTTCTCTTCAGTTTCCAGATGTGGAAAAAGTTGTCATTTTCACCTTCCCCATGCGCAATACTCAAAGCTACTAGGAGGAGGAAAGTTAGCTAACACAAATAAAGGCTTTAAAACTTAAATCGTCTTGATGTCCCTTTGTTCCTGAAAATTGAAAACAAAGGAAGCAAGAGTAGTCTTCTAGAAACATCCTCCGTCTATAACTACACAGATGCAAACATGCAACCCAGCAGAATGGGCAGGGGAATAGTTCATCAGCAGAGTTTGAGTCAGAAGAGCATCCCCTGCAGCATGGTACTGGATCCCAGCTGCGCCCCAAGTTTGGTGCTACCTGCAAACTTGCTGAGGGGGGCATTCTGTCTCCTCCTTTAGGTCATTGATAGGGATGTTAAATAGGCCAGTTACCAGGACAGATCTCTGTGTTACTCCCCATGTTCTTGACCTCCAGATCGAGTACAACCTAATAACCAGTGCTCTCCAACTGTGAAAACAGGTTTTTACCCATCTGCTTGTCCACCCTGCCAGACCATGATGTCCTCACATGGATACAAGGATATTGTGGGAGCCACTGCTCTCCTTTCATACAGAGACTCAGCCATTTTATGACAGAGAAGGCCATCGTTAGGTGGGTCCCATGTCTACCTTCTTATCCTACATCCTCAAAGAGGGTCCTGTGGTTTTAACAACCCTGTCAACAAAACAATCCCTATCAACAATACCAGCTGTGGAATTCACTGTGGACCTGCAGGATCTATCACCTTCTCCCCAAGCCCTTGCCCCTCACTGGCAGGACCAAGGAGAAAACCACCTGGGACCCATGGTTTTGACCATCGCCCCCAGAGCCATGTAGTCACTTCAGACACACTCCAACTCTTCCTGGCCCTATTGCTGGTGCCCCTTTGGAGGAGCAGTGGGGTGTTAAGTCCAAGGGCTGGATGAAGCTCAGCAGCCCTTCTCCTCGACTGTACACCTTAGCTAAACCCTTTTCCTCACCTCTGGATGGCATAGTTGCAGCCTTGGCTCTTTCCAACAAGAAGATTACTGTAAAGGTCATCTGTAGAATGACTCATTGCCCCTTGGACTTACATCTAGTCTGCAGCTTTTTTTTTTTTGTATTGGCATTACCTGCCAGTTCTCCAAAGATACTAAAAATATAGCATTGTTTTTTGTTGTTATTTTGGTGTTTGTTTTTTTTTAACATGAGTTTTCATTGACTGAGTTACTGTTTTTTAGGGCAAAATAACAAGTCCACATGATCTGGATCACTGATCATGTGGCACATATTTCAAATTCACTGCAGTTCTTCACAGTTCTCATGAATCCAGTACATTCAATAAGTACAATAAATAGAAATAAATCTGAAAAAAAGTTGAAGACACCATCTGCTCAGAACCATTCAGCAAAGAGAAAAACTGTCTAAATTAAGCAAAAGGAATGACAACAAATAATTCATACAGCTCTGTTAGGGAGACCATTGCATCATTTGCTCTAACTCACGTGTTGGTCTGTCTTCTAGACTGAGCTGTGCTGCCTTGTCTCCGTGTCTCCAGGAATTTGCCATAGCAGAATTTCAGTAAGACTATTAAGAGAAGACCCTTTTTTATCCCTAAGAAATTATCTTCTGTTGTTCACCAGCTGCAAAATTTTCTTCAGTAAGTAAGGTCAACAGCAGGAGGAGATTATTTCTTACCTATGTGAGAAATGTACCCCTGTACCATGGATATGCTTTTTACTTTATGGCAGGGAAGGTAATTCTTTTCTCTTAAATTACCTTAATACTGAAGGCTGCTTAGTTTCTCTTTTTGTGAAAGCAGTGTAGCCACCCTTAAGGGATTGAGACCATACACCGATTGTTCATTCACTTCTCTTAAGTCAGTTGAAAACCACTCAGAGCCTTCCACAGGGTGAACTTGTCAGCTGAGAATCCAGTTTTGACAGTTTTGTTTCTGGAACAACTTGAGTCAGTTGTAAGAGTTAACATCTCTCGGTTGTGCTCAGACTCCTTCTGAGCCACTGCAGAATAGCCCCAAAAGCAGGAGTTGGTCTTTGAAGACTGCAAAACTGTACCTGAACCTGGAGCAGATGTCCCTATACTGGACGGGAAAGGCAAATTTAGTCCCCAAATCTCTTTGCTGAACTTAAAAGCGTCAATAGAGGACTGACTCTTTGACCTTATCACCTGTTTCTGCCTTCATTAAAGCTAATGATCTCAAGGCAGCACAAGGTCATTGGAAATTTAGTATGTAAGTTGTAAATAATTGCAATGGTTGTTAATCATGCTGAACAAAAAGTGAATATTTAAATGGAAGCCTTCCAGGCAGGACTGAGCCCTGCAGAGATCTGCAAGCTCTTATGCAGCCAGCTGGCCATGCTTGCCAGGGAGGGAAGGAAGTAGCTGGGAAGTATTCCTCAGACAGGGTCCTCACTACAAAATTCTCTGTGAAGAGCTGTAAAACTCAGTGATCTCAGCCATCCACTTTTTTAAAGATTTCTTGTCTTTACTATGAAAGATTTATGGCAAGTAAAAAAAGCAGCTCACCAATGCTGGTTGCTTTACACCAAGCCCAAGTCGTTAGTTTCCCAGTCTCATTCAGCTGAGAGCTCAATTAATCCTTGCCGCAGGGGAGGGCTGCTGCCTCAGGCCACATATAATCCTGCACAAGAAATTAGGTGCAGAGACATAGTGCTGTTGGGAAGACACTGGGCAGAGGTGGAGGGGAGACCCAAGTACACATTGGGAGTTTTCATTGAGTTTCAGGAGTTTTCCTTGAAGGAGTAGGATCATTAGGACTGTCCAGTACTCAGCTTCTGTTTCTGCAGATGTGCATGGCAAAGCTTTTTGGCTGGCTTTCACCTGAGTACATTCAGTTTGGCTACGTAAGGAGGAAGAAAAGCTCAAGGACCAAGGACTTATGTTGGCACTCATTGTACAGAGACAAGGTCCAGTTCAGGGTCTTGCTCTAGTTTTACACTGTTTATAGTATTGCTCCATTTATAATTCCACTGGGAATATTACAGGATGAAATCAGGAGCTGAGTGGGATTACTCCTGATTTCCACCAGAGGATGTCAGAGCAAGATCACTAAGTACTTACTGTAATGCTCTGCCTTGCATTATATATTTTTTTTAATACTACTTAGTAGTCTGAAATCTTTGTTTGCAGGGACTGACATAGGCCCACAGTACAGGGTGTGCAGTACCTTCCATAAACAAAGTCCTTAACAAACTTCTGAAAGCCCTCCTGCTTCCCCAGGGTGTTCAGCTTGTTTGGAGAACAGTCCTTGTTCTAATTATACATTGTTTTTATTTTTGGTTGGTCGCTTTGGTAGTTTCAAGTCTTCTGTTAAAGCATTAATATTTTTTTTGGTCATCGTGTCTGGGTTTTGTCCATCAAGGAGAAGGCATCTGTGGTACAGAGTGAGGTTCTGCCCAGCACCAATACTTCTGGGTGAAAACAAAAGCTGGTGGTATCTGTTCATCACCACCTGGGATGTGTTAAATTCCTTTCTGACCCTAAATACCCAGCAGCTGGCAAATGCCCATTGGTATTGTGCTCCTTCTGGAGTCACTGACAAACCAGTTTCGTGAGAGCAGAACAGTGTCCTGCCGAGTACCTGTCCCGGCTCCAGCTGGGTCCTCAGTGCTCCGCCAGACTGTACCCCCTTTGAAGAATAAAGATTAAGACAACTTCCAGTAGTTAACTGAGGATATTAGCATTTTGATTACACTTGATCTGAAAAGGGAGAGCTGCTTATGTTGGTTTAGTTTGTATTTTCTTGCTACAAAAGGATTTCACTAACACTGAGTCAGTATAATGAACACTCATTTTTGGAGTTGGATCATATTCAACACAATGAGACAAAATGGAAGGGCTGGGTCATAGAAAGTCCTAAGAAAGGCTTGATAAAAACATTTCAAAGGGGGAACACTTTTCTCCTCAGAAGAGGAAAGTTTTAAAATTTACATCTGACCCTTAAGTATCTTTGAACCATATTATTATGCATGATCTTTCATTCTTTACTCTTTATGCTTCAGACAGAGCTTTTTTTGACAGAATACATCCCTTTTCCAGTACAGGCTCTACATTTTCAAAGTTCGGTGGCACATTAACATTTGCAGAAAGTTTTTATCATTATTGTAGGAAAAGTTTGAGTGTCAGAATCACTGTGGGATTAATTAATTAATATTTTGAAAGCACTTTGAAGAAGAAAAGTGCAAAATGAAAATACATTTTAGAGCTCCACTGCACAGATTTTCAATTTAACTTAATGCCACGAAGGTCCCAATATAGGACTCAGCTTAGTCATGCTTTTGCATTCAAACCTGGTCAGTAGAGTGCTCAAATACGGCTGGATGCTGTCCAGAATTAGAACTCTCCTAGACAAAGAGAACAGCATGTAGAAATTTTCCTCCTGGACCAGTAAAGCCAATGGCAACAGAACAAGAGATATTGAACTTTCATTATGAAACTTTCATAAATGCATTGTCTTGTCCCTTAGTACTCTGCTCCTGACTGCAGAGTGGATGTGAGTCATCTCTGAGGCTCTCTCCACACAGTCCTCCAGGATGAGAGAGGACAACTAAGAAAACACAGATTCCATTTATCAGAAAGCAGCACGATCTCACTTGGTGGGACCCCACAATGGAACTTGTCTCCAGAAGACATCAAACTGAGTTTAGTCCTGACACTTAGATCAGTAAAGAAACTCTTTTGGGTTTGTTTTGGTTTTGGTTTGTTTGTTTGTTTTTGGTTTTGTTTTTTTTTTTTTTCCCACCAAGAAGATTCAGCCAATAGAATTGGCTTTGCATTTGATAATAAAAGTTTTTCAGTTGCATTGCAAAAAGTGTCAGATCCAGACTAAGTCAGAAGCACGGAATTAAGAATTGCAATATCTAAATGTGAGAGTCTGGAGAAAGGGTAAGTGTCCCATCTAATTACTGCAGACATCTCTGAAAGGTTTAAAAAGCAATTTAGACCAATTACCTAAACAGCTCCCTGTCTCTGCTGACTGTGTGGGAAATTCAGGCTGCTACAGAGCCAAAGAAGCCCTCCAAACCAAAGTCAATGGCAAATGCCATCTCCAAATGAAGGTACTCACCCAAGATAGAGATGGTCCAAGATGTGAGATCTTGTTTTCTAGGAAATGTGTGTGCATTACTAGCAAAGAGAAAGTCACAGTCCTGAGAACAAAATTGTTCAGGTTTGCTCCTTCCTAGCTGGGTGAGCTCTCTATGGGTGCAGTCAGTCTGCCTCCTCTGTGCTGAGCTGTCACCCTGCTGCAGTAGAAGAGGATGCCAGAGCACTAAGCACTAGGTTATTATGAAAAAGGGAGTTAGTACGCCACTGATTTGAGTTAAAAGCAGTGCAGTGCTATGAAGTTAATGCGTCTAAATTCTCTATCCTCCCTGGAGACTCACGTGGAATTTATATAAGGGAGGATTTTGTTCACCTTAGTTCTGGATGCTTTTAGGCAAACGTGCATTAACTTCATGGGTCACTCAGACATTAGGGGTAAATCAGTGAGTTCCTCATGTTCCTGGAGAGCTAGCTGGTGCTATAAAGCAGGATTGTCATTGAGAGCTGGGTGTCATTGAATGCCTTTACATGGCAATGCTTTTGGACTTTTCTAGAGAGGTACAAACTCATATTTTGAATCTGATGTTTTCCCAGAGCATCCTGTTCAGTATGCCTGCCAGTTATTGTTTCCTCCAGCTCATCCCCACTTTTGATTCATCCATGCCTTCCTTTTGGGACAGCGGTAGTTCTTACTGTCCTGTTAAGCTGCATGAAATACTCTTCTCCGAGGTGGAGTACATCCTTTTCTGATTCATTTCATACCAAGGAGAAGGAAACAAAGAGAATGGGAATTGAAAGACACAGGTAAAAGCTCTGGTAATGGCATGCCAAAAGGTAGAAACCCAGGGAATAATCAATTCCATAATATCAAGTAGATAAGTATTAAATGTAACTCAGAAGCTGTTCTATAGGCCAAATAGGGGTTACATACATCTCCATGGACAGATTGGATCCTGTCGCCATGGAGCAGTTAAAGAAGTTTTCTGCCTTAAATAAGCTAACTTAGAGGTGATGCAAAGAGCTAGTCAGAAAAGAAACCGCAGTAACATGTTTGCCTTGACTAGTTTGGATGGGCTGATGAAAATTTCCTCTCAAAGCCCTGATAATGGCAGCGAGGGACTGGCCTGTATTAGGGGAGGGGAAATAGCCCTAAAACTGAGGATTAACAGAACAGAAATGTATACTCTTCATGTTTAAACTTTTGTCCTAAACTGTGGTCCTTCGCCTTAGGTGTCTGGTTAGCTGGCTCTGTGACAGCAGAGGACCAGCACCTACACCAGACCTACTGTGGGGACCACGGTAACGGGCAGAAGGAACCATAAATGCCTGGGATGGGGAGAAGGACAGCAAGATGCATCCCTGAGAGGTCAGAGCTGGAGGAGCAGCACGTGCTGAGTGGCTTCAGAAAGCTCTGGAAGGAGGAGGTCATTTCCATTTTTCTTTGGCTTGTGACAAGAGGTCTTGAATCTAGTGAATGAAGCATGACAAGATTTGGTGACTGGAAACTGAAATTAGATAAATTAAAGCTATAAGTAAGGTGCAGTTTTCCAGACCCAGGGCGGCCTTTCCCCGGGCAGCTCCCCAAGGCTACTGGTGCAGTCTTCACCACCAACACAATGGTTTGTCAGAAAGCTGTGCTTCACAGTAGTGAATTCAGAGCAGGTCTCTCTTCTACAGAGTGTCACACTAAACAATCTGTCCTTTTAGTAACTAGTACTCCAATTACTGTTTTCCAACATCTCCGCAAAACATTATTAGTAATGCCTCCCTCAGATCTCTTTGCAATTTCTTTCCGTTTCTGATCACAAACCATCTGAGGAGCCACCTGGACAATAAACTCTGTGGTGCAGATTTTTGAATCTCCGTCCATATAAATGCCAGTAATTTTTTAGGAAATCAGCTGTCCAAAATCCTTAGTCACCTTTGAATTTCTCAGCATTTATTTTTAATTGCCATGCAGTTCATAACTGTTCGCTACTAGGAAGCACTGTGTCCTCCAATATCGCTACCTGGTAAAAAAACTGAATTACTAGAGAAACTTTCAGTTTCCCTTTTGACTTGCCTTTCCTTCTCTTTAATCACCACCTTTAAAGAACTCTTCCAGAAAATGTGTTACTACAGTAATAAGGGAAGTGAAACACTGCTGCAATTTAATAGTGGCCAATACGGAATGAGCTGTTTCAATGTGTTGTTAACACACTAGTATTGTTCTTAGCCTTTAGAAAAATCTAGTTATCTGCAATTATGCTTAGCTAATCATGTAAGCCTGCAGGACTAGACTAATGATTTGCCTACCAAGGATCCCCAAAGGGATCTGTATTTCTCTCAGTCTCTGATGCAGTACATTAAAAACTGAATTCCTCACATCTGTTCGCCTACCGTTAGGTTTTCATTCATGTTGGTCGTCTCCCCGCAACAGAAAATGTGAAGTTTAAAAAAAAAAAGAAAGAGAAACCAATTTCTTTCCAACACAGTAAGTAAGCATGACTACTGGAGTTTTCGTCAGTGCCTTATGCATTGCAACACTTTAAAATGACTCCTAAAAACTGAGTTTGTCAGAAGACATTGCATAAAATTAATAAACTAGAAGAGACTCAAGAGTTTGGGCAGATATTTTTTTAAGTAGATGTTTGGAGAACTGAGTTTGAGATTAGGTACTACATTTTGCTGGTATAAATATCTTGCCAAAGCCTGATACCTAGCACTTCTGGGGGTTTTTGTCCATCAAAGCGATATTTAAGCATTAAATCCTTCATTCTGCTTGTTGGACTAACCATCTCATATGCAGTGCAAGATGTCACGACTGGAGCTTTTTGCAGACTGCACATGCTGAACCTCACCATGGCAGAACATTTGTAGACTCAACCTCTGACTCAACCTTTTGCAGACAACCTCACCTTTTGCGGACTGCACATGCTGGGCCTCAGCATGTTCACACCATTGCAGTTCTTCAATGCAGAGGATGGGATATAACCCAGAAGAGAATGCCCTACTACCCGGAGTGCCAGGGGCTAAATTCTCTTGCAAAAGTAGTTGTCTGTAGTTCTATAAAGAAACACTGTTCTAATGAAAAACAAGAGTATGAAAAAGCTTTCCCTATTTTAGGTCTTCAATCTTTTTTGCATTTTTTTAATTGTGCATACAGAAGAATATAAGGGTAAAGATTCATTTTAAATAATATTTGAGATTGTCAAACTAAAAGAAAAAGATGTAAAACAGGATAAATCCATAGATTATTTGTCAGTTCTGTGGTGATCCTCTGAGCTGCAGCTAAAATGGCTGGCTTGGAGGCTGGCTTGTGGATTTTGAGAGTTAAAGCAGAAGTTGACTCAACTCTGCAGAAAAATCTTTTGCGTTGGAGGAAAACCACTGTGTTTTTGGATCTAAGAACAGCAACAACATCCATCCTTACTTCTGGGAAAGCTTAGATTTACCTGTGGAAGGTACATTGTGAGAAAAGTAAGGACAAGCAGAATGCAAATAGACTAAATATTCAGGTACTTGGTGGTCAAGGAGAAAAGCTGGGTTACCTACGCCTTCATCTCACTTTCTGACTTCTCTCATTGGATCAGACTGCAGTGGTCTTTTAATAACATTTGCAAGTTACCAAGCAATGAGCATAACTCAAGTTTTGATAAAATAAGAAAAGCTTGAGATGAAAATACCTGACACATAACAGGTATCACTACCCTTCTTCTGAGTCAAGTTGAACATCTTTTGCTCTGTGTAAGGAGTCTGTGCAAAAAGGATATGCACACCTAAAAGTATGAAGCAATCATTTATTGGCTAACAAACACAAAAGATAGCTAGGATCTAAGGTGACACTCACCACTCTACAAAGCACTCCAGATCCTTTGCTGGTGGGGCAGGAGGGGAAGGATTGGCCCCTGCATCTCCTGGGCTCGGTCCTCAGTGGCACTGCTTTGCCATCTCCTGTTGACCCAAAACCTTATGACACTGATGACCAGGCAGTTCAGCCTGGTGATCCAGCTGGCTGAGTCCCTCGATGGAGGGAGGCTGCAGAGGGGCTTACAGAGGGAGGGGTTACCTATGGAACATGGAGCAGCAGAGAGATGGCTACAGACCCACTGTCCTCAGCCCCTTTCCCTGTCCTTTTCCCTAGTTGAGTCCACATGTAATACTCCTTGCAGAGGCAACACTCTGATCTTTACTATTAAATTATTAAAATTAATCTTTTCTGGTTATGGCATGGCTGCAGCATTATTGGAGGTATTAAAATATTTATTTAAATGTAACATTCCTTGCAGTATCTGGTTTCCCAAACTATGAGACCAGAGACATGCTGAACCTGGCAGAAAGAGCGGAAGAGGTTGTTAGAGTTATATTTAACCATATTAGTTCTGATCACAGGAGGTAAACCTCCTTTCCCTCACTTAGCACAGTTGCACTTTCATGTTCTTCATACATTTTTATGAAGAGATGGAGCTCTCACTTGCTGTCACTTGGGACCGGACTTTACAAAACACTTGCAGCCTCCTGTGAAGTGCTGCATTCTCTTACCAGAGTTTTTCCCGCTGTAGCTCCCTAAGACACCTTATTATGGCAGTAAGTACACGGAACAAGGCTGCCAGAAATTAGACTCAAAACAAACAAGAGATTTTCTTGCAGGTGGTGTTGCAGCTGAGAGGGAGACCTCTTCACCATGAGTCAAGGAGAGGCTGGAAAAGTTCACAGAAGAGAAATATACCAAGACTTGCCAATTTCATAGAAACTACTCCCAGCTCAGGAAGTGTCTGAGCTGCATCAGAAAAATACCCTGTACGTTTGTCCTGCTCCCATACAGTGGCCCAGGCTTTTTGACCACTACTGGAAAGCAGATGGTTTGACCCACTGTAGCCGTTCTTATGTAAGATAAGCAAAAACATGCTTACCTGATTAATCGTGAAGCACCAATCATACCATTGCATATGCTCTAATTTTCTTTCCCATGAACTTTTTAAAAATAATGAAATAAATTAGGCTGGAAAGGAAACATTTATACAAAGCATAGAATAGGCTTTTATCCAGTTAAAGGTATAGACCATTAGGATATTTAACTTTTTGGTCTCTGTGCCTATTGTCAAGATTTGTAGTGGAACGCTCTACATCTTTTTACACTAGGCCACCACTGCGGTCTCCATTTGTGCTCTTAATTAAGCTCAGCTTCTTGTTTAATTGTGGATAACGTTGATGCCCAATCTGATTCAGTTCAAGCAGCACAGATGAAAGAAGTCAAGAGTCTCAGATCTGGGTCTGTCACTCACAGGCAGCTCTGATGGGATTTTCTGCCTGCACCCCCTACAGCCTGCAGAGGCACAGGGAAATCGCATGCTGCTGCTCGGCTCCGCCAGCACGGCTCCCAGAAGCTGACCTTGGCAGGGAAAGAAAAGGGAAACAAAAAATTATGCCCATTGCCAGACCTGGGATAACCCGAATCAAAAGACAAAGATGCAAGAGAGTCCAATGCATACGAACCTGCCAGCAGAGCTCGAATCTAAAAAAAAAGTTAGGGGCCAAAAGTTGACAAAAACTATAAAAACAGCAACACTGAAACTGGTGCCTTGGCTGGGTGCGCAGCATATGATGAAGATGTGTATAAAAATCTTGTGAACTGTCCTCAGATGTCTGTCAAAAAATGAATCTTCACAAGTTGAAAAAGAAATTGCTTAAAAATAGATTTAAGTAAAAAAATAATGAAATGTTTGGAAATTTATTTAATGAGGCAGTTTCTGAAGTACAGCACAAAACAAAGATTATATAATGGGTGTCAAGATAATAAACCATACTCAAATTCTTCTCACGCTTCTGAGTCATTTAGCCTGCTGTCCTTTTGAGCTGTCACTTGAACAAAAGCATCTGAAATGAACTAATTTGGTAACTTACCTCATTTGTCTTTCTTTGGGAAGCATTCCTTTTCTCAAGAAGTCTCTGACAACAGGCTAAAAGAAGAGACAAATATAAGTGAAATGCCAATAGGAGAGACAATTAGGTTTTTCCATGAGCTGAAACTTTGAGACATCTATTCCAGGCACTGTTGCTGCATACACCGCGTACCTCTGATATTCAGCTCAGAATTTAAAGAAAATCCATGGAAATTATCTCTGTTATTGGAGAGTCTTTGAGAATCCAACAACACAACTACAACACAACTACAACACAGCACAACTACAACATTATGAAAGAATACCCAAAATGGTTTGGCTCTCAGAAGCTGTACAGTTGCTTTAGCGTGACTCCTCCATGAAGCATCATACCCTGCTTACAGCATTTGTCCTTTGTTTGATACCCAGATTTATCTCACAGAATCACAGAATTTTCAGAGTTGGAAGGGACCTCTAGAGATCATCTAGTCCAACTCCCCTGCCAAAGCAGGATTGCCTACAGCACATTACTCAGGACTGCATCCAGGCGGGTCTTGAAAATCTCCAGAGAAGGGGACTCCACACCCTCCCTGGGCAGCCTGTGCCAGTGCTCTGTCACCCTCACCGTAAAGAAGTGTTTCTATGTATTTGAACGGAACTTCCTGTGTACTAACTTGTGCCCGTTACCCCTCGTCCTGTTACTTGGAACCATTGAAAAGAGCCTGGCTCCATCCTCCTTCAACCCACCCTTTAGATACTTGTAAGCATGAATAAGGTCTCCCCTCAGCCTTCTCTTCTCCAGGCTAAAGAGTCCCAGCTCTCTCAGCCTTTCCTCATAAGGCAGATGCTCCAGTCCCTTAATCATCTTAGTTGCCCTTCGCTGGACTCGCTCCAGCAGTTCCCTGTCCCTCTTGAACTGGGGAGCCCAAAACTGGACACAGTATTCCAGTTGTGGCCTCACCAGTGCAGAGTAGGGGGGGAGAATGACCTCCCTCGACCTACTGGCCACACTCTTCCCTATGCAGCCCAGGATTCCATTGGCCTTTTTGGCAACAAGGGCACATTGCTTGCTCATGGATAATTTACTGTCTACTAGGACCCCCAGATCCTTCTCCTCTGAGCTACTTCCCAGCAGGTCTGCCCCTAACCTCTACTGGTGCCTAGCATTCTTCCTCCCCAGGTGCAGGACCTTGCACTTGCTTTTGTTGAACCTCATTAGGTTCTTCTCTGCCCAGCTCTCCAGCCTGTCCAGGTCACGCTGGATAGCAGCACGGCCCTCTGGGGTGTCAGCCACCCCACCCAGTTTGGTATCATCAGCAAACTTGCTGAGGATACACTCTGTCCCCTCATCCAGGTCATTAATGAATATATTAAACAAAATTGAACCGAGTATTGACCCCTGGGGGACACCACTGGTTACAGGCCTCCAACTAGACTCTGTGCCGCTGATCACAACCCTCTGAGTTCTGTCCCACAGCCAACTCTCAATCCACCTCACTGTCACCTCATCTAGCCCATACTTCCTCAGCTTCCTAATGAGGATGTCATGGGAGACAGTGTCAAAAGCCTTGCTAAAGTCAAGGTAGATAACATCCACGACTCTCCCCTCATCCAGCCAACCAGTTATAACATCATAGAAAGCTATCAGATTGGTCAAGCATGATTTACCTTTGGTAGATCCATGTTGACCACTTCCAATAACTTCCTGTTCCTCAACGTGTTTGGAGATGACATCCAGAATGAGTCACTCCATTACCTTCCCAGGGACAGAGGTGAGACTAACTGGTCTGTAGTTCCCTGGGTCCCCCTTCTTGCCTTTTTTGAAGATCGGAGTGATGTCAGCCTTCCTCCAGTCCTCAGGCACCTCTCCTGTTCTCCATGACCGTTCAAAGACGATGGAGAGTGGTCTAGCAATAACATCCGCCAGTTCTCAGCACTCGCGGATGCATGCCATCAGGGCCCATGGACTTATGAATGTCCAGCTTGGCCAAGTGGTCTCTGACCTGGTCCTCCTCAACAGAGGGAAAATCTTCCTCTCTCCAGACCTTCCCCTTTGCTTTCAGAGTATGCGATTCATGAGGCAGACATCGTGATGGGAGCTTGTTATAGACCTCCTAATCAGGATGTAGAAGCCGATGAAGCATTCTATAAGCAGCTGGCAGAGGTCTCACGATCATCTGCCCTTATTCCTGTGGGGGACTTCAGCTTCCCAGATGTCTGCTGGAAATACTATGCAGCAGAGAGGGAACAGTCATGGAGGTTCCTGGAGTGTGTGGAAGACAACTTCCTAACACAGCTGGTGAAGGAACCAACTAGGGGAAGTGCCCTACTGGACCTACTGTTTGTTAACAGAGAAGGTCTTGCTTTAGCAGTGAAGACCGAAGAAAAGAAGGCATTCAGTAACTCTGCCTTCTCTGTTTCTTCCACCACTAGGGCACCTGTCTCATTCACCAGTGGGCCTACATTTTCCCTAGTCTTCCTTTTTCTATTGATATACTCAAAGAATCTCTTCTTATTGTCTTTAACTGCAGTGGCCAAGCTGAGTTCTGATTGAGCTTTGGCCTTTCTCATTTTCCCCCTACATAGCTTTGTTATATCTTGATAGTCCTCATAAGTTGCCAACCCCCTTTTCCAGAGAATGTAAACTTTCCTTTTTTTCCTGAGGTCCAGCCAAAGCTCTCTATTTAGCCAGGCTGGTCGTCTTCCCCGTCTGCTCGTTTTTTGAGACAAGGGGATGGCCTTCTCCTGCGCTTTTAAGAGCACCTGCTTGAAGTATGCCCAACCTTCCTGGGCACCTTTGCTCTTCAACACTGCCTCCCAAGGGACACTCTCAACCATGCTCCTAAACAGGCTAAAGTCTGCCCTTCGGAAATCCAAGGTGGCAGTTCTGCTGGCTCACCGCCTTACTTGATCAAAAATTGAAAATTCTATCAATTCATGATCACTCTGCCCAAGGCAACCTCTAACCTTTACATCCCCCACAAGACCTTCTCTGTTAACAAACAGTAGGTCCAGTAGGGCACTTCCCCTAGTTGGTTCCTTCACCAGCTGTGTTAGGAAGTTGTCTTCCACACACTCCAGGAACCTCCATGACTGTTCCCTCTCTGCTGCATAGTATTTCCAGCAGACATCTGGGAAGTTGAAGTCCCCCACAAGAATAAGGGCAGATGATCGTGAGACCTCTGCCAGCTGCTTATAGAATACTTCATCGGTTTCTACATCCTGATTAGGAGGTCTATAACAAACTCCCATCATGATGTCTGCCTTATTGGCCTTCCCCTTAATTCTTATCCATACACATTCAACACTGTCATCCACACTGTTAAGTTCCAGACATTCAAAACTGCCCCTAACATAGAGGGCCACCCCACCACCTCTCCTTCCTTGCCTATCCCTTCTGAAAAGTTGGTAGCCATCGATTACAGCACTCCACTTGTGTGTGTCCTCCCACCACGTTTCTGTGATGGCAACTGTATCACAGTTTCCTTGCTGTACAATGGCCTCCAGCTCCTCCTGTTTATTTCCCATGCTGCATGCATCAGTATAGATGCACATCAGCTGGGCTAATTGTCCTGCCACTTTCTTGGTGGGACAAGCCCTAATTCGCACCTGATCATACTCAGACACTACTGTAGCTACCAAATTATCACTACCCCTCGTCTTTGCTGTCACACAATTCACCATCCCCCACCATCACTGGGACATCTCTCTGAGGTCTAACCCACATATATCCCTGTGGAGGACTGAATAGCCCAAAGAAAAGAAAAAGGAACTTTAAACTTTGGGCTCATGATGCAGTTTGAAAGAGGGACTGTCCTCGTGGCAGTTCACTCCTAATTTAATTTCACTCCTAACTTCATGAAGTTAATTTCACTCTTAAGCAGTGACTCCACCGCAGATACCCTTGCCAAATTGCAGAGCGAGTTGTTTCATCTTTGGGTGGCTCCGCTCCCTGCCCACACCAGGATAAATGCAATTATTTTCTCTCCTCTGACCACTGAGGCTGGAAATGTGTTGAAGTCAGCGTCAATCTCATGCTAGGTGCTCATGTCTACCACAATGGTACTGAAGTCTCAGCAGGAGGCTTCTAATGCTATGTAGCACAAATAGATAATAATAATAATAACTAACGTCTCTAATGAGAGACCTCTTCAAGAGTGTAGGGAGGCTGCCAGGCTGATCCATCCCTCCGTGTGTGTCTGAACAGATATATGCCTATTAACCTACCTGTCAGGTTATTTTTTTCCTTACATTCGTAGAGAATCCATGATTGTATCTCATTTTTCGAACAATTTTTTGTTATTCTTGAGGATTTCTTTCCTTAGCAATCACCTAGATTAAGACGGACACTTAAAGGGAATTCAGTAAGGCTTCCTTCATTACCCAGCCTGGATACGTTCGTGCTTCCAGCATTCTGAAAAGGCTTAACACATTGAGGCATGTATGAAAATTGCATGAAGCCCTGAACCTCAATGGGATTTTTAGAGCGGGTGTCAAAGTGTCAAACTCCCCAGCAGACAAGTAGACCTCCATCTCAACACAATAGATTTACTTCAGAATAGGACTCAAAACAGGATTATTTGTGGAGAAAGCTGCTGGACTAAGGCGCTCTGAAAAGTAGTATGCCATAAACCAATCAAAATGAGATTAGTGGAGATTTTAAGAACTCAGGGAAATATGTAGAGGATTATTTGACAACATTATCATTCACAAAAGATGCTTGGAAAAACTAAGAAGTAACAATATTCTCAAAAACTGTTTCCATCACTCAGTGTTTTAACATAAAATGAGATTTAAAGTTTTAGCTTTAGTAGTCATGCCATTCTGTAGCATCTCCACTGACTTTATCTCTCTTTCTCTCTTTTTCTTTTTGGCATTTATGAATATTTCACATTTTCCTTAAGGCTGTAGAGAAAAGTCATTGGATTGTAATTCTCAAAGACTTAAAAATCATGAGGCAAATAGATCTTAAAACATGTATTTATTAATCTCTTCAATTTAAATAGGAACTGGTTGATTTTCTGAGCCTTGATTGTGATTTTTGAATACTTACAATACTTTCCTATTGATCTGACCTCTTCTGTAATTCTGACAGAGACCATAGCTACAGCCCTGGAGTACAGCTGAGCTGTATTAAACCACTCAAATCTACTTGCACACAAATAATTCAGATTTGTTAACAAACAAAAAAGTTATTTAGTCAAAGCAGAGAACAAGGGGAGAGCCAGTATGAACATGGATAGATTAATATATGTGTTAATATCAGGATTACTGCTATTTTATTATTATCAACAGTAATCTAAAATTATGGGTAAATAGCATCTACTTGGATAGTAATAAATAGAACAATGATATAACAATATGAAGGAGAGAGATCTAATACAAAGGGACTTAAGAGAGAAAAAAAAAAGAAGTTGATTTCATAAACCACTAGCTAATATAAAAAAGAAAAATGAGCTTTTAGGGTGGAATTAATCCTGCCTAATTTCAACCATTTAAACAATTTAAAACTTCAATCGTTTAAACTTTAAGCACCCCTTTTCAAGATAATTGTCTAGTTTCCTGTGTAGTCGGTGGACAGAAATACATTATGGACAAATTTAATTCATCTCGCCTATCTTGAACAATGCTTTAGGGTAGACTGCTATTGAGAAGCTCTGGTCTCTCTTTCCACCGTAAGGCAAGTTGGGACCACTGCCTTATACTAGACACGTACATTTTGGACAATTACAATCAGTTGAGATTAATTTCACTCTCACAAGGGAGAAAATTATGGAAAAAGTAAAGCAAATACAGATTTAAGAATGATGAAAACAAGAAAAAAAAATAATGATATAAAATTACATAAAAGCTTTTCTTACACTTTTAAATGGTATTTGAAGACTTTTAGAGGGCCTGTGTTTTGGCACTGTAGTAATGCAGACAGGCTCTTCCTCTAAAGAATTTCTAAATTGTCTGCTTTTCTCTCGTGCAGGTAGTGAATTTGGGCATTTTTAGGAGAACTGATTCACCGGGCACTTAAAATTTGGAAGACCAAGTCAGGTGTTTAAGTTTGAAGGATGGATTAGACCTTACAGCTCTGAAACAAATTTTGAAGGAAAAAATAACAAAAGACAAATAGATAAATAGAAAAATGCAACATGTTTTTGTCAAATTAAGTTCTATCAAGCAATTCTGTCTTTTCTTTGAGAAATAAAACTATTTCATAAATTAATTTTAGTAGGCATTTTATATTAAGAAAATCATAGTGAAGATGAAAAACAAGAGAGCTAAATCTAACCTGAGTAAAGTACAAGTGTAACTAAGGTAAGATAGGTAGGGAACTGCTAAAAGAGGTAATGAGAGCGGTATTCTCCAGAGGGTAAGTCACTGGAGGAAGGTAACAATGAGGATACTAAAAAATTGCTCATAAGATTCATTTATTCATATTTTCATTAATGACGTTAGCTCAAAAGCAAGTAAGTGATGATAAAGCTTTCTGATAGCATGAAGACTTTGTCAATAAACAGGTGGGTCAGGAAGAACAGCATGATGTTGAGGACCACAGTGATGGAAATGGAATTAAATTCAATGGTTAAAAATGAAAGGTCATGTGCCTAAGGACTCGCAAGAAGACTTTCTGGAGTAATAAGGAATTCATCGGTTGGAGTTCAGCAGTGTTATGTGAGCACAGGTATCTTCTGAGTTATTAAGGAGATGTGAGCACAGGTATCTTCTGATTTAATAAGGAGAAGTAGGCATGAAAAAAGTAAAGGTGTTCCTGAGATATGTTGAGAGAGGTATTTCCAACAGAGGTTACTAGTCTGTTTTACCTGCGTGGCAGACTGAAGCTCAGAGGAGGTAAAGAAATATTAATGGCTTTTGCGAGAATTATTAATGCTTTTTGTGGGTTTGCTGAAGGAAGACGTGGCACCCTGAGGAATGTCCTCTGGGATAGGAAAGCTTCATTGAGAGGAAGTATAAGAAACTCATACATAAGCATGCTAAGGGATAAACACATTTAATAAAGAGCTATTTAAATTAAAGCACAGTGTTACAGGGGAAACAAACAAACAAACAAAATAAACCACAAAAAAACCTACAAACAAATGCCAAACCAAACCCACAGATCTATATACACTAATCAGAAATGCATATAGGTTCAAAATACTAAAAATAAAAAAAGTTTTCTTGTCATTATTACATGTAATTAATGAGACTTACAATAAAAAACATCTATCTAGTTTCAAGACGGAGTTCAATTGTCTTCTGGAAAAGATCATACAATTATGATGCATTCCAAGCAGGGGACTGGACTCAGTGATTTAGGAGATTCCTTCCAGTTCTCTGTTGCAAGCACATGCACTACTGATAGAAAATAGTTCAGAGCAACCTGTGTGGGAATAACAGGCTCTTTTCTAGAACATTTTATTAGGAGATATTTAAAGATTCTATAAGGAAAGGAAGACTGTCTTTATTTCCATTTGTGGAGGAATAAACTGAGGCACATGCAGGTAAAATGGCTTTCCTTAGTAACCCACCAGGTTTGTAGAAGATAGGTTTGTAGAAGACAGAGTAAGTTTCTTTAATTCCTCTACAGTGGGCTGTCTGCTGCACTACAGTGACTTCCCACAGCTGGAAAGGAGGGTGAAAGGAGTTAATTTTTTTTCTGTTAAAAATAGCTATTTATAAGTGACAAGCTTATCATTAGAAACAGATACATACCATGGCAATTTTCCTTTTGGAGATTGCTGTAAGAATAAGGCAATTTCATAGGGAGTTATGAATTTTTGCATCTAGGGTATGCCTACATGTGTGAAATGGAGTGCGGTTTGGAGAGCAATAAATTAACAGAGCCCTAAATTCACATGGGAAAGTGTAATCTTGCAGCTAACTGGCTTTCAAACTCGAGCTAATGCTTAGTGTGCTCCTGCCCATGAGCAAACCAAGTAACTCTGCGTCTTGCCCCGAGCTGGCTCACATCTGCTACCTGGGTGTCTGCTCTGGATACCCCCAAGTGTCTAGCTCCAGAGACAGTATGGATAGGGCCATGTGTAAACACAGCCTTAAAATCATCCAAGACCACGGTGACACTTTCTTTGTCAACCTGACTTTGGGGTTTTTTTCAGGATTAGTTTGGATTATTCAAAAAATCTGTTCTAATACTAATTTTTCAAAAGTTTGCCTCAGCATGCTAGATTGACAGTGAAAAAGGAATTGTTAGTCACAAGGTGAACAGAAATTATTTACTCTGAATTTGTTGTGTCGACGTGCTGTCTATTCAGATTAGCTGTATTGTAATTGCCTCTAATTCAGTGTTTCATCTATGTTTGCAAAATTATGTTCATTCCAATAGACTATTTCATCACTTTCAATGACAGACTTACATCAAAATATTTCTGTTCACCCAAACAAATTGAACTTCAAAATAAATTATATTGTTAACAAGAAGATGCCAAGTATAAAGGAGATTATCCAGTAGGTTATACATACATTAAATACGGCTGGATGGCTTTTACCCTTGATAAATTTAGAAGATTTAGAAATTAATGTATTTTACTGAATATAAGCAAAATGTTTACAAACATAACAAAGCATCACTCTGTAGCCTTAAGTGTTTAAATTAGCTTTAGAGCTCTGAGATATAAAATATTAAGTATGCATATTGTTGACACAGGAAGTTTGCATCAGATCACCAAAAATCCTGTATTTTTAACTATATTAATTCTTTGATATGAATAAAACAAGCAAGCTAATAATAAAGTCCTGTCCTGGTTTGAGCGACACAGGACTAATTGCTCTTCTAATACTTGGGAAAACTGCACTTTTAGAAGACTCCAGTGTCTGAATTTGTGAAAATATTTACTTTACAGCCAGCTATGGTGTGTGGGTTTCAAGGTCTCAGTGTTTTTGAGCTAGCCAGGTGCAGGGATGAGGAGGAGCGAGACCCGGGCACTTGACCCAAGCTGCCCGACAGGATTATTTCATACCTTCAACATCACATTCACTATAAATGAGAAAGTTTGCTGCGAAGTTCTCTCTCTCCCTTGATGGCTGCCATCATGAGAACTTCATGCCCCGGTGCCAGACTCCTGAGCCTTTCCCTTCCTCCTGAAGCCGTAGCGCTCACAGTGTCTGACATTTACTGTCCACTGCCGGGAGTGCACAGCTTCCCACTCATAGAATTCGCTGAGTATAATCTGTGCATATTCCGTATTGGTGTCAGGATCAATATTGGTTCTTTAGTGCTGTTAATGTTAATTATCTAATCTTATTCTATTAAACCTGCTTATACTTCAGCTCCCAGGTTTCCTTGTTTTTCCCAATACCCTTTCCCGGGTGGGGAGGCGTCATGGGGTGATGGAATGATCGTCTAAAGGACAATGAATTGTTATGGGTCTCTCAAACCATAACAAGTCCTTTCAATAATGTTGTTGCTTTATCCTCAACAGTCTTACCTGAGCAATTGCTGGATTTTCAGTTACCTTAATCATCCATTCCTTTGGCTTTAAACCCTTATCAGTCTGTGAGGAATGACACGTAGCTTGCAAAGGAATAAAACCAAAACTTTACAAAAATAACACCTAACATTACTGGGGGATATCAAATACCCCAGAATCCATTAGCCACCTGGATTGCAAACTCTAACCTCAGCCTATAGTAAATATCCAGAATCAAGAAAAAGCAGCCCTGTCATAAAAGGCCCTGGAAAACCTAATAAAGAAATAAATCCAGTTCCCCTTCCTATCTATAGGAGAAATTTATTGTCCTGATTGTGTGCTTC
The DNA here is from genome assembly GCF_965231255.1 of Vanellus vanellus. NCBI lineage: Eukaryota > Metazoa > Chordata > Aves > Charadriiformes > Charadriidae > Vanellus > Vanellus vanellus. Next base: position 205,320,695 of record NC_138905.1, on the reverse strand, counting down.
GCTTGGTGTGAGGCTTAGGGCTGAAGAATGTAGCAGTCTCGACAGTTTGTAGCTTACTGGATATTAGTTGTCCCCTGTGGGTAGAAAGAGAGGGTTTTTGCATTATGTTGTCTTCTACAATGGGGAATGATCCTATAGGTGTGTGGTCATATAATGTTAAAACTAACATTAGGGTTATGGCTGAACAGTCTCATGCTACAGGAAGCTAGAGGACTGGGAACGTTAGACAGCTTTTAGAGACAAGCAGGGATTGGTACTGGTGTTTATATGGCACTCCATGGTCTTTTACAACACTGCGGTACTCATACCAGGAATTTAATCGTTCTGGATTAGGGTTAAGGAAGGTCCAGGCAGGTCGCAGATTGTGGGACACAAACTGACTCACTGACAGCAGATGGCCTGAGTCATTCTTGCTCTTTCGATGTTATACATCCTTTTACAATTCCAGTGGTCCTCTAGGCTTCAGAGCATGCAGGAGCAGTGTCAGGCGGTTATCGTTGAGAAATCTTATCTAAGGAGGCAGTATGTTGCCTATCCCACCCCTGATTAACTGGAAAGAAAAGAACTGAAGATGTTTGTTGTAAAAGACCATGGAAATACCATTTAAAAAGAACAACTCCTACCCTGAAAAGCTGAATAATATCTTTAATCCACTGTCTTCTTAGCCCTTTACGCTCCCCATTGTCTTAAATGTATCTCACTTTTGTGACATGCCATCCAGATTTTGTATCAGATTTTTTGCTTGTTTTCCTTTTGCTATTAGCTTAACTGGTTGATTGCATCTAAACTGCATCATATCTATTATTAATACACAGTACAAAGTCAATATTTTTTTTCTCAAAATTTGATCAGAAATAGCAAATTGCATAGGGGACAACTTGTGGTAGAAGTGGTCAGCCAAAATTAAAATACATTTGAATGCAGAATAGAGACACCCAATCAATTATGTATTTACAGAAACACACATATCTTGGATTTTTGTATGCAAATGCTGTCACTACTCTGAGCCCCTCTTATGAATATACAATGGTAATTGCAACTGTACACATCTTGCATTTAACTCATATTCCCAAATGGAAAATCTGAGCAGTCAGGAAACTGTTATGAATTTATAACTCTGCCTGTAAAACTTCAAGTCCATGAATAAATAAATGGAGTTTGTGTTGTGAATCCCATAATTTTGCCAAAGGATTTTTCTTGAAATGTAGGTTTGTATACATTTTTGCCAGGTGCCTTCCAGCAGAGGATGAGCCTTCTTACTTCTTTGACTCTAAAAAATCTTCGCCTTTCATTTGGCTTTGCAGCCCCACCAAAAATAACAAATAGTCTTTATGTAGCTACTTATTCTTAAAGAAATTGATGTACCCGGTAGTGATTTACATTTACAACAGAAGGCAAGTAGTCTAAGATAAACTAAAACATTTTGATCACGTAGATGTCCTGGGCTCAGGGGCTGTTTAGATGAGCCAATAGAAAAGGTTGTCTCCCATCCTCAGGCTGTGGCTTGCATCCACAGTGCTTACCCCTCTCCTCCAGGGATGGGGTGGCTCCATCCCACAGTCAGCAGGGAGTCGACCCTGACCAGTGGTATTCCTATATCTGCCCCAGGACGTAGACTAGGAGGGCCTTAGTGCCAAAGGGCATCCTAAAATTAACCGATAAGAATGATCTCACACCAGCCGAAGCCAGTGCCTGGCTGAGTTTGTTTTCCTAGCTTGATTACAAGTGCATATTTATAGAAATAGCTATTAATCCAGAGCCAAACATGCCCGAACCCAACGAGAAGGAGAATAGAATCTTTTCACTCTGCAGTGTTATATTTAGTCATAAAAGTACTGGGAAGATCTTTGACTGGCATATTGGATTTCTGTCTCTCTCATATTTTGGCTAGATTTTTTGAAATCCAGAATTACAGCCAAATAATCTTCCTCTCTATGTTTGAGACAGCTCTTGAACTTATTTTGTGTGAGGGTAAAGGGTGTTTTAGGCTCCTTACTTGCCTGAACAATCCTGGGCTTTATCAAGCTGTCTCGGAAAAGACAGCTCTTCCGTAAGCGGCAAGAAAATTGTGCTTTGCCCGGCACGTCAGTCTGGTGTTTGCTGACGACAATGGAACCCTCTCTGTACTGCAGTAGAATCACATGGAAGAGCTTGTTTCCCCCCCAATACCTCTGTTTCCCCGGTAGGGAGGACTCATTAGCTGCTGAGATGTGGGTCTGCCCTCAGTCCTTCAAGAAAGTTGAGTTGAAGTCTGGCCAGCAGGTCTGGCTGCCCTGGGCACCCATGAGTGCTCTGCATCTGCTCTTGTGCCAAGTAATTTACATATCATCACGGGCTTGTACAGGCTTGGCTAGTTCCTTCTTTGCTGAAAAAAACTCAAACAAAACTGGCTTGTATCTCCATAAAACTAGCGTAACGGAGTGTCTAAGCAGGCTAGTCAAGTCCCAAAGATCTTGTGTGCATAAACAACTCTTTGCTAATATTTTTTGCAGCCAAAAAACTTCATAGCACAATAACTACAGCAAATGAAGATATCTGGAAGAAGCTGTGGTACCAAGTGTTGCTTACAACAAAAGATGAAATGAGCTGCATGACCTCCATGAGAAACTACTTCCAGGTGGGTGTGAGCAGCACTGGTACCCAGGCAGGGTGTGAACAGCAAAACCACACTTTGTACCCAGCTCAGAAAGGTGCACCAGTAAATCCAGGTGACACATCTAGGGCATGGATTCAGGTATCTGAAATGAGACATTCAGGTTAATTCAGACATTTTGTTCATGGAATTGGTTAAAACAAGTGAACATGATCTGAAACCTTTGAAGAAAGAAGAGGAAAGAGATAATAAATAAGAGTTTCTGGCTGGAGTGGTTGTGCCGGTCCTGGGGGCAGAAACCACCATGAAGGACCTCTGGGCAGAGACCAGGGCAAAACGCTAAGGGGAGTCTAGGAGAGGACTGTAGTACAAACACTAGCGAAGGGGTGCAACAGAGGGTAAGGATCAGGTCTGGTTCATTCTGACAACCCTGGTGCTGAAAAACTGTGTTTGTATTCTCTCTCACTATTCACCTCACAAAGTGAGGTGGAAAAGAGCAATAAGAGCTGTCTATCGATTTTCCTGTCTCTGAAGATTGCCTCTGGTAGACCATATTCTAGTGCTTTACCTAGATGTCTAAAGACAATCTGGCTGAAATTAAGGGTTGAAATAGTCTTTGGTAACCAGGTAAATAAAAAGTAAAAATACAGAACCTCATTTGTGTGCACCAAAAAGAATACTAAATATTTTGCAGTTTCTTCACTCCAGAACTTATATTCTTTAAGACTTATTTTTTTAAAAACATTTAATTATTTTTTTTCATTTTGACATTTTCTAAGTAAGTTATATTTCATTCAGATGTTCACCTAAACTTAATTGATGGGAAAAGGTAAACTTTTCCTCAAAATAATGGGAAAGTTTTAGTTTGAAAAGAAATTTGCTGTTGTTGTTTTCAACAGACTTGAAATTAGATTTGTTCCACTTCGATTCGTATAGCAACAATGTCTATTATTTTTTCTACTTTAACATAAAACTAAGACTCCCAGGGTTTTTTCTGGAGACCGTTCTGCAGGGAAGTATTGTTTTCCTGAAAGTTAGTTTGCTTTTTAATTCTACCCATTCTTTCTATTACATCTAGGTACATTTTAGTGTACTCTCTTAAGCAACTTCATCAAACAATGTTTCTACAACTTTTAATTCCAGTATATGTATTTAGCCTTTGATTTCTCAACAGCCTTCTTCAAATTTGTCTTATTCTTCTGCAGTCTTTGATTTCTTCTACCCAGATATATTGCAATTATTTTCCCAATGCAACCGATCAACCCCTAGTTCTTTTTTTTTTTCAATTCCCCCTACCCGGTTCTTTCTCTTTGGATATTGCTATTGGTTCTGAGGAGGCAAGATGCAGGATGGGCAGAAAACTTTTGGAATAGAATTTGCTAACAATCTGCTGTCTCAGAGAATTGGCAGAACTAATTCACATATGTCTACCAAGAGCAAATAAACATCCCCTCAGCTATGCTTCTCGCTTGCACTTTAACTGGAACTGTTTCATACTGCATAAATGATTAAATATTAATTGGGCCAGAAGCTGACTATAGTCTCAGTTCTCATGGCACAACTTTTGGCAGAGACCACATTCATACAGAATGTGTTGCTGAGGTTTTGGATACCATTATTGCAGGGGAGGTTGGACTAGACGACCCTTAAAGGTCCCTTCCAACCCAAACTATTCTATGAGTCTATGATTCTATGATAATATTGATTCATCTGAAATATCTACTGTTCTGGGAAGAAGAGTCACATAAAGCACATGCTACACAGTTATAAATTTCTACTAGTCAAGATTTAAACAAAGGTGCTGCCACCAAACCGTTCCAGTATTCCTAAGGGAAGGCCAATGATTTTGTCTTTAGTTCTGGGGTTTTTTTTAGAAGAATATGGCTTTGAGTATTCTCACCGCCGGGAATGCTTCTGAATGTGCTCATCAAGGAAAGGAACACAAGACCCCAGACATTTCTTAGGACAATATTTGAGACCGCAATGTGTCTCTACTAAACCGCCTGCTCTCAATAACAGAAACAGGAGTGCAGGGAAAGGCAGATGGTGCATGTGTAAAACACTGTGGCAAATACTCACTATGAACTCGTTACAACACATACTCAGACATGGAACATTTTAGCACTATTGAAACATCCAGATGTATCTTCTTTTGGCCCTGAAGGACCTTTTCTTTTTCCCCGCACCCCTGAGCAACTAGAATGCTTTGATAGCTCCAAAGCTCAGCAAATAATGTGATTATCCAAGACTTTTTTACCTCTCTGCCTTCCCAGACATGCCAGGCTGGGCATGTGCCTACATGTCAGCGGCTACCAGTGCCCACATGAGTGTGAGGGTGGCAGTGCTGAGATGAGTGGCACAGGCACTGGCGGATGCTCTCTGTTGTGAGACAAGCTGCAGAATGGTGGAAATAGTGAGCGGTGGCTCCTCAAACACCACCTCACATCCCCCGTTCCTGTTTCTGTGAGGTGGGCACAGAGAAGGGAATGATGGGTGTCATTTCTTTAAGAATAAAAGTCAAGAACACCCTTATGAACTTCACTGAGACCTCAAAAGCCATGAAAGACAAGCAACTTTTCCAAGGACATGATTAATTTTACAACACGTGTCTGAGGAAGATCAATGTAGAGATAAACTGAACTTTTATTTTTATGCTTTGAAATGATGGGTTTGACTAAAAAGAGTTTAAGTTCTTTTGGGCACTCAAATAGCAGCACATTTGCTAGAAAAAAAAACAATCTTTTTTAAAACTTTCCAGTCAATGGCTCAATGATAAAATTTACATTGCTTTTTAGTCCTATATGTACTTATAATGCCCTCTTTTCAGCTATCTTTAGGTTTAATTTTTTTACTTTTTTATTAAGCCCATTTTCATTACAAATGTTTTTTCATCATTATAGACAGGGTTTTATGGTAGCCTGACACTTAATGGTGTGTCAGTATAGTGTATCACAGGCAAATGAATTATTTTTACATTATATTGAATTAATGAATGAAAATTTTGAGCACAAACAAGAAGTGACCAGTCTGAGGAAAGAACACCACCAGAAAAATGATGCTCGGTCACCACTGGAGCCTGAAGCATTTTGCATAAAGTTGGGTTATATGAATGCAAGGCAATGACATGCGGTTTGTCATTCATCAGAGGTAAGATAGTTTCCCCCTAAAAAAGGTATTATCAGAATCATAGATACATAGAATGGTTTGGATTGGAAGAGACCTTAAAAATCATCCAGTTCCACCCCCCCTGCCATGGGCAGGAAGACCTCCCACTAGACCAGGTTGCTCAAAGTCCCATCCAACCTGGCCTTGAACACTTTCAGGGATGGGGCATCCATAACTTCCCTGGGCAACCTGGGCCAGTGTCTCACCACGCTCACAGTGAAAAATTTCTTCCTGATGTCTAATCTAAATCTACCCTCTTCCAGTCTGAAGACATTCCCCCTTGTTCTATCACTACATGCCCTTGTAAAAACTCCTTGTCCAGATTTCTTGTAGGCCCCCTTCAGAAACCGGAAAGCTGCTATAAGGTCTCCCTGGAGTCTTCTCTTCTCCAGGCTGAACAACCCCAACTGAAGCTATGTTGGCTGCCACTGGTCACCTCCTTATTTTCCACATGCCTTAGCAGAATTTCCAGAAGGATCTGTTCCATGATCTTGCCAGGCACAGAAGTGAGATAAACCAGCCTGTAGTTCCCCAGGTCTTCCCGTTTTCTCTTTTAAAAAATGGGGGTTATGCTTCCCCTTTTCCAGTCAGTGGGAACTTCACCGGACTGCCACTACTTCTCAACTATGATGGTTAGTGGCTTGGCAACTTCATCCACCAGTTCCCTCAGGACCCATGAATGAATCTCATCAGGTGCCATGGACTTGTGCACCTTCAGGTTCCTCAGCTGGTCCTGAACCTGGTCTTCACCTACTGTGGGCGGTACCTCATTCTCCCAGTCCCTGCCTTTGCTTTCTGCATCTTGGGTGGTGTGGTTAGAGCCCTTCCCAGTGAAGACTGAGGCAAAAAAGTCATTGAGTACCTCAGCCTTCTCCATGTCCCAGGTGACCATGTCTCCTGTGGCCCATGGTTTCGCTACTCTTCCTTTTTTCACTGATGTACCTATAGATGCTTTTCTTGTTACCCTCGATGCCCCTGGTCAGATTTAATTTATCAGGGCTTTAGCTTTCCTAACTCAATTCCTGTGCAGACAATTTCTCTGTATTCCTTCCAGGCTACCTGTCCTTGCTTCAACCCTCTGTAGGCTTCCTTTTTCTGTTTGAGATTGTCCAGGAGCTCCTTGTTCATCCACACATAATAAAGACATAAGTCATAATCAAGACAGGATCATTTCCTGAGGTATTTCCCAATGGGAAGAAAAAGTGATAAAACATGCTAAAAATGTGAAATGTGGAGATATTCTCTCATAGATCATTACTTTGGAAACACTAAAAAGGGTTTCCTTGTACAATTTTTTCATGGGTTTCGGTAACAGCATGCAGGAGTACTCTGATAGAAAAAGGGCTCACTCCTGTAACTGCTGAAATAGCCATTAATAGCGATTAGTGAGAGGTGACACTCCTGTAATCTGGGCTGAAAATTTCATCAGTTACACCATAAAGCAGCTTTGAAAGGAACTTTGACATTTGGCCTAATGATCAGGGTTGATGAAAGGCATTGGTTTGTGAAAGTCGTTGGTGAATGTAAACTTAAGTGTACTGTTCAGCAATGTCATCATAACATTGTCTTAAAACCTGCCTTGTTTTAAGATGTACAACCACAATGACTTTTTTTTAATGTGAATTCCAGTTCACTTAGGTATCTCAAAACTCCCCACTCCTAAACTAGGAATTGTATTTCATCTTTTGTCTTTTATAGTTTCATCTTTATCTGAGTTTCAATCCCTGCCAAGCTCCCAAACTCTTAGTAAAAAAGAATAAGTTAATTTTTCTTAGTCACAAGAGTGAAACCTTCATTTTTTTAAAAAATTATCAACACTTTAGTTAAAAAAATAAACAAATGTTATCTCAGCATTTTTGAAGATGAGCTCATACTGCATCTTACCTGATTGGGCTATGTACTTTCACAGATTTCCACCAAAATTAGTGGGGTTTCAGTTAGTACAGTGCTCTGGGCTACTGGCATACGTTGCAGACTCAATGCCTTGCTTAGATGATATTACCACTGACCTTGTTGTCGCTACCAGTTTTTCAAAGCAGGCAATGAATGAAATTGTTCAACAGGAGGTATAGGATGAACAAAAGAAGTACTTTCTCACAGAAGGCCTAATTAAGCTGTGGGAGTAATTTTCTCACGATAATGTGAACATCACAAGTTTAGTATGGGAAATGTCATAATCCAGGGTTATTAAAAACAAAAATAAGACCTTTAGTTTAAGAAGTCCCAAAGCTTCAGGTTGGTCAACTCTGGATGCCAACACTAGCTCTGTTTTTACGTTCTGCTCTGTTCCTCTGCTGCTAGCTGTTGTTGGAGCAGGACACTTGCTTAGATGGATCTGTGGTTTTACCCAACAGAAATGTCATAATGTCTTTATATTTTCTTCTTCTTCTTCCTCTCCTTCTTCTTCTTCTTCTTCTTCTTCTTCTTCTTCTTCTTCTTCCTAGAATGGGCATGATGGGAGATGCAGGGTGCTATTCAAAGAATAAAAATAAAGTTCTTTTTTCCAAGGCTTTACCATCCAAGACAAGAGACAGATGGAAAGAGGCAGATGGAGAGTACAAGGAATCAGTGACACAACATCAATCAACATGAGTGGCAGTAAAATCATTGCTGCAGCCATTTCAACATTACAAGGGTTTTTTTCCTGGCATTAGGGAAATAAAGGTTTTAAGAAGAGACTTGGAGGAGCATAATGAGGCATTTTTATTGGTATTTACAAAAAATTCCATTGGAGTGTGAGGAAAGATGAAAATGCTCATTTGCTCTAAATGAGGAGTTAGGGATTTCACTTTAGATTCTCATATTTTAAATTTCTAACCAAAATTCCCATTACTTACCATTCCTCAGTGTTCTGTTACGCAAAATAATAAAAAATCAAAGTAAATCCCTTTTCCTCTGTATCACCACTGTGTATATCTGGAGGCCTGAATGAGGAATCTTTCAAAGCTTGCATGCTTTGGTGCATATTCTATGGCACACGGGCTCCAAAATGACTTGGTGTGATAGCTGCCAGCCTAGGAACTAGGAAGAAAGCTGTTTCTCTAATAAAGAACATGACTTGTATGCACTTTAATCCACTATTAATACATGCTTGAGAGAGTTTTAAAACTAAAAAAACCCAACACAACAGAAGAGGAAACGGGTGATGTAACAGTCAAAACCGCAGGAGGTGAGGAGGAAGGGTTGATGTGGCAAAACCTTCATTGGACTAAGGGATTGCTCCTGAACAGCGCTTGTGGTGTACAAAGAGGATGGGAAAGGAGGAAAAATAATCAAAAAGGAAGGACTTATTCTAAAAACATGTAGAAAGAATAAGACATAAAAAAATAAAAAAAAACATGACAAAGAATTGAGAGATAGGACAAGAACCTGGACACCCTTAAAGCAACATATGAGCTGATCCTGCTCAGCCACAGCTCTCCTTGTCTGCAGCACATGCTCTTGTGTGATGTGGTCAATCGAGGGTTGATGTAGGGAAAAAATCAGAAGGGCCAAAGCTCAGCTAGAGCTAAACCTGGCTTCTGTTGTCAAGGACAACAAAAAAAGTTTCTATAAATATATTAGCGATAAAAAGAGGACCAAGGATAATATCTGTCCTCTAGTAGATGGGGCTGGTAATGTAGTAACCAAGGATGAGGAAAAGGCTGAGGTACTTAATGCCGTCTTTGCCTCAGTCTTCAGCAGTAGGACCAGTTGTTCCTTGAATTCTCCGACCCCTGAGCTAGAATACAGGGATGGGGAGCAGAGTGAAGCCCCTGTAGTCCAAAGGGAAATGGTGAGGGACCTGCTTCAGCACCTGGAGGTGCACAAATCTATGGGGCCGGATGGGATCCATCCAAGGGTGCTGAGGGAGCTGGCGGAAGTGCTCACCGGCCCACTGTGCATCATTTATGAACAGTCCTGGATAACTGGGGAGGTCCCAGCTGACTGGAGGTTGGCAAATGTGACGCCCATCCATAAGAAGGGCCGGAAGGAGGATCCAAGGAACTACAGGCCAGTCAGTCTGACATCGGTGCCTGGGAAGGTCATGGAGCAGATCATCCTCAGTGCCATCACACGGCGCATGCAAGAGAACAGGGTGATCAGGCCCAGTCAGCATGGCTTTGTGAAAGGCAGGTCATGCCTGTCAAACCTGATCTCCTTCTATGACAAGGTGACCCACTTGCTGGACAAGGGAAAAGCTGTGGATGTTATCTACCTGGATTTTTGCAAGGCTTTTGACACCGTTTCCCATAGCATTCTCCTGGAGAAACTGGCTGCTCATGGCCTGGACAGGTATACTCTTCGTTGGGTAAAAAACTGGCTGGATGGCCGTGTCCAGAGAGTGGTGGTAAATGGAGTTAAATCCAGTTGGTGTCCAGTGACGAGTGGTGTCCCCCAGGGATCGGTGCTGGGGCCCGTTCTCTTTAATATCTTTATCAACGATCTGGATGAGGGGATCAAGTGCACCCTCAGTAAGTTCGCAGACGACACTAAACTGGGGGGGCGTGTTGATCTGCTTGAGGGTAGATTGGCTCTGCAGAGGGATCTGGACAGGCTGGACAGATGGGCTGAGGCCAATGGTATGAGGTTCAACAAGGCCAAGTGTCGGGTCCTGCACTTGGGTCACAACAACCCCATGCAGCGCTACAGACTGGGGGCGGAGTGGCTTGAAAGCTGCCTGGCAGAAAAGGACCTGGGGGTGTTGGTGGACAACCGGCTGAGCATGAGCCAGCAGTGTGCCCAGGCAGCCAAGAAGGCCAACACCATCCTGGCCTGCATCAGGAATAGTGTGGTGAGCCGGACTAGGGAAGTAATCATCCCCCTGTACTAGGCACTGGTGAGGCCTCACCTCGAGTACTGTGTTCAGTTTTGGGCCCCTCACTACAAGAAGGACATTGAGGTGTTGGAGCATGTCCAGAGAAGGGCTACAAAGCTGGTGAAGGGTCTGGAGGACAAACCTTATGAGGAACGACTGAGGGATCTGGGGTTGTTTATCCTGGAGAAGAGGAGGCTGAGGGGAGACCTTATCACCCTCTACAACTACCTGAAAGGAGGTTTTAGAGAGATGGGAGCTGACCTCTTCTCCCTGGCGACAAGTGATAGGACAAGAGGAAATGGGTTCAAGTTATGTCAGGGCAGGTTTAGATTAGATGTTAGGAAGCATTTTTTCACTGAAAGGGTTATTAAACATTGGAATAAGCTGCCCAGAGAGGTGGTGGATTCACCATCCCTGGAGGTGTTTAAGAAAAGGGTAGATGAGCTGCTTAGGGACATGGTTTAGGAGTGGTGGTGTTTTTATCAGGGTAGGTTAATGGTTGGACTTGATGATCTTAAAGGTCCCTTCCAACCTCACTGATTCTATGATTCTATGATTCTATGATTCTGCACACTTATGGTGCAGGAATTGCTGTCCAGCCTCCTGCAAGGGTGGTCTTGCTCAGTTTCTTTCCCAGAGTGGCTTGTGAGGACACTTACATGTCCCCTCCAATGAACCCTCAGGACATCTGAGTGTCACATGGGGATTGGCCCCTCACTCAGCAACCTCAGCTAAAGAGCTGCAGTGACCCACCACCAAGAAATAAAGTCCCGTTTTCATTCTTGCTAGTAATGTCTCCCATGCTGGAGGATAACAGAGGACATGTGCAGCAGAAAACTACTGGAACCAACTCATCGGAGACAGTGGGCTGTGTACGTAGTACATGGGCAAGTGGAACTCCTCCATTACCTTCCTGGACTCAGGAAAGCTGAAAGACACGTGGGAGAACAATTCAGAAATACCCTCACCTTCAGTACGTGGGGATCCCACTCCCACAGTCAAAGTGGAAACTCTGCAGGGGCTTGCCATACTGGCCATCTGCATGTTCCACATGCAGCTTTCCAACCTCTGCTGCTTCCTCCTCAAGTTCTCAGCAGGTTTGCTAGACTTAACTCTCTGTACAAAGTGTACTTCTATTTGTGGCTTGTCTTCTCGATGCCCTCCTTAGTGGGATAAGAATCATCTCATTCTAACTTGCTCTTTGCTTTGTTAAATTGAAATGCTACTTTAGCTGGCTTTTATTCATACTAAAATCAAGTTTATGCCATTTTAAAAGGAAAAATAAATCAGTTCTAGCCACCTACTGAGCTGACATATTTCATGCCAGGATTCATCAAGCACCTGGTGATTTTTCAGAAAGAGAATGAGACCTCCTTGTGTTTGCATCAATTCTAATGGAAAAAATCCCAACCCTAAACAGCTGAAAATCTGAATACCAAGAAAGAAAAAAACACAAACACCAAAACCATGAGATAGTTTAATTTTTTTTTTTAAATATTCTGGTTTTACACTCTAGCTAATTGTTGAGACAAATTCCAAACTCTTCTCCTCACTCTAAAGGCAAGATATCCTAACCCACCAACACTCCTTAGTGAATTCGCACCTTCTTTTGTTTGTGTTGTTAATCTTACTACTTTACAATATTAGTGTAGACTTCCAGGAAGCAGGTTTAAACTTACTTGTTCACTTAGCAAGGGGAAAGAAACTGAATAAAACCCATTTTGCTCTAACTCATTCCTCCAGGTTCACAGCCAGGATGTTATGCAGCTTTGTGGTCTCCAAGCTGTAGTGAAATCCAGAGCTAAAAACCACCAGCTATACTCAAAAAGGCTTTTGGGAGCTACTTCAGCCCTTGTGGGAGCTGCTCCGTGCTATTAAGCAGGATGCTTTAGCAGAACTTCTCTTCATGCCCAAAAGCTGTCCAAGCCTTCATGCTTCAGTAGCTCCATGTTTCTGAAGCTGTCAGTCACCTGCAGTGGATTCAATGGGGAGCCACACAGGGTGAGTTACGTGGATAAAGCCTCTCGATATTTCTCCTTGGTCCCATGAACCTTTCTCACTTGATTTGTAGAGTCTGTTTTCATTTGGTGTCTCGTGAGGAACAGCAGCAGCTAGGCTGTGATCTGTGATCCCTTAATGATGACAGAAATTTCTCAGCCCCACATCATTCAAGCAGAGAGTTTTTAAATCTGAACTGAGGCTGCCTGCTCGTTACAGGCTGTGGGCTTTGTGCATATTTTCATGCTTCATTTTTGCTTTGTGATTTCCCACAAGTCAAGGAGCCGATAATCTCCACCCTATTAACTGCTAACTCATCAGAAAATTGATGCCTGCTTGCTGGCCGGTAGGATTTATCAGTCACCTTTTTCCCCTGATTTATGGTTTTGAAGGCCAGAAAGGAGTATTGTGATTTTGGGGTCTTTCTATAAAGTAGCTCCTAACATTTTACCTGTTAATTTGTGTGGGTAATTCACGAGAAAGACAGAGTTACTCCTTTTTTTTAATGACTTCAGGTAGTTAATATCCACTAGAGAATCCACTGCATCTCTAGGTAGTAGTTCCAGTGGTTAGTTATTCTCCCTGTTAAGGATGCGCATCTCACTTCCACTCTAAAAGCACTAGCTACAGCACCTAGCTATTTAATCTCATTATGCTGGTATGGACCAGACTGAAACTCTCACAACCCTTGTCCCCTCTTGCCCATTAAGGTATTTTGAGATAGGGCTTAGTCACCGTTCCTTTTTCCTCCTTGGTAACGAAGGTTCTTCAGTTGCTCTCTGTAATGCAGATCAATGTCAAAAAGTCAAGACAGCAGAAATGGCTCTGTACTGCAGGGAGCCGTTTTCCCCTCAGGTCAAGGAAGGCAACAGGTCCATCCTATGATGTCTGGTAGCTGTGCAGGTCTACTCATTGCACAGCGAAGATCACTACTGCAGTGCTGCCCTCGGTTCTGGAGTCCCCTTTCCGAAAAGGATGAGATAGATCACAAAGTGAGCAAGTACTCAGGATTCTAAAGCTACAGCTGCAGTACTAGGCTTTCCAGATATGATGCCAGTTAATGATTAGAAGGGCAAGAAATTATTTTATTGTAGTATAGAACTACCAGTATTAAGGAAAAGGTAACTGACAGTGGTGTTAGCTTTTTTCTTTTCCATCATGTGCAAAGGAATAACAAGATCCAGCATCATAAAACTGAAGTCATACACACTCAACCTTGAAATAAGACGCAATTTTCTAGCAATAAAGTTAATTTCCTATTGGAGAGATTACATAGTGAAGAGATACATTTTCCATTGCATTGGAGTCTTTAAAATGAGTATAGGTATCTTGAAAAGAACACGCAATTCTTTAATTTGACTTCTGGGAAAAATATACATACATGGACTACATATAAGAGAAACCACATAAGGTATTTAGAACAACCACTTCTGGTCTCAGAGTTGAGGAGTACAAATAAACTGTTCCATTCCATTTACAATATAATAGGCCCGGTTGGACTAATTTTTTAAGAGGAGAGCAGGAGCACAGCAAAAGGTTTGGTACTGGAAGCAGCATCCAAAAGACTGCCAAGCGATGTGGAGGAAGCAGTGCTTCGACCTATTAAGCTTTTTTTAATTTATCCTTAATTCAGACTTCAGTGATGTTTGAAATAGCTGTATAAAAAAAATATTTCAGAATATAGTGCTAGTGATATCAAATCAGACTGAACTACTTTTTAAAGATAGATACTGTAATTCTTTACAATTTGTCTTCCTTGCTATAACTTTAGATGATACACTTAAATTTGTTTAGTTGCCTAGCTATGAATCCGTACACTTTAATATGTTAAATTTTTCATTAAAATATAATTACTGGAAAATTACTATATCCTTGATGCCTGTCTTTTACCTGAAGTTACTGGTACATACTCTCACTTCTGTAAGGGTTTTTGTTTCTGGATTGGTTTCTTTTTCTCAATTACATCTTATTGTAGAGATATGCTAAGAGTAGGCTGTGAAAATTTCTGTTCTAGTAGCTTTACTTTCAAATAAATTATATACAGAATAAAGTCTGCAGAAGTGCAGCCCTCTGTGTTCAGAAGTGATCTATGAAAGCAGTGCAGTCATATTTAAATTGCTATTTACATAAAGCAGTGATTTGTTGCTCTGTTTCAGGAGTCTAATTCTAGGGCCTTATTAGTAGTCAGTTTGTTTGCCTAAGGGCTGCTGAAGTGTAATTTCTTTTCTAAAACACCATTTTTCTCCTCAAGTAGTTTCAGAGATGTGGAAGTCCCCAGTGCTCCGGGCTTCTCAGTCACCCCTAAATTGCAATGTACTGTGTAAGAAAAAAAAAATTTATATCTCAGTTCTCCATGTTTCATGGCAAGGTGTCTGAAAGCTTTTTAATTTCCTCCTGTTTCACTCTTTACTCAAAAGTCTACTGTGGTAATAGGCTTTATCTCTGTTCTGCCAGTAAACGTTTCACCCTACTCAAAGATTCTTTTGCCCCTTGAACACCAGACATAGTGTGTTTGGCAAAATCATCTGTCTGCAAAGTGCACCATTTATAACATACCCTCAATTTTCAAAATACTATGCAGCCTTTTAGCCATATCATATCCATTAAAATCAACTCCTGAATCAAAAAAATATCCTCTTATTGTCAGGAAAACTCTCTTATTGAGTGATTATTCTGGATACAACAACCTGATACGTTAACTCTGCTATTTGGTGTATTAGAATCACCTTAAAATGATAATGCACTCAGAGAATATGTTCTTTTCCCTTCTCCTTTCTAACAACATGAGGTTTTTCTTATTTAGGTTCGTCTATGCCTTTTAAGACTGTTGCTGATATTTGAAAATTTATAATTTTATTTATTATGCATGATAAATATGTGTATTATGTACATTAAAAATACACATTGAAAAAAATCACACACACACACATATACATACATATATTTACATGTAAAAATGTGACCTGATTTAAAAGGCAAAGTCTATCTCCACTTTGCTGTGACTGCTTAAGTGCTTTGAGTGCTCAATGTGATAGGAGATGTTTGGGGAAAGCTTGGTGGTTAGTGCCTCCTGTGCTACCATTAGCTATCCTTTTGAAAGCTTTCTGCAGAAATTTGTGTTAAGCAACTACTCCACGCACCAAAAACAAATTAGTCAAGCATTAAAAACAGTGCAATTGCTACATAAACTGTGTCATGTTAATAAATGGCAAATTCAGGGTCCACTTTGTTTTCTTTATGAAGTTTAATAATGGGTCTTACATTTCCCAGGCTTTTCTTGCTTCTATGAAGATGAGAAATTTGCTTCCCTGAGGTTGTCACATAGCCAGGGTGTGAGCTCTGGCTCAGTCCACTGTACCCACAGCTCCTTGATTCACTCTCTGACTCTCCTGTGGGCCAGTTCTTCTCGCTCACTCAAGATAAACCTGCTGCAGAGGGAGACAGAGCCTTGGGATCGGTCCCTGACCCTCTTTGGTTTAGCAGCCAGTCGTGATGCACAGGCAAATCACAGCCCCCTCCACCTTGCTCGCTGTATTCTGCTCCTCCACAGAGCGGGAGGCAGAACCCAGCTCCTAATAAAGTGGATTTCAGAACCATTCACCACTTCATATAGATCTGCAGAAAAAGGAAGAGCAGCTTTACTTTGTTGGACCAGACCTGACTGGGATCGTGTGGGCTGTAACACTTCCTCTATCTGTACAGCCACAGGTAGAAAATAAAAAAGGATGTATAAGCAAATCAAAAGTTATAATGAAGGCCAAGAGCATCAAGTCTTATTTTAGGACATAGCAGTAACCTATGACTGAAACCTGACATTTAAATAACACAGCTATTGTAGAAACTGGCATTCCCAATGCAGGAAATGTAGAGTTAAGGTAATATTTAAATGAAATTCACACATATTCCCAGATGTAAATCTGCAACCAAGGTATACAAACACCTTGAATTTTCTTTTTAATGACAAAGAAATATAATGATTTTTTTTTTTTTCTGAGAAAAGCAGTTAAAATTAAAGTTGAGGACAAATAGTTGTTCCTTAGCTTTGATAAAGGTATCAAATGGTAGGCTTTTTCCAGGAAGAAAAATGTCCTTTTTAAAAAAATGGGAAGGTTTTAAGACTGACCTTTGAAGCGCTGTTGATGCTCAGGCACACATCTCATCAGAAATAGGTGCTAGAGACTGACTTACTGTAAAAAAGTTACAAAAAAACCAACCCTTTTTTCTTGAAGTTGCATTATGTGTTCTGTTCACTCAAAAAAATCAAGCATCTTGATGCAGTCCCCCCTACCTTCCAAATCATGACACTATTTAAAAAGAAGTTCTGTCACGAGACCTGCTGCCTTAGCACATATTAGCTCTACCTCCTCCTGCCCTGCCGTGTGACGTGTCGGGCATGGTCTGCCACAACTTCCCCACACCCACCCGGCATCTGTATTTCTTATTGTCCTTTCAAAGGCAGCATATGGGGGATCCTGTAAATCATTTCATCTTCATCCCTCTCCTACTCCCCATACATCTTCCTTAGGCACACCGTTGTATAGGTGAAGGTATACCCATTGTTTGCAAGACGGGAACTTACAGACTGGCTGTGAGAAGGCCCCACTTCACCCCCATCCACCCAGATATTCATTGGCCAAATCCTGAAATGAAGAAAGCATTGGAAGTACAAACGCTAGAAGGAATAAATTTGCTTTGTGTGCTTTGCCACGCATAGGTACAAAGAAAAATGAATGTACACATGTAAAAAAGTAATCACTAAAATCAACAGTAAGACTCTGACTGACTTCAGTGAGTCCTCAGCAATGCCCTTTCTGCTTAAGGCTCTGTTATAAAAATAAGATATCCACGAATGCATACAAATAAGATACTTGCATTGTATTGACTTAAAACTGTCTCAGAAATATTTCTTTTGAATCTCAGCGCTGGTTATAATTACACTATACTTTCACACTGCAATTATTTCTGGTATAGCAGCATTGCCATGGCAACCCTAAATTATGCCAATATATATGCATGTTTGAGCTAATTCTTTATTATAGAAAAAAAAAAAAGAAAGAGTCAAGAACAGGGCTAGAGAGCACTACCTGATCCATACACGAAATAGGACATTTGTACAAATCTCAGAGCATTTTCCCCTAAGGTTGCAATAAAAGACACAAAATTTTATTTCTTTTTCTTTTTTTATTCCATTTTTCTTCTTTGATTTAGCTGCAGTCCTAGAAGGAAGCTTGTCTGAAGTCAGGTGTATTGCAACAGGGATGGATTTGACTCACGGGGAACATATCTTTTCCTTTATACCGAGCAATCAAATTTGCCAAGCTTGTCTCTTGCAGCCAGACAGAAGGCTGCAGTGCTCTTGGTCAGGAGGAGGTACAGACAGGAAAGGTCTGAACTCAGCATTGATGACTGTGCAGAGATCCAGGGGCTGTCACAAGAGGATGAGGAGAAGTCCCCTTTCACCATTTTGTTCGTGTCTCCCTCCCCTTCCACCACCAAGCAGCTGCTTTTCTTCTCTGAGGTGTCCACACTTGTCCACTGCAAACATCAAGACATCTGCTGATAGACCTTCCCTATCTCTTAGGGTTGACTGGGTATGATATTACAGACCATCACTGTTACTAAGAGCCAAATCTACTACGTTCTGGAAATGTAGTAGCATCACCAATCAACTCGGTGCAGGACCAGCTGCAAGAAGGGCTTTGTGTTAAGTTGGATAAAGCAGTCATAGAAGAAATCATCTAGACTTCGTTATTAGTATTGTTATTATTATCAATAATTAATAATAATGATACAGTCAAAATATGAAAAAGGGTGCTTTTATTGCTCTGTGGAAAGTGAAAACATTGACCTTTCCTTCAGTCTGATTTTGTAAAAGCCAGCTTTATTTGACTCAATAAAATGACTAAACAGCAAGGACTGTAACTGTACACTAAAGTGGGAGGAAAAATCAAATGTCAAGCGAGAATTGCCTGAGCAAAAGAATGAAAGACCATCTTTTAAGCCATGCAAAGAGTCAAAGTTAAGGTTGCCATGGAAACCTTAATTCTGCTTTTCCTGTTGTGGGTTTGTTTTTTTTTTTTTTTTTAATTATGAACTTAGCCTCCTCATTGTGTCAAAATCAATGGGAATTTTGAATCCTATCAATTAGCCTGTGGGTTTTATCTTCTTTGTCTCTCTTCATTTGACATATGATATAATAGAATCTGAGCCTACTTTCCTGAACATCATTTATGCCATGTACAGGAAAAATGACAAGGTTAAAGTAAAAAGACCTCTTAACAGTCATTTAAGGAAAGAGAAGCTCGTAAGAAATGGAAGCATGGTGGCCTTTCTGTACGGCTTTGAATAACACCCTTGCCAAGATAAAACTGTATTGATTGGACTGATTTGAGATAGCTGGCTTTGGAGCACCATCTGCATGCTGTGGCAGTCTATGATTCTAATTATCTGGGATTGCTATTCAGGCTGATAAATTGTATGAAGGATTCTGTTTTCCATCAAGTCATTCTTCTTTCAACACTGATAGAATGATAATTAAGTAGCAGCAGCTGGCTCTGAATGTGGATAATTCATAGGAATTATTTCTAATAAACAAATAACCTAAAATGTATTAAAAAACAAAAAGGACTTCTGTAAAGGGAGAGGCTGAAAGAGTTGGGGCTGTTCAGCCTGGAGAAGAGAAGGCTCCGGGGAGATCTTATTGCGGCCTTCCAGTACCTAAAGGGGGCCTACAGGAGAGCTGGGGAAGGACTTTTTACTAGGACATGTAGTGATAGGACGAGGGGGAATGGCATTAAATTGGAAGAGGGCAGGTTCAGATTGAACATTAGGAAGAAGTTTTTCACTCTGAGGGTGGTAAGGCACTGGCACAGGTTGCCCAGAGAGGTTGTTGAGGCCCCATCCCTGGAGGTGTTCAAGGCCAGGCTGGACGTGGCCTTGGGCAACCTGGTCTAGTGGGAGGTGTCCCTGCCTATGGCAGGGGGGTTGGAACTCGATGATCTTCAAGGTCCTTTCCAACCTAAACCATTCTATGATTCTATGAAAATAGAATCTCTTGCTCTGTGTGCTGCATCCACTCCCTCTGACCAGCCCTAATCAGATAAAAGCAGAGAAAGTATTTGCTTTTTTCAACTTTCCTGTTCTGTTAGCTTTGGTGGGGAGTGTTAAACATTGAACTAAGATGCCTGCTCCTTCTTAACAAAGAAATGACATACTCTAGGAATACATGGACTGGAGATAACCAGGAAAGTGGGAAACACAGATTGGTTGAGGTCATATACTAGCAGTACTTACTCAGTAATCAGTTTATCATTAACCTCTTCATACACTGAAAATCAGCATTTCCTTTGTGTGATTAAAGTCTTTACTAAAAAAGGTAGTAGGATTATTCAATGCCAGATACACCAGGGACCATTAGCTCCATTCAGTTTCCAAGGGCACAATGCAATAACTAACCGGGAAGTCCAGAACTGGCCAGTTGCCATGTCCCAACCATGAAGGTTTTAGGCACAAGGAGTTTGACGGTGTAAGATACTTTCTATGTGCATTGTCATGATAATTTCACATAACTTTGAAGCACTACTTAATGATCCTCCAGTATGAGCCAAATACTGGTGTTTTATGCAAACCTCAACAGACAGACACTGAGCTGGCAGGAAAGAGTCCTTCTTAGTCTATGTCATCTGTGAACCCTAGAAGTGGATGTTAATTTTTTTTTTCTGGAAGGGGCTTGTTTAAATAAAAGTTCAGTTTAAGAGCATTATGTGCAAGATTGCCTTTTATGAACTTTATAGAGACAGTGGATTTACTGACTTCTTCAATCTTGAACACTTTCTGGATCCAAAATCCAAACACTCACTTACTAAGGAAAAGACAATATGCCTGTGAAGCTTGTATAGCCTTGGCTCCTGTAGCCTTCTTTTAGCCTAAATAAATTTAATGCTTCTAAATTGTGCTCTGAGCTGTAAGTATTCAAGTCAGTAGCACATACGCATAGGCTGTTTCTGTCCTTGATCCAATCTAGAAGGCAGTTTAGGGCAGTGAGATGTATCCATATTTGTCATACTTACATTTATTCAGTTAATTCCATTGGAGAAAATGTTGACTGTATTTAGCCCTACTATTTAAATTTGATCTAGCTGAATAATACTGGATATTATATTGTTATATGGCTTCATACTGTAAAGCTATTAAATATAATTTATTAGATCACTAAATAACTACGGCAAATTGATTTGAAGCTTATCATTGTAAAATTTGTACAATGTTTTCTACAGTGTATTAAATGAGAACAGCTCCTTTCTTAAAATAAGTGTGAATCTTATTTTTTTATTATTTTTGGACCTCATGCCTGTCTTCTTCCACCCCCCGTTCTTAAAAAAAAAAAAAAAAGAAAGACTAAGAGGGGAAAAGAGAAAATATATTTAACTTCTTTGTCTCTTCCTCTGTGCAGGTAATTTGGGACTTTAAACCAGAGACTATGTCATCAGCTAACCTTCATCTCATTAAGCAGGTTCTCAAAGGATTGCTTTGTTCTGCAGAACACATTCTGTTTTCTACCTTCATTAGCAAACTGCTAAATATTTTACTTCGTCACAAGACTGGAATCTATAAACAGATGTACCTTCCTTTCTTCCTCGCTCCATCTCTTAAAAAAAATAATTAACATATATGATATGATTAAATGCCAAGTTTGTGTCTCCTGGAAGGGATTCAATGTCTGACAAAGGGCAGTACTTGACTGAAGGGTAGTTCTTCCTATTTCAGTAGAGTTATTTACTTTCTAAAGAACACCGCTGCAGTTGGGTGCCCAGTTTCCACTTATCGGACCTTTTTGAAACACAAATTATAAAATCTAATTTTAATAAAGGAGAATGATATTAATGCTCTTAGCAGTTCTCTAGTCAAAATGGGCCTAGCACGATTTTCTGAAGTGCTGATGTTTTAGGCATTATCCATTGTCTTTCTATTTTATTTGCTTCCTCTGACAATTCATACCTGTGTGAGTGGTTCATTGTACTGTGTATTGAGCAGTATCTTTCAGGTGGAAGCGTTTGTGGTTTGTCTCATAGGCACTTTGAAGTTGGAAAAGACATATTCCAAATGGGCTCCTCTTTGTATGCAGATGATTTTGCTATCACAGTTCAGATTTACAGTAGCTAGTTTTGGCCTCGGATGTTCTCAAGGACTGGTGCTAGAATTAGTGTCTTCTGCCATCAGTTCTGCATTGAGATGTAGATTCACGTATCGTGGCTTCTCGAATCTTAAACCAGCATAAATAAAAACCTTCTTTCACAGTTTCTCAAGTGGTAAAGTTCCGTGAGATTGTATTCCAAATAGTTTCTTTCATGTCCTGTGACATTATCGCAGAATGAATTGTGACACACACATAGAAAATATAGGAAAGATGAAGACAGGATAATACAGTGCAAGAAATAAAACAAACGTGTCCGCATCCCTTAAAAGAGTATAAAAAAGGCATAAGCCCTGTCTTTATTTTCCAGATCCCTTTAATTGTCTCTCAGGTCCCAAAATTTGGCGGGCTACCATTGCAAAATGTAAACAAGCTCTTTTTCTGGTTATTTTACTGTACTCTATCATTCTGTGCCTGAAACTACATCTTTTCTGTGCTTCCTTTGTCCCAGTGCTACCTGACGAGGAGTGGTTAGTGGGTCCTGCCTGGAAACAAGAGGTGGAACAGAGCATCAACCCAGACCCATCAATGTGTGACCCTAGGTTTCTCATAGCCTTATGCCCTTCAGATTTACAACACTCACATTATATATGTCCAACAACACATTTCCCTGCATTTGCAATTAGTGTCCGCCACCCTCCATAGATGACATTCATGACACTTGAGGACTAAGAGAAACAAAGCTTTTTCTTTATCCCTCACTTCATGCTTAACTGGAAGGTTTGTTAAGCATCATCTGAGAGACAGAGGCCTTTCCTGCCCTTTCAGCTCTGGCTGCTGTAGCATGTAAGCAGCTCGCCCCAACAAAGGGAAGGCTGCATTGGACATTATTACTCCGTAGGGGCTGGAAGGCATCACTGCGGGTCCCAAGCACAAACACAGTTAACCACAGAAGATGGGGAGAATGAGACATGTGGAGTAAATGTTTCTTTTTATTCCTTCATTAAGCAAGCTCTTGGGAAATTCTTTTTGATTGCTTGAGACTGGCACTTGATTCAAGAATGCCCACTGCGCCTTTTATTATCAGGTTCATTTTAACTAGCATTTTGCTTCAACAATATTCCAAATGCTTTATTATCTATTTTTATTAAGCATTACAATGAGAAGGTACCACTGATTATGCCTCTCCCAAGCACTGCAGATCAGCTTGGCCTCGGGTATTGTAATGTGCTCATTCTGCCGGCTCTCTTGCGGTGGCTGCGGCTTCGCAAGCGAGGGCAGCTGGGGTTCGTAACTCTTCCTTGTATTTGCAGATTGATCTGCGTTGGTACCGAAAGCTGGAGGGATGGTTGTTATAAAAAGGAGACAAGCAACGAGGAGATTGATATCGCAGTAGAAGTAAAGTTTATTAAGTCTTACATTACCATCCTAACAACCTCCTCAGAAGGGGAGTCAAATATTATGGCCTGAGAATTAAAAAAAACTGCGGGGTAAACTCTCCAATGATTGACACAGCACCTGTGACCTCCGTGATAAAACACCCTTTTACTTCAGGGAGAACCTGCCCTGCAGTCACATCACGTCCCCTTATTCTACCAGTTTCAAAGGAATAATAATAAAAAAAAGTTTCAAGGAATGTGTTGGTAGTTGAAATAGTTTTCTGAAGAGTCAGTTTTGACGAGTTTTATCTTCCAATACGGCGTCTTTTTTGCTCCCCATTGATTATCTGCAGTTCTTCAAGAGATTTAGGGATTTTCTGGCTGCAGCCTAGTCAGACTCAGCTGGGAGCTGCAGAGTAAAGGATCACAGGTCTGTCTGCAAAGGCCGTACTCATGTCTCTGTGCACTACAGCCTGTCACGCAGTTCAGAGGAGGGGAAATTTTCTAAAATCTTTGCGAACAGGAAAATACCTATTCTGTGAAAATGAAAAGAAAGCATGTAAGTATGACGCAGGCTGCACTGCTTGCCATGCTAGCGGTAGGTGTCAAGCTTTCTTCATCCCATTTTTTTTTATAAATAAAAATGCTGCTTTCATGACGGCAAGATTGCCATTTCTCAAAGCGGTCACAAGAGGGTTTTTTGCTTTTGCTTCTGTATTTTCTGTAGCTGTTAATGCAGTTCCTTTTTCCCAGGTAAACTCTCATATATGCTTGGTAAATTTAGAAGAATAACTTCAAAAAGCCTTGTGAAAAAAAATCCAGTGAATAAGATGATAACTTGCCACCATATTGCTCAATGTTCTTCAGTGAGTGTGGCAGGATCCAATTTTTGCAGTAAATTATAGTCTCAGTTTGTCGGGTTCAGGCTTGATTTGCATGTACTGTCTGAAACTTTGCCTCTCAAAAGATTCAAAGGCAAAACTCTTGGATGTCTGAGGTAGATACACAGCTTTTATAATTTTTGTCAACAGTATCTTCATATTATATACGTATGGTATACCTAATAGGCCTTCACATTAAACTTGAATACAAAGCCTTCATATCAACAAGAGTCTATTTACTTCCTCCCTGTCCTTTTCCTTAGCTTATACCATTCTCGTCATCAGCTGAGCGATGTCAGTGTTTCGGTGCCGTATACTCAGTTCAGTATTTATCGTATCCAATTTGGCATGCCCTCTTTGCATATAATATGGTTGTTGCCGTTTTATCATGGCATCTCATTTCATTTCGTATATTCAATTTATCACGTCATTTGCTTTTAATCATATTTTGCGCTCCATTCTAATACATTCTGGGTCTGTTTGGCCACTCTTTGAAAGCTAACTTTGAGTATATTTTGCTTCAAAACATTGTATGCTATACAATGTCTTGCATGTAGTACTTTCATCTTTCTTAAAAAAAAAAAATCAACATAAAGCAATGTATTTTAAAAGCCAGGCTCTTGGCTTCCCTTTGGCTGTGACACTTTCAGCCTGGTCTCAGTGCAGATGCCTACTGAATTTGAGTAGGCAATATGATGTAAAAGACTAAAAAAAAGTCTCATACTCTAACACCAGACATTTTCATAGTCTATTTTAGGAAGGAACAGAGTAGGAGCCTGTGAGTCTGACTCTGAAAGGCTGTGTTGGGGAGGGATAACACTGCTGGGAATGTAATGAGGCGTGATGGTCAGTAGTAACGGAAGAGTTACGGCTCCTTTTGGCTTCTGCTCACACCATGGTGGACAGTGTCTTCCCACCTGTGAGCAGCAGAGAAAAGCAAGAAGAAATTTTCAGGTGCAATGTGGAGTTTGTTGCTGGCACATTAACATATGAACTAAACGTTTCTTCTCATTGTTTCTTCCGTAATGAGGGTCGGGGTTCAGCTGCCCACAGGAGGCCTTTGGTTATTCCTGAATCATTTTGATTTTTCCTATCACAGAAATCTTAACACAGATGCAGTTGCTCAGACACCTGGAGTTATCTCCTGAAGTCATCCAGCACTGCCTCTGCTTCATCAGAGACCGCTAGCAGGACAGTCCTTGCTGCCATGGGAGCCGTGCCTTAAAAAGCGCTCCATGTATGGCAGCTTACACTGTTATCCAAATAAGTCTAGCACTGAAAAGCTCCAGATGAGTTGGATCCAAGCCACAAAAGGTATAACCTCTCATTTATTTAGTCAGATAACACTTGCTGATGTATACTAAAGTGCTTCCCCTAGAAACTTTGGATATCTGGTATTCTTGGTGGAAGCACCTTAACTAGGACATCTGGTGCCTAGAATTTGTTGGCCTTTGGACACAGAGTAAAAAACTGATCTGTTTCTTCTTTTTTTTTTTTTTTCCAAAGTTGAGTTTATAGGGAAAAATGTTGTACTAAAGATAAATTTCCGTAATATTTTTAGGCAAAAAGACGGAACAAAAATTTTCTTGAATTATGGTGAAGTCTCACCTGAGATGCGATAGAGCAGCAGAGCTGAGAAGAAGAAAAATGAGTCTGAATAACAGGAAAATATGATCTATCAAACTATGGAGTAATCTGCCAGGAAAATGTTAGTCTTGGTACTTCTGTTATGGAAATCGGGTTTGACAAATAATCGTTAGAACTATATGGCGTAAATCAATCCTTTTCTGGCCTTGGGGGATGTGGTAAACCTCATACGATGGGCACTGCTAGGCTCTATAAGCAAGCTCTATTTTCGGTTCTGTTTTATTGCTTTCCTGAGTTTCTAAATTAGCATAATGGATGCTAAGAGAGCTGAATATTGTTGGTGTTTGGTAATTTTTTCCAACCTCTTTCATTTGGTGGACATTTTATATTGAGGTGGGAATCAGTAATATTATTTTACGCTAACACAGCGCTTTCTAAACCAAAGCACGTTACAAGCTCTACACAGGCATGCGTCACAGTTCCCTCCCACTGAGATGCAGCAGCCTCCAGCACCGATGTGGGAAGCTACATGCAAAGCTTGCACTCTAATATGCTGCACAGCAATAGCAGACAGAAAAAAAAGCTGTCTGCAGTCTGTGACAATAGGACGGTTCACAGCTATTGTCACAGTTTTGTGTCTGGGTGCCATCACCTCAGAGTTTAAAGGGACAATTATGTATCTTCAGTCCTTAAGACACACTCATTACTGTGGTACATGTTAATCTGTTTCTCTGTTCTGTAAGTCAGTTCTCTACTTTGTCAGCTTATATATCATTTGGGGTTTTTTTTTACAACTTAAGTTATTGAAGGACCAACAGAGTCACTACATGATAACAAGAACCTTTCAGGAAGCTCAGATCATTGCTCTGCAATATTAGACTTGTTAAAGGGGAAGGGAAGCATCTGGATGAAAAATGGCTTTTCCCACAGAAGTCAAAACTAATTCTGATAAACAGCATATAGGTACTGGATTTTGAAAATACTTGTTCGTAAAGAAACATATAGTTAGGGTAAGATTTCAATGAAAGGGCTCCATTAGGACCTTACCCTACCATGGAGTAGGGTAGTCGAGGTGGAGAAAAGGGGTCTGTCTCAAAAGGCAAAGGAAACTGGAGGGACTTTCAGCATGAAAAAATAGGGTAGGATAGATGCCCCCTCTAGTGGATTTAGGATTTTACTATAGAGGAGAGGAAATCTGTCCTATAAGGGCACAATGCAGGGACAACAGGAATGTTTTGTACATTAAGAAGGGAAAAAGATGTCTGCGAGAGAATGATGCAGTTCTAGGACTTACCTGAGTAATAAAGAAAGAGCATATTCTGGTTGCATTGTCTTCTCTTTGGTTACAAAAGAATGAAAAATAAACCCCCAAGCCCCCAGACTGTGCCTCCTCTGTAACTCGGGTGTTGTCCTGAAATGTTTAGCAGCACGGGGATGAAATAATTTGGAAAATTCTTGGAAATACTTGGTCCATTGCAGGATTATAAGACTGCCAAAAGCCCTGAATGTCACTTCTTTGTTGCGCTATTGAGGGAGCTGTTAGCAACTCACCTTTCCAGCAGTTTCCCTTCCTCTCAGGCTGAAATGGTAATTGCATTAAATAGCCTACTGCTGCCTCTGTAGAAATCCCTTATTAGCCAAATTCTCTCTGGGTAACCTTGCATTCAACCAAAAAGCTGGTGGCTAGGAACCATACTGCGTCTGCTTCCTCTTATGTGTTTGCTGAGGTGCTGGGGCATGGAGGAGCATTGTCACACACAGGCAAAGGCTAAACTGGGCACTGGACAAGTCAGTCTGTAGAGATATAACAGTCATAAACCTTTCCTACAGCTTTCCCAAAAGATGAAGAAGCAGCTATCAGCAGCTGAGAACAAAATCCTTCGGTCTTTGTCTCATCGTCAAGTACTTGTCTTATCACCTATCTTCATCCTTGTCGGTCTCCATTTTGACCTCACCCTCCCTTCCCCACTGTGCTGGTTTTGACTGAGGTAGAGTTAATTTTCTTCACTGTAGCTGATATGGGGCTGTTTTGGATTTCTGCTGGAAACAGTGTTGATAACACAGGGTTGTTTTAGTTACTGCTGAGCTGTGTTTACACAGAGTCATGTATTTCCTGCCCCTCACACCGCCCCGCCAGCGAGTAGGCTGGGGGTGCACAAGAAGATGGCAGGGGACACAGCCGGGACAGCTGACCTCAACTGACCAAAGGGATATTCCATGCCATGTGATGTCATGCTCAGCATATAAAGCTGGGAGAAGAAGGAGGAAGGGAGGGACATTCGGAGTGATGACATTTAGTCTTCCCAAGTAACCGTTTTGCGTGATGAAGCCCTGCTTTCCTGGAGATGGCTGAACACCTGCCTGCCCATGGGAAGCAGTGAATGCATTCCTTGTTTTGCTTTGCTTGTGTGGGCAGCTTTTGTTTTACCTATTAAATTGTCTTTATCTTAACCCATGAGTTTTCTCACTTTTACTCTTTACCCCCGGGGGGTGGGGGGAGTGAGTGAATGGCTGTCTGGTGCTTAGTTGGCAGCGGGGTTAAACCATCACACCCAACTATTTCTGGCTTTCAGTCCCATTGTTCTAATTATCACAGATCCTCTATCTCACCAGTTCCTCCTTCCAGCGGCACAGTTTTCTGGTGCCTTTGTCGATTTACCTTTAATATCCTTTTGTCGGCTCTTAAGTTTCTAAACTAAAAATCCAGTTACCAGCTCTTGTCTTCTCGTTAGTCTATGCCACTTCTTCCTCCATTTCCCAGGTGCCCATTTCTTTGCTTAGGCAATCTCCATTTAATTCTCCCCAACACCCCAAAATCATGACCAGTTTTCTTCCCTAACATCACCTCCCCTACAGATATTGCTAAGCTCTCTGCTGTATGTACTCCATTTATACAAAATTTCTGAAGATTTTAGCAACCAACTCTAGGTAGCATCAACTGAGCAGATATATATTGTAGGTTTTGAAAGCTGCAAAGTGTGGCCAAATGTGGGTAGACATTGAGGGCTACAAAGATGATCCAGGGAATGGAACATCTCTCCTATGAAGAACGGCTGAGAGACCTGGGTCTGTTTAGCCTGGAGAAGAGAAGACTGAGCAGGAATCTCATCAATGCTTATAAGTATCTAAAGGGTGGGTGTCAAGAGGATGGAGCCAGACTCTTTTCAGTGGTGCCCAGCAACAGGACAAGGAGATATGGGCACAAACTGGAACACAGGAAATTCCATCTGAACATGAGGAGGAGCTTCTTTACTTTGAGGGTGGCAGAGCACTGGCTGCCCAGAGAGGTTGTGGAGTTTCCTTCTCCGGAGATGTTCAAAACCTGCCTGGACACGATCCTGTGCAACCTACTGTTGGTGAACCTGCTTTGGCTGGGGAGTTGAACTAGATGATCTCTGAAGGGCTCTTCCAACCCTGACCATTCTGTGATTCTGTGATTGGCAACACAAAGCGAATCACTTAGCTGAATAAGGCTCCCCTGCTTTAAAGCACAGGGTTAAGAGACAATGTCAAAGCAAAGATTACCTGAGTTGTTTTAGCAGAGGCTGACACCAGATTTCTCCCTTACCTTCTTCTCGAAAAATATATTTCTGGCAATTTCAGACAAACTTCAATGTCAGACAGAAGCTTCTTTCAAAATTTCAGTTCCAGTAAATGAAGTTTTAAAACTCTTTGCACTGGAAAATGTAGCAAAAATGTGATGTGAAGAGTTAGAGGCATAGGAGCAGCATCCCTGAACAGTAACTGTTATTCCAGGCTCCTTAATCTTACAGGACAGGAAAACATGAACACTCCTGCTGATATTTGTAAGTTTTTACACTAAGTCATGCAATATCACACAAACCATCACGCAAGCCACTTCCACTCCAAGCAGTTAGGCAAAATTGTGTGTTTGTTCCTAAAATCTGGGTTGTGAGACTGTGAGGTCAGGAACTGGTCGGTGGAACTGTAGAGTCTTTACTATGTTTTAAAAAAAAACAAACAAACTCACAAAAAAAAATTTTGATTATAAGGGTTGATGTCTTTTCATGGTCTAAAAAATGTTTACTGGTCTGTTGGTTGTATGGGAGCACCCAGCCAAGCCGGTTTCAGAGCACAATAGGGGAGATGCAGAGAGTTGTCATCTGACTCAGCTTCATCTTCGCCTTGCCTTGTCTATGCAGAGATAACTTGGGGGGAGCTGCAAAACAGCTCAGCCCGGGGTTATCTCAAGATTGCATATAAGAACCGAAACCAAATGACCCTTAACTGGCCAGGCTGGATGTGGCCTTGGGCAACCTGGTCTAGTGGGAAGTGTCCCTGTCTATGGCAGAGGGGTTGGATCTCGATGATCTTCAAGGTCCTTTCCAACCTAAACCATTCTAGGATTCTATGGTTCTATAATTAACAAACAAAATGCCCTGAGTCCCATCCCACCACTATTCCTGTGACTTTGAGCGCTAGACATCACAAATTGGCAACAGAGACAGCTATCACACCACCAGAGGTAAATATCCCAGATAGTGTAATCCACTCAGGCATAATCCTGCACCCTCACAGAGTCAGGAAATATAAACTGCGGGGTTTGGGGAGAAAAATGGGGAATCCTCCAACGATACAGCTGGTCTGTAGGAGATCCGTCCCCCCTCCCTGTCCAGGACGCTGTACAGGGTAACTCCCCAGGGACTGAGCGACCTTACCTGAGAGAGGTTAAGTGACTAAGAAACATACGTACAGGATATAGCATGCTATTAAGTTTGTGAATGGTGCACTCTTTAAAGGTATTAATATCTAGCGCGCTTGTGGTTTGTGTTGTTACTTGTCGGGATCATTTGTAGCTTGCAATAGTGTATCCCGCTAATTTCTTTTAAACTGCAATAGTGTAATCGCCATTGTACACCCAGAACTTGCAATAGTGACACATTGAACCTGAGTGAAGTCCAAATAAATTGTTAAGTTGAAGATCTCAGTGAAGTCCCTTTTCCCGTTTCGTCACATTGATTTACTGCCCAGCTTCTATTCTTGCATTTTGGTAAATATATTTTGTTTTGCAGTATGTTTTTCTGATATTTTTGCTGTATTTAACCTGTCACTTGCACTTACCACTAAAGTAAACACTAGATGCAATTTCATGTTGCATTTAGTTTTGATTGATCCCAGATGATCAATCATTTGTGGGCTGTTTAGTGTTCTTTCTCTTTTATTTTATTTAGGGATGAGTTTATCACACTAACAGAGACAAAACAGTTCAGGAGAGAGAGGTAAAGAGTGATTTTGAAATCTGAGCTGTTTTAAAGGCCACCATTCCCTGTCATCCCTGTCTCCCATGGAGGGTGGGCAGAAAGCAGATTAAGCAACCAGCACATGCCCACAGAGGCAGCTGGAGAGTGCAGTAGTGGAGATCGTTAGGTACCAGGCACCTTCTCAAAGTTCTCCCATCAGCCATCTCGGCTCTGTAGGGCCCCATTTTCTGGTTACAGATCAGTGATTTTGCCTGATCTCACTCCTCCTCTTCAGCCCCAGTCACATGTGAACTAACCAGCTCCCACCAGCTACACTAACCAATGACCATTTTCCATGGATATTACACCAAACCCTACATCCTAAGGTTTAAGGATCATTAATTTTGAAAACTGTGGATCAAATCCTTCAGCCCATTTTTTAACCTTCCAAACTATGAGATAAATTTAGAAAGGTTCTTCAGCTTTGCAGGACTCCAACTATCTATCACCAAGGCTGAACACTGTTGGCCCCTGAGTACTTTGTCTTGCTGTGCAGAGGATGGGAAGGATCAGGAGTCCAAGACTTGTGCTCTCAGAAGCTGCCAAGCAGGAAAGCTTTGTAAGGTATTGTGCAGAAATGCCATGGGCAGCAGATCTGCGGTGATTATCTTAACTGGCTCTGCTATCCAATTATCCTTCAGCTCAAAAGGGAATCAGTTCCTCAAGTTTCTAAGCTTTTTCTCACAGGCAGAACAAAATATGAATTACATCTGTCTGGACTCCCACACAATGAGCCACATTGCCCCAGACTCATGACAGAACACCATTAAGTTGCCAATTAGATGAAACAAATGAAAATATTTTTATGTGGTTACTCTGACCCTCCTCAGACAGGATATTGGATGCAGCTGGCTAACTCCACAATAACCATGAGTCCCAAAGAGCAAATCCAAGACAGATGTCCCACATCAGCCTGTCCCCCCTCAGTAGGCGTCTAACAAGACCCAAACCCTGGTCAGCTGCTGTCCCCCCCTGTCAGCAAGCTGCTTTGCTTGCAGGTTCAGACACAGAGCTCTGCTTACACTCCCAACTGCCTCCATTAGTGCCCTGCTAACCTGGATCCCCCTTTTGGACTTTTGGCCAACCTGAGGATTAATGCAGGGTCTAACAAGGCAGAGCTGAGTGAATCCAACTCTTTCTAACTCTTTTCCAGCCATGCTATGCGTGAATTACAGACTCTTCTGCTGTTTTCTTTCCACACCAGCTAGGAGAAGGTATTTCAACTAGTATTCTGCATCCCCTACTGCACTTCAGCAAATTGAGTCCCAGATAAAGGGGAAGAAGGGTGGAAAAAGGGAGATGTGTGTGTTTTTTTCATTGAATGAAGCTTCTGCAGAAGGACTAGAGTGACTAGGTTTGGAGGAAAAAAAAGAAGAAATGTCCCTAGAGCCCACTTCGCAGCCAAATCTTCCTTTTCTAAAACCAAGTTTGCTGTTTCCCGAGGGATGCTTTGTCTACACTAGATACTCAGTCAGTCAAGCTTTTGTGCTAGCAATGGTTTCCAAACACACTTTTTGAGGCATCAGAATAAACTCTTTTCATGGCTGTTGTTTAATGGAGTCTCTTTAGAGACTCAAGAGAGCAGGCAGCTGCTGCATGCTAAAAGCAGCTTACGGATGCTGGGGATGAACAGAGAAGTACAAGTCCCAGGGAAGACACTCAAAGAGAAACCTGTCACAGACTCAGGGGTATTGTTGTCACTGTGTCTTACCATTTTCAGGTGGAAGATATTTCCTCCCTTGGCAATGGAAAGCCCAGAAACAGAAGTGGTCATACTCGTGATGCTCTGCTACATGGAGCTACAGATACTATTCACGGGTTTTATGTGAAATGAATCTGCAGTGGCAAGTAAGAATTTCAGATGCTGGCAGGCAAAGTCTGTAAACATCTTGTCAAATAACTCACAGCAGAAATGCTGCTCTCTAAAGGGGCAACTGTGGCCCCATTAAGGGATCTTGCCTTGTGCAAGCCTTTGAAGACACATTTTTGTTTCTGGAAAAAATTCTCTTTAGGAACTCAATTCTGAGTCAAAGGAAGGTTTCCTTGATTCTCCGCACAGGATAAGGAAATGCTTGCTGTCTCTCAACAGTTTTATCCCTATTTATTCCGTATTATTCTCTGTTGCATGGGGGAGGTAGAGAGGTGCACTGATTTCTTCAGAGTTCTTAAATACTTCCCAAAACTCCACAAAACCTACTGAACAGGAACGTCAGCCTATTATTGCTCTGTATTTTGAAACATCACACAGTTTAGAGATGTATGAAGATATATATATATATATTAAAAGGACATTTCAATTTCTGCTCCCAATCCATCATTTTTACTCTCCCTACTTAATGATACTGAGATTCTGTTCAGGACTGCTGGAGCAGGAAGCTTGAAATATTCAGGATCTAGTTTCATTGTGTATACAAGCTGTGTGGAAAAATAAAAAAAAAGAAACCACCACCCCCTCCAAAAAAAAAAAAAGGATATTTTATAATAGTTCATCCTTTTTTTCTTGGAAAATATTCTGTAAGTATAAAACTGAGCTGATGTCTCCTGCTGCCTTTCTAATTATCTGCCTAGCCATGGAGTTGCTCTACCATTGCTCTTCTCAGATGAAAATATTCTCTACAGCCACCTGTTTGTGCTTTGTTAAGCATACCGTGTCTAAGGAAGAACCACAGTACCCAGGGTTAGACAATGCACGACACTTATGTGCCTCTCCCTTGTGGTCAGTGTTGTTCCCCTTTTCAAGGGGGAAAAGTCCAGTCTCATGATTTGGTTAATTTGACCTTAGTCACTTTAAATAGCTCTAATGTATCACAGTATCACAGTATCACAGTATGCTAGGGATTGGAAGGGACCTCAAAAGATCATCTAGTCCAATCCCCCTGTCGGAGCAGGAACACCTAGACGAGGTTGCACAGGAAGGTGTCCAGGCGAGTTTTGAATGTCTCCAGAGAAGGAGACTCCACAACCTCCCTGGGCAGCCTGTTCCAGTGCTCTGTCACCCTCACTGAGAAGAAGTTTCTTCTCAAATTTAAGTGGAACCTCTTGTGTTCCAGCTTGAATCCATTACCCCTTGTCCTATCACTGGTCGCCACTGAGAAGAGCCTGGCTCCATCCTCATGACATTCCCCCTTTATATATTTATAAACGCTAATAAGATCACCCCTCAGTCTCCTCTTCTCCAAACTAAAGAGACCCAGCTCCCTCAGTCTTTCCTCATAAGGGAGATGCTCCACTCCCTTAATCATCTTAGTTGCCCTACGCTGGACTCTCTCCAGCAGCTCTCTGTCCTTCTTGAACTGAGGGGCCCAGAACTGGACACAATATTCCAGATGAGGTCTCACCAGGGCAGAGTAGAGGGGAAGGAGGACCTCTCTCGATCTGCTAACCACCCCCCTTCTAATACAGCCCAGGATGCCATTGGCCTTCTTGGCCACAAGGGCACAGTGCTGGCTCATGGTCATCCTGCTGTCCACCAGGACCCCCAGGTCTAATGTCTCTAATAATAATGTCTCTAATAAGCTCTAATAGCTCTAATAAGTCTCTAAGGACTGAGTCATGGCCTATTGCTACTACCAACCACCGCGCTTAGTGAGGGTTACCAAAACTGGGAGGCAAGAGTCTTTTTCCTGAGTCACAAAAAAGAACCCCAAATGTGAATGGGTTTCTCATAACTCTCACAAGCTGTCACATCAGCAGCAGGAGAATAGGAAGATCTTCACACAGCCCTGTCTCACTTTTCTCCAGGCATGCTTGCTTTGTGCACCAAAGCCACATCAGCTCTTTGCCATGGAAGACTTGGGTGAAAGTGCTTCCAAATACCCAACGTTGATGGGCGCCCTTCATGGGTAAGGTGCTGAGAGCCCTCAACTCCACTAGCCTTTGATACTCTGCACAACCTCCATTTAAGATGTGTTGAGTTTCGGTAGTATGTGCGGGAATGGCACTAAATGTCCATGGTCCACTCTGTGGAGAAAAAAGCTCCACTTCCTTGAGGGGTTTAGTAGGATTTCTTATTGTTAATAACGCCCTCTTTTACTAATGTTTGTGCTCTGGTATAAACACCACAGAGTGCAGCTATGCTTTTTAAACTTTTTATTACAGTGTTTAGATAATACCGACTTTCTTCCCACTGTATAAATTTCTATAAGCTTTTAATGAGGAATTTAGCAAAACACTTCCCTGTCAAAAATCTTGCTTTGTCTAAAGCAGCAGTGGAAATACCATGAGAATAAAGTAACTTCTACAACTTCACACCCAGACGGTCATGTTATCTAGTCTTCACAAGGCTAAATTAGGAGAGCTCTGTAGCAACTTGGGGGTGTTGGCATGAATAAATGGATGCAGGGATTCATATATTGCTCATCCTGGCTGGTCCCTAAGAATTGTCATATTTGAAGCCATCCCAGACTTTCAAAGTCTTCTCTTAATGAACAACACTCAGAGTCTTCCCTTAGACCTCAGTCATATTTTCATAAATTCTTGAACTGGGATAATCAATGCCCAAGGGAGTGCTCCAGGAAAGATCTTTCCTTCCAAGATGGTCTGTGAAATACGGGAGCATATCCTTTGCTAATAGCCGTTACAAAACATGGCACAAAGTCACTTCTCTGTGACATGAGCTGTTCAGGCTGATGTGGGGGAGAACTGAAGTTACAGAGTATGAGAACAGCTCGAGTCTGTGAGCTCTTTAATCATCAGACTGGTCAACATAAATTTCATATATGTCTATGTATATGATCTACTTTCCTTTTGTATATGCTTTCTGTCTTTTCAACCTTTTGTATACATGCCAAAATAATGCTAGCTTTCAGCTATGTTATTATGTGTAATGTTCAGCCCATGGAAGACTTCATTAATGGAAACCAAAATCCAGTCTAGGGCAACAGCTGCAGCATATTTTCTCTTCTCGGTTTCTCTGCAGTTGGGAGCAAACTAACATGATTATCTTAGGGTAAGAGGAACAAATATATAGCACAGTTTCCCTAAAATGCTTGGCTAATTTTGTTTCCTCCTCCTCTCCTGTGGCAAGTGTCGGTTATTGCCTCTTCCCTGCCGTTACGCACAGAAGCCCACAGCAGGCCAAGATGGGAGCCGAGGCTGTGCCTGCCTCCTGGGTAGCCTTGATTCACTATCCCAAGCATGCATAAATGCGTGAGAAGTAACCAAAGTTTCTTCATTGGACAGAAAAACTAGTAAATTTTGGAGCTAGTGGAGGTTTTACAGATAAGGTTTGACAGGACACCAAAAATGGCATGATTCGTCAAAGCTCCAACACTCAAGGATTCCCTGAATTCATGGACTGTATTAGTGTCAGGCTTTATAAACACAGTCCAAGAAGATGACAACACCTTTGGCCCTGAGTTCTTATCTGAAAGCCAGCTATAAAATGGACTGTGAAGTTTTGGGGGGGTTATTTTAGTTTCAAAACTGATTGCGTTTTCACACAAGTAGCAGCTGCTGGTATCCTCATGCTATGTGAGAGTTTCGGCTTTCTCTTCTCTTCTCTGGTGAAAAACAAGCCTTAGCCTTTCAAGGTAACAGATGAAAGTTTAAAATGAGTGTACTCAGAAGGTGAATAAAATGTTAGATTATTTATTTACTCTTCGGGCTTGTCAAACTGTAAGCTTGCATTGTGAAGCTTCAGCTTTTCCCCGAGATTTTCATTCAGTCTCTGAACTTTTCCATGCCAGCTTCTCTGTGCTGAGGCTGTGAATGCTATGTATCAAAACTTACACCACCTTTGAAAATAATTGTAGGGGAATATTTCATCCTCGTACAGATTCTGTTCCATGGTTTAGTAGAAATGCTGGCTTTGAAACAGAAAGGGGAAATAGCTGCCTTTTACCCCAAAGGATAGTGCTAGGAGAAAAGAGAAACTTGTAGGGATATTTAAGCTACCAAAGAGTCTTATTACCCTTTCAAATTCTGCAGACAGAAGAGGGCTTTTTGTTGCTGTTGATATTCCTTTGGAGAAAAAAAGGGCACACAGAAAATGAAGAGTAAACATCCAGCTTCTCTATACTGGAGATAAAAATGAACTCTTCAATCCTTTCATCAAAAAGCTCTGATTCCACATTTCAAGGAAACCAGCCTTGCCCACTAGCAATTACCCTGAAAGCAACACAGTGACATTTTTCTTCTAGCATTTACAGTCATCTATTACCATGTAGTACCTACAGTAAGCAGCTAGATTTGCACATTATCAAGCAGTACAACTGTAAGTATGGCATCTGCCATGCTAACACATTTGTCTGTGCTTTCAGACATTCAGATAATATCTTTTCTTATGAGATCCTGCTCATGGACTAAAAATGGGAGTGTTCTTTCATTGTTACTGTCTGAAAGCTTGAAGTCAAGCATCCTGATGCCTGCATCAGGAATAGTGTGGTGAGCCGGACTAGGGAAGTAATCATCCCCCTGTACTCAGCACTGGTGAGGCCTCACCTCGAGTACTGTGTTCAGTTTTGGGCCCCTCACTACAAGAAGGACATTGAGGTGTTGGAGCGTGTCCAGAGAAGGGCTACAAAACTGGTGAGGGGTCTGGAGGACAAACCTTATGAGGAACGACTGAGGGAACTGGGGTTGTTTAGCCTGGAGAAGAGGAGGCTGAGGGGAGACCTTATCACCCTCTACAACTACCTGAAAGGAGGTTTTAGAGAGATGGGAGCTGACCTCTTCTCCCTGGCGACAAGTGATAGGACAAGAGGAAACGGGTTCAAGTTATGTCAGGGCAGGTTTAGATTGGATATTAGGAAGCATTTTTTCACTGAAAGGGTTATTAAACATTGGAATAGGCTACCCAGAGAGGTGGTGGATTCACCATCCCTGGAGGTGTTTAAGAAAAGGGTAGATGAGGTGCTTAGGGACATGGTTTAGGAGTGGTGGTGTTTTTATCAGGGTAGGTTAATGGTTGGACTTGATGATCTTAAAGGTCCCTTCCAACCTCACTGATTCTATGATTCTATGATTCTATGATTCTATGATCTTCTGGACCAAACATCAGTTCTTACACATCAGTTCTTACACATGGCCCTAACAAAAGCCATAGCAGTCATTCATGGGATCTGCAGTGTAAGGTTAAAAAAGCTGTGATTAAGCTTAAAATAAACAACTAAAATGTGTTGCACATTAGTTTCTTTCTCTTATATCAGGTATTAAAGTTCTGAGAAGTACTGCCAAATTCTGTGACCATTTAAAAACAGGAATGAAGCAAGCATTGCACCAGAGAATTACCTAAGATTGGGTGCAAAAGCCAACTGACATCTAATTTTGAATGAAAGAAAAGGATTAAGACAGTTTCCACCTCCAGTTCTGCTTTCAAGTAAAATTGCAGCTAAAAATCTCATGAGATTTAATAATAGTGGAAACTGCGACAGTAACTGCTCTCACAGTTTGATTTTATAAGAACTACTCACAAAATTGTGTTGCTGTTGACAAGCCCAAACTTCAGCAGCACTGTTCCAGACGTCTCATCTCTTCATGAAACACTAATATCAGTAAGATATCTAATCATTGCCCCATTTCTTATATTGGTTTCTTTCCCTTCCCGGTCCCATTGCCTTTCTTTTCCGTAGGAGATCAGAGTGTGTTTTGTTGCTCAACACTACAGACCCTTCAGCATTTCCTGGCACGAATGACCTCAGTGGTTTTATGTGTCCGTATTAGCACAATGTGGTGCAGGGAGCGCTGCCCCTCGGCAGGCCCTGCTCAATGCCTGGAAGCCCTCAGTGACCTACACGTTCATGGCATTGTGTTGCAGGATGGTGCTCTGTGATCATCTCAGTGCACGCTGTGCACTGCAGCCCTCCACACCCTACTGCACGCTGACATCAATATTCAGGGCAGAATCTTGCCGCTTAGAAGCCTCTGGAAAAAATGACAGAAATTACAAGTTCTTTTCCTTAGTATGAACTAATTATAGCCAAAATTCTGCATATTTCATGACCTTCTTTCTAAAACAGGCACTATGTCACCTCTTTTTAAAGGCAGCTCTGACAAGTTGGGGAGACAACTAAACTTTCTTGGTGTCATTGACCACGGCTGCCTACAACGCTGCCTTGAGGCCAGATGTGCCCAGGTATTTCTGGTTATCGCTATGCATGACAGATCAGCTCCTTCCCAAACAGGCAGTGGGATCCCGGTTCTTCCTTTCAGCAGTCTTAGATATTGGGAAAGAAAGAAGAAGACATTAGAAAAGAAACAACTATTTGCAACTGTCCTCCTAGCCTGTTTTTCTTCTGAGACCTCAACAGGCTGCAGTGCAGCTCAACTCCTGGTGGTGAGTGACCAGCTCAGTGTTAATAGCTTATTTAGGACTTTTTTTTGTAAGGCATATTCTTCTTCAGGATCTAACATAACTTCAAAGACTTGGACTCATCTCATCTAACTTCAGTCACCTAAACACAGCCAGCTGGCCCAATGTGTTTTTTTGAGATTCACAGAATCACAGAGAGACTGAGGTGGGAAAGGACTTCTGGAGATCATCTAGTCCAACCCTCTGTTCAAGCATGGTCACCTAATGCAGGTTGCTCAGGCCCATACTCTGACGGGTTTCAAATATCTCCAAGGAGTGAGTCTCTGATTCTCTCGGTAATTTATAGTAAGTGACAGGAATTTCCACAGGTAGATTCCCCTAAGTGGGAGATGAATCCCACTGAAAGACTAGGAAGAGGAGGTTCTGCATCTCGACAAGACACCCTCAGAAAGCTGAAGAGCCAAAGTCTGGGGTCCTCCCCTTCCAACCCAGACTGTAACTTTTGGAAAGTTTTTCACTGGACTTGCTATGTAACAGGGCAAAGAAAAACTAATTATTCCTGTAGTGACCAACTCTTTCTTGGCTGGTGAGAGGGTCTACTGGTTCTTTGCCCATGAGGAGCTTGAGTGAGATTATTGAACAAGAATGATGGATTTTGTTTATTTCTGAAGGTGAAAAGCACATAGTTTCACACAGGGTAGTAAAGCAGAGAAGAGAGGAAAATGAAAGAATAATTGTTGATGGTGTTTTGATCGTAAGCAACACCAGCAATCTCAGAGTTAATCTCCAGTCAACCAGTGAGGGAGAAACACCTTTCTGACTCTATCTCAACTTGCGAGAGCTGCTCATTCCTGCAGCCCACTCTGCTGGCCACTCTATCTGAGATGACCTCTATCACATCTCCTCCCTCCCACTCTTCCAATCTCATTTCAAAGCTCTTTAGCCATGCTTCTGCCTAGTTACTCCAGTCTGTTTCCATTATCTGTAACTACACTCCTTCTGCCGCCCTCTGAGCTGCTTGCCTGAAAGGCAGACTAAAGAAATGGGTAGCTTTGTTAGGGTCACCAAACACTTCTCATCATAATTAGCCAATCTATTAAATGAATGTTGATGAATCCATCTATACACTGAACAGCCCACAGAAGGCTTTGTAGGGAAAGTACCTTCTCTCATCACAATGATAATAAACGGCATTTATATCAGGCGTGCTTTAGAATCACATTTGCCCAGGCTACTCCACGTGTCACAGTCAGTGAAAGCGGTATTTG
This sequence comes from Vanellus vanellus, assembly GCF_965231255.1. Lineage (NCBI taxonomy): Eukaryota > Metazoa > Chordata > Aves > Charadriiformes > Charadriidae > Vanellus > Vanellus vanellus. Next base: position 205,280,381 of record NC_138905.1, on the reverse strand, counting down.
TTCTTGTTCTTTTCCGCATTGTTCCTGCTTTCAACCTATTGTCAAAAAATCCCCATCACATTCTCTATTCTTTTCATTTGTATATTGATTGCTATTCTGTTATTTGACATTATTTACTATGCTCTTATTGGCACTATGAGTCTGCTAGCACAGGCTGAAAGCAGCTTCCCCCTGTTTGTTTCTTTGTGGGGCTGACAGGTATTCCCACACTTATCTAAAATTTTACTGTCAATCTGGAGCAATGAAAATTCTTAAACCAAAATATACTTTCTTCCTGAATTTGATCACCGTTAACCTTATGAAAGTTATTCAGAAATTTCTGCAGTCTGCTGCTCTTACTGATTTTATCTTGACTTGGCATATGAGTTAGGAGGCGAAATAATTTAGCCATGAAGACAGTTTCCTGATTTTGGTCTGTCCTAGTTGGCATGCAGGAATAGCGTATATAAGAGAAGAACCATCAGAAGTTTTGAACATAATATGCACTCACCTATTTTTCCAGAAAGAAGGCTCATCACAGTGTCTTCCAGCCTGGAGAATGAATAAACAGAATGTCATGCAGAAATGAAAAAGACAATGTCCGGTAAAGAAAGTCCTGAGGGCCAAGCACAGCTGCACTACTGGCTGGCCTTAATTGCAAGAGTCGTGCTACAGCATGCTTAGAAAGAAAACTAACATATCCTGTGATAACTGGGAGAATTTAAGCTCCCTGAAAATTATTTTCAAGAATGAATTTTATATATTGCATCCCTAGTTTAAGACAATTTGCAATTAATTATCTATAGTATAGCTCTCGCGGCATTTGCTTGCCTAGTACCACTGACAATTGTGCTCAAATTGGGCAGCTGGAAAGTGAAACTGCTTTTCATCTGTTCCAACTTCAACATCTAAGTTAGCCACCTTAGTCAAAAAAGGCTACTCCAGGAAAAAGATAGGTACCTACAAGACAATGGCTGAGCAAGTTAATATACATATGATGGACTGCTCTCTTGAATTGCTTGTCTCTCTCCATAAACTATGATGGTAGTGTTGGAGCTGCATCAACACCAATAAACTGAATAGGGCTAGAACATGGGCTTGAGCACTGATCTGCTAACATTCACATGGCTTAATTATTATTACACTACCTGAAATGACCTTTATATGTTGATGGAAGGGAGAGAGAGAGTAATGACTGGTAGGAAATGGAAAGGGATAGGGAAAGAAAACATCAGATACAACAGTAAGGTAACATAATTTTATTAAGTGTGTAAGGAGATAGCTGCAAGGTTTTCTTTTCTCTAAAGGTCTCAAGCATTTCCATAGAATGAATAAAAATAGAATAATTTTTGAAAAGAGACGTTTGAAACTTTACCTATCTCCCAGTATCTGCAGATATTTACACTGAATAGTCTGGAGTTTTTATCTACATATTTATTGATAGTTTTTCATGATTGGTGGAAAAGGTAATCTATGATTTCACTGAATGTGGCTCAAAGATTAGGTGACATCTATAAGTTTGTTACATTTGCACCCTCTTCCTAGCTTTGTTGCCCTTGAAATGATGATTAGCACAGTTCTGAAAGTCCTATCTTGATTAGACTAGAAGAAACTAGGAGTTCTTCTGATACAAAGGAAATGCATTGGAGTTTTGTCCTTAGAGGATAATCTGAAAAGAAAAATTGCATTTTCCATTGTTTGTCTTTTAAAGAGCAGAAAGCACTCTGGCCTCCCGAGTTCTTATATGGGGTTTAGTGCCTTGCCTGCCACAGCTCTGCTGTTTTGCAAAAATAATTTCAAATGACAGTTGGACAGCTTTGATTAAAGCTGCTTCCTTCAGAGATGTCTCGCGCTATTCTCCTAGTATTGCAAATATATTTTATCCAGTTACCAATGCCATTTGCCAGAGAAACAGTGAGCGTGGTTAGGGAAAGATAGAGCTCAACTTATCTCTTCTTTAAGCAGATATTTGAAAAGGGGCAGGAGATAGCCTATGTCCTAGAAGTGCAAGTTTCTCTCTGCGAACTGTGCAAAAAGCTTATAGTGTTGTCAAATGTACCAGCGTCTCCATTGCAGGCACTGAAAGTTAAATGAGCTGAATTCCAGCATGACTGATTTGTGGTGCTGCTATCGCCAGCTGTGAACAGACCTCCAGATAGCTTTCCTTGAAATGCTCTTCTTACGCCAGGGTCGGGATCTTTACTACATGCGGCCGATACTCTAAATTAATTTTACTTCTGGTAAAGTTGTGCATACAAAGATAACACAACAGCTCAGTGTTTGTTGCCAGCTGTCTCCAAGCTACACTGGTTTGGTTTTTTGCCTCTGTTTGGAGGAGCCTGTGAAGTCTGGAGCTGTCTGGATTTGACACTAATTCTAGCACCTGAGACATTCTTGCTTGTGAAGTTAAATTAGATGGTGTTTATAATTTGTCACTGTCTTCCTGAAGATGGGTTCTCATAAACATTTGCTGGTAGTCTTGGAAATCATCAGATATATACAACTAGAATAAAAGGAGAGGAGAAATCAGGCTTGTATGACATAGCGGTACTACCTTAATCTAAAATAAAAGCAAACTATAAAGAAGGGATGGACCTGGTTCCAAGTAGTTCTGAGCAAGAACTGTGTTCTCTTAGCATTATTATGAGATTGAATCATCATTATAAAAGATATGGGCCTTTTATTGTGGTAGGCAGACAGGATCTAATGGGGGATCAAGGACTGTCTGTGCTTGACACTGTACAAGTAGGTACAAAAAATGATCCAGAAAGACTAGGCTGTCACTTAACATACTTTAGATGTAATTGTGCTGAAATATAAGAGAGCATCACAGCATTTTAAATATGATTGCTCTATTAGGTTGCCTCATGACATTTGTCAGGTATGTCTGAGAAGGTATTATCCCCCATTTGGTTAGCTGGCCAGCCAGTCTTGCTGCACCTGAACGTTGCTTCTTACCGTGACCTTTGAAAAGCTGCAATCAGTGCTGTAATTGGAGATGATCAGTTGGCGGAGAACAAGAGAAGCACTGATGAAGTGCTAGAGGGTTTAAGGTCAAAGAGAGTAACCAGTTTCTTCAAAAAGTGAAAAGAAAGGAAATACAAGAATCTATAGGCCAATTAATGAAGAAATTAATTGATAGATACAGAGAGAAAAGAGCCTGAATACTTGGCACTAGCCATTAAGCAGTCTTATACAAAACTGCTATCATTTTTGTTCAGCTAATAACTCTACTTGGTGACGGGAACACAGTGAGAATTTCCATTACATGTGAAGGGTCAATAATAGGTACCAAAGGCCAAATTCCACAGTGCTTTGTAACTATATTTGCCATTACGCTTTTTGTTCCTGCAATAGGGGTAAATTTTGTATAAATTTCTTTCATTATTCTAGACCTCATTAAGATGAAACATGGTTCTGGTAGGAATAATACAGTGGGACATTTAGAATTAATTGCGAATTTTTACACTTACAGCTTTAACAAACTGCTAGGTGTCTTTTTGAAGCTGACAGAGAGTAAAGGCCATTTAGCTCCCCAATCCTGCAAGGAGGCTTATAAACAAAGTCTTTGTATTGCGGTTGGTAGACAGTTTCAGAGAAGCTTTGCAGTGGGTTCCCCAAGAGGAAACCTCACATTCAGCAGTGTTTACAGCTGTCTGAAACCACCATGGAAAAAAAAAAAAAGGAAAGAAAGAGGAAAGTGTTCATTGTAGGACCAGTCATTCCCTGAGTACCCAGACCCATGAGCTAGAAGACAGGGATGGGGAGCAGAATGAAGCCCCTGTAATCCAAGGGGAAATGGTGAGGGACCTGCTTCAGCACCTGGAGGTACACAAATCTATGGGGCTGGATGGGATCCATCCAAGGGTACTGAAGGAGCTAGCGGAAGTGCTCACCAGGCCACTTTGCATCATTTATGAGCAGTTCTGGCTAATCAGAGATGTCCCAGCTGACTGGAGATTGGCAAATGTGACACCCATCCACAAGAAGGGCCAGAAGAAGGATCCAGGGAACTATAGGTCAGTCAGTCTGACCTCAGTACCTGGGAAGGTTATGGAACAGGTCATCCTCAGTGCCATTATATGGCACATGCAGGAGAATAGGGTGATCAGGCCCAGTCAGCATGGGTTTTTGAAAGGCAGGTCATGCCTGACAAACCTGATCTCCTTCTGTGATAAGGTGACCCACTTAGAGGATGAGCAAAAAGCTGTGGATGTTATCTACCTGGATTTTAGCAGAGCTTTTGACACCGTTTCCCACGGCATTCTTCTGGGGAAACTGGCTGCTCATGGCCTGGACAGATGTACTCTTCACTGGGTAAAAAACTGGCTGGATGGCCGTACCCAGAGAGTGGTGGTGAATGGAGTTAAATCCAGTTGTTGTCTGGTCACAAGTGGTGTCCCCCAGGGCTCAGTGCTGGGGCCAGTTCTGTTTAATATCTTTATCAACAATCTGGATGAGGCGATCGAATGCACCCTCAGTAAGTTCGCAGATGACAATAAGCTAGGGAGGCACGTTGATGTATTTGAGGGTAGGATGGCCCTACAGAGGGATCTGGACAGGCTGGACCGATGGACCAATGATATGAGGTTCAACAAGGCCAAGTGCCGGGTCCTGCACTTGATTTCAAAACAACCCCATGCAGTGCTACAGAATTGGGATGGAGTGGCTGGAAAGCTGCCCGGCAGAAAAGGACCTAGGGGTGTTGGTGGACAGCTGGCTGAATATGAGCCAGCAGTGTGCCCAGGTGGCCAAGAAGGCCAACAGCATCCTAGCCTGTATCAGGAATAGTGTGGTGAGCAGGACTAGGGAAGTGATCATCCCCCTGTACTCAGCGCTGGTGAGGCCCCACCTTGAGTACTGTGTTCAGTTTTGGGCCCCTCACTACAAGAAGGACATTGAGGTGTTGGAGCATGTCCAGAGAAGGGCTACAAAACTAGTGAGGGGTCTGGAGGACAAGTCTTATGAGGAACGACTGAGGGAACTGGGGTGGTTTAGCCTGGAGAAAAGGAGGCTGAGGGGAGACCTTACTACTCTCTACAACTACCTTAAAGGAGGTTGTAGAGAGGTGGGGACTGACCTCTTCTCCCTGGTGACAAGTGATAGGATGAGAAGAAATTGGTTCAAGTTATGTCAGGGGAAGTTTAGATTTGATATTAGGAAACATTTTTTCACTTAAAGGGTTATTAGACATTGGAATAGGCTGCCCGGGGAGGTGGTAGATTCGCCATCCCTGGAGGTGTTTAAAAAAAGGGTAGATGTGGTACTTGGGGACATGGTTGAGAAGTGGTCAGGTTAATGGTTGGACTTGATGATCTTAAAGGTCCCTTCCAACTTCAGCGATTCTATGATTCTATGATTCTATGCTTATGATATTGAAATAAATTGGAAATATTTTAAAAATGGTTGAATTAGGGGATCAAATATGTTAGAAAACTGGGACCTAGTATTACTTTCTCCAGGAATCTAAGAGGCCAAGAGCAATACTGAGGATAAATGTACTGAAATTGTGTCTTTCCCAGTTGTCAAGTTGCGGTCATACCACTGCAGCCAAAAGATCCAATTTAATGAGCTCATGGGAGAAAACTAATCCTTATCTTAATTTTTGATTTAGACACTCTTCCACCTCCCCCCATTCATTTCTGGATGGAATTCAAGTTTCTGACTCACTTTGTTATCTGTGGCACAGTAACTATCATGAGAATGTCTTTTTGGGTCTTGACATCATCAGGAACATTGATGTGACATTTGATTTTTTTCAGGCCATACTATCTACTGTTATGAACAGCCTTGCAAGTGCCTTTTCTTTCTTTAGATTTTCTTTCAGTTTGCTTGTTTCTTCTTTTAAATAGGAAAGATTCCTTCAACTGATATAATGATAGCTTCAGCTTCAGCACCACCCTGCCCTGGTGCCTTGGGTTATTCCTCCACAGGTGCAGTCTTGACATTTCTCTTTGTTGGACATTGTGAGGACTCACAGATTCAAGAACATGGTTGTCTAGCTAAGAGATGCAGCAGCTTGTGCAGAACAGGGTGTAGATGTGTCACAACAACTGCTTAAGAGTACAAGTGGCTGCTGAACAACAGTGGACATGCCAAAGGGCATGGTCCACAGCACTAAGTGGAGCAGCTATCCCTGGAGCATCAGGCCCATCAACTGAGCAGAAGCTCCAGAGGGAGGACATGGCCACCCAAGACTCAGGCTGCAGGGAGTCTCTGGTGCTCCTGGGGCAGGGAGTAATGGTGTCCTACCTATTGGAAGCATGCTCTGATTGAGAAGCTGACTTCCCAGCTGAAGGAGTTGCCAGAGAAGGTGAGCAGGCTTTGTCACATTCAGGAGGATTTATGGGACCTGCACAGAGACCCTCCAGAGGCAAGAGACTGACCATCACATGAAAGGAGGGGTAGCCAGAGGCTGTAATGGATTGAGGGGTGGATGACAGAGATGGAGGAGGCTGGAGACATGAGACTTGGCAACAGAGGAAGGCTCCTGCTCCAGCTGCAGACTGGTGGGGAGAGGCTCAGTGCCCTGGGAGGTGACAGGGGGCACAAGCTCCCCCATAAGAGGCAAAGTGACAGGTGAGAGTGATTGGAGATTCTCCTTTGTGGAGGGCAGAAACATTCACCTACCATCCAGGTATGCTATCATAGGACTTCTGTTTCTTGTTGGGTGTCTGCATCTAGGGTGTTGTGAAGAGACTGACAGTTTGTCCAGCCCTCAGCCTATTGCTCCTTGGTGGTCAACCATGTGGGCATCAATGGTACTTCCAGAGAAGACCCTGGATGTAGCAACTAAAGATCGCTGCCCCAAGGGTACAGGTGAAAGGTATGGGGGCCCAGGTTGTATCTTCTTGATCCAGCTGGTGAAGGAGCCTGCACATCCAGCAAGATATGAACTGCCTTTTTGGCTGTTGTCACAAGAATCACTTTGGCTCTTATGACCACAAGACCTTTTTTGAAAAACACAAACTGAGAGAGGTGAGATCCACTGGAAAGAGTGACGCAAAAGCATCCTTGCTAACAGTCTGGCCAAACTTGTGAGGAGGCTTTTCAACTGTATCTGCTATGGGACGATGATAACAGCCTGCAGTTGAGAGAGGGAAGGGAGATCAGAGTTGGTGAGTACATGGGGAAGGGTGATGGGAGCAGGAGAGCCCTGAGGAGTAAAGCAGGTCAAAAAGGGGCCCTCCTCACACGCTCAAGCACACGGAGCCAGGGAAACAGAGAGGAGGAACTAGAGTCTGAGGACTGGACACAAAACTAACAACACTGGGATAACTGAGCCGTGGTGGGGTAGGTTGCCTAGATACCTAGATACTTATATATTTCTAGATGTCTAGAAAGTCATAGCATTGAAAATAGATATAATCCCAGCACTGCTCCCTCATAGTGGTATGGCATTACTGCTTCATCAGTGAAAACATGAGCTCCCTACTGGCTCTGCAGGCTCTGTAATTCTTAAATCTGTGGGCAAATAAGGTCAGTGTTGTTGGTTAATCAGTGTGTTGAGTACAATTTAAGTGTAAAAGATCAGGATCCTCAGGAGATGTGAGTGAGTGTTGCTTAGTTTGTGAATTCCAGACTGGCTAAGGAGAAAAATTAAGGACCTATTTTTTCAGAACAACCTAATACAGCGAAGTCTCTCAGCAGGCAGAGGAAGAGGACTTTGGGTGGAAGAAATTTAGAGAAAACAGGCAGCAGTGATGTCTCAGGCATCTAAGCAGGCTAGAGGATGTGTTTACAGACTACTTTGTTAGAATAAGGTATCTGCATTTCACTAAGGTGAGTTTTATGCACCTAATATCTGGTTTAAGACCCAGTAGCACTGCTCACAGCATCCTATCATTCAGATGTCTCTTTCCCATGTGTTGCCAAAGAAATCTGGTCATGCCGGTCCTGTTGTTTGTGCAAGACGTGCTTCCCAAAAGGAGCTGTGGATTTCTTGAACACAGAAATAAAAAGATGTTCTCATAAGCAGAAGGCTATATGCTAAAGGCCATGTCATGTCCTCTTCCTTGGCTCTCCAATGGAAAGCCAGACAAATCTCATGAAACAACGCAATGTGTTTCTTGGGTTTTTAGAGTTGAGGAATGTGACTGCTATCAGTGCAGCCACAAGCAGAATGTACACAAGCCCTGGGAACATCTTGGAGAACAGAATTTATCAAGGGAACATAGGAGTCAGAACAGCTCCCACAGGAGCACCAGTCAACATTAAAGTGTTCGTGTTGTGACTGGTTAGTCTTGATGAGGGAGTTTAAGCTTTTGCTTTTCCATCCAAAGTGCGCAGCCCTTTTAAACTAAATCAGTCTCCATATATGCCACAGGAAGATTATTTCTGTGGTGATACTGATGTGTGTTTCAGAGAAGATCTGTGAATTACCACAAAGTTACATATGGTCTGAGATTCTTCGGTGCAGAAAACAATTTTCTTCCTTTAAATTGCTTTTTTAACTTACCATTCTTTCCTGGAATGCTGTCCATTGTAAACTCATAGATCCTCTATAAAACCATGTAAGCTCTGTTCACTTGAAAATGATACAGAAAATGACTCAGATGATTTGTCTCTTCCTGGCACATCCCTTTCACAGGATGACGTTAAGTACGAAAAAAACTGATAGTCTTCTTCTGCCCTATCTGGATCCTATTAAACTTTCTGTGAAATGACTAGAAAGATTCCCATCACCTTTTAGGGCACCTGGACTCATACAGGAGCTGTGAGGGAGGTGGACTGCTCTCAGACTTGTTCTGCTGTTCTCATAGAAAATGCAAAGCCAGATTTCTGTGAGTGCTGCACATACCGTGCAGAGCCTGTGAGCCTCTTTCAGTCCATTGCTATTTATAATAGCTGATGATTATACTTCATTTTTCACCCTGATGGTCCCAAAGGACATTGCAAACATCTGGTTGAACAGCAAACCCTGGATCAGCGACTGTTGCAATCCAGCTGCTACCAAACTAAGGCATGACAACTGCTTAGCGCTCAGAAGGCAGGGAAAACTGTGGCATCTTTAACCCTCAGACAACTATTACTACTGTCCTCTCCGGGACATTTTTCAGGATTTCCAGTACATTTTCCAGTATTTCACACATCAGACAGCTCAGCTGGAGGAGTAGTTTTGAAAAACAAAATGTCCAAAAATCACAGAATGACTGCTATGCATCAAGAACCTGAAATAAGGCCCCTGCCCATGGGCAGGCATTTCATCACTGGTCGTCTGTTCACCTGGGACATTCTGGAGAGAAGGAAGAGATCCTCAAGTACGCTCCCAGGTGGACCTGCCCCTCCTTGTTGGGGTGGCCTTGTGTCCACCAATGAATTCTCTGACTTTTATGTGACTCAAAATTTTATCTGGTAACTCCTGCATTCAGCTTAGAGTCTTGGTTGATTCCTTGCTTTTAGAAAGCTGTCCTGTATTGCTTTCAAGTCTTCCAGTAACAAAAAACACCCCACGGTGGCTGGCGCATTGTCCCAATAATTTATCGTACTTCCTTTTAAAAGGCACAGCTCATTCTTGCACTAAATTTGGTTAACGTCTTCTTTCAGCCATGAGAACACTGAATGCACAGTTTTCAGACACTGAGTTTATGTGCATAACTCTGCTCCAATAGTAAAATTTTGATATCTGGTTTGCTTTATCAAGGGAAGAGATTACAAATCTGGTAAGCCTTTTTCCTCTTGGAGTCCTGGTGTTAAATGATATAAAACACTTTGAAAAAGAGGATCTTTCCTAGCTAATGTGATTTCCTAGATTAACATGTGTCCGTGACTAAAGTTCCTCCCTTTCCTGACATATTTCAACATATTTATGGCATCTTTGGCTGTGACTATAGAAGTAAACTGAAGAGAGTTTGGCCTTGGGCTCAAGCGCTTTGTATAACCATGTGCACTGCTAAATCTTTAGCACTCTCCCTTGCATGGGTTTGGCCTAAGCAAACTGATCCCCCCCCCAATAGACTGGAGAATACTGGTATTTCAAAAATCTGAAGCACGATGGGAAGTCCGCAACGCATATTTGTTTTGAAAGTCACTGAGACGCACTGGGTGAGGCCGGCCTAGCGGGGTGTATGGTGGTAGCTGTGTGCGTGCAAGGCATGCTTAAGGCAGAGGGCAGGCAATGCCTTTTTATTTTATTCCCATAGTATAAACACAGCTTTTATGAAAGCCTAAGTAGTCATTAGGGCAGTCTGCTACAGGGGTGTAGTAACAAAACAGTTCCCCAGGGTGTGTGAGTACCTGCAGCCCATCCAGAACCATTGGGGAACACCTGGGTGGAGCTGCTGGACGGCTGGTAGAGAGCTGTAGGTTCACAGATTGTTTTTCTGCTGAATGAGCAGTTGCTGTATGCCTCCGGGGCAGGTCACGCTCCCTGCTTGTGCCCAGGGTGCTCCAAGCTTCTATCTAGCTGGGAAATCCCAGCTGCCTATGGAGTAGCCATAGGGGTGCGTGCAATTGTTACTGCCTTATGATGTGTGGTGACACAATCAGTCAAAACATCCACTGCATTTCAGTGCTATGTTTTATAAACAACACCCTACTCATCTCTTTGCAGGAGACATATCCACAGAGGTATGTAGGTTCTTCACCATTTTTAGAAGCCCAACTCCCCCACATTCACAGGGAATAGGTACCTAAATGCTTCTGTAGTGTGAGTAAAGAGCCCTAGAGGAAGAGTGGCTATTTTTAAAAAAACCAAACTCTTCCCACTCTCTCTTTGTCCTTTCTTTCCTCATTTCTATTGCATTCTTCTTACACACAGCAACATTATTTGTGTCTGAATTTGAATGAATATATATATTATGTTACTGTTGTATATTATTGCTATAGAGATTAATTTGGCAAGTAAAATTGCCCCCTACATACCATAATGAAAATATAGCATACTTTAGAATTCATCTGAGTCAGATTTAATTTCTTGACAAGTTGTATGTTTTAAAAAAGTCATTTCATAAAAATTAAACATAGTGCTTATTCAGTCATCTGTTGCAACCATCTGCTGCTGATATATTAGTTTGATTTATCATCCTTAGCGTGACAGGGCCCAATCCTGTCCCCGAGGAAGTTAATGGCAATTTTATTATTCCCTTCACTCAAAGCAGGATAGAAACTTGATTCAACTTACTACTTAGGGTGAATTATAATGTAATCTTATTCTACTACTCTGCAGTTAAGATTTTAAAGTTTCTATGCCAATGGTATTGTGATATTGTAATTTTTTCCAAGTTCTGTTTAAACATAACGTTCCCAACATAAGCATTTTTGCAATCTCCTGTAGGTTAATGATATTTTAAAATTCACAAGAAAAAGTAGCACTTTTAACTACAAACGTATTTTGAAGGTACTAAGTTACAGTCAATGACCTCTTTCAGCTGTCACTTATTTGGTACACCAGCCACCAGGTTCACTAATTTCTTCTTCTCAGTTGAAAGTTTTTCTCAGAGAGGTATAGTTGGTTTACATTTGTGCAGTTTCCCACGAGTATATTATCTTTTGTATTCTTATATTATATAAAGCAACTACATATTATACAGTAATTGGAGTTTATAGTTGCTACCTTAAAAATGTATTGTAACATCTACTTAAACTGCAATATTTTCCTTAAATCTTGTTATTGCTGGCTGCACACTATAATTAGAAATAAAAACCTTGTGTTTGCAAGTGCACCCTATCCAGATATTTCAGATGAGATGCTTCAAGATTAGCTGCTGATTTTTCTAATAAAACAGCAGCAGGATATTTTCTATTCAAATATTTAAAAAATACTTATTCATAAGCACATACCTACTTTCTATATAAAGAAGGATTCTTTTTAAAAAGAATGCAGTACTACTTCAACTATCCATTTATATGTATGAAATCCAGCCATATTAGACATACACACACCTGCCTCAACAGATGTTATCATTAAATGCCTATATAAATATTTGTATTTTGACAGCCATAGATCATATTTTTCCATGAACTACAAATACTAGATGCCTCTTACCTTCAGAGACAGCTTTTTGGGGATCTAACTTGAAAGAGGGCATGTTTAATCACAAATAAAGTCTCAGCCATGAATATTGAACAAGTACAGGAGCTGACCATTCCCAGAAATGTTTATGGAAGTGAGCAGGGTCAACAGTTAACAATACTGTTAACTCCCGTGCAAATTTCAAAATGCTAGGCCTAGATGAAATCAAAGCTAAGTATAAAAAATGAACACATTAAAGCACCAATCCACCCCTTATGATATTAAAAATTACTCAGTCGTCGGTATGTCACACCTTCCTACGGTGGGAAAAATGAAGTTGACAGCTGTGTATAAATTAATGGTTATTCCAGTAGTTATTGTAATGTACATACAAAAATTGGCTGTGGCATATGCTCTGGGGCACAGTCTAAAGGTATGTGACTAAAGATGTTGCTGTCTCCAGTGAAATTCTGCATGTTAGCCCTAGTCCGGATTACACTAATAACTTAAGTGCATTAAGTGGTTATGACCAAATTATGGATCTCATCTGGAATGGCAGGAGCTGAGCACAGCAGGTTGCATTTAATATTTGTAAAGTCCTTGGAAAGAAGGTATCCTGCAACAAAGAAGATGCATCTGAGTTACCATAAGAAGAGACGTTATCTAACAGTGTGATTCAGGGATCTCACGGAACCTCTCTGTAACTGCATTTATTGTGCTTAGCCAGACATTCAGTCTTCACTTCCAACTCCCTGACCTCTCCTTGGGCAAACTGTGTGTATAAGTGAAATAATTACAATGAAGTGTTTCTACTCTGAAGAAAAACTAAATGGAACTAAAAATGTTTATGATCCCTGAGTCTGTTGATAAATCCAGACCAGGGTCACTGGGCAGGGGAAGGAACTGCTTTTTCATTCTGTATAAGTCCATGATCCCATTCTTCTCAAAAAATGAGATTTTTATTTGCTTTCCCAAGTAAGAAGTTTAAAATAAATGAGTGAGTTGGAAAAAAAACCCTGCCTGTTCCTCCTACTTAGGAACCTACTTCTCTCCACTGAATACAAAGAGAAGACTGATGATCAGAAGTCTGTCAACCCCAAAGGTGAGGCATCTGCACCTTCACAGAGCGTGAAATTTAAGTGTGACACTCACTGTCATAGGTTGTTGGAGATGTTACCTGTTCAATTAGGTTGGAAAAAGTTACTAGAGGCATTACTGGGAGAAAAGATACTTTCAAGTTCATTAATACAAAGATACAAATTTTGGTTCAGGAAGCCTCTAACCTGAAGTGTGCTGGAAACTGGGAACGCGTACAAGGGTAGGTATGACTTCTTGCATTCCCCAGCTCTGCATTTTTCCCTGGGCACAATTTCTGTCCCCTTGGAGCACATTTCTGAGAATACAGAGGAGAAGAAGGTGACTGGGTCAGCATGGGTTTGCCAGGATAAATCCTGTCTGACCAACCTGATTGTCTTCTACAATAACACAGATGAATTTGTGAACAAGGAGAGAGCAGCAGATGCCATTTGCCTCAACTTTGGCAAGGTTTTTGGTAGTCTCCCACAATGTTCTAGTGTCCATTTTGGACACCGCAATCAGGCTGAGTGGGTAACTGGATGGGTAAGAAACTGGATAGGCAAGCTGACCAAAAGAAAAATACACACTGCAATAAAAACTAGAGAAAAAAAATAGACCTCTTTCTTCGAGTCTTTCTTCTTTTTATTTTCCTATTGGGAAACCAAGATAGTGGATGCTGGAGCAGTTACTCTCTAAGGAAAGACTGAGGGAGCTGGACTTGCATAGCTTGGAGAAGAGATGGATTGAGGTGAACCTAACAGCAGCCACCAGTGCCTATGTGGAGGTCATCAAGGATATGAAACTGAGCTCATCACAGATGTGCAGGGTGGGAAGACAGAGGACAATGAGCATTAAATGAAGCAGAAGAAGTTCACCTTCAATATAAAGAGAAACTTTTTCCCCAAGAGGATGGTCAGGCAGAGGCATAGGTTTTGCACTCTTTTTCCTTGGAGATTTTTCAGGCCCCAGCTGGAAGAAACCCTGAGCAACCAGTCTGACATCAGAGCTGACCCTCCTGTGAGCAGGAAGTTGGACCAGAGGCCTCCTGAAGCCCCTTCCAGCCTGAATTACCCTGTGATTCTGTGGTCCTGACATCCTATGACTCTCCATTGCTTGAGATAAAGAACAAGGCCAAAAAGGACTTTTTGTCTGACCCAACATCATCATTCCACTATTCTTCACTAATAGAAGATCAAATAATGAACAACTAAGCATGAAGGTGGTTTTTTGGAAGTAATTTATTCTCTTTGTTGATTCCCCAATTCATGTTCTTTATTCCACAGCGTTCTACCAAATTGAATAAAAATATAATGAGGAAATGTATTTTGTGTGCTTGCTGTTTACCCTAATAAACACTGTTAATAAGAATTCTCATAGAATATTAAGAATATTTTTAATTTCTCTCAAGAAAATAATTATACACATCTCTTCCAAACAGGTACATAGAAAAGTTCTACCTGAATAAAATGTCTGATGATTATGATACCAATAACAGGCTGAGACATAGATTTAAACAACACACTCTTATCTGATATCTTTAATCAGAAGTTTTAAGCTTTTTTGAGATCTCTTTACTCCCTCTTTGAAAAAAAAATAAAGGAAAAATCCTTCAGGATTAATAGAGTCACTGGCCTCCTGCTTGAATAAAAATTGTAATTAGAATTTAGCAATTGTGAATGAAGAAGGACAGAAAGAATTGAAGCCTCAAATTGCTATTTCAAATGTCAGGAAAGGCTGAGTGAATCTGAACTTTGGACACATTAAGTATGTGAGACCTGTTGGTCATTTAATCTAGACAGTGGGAGCTATAATCTGTTCTAATATAAGTGGATGCAACTTCATTTCCAGAAATGAAGACAGAGCTGTACTTAGCCCTGTATCCCAATCACTTTCTATATTATAGGCTGTGTTAGATTAATGTGCTGCTTTTTATTTCCTATTTTCTCTACGATCTTTGGCAAGTACTTCACCTTTATAGGTAGCATTAATTTCACCTCATTTTATCTTTTAAAAGTTAGAACTGCACTCATTGTATAGACAACAGAGATTCTAACTTGAGAAATTGTTTTTTCCTGCTGCAAAAGCACATAACTCACCCCCTGGGATTTTTAACCCTTGGGGAGCAGCAAGGACTCAAGCTGTGATGGTGTGCCCCACTACCAACCTGACCTTTATCTCTGTAACCCTGCCCAAGCGATAATGACCCATGGTGGTCATAATGGGAGCATCTAGTCATGATGGCTGCATCCAGCTCAACGTGGGTTTGGGGAGACAGATTACAACACAATAACCAAGGGCTAACTTGAGCAATGCGCCCACCTAACCACAATACTGGTACTGTAGTCAATATGCAAATTTGGCTATAAGTCAATCATCTTACCCCCTTAAATAGTGAACAGCCTAAGAACCCTTTGAGCTCTCCTACGGAGCAGTGGGCTGCACGCCAGGATCTCCCCTTGAGTAGGGACACCTCTCAAGGTTACTTCTTGAGATTAAGAGATTCCTTGCCAAGATAGATCCTTGGTAAGTGGTTTATAGCATGCTAAACTTTGAAATCTTAGCTAAGCGATATAAAGGATTGATTTGTGCATATATAATCCTTCAGATATAAACTGTTGACTAAGTCTGGGGCTAGGATTGGATCCAGCCGCACCTAGACTCGTCTTTCAGAAGGAGTTTAGAAAGCAAGGGAGTCCTTTCTGAAAGTCAAATCAATGTGAGGGTCCTCCTGACAGTTCTGTCTAACCCAGTCCTCTATGCAGTAAATAACCAAGTGTGCCTTGCCATGAAATCTTGTTAAACCACTGTCGCATTTACTATCTAACTTTGTTAAATCCCTGTTTTACATCAATAAATGTATCATTGTTTCTCCCTATGGTTGAAGTACATCACTCCATCCATGACACCAGCAAACAACCAGTGACCCTCTGATCTGACGTCCTTCCACCAGACACTAGCACTATAGGTTCCTGGGTGACCTGGCCTTGCTGCCAGCTGTTCCGCACACTGATGTTCCAGTTCTCAGGGAGAACACTGGTAGCACTGACAAATCAGTTTCCAGCTTCTTCTGTCTCTTGGCCCACAGGAGATCTTTTAACAGTTTTCCCACTGGCTTGCCAGATGGATTCTGCTGCCCTTAGTGACCATGCTCCAGTTTTTGCCTTCCAAAAGTGTTATCTTACTCCAGACACTTTTAGGAATAGTTAGGCTTTGACTTCAAAATAACATTACACTCAGAACCTTTCTCCAGTTTGGCATAGAATCACAGAATCATAGAATCACAGATTCATAGAATCATAGAATAGTTTGGGTTGGAAAGGACCTTTAAAGATCATCTAGTCCAACCCCCTTGCAATGAGCAGGGACATCCTCAACTTAAATTCAAGATGTGGAGGAAAGCTGTGAAGATAAGTAGCAGAGGTAGGACTCTGACTTCCTTAAAACAGACCTTGGCTTGTTTAAGCCTTGGTAGACAGAATCCCTCGGGAAGCTGCCATCAGAGGAACGGTGCCCAGAAGTGCTGGCTGATACAAAATAAATAAATAATACCTTACTGAGAGAGCAAGAGCAACCCAGAAAACTTGGCAGAAGTAGTTTTTTTGTGAAGTAAAATAATAATTAAAAAAAATACTATGAGAATTGGAAAACAGGCTGGCTACAATAATGACTTAGTAAAGGATGATATGGAGATGGCTTAGATATCTGACAATATTTTTGTGTAAGTTTTCACAGCCAAAACCTGTTCCCAGACACCGTGTGCATTAACACTTTTTGAGATGGAGAGGAACAGCCAACAGTAGGGCAGCAACAGGCTAGTGTTACTACTAAGTGATTATTCCTCTCAATTTGGTGACTGCGAGACCACATCTGGGGTAATGTGCCCAAGAAAGACATAGACATACTGGGGTGAGGCCAGCAGAGGTGATCAAGGTGATCAAAGCACTGAAGACCATGATATATGAGGAGAGGCTGAAAGAAGTGGATTTCTTCAGCCTTAAGAAGAGAAGGGTCTAGAGAGATCTTATTGCTGTCTTCAACCACCTGATGGCAAGGTACAGAGGAGGCTCCTCAGTGTGAAGGTGAAGACACAGTAGAAACAGGTTGTGACACGAGAAATTCCAGTTAGGTACAAGGGGAAAAATATTTTTACAACGGGGGTGGTCAAACGCTGTCACAGGTTTCCCAGGGAGGCTGTGGAGTTTCCACCCTTGGAGACATTTAGAGCTTGATACAATAAAATATAATATACTTTGAGTCTAATATAGAAGCTACATAAGTGTGCACTGGACAAACAGGCTCTTGGGTGGGTTGAAAATCATCTGGACTACTGGCTTAAATAGTAATAAGTCTGGTAGTAGCCAACGGCACAATATTCAGGTAATAACTCATATCCTAGAGAAACGTAGTAACACCATTGAAATCTGGGTTGGAAGGGATGCAGATGTGGTTCCTACCAGCCACTTCAAAGGAGAAGCCACTTCACCAGGATTAGTTGGTGCATGAGATACTCCAAGGCCATAATTTTACTGAAAATTACTGCATTTTAGCATTAATGAAGCGTTTAACCAGGTTAAGAGGCATCAGTATTTCTCTGAGGTAAGCATAGCATTTTTCTCTTGCAATGTGGTGCAATCACACATCAATGCAGTTATTAAAGTCACAGACCTTTCTCTGAGTCAGAGACTGCCTTTTTCTTCATGTCTGTACAATAGCTATCAATGTCAGATACCAGCCTGTTTGCATCTATGGAACATCACAGATGTGTGCTATGTATATGTACTATACCATGATTATAATGTCAAAGAGTTCTCCCTCTAAAGCTTTTTTTAGATATGTTGCAAGCATTTTTTTTTCCTTTCATCTTATTTTAGTGATTTATGTATTTAGAAGTATGAAAAATCAGATATATACCATGATTTTTTTTACTAAATATTTCCCAGTAAAAGATATTTTAAAAAATAAAAAATGCAGTGTACCATTAGGCTATTACCCTTTGTGCATTAGAATTTGCTTTTTTTAAGTGCACTTTCACACTGATTGAAGTTAATGATTGAATCTTCTGCTTTAATTACATGTGTCAGAAGTAATTTATCAACAGAGAAGTAATTAATCCGTGCTTTAATAAGCAATATCTCATATGATCTGTAAAAGAATTTCTAATCTGCTTTTCTGGCCCTTGGAAATCCCAAGGATATTTTAAATGTGAGATTAAGTGAGAACCATATTTTCTTAAATTATTTGCTACCAGTTGTTTTTAGCTGTAGCTTATTAAAAGAAATGAGGTAGGAAGTTAAGAAATTTTGTTAAAACTCAGATATAGATTTTGTTCCTCAAAACACCAAAAATGTGTTTTAAACCTCTGAATACCCAGCTATTCACAGAGTTTTCAGCAGAGCAATTTCAGATGCAAAACCATAAACAGCACAGTCATCTTTGTTCATAGAAGTGAAATAACAGACGTTTCTAAAATCTGAGAAAACTATTCCAAGCTATAGGTTGGTCTGATTCATTAATAATGTTAATGATAACATTGCATTGAAGATGTCACTCACAAGACATTCAGTGAAAGCCAATAAAATGACAAAGTTTAGCTTAATTATAGCTTTGTTAACCAACAAGAAATAGGGCTTTTATATTGTAAAAGACCAATAAATTAAGGGTTGCTGTAACATGCATATGCCTTTAAAATAGAATGGTATCCTGCTAGGAAATTCAATAGAGCTGGCTAATAACTAACTGCAATGAATAAATCAAGGATAATGAGTAATACTCATTCTGTTGCACAGCTCTGCAAAACAGAAAATGCATCTTAGAACAGAGGTCTACTTCTTTGCTTAAATATTTCAGTGTTACCTTAAAATGAAACCTTAGATTTGACTGAAGCAGTGTTTTGACAAAGCATTTCTAACACTGGACAAAACTATAGAACATCATTTTATACCACGTGCTTGCAAAAACACTTGCAAAACATGCCTTCCCTGCATTTTCCTGTCAAAATGTGACATTGAAATTTAAAGGGCGCTGGACATCTATGAAAAAAAGATGATGATGGAAAACATCAGTTTGGAAATGAAGACTTCAATTTTTTTGGTTTTGGAGCTAATCAGACAATGCAATCACCATTTATTCTAATATTCTCTTAATTGAGCATACTGAGCATAGTTTTTTAGTGCATAGTTTTTTATGGTGTGATAATAATTGTTTTTTTCTGAGTGGTCAGATGGCCAAGAATTTCTTTATAAATGCTTACATGACCATTAAAGATTTCATGAAGCTTAGCATGGACAATTATTTACACTGAGAGAAGGCTGGAAGTAATTGACTATTTTTCATGCACTAGTCTCATCTTTATAAAAAGCCAGTCACCAATCATAAACAGAAATTCGATGCAATTCAAAGAGCAAATCACAGTCAGCAGGTAGCAAGTAGTCACGAGGAAGCATTTAAAAAAAAAAAAAGAAAAAAGCTTTCCATAGGCTGAATTTTATGAATAATATGCCATCACAAACAGTCAAACAAACAAACAAACAAACAAACCAAAACCCCAGGTTGAGTTGGTTTGGGTTTATTTTAGTGAATAATTCAATCAGCAGTATCTAAAATGTAAGGAGTACTCCAGCCCTACCACTGAAACGAATCTAATCTCTGTGACCCTCCCAGATTTCAAAAGGGTAGTTCTACCTAAGCTTAAGAAAGCATATGTATCAGATACATATATAAATGGATGAATATGGATGTGAATATGGATATTCTCCTTATCAGGATTGTTAAAGATGGCCACTAAAATTCACTTAATGGCAAAGATTTGGGAAGAAATTTAGCAAACCCTTAACAGTACATGGAAGGAAGACGTTGTTGGTTCATCAGATGTAATTAGATAATAGTTGTTTCATTTCATCTTTTTCTAGCCACCCTGAGTTCTTTCTGCAGAGGCTGCGGGTTCACTGGCATAGCACCACCCAGTTATGGTTTTCCTTTGTTACTGTGAAAGAGGGGATCCGTCAGTTCTACTCAGCACAGAGCTCATTCTCTCTGCTGCCTTCGCTCACCTCCTCTGGCAAATCTCAACATGAGAATTATTCCTTGAATAGTTCTCACACCCTATTTTACCTGCTCTGTTTTATGCATATTAAGTTCTCAGACACCTGCTGTATTATATTTAGTTTTTTACTCCTCTACACGTCCAGTCCTTCCAGTGCTATTTGTATCTTGCCTTTAAACTTGTGTCTGTTCTACATCAGCAAATTACTCTGGCATCTTTCAGTATTATTACTATGATATCATTCAATTATATTGTTTAGTGCAGTTAGCTTTGCAACTGCTACCAATTTATACTTCCCATCCTCAGTACCAAAAACTAATACAACCAAAACAAACCCCAAACAGTTCTAACAAACATCTAACTTTTTTTTTTCTTCTTGCTGTTAGTGCATTTTGAGCTGATGAGATGTCACTAAGGTGAATAAACAAATGTAGTACAGAAAATACCCCAGTATTTTCCAATTGTTTTACTGTAATTAATGTGGTTTAAGTTAATTTATGGAGGTTTTTTGTCTGCTAGAAGTAACTTTTTGAAAACGTGGTGCCTTTTTTTTAATGGTGGATGAATGGGTGAACATACAATCCCTGTAAGATCTGAAGTGGAGCCAGAAAGGATCAGCTTGCAGAAATAACCCTTTTATTATGGGCATAAATGAGTTTAATTAGATCAAAATCATCTGAAGACAGGAATTATAGAAGAAGAAAAAGCCAGAAATTAAAGGAAACACATATGTGAATAAGCAAATTAAAAGGAAAAGAATGACCGGATCCTCCCTCAGAGAAAACTATCCTGGGTGAGAAGGGGGATAAAATCAGATTCCAGTGCAGAAGGCACTGGGGCACAAACCCAGCCTCAGCAGGGCAGTCAGCTCTGCTGGGAGATGAGGGCTCACTGCTGCAGGAATTGTCCCACATATTCTAGTATAACCCCATGTGGCGGTACGTTACACCACATCAGATGATGGCTAGGTCAGTTATATTTCTTTGGGTCTCTTTATGAAAATAACACCTGAGGCTTATAGCAGACACTGTTGTGACAAGTTCTCATGGGTAGTGTGTTGCCTAAACATCCTTTTCATTTCACAATTTCAATTTCACCTGGAAGAAAAGAAGGTTATCAGAAGTAGTCAACACGAATTCACCAAGTGAAGTCATGTCTGACAAATCTGATAGCCTTCTATGATGGGGTGACTGGATGGGTGGATGAGGGGAGGGCAGTGGATGTTGTTCTACCTTGACTTCAGCAAGGATTTTGACACTGTCTCCCACGTCATCCTCACAGGCAATCTTAGGAAGTGTGGGCTAGATGAATGCACAGTGGGGGTGGATTGAGGACTGTCTGACAGATAGAGCTCGGAGGGTTGTGGTTAGTGGTGCAGAGTCTAGTTGGAAGTCAGTAACGAGTAGTGTTCTTCAGGGGTCAGTACTGGGTCCAGTCCTGTTCAATATATTCATCAATGACCTGGATGAAGGGATAGAGTGTACCATCAGCAAGTTTGCTGATGACACAAAACTGGGAGGAGAGGCTGACACACCGGAAGGCTGTGCCGCCTTACAAGCTAACCTGGACAGGCTGGAGAGTTGGGCAGAGAGGAACCTTAGGAAATTCAACAAGGGCAAGTGTAGGGTGCTGCATCTGGGGAGGAATAACCCCATGCACTGGTACAGGTTGGGGGCTGACTTCCTGGAGAGCAGTTCTGTGGAAAGGGACCTGGGAGTCCTGGTGGACAACAGGATGACCATGAGTCAGCCATGTGCCCTGGTGGCCAAGAACGCCAATGGCATCCTGGGGTGCATCAAGAAGAGTGTGGCCAGCAGATCGAGGGAGGTCATCCTCCCCCTCTACTCTGCCCTGGTGAGGCCACATCTGGAGTATTGTGTCCAGTTCTGGGCTCCCCAGTTCAAAAAGGACAAGGATCTGCTGGAGAGGGTCCAGCAAAGGGCTACAAAGATGATTCAGGGATCGGAGCATTTCTCTTATGAGGAAAGACCGAGAGACTTGGATCTTTTTAGTCTAGCGAAAAGAAGATTGAAGGGGGATCTTATTAATGCTTACAAAGGGAGGGTGCCAGGGGGATGGGAACAGTCTTTTTTCAGTGGTGCCTAGTGATAGGACAAGAGGTAATGGGCACAAACTTGAACATAGGAAGTTCCATCTTAACATGAGGAGGAACTTCTTTAATTTGAGGGCAGCAGAGCACTGGCACAGGCTGCCCAGAGAGGTTGTGGAGTCTCCCACTCTGGAGACATTCAAAACCTGCCTGGATGCCGTCCTGTGCAACCTGCTGTAGGTGACCCTGCTCTGACAGAGAGGTTGGACTAGATGATCTCGAGAGGTCCCTTCCAACCCTGACCATTCTGTGAGCTTGCTGTCCCTCAGCCTGTTCCTGACTGTGAAACCCCTCCTTGGGCTAGCAGGAAGGAGAAAGGATGATAGAATTTGGCTGGGCTCCCTTCCACTGACATCTCAGCAGACAATGATATCCAGACACTGAAGCAATCTGTGTGTTGTAAAGCTATATATGACTAGTGTCCACATACCACTCTTGTTTTGGGGACATGTGGCATATCTCCTTCATCTAGAGTCCTTTGATGGAACACAGAATAGCAAAGATCTGTAGTCAAATACAGCTTGTCACAAAGAAATTATTAACAGGCCCATCCTCCTGGGCATGAGTGTCCCTCACTCATTCTGGGTAGTCTTCTACAGTATCCTTTAAAAGGGTTGAAGTGCCCCAGGAGAACCAGGGCCTGTGATCATGAGGCTACTTTCCGGTGTCTGTAGAAGGCCTCATCTACTTCCTCTTCCTGGTCATGTGGCCTGTAGTAAACACCTACAACAGTGCCACACGTATTAGCCTGCCCCTTAATTCTTACCCATAAGCTCTCGACTCATTCTTCATCCACCCCTAGGTAGAGCTCGATACATTCCGTTGCTCTCTCACATAAAGAGCAACTCCACCACCTCCATTCAATGAAAAAAATTTCCTTTTTCATAAACTTCTGTCTTTTGGCACCTTCTCATTAACTTTTCTGAACATTTAATACCTGGTTCTTGATACTAAGTGTTTTTTAAAAACTTGCATTATGTCAACTCAAACTCCAGTAAGTTTACCATATTTGCTCAGTTTTTACTGTCTAAATCTGAAAGTGCACCAAAAAAAAATAGGGAAACAGTTTGCTCAGTAAGACATATTTTCTGTAACTTCATGCTTGCTGACATGCCTTATATACCCAATACATAAGATGTAGTTTATTGAAAACCTTATAGGATTTTTTCATTACTTCCATTACTTCGGCAGTAGCTCCAGCTAGCAGAAGAATCAGAGTGTATTTCAGGCATGTGAGTGTGGATGTGAAAGAAATAGCATTACCTGCATCAGATGACCGCAATTGATTAAACATGATAGATTTAATTTTTCCCACAGCTGATGGCTCAATTTCAACAGAAGCAGTATCGGGAGCCTGTGTATGAAAATGGAGTACACAGCAAGGATTGTGTCAACTCAACTGGATTTGTTAAACTCTTAGGTGTAAATGTGACCATAGGGAACAAAAGTCCACCTGAAAAGGTAATTTTACATGAACAACAGGTGAAACTCGAGTGTGGATATATGGACTGGGAACAAAACCAAAGTATGTCATAGATGCTAATCTCAGAAAAACTAGACACTGAACAATCTTGCTGTACCTATATACAGCAAAAAGATCAATAAAGCAAAATAGGGGAAATTCTTCCTATGTTCCCCTGCCTGTCCCTGGTTCCCTTTCTTCTTCATCACCAACCCACCACCTCTTCTGATCCAAGCATTCAAAAGCACAACGGATATATGCCCAGAAGTGGCAGTAGTTATGGCACCTCGGTAACCATAAGAATAAAAGAGACATTCCTCTTAAGAATTTCTAATGGTGCCTGGATCAGGAGCAGCCTACCAACCAGCTGAGATTTTACCTTTCTTTTACCTAGCAAATACTTCTTGCAGGCCCTGACCATTTTATGAATTCTTCCTCACTGCAGGCGGTTGCAGGTTTTTTTCTGGTGTTTATGCTAAAACAACTTATTAACACTCAGCTTTCTTGCATCTGCCTTATTATAGATTTTGAGTTTATTCTCAAGATTCCTTTATGTCTCGAGTTTGCATTGGCTCATAAAATTGAAAACACACTCTCTGTTGTCTTAAAGAATATTACTCTGACTAGAAAGCTGCACAGACTATTGCTGGTGATAGCAATATTTCCCTGGAAAAGAAGAGCAAAAGAGGCATGACTGTTTCTCACCTATATCTACATTTTTCTTAGCTTGCAGTCATGGCTGTCATATGTGGCTAATGATTTTAGATACAATCCACATTTAATTGTCTCACCAGAAATACTTTAAAATGGTTTGATTGTCTCAGGATGTTAGTTAATTCACCTGCTGAAAATTAAACTCCTCTAGGTTACCCCAAGTAGGAGACGTCAAGAGAGCACTCTGAAATACGGTCTAACACTGAATACATCTACAGTAGCATCACAGTTAGGACCAGGAGTGTGGCCTGGAGGCAAATAGCCTTTTGTTCCCACTTTGGTTTGTACTATGCTGTGATCTCACAGAACACAAATTGGTTCTTCCACCTGAAGCTAAACCAGAAGAGGAGCCCACCTCCGTGCTCTGGCCACTGGTGGGCCCTGAACTCACAGGGCGAAACCAGAGCTGGTCAGTCCAGGTGAAACTCCCTTGGAAACACACAGTGCCAACTTTGGGTCCTGAAATCTGTTTGCTTGTCCAAATGGTTCCCATTATGCTGCACTACTTCCTACCCTCGACTTAGCTTTTGACAACTTCCAGAATTTTTAAGAGCTTGAAGGAATACTCTTTTTTGTGAGGAGGGGAAGAAAAGTTTTAAACCAAGGGGACAAGATTGCTCCTGAAGTTTTGCCTATTATTTGCTGAAGTTTGCCTTCAGCCATTGCTCTCCAATGACTAACATTAATTTGGAACATTTCCCAACTCCCAAATACGACTGTATGCTTTGATGACATCCAGGCATTCATGTCACTGTGACACTTAGATATGCCCTACCAGGCAGAAGAGTACCATTGGTACATGCCACCCCATTTGCTTGACTGGGGGCAGCAGCATTACAGGACACCCACAGCCTTTAGACAAACCTCCTAAAAAGACAGCCTTTGAGGACATGTATACATTTCCCATTGACACCAACGTATTAACATTTCCCCTCAGTTAGCTTGATGGGGTACCCGAGTGTGAATGTGCTGTCGGTAGTGATTAACCACTTTTCACACGTAGGTATTTGGCATGTTGTTAAATACCAGCAACAGCTCCACGTCAGTCTACCGATGGGATTCAAGCGCTGTTAATGTTACTGGTGCTTCTCCGATGTTGGTGAGAACAGGGAACTCCCCCTTAAGTAAATAATACCCCCAAGTATTCCTTGAGGTTTTTCATAAGGCAATGCAATTTCTTAGCACATCGCAATCCAACCATCACTGTGGGACGTGTCGCTCTTTCACGGATAGAACTGACCTGCTGCAGACCTGGCCCAGGGACTTATCCTTTCCTCTGCAGAGGCTCGTGCTCTTCTCTGGACATTCCTGTTTCAGTCTTTGATGGCAACAAAAATAATCGTTATTATATTGTCAACTGTAAGGTCAGCGTTCAGAAGTGGTGTAAATTATACTGCTGTAAATCAGTCCAAGTGAGTGCCAGATGTGTTTTGATAGAAATTGCATGTTAGAGAGGCGAAACGGCAGGACCAAAGAAAAGAAATGGAGCAAAGTAAGATAAAGGGGCTGTTGTCCCAGCAAAGACCAGAGTATAAATCCTTCAATAAAGACTACAATAGGAAGCCAGACAATTATATGTCTCCTGTGCAATCACTTGATTATTAATAAAGAAATAGGTGGTCATTATCAAGTTGAACCTTTTTCCCATCCAACTTTTCGTCATATTCCCTCTTAAGGACAAACTTTTAACTACCTAGTAAACTCCTTATTAATGATTTCCTTCTGTATCTCCACTGCTGACCCCTCCATATTCAATAGTAACTTTCTAATGTTCTTAAAAAAATACATCCTGGCATATGTCTGCATTCTGATATAGTAATTTCCTATACAAAAGAGAATAATAAAATTAAGTTTTCTCCAAAATATATTGAAACCGGAGTAGCTGGTATAGGTAGGTTTCCTCTGAAGAGTTTGTACCGGAGATAATTTTTTACCCCATTTCCTCGGTAGCACCAAGCTAACCAAGACTGCGAGAGCTATTTGTGCGTATCTTTCTCACTGTGTTGAATAATCAAAAAGTGCAGGTAAGAAAAGCAGAGGGAGCTCTGGATGTCAGATTAGACAGAATAGTCAAATTCAAACCTGCACCAGAGCTTTGCCTTTTGTTCTCTGAATCCTTCAAGTGAGAGCGTTCTCTGGAGAAGATTAATTAAAATTTCAGAGCTACACGTGTGCACATGTTTGGATATATCCCTTAGATACCCAGCTCTTGGCATATGGCACCCAGGGTTTCCAGTGATGTTTGTTTGTGCTTTGAAAGGGAAAAAAATAATCCTATCTTTAGCACCTCACAACACATTTAGCTTACCTCAGTACCCCATCCCTGGCAGCACTGGATGTTTGTTTTCTCCAACGCAATTCTGTTGAATTCTGAGTAACAGACAGAGTGAAATCCTGCAGAAAACCATGAAAAAAACTGAATGAATATTTTATAGAATTTATAAATATTTTTTCAGCAGTGAGAGCTCGTTACTTTATGCATGGGCAGAGCTTTATTTATGGGCTTAATTTCCCGTGGCAGATCATATGGACTGTTTCTTTCTTGAACGTGAATAGGAGAGCTTGACGCTGCACAGGTTTATGCTTTTTAATCAAGTAAAAATGGAAGGAATGAATCTTGTTTGAATATTATTATATTTGTTCCATAAATTATATTATAGGTACTTAATTCCTGTTAATTAAAATTTTTAACTAAAATGGATGTCCATGGTCATGTTTAGCTGTACACTTTCAAGAAGGAGAGTTGTTAGTGCTTTCCAAGTGTCTTTCCAAAGGATTTCCTGGCTTCAGAAGTCATTTTATCAAAACTAAATGCAACATTGTGCAGGGAATATCAATAGGAAGATTTCCTTGTTGATCTCATTTATATTGACAAGCATACCTCACGCCTTTTACGTACACAGCATTTATTGACCTTATCATGCATCATGACAAGCATTGTTTTCTGCTATTGTACTAACTCGTGCCTAAGAAGGCGGGTTTGCTAATATCCCTGCAGGCACATTAATATAGAACTGATGCAGCGGCTATGCTTCCAAATTTTTCATACAAAAAAAAAAAAAACAAAACCCCAAAGCATATTTATATCCAGGCTGTATGGGTGATTTTGGAATCCCAGGCTTCAATAAAATCTCCCTGACATCCAAGTGATTCTTTCATTTTATCCATAAATGTTGCAGATAAAGGTTTGATCGTCTCACTTGACTTCACATCTTTGCTGAAATGCTATTTGATAAGCTCACTTTAATGTTTTAACCATGTTATATGGACAGAAAGTGATGAAACTTCTGCTGCCTTTAAATTCCTTTTGACTTTCGGGAAGTAGATGACCAAACAAAAAATTCTGGTCAGAAACATCTTCCACTGCTTGCACAAGGACATGACAGGGGAATTTGTAATCCCATTAGTCTGGGAACTGCTTAATCAGAGAATATCAGAGAACTGGAGGTTAGATGAGCTTCAAGGTTATGTCTGGGGTACCTCCATGCATGAGCTTGTTGACTGAAGATGTCATTTTGGGTCTCCTTTACTTTTTCTTCTGATGATGTCTGGTCAGTTCAAGTGGCCACAAATACAGAGTTTTCCAGCCAGCAGGTGCTGAATGTTATACTGAAATGTACCAGAGTGGGGAGAAATTGCTCTAAAAGTTGCTTTGAAGTTGCTAAGGAAACCATCTGCCTCCTATCATATTGGTTCAGTGTAGCTTTAGCTTTAGCTGCCAGATGTCTATAAGAGGGACTTTTCAGTGTCAAGGGAAGAACTGAAGAGAAAGAATAAAGGGTTTACTTACCACCAGCATATAAATTATAATTGTTTCTGGGTGAGTTCAAAGTCTAATTTGAGGTGTGAATCATGGGGCTCTACCCTGGGATTAGACACCTATCATTTGACCCACGCTTTTAGCTCCAGCTCACCCAACAATAATTGTGAGCAGGAAGCCTGGAAGATCTTTTTTTTTTTCTTTTTCTTCTCCCTGGCCAGCAAGAAGCTTTCTGTTTCAAAATTCAGCAAGAGTTCATTGCTACAGAGTTCCACCTCTGGAAACTTCTGCCTGAATTTTGGCAACTGGAGACGATAAGTTAGCTTCCACAGTCCCTTCAGTTTCTCTACAAAAGAAGTGCAGAGAAGGGGAAGAGGACAATTTAAGAGTCATCTCAAGCTCTTTTAATAAGCTACAAGCTTATTCTAGATGAAGAAATGGATCCTTTTGCAAGCACCTACACCAGGCAGAAGAAAGCAAGCTTTTAGAAATTCACCAGAAATACTGAAGACTGGAAGTCAGATTATTTTTTTTTTCAGATGGGAGTAAAAGAGCATGCAAAGCCATGAACTTTCAGGCTATTAAAAAAAAACCCTTCTTCTGGAAGTCTGACCTTGATACCAATGAATGTGTGAAGTAATATTATCCAGAAATGCTAGGCCAAAATTTGACCTGGAATGAGACAGGCACAGTCAGGGGCATGCCTCTGAGCAGAGCCCTAGGGCTGCACCCTTACAGAAGCATGGGTCCTGCAATACCCACTTCCTAGAAATCACATCCCATCTCCTAGGTGTCACGCCCTGATCCCCCAGCCCTAGTCATACTGATCAGCATAAGGAAATAGTAATTTATTTCTTACAGCAGACCTGTCTGGCACACTCATTATAGTGTGATCCAGGAGGGAAAAGTGATTCATATGATGAATTTGGCCTACAAAAAACATAACTGTATCTCTCAACCGGTATTCAACAGCAGCGAAAAGAAAATAATACTCGCCTTAGTCTTTGTTTTTTATATACCAGCCTAACAGATGTTTACAGGCTTTATGCCTTTTTTTCTCCCACTTGAATTTCTGTGCCACCACATTGTAACTCATCAGGGCATAAAGTGTTTAGTTCAGTGGTTGGCCAAAATGAAATACTACTAATATTCAAGATTCCTAACTACTATTATAAATAATGCATGGCTATTTCTATTATTAGTTGTAACCAGGAATGTTAAACAAAGACTACTCTACTAGACTAACAAGAGCTCCTGTACTAGTCACCAGAGGAAAAAGATGCGCTGACAGTCCTGCCATCTAGAGTGCTGGCAGGTGATAATGTCAGACAGATAAATAAATAGATAAATGTTGGACACAAGGTGGGAAGATTTGCACAATTCAGTCACAACAGAGAGTACAGATGTGATGGTCTACAGTAGTTCATTCCCTCTAGGAACCCATGCTTCTTCACATTGCCAAGTCCCATCTTTCAGTGGCACAGATCATGTCTGCTGATTTAAAGACATGCTAGGTTAAACTTCTGTATTATTTCACAGGGGGGTTAGTTCGGATGCCTCTTCATTCATTAGAAACATGCTGGCTTTCATTCCTCCTTCTATCCCACGCTCACATGAAATTATTGTAATTTCTGCAACTTGAAAGTACAAAGTTGCCCCCATCCAAGCAAAGATGCAACCATTTTCCCAAGGTCATTTTTGCTGCAAAAGTGACACAAGCAACAAAGAAATTAAAATGAGCAAGTGTATACAGAAGTGTCCCCCAAGACTTCTGATCTTCTTTCCTGAAATCCTAGCAAAGAAGCTTTGCTGAAAGTAAAGACTATTCCTCACAACCCACATCAGATGTCATGGTCTGAACTGTTAGTGTCCAGCTACGGGAAAAATCAATGACTCAGGCACACGAATGCTCTCAGTCCCAGCCTACACTGAAGTCCAGAGATGCTGTTCAGCTGAAGTGGGGACAGACTTTGCCCAGGAATCCACATTATTCTCTGAGAAACCTTGGGTCTGCGCTACCCATTACTGTCGACAGAAGCAAGCTCTCTCCTGGAGTTTGTCTGGGACAACGGTGCTCAGTCTGACCACCAGATACCCCACCTGCCACCATCGCATTACCGCATGGCTGCCAGGCAAACAAGACAATACAGGGTCCTCTCTCAGATGGCCCTAAAGAGGCATGCCACAGGGTCACCTAGGATTTGTAGACGTCTTGGTCTTTATGCGCTCTGGTAAGGGAGTGACTGGTGATACAGGTACCAAGGATTCATGGGTCTGTATTTGGGAACACGCTAAGATGTGGACTAAGATCTGTCTGGACCGTGCTCCCAGTGATAGCACTGAAGTTAGTTCCTAATTCAAAACTAGTTTATTTGAGTTATACACTTTTCCTGGAATGGTAATGGTTAAAGCAATAATTAAACATTTGCAACTCAAATGCAGATATTAAGGCTGAGGGAGGCCACCTCTTATGTTTCCTGTAGTTTGCCTCAGAACCCACGACACCACTATACTGAGATTTTGTCAAATAAGTTTGACTAAAGCTCACTTTCTACACAAAAGACTTTGAGTGATATGAATCATCATCACCTAGAAGCTCCTTTCATAACATTATATTAAATTAAACAAAGGAGAACAACGAACTAGATTAGACTTTGGGAACCACTGAATCTAGTCTCCTATTTGTGCAGATGAGAGCTTAGATGAGCTGTTCTGTCTTAATATAAACTAGAGAAGAGATAGGCTGCAAGTTCCAACAAAAAGACACATTTTAGAAATTTTTAAAAAAGGAATATTATTATACAAGAAAAAATCTCAGTAACAATAATAATACAGTTGCAACTGTTAGCCCGGTATTTCCATGCGTGTGTACAGCACCCTGTTTCCTGGTGCTATGGTCATGCTACTGCTGCTCCTCTGACTCAGGCTGATGCCTTCAGTCTGGTGGGGGTGGAAGGGTTCAGCAAGCTGTCAGCATCTGGGGTACTTCACCAGGAGGAGTGGTGACGGTTTCTCTTTCTTCACCCTAGGATCTACTTGTGGTCATTTTCATATGATTGATAGCTCACCTATACACTTTTTTTTTCTTCATTGGCCTAAAAAGCCATGTTACATGTGATCTTACTACATATGGTGCATTTTACATATCTTAGGTGCTTGTTCTTTGTTATCCCTAAACCCAGTTTTGTCCATCTCTACATTCACATTTCTTTAAATAAGCATTGATGAGAGACCCCATTGCACTAAAGCCATGGGGTCTCTAGTGCAAAGCCTGTACCC